>NW_026061773.1:1426531-2853062 GCF_023897955.1 Schistocerca gregaria
GTTAAGATTTTGCATGAAAGGAGGACTAGCAGCCGAGTTGCACGGGACAATATGAAAAGTGTTCATATGTAGTAAAAAAATGAGAAATCCGTCCGTTTTCGTCATTTGTTATCGAATCGCCTTAAAGCCAGATCGTCACTTGGCCGCTCTTCTCTCTGAAACGGCTGTACTTATCGTCTGCAAAGCTATGTCGCGTGCTGCGGTATGCGGAGACACTAAAAGCACCATAGTAGAACACAGTTGAAGCTTCTAAGTTGATGTAATAGCCAGTAAGAAGTAGTACAATTCAAGTTTTATGTATCGATTATTGACTTTTTAGCTGGCTTTGGTGCCTTGGACATGAGCTAGGACCTTAAGATTTTGCATTAAAGGAGGACTAGCAGCCGCGTTGGATGGGAGAATGTGAATAGTGTTCATATGTAGTAAAAACCTGAGAAATCCGTCCGTTTTCGTCATTTGTTATCGAATCGACTTAAAGCCAGATCGTCACATTTTCCGCTCTTCTCTCTGAAACGGTTGTACTTATCGCCTGCAAAGCTATGTCGCGTGATGCGGTATGCGGAGACACTAAAAGCACCATAGCAGAACACAGATGAAGCTTCTAAGTTGATGTAATAGCCAGTAAGAAGTAGTATAATTCAAGTTTTAGGTATCGATTATTGACTTTTTAGCTGGCTTTGGTGCCTTGGACATGAGCTAGGACCTTAAGATTCTGCATGAAAGGAGGACTAGCAGCCGAGTTGCACGGGAGAATGTGAAAAGTGTTCACATGTAGTAAAAACCTGAGAAATCCGTCCGTTTTCGTCATTTGTTATCGAATCGACTTAAAGCCAGATCGTCACATTGGCCGCTCTTCTCTCTGAAACGGTTGTACTTACCGTCTGCAAAGCTATGTCGCGTGCTGCGGTATGCGGAGACACTAAAAGCACCATAGTAGAACACATATGAAGCTTCTATGATGATGTAATAGCCAGTAAGAAGTAGTACAATTCAAGTTTAAGGTATCGTATCGACTTCTTAGATGCATTTGGTGACTTGGACATGAGCTAGGACTTTAAGATTCTGCATGAAAAGAGGACTAGCTGCCGAGTTGCACGGGACAATATGAAAAGTGTTCATATGTAGTAACAACCTGAGAAATCCGTCCGTTTTCGTCATTTGTTATCGAATCGACTTAAAGCCCGATCGTCACATTGGCCGCTCTTCTCTCTGAAACGGTTGTACTTATCGTCTCCAAAGCTATCTCGCGTGCTGCGGTATGCGGAGACAAAAAAATCACCATAGTAGAACACAGATGAAGCTTCTACGTCGATGTAATAGCCAGTAAGAAGTAGTACAATTCAAGTTTTAGGTACTGATTATTGACTTTTTAGCTGGCTTTGGTGCCTTGGACATGAGCTAGGACCTTAAGATTCAGCATTAAAGGAGGACTAGCAGCCGAGTTGCACGGGAGAATGTGAAAAGTATTCATATGTAGTAAAAACCTGAGAAATCCGTCCGCTTTCGTCATTTGTTATCGAATCGACTTAAAGCCAGATCGTCACATTGGCCGCTCTTCTCTCTGAAACGGTTGTACTTATCGCCTGCAAAGCTATGTCGCGTGATGCGGTATGCGGAGACACTAAAAGCACCATAGTAGAACACAGATGAAGCTTCTAAGTTGATGTAATAGCAAGTACGAAGTAGTACAAGTCAAGTTTTAGGTATCGATTATATACATTTTAGCTGGCTTTGGTGCCTTGGACATGAGCTAGGACCTTAAGATTCTGCATGAAAGGAGGACTAGCAGCCGCGTTGTACGGGAGAATGTGAAATGTGTTCATATGTAGTAAAAACCTGAGATATACGTCTGTTTTCGTCATTTGTTATCGAATCGACTTAAAGCCAGATCGTCACATTGGCTGCTCTTCTCTCTGAAACGGTTGCACTTATCGTCTGGAAAGCTTTGTCGCGTGCTGCGGTATGCGGAGACACTAAAAGCATCATAGTAGAACACAGATGAAGCTTCTAAGATGATGTAATAGCCAGGAAGAAGTAGTACAATTCAAGTTTTAGGTACTGATTATTGACTTTTTAGCTGGCTTTGGTGCCTTGGACATGAGCTAGGACCTTAAGATTCTGCATGAAAGGAGGACTAGCAGCCGAGTTGCACGGGAGAATGTGAAAAGTGTTCATATGTAGTAAAAACCTGAGAAATCCGTCCGTTTTCGTCATTTGTTATCGAATCGACTTAAAGCAGATCGTCACATTGGCCGCTCTTCTCTCTGAAACGGTTGTACTTATCGCCTGCAAAGCTATGTCGCGTGATGCGGTATGCGGAGACACTAAAAGCACCATAGTAGAACACAGATGAAGCTTCTAAGTTGATGTATTAGCCAGTAAGATGTAATACAATTCAAGTTTTAGGTATTGATTATTGACTTTTTAGCTGGCTTTGGTGCCTTGGACATGAGCTAGGACCTTAAGATTCTGCATGAAAGGAGGACTAGCAGCCGAGTTGCACGGGAGAATGTGAAAAGTATTCATATGTAGTAAAAACCTGAGAAATCCGTCCGTTTTCGTCATTTGTTATCGAATCGACTTAAAGCCAGATCGTCACATTGGCCGCTCTTCTCTCTGAAACGGTTGTACTTATCGTCTTCAAAGCTATGTCGCGTGCTGCGGTATGCGGAGACACTAAAAGCACCATAGTAGAACACAGATGAAGCTTCTAAGTTGATGTAATAGCCAGTAAGAAGTAGTACAATTCAAGTTTTAGGTATCGATTATTGATTTTTTAGCTGGCTTTGGTGCCTTGGACATGAGCTAGGACCTTAAGATTCTGCATCAAAAGGCGGACTAGCAGCCGAGTTGCACGGGACAATGTGAAAAGTGTTCATATGTAGTAAAAACCTGAGAAATCCATCCGTTTTCGTCATTTGTTATCGAATCGACTTAAAGCCAGATCATCACATTGGCTGCTCTTGTCTCTGAAACGGTTGTACTTATCGTCTGGAAAGCTTTGTCGCGTGCTGCGGAATGCGGAGACACTAAAAGCACCATAGTAGAACACAGAAGAAGCTTCTTAGATGATGTAATAGCCAGTAAGAATTAGTACAATTCAAGTTTTAGGTATCGATTATTGACTTTTTAGCTGGCTTTGGTGCCTTGGACATGAGCTAGGACCTTAAGATTCTGCATGAAAGGAGGACTAGCAGCCGAGTTGCAGGGGAGAATGTGAAAAGTGTTCATATGTAGTAAAAACCTGAGAAATCAGTCCGTTTTCGTCATTTGTTATCGAATCGACTTAAAGCCAGATCGTCACATTGGCCGCTCTTCTCTCTGAAACGGTTGGACTTATCGTCTTCAAAGCTATGTCGCGTGCTGCGGTATGCGGAGACACTAAAAGCACGATAGTAGAACACAGATGAAGGTTCTAAGTTGATGTAATAGCCAGTAAGAAGTAGTACAATTCAAGTTTTAGGTATCGATTATTGACTTCTTAGCTGGCTTTGGTGCCTTGGACATGAGCTAGGACCTTAAGATTCTGCATGAAAGGAGGACTAGCAGCCGAGTTGCACGGGAGAATGTGAAAAGTGTTTATATGTAGTAAAAACCTGAGAAATCCGTCCGTTTTCGTCATTTGTTATCGAATCGACTTAAAGCCAGATCGTCACATTGGCCGCTCTTCTCTCTGAAACGGTTCTACTTATCGTCTGCAAAGCTATGTCGCGTGCTGCGGTATGCGGAGACACTAAAAGCACCATAGTAGAACACAGATGAAGCTCCTAAGTTGATGTAATAGCCAGTAAGAAGTAGTACAATTCAAGTTTTAGGTACTGATTATCTACTTTTTAGCTGGCTTTGGTGCCTTGGACATGAGCTAGGACCCTAAGATTCTGCATGAAAGGAGGACTAACAGCCGAGTTGCACGGGAGAATGTGAAAAGTGTTCATATGTAGTAAAAACCTGAGAAATCCGTCCGTTTTCGTCATTTGTTATCGAATCGACTTAAAGCCAGATCGTCACATTGGCCGCTCTTCTCTCTGAAACGGTTGTACTTATCGCCTCCAAAGCTATGTCGCGTGATGCGGTATGCGGAGACAATAAAATCACCATAGTAGAACACAGATGAAGCTTCTAAGTCGATGTAATAGCCAAAAAGTAGTAGTACAATTCAAGATTTAGGTATCGATTATTGACTTCTTAGATGGATTTGGTGCCTTGGACATGAGCTAGGATGTTAAGATTCTGCATGAAAGGAGGACTAGCAGCCGAGTTGCACGGGACAATATGAAAAGTGTTCATATGTAGTAAAAAAATGAGAAATCCGTCCGTTTTCGTCATTTGTTATCGAATCGCCTTAAAGCCAGATCGTCACTTGGCCGCTCTTCTCTCTGAAACGGCTGTACTTATCGTCTGCAAAGCTATGTCGCGTGCTGCGGTATGCGGAGACACTAAAAGCACCATAGTAGAACACAGTTGAAGCTTCTAAGTTGATGTAATAGCCAGTAAGAAGTAGTACAATTCAAGTTTTATGTATCGATTATTGACTTTTTAGCTGGCCTTGGTGCCTTGGACATGAGCTAGGACCTTAAGATTTTGCATTAAAGGAGGACTAGCAGCCGCGTTGGATGGGAGAATGTGAATAGTGTTCATATGTAGTAAAAACCTGAGAAATCCGTCCGTTTTCGTCATTTGTTATCGAATCGACTTAAAGCCAGATCGTCACATTTTCCGCTCTTCTCTCTGAAACGGTTGTACTTATCGCCTGCAAAGCTATGTCGCGTGATGCGGTATGCGGAGACACTAAAAGCACCATAGTAGAACACAGATGAAGCTTCTAAGTTGATGTAATAGCCAGTAAGAAGTAGTATAATTCAAGTTTTAGGTATCGATTATTGACTTTTTAGCTGGCTTTGGTGCCTTGGACATGAGCTAGGACCTTAAGATTCTGCATGAAAGGAGGACTAGCAGCCGAGTTGCACGGGAGAATGTGAAAAGTGTTCACATGTAGTAAAAACCTGAGAAATCCGTCCGTTTTCGTCATTTGTTATCGAATCGACTTAAAGCCAGATCGTCACATTGGCCGCTCTTCTCTCTGAAACGGTTGTACTTACCGTCTGCAAAGCTATGTCGCGTGCTGCGGTATGCGGAGACACTAAAAGCACCATAGTAGAACACATATGAAGCTTCTATGATGATGTAATAGCCAGTAAGAAGTAGTACAATTCAAGTTTAAGGTATCGTATCGACTTCTTAGATGCATTTGGTGACTTGGACATGAGCTAGGACTTTAAGATTCTGCATGAAAAGAGGAATAGCTGCCGAGTTGCACGGGACAATATGAAAAGTGTTCATATGTAGTAACAACCTGAGAAATCCGTCCGTTTTCGTCATTTGTTATCGAATCGACTTAAAGCCCGATCGTCACATTGGCCGCTCTTCTCTCTGAAACGGTTGTACTTGTCGTCTGCAAAGCTATCTCGCGTGCTGCGGTATGCGGAGACAATAAAATCACCATAGTAGAACACAGATGAAGCTTCTACGTCGATGTAATAGCCAGTAAGAAGTAGTACAATTCAAGTTTTAGGTACTGATTATTGACTTTTTAGCTGGCTTTGGTGCCTTGGACATGAGCTAGGACCTTAAGATTCAGCATTAAAGGAGGACTAGCAGCCGAGTTGCACGGGAGAATGTGAAAAGTATTCATATGTAGTAAAAACCTGAGAAATCCGTCCGCTTTCGTCATTTGTTATCGAATCGACTTAAAGCCAGATCGTCACATTGGCCGCTCTTCTCTCTGAAACGGTTGTACTTATCGCCTGCAAAGCTATGTCGCGTGATGCGGTATGTGGAGACACTAAAAGCACCATAGTAGAACACAGATGAAGCTTCTAAGTTGATGTAATAGCCAGTAAGAAGTAGTACAAGTCAAGTTTTAGGTATCGATTATATACTTTTTAGCTGGCTTTGGTGCCTTGGACATGAGCTAGGACCTTAAGATTCTGCATGAAAGGAGGACTAGCAGCCGCGTTGTACGGGAGAATGTCAAATGTGTTCATATGTAGTAAAAACCTGAGATATACGTCTGTTTTCGTCATTTGTTATCGAATCGACTTAAAGCCAGATCGTCACATTGGCTCCTCTTCTCTCTGAAACGGTTGCACTTATCGTCTGGAAAGCTTTGTCGCGTGCTGCGGTATGCGGAGACACTAAAAGCACCATAGTAGAACACAGATGAAGCTTCTAAGATGATGTAATAGCCAGGAAGAAGTAGTACAATTCAAGTTTTAGGTACTGATTATTGACTTTTTAGCTGGCTTTGGTGCCTTGGACATGAGCTAGGACCTTAAGATTCTGCATGAAAGGAGGACTAGCAGCCGAGTTGCACGGGAGAATGTGAAAAGTGTTCATATGTAGTAAAAACCTGAGAAATCCGTCCGTTTTCGTCATTTGTTATCGAATCGACTTAAAGCCAGATCGTCACATTGGCCCCTCTTTTCTCTGAAACGGTTGTACTTATCGTCTGCAAAGCTATGTCGCGTACTGCGGTGTGCGGAGACACTAAAAGCACCATGGTAGAACACAGATGAAGCTTCTAAGTTGATGTAATAGCCAGTAAGATGTAGTACAATTCAAGTTTTAGGTATCGATTATTGACTTTTTAGCTGGCTTTGGTGCCTTGGACATGAGCTAGGACCTTAAGATTCTGCATTAAAGGAGGACTAGCAGCCGAGTTGCACGGGAGAAAGTGAAAAGTATTCATATGTAGTAAAAACCTGAGAAATCCGTCCGTTTTCGTCATTTGTTATCGAATCGACTTAAAGCCAGATCGTCACATTGGCCGCTCTTCTCTCTGAAACGGTTGTACTTATCGTCTTCAAAGCTATGTCGCGTGCTGCGGTATGCGGAGACACTAAAAGCACCATAGTAGACACAGATGAAGCTTCTAAGTTGATGTAATAGCCAGTAAGAAGTAGTACAATTCAAGTTTTAGGTATCGATTATTGATTTTTTAGCTGTCTCTGGTGCCTTGGACATGAGCTAGGACCTTAAGATTCTGCATCAAAAGGAGGACTAGCAGCCGAGTTGCACGGGACAATGTGAAAAGTGTTCATATGTAATAAAAACCTGAGAAATCCGTCCGTTTTCGTCATTTGTTATCGAATCGACTTAAAGCCAGATCGTCACATTGGCTGCTCTTCTCACTGAAACGGTTGTACTTATCGTCTGGAAAGCTTTGTCGCGTGCTGCGGTATGCGGAGACACTAAAAGCACCATAGTAGAACACAGATGAAGCTTCTAAGATGATGTAATAGCAAGTAAGAAGTAGTACAATTCAAGTTTTAGGTATCGATTATTGACTTTTTAGCTGGCATTGGTGCCTTGGACATGAGCTAGGACCTTAAGATTCTGCATTAAAGGAGGAGTAGCAGCCGCGTTGGATGGGAGAATGTGAAAAGTGTTCATATGTAGTAAAAACCTGAGAAATCCGTCCGTTTTCGTCATTTGTTATCGAATCGACTTAAAGCCAGATCGTCACATTGGCCGCTCTTCTCTCTGAAACGGTTGTACTTATCGCCTGCAAAGCTATGTCGCGTGATGCGGTATGCGGAGACACTAAAAGCACCATAGTTGAACACAGATGAAGCTTCTAAGTTGATGTATTAGCCAGTAAGAAGTAGTACAATTCAAGTTTTAGGTATTGATTATTGACTTTTTAGCTGGCTTTGGTGCCTTGGACATGAGCTAGGACCTTAAGATTCTGCATGAAAGGAGGACTAGCAGCCGAGTTGCACGGGAGAATGTGAAAAGTATTCATATGTAGTAAAAACCTGAGAAATCCGTCCGTTTTCGTCATTTGTTATCGAATCGACTTAAAGCCAGATCGTCACATTGGCCGCTCTTCTCTCTGAAACGGTTGTACTTATCGTCTTCAAAGCTATGTCGCGTGCTGCGGTATGCGGAGACACTAAAAGCACCATAGTAGAACACAGATGAAGCTTCTAAGTTGATGTAATAGCCAGTAAGATGTAGTACAATTCAAGTTTTAGGTATCGATTATTGATTTTTTGGCTGGCTTTGGTGCCTTGGACATGAGCTAGGACCTTAAGATTCTGCATCAAAAGGCGGACTAGCAGCCGAGTTGCACGGGACAATGTGAAAAGTGTTCATATGTAGTAAAAACCTGAGAAATCCATCCGTTTTCGTCATTTGTTATCGAATCGACTTAAAGCCAGATCGGCACATCGGCTGCTCTTGTCTCTGAAACGGTTGTACTTATCGTCTGGAAAGCTTTGTCGCGTGCTGCGGTATGCGGAGACACTAAAAGCACCATAGTAGAACACAGAAGAAGCTTCTAAGATGATGTAATAGCCAGTAAGAATTAGTACAATTCAAGTTTTAGGTATCGATTATTGACTTTTTAGCTGGCTTTGGTGCCTTGGACATGAGCTAGGACCTTAAGATTCTGCATGAAAGGAGGACTAGCAGCCGAGTTGCAGGGGAGAATGTGAAAAGTGTTCATATGTAGTAAAAACCTGATAAATCCGTCTGTTTTCGTCATTTGTTATCGAATCGACTTAAAGCCAGATCGTCACATTGGCCGCTCTTCTCTCTGAAACGGATGTACTTATCGTCTTCAAAGCTATGTCGCGTGCTGCGGTATGCGGAGACACTAAAAGCACCATAGTAGAACAGAGATGAAGCTTCTAAGTTGATGTAATACCCAGTAAGAAGTAGTACAATTCAAGTTTTAGGTATCGATTATTGACTTCTTAGCTGGCTTTGGTGCCTTGGACATGAGCTAGGACCTTAAGATTCTGCATGAAAGGAGGACTAGCAGCCGAGTTGCACGGGAGAATGTGAAAAGTGTTCATATGTAGTAAAAACCTGAGAAATCCGTCCGTTTTCGTCATTTGTTATCGAATCGACTTAAAGCCAGATCGTCACATTGGCCGCTCTTCTCTCTGAAACGGTTGTACTTATCGTCTGCAAAGCTATGTCGCGTGCTGCGGTATGCGGAGACACTAAAAGCACCATAGTAGAACACAGATGAAGCTTCTAAGTTGATGTAATAGCCAGTAAGAAGTAGTACAATTCAAAATTTAGGTACTGATTATCTACTTTTTAGCTGGCTTTGGTGCCTTGGACATGAGCTAGGACCTTAAGATACTGCATGAAAGGAGGACTAGCAGCCGAGTTGCACGGGAGAATGTGAAAAGTGTTCATATGTAGTAAAAACCTGAGAAATCCGTCCGTTTTCGTCATTTGTTATCGAATCGACTTAAAGCCAGATCGTCACATTGGCCGCTCTTCTCTCTGAAACGGTTGTACTTATCGCCTGCAAAGCTATGTCGCGTGATTCGGTATGCGGAGACAATAAGATCACCATAGTAGAACACAGATGAAGCTTCTAAGTCGATGTAATAGCCAGTAAGAAGCAGTACAATTCAAGATTTAGGTATCGATTATTGACTTCTTAGATGGATTTGGTGCCTTGGACATGAGCTAGGAAGTTAAGATTCTGCATGAAAGGAGGACTAGCAGCCGCGTTGCACGGGACAATATGAAAAGTGTTCATATGTAGTAAAAAAATGAGAAATCCGTCCGTTTTCGTCATTTGTTATCGAACCGCCTTAAAGCCAGATCGTCACTTGGCCGCTCTTCTCTCTAAAACGGCTGTACTTATCGTCTGCAAAGCTATGTCGCGTGCTGCGGTATGCGGAGACACTAAAAGCACCATAGTAGAACACAGTTGAAGCTTTTAAGTTGATGTAATAGCCAGTAAGAATTAGTACAATTCAAGTTTTAGGTATCGATTATTGACTTTTCAGCTGGCTTTGGTGCCTTGGACATGAGCTAGGACCTTAAGATTCTGCATGAAAGGAGGACTAGCAGCCGAGTTGCACGGGAGAATGTGAAAAGTGTTCACATGTAGTAAAAACCTGAGAAATCCGTCCGTTTTCGTCATTTGTTATCGAATCGACTTAAAGCCAGATCGTCACATTGGCCGCTCTTCTCTCTGAAACGGTTGTACTTATCGTCAGCAAAGCTATGTCGCGTACTGCGGTAGGCGGAGACACTGAAACCACCACAGTAGAACAAAGATGCAGCTTCTAATTTGATGTAATAGCCAGTAAGAAGTAGTACAATTCAAGTTTTAGGTATCGATTATTGACTTTTTAGCTGGCTTTGATGCCTTGGACATGAGCTAGGACCTTAAGAATCTGCATGAGAGGAGGACTAGCAGCCGAGTTGCAGGGAAGAATGTGAAAAGTGTTCATATGTAGTAAAAACCTGAGAAATCCGTCCGTTTTCGTCATTTGTTATCGAATCGACTTAAACCCGATCGTCACATTGGCCGCTCTTCTCTCTGAAACAGTTGTACTTATCGCCTGCAAAGCTATGTCGCGTGGTGCGGTATGCGGAGACAATAAAATCACCATAGTAGAACACAGATGAAGCTTCTAAGTCGATGTAATAGCCAGTAAGAAGTAGTACAATTCAAGTTTTAGGTACTGATTATTGACTTTTTAGCTGGCTTTGGTGCCTTGGACATGAGCTAGGACCTTAAGATTCTGCATTAAAGGAGGACTAGCAGCCGAGTTGCACGGGAGAATGTGAAAAGTATTCATATGTAGTAAAAACCTGAGAAATCCGTCCGTTTTCGTCATTTGTTATCGAATCGACTTAAAGCCAGATCGGCACATCGGCTGCTCTTGTCTCTGAAACGGTTGTACTTATCGTCTGGAAAGCTTTGTCGCGTGCTGCGGTATGCGGAGACACTAAAAGCACCATAGTAGAACACAGAAGAAGCTTCTAAGATGATGTAATAGCCAGTAAGAATTAGTACAATTCAAGTTTTAGGTATCGATTATTGACTTTTTAGCTGGCTTTGGTGCCTTGGACATGAGCTAGGACCTTAAGATTCTGCATGAAAGGAGGACTAGCAGCCGAGTTGCAGGGGAGAATGTGAAAAGTGTTCATATGTAGTAAAAACCTGATAAATCCGTCTGTTTTCGTCATTTGTTATCGAATCGACTTAAAGCCAGATCGTCACATTGGCCGCTCTTCTCTCTGAAACGGATGTACTTATCGTTTTCAAAGCTATGTCGCGTGCTGCGGTATGCGGAGACACTAAAAGCACCATAGTAGAACAGAGATGAAGCTTCTAAGTTGATGTAATACCCAGTAAGAAGTAGTACAATTCAAGTTTTAGGTATCGATTATTGACTTCTTAGCTGGCTTTGGTGCCTTGGACATGAGCTAGGACCTTAAGATTCTGCATGAAAGGAGGACTAGCAGCCGAGTTGCACGGGAGAATGTGAAAAGTGTTCATATGTAGTAAAAACCTGAGAAATCCGTCCGTTTTCGTCATTTGTTATCGAATCGACTTAAAGCCAGATCGTCACATTGGCCGCTCTTCTCTCTGAAACGGTTGTACTTATCGTCTGCAAAGCTATGTCGCGTGCTGCGGTATGCGGAGACACTAAAAGCACCATAGTAGAACACAGATGAAGCTTCTAAGTTGATGTAATAGCCAGTAAGAAGTAGTACAATTCAAAATTTAGGTACTGATTATCTACTTTTTAGCTGGCTTTGGTGCCTTGGACATGAGCTAGGACCTTAAGATACTGCATGAAAGGAGGACTAGCAGCCGAGTTGCACGGGAGAATGTGAAAAGTGTTCATATGTAGTAAAAACCTGAGAAATCCGTCCGTTTTCGTCATTTGTTATCGAATCGACTTAAAGCCAGATCGTCACATTGGCCGCTCTTCTCTCTGAAACGGTTGTACTTATCGCCTGCAAAGCTATGTCGCGTGATTCGGTATGCGGAGACAATAAGATCACCATAGTAGAACACAGATGAAGCTTCTAAGTCGATGTAATAGCCAGTAAGTAGCAGTACAATTCAAGATTTAGGTATCGATTATTGACTTCTTAGATGGATTTGGTGCCTTGGACATGAGCTAGGAAGTTAAGATTCTGCATGAAAGGAGGACTAGCAGCCGCGTTGCACGGGACAATATGAAAAGTGTTCATATGTAGTAAAAAAATGAGAAATCCGTCCGTTTTCGTCATTTGTTATCGAACCGCCTTAAAGCCAGATCGTCACTTGGCCGCTCTTCTCTCTAAAACGGCTGTACTTATCGTCTGCAAAGCTATGTCGCGTGCTGCGGTATGCGGAGACACTAAAAGCACCATAGTAGAACACAGTTGAAGCTTTTAAGTTGATGTAATAGCCAGTAAGAAGTAGTACAATTCAAGTTTTAGGTATCGATTATTGACTTTTCAGCTGGCTTTGGTGCCTTGGACATGAGCTAGGACCTTAAGATTCTGCATGAAAGGAGGACTAGCAGCCGAGTTGCACGGGAGAATGTGAAAAGTGTTCACATGTAGTAAAAACCTGAGAAATCCGTCCGTTTTCGTCATTTGTTATCGAATCGACTTAAAGCCAGATCGTCACATTGGCCGCTCTTCTCTCTGAAACGGTTGTACTTATCGTCTGCAAAGCTATGTCGCGTACTGCGGTAGGCGGAGACACTGAAACCACCACAGTAGAACACAGATGCAGCTTCTAATTTGATGTAATAGCCAGTAAGAAGTAGTACAATTCAAGTTTTAGGTATCGATTATTGACTTTTTAGCTGGCTTTGATGCCTTGGACATGAGCTAGGACCTTAAGAATCTGCATGAGAGGAGGACTAGCAGCCGAGTTGCAGGGAAGAATGTGAAAAGTGTTCATATGTAGTAAAAACCTGAGAAATCCGTCCGTTTTCGTCATTTGTTATCGAATCGACTTAAACCCGATCGTCACATTGGCCGCTCTTCTCTCTGAAACAGTTGTACTTATCGCCTGCAAAGCTATGTCGCGTGGTGCGGTATGCGGAGACAATAAAATCACCATAGTAGAACACAGATGAAGCTTCTAAGTCGATGTAATAGCCAGTAAGAAGTAGTACAATTCAAGTTTTAGGTATCGATTATATACTTTTTAGCTGGCTTTGGTGCCTTGGACATGAGCTATTACCTTAAGATTCTGCATGAAAGGAGGACTAGCAGCCGCGTTGTACGGGAGAATGTGAAATGTGTTCATTTGTAGTAAAAACCTGAGATATATGTCCGTTTTCGTCATTTGTTATCGAATCGACTTAAAGCCAGATCGTCACATTGGCCGCTCTTCTCTCTGAAACGGTTGTACTTATCGTCTGCAAAGCTATGTCGCATGCTGCGGTAGGCGGAGACACTAAAAGCACCATGGTAGAACACAGATGAAGCTTCTAAGTTGATGTAATAGCCAGTAAGATGTAGTACAATTCAAGTTTTAGGTATCGATTATTGACTTTTTAGCTGGCTTTGGTGCCTTGGACATGAGTTAGGACCTTAAGATTCTACATTAAAGGAGGACTAGCAGCCGAGTTGCACGGGAGAAAGTGAAAAGTATTCATATGTAGTAAAAACCTGAGAAATCCGTCCGTTTTCGTCATTTGTTATCCAATCGACTTAAAGCCAGATCGTCACATTGGCCGCTCTTCTCTCTGAAACGGTTGTACTTATCGTCTTCAAAGCTATGTCGCGTGCTGCGGTATGCGGAGACACTAAAAGCACCATAGTAGAACACAGATGAAGCTTCTAAGTTGATGTAATAGCCAGTAAGAAGTAGTACAATTCAAGTTTTAGGTATCGATTATTGATTTTTTTAGCTGGCTCTGGTGCCTTGGACATGAGCTAGGACCTTAAGATTCTGCATCAAAAGGAGGACTAGCAGCCGAGTTGCACGGGACAATGTGAAAAGTGTTCATATGTAGTAAAAACCTGAGAAATCCGTCCGTTTTCGTCATTTGTTATCGAATCGACTTAAAGGCAGATCGTCACATTGGCTGCTCTTCTCTCTGAAACGGTTGTACTTATCGTCTGGAAAGCTTTGTCGCGTGCTGCGGTATGCGGAGACACTAAAAGCACCTTAGTAGAACACAGATGAAGCTTCTAAGATGATGTAATAGCCAGTAAGAAGTAGTACAATTCAAGTTTTAGGTATCGATTATTGACTTTTTAGTTGGCTTTGGTGCCTTGGACATGAGCTAGGACCTTAAGATTCTGCATTAAAGGAGGAGTAGCAGCCGTTTTGCACGGGAGATTGTGAAATGTGTTCATATGTAGTAGAAACCTGAGAAATCCGTCCGTTTTCGTCATTTGTTATCGAATCGACTTAAAGCCAGATCGTCACATTGGCCGCTCTTCTCTCTGAAACGGTTGTACTTATCGTCTGCAAAGCTATGTCGCGTGCTGCGGTATACGGAGACACTAAAATCACCATAGTAGAACACAGATAAAGCTTCTAAGTTGATGTAATAGACAATAAGAAGTAGTACAATTCAAGTTTTAGGTATGGATTATTGACTTTTTAGCTGGCTTTGGTGCCTTGGGCATGAGCTAGGACCTTAAGATTCTGCATGAAAGGAGGACTAGCAGCCGAGTTGCACGGGAGAATGTGAAAGGTGTTCATATGTAGTAAAAACCTGAGAAATCCGTCCGTTTTCGTCATTTTTTATCGAATCGACTTACAGGTAGATCGTCACATTGGCCGCTCTTCTCTCTGAAACGGTTGTACTTATCGTCTGCAAAGCTATGTCGCGTGCTGCGGTATGCGGAGACACTAAAAGCACCATAGTAGAACACAGATGAAGCTTCTATGATGATGTAATAGCCAGTTAGAAGTAGTACAATTCAAGTTTTAGGTATCGATTATTGACTTTTTAGCTGGCTTTGGTGCCTTGGACATGAGCTAGGACCTTAAGATTCTGCATGAAAGGAGGACTAGCAGCCGCGTTGAACGGGAGAATATGAAATGTGTTCATATGAACTAAAAACCTGAGAAATACGTCCGTTTTCGTCATTTGTTATCGAATCGACTTAAAGCCAGATCGTCACATTGGCCCCTCTTTTCTCTGAAACGGTTGTACTTATCGTCTGCAAAGCTATGTCGCGTACTGCGGTGTGCGGAGACACTAAAAGCACCATGGTAGAACACAGATGAAGCTTCTAAGTTGATGTAATAGCCAGTAAGATGTGGTACAATTCAAGTTTTAGGTATCGATTATTGACTTTTTAGCTGGCTTTGGTGCCTTAGACATGAGCTAGGACCTTAAGATTCTGCATGAAAGGAGGATTAGCAGCCGCGTTGGATAGGAGAATGTGAAATGTGTTCATATGTAGTAAAAACCTGAGAAATCCGTCCGTTTTCGTCATTTGTTATCGAATCGACTTAAAGCCAGATCGTCGCATTGGCTGCTCTTCTCTCTGAAACCGTTGTACTTATCGTCTGGAAAGCTTTGTCGCGTGCTGCGGTATGCGGAGACACTAAAAGCACCATAGTAGAACACAGATGAAGCTTCTAAGTTGATGTAATAGCCAGTAAGAAGTAGTACAATTCAAGTTTTAGGTATCGATTATTGACTTCTTAGCTGGCTTTGGTGCCCTAGACATGAGCTAGGACCTTAAGATTCTGCATGAAAGGAGGACTAGCAGCCGAGTTGCACGGGAGAATGTGAAAAGTGTCCATATGTAGTAAAAACCTGAGAAATCCGTCCGTTTTCGTCATTTGTTATCGAATCGACTTAAAGCCAGATCGTCACATTGGCCGCTCTTCTCTCTGAAACGGTTGTACTTATCGTCTGGAAAGCTATGTCGCGTGCTGCGGTATGCGGAGACACTAAAAGCACCATAGTAGAACATAGATGAAGCTTCTATGATGATGTAATAGCCAGTAAGAAGTAGTACAATTCAAGCTTTAGGTATCGATTATTGACTTTTTAGCTGGCTTTGGTGCCTTGGACATGAGCTAGGACCTTAAGATTCTGCATGAAAGGAGGACTAGCAGCCGCGTTGGATGGGAGAATGTGAAAAGTGTTCATATGTAGTAAAAACCTGAGAAATCCGTCCGTTTTCGTCATTTGTTATCGAATCGACTTAAAGCCAGATCGTCACATTGGCCGCTCTTGTCTCTGAAACGGTTGTTCTTATCGTCTGGAAGGCTTTGTCGCGTGCTGCGGTATGCGGAGACACTAAAAGCACCATAGTAGAACACAGAAGAAGCTTCTAAGATGATGTAATAGCCAGTAAGAATTAGTACAATTCAAGTTTTAGGTATCGATTATTGACTTTTTAGATGGCTTTGGTGCCTTGGACATGAGCTAGGACCTTAAGATTCTGCATGAAAGGAGGACTAGCAGCCGAGTTGCAGGGGAGAATGTGAAAAGTGTTCATATGTAGTAAAAACCTGAGAAATCCGTCCGTTTTCGTCATTTGTTATCGAATCGACTTAAAGCCAGATCGTCACATTGGCCGCTCTTCTCTCTGAAACGGTTCTACTTATCGTCTTCAAAGCTATGTCGCGTGCTGCGGTATGCGGAGACACTAAAAGCACCATAGTAGAACACAGATGAAGCTTCTAAGTTGATGTAATAGCCAGTAAGAAGTAGTACAATTCAAGTTTTAGGTATCGATTATTGACTTCTTAGCTGGCTTTGGTGCCTTGGACATGAGCTAGGACCTTAAGATTCTGCATGAAAGGAGGACTAGCAGCCGAGTTGCACGGGAGAATGTGAAAAGTGTTCATATGTAGTAAAAACTTGAGAAATCCGTCCGTTTTCGTCATTTGTTATCGAATCGACTTAAAGCCAGATCGTCACATTGGCCGCTCTTCTCTCTGAAACGGTTCTACTTATCGTCTGCAAAGCTATGTCGCGTGCTGCGGTATGCGGAGACACTAAAAGCACCATAGTAAAACAAAGATGAAGCTTCTAAGTTGATGTAATAGCCAGTAAGAAGTAGTACAATTCAAGTTTTAGGTACTGATTATCTACTTTTTAGCTGGCTTTGGTGCCTTGGACATGAGCTAGGACCTTAAGATTCTGCATGAAAAGAGGACTAGCAGCCGAGTTGCACGGGAGAATGTGAAAAGTGTTCATATGTAGTAAAAATCTGAGAAATCCGTACGTTTTCGTCATTTGTTATCGAATCGACTTAAAGCCAGATCGTCACATTGGCCGCTCTTCTCTCTGAAACGGTTGTACTAATCGCCTGCAAAGCTATGTCGCGTGATGCGGTATGCGGAGACAATAAAATCACCATAGTAGTACACAGATGAAGCTTCTAAGTCGATGTAATAGCCAGTAAGTAGTAGTACAATTCAAGATTTAGGTATCGATTATTGACTTCTTAGATGGATTTGGTGCCTTGGACATGAGCTAGGAAGTTAAGATTCTGCATGAAAGGAGGACTAGCAGCCGAGTTGCACGGGACAATATGAAAAGTGTTCATATGTAGTAAAAAAATGAGAAATCCGTCCGTTTTCGTCATTTGTTATCGAATCGCCTTAAAGCCAGATCGTCACTTGGCCGCTCTTCTCTCTGAATCGGCTGTACTTATCGTCTGCAAAGCTATGTCGCGTGCTGCGGTATGCGGAGACACTAAAAGCACCATAGTAGAACACAGTTGAAGCTTCTAAGTTGATGTAATAGCCAGTAAGAAGTAGTACAATTCAAGTTTTAGGTATCGATGATTGACTTTTTAGCTGGCTTTGGTGCCTTGGACATGGGCTAGGACCTTAAGATTCTGCATGAAAGGAGGACTAGCAGCCGCGTTGGATGGGAGAATGTGAATAGTGTTCATATGTAGTAAAAACCTGAGAAATCCGTCCGTTTTCGTCATTTGTTATCGAATCGACATAAAGCCAGATCGTCACATTTTCCGCTCTTCTCTCTGAAACGGTTGTACTTATCGCCTGCAAAGCTATGTCGCGTGATGCGGTATGCGGAGACACTAAAAGCACCATAGTAGAACACAGATGAAGCTTCTAAGTTGATGTAATAGCCAGTAAGAAGTAGTATAATTCAAGTTTTAGGTATCGATTATTGAATTTTTAGCTGGCTTTGGTGCCTTGGACATGAGCTAGGACCTTAAGATTCTGCATGAAAGGAGGACTAGCAGCCGAGTTGCACGGGAGAATGTGAAAAGTGTACACATGTAGTAAAAACCTGAGAAATCCGTCCGTTTTCGTCATTTGTTATCGAATCGACTTAAAGCCAGATCGTCACATTGGCCGCTCTTCTCTCTGAAACGGTTGTACTTATCGTCTGCAAAGCTATGTCGCGTGCTGCGGTATGCGGAGACTCTAAAAGCACCATAGTAGAACACAGATGAAGCTTCTAAGTTGATGTAATAGCCAGTAAGAAGTAGTACAATTCAAGTTTTAGGTACTGATTATTTACTTTTTAGCTGGCTTTGGAGCCTTGGACATGAGCTAGGACCTTAAGATTCTGCATGAAAGGAGGACTAGCAGCCGCGTTGCACGGGAGAATGTGAAATGTGTTCATATGTAGTAAAAACCTGAGAAATCCGTCCGTTTTCGTCATTTGTTATCGAATCGACTTAAAGCCCGATCGTCACATTGGCCGCTCTTCTCTCTGAAACGGTTGTACTTATCGCCTGCAAAGCTATGTCTCGTGATGCGGTATGCGGAGACAATAAAAGCACCATAGTAGAACACAGATGAAGCTTCTAAGTTGATGTAATAGCCAGTAAGAAGTAGTACAATTCAAGTTTTAGGTATCGATTATTGACTTTTTTGCTGGCTTTGGTGCCTTGGACATGAGCTAGGACCTTAAGATTCTTCATGAAAGGAGGGCTAGCAGCCGCGTTGTACGGGAGAATGTGAAATGTGTTCATATGTAGTAAAATCCTGAGAAATACGTCCGTTTTCGTCATTTGTTATCGAATTGACTTAAAGCCAGATCGTCACATTGGATGCTCTTCTCTCTGAAACGGTTGTACTTATCGTCTGGAAAGCTTTGTCGCGTGCTGCGGTATGCGGAGACACTGAAAGCACCATAGTAGAACACAGATGAAGCTTCTAAGATGATGTAATAGCCAGTAAGAAGTAGTACAATTCAAGTTTTAGGTATGGATTATTGACTTTTTAGCTGGCTTTGATGCCTTGGACATGAGCTAGGACCTTAAGATTCTGCATGAAAGGAGGACTAGCAGCCGAGTTGCACGGGAGAATGTGAAAAGTGTTCATATGTAGTAAAAACCTGAGAAATCCGTCCGTTTTCGTCATTTGTTATCGAATCGACTTAAAGCCAGATCGTCACATTGGCCCCTCTTCTCTCTGAAACGGTTGTACTTATCGTCTGGAAAGCTATGTCGCGTGCTGCGGTATGCGGAGACACTAAAATCACCATAGTAGAACATAGATGAAGCTTCTATGATGATGTAATAGCGGGTAAGAAGTAGTACAATTCAAGTTTTAGGTATCGATTATTGACTTTTTAGCTGGCTTTGGTGCCTTGGACATGAGCTAGGACCTTAAGATTCTGCATGAAAGGAGGACTAGCAGCCGCGTTGAACGGGAGAATATAAAATGTGTTCATATGAACTAAAAACCTGAGAAATACGTCCGTTTTCATCATTTGTTATCGAATCGACTTAAAGCCAGATCGTCG
Source organism: Schistocerca gregaria (assembly GCF_023897955.1). Taxonomy (NCBI): domain Eukaryota; kingdom Metazoa; phylum Arthropoda; class Insecta; order Orthoptera; family Acrididae; genus Schistocerca; species Schistocerca gregaria. The sequence goes on from NW_026061773.1 coordinate 1,446,022, forward strand.
CATTGGCTGCTCTTCTCTCTGAAACCGTTGTACTTATCGTCTGGAAAGCTTTGTCGCGTGCTGCGGTATGCGGAGACACTAAAAGCACCATAGTAGAACACAGATGAAGCTTCTAAGTTGATGTAATAGCCAGTAAGAAGTAGTACAATTCAAGTTTTAGGTGTCGATTATTGACTTCTTAGCTGGCTTTGGTGCCCTAGACATGAGCTAGGACCTTAAGATTCTGCATGAAAGGAGGACTAGCAGCCGAGTTGCACGGGAGAATGTGAAAAGTGTCCATATGTAGTAAAAACCTGAGAAATCCGTCCGTTTTCGTCATTTGTTATCGAATCGACTTAAAGCCAGATCGTCACATTGGCCGCTCTTCTCTCTGAAACGGTTGTACTTATCGTCTGGAAAGCTATGTCGCGTGCTGCGGTATGCGGAGACACTAAAAGCACCATAGTAGAACATAGATGAAGCTTCTATGATGATGTAATAGCCAGTAAGAAGTAGTACAATTCAAGTTTTAGGTATCGATTATTGATTTTTAGCTGGCTTTGGTGCCTTGGACATGAGCTAGGACCTTAAGATTCTGCATGAAAGGAGGACTAGCAGCCGCGTTGGATGGGAGAATGTGAAAAGTGTTCATATGTAGTAAAAACCTGAGAAATCCGTCCGTTTTCGTCATTTGTTATCGAATCGACTTAAAGCCAGATCGTCACATTGGCCGCTCTTGTCTCTGAAACGGTTGTTCTTATCGTCTGGAAGGCTTTGTCGCGTGCTGCGGTATGCAGAGACACTAAAAGCACCATAGTAGAACACAGAAGAAGCTTCTAAGATGATGTAATAGCCAGTAAGAATTAGTACAATTCAAGTTTTAGGTATCGATTATTGACTTTTTAGATGGCTTTGGTGCCTTGGACATGAGCTAGGACCTTAAGATTCTGCATGAAAGGAGGACTAGCAGCCGAGTTGCAGGGGAGAATGTGAAAAGTGTTCATATGTAGTAAAAACCTGAGAAATCCGTCCGTTTTCGTCACTTGTTATCGAATCGACTTAAAGCCAGATCGTCACATTGGCCGCTCTTCTCTCTGAAACGGTTCTACTTATCGTCTTCAAAGCTATGTCGCGTGCTGCGGTATGCGGAGACACTAAAAGCACCATAGTAGAACACAGATGAAGCTTCTAAGTTGATGTAATAGCCAGTAAGAAGTAGTACAATTCAAGTTTTAGGTATCGATTATTGACTTCTTAGCTGGCTTTGGTGCCTTGGACATGAGCTAGGACCTTAAGATTCTGCATGAAAGGAGGACTAGCAGCCGAGTTGCAGGGGAGAATGTGAAAAGTGTTCATATGTAGTAAAAACCTGAGAAATCCGTCCGTTTTCGTCACTTGTTATCGAATCGACTTAAAGCCAGATCGTCATATTGGCCGCTCTTCTCTCTGAAACGGTTCTACTTATCGTCTTCAAAGCTATGTCGCGTGCTGCGGTATGCGGAGACACTAAAAGCACCATAGTAGAACACAGATGAAGCTTCTAAGTTGATGTAATAGCCAGTAAGAAGTAGTACAATTCAAGTTTTAGGTATCGATTATTGACTTCTTAGCTGGCTTTGGTGCCTTGGACATGAGCTAGGACCTTAAGATTCTGCATGAAAGGAGGACTAGCAGCCGAGTTGCACGGGAGAATGTGAAAAGTGTTCATATGTAGTAAAAACTTGAGAAATCCGTCCGTTTTCGTCATTTGTTATCGAATCGACTTAAAGCCAGATCGTCATATTGGCCGCTCTTCTCTCTGAAACGGTTCTACTTATCGTCTGCAAAGCTATGTCGCGTGCTGCGGTATGCGGAGACACTAAAAGCACCATAGTAAAACAAAGATGAATCTTCTAAGTTGATGTAATAGCCAGTAAGAAGTAGTACAATTCAAGTTTTAGGTACTGATTATCTACTTTTTAGCTGGCTTTGCTGCCTTGGACATGAGCTAGGACCTTAAGATTCTGCATGAAAGGAGGACTAGCAGCCGAGTTGCACGGGAGAATGTGAAAAGTGTTCATATGTAGTAAAAACCTGAGAAATCCGTCCGTTTTCGTCATTTGTTATCGAGTCGACTTAAAGCCAGATCGTCACATTGGCCGCTCTTCTCTCTGAAACGGTTGTACTAATCGCCTGCAAAGCTATGTCGCGTGATGCGGTATGCGGAGACAATAAAATCACCATAGTAGTACACAGATGAAGCTTCTAAGTCGATGTAATAGCCAGTAAGAAGTAGTATAATTCAAGTTTTAGGTATCGATTATTGAATTTTTAGCTGGCTTTGGTGCCTTGGACATGAGCTAGGACCTTAAGATTCTGCATGAAAGGAGGACTAGCAGCCGAGTTGCACGGGAGAATGTGAAAAGTGTTCACATGTAGTAAAAACCTGAGAAATCCGTCCGTTTTCGTCATTTGTTATCGAATCGACTTAAAGCCAGATCGTCACATTGGCCGCTCTTCTCTCTGAAACGGTTGTACTTATCGTCTGCAAAGCTATGTCGCGTGCTGCGGTATGCGGAGACTCTAAAAGCACCATAGTAGAACACAGATGAAGCTTCTAAGATGATGTAATAGCCAGTAAGAAGTAGTACAATTCAAGTTTTAGGTACTGATTATTTACTTTTTAGCTGGCTTTGGAGCCTTGGACATGAGCTAGGACCTTAAGATTCTGCATGAAAGGAGGACTAGCAGCCGCGTTGCACGGGAGAATGTGAAATGTGTTCATATGTAGTAAAAACCTGAGAAATCCGTCCGTTTTCGTCATTTGTTATCGAATCGACTTAAAGCCCGATCGTCACATTGGCCGCTCTTCTCTCTGAAACGGTTGTACTTATCGCCTGCAAAGCTATGTCTCGTGATGCGGTATGCGGAGACACAAAAAGCACCATAGTAGAACACAGATGAAGCTTCTAAGTTGATGTAATAGCCAGTAAGAAGTAGTACAATTCAAGTTTTAGGTATCGATTATTGACTTTTTTGCTGGCTTTGGTGCCTTGGACATGAGCTAGGACCTTAAGATTCTTCATGAAAGGAGGACTAGCAGCCGCGTTGTACGGGAGAATGTGAAATGTGTTCATATGTAGTAAAATCCTGAGAAATACGTCCGTTTTCGTCATTTGTTATCGAATTGACTTAAAGCCAGATCGTCACATTGGATGCTCTTCTCTCTGAAACGGTTGTACTTATCGTCTGGAAAGCTATGTCGCGTGCTGCGGTATGCGGAGACACTAAAATCACCATAGTAGAACATAGATGAAGCTTCTATGATGATGTAATAGCGGGTAAGAAGTAGTACAATTCAAGTTTTAGGTATCGATTATTGACTTTTTAGCTGGCTTTGGTGCCTTGGACACGAGCTAGGACCTTAAGATTCTGCATGAAAGGAGGACAATCAGCCGAGTTGCACGGGAGAATGTGAAAAGTGTTCAAATAGAGTAAAAACCTGAGAAATCCGTCCGTTTTCGTCATTTTTATCGAATCGACTTAAAGCCAAATCGTCACATTGGCCGCTCTGCTCTCTGAAACGGTTGTATTTATCGTCTGCAAAACTATGTCGCGTACTGCGGTATTCGGAGACACTAAAAGCACCATAGTAGAACGCAGATGTAGCTTCTAAGATGATGTAATAGCCAGTAAGAATTAGTACAATTCAAGTTTTAGGTATCGATTATTGACTTTTTAGCTGGCTTTGGTGCCTTGGACATGAGCTAGGACCTTAAGATTCTGCATGAAAGGAGGACTAGCAGCCGAGTTGCACGGGAGAATGTGAAAAGTGTTCATATGTAGTAAAAACCTGAGAAATCCGTCCGCTTTCGTCATTTGTTATCGAATCGACTTAAAGCCAGATCGTCACATTGGCCGCTCTTCTCTCTGAAACGGTTCTACTTATCGTCTGCAAAGCTATGTCGCGTGCTGCGGTATGCGGAGACACTAAAAGCACCATAGTAGAACACAGATGAAGCTTCTAAGTCGATGTAATAGCCAGTAAGTAGTAGTACAATTCAAGATTTAGGTATCGATTATTGACTTCTTAGATGGATTTGGTGCCTTGGACATGAGCTAGGAAGTTAAGATTCTGCATGAAAGGAGGACTAGCAGCCGAGTTGCACGGGACAATATGAAAAGTGTTCATATGTAGTAAAAAAATGAGAAATCCGTCCGTTTTCGTCATTTGTTATCGAATCGCCTTAAAGCCAGATCGTCACCTTTCCGCTCTTCTCTCTGAATCGGCTGTACTTATCGTCTGCAAAGCTATGTCGCGTGCTGCGGTATGCGGAGACGATAAAAGCACCATAGCAGAACACAGTTGAAGCTTCTAAGTTGATGTAATAGCCAGTAAGAAGTAGTACAATTCAAGTTTTAGGTATCGATGATTGACTTTTTAGCTGGCTTTGGTGCCTTGGACATGGGCTAGGACCTTAAGATTCTGCATGAAAGGAGGACTAGCAGCCGCGTTGGATGGGAGAATGTGAATAGTGTTCATATGTAGTAAAAACCTGAGAAATCCGTCCGTTTTCGTCATTTGTTATCGAATCGACATAAAGCCAGCTCGTCACATTTTCCGCTCTTCTCTCTGAAACGGTTGTACTTATCGCCTGCAAAGCAATGTCGCGTGATGCGGTATGCGGAGACACTAAAAGCACCATAGTAGAACACAGATGAAGCTTCTAAGTTGATGTAATAGCCAGTAAGAAGTAGTATAATTCAAGTTTTAGGTATCGATTATTGAATTTTTAGCTGGCTTTGGTGCCTTGGACATGAGCTAGGACCTTAAGATTCTGCATGAAAGGAGGACTAGCAGCCGAGTTGCACGGGAGAATGTGAAATGTGTTCACATGTAGTAAAAACCTGAGAAATCCGTCCGTTTTCGTCATTTGTTATCGAATCGACTTAAAGCCAGATCGTCACATTGGCCGCTCTTCTCTCTGAAACGGTTGTACTTATCGTCTGCAAAGCTATGTCGTATGCTGCGGTAGGCGGAGACACTGAAACCACCACAGTAGAACACAGATGCAGCTTCTAATTTGATGTAATAGCCAGTAAGAAGTAGTACAATTCACGTTTTAGGTATCGATTATTGACTTTTTAGCTGGCTTTGATGCCTTGGACATGAGCTAGGACCTTATGAATCTGCATGAAAGGAGGACTAGCAGCCGAGTTGCAGGGAAGAATGTGAAAAGTGTTCATAAGTAGTAAAAACCTCAGAAATCCGTCCGTTTTCGTCATTTGTTATCGAATCGACTTAAAGCCAGATCGTCACATTGGCCGCTCTTCTCTCTGAAACGGTTGTACTTATCGTCTGCAAAGCTATGTCGCGTGCTGCGGTATGCGGAGACTCTAAAAGCACCATAGTAGAACACAGATGAAGCTTCTAAGTTGATGTAATAGCCAGTAAGAAGTAGTACAATTCAAGTTTTAGGTACTGATTATTTACTTTTTAGCTGGCTTTGGAGCCTTGGACATGAGCTAGGACCTTAAGATTCTGCATGAAAGGAGGACTAGCAGCCGCGTTGCACGGGAGAATGTGAAATGTGTTCATATGTAGTAAAAACCTGAGAAATCCGTCCGTTTTCGTCATTTGTTATCGAATCGACTTAAAGCCCGATCGTCACATTGGCCGCTCTTCTCTCTGAAACGGTTGTACTTATCGCCTGCAAAGCTATGTCTCGTGATGCGCTATGCGGAGACACTAAAAGCACCATAGTAGAACACGGATGAAGCTTCTAAGTTGATGTAATAGTAAGTAAGAAGTAGTACAATTCAAGTTTTAGGTATCGATTATTGACTTTTTTGCTGGCTTTGGTGCCTTGGACATGAGCTAGGACCTTAAGATTCTTCATGAAAGGAGGACTAGCAGCCGCGTTGTACGGGAGAATGTGAAATGTGTTCATATGTAGTAAAATCCTGAGAAATACGTCCGTTTTCGTCATTTGTTATCGAATCGACTTAAAGCCAGATCGTCACATTGGATGCTCTTCTCTCTGAAACGGTTGTACTTATCGTCTGGAAAGCTTTGTCGCGTGCTGCGGTATGCGGAGACACTGAAAGCACCATAGTAGAACACAGATGAAGCTTCTAAGATGATGTAATAGCCAGTAAGAAGTAGTACAATTCAAGTTTTAGGTATCGATTATTGACTTTTTAGCTGGCTTTGGTGCCTTGGACATGAGCTAGGACCTTAAGATTCTGCAAGAAAGGAGGACTAGCAGCCGAGTTGCACGGGAGAATGTGAAAAGTTTTCATATGTAGTAAAAACCTGAGAAATCCGTCCGTTTTCGTCATTTGTTATCGAATCGACTTAAAGCCAGATCGTCACATTGGCCCCTCTTTTCTCTGAAACGGTTGTACTTATCGCCTGCAAAGCTATGTCGCGTACTGCGGTGTGCGGAGACAATAAAATCACCATAGTAGAACACAGATGAAGCTTCTAAGTCGATGTAATAGCCAGTAAGAAGTAGTACAATTCAAGTTTTAGGTACTGATTATTGACTTTTTAGCTGGCTTTGGTGCCTTGGACATGAGCTAGGACCTTAAGATTCTGCATGAAAGGAGGACTAGCAGCCGAGTTGCACTGGAGAATGTGAAAAGTGTTCATATGTAGTAAAAACCTGAGAAATCCGTCCGTTTTCGTCATTTGTTATCGAATCGACTTAAAGCCAGATCGTCACATTGGCCGCTCTTCTCTCTGAAACGGTTCTACTTATCGTCTGCAAAGCTATGTCGCGTGCTGCGGTATGCGGAGACACTAAAAGCACCATAGTAGAACACAGATGAAGCTTATAAGTTGATGTGATAGCCAGTAAGAAGTAGTACAATTCAAGTTTTAGGTACTGATTATTTACTTTTTAGCTGGCTTTCGTGCCTTGGACATGAGCTAGGACCTTAAGATTCTGCATGAAAGGAGGACTAGCAGCCGAGTTGCACGGGAGAATGTGAAATGTGTTCATATGTAGTAGAAACCTGAGAAATCCGTCCGTTTTCGTCATTTGTTATCGAATCGACTTAAAGCCAGATCGTCACATTGGCCGCTCTTCTCTCTGAAACGGTTGTACTTACCGTCTGCAAAGCTATGTCGCGTGCTGCGGTATGCGGAGGCAATAAAATCACCATAGTAGAACACAGATGAAGCTTCTAAGTCGATGTAATAGCCAGTAAGAAGTAGTACAATTCAAGTTTTAGGTATCGATCATTGACATCTTAGATGGATTTGGTGCCTTGGACAGGAGCTAGGATGTTAAGATTCTGCATGAAAGGAGGACTAGCAGCCGAGTTGCACGGGACAATATGAAAAGTGTTCATATGTAGTAAAAACCTGAGAAATCCGTCCGTTTTAGTCATTTGTTATCGAATCGCCTTAAAGCCAGATCGTCACTTGGCCGCTCTTCTCTCTGAAACGGCTGTACTTATCGTCTGCAAAGCTATGTCGCGTGCTGCGGTATGCGGATACACTAAAAGCACCATAGTAGAACACAGATGAAGCTTCTAAGTTGATGTAATAGCCAGTAAGAAGTAGTACAATTCAAGTTTTAGGTACTGGTTTTTACTTTTTAGCTGGCTTTGTTGCCTTGGACATGAGCTAGGACCTTAAGATTCTGCATGAAAGGAGGACTAGCAGCAGAGTTGCACGGGAGAATGTGAAAAGTGTTCATATGTAGTAAAAACCTGAGAAATCCGTCCGTTTTCCTCATTTGTTATCGAATCGACTTAAAGCCAGATCGTCACATTGGCCGCTCTTCTCTCTGAAACGGTTGTACTTATCGTCTGCAAAGCTATGTCGCGTGCTGCGGTATGCGGAGACACTAAAAGCACCATAGTAGAACACAGATGAAGCTTCTATGATGATGTAATAGCCTGTAAGAAGTAGTGCAATTCAAGTTTTAGGTATCGATTATTGACTTTTTAGCTCGCTTTGATGCCTTGGACATGAGCTAGGACCTTAAGAATCTGCATGAAAGGAGGACTAGCAGCCGAGTTGCAGGGAAGAATGTGAAAAGTGTTCATATGTAGTAAAAACCTGAGAAATCCGTCCGTTTTCGTCATTTGTTATCGAATCGACTTAAAGCCAGATCGTCACATTGGCCGCTCTTCTTTCTGAAACGGTTGTACTTATCGTCTGCAAAGCTATGTCGCGTGCTGCGGTATGCGGAAACACTAAAAGCACCATAGTAGAACACAGATGAAGCTTCTAAGTTGATGTAATAGCCGGTAAGAAGTAGTACAATTCAAGTTTTAGGTATCGATTATTGACTTCTTAGCTGGCTTTGGTGCCTTGGACATGAGCTAGGACCTTAAGATTCTCCATGAAAGGAGGACTAGCAGCCGAGTTGCACGGGAGAATGTGAAAAGTGTTCATATGTAGTAAAAACCTGAGATATCCGTCCGTTTTCGTCATTTGTTATCGAATCGACTTAAAGCCAGATCGTCACATTGGCCGCTCTTCTCTCTGAAACGGTTCTACTTATCGTCTGCAAAGCTATGATGCGTGCTGCGGTATGCGGAGACACTAAAAGCACCATAGTAGAACACAGATGAAGCTTATAAGTTGAAGTAATAGCCAGTAAGAAGTAGTACAATTCAAGTTTTAGGTACTGATTATTTACTTTTTAGCTGGCGTTGGTGCCTTGGACATGAGCTAGGACCTTAAGATTCTGCATGAAAGGAGGACTAGCAGCCGAGTTGCACGGGAGAATGTGAAATGTGTTCATATGTAGTAGAAACCTGAGAATTCCGTCCGTTTCCGTCATTTGTTATCGAATCGACTTAAAGCCAGATCGTCACATTGGCCGCTCTTCTCTCTGAAACGGTTGTACTTATCGTCTGCAAAGCTATGTCGCGTGCTGCGGTATGCGGAGACAATAAAATCACCATAGTAGAACACAGATGAAGCTTCTAAGTAGATGTAATAGCCAGTAAGAAGTAGTACAATTCAAGTTTTAGGTATCGATTATTGACTTCTTAGATGGATTTGGTGCCTTGGACATGAGCTAGGATGTTAAGATTCTGCATGAAAGGAGGACTAGCAGCCGAGTTGCACGGGACAATATGAAAAGTGTTCATATGTAGTAAAAACCTGAGAAATCCGTCCGTTTTAGTCATTTGTTATCGAATCGCCTTAAAGTCAGATCGTCACTTGGCCGCTCTTCTCTCTGAAACGGCTGTACTTATCGTCTGCAAAGCTATGTCGCGTGCTGCGGTATGCGGATACACTAAAAGCACCATAGTAGAACACAGATGAAGCTTCTAAGTTGATGTAATAGCCAGTAAGAAGTAGTACAATTCAAGTTTTAGGTACTGATTATTGACTTTTTAGCTCGCTTTGTTGCCTTGGACATGAGCTAGGACCTTAAGATTCTGCACAAAAGGAGGACTAGCAGCAGAGTTGCACGGGAGAATGTGAAAAGTGTTCATATGTAGTAAAAACCTGAGAAATCCGTCCGTTTTCCTCATTTGTTATCGAATCGACTTAAAGCCAGATCGTCACATTGGCCGCTCTTCTCTCTGAAACGGTTGTACTTATCGTCTGCAAAGCTATGTCGCGTGCTGCGGTATGCGGAGACACTAAAAGCACCATAGTAGAACACAGATGAAGCTTCTATGATGATGTAATAGCCTGTAAGAAGTAGTGCAATTCAAGTTTTAGGTATCGATTATTGACTTTTTAGCTGGCTTTGGTGCCTTGGACATGAGCTAGGACCTTAAGATTCTGCATGAAAGGAGGACTAGCAGCCGCGTTGGATGGGAGAATGTGAATAGTGTTCATATGTAGTAAAAACCTGAGAAATCCGTCCGTTTTCGTCATTTGTTATCGAATCGACTAAAAGCCCGATCGTCACATTGGCCGCTCTTCTCTCTGAAACGGTTGTACTTATCGTCTGCAAAGCTATGTCGCGTGCTGCGGTATTCTGAGACACTAAAAGCACCATAGTAGAACACAGATAAAGCTTCTCAGTTGATGTAATAGCCAGTAAGAATTAGTACAATTCAAGTTTTAGGTATCGATTATTGACTTTTTAGCTGGCTTTGGTGCCTTGGACATGAGCTAGGACCTTATGATTCTGCATGAAAGGAGGACTAGCAGCCGATTTGCACGGGAGAATGTGAAAAGTGTTCATATGTAGTAAAAACCTGAGATATCCGTCCGTTTTCGTCATTTGTTATCGAATCGACGTAAAGCCAGATCGTCACATTGGCCGCTCTTCTCTCTGAAACGCTTGTACTTATCGTCTGCAAAGCTATGTCGTATGCTGCGGTAGGCGGAGACACTGAAACCACCACAGTAGAACACAGATGAAGCTACTAATTTGATGTAATAGCCAGTAAGAAGTAGTAGAATTCAAGTTTTAGGTATCGATTATTGACTTTTTAGCTGGCTTTGATGCCTTGGACATGAGCTAGGACCTTAAGAATCTGCATGAAAGGAGGACTAGCAGCCGAGTTGCAGGGAAGAATGTGAAAAGTGTTCATATGTAGTAAAAACCTGAGAAATCCGTCCGTTCTCGTCATTTGTTATCGAATCGACTTAAAGCCAGATCGTCACATTGGCCGCTCTTCTCTCTGAAACGGTTGTACTTATCGTCTGCAAAGCTATGTCGCGTGCTGCGGTATACGGAGACTCTAAAAGCACCATTGTAGAACACAGATGAAGCTTCTAAGTTGATGTAATAGCCAGTAAGAAGTAGTACAATTCAAGTTTTAGGTACTGATTATTTACTTTTTAGCTGGCTTTGGTGCCTTGGACATGAGCTGGGACCTTAAGATTCTGCATGAAAGGAGGACTAGCAGCCGCGTTGCACGGGAGAATGTGAAATGTGTTCATATGTAGTAAAAACCTGAGAAATCCGTCCGTTTTCGTCATTTGTTATCGAATCGACTTAAAGCCCGATCGTCACATTGGCCGCTCTTCTCTCTGAAACGGTTGTACTTATCGCCTGCAAAGCTATGTCGCGTGATGCGGTATGCGGAGACACTAAAAGCACCATAGTAGAACACAGATGAAGCTTCTAAGTTGATGTAATAGCCAGTAAGAAGTAGTACAATTCAAGTTTTAGGTATCGATTATTGACTTTTTAGCTGGCTTTGATGCCATGGACATGAGCTAGGACCTTAAGAATCTGCATGAAAGGAGGACTAGCAGTCGAGTTGCAGGGAAAAATGTGAAAAGTGTTCATATGTAGTAAAAACCTGAGAAATCCGTCCGTTTTCGTCATTTGTTATCGAATCGACTTAAAGCCAGATCGTCACATTGGCCGCTCTTCTCTCGGAAACGGTTGTACTTATCGTCTGCAAAGCTATGTCGCGTGCTGCGGTATGCGGAGACTCTAAAAGCACCATAGTAGAACACAGATGAAGCTACTAAGTTGATGTAATAGCCAGTAAGAAGTAGTACAATTCAAGTTTTAGGTACTGATTATTTACTTTTTAGCTGGCTTTGGTGCCTTGGACATGAGCTAGGACCTTAAGATTCTGCATGAAAGGAGGACTAGAAGCCGCGTTGCACGGGAGAATGTGAAATGTGTTCATATGTAGTAGAAACCTGAGAAATCCGTCCGTTTTCGTCATTTGTTATCGAATCGACTTAAAGCCAGATCGTCACATTGGCCGCTCTCCTCTCTGAAACGGTTGTACTTATCGTCTGCAAAGCTATGTCGCGTGCTGCGGTATGCGGAGACACTAAAAGCACCATAGTAGAACACATATGAAGCTTCTATGATGATGTAATAGCCAGTAAGAAGTAGTACAATTCAAGTTTAAGGTATCGATTATCGACTTTTTAGCTGGCTTTGGTGCCTTGGACATGAGCTAGGACCTTAAGATTCTGCATGAAAGGAGGACTAGCAGCCGAGTTGCACGGGAGAATGTGAAAAGTGTTCATATGTAGTAAAAACCTGAGAAATCCGTCCGTTTTCGTCATTTGTTATCGAATCGACTTGAAGCCAGATCGTCACATTGGCCCCTCTTTTCTCTGAAACGGTTGTACTTATCGTCTGCAAAGCTATGTCGCGTACTGCGGTGTGCGGAGACACTAAAAGCACCATGGTAGAACACAGATGAAGCTTCTAAGTTGATGTAATAGCCAGTAAGAAGTAGTACAATTCAAGTTTTAGGTATCGATTATTGACTTTTTAGCTGGCTTTGGCGCATTGGACATGAGCTAGGACCTTAAGATTCTGCATTAAATGAGGACTAGCAGCCGCGTTGCACGGGAGAATGTGAAATGTGTTCATATGTAGTAGAAACCTGAGAAATCCGTCCGTTTTCGTCATTTGTTATCGAATCGACTTAAAGCCCGATCGTCACATTGGCCGCTCTTCTCTCTGAAACGGTTGTACTTATCGTCTGCAAAGCTATGTCGCGTGCTGCGGTATGCGGAGACACTAAAATCACCATAGTAGAACACAGATGAAGCTTCTAAGTCGATGTAATAGCCAGTAAGATGTAGTACAATTCAAGTTTTAGGTACATATTATTGACTTTTTAGCTGGCTTTGGTGCCTTGGACATGAGCTAGGACCTTAAGATTCTGCATGAAAGAAGGACTAGCAGCCGAGTTGCACGGGAGAATGTGAAAAGTGTTCATATGTAGTAAAAACCTGAGAAATCCGTCCGTTTTCGTCATTTGTTTTCGAATCTACTTAAAGCCAGATCGTCACATTGGCCGCTCTTCTCTCTGAAACGGTTGTACTTATCGTCTGCAAAGCTATGTCGCGTGCTGCGGTAGGCGGAGACACTAAAAGCACCATAGTAGAACACAGATGAAGCTTCTATGATGATGTAATAGCCAGTAAGAAGTAGTACAATTCAAGTTTTAGGTATCGATTATTGACTTTTTAGCTGGCTTTGGTGCATTGGACATGAGCTAGGACCTTAAGATTCTGCATGAAATGAGGACTAGCAGCCGCGTTGGATAGGAGAATGTGAAAAGTGTTCATATGTAGTAAAAACCTGAGAAATCCGTCCGTATTCGTCATTTGTTATCGAATCGACTTAAAGCCAGATCGTCACATTGGCTGCTCTTCTCTCTGAAACGGTTGTACTTATCGTCTGGAAAGCTTTGTCGCGAACTGCGGTATGCGGAGACACTAAAAGCACCATAGTAGAACACAGATGAAGCTTCTAAGATGATGTAATAGCCAGTAAGAAGTAGTACAATTCAAGTTTTAGGTATCGATTATTGACTTTTTAGCTGGCTTTGGTGCCTTGAACATGAACTGGGACCTTAAGATTCTGCATGAAAGGAGGACTAGCAGCCGAGTTGCAGGGAAGAATGTGAAAAGTGTTCATATGTAGTAAAAACCTGAGAAATCCGTCCGTTTTCGTCATTTGTTATCGAATCGACTTAAAGCCAGATCGTCACATTGGCCGTTCTTCTCTCTGAAACAGTTGTACTTATCGTCTTCAAAGCTATGTCGCGTGCTGCGGTATGCGGAGACACTAAAAGCACCATAGTAGAACACAGATGAAGCTTCTAAGTTGATGTAATAGCCAGTAAGAAGTAGTACAATTCAAGTTTTATGTATCGATTATTGACTTCTTAGCTGGCTTTGGTGCCTTGGACATGAGCTAGGACCTTAAGATTCTGCATGAAAGGAGGACTAGCACTTGAGTTGCACGGGAGAATGTGAAAAGTGTTCATATGTAGTAAGAACCTGAGAAATCCGTCCGTTTTCGTCATTTGTTATCGAATCGACTTAAAGCCAGATCGTCACTTGGCCGCTCTTCTCTCTGAAACGGTTCTACTTATCGTCTGCAAAGCTATGTCGCGTGCTGCGGTATGCGGAGACACTAAAAGCACCATAGTAGAACACAGATGAAGCTTCTAAGTTGATGTAATAGCCAGTAAGAAGTACTACAATTCAAGTTTTAGGTACTGATTATTTACTTTTTAGCTGGCTTTGGTGCCTTGGACATGAGCTAGGACCTTAAGATTCTGCATGAAATGAGGACTAGCAGCCGCGTTGCACGGGAGAATGTGAAATGTGTTCATATGTAGTAAAAACTTGAGAAATCCGTCTGTATCCGTCATTTGTTATCGAATCGACTTAAAGCCCGATCATTACATTGGCCGCTCTTCTCTCTGAAACGTTTGTACTTATCGTCTGCAAAGCTATGTCGCGTGCTGCGGTATGCGGAGACACTAAAAGCACCATAGTAGAACACAGATGAAGCTTCTATGATGATGTAATAGCCAGTAAGACGTAGTACAATTCAAGCTTTAGGTATCGATTATTGACATTTTAGCTGGCTTTGGTGCCTTGGACATGAGCTAGGACCTTAAGATTCTGCATGAAAGGAGGACTAGCAGCCGCGTTGGATGGGAGAATGTGAAAAGTGTTCATATGTAGTAAAAACCTGAGAAATCCGTCCGTTTTCGTCATTTGTTATCGAATCGACTTAAAGCCAGATCGTCACATTGGCCGCTCTTCTCTCTGAAACGTTTGTACTTATCGCCTGCAAAGCTATGTCGCGTGATGCGGTATGCGGAGACACTAAAAGCACCATAGTAGAACACAGATGAAGCTTCTAAGTTGATGTAATAGCCAGTAAGAAGTATTACAATTCAAGTTTTAGGTATCGATTATTGACTTTTTAGCTGGCTTTGGTGCCTTGGACATGAGCTAGGACCTTAAGATTCTGCATGAAAGAAGGACTAGCAGCCGAGTTGCACGGGAGAATATGAAAAGTATTCAAATGTAGTAAAAACGTGAGAAATCCGTCCGTTTTCGTCATTTGTTATCGAATCGACTTAAAGCCAGATCGTCACATTGGCCGCTCTTCTCTCTGAAACGGTTGTACTTATCGTCTTCAAAGCTATGTCGCGTGCTGCGGTATGCGGAGACACTAAAAGCACCATAGTAGAACACAGATGAAGCTTCTAAGTTGATGTAATAGCCAGTAAGAAGTAGTACAATTCAAGTTTTAGGTATCGATTATTGATTTTTTAGCTGGCTTTGTTGCCTTGGACATGAGCTAGGACCTTAAGATTCTGCAAGAAAGGAGGACTAGCAGCCAAGTTGCAGGGGAGAATGTGAAAAGTGATCATATGTAGTAAAAACCTGAGAAATCCGTCCGTTTTCGTCATTTGTTATCGAATCGACTTAAAGCCAGATCGTCACATTGGCCGCTCTTCTCTCTGAAACGGTTGTACTTATCGTCTTCAAAGCTATGTCGCGTGCTGCGGTATGCGGAGACACTAAAAGCACCATAGTAGAACACAGATGAAGCTTCTAAGTTGATGTAATAGCCAGTAAGAAGTAGTACAATTCAAGTTTTAGGTATCGATTATTGACTTTTTAGCTGGCTTTGGTGCCTTGGACATGAGCTAGGACCTTAAGTTTCCGCATGAAAGGAGGACTAGCAGCCGAGTTGCACGGGAGAATGTGAAAAGTGTTCATATGTAGTAAAAACCTGAGAAATCCGTCCGTTTTCGTCATTTGATATCGAATCGACTTCAAGCCAGATCGTCACATTGGCCGCTCTTCTCTCTGAAACGGTTGTACTTATCGTCTGCAAAGCTATGTCGCGTGCTGCGGTATGCGGAGACACTAAAAGCACCATAGTAGAACACAGATGAAGCTTCTATGATGATGTAATAGCCAGTAAGAAGTAGTAGAATTCAAGTTTTAGGTATCGATTATTGACTTTTTAGCTGGCTTTGGTGCCTTGGACATGGGCTAGGACCTTAAGATTCTGCATGAAAGGAGGACTAGCAGCCGCGTTGGATGGGAGAATGTGAAAAGTGTTCATATGTAGTAAAAACCTGAGAAATCCGTCCGTTTTCGTCATTTGTTATCGAATCGACTTAAAGCCAGATCGTCACATTGGCCGCTCTTCTCTCTGAAACGTTTGTACTTATCGCCTGCAAAGCTATGTCGCGTGATGCGGTATGCGGAGACACTAAAAGCACCATAGTAGAACACAGATAAAGCTTCTAAGTTGATGTAATAGCCAGTAAGAAGTATTACAATTCAAGTTTTAGGTATCGATTATTCACTTTTTAGCTGGCTTTGGTGCCTTGGACATGAGCTAGGACCTTAAGATTCTGCATGAAAGGAGGACTAGCAGCCGAGTTGCACGGGAGAATATGAAAAGTATTCAAATGTAGTAAAAACCTGAGAAATCCGTCCGTTTTCGTCATTTGTTATCGAATCGACTTAAAGCCAGATCGTCACATTGGCCGCTCTTCTCTCTGAAACGGTTGTACTTATCGTCTTCAAAGCTATGTCGCGTGCTGCGGTATGCGGAGACACTAAAAGCACCATAGTAGAACACAGATGAAGCTTCTAAGTTGATGTAATAGCCAGTAAGAAGTAGTACAATTCAAGTTTTAGGTATCGATTATTCACTTTTTAGCTGGCTTTGGTGCCTTGGACATGAGCTAGGACATTAAGATTCTGCATGAAAGGAGGACTAGCAGCCGCGTTGCACGGGAGAATGTGAAATGTGTTCATATGTAGTAAAAACCTGAGAAATCCGTCCGTTTTCGTCATTTGTTTTCGAATCGACTTAAAGCCCGATCGTCACATTGGCCGCTCTTCTCTCTGAAACGGTTGTACTTATCGTCTGCAAAGCTATGTCGCGTGCTGCGGTATGCGGAGACACTAAAATAACCATAGTAGAACACAGATGAAGCTTCTAAGATGATGTAATAGACAATAAGAAGTAGTACAATTCAAGTTTTAGGTATGGATTATTGTCTTTTTAGCTGGCTTTGGTGCATTGGGCATGAGCTAGGACCTTAAGATTCTGCATGAAAGGAGGACTAGCAGCCGAGTTGCACGGGAGAATCTGAAAAGTGTTCATATGTAGTAAAAACCTGAGAAATCCGTCCGTTTTCGTCATTTGTTATCGAATCGACTTAAAGCCAGATCGTCACATTGGCCGCTCTTCCCTCTGAAACGGTTGTACTTATCGTCTGCAAAGCTATGTCGCGTGCTGCGGTATGCGCAGACACTAAAAGCAGCATAGTAGAACACAGATGAAGCTTCTAAGATGATGTAATAGCCAGTAAGAAGTAGTACAATTCAAGTTTTAGGTATCGATTATTGACTTTTTAGCTGGCTTTGGTGCCTTGAACATGAGCTAGGACCTTAAGATTCTGCATGAAAGGAGGACTAGCAGCCGAGTTGCACGGGAGAATGTGAAAAGTGTTCATATGTAGTAAAAACCTGAGAAATCCGTCCGTTTTCGTCATTTGTTATCGAATCGACTTAAAGCCAGATCGTCACATTGGCCGCTCTTCTCTCTGAAACAGTTGTACTTATCGTCTTCAAAGCTATGTCGCGTGCTGCGGTATGCGGAGACACTAAAAGCACCATAGTAGATCACAGATGAAGCTTCTAAGTTGATGTAATAGCCAGTAAGAAGTAGTACAATTCAAGTTTTATGTATCGATTATTGACTTCTTAGCTGGCTTTGGTGCCTTGGACATGAGCTAGGACCTTAAGATTCTGCATGAAAGGAGGACTAGCACTTGAGTTGCACGGGAGAATGTGAAAAGTGTTCATATGTAGTAAGAACCTGAGAAATCCGTCCGTTTTCGTCATTTGTTATCGAATCGACTTAAAGCCAGATCGTCACATTGGCCGCTCTTCTCTCTGAAACGGATGTACTTATCGCCTGCAAAGTTATGTCGCGTGATGCGGTATGCGGAGACACTAAAAGCACCATAGTAGAACACAGATGAAGCTTCTAAGTTGATGTAATAGCCAGTAAGAAGTATTACAATTCAAGTTTTAGGTATCGATTATTGACTTTTTAGCTCGCTTTGGTGCCTTGGACATGAGCTAGGACCTTAAGATTCTGCATGAAAGGAGGACTAGCAGCCGAGTTGCACGGGAGAATATGAAAAGTATTCAAATGTAGTAAAAACCTGAGAAATCCGTCCGTTTTCGTCATTTGTTATCGAATCGACTTAAAGCCAGATCGTCACATTGGCCGCTCTTCTCGCTGAAACGGTTGTACTTATCGTCTTCAAAGCTATGTCACGTGCTGCGGTATGCGGAGACACTAAAAGCACCATAGTAGAACACAGATGAAGCTCCTAAGTTGATGTAATAGCCAGTAAGAAGTAGAACAATTCAAGTTGTAGGTATCAATTATTGATTTTTTAGCTGGCTTTGTTGCCTTGGACATGAGCTAGGACCTTAAGATTCTGCAAGAAAGGAAAACTAGCAGCCAAGTTGCAGGGGAGAATGTGAAAAGTGTTCATATGTAGTAAAAACCTGAGAAATTCGTCCGTTTTCGTCATTTGTTATCGAATCGACTTAAAGCCAGATCGTCACATTGGCCGCTCTTCTCTCTGAAACGGTTGTACTTATCGTCTTCAAAGCTATGTCGCGTGCTGCGGTATGCGGAGACACTAAAAGCACCATAGTAGAACACAGATGAAGCTTCTAAGTTGATGTAATAGCCAGTAAGAAGTAGTACAATTCAAGTTTTAGGTATCGATTATTGACTTTTTAGCTGGCTTTGGTGCCTTGGACATTAGCTAGGACCTTAACATTCTGCATGAAAGGAGGACTAGCAGCCGAGTTGCACGGGAGAATGTGAAAAGTGTTCATATGTAGTAAAAACCTGAGAAATCCGTCCGTTTTCGTCATTTGTTATCGAGTCGACTTAAAGCCAGATCGTCACATTGGCCGCTCTTCTCTCTGAAACGGTTGTACTTATCGTCTGCAAAGCTATGTCGCGTGCTGCGGTATGCGCAGACACTAAAAGCACCATAGTATAAAACAGATGAAGCTTCTAAGTTGGTGTAATAGCCAGTAAGAAGTAGTACAACTGAAGTTTTAGGTATCGATTATTGACTTTTTAGCTGGCTTTGGTGCCTTGGACATGAGCTAGGACCTTAAGATTCTGCATGATAGGAGGACTAGCTGCCGCGTTGCACGGGAGAATGTGAAATGTGTTCATATGTAGTAGAAACCTGAGAAATCCGTCCGTTTTCGTCATTTGTTATCGAGTCGACTTAAAGCCCGATCGTCACATTGGCCGCTCTTCTCTCTGAAACGATTGTACTTATCGTCTGCAAAGCTATGTCGCGTGCTGCGGTATGTGGAGACACTAAAAGCACCATAGTAGAACACAGATGAAGCTTCTAAGTGGATGTAATAGCCAGTAAGAAGTAGTACAATTCAAGTTTTAGGTATCGATTATTGACTTTTTAGCTGATTTTGGTGCCTTGGACACGAGCTAGGACCTTAAGATTCTGCATGAAAGGAGGACTAGCAGCCGAGTTGCACGGGAGAATGTGAAAAGTGTTTATATGTAGTAAAAACCTGAGAAATCCGTTCGTTTTCGTCAATTGTTATCGAATCGACTTAAAGGCAGATCGTCACATTGGCCGCTCTTCTCTCTGAAACGGTTCTACTTATCGTCTGCAAAGCTATGTCGCGTGCTGCGGTATGCGGAGACACTAAAAGCACCATAGTAGAACACAGATGAAGCTTCTAAGTTGATGTAATAGCCAGTAACAAGTAGTACAATTCAAGTATAAGGTACTGATTATTTACTTTTTAGCTGGCTTTGGTGCCTTGGGCATGAGCTAGGACCTTAAGATTCTGCATGAAAGGAGGACTAGCAGCCGAGTTGCACGGGAGAATGTGAAAAGTGTTCATATGTAGTAAAAACCTGAGAAATCCGTCCGTTTTCGTCATTTGTTATCGAATCGACTTAAAGAGAGATCGTCACATTGGCCGCTCTTCTCTCTGAAACGGTTGTACTTATCGTCTGCAAAGCTATGTCGCGTGCTGCGGTATGCGCAGACACTTAAAGCACCATAGTATAAAACAGATGAAGCTTCTAAGTTGATGTAATAGCCAGTAAGAAGTAGTACAACTCAAGTTTTAGGTATCGATTATTTACTTCTTAGATGGATTTGGTGCCTTGGACATGAGCTAGGACAATAAGATTCTGCATGAAAGGAGGACTAGCAGCCGAGTTGCACTGGACAATATGAAAAGTGTTCATATGTAGTAAAAACCTGGGAAATCCGTCCGTTTTCGTCATTTGTTATCGAATCGACTTAAAGCCAGATCGTCACATTGGCCGCTCTTCTCTCTGAAACGGTCGACTTATCGTCTGCAAAGCTATGTCGCGTGCTGCGGTATGCGGAGACACTAAAAGCACCATAGTAGAACACAGATGAAGCTTCTATGATGATGTAATAGCCAGTAAGAAGTAGTACAATTAAAGTTTTAGGTTTCGATTATTGACTTTTTAGCTGGCTTTGGTGCCTTGGACATGATCTAGGACCTTAAGATTCTGCATGAAAGGAGGACTAGCAGCCGAGTTGCAGGGGAGAATGTGAAAAGTGTTCATATGTAGTAAAAACCTGAGAAATCCGTCCGTTTTCGTCATTTGTTATCGAATCGACTTAAAGCCAGATCGTCACATTGGCCGCTCTTCTCTCTGAAATGTTTGTACTTATCGCCTGCAAAGCTATGTCGCGTGATGCGGTATGCGGAGACACTAAAAGTACCATAGTAGAACACAGATGAAGCTTCTAAGTTGATGTAATAGCCAGTAAGAAGTATTACAATTCAAGTTTTAGGTATCGATTATTGACTTTTTAGCTGGCTTTGGTGCCTTGGACATGAGCTAGGACCTTAAGATTCTGCATGAAAGAAGGACTAGCAGCCGAGTTGCACGGGAGAATATGAAAAGTATTCAAATGTAGTAAAAACGTGAGAAATCCGTCCGTTTTCGTCATTTGTTATCGAATCGACTTAAAGCCAGATCGTCACTTTGGCCGCTCTTCTCTCTGAAACGGTTGTACTTATCGTCTTCAAAGCTATGTCGCGTGCTGCGGTATGCGGAGACACTAAAAGCACCATAGTAGAACACAGATGAAGCTTCTAAGTTGATGTAATAGCCAGTAAGAAGTAGTACAATTCAAGTTTTAGGTATCGATTATTGATTTTTTAGCTGGCTTTGTTGCCTTGGACATGAGCTAGGACCTTAAGATTCTGCAAGAAAGGAGGACTAGCAGCCAAGTTGCAGGGGAGAATGTGAAAAGTGATCATATGTAGTAAAAACCTGAGAAATCCGTCGGTTTTCGTCATTTGTTATCGAATCGACTTAAAGCCAGATCGTCACATTGGCCGCTCTTCTCTCTGAAACGGTTGTACTTATCGTCTTCAAAGCTATGTCCCGTGCTGCGGTATGCGGAGACACTAAAAGCACCATAGTAGAACACAGATGAAGCTTCTAAGTTGATGTAATAGCCAGTAAGAAGTAGTACAATTCAAGTTTTAGGTATCGATTATTGACTTTTTAGCTGGCTTTGGTGCCTTGGACATGAGCTAGGACCTTAAGATTCCGCATGAAAGGAGGACTAGCAGCCGAGTTGCACGGGAGAATGTGAAAAGTGTTCATATGTAGTAAAAACCTGAGAAATCCCTCCGTTTTCGTCATTTGATATCGAATCGACTTAAAGCCAGATCGTCACATTGGCCGCTCTTCTCTCTGAAACGGTTGTACTTATCGTCTTCAAAGCTATGTCGCGTGCTGCGGTATGTGGAGACACTAAAAGCACCATAGTAGAACACAGATGAAGCTTCTAAGTTGATGTAATAGCCAGTAAGAAGTAGTACAATTCAAGTTTTAGGTATCGATTATTGATTTATTAGCTGGCTTTGTTGCCTTGGACATGAGCTAGGACCTTAAGATTCTTCAAGAAAGGAGGACTAGCAGCCGAGTTGCACGGGAGAATGTGAAAAGTGTTCATATGTAGTAAAAACCTGAGAAATCCGTCCGTTTTCGTCATTTGATATCGAATCGACTTAAAGCCAAATCGTCACATTGGCCGCTCTTCTCTCTGAAACGGTTGTACTTATGGTCTGCAAAGCTATGTCGCGTGCTGCGGTATGCGGAGACACTAAAAGCACCATAGTAGAACACAGATGAAGCTTCTATGATGATGTAATAGCCAGTAAGAAGTAGTACAATTAAAGTTTTAGGTATCGATTATTGACTTTTTAGCTGGCTTTGGTGCCTTGGACATGACCTAGGAGCTTAAGATTCTGCATGAAAGGAGGACTAGCAGCCGAGTTGCAGGGGAGAATGTGAAAAGTGTTCATATGTAGTAAAAACCTGAGAAATCCGTCCGTTTTCGTCATTTGTAATCGAATCGCCTTAAAGCCATTTCGTCACATTGGCCGCTCTTCTCTCTGAAACGGTTGTACTTATCGCCTGCAAAGCTATGTCGCGTGATGCGGTATGCGGAGACACTAAAAGCACCATAGTAGAACACAGATGAAGCTTCTAAGTTGATGTAATAGCCAGTAAGAAGTAGTACAATTCAAGTTTTATGTATCGATTATTGACTTCTTAGCTGGCTTTGGTGCCTTGGACATGAGCTAGGACCTTAAGATTCTGCATGAAAGGAGGACTAGCACTTGAGTTGCACGGGAGAATGTGAAAAGTGTTCATATGTAGTAAGAACCTGAGAAATCCGTCCGTTTTCGTCATTTGTTATCGAATCGACTTAAAGCCAGATCGTCACTTGGCCGCTCTTCTCTCTGAAACGGTTCTACTTATCGTCTGCAAAGCTATGTCGCGTGCTGCGGTATGCGGAGACACTAAAAGCACCATAGTAGAACACAGATGAAGCTTCTAAGTTGATGTAATAGCCAGTAAGAAGTAGTACAATTCAAGTTTTAGGTATCGATTATTGATTTTTTAGCTGGCTTTGTTGCCTTGGACATGAGCTAGGACCTTAAGATTCTGCAAGAAAGGAGGACTAGCAGCCAAGTTGCAGGGGAGAATGTGAAAAGTGATCATATGTAGTAAAAACCTGAGAAATCCGTCCGTTTTCGTCATTTGTTATCGAATCGACTTAAAGCCAGATCGTCACATTGGCCGCTCTTCTCTCTGAAACGGTTGTACTTATCGTCTTCAAAGCTATGTCGCGTGCTGCGGTATGCGGAGACACTAAAAGCACCATAGTAGAACACAGATGAAGCTTCTAAGTTGATGTAATAGCCAGTAAGAAGTAGTACAATTCAAGTTTTAGGTATCGATTATTGACTTTTTAGCTGGCTTTTGTGCCTTGGACATGAGCTAGGACCTTAAGATTCCGCATGAAAGGAGGACTAGCAGCCGAGTTGCACGGGAGAATGTGAAAAGTGTTCATATGTAGTAAAAACCTGAGAAATCCGTCCGTTTTCGTCATTTGATATCGAATCGACTTCAAGCCAGATCGTCACATTGGCCGCTCTTCTCTCTGAAACGGTTGTACTTATCGTCTGCAAAGCTATGTCGCGTGCTGCGGTATGCGGAGACACTAAAAGCACCATAGTAGAACACAGATGAAGCTTCTATGATGATGTAATAGCCAGTAAGAAGTAGTAGAATTCAAGTTTTAGGTATCGATTATTGACTTTTTAGCTGGCTTTGGTGCCTTGGACATGGGCTAGGACCTTAAGATTCTGCATGAAAGGAGAACTAGCAGCCGCGTTGGATGGGAGAATGAGAAAAGTGTTCATATGTAGTAAAAACCTGAGAAATCCGTCCGTTTTCGTCATTTGTTATCGAATCGACTTAAAGCCAGATCGTCACATTGGCCGCTCTTCTCTCTGAAACGTTTGTACTTATCGCCTGCAAAGCTATGTCGCGTGATGCGGTATGCGGAGACACTAAAAGCACCATAGTAGAACACAGATGAAGCTTCTAAGTTGATGTAATAGCCAGTAAGAAGTATTACAATTCAAGTTTTAGGTATCGATTATTCACTTTTCAGCTGGCTTTGGTGCCTTGGACATGAGCTAGGACCTTAAGATTCTGCATGAAAGGAGGACTAGCAGCCGAGTTGCACGGGAGAATATGAAAAGTATTCAAATGTAGTAAAAACCTGAGAAATCCGTCCGTTTTCGTCATTTGTTATCGAATCGACTTAAAGCCAGATCGTCACATTGGCCGCTCTTCTCTCTGAAACGGTTGTACTTATCGTCTTCAAAGCTATGTCGCGTGCTGCGGTATGTGGAGACACTAAAAGCACCATAGTAGAACACAGATGAAGCTTCTAAGTTGATGTAATAGCCAGTAAGAAGTAGTACAATTCAAGTTTTAGGTATCGATTATTGCCTTTTTAGCTGGCTTTGATGCCTTGGACATGAGCTAGGACTATAAGAATCTGCATGAAAGGAGGACTAGCAGCCGAGTTGCAGGGAAGAGTGTGAAAAGTGTTCATATGTAGTAAAAACCTGAGAAATCCGTCCGTTTTCGTCATTTGTTATCGAATCGACTTAAAGCCAGATCGTCACATTGGCCGCTCTTCTCTCTGAAACGGTTGTACTTATCGTCTGCAAAGCTATGTCGCGTGCTGCGGTATGCGGAGACTCTAAAAGCACCATAGTAGAACACAGATGAAGCTTCTAAGTTGATGTAATAGCCAGTAAGAAGTAGTACAATTCAAGTTTTAGGTATGGATTATTGCCTTTTTAGCTGGCTTTGGTGCCTTGGACATGAGCTAGGACATTAAGATTCTGCATGAAAGGAGGACTAGCAGCCGCGTTGCACGGAAGAATGTGAAATGTGTTCATATGTAGTAAAAACCTGAGAAATCCGTCCGTTTTCGTCATTTGTTTTCGAATCGACTTAAAGCCCGATCGTCACATTGGCCGCTCTTCTCTCTGAAACGGTTGTACTTATCGTCTGCAAAGCTATGTCGCGTGCTGCGGTATGCGGAGACACTAAAATCACCATAGTAGAACACAGATGAAGCTTCTAAGATGATGTAATAGACAATAAGAAGTAGTACAATTCAAGTTTTAGGTATGGATTATTGTCTTTTTAGCTGGCTTTGGTGCATTGGGCATGAGCTAGGACCTTAAGATTCTGCATGAAAGGAGGACTAGCAGCCGAGTTGCACGGGAGAATGTGAAAAGTGTTCATATGTAGTAAAAACCTGAGAAATCCGTCCGTTTTCGTCATTTGTTATCGAATCGACTTAAAGCCAGATCGTCACATTGGCCGCTCTTCTCTCTGAAACAGTTGTACTTATCGTCTTCAAAGCTATGTCGCGTGCTGCGGTATGCGGAGACACTAAAAGCACCATAGTAGATCACAGATGAAGCTTCTAAGTTGATGTAATAGCCAGTAAGAAGTAGTACAATTCAAGTTTTATGTATCGATTATTGACTTCTTAGCTGGCTTTGGTGCCTTGGACATGAGCTAGGACCTTAAGATTCTGCATGAAAGGAGGACTAGCACTTGAGTTGCACGGGAGAATGTGAAAAGTGTTCATATGTAGTAAGAACCTGAGAAATCCGTCCGTTTTCGTCATTTGTTATCGAATCGACTTAAAGCCAGATCGTCACATTGGCCGCTCTTCTCTCTGAAACGGATGTACTTATCGCCTGCAAAGCTATGTCGCGTGATGCGGTATGCGGAGACACTAAAAGCACCATAGTAGAACACAGATGAAGCTTCTAAGTTGATGTAATAGCCAGTAAGAAGTATTACAATTCAAGTTTTAGGTATCGATTATTGACTTTTTAGCTCGCTTTGGTGCCTTGGACATGAGCTAGGACCTTAAGATTCTGCATGAAAGGAGGACTAGCAGCCGAGTTGCACGGGAGAATATGAAAAGTATTCAAATGTAGTAAAAACCTGAGAAATCCGTCCGTTTTCGTCATTTGTTATCGAATCGACTTAAAGCCAGATCGTCACATTGGCCGCTCTTCTCTCTGAAACGGTTGTACTTATCGTCTTCAAAGCTATGTCACGTGCTGCGGTATGCGGAGACACTAAAAGCACCATAGTAGAACACAGATGAAGCTTCTAAGTTGATGTAATAGCCAGTAAGAAGTAGAACAATTCAAGTTGTAGGTATCAATTATTGATTTTTTAGCTGGCTTTGTTGCCTTGGACATGAGCTAGGACCTTAAGATTCTGCAAGAAAGGAAGACTAGCAGCCAAGTTGCAGGGGAGAATGTGAAAAGTGTTCATATGTAGTAAAAACCTGAGAAATCCGTCCGTTTTCGTCATTTGTTATCGAATCGACTTAAAGCCAGATCGTCACATTGGCCGCTCTTCTCTCTGAAACGGTAGTACTTATCGTCTTCAAAGCTATGTCGCGTGCTGCGGTATGCGGAGACACTAAAAGCACCATAGTAGAACACAGATGAAGCTTCTAAGTTGATGTAATAGCCAGTAAGAAGTAGTACAATTCAAGTTTTAGGTATCGATTATTGACTTTTTAGCTGGCTTTGGTGCCTTGGACATGAGCTAGGACCTTAACATTCTGCATGAAAGGAGGACTAGCAGCCGAGTTGCACGGGAGAATGTGAAAAGTGTTCATATGTAGTAAAAACCTGAGAAATCCGTCCGTTTTCGTCATTTGTTATCGAGTCGACTTAAAGCCAGATCGTCACATTGGCCGCTCTTCTCTCTGAAACGGTTGTACTTATCGTCTGCAAAGCTATGTCGTAAGCTGCGGTAGGTTGAGACACTGAAACCACCACAGTAGAACACAGATGAAGCTTCTAATTTGATGTAATAGCCAGAAAGAAATTGTACAATTCAAGTTTTAGGTATCGATTATTGACTTTTTAGCTGGCTTTGATGCCTTGGACATGAGCTAGGACCTTAAGAATCTGCATGAAAGGAGGACTAGCAGCCGTGTTGCAGGGAAGAGTGTGAAAAGTGTTCATATGTAGTAAAAACCTGAGAAATCCGTCCGTTTTCGTCATTTGTTATCGAATCGACTTAAAGCCAGATTGTCACATTGGCCGCTCTTCTCTCTGAAACGGTTGTACTTATCGTCTGCAAAGCTATGTCGCGTGCTGCGGTATGCGCAGACACTAAAAGCACCATAGTATAAAACAGATGAAGCTTCTAAGTTGATGTAATAGCCAGTAAGAAGTAGTACAACTGAAGTTTTAGGTATCGATTATTGACTTTTTAGCTGGCTTTGGTGCCTTGGACATGAGCTAGGACCTTAAGATTCTGCATGATAGGAGGACTAGCAGCCGCGTTGCACGGGAGAATGTGAAATGTGTTCATATGTAGTAGAAACCTGAGAAATCCGTCCGTTTTCGTCATTTGTTATCGAGTCGACTTGAAGCCCGATCGTCACATTGGCCGCTCTTCTCTCTGAAACGATTGTACTTATCGTCTGCAAAGCTATGTCGCGTGCTGCGGTATGTGGAGACACTAAAAGCACCATAGTAGAACACAGATGAAGCTTCTAAGTGGATGTAATAGCCAGTAAGAAGTAGTACAATTCAAGTTTTAGGTATCGATTATTGACTTTTTAGCTGGCTTTGGTGCCTTGGACACGAGCTAGGACCTTAAGATTCTGCATGAAAGGAGGACTAGCAGCCGAGTTGCACGGGAGAATGTGAAAAGTGTTCATATGTAGTAAAAACCTGAGAAATCCGTTCGTTTTCGTCAATTGTTATCGAATCGACTTAAAGGCAGATCGTCACATTGGCCGCTCTTCTCTCTGAAACGGTTCTACTTATCGTCTGCAAAGCTATGTCGCGTGCTGCGGTATGCGGAGACACTAAAAGCACCATAGTAGAACACAGATGAAGCTTCTAAGTTGATGTAATAGCCAGTAAGAAGTAGTACAATTCAAGTATAAGGTACTGATTATTTACTTTTTAGCTGGCTTTGGTGCCTTGGGCATGAGCTAGGACCTTAAGATTCTGCATGAAAGGAGGACTAGCAGCCGAGTTGCACGGGAGAATGTGAAAAGTGTTCATATGTAGTAAAAACCTGAGAAATCCGTCCGTTTTCGTCATTTGTTATCGAATCGACTTAAAGAGAGATCGTCACATTGGCCGCTCTTCTCTCTGAAACGGTTGTACTTATCGTCTGCAAAGCTATGTCGCGTGCTGCGGTATGCGCAGACACTTAAAGCACCATAGTATAAAACAGATGAAGCTTCTAAGTTGATGTAATAGCCAGTAAGAAGTAGTACAACTCAAGTTTTAGGTATCGATTATTGACTTCTTAGATGGATTTGGTGCCTTGGACATGAGCTAGGACAATAAGATTCTGCATGAAAGGAGGACTAGCAGCCGAGTTGCACGGGACAATATGAAAAGTGTTCATATGTAGTAAAAACCTGGGAAATCCGTCCGTTTTCGTCATTTGTTATCGAATCGACTTAAAGCCAGATCGTCACATTGGCCGCTCTTCTCTCTGAAACGTTTGTACTTATCGCCTGCAAAGCTATGTCGCGTGATGCGGTATGCGGAGACACTAAAAGTACCATAGTAGAACACAGATGAAGCTTCTAAGTTGATGTAATAGCCAGTAAGAAGTATTACAATTCAAGTTTTAGGTATCGATTATTGACTTTTTAGCTGGCTTTGGTGCCTTGGACATGAGCTAGGACCTTAAGATTCTGCATGAAAGAAGGACTAGCAGCCGAGTTGCACGGGAGAATATGAAAAGTATTCAAATGTAGTAAAAACGTGAGAAATCCGTCCGTTTTCGTCATTTGTTATCGAATCGACTTAAAGCCAGATCGTCACATTGGCCGCTCTTCTCTCTGAAACGGTTGTACTTATCGTCTTCAAAGCTATGTCGCGTGCTGCGGTATGCGGAGACACTAAAAGCACCATAGTAGAACACAGATGAAGCTTCTAAGTTGATGTAATAGCCAGTAAGAAGTAGTACAATTCAAGTTTTAGGTATCGATTATTGATTTTTTAGCTGGCTTTGTTGCCTTGGACATGAGCTAGGACCTTAAGATTCTGCAAGAAAGGAGGACTAGCAGCCAAGTTGCAGGAGAGAATGTGAAAAGTGATCATATGTAGTAAAAACCTGAGAAATCCGTCGGTTTTCGTCATTTGTTATCGAATCGACTTAAAGCCAGATCGTCACATTGGCCGCTCTTCTCTCTGAAACGGTTGTACTTATCGTCTTCAAAGCTATGTCCCGTGCTGCGGTATGCGGAGACACTAAAAGCACCATAGTAGAACACAGATGAAGCTTCTAAGTTGATGTAATAGCCAGTAAGAAGTAGTACAATTCAAGTTTTAGGTATCGATTATTGACTTTTTAGCTGGCTTTGGTGCCTTGGACATGAGCTAGGACCTTAAGATTCCGCATGAAAGGAGGACTAGCAGCCGAGTTGCACGGGAGAATGTGAAAAGTGTTCATATGTAGTAAAAACCTGAGAAATCCGTCCGTTTTCGTCATTTGATATCGAATCGACTTAAAGCCAGATCGTCACATTGGCCGCTCTTCTCTCTGAAACGGTTGTACTTATCGCCTGCAAAGCTATGTCGCGTGCTGCGGTATGCGGAGACACTAAAAGCACCATAGTAGAACACAGATGAAGCTTCTATGATGATGTAATAGCCAGTAAGAAGTAGTAGAATTCAAGTTTTAGGTATCGATTATTGACTTTTTAGCTGGCTTTGGTGCCTTCGACATGGGCTAGGACCTTAAGATTCTGCATGAAAGGAGGACTAGCAGCCGCGTTGGATGGGAGAATGTGAAAAGTGTTCATATGTAGTAAAAACCTGAGAAATCCGTCCGTTTTCGTCATTTGTTATCGAATCGACTTAAAGCCAGATCGTCACTTAGGCCGCCCTTCTCTCTGAAACGTTTGTACTTATCGCATGCAAAGCTATGTCGCGTGATGCGGTATGCGGAGACACTAAAAGCACCATAGTAGAACACAGATGAAGCTTCTAAGTTGATGTAATAGCCAGTAAGAAGTATTACAATTCAAGTTTTAGGTATGGATTATTGACTTTTTAGCTGGCTTTGGTGCCTTGGACATGAGCTAGGACCTTAAGATTCTGCATGAAAGGAGGACTAGCAGCCGAGTTGCACGGGAGAATATGAAAAGTATTCAAATGTAGTAAAAACCTGAGAAATCCGTCCGTTTTCGTCATTTGTTATCGAATCGACTTAAAGCCAGATCGTCACATTGGCCGCTCTTCTCTCTGAAACGGTTGTACTTATCGTCTTCAAAGCTATGTCGCGTGCTGCGGTATGTGGGGACACTAAAAGCACCATAGTAGAACACAGATGAAGCTTCTAAGTTGATGTAATAGCCAGTAAGAAGTAGTACAATTCAAGTTTTAGGTATCGATTATTGATTTATTAGCTGGCTTTGTTGCCTTGGACATGAGCTAGGACCTTAAGATTCTGCAAGAAAGGAGGACTAGCAGCCGAGTTGCACGGGAGAATGTGAAAAGTGTTCATATGTAGTAAAAACCTGAGAAATCCGTCCGTTTTCGTCATTTGATATCGAATCGACTTAAAGCCAAATCGTCACATTGGCCGCTCTTCTCTCTGAAACGGTTGTACTTATGGTCTGCAAAGCTATGTCGCGTGCTGCGGTATGCGGAGACACTAAAAGCACCATAGTAGAACACAGATGAAGCTTCTATGATGATGTAATAGCCAGTAAGAAGTAGTACAATTAAAGTTTTAGGTATCGATTATTGACTTTTTAGCTGGCTTTGGTGCCTTGGACATGACCTAGGAGCTTAAGATTCTGCATGAAAGGAGGACTAGCAGCCGAGTTGCAGGGGAGAATGTGAAAAGTGTTCATATGTAGTAAAAACCTGAGAAATCCGTCCGTTTTCGTCATTTGTTATCGAATCGCCTTAAAGCCATTTCGTCACATTGGCCGCTCTTCTCTCTGAAACGGTTGTACTTATCGCCTGCAAAGCTATGTCGCGTGCTGCGGTATGCGGAGACACTAAAAGCACCATAGTAGAACACAGATGAAGCTTCTAAGTTGATGTAATAGCCAGTAAGAAGTAGTACAATTCAAGTTTTAGGTATCGATTATTGACTTTTTAGCTGGCTTTGATGCCTTGGACATGAGCTAGGACCTTAAGATTCTGCATGAAAGGAGGACTAGCAGCCGAGTTGCACGGGAGAATGTGAAAAGTGTTCATATGTAGTAAAAACCTGAGAAATCCGTCCGTTTTCGTCATTTGTTATCGAATCGGCTTAAAGCCAGATCGTCACATTGGCCGCTCTTCTCTCTGAAACGGTTGTACTTATCGTCTGCAAAGCTATGTCGTATGCTGCGGTAGGCGGAGACACTGAAACCACCACAGTAGAACACAGATGAAGCTTCTAATTTGATGTAATAGCCAGTAAGAAATAGTACAATTCAAGTTTTAGGTATCGATTATTGACTTTTTAGCTGGCTTTGGTGCCTTGGACATGAGCTAGGACATTAAGATTCTGCATGAAAGGAGGACTAGCAGCCGCGTTGGACGGGAGAATGTGAAATGTGTTCATATGTAGTAAAAACCTGAGAAATCCGTCCGTTTTCGTCATTTGTTTTCGAATCGTCTTAAAGCCCGATCGTCACATTGGCCGCTCTTCTCTCTGAAACGGTTGTACTTATAGTCTGCAAAGCTATGTCGCGTGCTGCGGTATGCGGAGACACTAAAATCACCATAGTAGAACACAGATGAAGCTTCTAAGATGATGTAATAGACAATAAGAAGTAGTACAATTCAAGTTTTATGTATGGATTATTGTCTTTTTAGCTGGCTTTGGTGCATTGGGCATGAGCTAGGACCTTAAGATTCTGCATGAAAGGAGGACTAGCAGCCGAGTTGCACGGGAGAATCTGAAAAGTGTTCATATGTAGTAAAAACCTGACAAATCCGTCCGTTTTCGTCATTTGTTATCGAATCGACTTAAAGCCAGATCGTCACATTGGCCGCTCTTCTCTCTGAAACGGTTGTACTTATCGTCTGCAAAGCTATGTCGCGTGCTGCGGTATGCGCAGACACTAAAAGCACCATAGTAGAACACAGATGAAGCTTCTAAGATGATGTAATAGCCAGTAAGAAGTAGTACAATTCAAGTTTTAGGTATCGATTATTGACTTTTTAGCTGGCTTTGGTGCCTTGAACATGAGCTAGGACCTTAAGATTCTGCATGAAAGGAGGACTAGCAGCCGAGTTGCACGGGAGAATGTGAAAAGTGTTCATATGTAGTAAAAACCTGAGAAATCCGTCCGTTTTCGTCATTTGTTATCGAATCGACTTAAAGCCAGATCGTCACATTGGCCGCTCTTCTCTCTGAAACAGTTGTACTTATCGTCTTCAAAGCTATGTCACGTGCTGCGGTATGCGGAGACACTAAAAGCACCATAGTAGAACACAGATGAAGCTTCTAAGTTGATGTAATAGCCAGTAAGAAGTAGTACAATTCAAGTTTTAGGTATCGATTATTGACTTTTTAGCTGGCTTTGGTGCCTTGGGCATGAGCTAGGACCTTAAGATTCTGCATGAAAGGAGGACTAGCAGCCGAGTTGCACGGGAGAATGTGAAAAGTGTTCATATGTAGTAAAAACCTGAGAAATCCGTCCGTTTTCGTCATTTGTTATCGAATCGACTTAAAGCCAGATCGTCACATTGGCCGCTCTTCTCTCTGAAAAGGTTGTACTTATCGTCTTCAAAGCTATGTCGCGTGCTGCGGTATGCGGAGACACTAAAAGCACCATAGTAGAACACAGATGAAGCTTCTGAGTTGATGTAATAGCCAGTAAGAAGTAGTACAATTCAAGTTTTAGGTATCGATTATTGACTTTTTAGCTGGCTTTGGTGCCTTGGGCATGAGCTAGGACCTTAAGATTCTGCATGAAAGGAGGACTAGCAGCCGAGTTGCACGGGAGAATGTGAAAAGTGTTCATATGTAGTAAAAACCTGGGAAATCCGTCCGTTTTCGTCATTTGTTATCGAATCGACTTAAAGCCAGATCGTCACATTGGCCGCTCTTCTCTCTGAAACGGTTGTACTTATCGTCTGCAAAGCTATGTCGTATGCTGCGGTAGGCCGAGACACTGAAACCACCACAGTAGAACACAGATGAAGCTTCTTATTTGATGTAATAGCCAGTAAGAAATTGTACAATTCAAGTTTTAGGTATCGATTATTGACTTTTTAGCTGGCTTTGATGCCTTGGACATGAGCTAGGACCTTAAGAATCTGCATGAAAGGAGGACTAGCAGCCGTGTTGCAGGGAAAAGTGTGAAAAGTGTTCATATGTAGTAAAAACCTGAGAAATCCGTCCGTTTTCGTCATTTGTTATCGAATCGACTTAAAGCCAGATTGTCACATTGGCCGCTCTTCTCTCTGAAACGGTTGTACTTATCGTCTGCAAAGCTATGTCGCGTGCTGCGGTATGCGGAGACTCTAAAAGCACCATAGTAGAACACAGATGAAGCTTTTAAGTTGATGTAATAGCCAGTAAGAAGTAGTACAATTCAAGTTTTAGGTACTGATTATTTACTTTTTAGCTGGCTTTGGTGCCTTGGACATGAGCTAGGACATTAAGATTCTGCATGAAAGGAGGACTAGCAGCCGCGTTGCACGGGAGAATGTGAAATGTGTTCATATGTAGTAAAAACCTGAGAAATCCGTCCGTTTTCGTCATTTGTTTTCGAATCGACTTAAAGCCCGATCGTCACATTGGCCGCTCTTCTCTCTGAAACGGTTGTACTTATCGTCTGCAAAGCTATGTCGCGTGCTGCGGTATGCGGAGACACCAAAATCACCATAGTAGAACACAGATGAAGCTTCTAAGATGATGTAATAGACAATAAGAAGTAGTACAATTCAAGTTTTAGGAATGGATTACTGACTTTTTAGCTGGCTTTGGTGCCTTGGGCATGAGCTAGAACCTTAAGATTCTGCATGAAAGGAGGACTAGCAGCCGAGTTGCACGGGAGAATCTGAAAAGTGTTCATATGTAGTAAAAACCTGAGAAATCCGTCCGTTTTCGTCATTTGTCATCGAATCGACTTAAAGCCAGATCGTCACATTGGCCGCTCTTCTCTCTGAAACGGTTGTACTTATCGTCTGAAAAGCTATGTCGCGTGCTGCGGTATGCGCAGACACTAAAAGCACCATAGTATAAAACAGATGAAGCTTCTAAGTTGATGTAATAGCCAGTAAGAAGTAGTATATTTCAAGTTTTAGGTATCGATTATTGACTTTTTAGCTGGCTTTGTTGCCTTGGACATGAGCTAGGACCTTAAGATTCTGCATGATAGGAGGACTAGCAGCCGCGTTGCACGGGAGAATGTGAAATGTGTTCATATGTAGTAGAAACCTGAGAAATCCGTCCGTTTTCGTCATTTGTTATCGAATCGACTTAAAGCCCGATCGTCACATTGGCCGCTCTTCTCTCTGAAACGATTGTACTTATCGTCTGCAAAGCTATGTCGCGTGCTGCGGTATGTGGAGACACTAAAAGCACCATAGTAGAACACAGATGAAGCTTCTAAGTGGATGTAATAGCCAGTAAGAAGTAGTACAATTCAAGTTTTAGGTATCGATTATTGACTTTTTAGCTGGCTTTGGTGCCTTGGACATGAGCTAGGACCTTAAGATTCTGCATGAAAGGAGGACTAGCAGCCGAGTTGCACGGGAGAATGTGAAAAGTGTTCATATGTAGTAAAAACCTGAGAAATCCGTTCGTTTTCGTCATTTGTTATCGAATCGACTTAAAGGCAGATCGTCACATTGGCCGCTCTTCTCTCTGAAACGGTTGTACTTATCGTCTGCAAAGCTATGTCGCGTGCTGCGGTATGCGGAGACACTAAAAGCACCATAGTAGAACACAGATGAAGCTTCTAAGTTGATGTAATAGCCAGTAAGAAGTAGTACAATTCAAGTATTAGGTACTGATTATTTACTTTTTAGCTGGCTTTGGTGCCTTGGGCATGAGCTAGGACCTTAAGATTCTGCATGAAAGGAGGACTAGCAGCCGAGTTGCACGGGAGAATGTGAAAAGTGTTCATATGTAGTAAAAACCTGAGAAATCCGTCCGTTTTCGTCATTTGTTATCGAATCGACTTAAAGAGAGATCGTCACATTGGCCGCTCTTCTCTCTGAAACGGTTGTACTTATCGTCTGAAAAGCTATGTCGCGTGCTGCGGTATGCGCAGACACTTAAAGCACCATAGTATAAAACAGATGAAGCTTCTAAGTTGATGTAATAGCCAGTAAGAAGTAGTACAACTCAAGTTTTAGGTATCGATTATTGACTTCTTAGATGGATTTGGTGCCTTGGACATGAGCTAGGACCTTAAGATTCTGCATGAAAGGAGGACTAGCAGCCGAGTGGCACGGGACAATATGAAAAGTGTTCATATGTAGTAAAAACCTGGGAAATCCGTCCGTTTTCGTCATTTGTTATCGAATCGACTTAAAGCCAGATCGTCACATTGGCCGCTCTTCTCTCTGTAACGGTCGACTTATCGTCTGCAAAGCTATGTCGCGTGCTGCGGTATGCGGAGACACTAAAAGCACCATAGTAGAACACAGATGAAGCTTCTATGATGATGTAATAGCCAGTAAGAAGTAGTACAATTCAAGTTTTAGGTATCGATTATTGACTTTTTAGCTGGCTTTGGTGCCTTGGACATGACCTAGGACCTTAAGATTCTGCATGAAAGGAGGACTAGCAGCCGAGTTGCAGGGGAGAATGTGAAAAGTGTTCATATGTAGTAAAAACCTGAGAAATCCGTCCGTTTTCGTCATTTGTTATCGAATCGACTTAAAGCCAGATCGTCACATTGGCCGCTCTTCTCTCTGAAACGGTTGTACTTATCGCCTGCAAAGCTATGTCGCGTGATGCGGTATGCGGAGACACTAAAAGCACCATAGTAGAACACAGATGAAGCTTCTAAGTTGATGTAATAGCCAGTAAGAAGTAGTACAATTCAAGTTTAAGGTATCGATTATTGACTTTTTAGCTGGCTTTGGTACCTTGGACATGAGCTAGGACCTTAAGATTCTGCATGAAAGGAGGACTAGCAGCCGAGTTGCACGGGAGAATGTGAAAAGTGTTCATATGTAGTAAAAACCTGAGAAATCCGTCCGTTTTCGTCATTTGTTATCGAATCGGCTTAAAGCCAGATCGTCACATTGGCCGCTCTTCTCTCTGAAACGGTCGACTTATCGTCTGCAAAGCTATGTCGCGTGCTGCGGTAGGCGGAGACACTGAAACCACCACAGTAGAACACAGATGAAGCTTCTAATTTGATGTAATAGCCAGTACGAAATAGTACAATTCAAGTTTTAGGTATCGATTATTGAATTTTTAGCTGGCTTTGGTGCCTTGGACATGAGCTAGGACCTTAAGATTCTGCATGAAAGGAAGACTAGCAGCCGCGTTGCACGGGAGAGAGTGAAATGTGTTCATATGTAGTAGAAACCTGAGAAATCCGTCCGTTTTCGTCATTTGTTATCGAATCGACTTAAAGCCAGATCGTCACATTGGCCGCTCTTCTCTCTGAAACGGTTGTACTTATCGTCTGCAAAGCTAAGTCGCGTGCTGCGGTATGCGGAGACAATAAAATCACCATAGTAGAACACAGATGAAGCTTCTAAGTCGATGTAATAGCCAGTAAGAAGTAGTACAATTCAAGTTTTAGGTATCGATTATTGACTTCTTAGATGGATTTGGTGCCTTGGACATGAGCTAGGACCTTAAGATTCTGCATGAAAGGAGGACTAGCAGCCGAGTTGCACGGGACAATATGAAAAGTGTTCATATGTAGTCTAAACCTGAGAAATCCGTCCGTTTTCGTCATGTGTTATCGAATCGCCTTAAAGCCAGATCGTCACATTGGCCGCTCTTCTCTCTGAAACGGTTGTACTTATCGTCTGCAAAGCTATGTCGTATGCTGCGGTAGGCGGAGACACTGAAACCACCACAGTAGAACACAGATGAAGCTTCTAATTTGATGTAATAGCCAGTAAGAAATAGTACAATTCAAGTTTTAGGTATCGATTATTGACTTTTTAGCTGGCTTTGATGCCTTGGACAGGAGCTAGGACCTTAAGAATCTGCATGAAAGGAGGACTAGCAGCCGAGTTGCAGGGAAGAATGTGAAAAGTGTTCATATGTAGTAAAAACCTGAGAAATCCGTCCGTTTTCGTCATTTGTTATCGAATCGACTTAAAGCCAGATCGTCACATTGGCCGCTCTTCTCTCTGAAACGGTTGTACTTATCGTCTGCAAAGCTATGTCGCGTGCTGCGGTATGCGGAGACTCTAAAAGCACCATAGTAGAACACAGATAAAGCTTCTAAGTTGATGTAATAGCCAGTAAGAAGTAGTACAATTCAAGATTTAGGTACTGATTATTTACTTTTTAGCTGGCTTTGGTGCCTTGGACATGAGCTAGGACATTACGATTCTGCATGAAAGGAGGACTAGCAGCCGCGTTGCACGGGAGAAAGTGAAATGTGTTCATATGTAGTAAAAACCTGAGAAATCCGTCCGTTTTCGTCATTTGTTATCGAATCGACTTAAAGCCCGATCGTCACATTGGCCGCTCTTCTCTCTGAAACGGTTGTACTTATCGTCTGCAAAGCTATGTCGCGTGCTGCGGTATGCGGAGACTCTAAAAGCACCATAGTAGAACACAGATGAAGCTCCTAAGTTGATGTAAAAGCCAGTAAGAAGTAGTACAATTCAAGTTTTAGGTACTGATTATTTACTTTTTAGCTGGCTTTGGTGCCTTGGACATGAGCTAGGACATTAAGATTCTGCATGAAAGGAAGACTAGCAGCCGCGTTGCACGGGAGAATGTGAAATGTGTTCATATGTAGTAAAAACCTGAGAAATCCGTCCGTTTCCATCATTTGTTTTCGAATCGACTTAAAGCCCGATCGTCACATTGGCCGCTCTTCTCTCTGAAACGGTTGTACTTATCGTCTGCAAAGCTATGTCGCGTGCTGCGGTATGCGGAGACACTAAAATCACCATAGTAGAACACAGATGAAGCTTCTAAGATGATGTAATAGACAATAAGAAGTAGTAAAATTCAAGTTTTATGTATGGATTACTGACTTTTTAGCTGGCTTTGGTGCCTTGGGCATGAGCTAGGACCTTAAGATTCTGCATGAAAGGAGGACTAGCAGCCGAGTTGCACGGGAGAATCTGAAAAGTGTGCATATGTAGTAAAAACCTGAGAAATCCGTCCGTTTTCGTCAATTGTTATCGAATCGACTTAAAGGCACATCGTCACATTGGCCGCTCTTCTCTCTGAAACGGTTCTACTTATCGTCTGCAAAGCTATGTCGCGTGCTGCGGTATGCGGAGACACTAAAAGCACCATAGTAGAACACAGATGAAGCTTCTAAGTTGATGTAATAGCCAGTAAGAAGTAGTACAATTCAAGTATTAGGTACTGATTATTTACTTTTTAGCTGGCTTTGGTGCCTTGGGCATGAGCAAGGACCTTAAGATTCTGCATGAAAGAGGACTAGCAGCCGAGTTGCACGGGAGAATGTGAAAAGTGTTCATATGTAGTAAAAACCTGAGAAATCCGTCCGTTTTTGTCATTTGTTATCGAATCGACTTAAAGCCAGATCGTCACATTGGCCGCTCTTCTCTCTGAAACGGTTGTACTTATCGTCTGCAAAGCTATGTCGCGTGCTGCGGTATGCGCAGACACTAAAAGCACCATAGTATAAAACAGATGAAGCTTCTAAGTTGATGTAATAGCCAGTAAGAAGTAGTACAACTCAAGTTTTAGGTATCGATTATTGACTTCTTAGATGGATTTGGTGCCTTGGACATGAGCTAGGACCTTAAGATTCTGCATGAAAGGAGGACTAGCAGCCGAGTTGCACGGGACAATATGAAAAGTGTTCATATGTAGTAAAAACCTGAGAAATCCGTCCGTTTTCGTCATTTGTTATCGAATCGACTTAAAGCCAGATCGTCACATTGGCCGCTCTTCTCTCTGAAACGGTTGTACTTATCGTCTTCAAAGCTATGTCGCGTGCTGCGGTATGCGGAGACACTAAAAGCACCATAGTAGAACACAGATGAAGCTTCTAAGTTGATGTAATAGCCAGTAAGAAGTAGTACAATTCAAGTTTTAGGTATCGATTATTGATTTTTTAGCTGGCTTTGTTGCCTTGGACATGAGCTAGGACCATAAGATTCTGCAAGAAAGGAGGACT
This sequence comes from Schistocerca gregaria, assembly GCF_023897955.1. Classification (NCBI taxonomy): domain Eukaryota; kingdom Metazoa; phylum Arthropoda; class Insecta; order Orthoptera; family Acrididae; genus Schistocerca; species Schistocerca gregaria. Next base: position 1,484,971 of record NW_026061773.1, read on the forward strand.
AGCAGCCAAGTTGCAGGGGAGAATGTGAAAAGTGTTCATATGTAGTAAAAACCTGAGAAATCCGTCCGTTTTCGTCATTTGTTATCGAATCGACTTAAAGCCAGATCGTCACATTTGCCGCTCTTCTCTCTGAAACGGTTGTACTTATCGTCTTCAAAGCTATGTCGCGTGCTGCGGTATGCGGAGACACTAAAAGCACCATAGTAGAACACAGATGAAGCTTCTAATTTGATGTAATAGCCAGTAAGAAATAGTACAATTCAAGTTTTAGGTATCTATTATTGACTTTTTAGCTGGCTTTGATGCCTTGGACATGAGCTAGGACCTTAAGAATCTGCATGAAATGAGGACTAGCAGCCGTGTTGCAGGGAAGAGTGTGAAAAGTGTTCATATGTAGTAAAAACCTGAGAAATCCGTCCGTTTTCGTCATTTGTTATCGAATCGACTTAAAGCCAGATCGTCACATTGGCCGCTCTTCTCTCTGAAACGGTTGTACTTTCGTCTGCAATGCTATGTCGCGTGCTGCGGTATGCGGAGACTCTAAAAGCACCATAGTAGAACACAGATGAAGCTTCTAAGTTGATGTAATAGCCAGTAAGAAGTAGTACAATTCAAGTTTTAGGTACTGATTATTTACTTTTTAGCTGGCTTTGGTGCCTTGGACATGAGCTAGGACATTAAGATTCTGCATGAAAGGAGGACTAGCAGCCGCGTTGCACGGGAGAATGTGAAATGTGTTCATATGTAGTAAAAACCTGAGAAATCCGTCCGTTTTCGTCATTTGTTTTCGAATCGACTTAAAGCCCGATCGTCACATTGGCCGCTCTTCTCTCTGAAACGGTTGTACTTATCGTCTGCAAAGCTATGTCGCGTGCTGCGGTATGCGGAGACACTAAAATCACCATAGTAGAACACAGATGAAGCTTCTAAGATGATGTAATAGACAATAAGAAGTAGTACAATTCAAGTTTTAGGTATGGATTACTGGCTTTTTAGCTGGCTTTGGTGCCTTGGGCATGAGCTAGGACCTTAAGATTCTGCATGAAAGGAGGACTAGCAGCCGAGTTGCACGGGAGAATCTGAAAAGTGTTCATATGTAGTAAAAACCCGAGAAATCCGTCCGTTTTCGTCATTTGTTATCGAATCGACTTAAAGCCAGATCGTCACATTGGCCGCTCTTCTCTCTGAAACGGTTGTACTTATCGTCTGCAAAGCTATGTCGCGTGCTGCGGTATGCGGAGACACTAAAATCACCATAGTAGAACACAGATGAAGCTTCTAAGATGATGTAATAGACAATAAGAAGTAGTAAAATTCAAGTTTTATGTATGGATTACTGACTTTTTAGCTGGCTTTGGTGCCTTGGGCATGAGCTAGGACCTTAAGATTCTGCATGAAAGGAGGACTAGCAGCCGAGTTGCACGGGAGAATCTGAAAAGTGTGCATATGTAGTAAAAACCTGAGAAATCCGTCCGTTTTCGTCAATTGTTATCGAATCGACTTAAAGGCAGATCGTCACATTGGCCGCTCTTCTCTCTGAAACGGTTGTACTTATCGTCTTCAAAGCTATGTCGCGTGCTGCGGTATGCGGAGACACTAAAAGCACCATAGTAGAACACAGATGAAGCTTCTAAGTTGATGTAATAGCCAGTAAGAAGTAGTACAATTCAAGTATTAGGTATCGATTATTGACTTTTTAGCTGGCTTTGGTGCCTTGGGCATGAGCTAGGACCTTAAGATTCTGCATGAAAGGAGGACTAGCAGCCGAGTTGCACGGGAGAATCTGAAAAGTGTTCATATGTAGTAAAAACCTGAGAAATCCGTCCGTTTTCGTCATTTGTTATCGAATCGACTTAAAGCCAGATCGTCACATTGGCCGCTCTTCTCTCTGAAACGGTTGTACTTATCGTCTTCAAAGCTATGTCGCGTGCTGCGGTATGCGGAGACACTAAAAGCACCATAGTAGAACACAGATGAAGCTTCTAAGTTGATGTAATAGCCAGTAAGAAGTAGTACAATTCAAGTTTTAGGTATCGATTATTGACTTTTTAGCTGGCTTTGGTGCCTTGGACATGAGCTAGGACCTTAAGATTCTGCATGAAAGGAGGACTAGCAGCCGAGTTGCACGGGAGAATGTGAAAAGTGTTCATATGTAGTAAAAACCTGAGAAATCCGTCCGTTTTCGTCATTTGTTATCGAATCGACTTAAAGCCAGATCGTCACATTGGCCGCTCTTCTCTCTGAAACGGTTGTACTTATCGTCTGCAAAGCTATGTCGTATGCTGCGGTAGGCGGAGACACTGAAACCACCACAGTAGAACACAGATGAAGCTTCTAATTTGATGTAATAGCCAGTAAGAAATAGTACAATTCAAGTTTTAGGTATCTATTATTGACTTTTTAGCTGGCTTTGATGCCTTGGACATGAGCTAGGACCTTAAGAATCTGCATGAAATGAGGACTAGCAGCCGTGTTGCAGGGAAGAGTGTGAAAAGTGTTCATATGTAGTAAAAACCTGAGAAATCCGTCCGTTTTCGTCATTTGTTATCGAATCGACTTAAAGCCAGATCGTCACATTGGCCGCTCTTCTCTCTGAAACGGTTGTACTTTCGTCTGCAAAGCTATGTCGCGTGCTGCGGTATGCGGAGACTCTAAAAGCACCATAGTAGAACACAGATGAAGCTTCTAAGTTGATGTAATAGCCAGTAAGAAGTAGTAGAATTCAAGTTTTAGGTACTGATTATTTCCTTTTTACCTGGCTTTGGTGCCTTGGACATGAGCTAGGACATTAAGATTCTGCATGAAAGGAGGACTAGCAGCCGCGTTGCACGGGAGAATGTGAAATGTGTTCATATGTAGTAAAAACCTGAGAAATCCGTCCGTTTTCGTCATTTGTTTTCGAATCGACTTAAAGCCCGATCGTCACATTGGCCGCTCTTCTCTCTGAAACGGTTGTACTTATCGTCTGCAAAGCTATGTCGCGTGCTGCGGTATGCGGAGACACTAAAATCACCATAGTAGAACACAGATGAAGCTTCTAAGATGATGTAATAGACAATAAGAAGTAGTACAATTCAAGTTTTAGGTATGGATTACTGACTTTTTAGCTGGCTTTGGTGCCTTGGGCATGAGCTAGGACCTTAAGATTCTGCATGAAAGGAGGACTAGCAGCCGAGTTGCACGGGAGAATCTGAAAAGTGTTCATATGTAGTAAAAACCTGAGAAATCCGTCCGTTTTCGTCATTTGTTATCGAATCGACTTAAAGCCAGATCGTCACATTGGCCGCTCTTCTCTCTGAAACGGTTGTACTTGTCGTCTGCAAAGCTATGTCGCGTGCTGCGGTATGCGCAGACACTAAAAGCACCATAGTATAAAACAGATGAAGCTTCTAAGTTGATGTAATAGCCAGTAAGAAGTAGTACTACTGAAGTTTTAGGTATCGATTATTGACTTTTTAGCTGGCTTTGGTGCCTTGGACATGAGCTAGGACCTTAAGATTCTGCATGATAGGAGGACTAGCAGCCGCGTTGCACGGGAAAACGTGAAATATGTTCATATGTAGTAGAAACCTGAGAAATCCGTCCGTTTTCGTCATTTGTTATCGAATCGACTTAAAGCCAGATCGTCACATTGGCCGCTCTTCTCTCTGAAACGGTTGTACTTATCGTCTGCAAAGCTATGTCGCGTGCTGCGGTATGTGGAGACACTAAAAGCACCATAGTAGAACACAGATGAAGCTTCTAAGTGGATGTAATAGCCAGTAAGAAGTAGTACAATTCAAGTTTTAGGTATCGATTATTGACTTTTTAGCTGGCTTTGGTGCCTTGGACATGAGCTAGGACCTTAAGATTCTGCATGAAAGGAGGACTAGCAGCCGAGTTGCACGGGAGAATGTGAAAAGTGTTCATATGTAGTAAAAACCTGAGAAATCTGTCCGTTTTCGTCAATTGTTATCGAATCGACTTAAAGGCAGATCGTCACATTGGCCGCTCTTCTCTCTGAAACGGTTCTACTTATCGTCTGCAAAGCTATGTCGCGTGCTGCGGTATGCGGAGACACTAAAAGCACCATAGTAGAACACAGATGAAGCTTCTAAGTTGATGTAATAGCCAGTAAGAAGTAGTACAATTCAAGTATTAGGTACTGATTATTTACTTTTTAGCTGGCTTTGGTGCCTTGTTCATGAGCTAGGACCTTAAGATTCTGCATGAAAGGAGGACTAGCAGCCGAGTTGCACGGGAGAATGTGAAAAGTGTTCATATGTAGTAAAAACCTGAGAAATCCGTCCGTTTTCGTCATTTGTTATCGAATCGACTTAAAGCCAGATCGTCACATTGGCCGCTCTTCTCTCTGAAACGGTTGTACTTATCGTCTGCAAAGCTATGTCGCGTGCTGCGGTATGCGGAGACACTAAAAACACCATAGTAGAACACAGATGAAGCTTCTAAGTGGATGTAATAGCCAGTAAGAAGTAGTACAATTCAAGTTTTAGGTATCGATTATTGACTTTTTAGCTGGCTTTGGTGCCTTGGACATGACCTAGGACCTTAAGATTCTGCATGAAAGGAGGACTAGCAGCCGAGTTGCAGGGAAGAATGTGAAAAGTGTTCATATGTAGTAAAAACCTGAGAAATCCGTCCGTTTTCGTCATTTGTTGTCGAATCGACTTAAAGCCAGATCGTCACATTGGCCGCTCTTCTCTCTGAAACGGTTGTACTTATCGTCTGCAAAGCTATGTCGCGTGCAGCGGTATGCGGAGACTCTAAAAGCACCATAGTAGAACACAGATGAAGCTTCTAAGTTGATGTAATAGCCAGTAAGAAGTAGTACAATTCAAGTTTTAGGTACTGATTATTTACTTTTTAGCTGGCTTTGGTGCCTTGGACATGAGCTAGGACATTAAGATTCTGCATGAAAGGAGGACTAGCAGCCGCGTTGCACGGGACAATGTGAAATGTGTTCATATGTAGTAAAAACCTGAGAAATCCGTCCGTTTTCGTCATTTGTTTTCGAATCGACTTAAAGCCCGATCGTCACATTGGCCGCTCTTCTCTCTGAAACGGTTGTACTTATCGTCTGCAAAGCTATGTCGCGTGCTGCGGTATGCGGAGACACTAAAATCACCATAGTAGAACACAGATGAAGCTTCTAAGATGATGTAATAGACAATAAGAAGTAGTACAATTCAAGTTTTAGGTATGGATTACTGACTTTTTAGCTGGCTTTGGTGCCTTGGGCATCAGCTAGGACCTTAAGATTCTGCATGAAAGGAGGACTAGCAGCCGAGTTGCACGGGAGAATCTGAAAAGTGTTCATATGTAGTAAAAACCTGAGAAATCCGTCCGTTTTCGTCATTTGTTATCGAATCGACTTAAAGCCAGATCGTCACATTGGCCGCTCTTCTCTCTGAAACGGTTGTACTTGTCGTCTGCAAAGCTATGTCGCGTGCTGCGGTATGCGCAGACACTAAAAGCACCATAGTATAAAACAGATGAAGCTTCTAAGTTGATGTAATAGCCAGTAAGAAGTAGTACAACTCAAGTTTTAGGTATCGATTATTGACTTTTTAGCTGGCTTTGGTGCCTTGGACATGACCTAGGACCTTAAGATTCTGCATGAAAGGAGGACTAGCAGCCGAGTAGCACGGGACAATATGAAAAGTGTTCATATGTAGTAAAAACCTGAGAAATCCGTCCGTTTTCGTCATTTGTTATCGAATCGACTTAAAGCCAGATCGTCACATTGGCCGCTCTTCTCTCTGAAACGGTTGTACTTATCGCCTGCAAAGCTATGTCGCGTCATGCGGTATGCGGAGGCACTAAAAGCACCATAGTAGAACACAGATGAAGCTTCTAAGTTGATGTAATAGCCAGTAAGAAGTAGTACAATTCAAGTTTTAGGTATCGATTATTGACTTTTTAGCTGGCTTTGGTACCTTGGACATGAGCTAGGACCTTAAGATTCTGCATGAAAGGAGGACTAGCAGCCGAGTTGCACGGGAGAATGTGAAAATTGTTCATATGTAGTAAAAACCTGAGAAATCCGTCCGTTTTCGTCATTTGTTATCGAATCGGCTTAAAGCCAGATCGTCACATTGGCCGCTCTTCTCTCTGAAACGGTTGTACTTATCGTCTGCAAAGCTATGTCGCGTGCTGCGGTAGGCGGAGACACTGAAACCACAACAGTAGAACACAGATGAAGCTTCTAATTTGATGTAATAGCCAGTAAGAAATAGTACAATTCAAGTTTTAGGTATCGATTATTGACTTTTTAGCTGGTTTTGGTGCCTTGGACATGAGCTAGGACCTTAAGATTCTGCATGATAGGAGGAATAGCAGCCGCGTTGCACGGGAGAATGTGAAATGTGTTCATATGTAGTAGAAACCTGAGAAATCCGTCCGTTTTCGTCATTTGTTATCGAATCGACTTAAAGCCCGATCGTCACATTGGCCGCTCTTCTCTCTGAAACGGTTGTACTTATCGTCTGCAAAGCTAGGTCGCGTGCTGCGGTATGCGGAGACACTAAAAGCACCATAGTAGAACACAGATGAAGCTTCTAAGTTGATGTAATAGCCAGTAAGAAGTAGTACAATTCAAGTTTTAGGTATCGATTATTGACTTTTTAGCTGGCTTTGGTGCCTTGGACATGAGCTAGGACCTTAAGATTCTGCATGAAAGGAGGACTAGCAGCCGCGTTGCACGGGAGAGAGTGAAATGTGTTCATATGTAGTAGAAACCTGAGAAATCCGTCCGTTTTCGTCATTTGTTATCGAATCGACTTAAAGCCCGATCGTCACATTGGCCGCTCTTCTCTCTGAAACGGTTGTACTTATCGTCTGCAAAGCTAAGTCGCGTGCTGCGGTATGCGGAGACAATAAAATCACCATAGTAGAACACAGATGAAGCTTCTAAGTCGATGTAATAGCCAGTAAGAAGTAGTACAATTCAAGTTTTAGGTATCGATTATTGACTTCTTAGATGGATTTGGTGCCTTGGACATGAGCTAGGACCTTAAGATTCTGCATGAAAGGAGGACTAGCAGCCGAGTTGCACGGGACAATATGAAAAGTGTTCATATGTAGTCTAGACCTGAGAAATCCGTCCGTTTTCGTCATTTGTTATCGAATCGCCTTAAAGCCAGATCGTCACATTGGCCGCTCTTCTCTCTGAAACGGTTGTACTTATCGTCTGCAAAGATATGTCGCGTGCTGCGGTATGCGGAGACACTAAAATCACCATAGTAGAACACAGATGAAGCTTCTAAGATGATGTAATAGACAATAAGAAGTAGTACAATTCAAGTTTTAGGTATGGATTATTGACTTTTTAGCTGGCTTTGGTGCCTTGGGCATGAGCTAGGACCTTAAGATTCTGCATGAAAGGAGGACTAGCAGCCGAGTTGCACGGGAGAATCTGAAAAGTGTTCATATGTAGTAAAAACCTGAGAAATCCGTCCGTTTTCGTCATTTGTTATCGAATCGACTTAAAGCCAGATCGTCACATTGGCCGCTCTTCTCTCTGAAACGGTTGTACTTATCGTCTGCAAAGCTATGTCGATTGCTGCGGTATGCGCAGACACTAAAAGCACCATAGTATAAAACAGATGAATTCTAAGTTGATGTAATAGCCAGTAAGAAGTAGTACAACTGAAGTTTTAGGTATCGATTATTGAATTTTAGCTGGCTTTGGTGCCTTGGACATGAGCTAGGACCTTAAGATTCTGCATGATAGGAGGACTAGCAGCCGCGTTGCACGGGAGAATGTGAAATGTGTTCATATGTAGTAGAAACCTGAGAAATCCGTCCGTTTTCGTCATTTGTTATCGAATTGACTTAAAGCCCGATCGTCACATTGGCCGCTCTTCTCTCTGAAACGGTTGTACTTATCGTCTGCAAAGCTATGTCGCGTGCTGCGGTATGCGGAGACACTAAAAGCACCATAGTAGAACACAGATGAAGCTTCTAAGTTGATGTAATAGCCAGTAAGAAGTAGTACAATTCTAGTTTTAGGTATTGATTATTGACTTTTTAGCTGGCTTTGGTGCCTTGGACATGAGCTAGGACCTTAAGATTCTGCATGAAAGGAGGACTAGCAGCCGAGTTGCACGGGAGAATGTGAAAAGTGTTCATAAGTAGCAAAAACCTGAGAAATCCATCCGTTTTCGTCATTTGTTATTGAATCGACTTATGGCCAGATCGTCGCATTGGCCGCTCTTCTCTCTGAAACGGTTGTACTTATCGTCTGCAAAGCTATGTCGTATGCTGCGGTAGGCGGAGACACTGAAACCACCACAGTAGAACACAGATGAAGCTTCTAATTTGATGTAATAGCCAGTAAGAAGCAGTACAATTCAAGTTTTAGGTATCGATTATTGACTTTATAGCTGGCTTTGATGCCTTGGAAATGAGCTAGGACCTTAAGAATCTGCATGAAAGGAGGACTAGCAGCCGAGTTGCAGGGAAGAATGTGAAAAGTGTTCATATGTAGTAAAACCCTGAGAAATCCGTCCGTTTTTGCCATTTGTTATCGAATCGACTTAAAGCCAGATCGTCACATTGGCCGTTCTTCTCTCTGAAACGGTTGTACTTATCGCCTGCAAAGCTATGTCGCGTGCTGCGGTATGCGGAGACTCTAAAAGCACCATAGTAGAACACAGATGAAGCTTCTAAGTTGATGTAATAGCCAGTAAGAAGTAGTACAATTCAAGTTTTAGGTATCGATTATTGACTTTTTAGCTGGCTTTGGTGCCTTGGACATGAGCTAGGACCTTAAGATTCTGCATGAAAGGAGGACTAGTAGCCGCGTTGCACGGGAGAATGTGAAATGTGTTCATATGTAGTAGAAACCTGAGAAATCCGTACGTTTTCGTCATTTGTTATCGAATCGACTTAAAGCCCGATCGTCACATTGGCCGCTCTTCTCTCTGAAACGGTTGTACTTATCGTCTGCAAAGCTATGTCGCGTGCTGCGGTATGTGGAGACAATAAAATCACCATAGTAGAACACAGATGAAGTTTTAAGTCGATGTAATAGCCAGTAAGAAGTAGTACAATTCAAGTTTTAGGTATCGATTATTGACCTTTTAGCTGGCTTTGGTGCGTTGGACATGAGCTATGACCTTAAGATACAGCATGAAAGGAGGACTAGCAGCCGATTTGCACGGGAGAATGTGAAATGTGTTCATATGTAGTAAAAACCTGAGAAATCCGTCCGTTTTCGTCATTTGTGATTGAATCGACTTAAAGCCAGATCGTCACATTGGCCGCTCTTCTCTCTGGAAGGTTGTACTTATCGTCTGCAAAGCTATGTCGCGTGCTGCGGTATGCGGAGACACTAAAAGCACCATAGTAGAACACGGATGAAGCTTCTAAGTTGATGTAATAGCCAGTAAGAAGTAGTACAATACAAGTTTTAGGTATCGATTATTGACTTCTTAGATGGATTTGGTGCCTTGGACATGAGCTAGTACCTTAAGATTCTGCATGAAAGGAGGACTAGCAGCCGAGTTGCACGGGACAATATGAAAAGTGTTCATATGTAGTCTAAACCTGAGAATTCCGTCCGTTTTCGTCATTTGTTATCGAATCGCCTTAAAGCCAGATCGTCACATTGGCCGCTCTTCTCTCTGAAACGGTTGTACTTATCGTCTGCAAAGCTATGTCGTATGCTGCGGTAGGCGGAGACACTGAAACCACCACAGTAGAACACAGATGAAGCTTCTAATTTGATGTAATAGCCAGTAAGAAATAGTACAATTCAAGTTTTAGGTATCGATTATTGACTTTTTAGCTGGCTTTGATGCCTTGGACATGAGCTAGGACCTTAAGAATCTGCATGAAAGGAGGACTAGCAGCCGAGTTGCAGGGAAGAATGTGAAAAGTGTTCATATGTAGTAAATACCTGAGAAATCCGTCCGTTTTCGTCATTTGTTGTCGAATCGACTTAAAGCCAGATCGTCACATTGGCCGCTCTTCTCTCTGAAACGGTTGTACTTATCGTCTGCAAAGCTATATCGCGTGCAGCGGTATGCGGAGACTCTAAAAGCACCATAGTAGAACACAGATGAAGCTTCTAAGTTGATGTAATAGCCAGTAAGAAGTAGTACAATTCAAGTTTTAGGTACTGATTATTTACTTTTTAGCTGGCTTTGGTGCCTTGGACATGAGCTAGGACATTAAGATTCTGCATGAAAGGAGGACTAGGAGCCGCGTTGCACGGGAGAATGTGAAATGTGTTCATATGTAGTAAAAACCTGAGAAATCCGTCCGTTTTCGTCATTTGTTTTCGAATCGACTTAACGCCCGATCGTCACTTTGGCCGCTCTTCTCTCTGAAACGGTTGTACTTATCGTCTGCAAAGCTATGTCGCGTGCTGCGGTATGCGGAGACACTAAAATCACCATAGTAGGACACAGATGAAGCTTCTAAGATGATGTAATAGACAATAAGAAGTAGTACAATTCAAGTTTTAGGTATGGATTACTGACTTTTTAGCTGGCTTTGGTGCCTTGGGCATGAGCTAGGACCTTAAGATTCTGCATGAAAGGAGGACTAGCAGCCGAGTTGCACGGGAGAATCTGAAAAGTGTTCATATGTAGTAAAAACCTGAGAAATCCGTCCGTTTTCGTCATTTGTTATCGAATCGACTTAAAGCCAGATCGTCACATTGGCCGCTCTTCTCTCAGAAACGGTTGTACTTATCGTCTGCAAAGCTATGTCGCGTGCTGCGGTATGTGCAGACACTAAAAGCACCATAGTATAAAACAGATGAAGCTTCTAAGTTGATGTAAGAGCCAATAAGAAGTAGTACAACTGAAGTTTTAGGTATCGATTATTGACTTTTTAGCTGGCTTTGGTGCCTTGGACATGAGCTAAGACCTTAAGATTCTGCATGATAGGAGGACTAGCAGCCGCGTTGCACGGGAGAATGTGAAATGTGTTCATATGTAGTAGAAACCTGAGAAATCCGTCCGTTTTCGTCATTTGTTATCGAATCGACTTAAAGCCCGATCGTCACATTGGCCGCTCTTCTCTCTGAAACGGTTGTACTTATCGTCTGCAAAGCTATGTCGCGTGCTGCGGTATGTGGAGACACTAAAAGCACCATAGTAGAACACAGATGAAGCTTCTAAGTGGATGTAATAGCCAGTAAGAAGTAGTACAATTCAAGTTTTAGGTATCGATTATTGACTTTTTAGCTGGCTTTGGTGCCTTGGACATGAGCTAGGACCTTAAGATTCTGCATGAAAGGAGGACTAGCAGCCGAGTTGCACGGGAGAATGTGAAAAGTGTTCATATGTAGTAAAAACCTGAGAAATCCATCCGTTTTCGTCAATTGTTATCGAATCGACTTAAAGGCAGATCGTCACATTGGCCGCTCTTCTCTCTGAAACGGTTCTACTTATCGTCTGCAAAGCTGTGTCGCGTGCTGCGGTATGCGGAGACACTAAAAGCACCATAGTAGAACACAGATGAAGCTTCTAAGTTGATGTAATAGCCAGTAAGAAGTAGTAAAATTCAAGTATTAGGTACTGATTATTTACTTTTTAGCTGGCTTTGGTGCCTTGGGCATGAGCTAGGACCTTAAGATTCTGCATGAAAGGAGGACTAGCAGTCGAGTTGCACGGGAGAATGTGAAAAGTGTTCATATGTAGTAAAAACCTGAGAAATCCGTCCGTTTTCGTCATTTGTTATCGAATCGACTTAAAGCCAGATCGTCACATTGGCCGCTCTTCTCTCTGAAACGGTTGTACTTATCGTCTGCAAAGCTATGTCGCGTGCTGCGGTATGCGCAGACACTAAAATCACCATAGTATAAAACAGATGAAGCTTCTAAGTTGATGTAATAGCCAGTAAGAAGTAGTACAACTCAAGTTTTAGGTATCGATTATTGACTTTTTAGCTGGCTTTGGTGCCTTGGACATGACCTAGGACCTTAAGATTCTGCATGAAAGGAGGACTAGCAGCCGAGTTGCACGGGACAATATGAAAAGTGTTCATATGTAGTAAAAACCTGAGAAATCCGTCCGTTTTCGTCATTTGTTATCGAATCGACTTAAAGCCAGATCGTCACATTGGCCGCTCTTCTCTCTGGAAGGTTGTACTTATCGTCTGCAAAGCTATGTCGCGTGCTGCGGTATGCGGAGACACTAAAAGCACCATAGTAGAACACGGATGAAGCTTCTAAGTTGATGTAATAGCCAGTAAGAAGTAGTACAATACAAGTTTTAGGTATCGATTATTGACTTCTTAGATGGATTTGGTGCCTTGGACATGAGCTAGTACCTTAAGATTCTGCATGAAAGGAGGACTAGCAGCCGAGTTGCACGGGACAGAATGAAAAGTGTTCATATGTAGTCTAAACCTGAGAAATCCGTCCGTTTTCGTCATTTGTTATCGAATCGCCTTAAAGCCAGATCGTCACATTGGCCGCTCTTCTCTCTGAAACGGTTGTACTTATCGTCTGCAAAGCTATGTCGTATGCTGCGGTAGGCGGAGACACTGAAACCACCACAGTAGAACACAGATGAAGCTTCTAATTTGATGTAATAGCCAGTAAGAAATAGTACAATTCAAGTTTTAGGTATCGATTATTGACTTTTTAGCTGGCTTTGATGCCTTGGACATGAGCTAGGACCTTAAGAATCTGCATGAAAGGAGGACTAGCAGCCGAGTTGCAGGGAAGAATGTGAAAAGTGTTCATATGTAGTAAAAACCTGAGAAATCCGTCCGTTTTCGTCGTTTGTTGTCGAATCGACTTAAAGCCAGATCGTCACATTGGCCGCTCTTCTCTCTGAGACGGTTGTACTTATCGTCTGCAAAGCTATGTCGCGTGCAGCGGTATGCGGAGACTCTAAAAGCACCATAGTAGAACACAGATGAAGCTTCTAAGTTGATGTAATAGCCAGTAAGAAGTAGTACAATTCAAGTTTTAGGTACTGATTATTTACTTTTTAGCTGGCTTTGGTGCCTTGGACATGAGCTAGGACATTAAGATTCTGCATGAAAGGAGGACTAGCAGCCGCGTTGCACGGGAGAATGTGAAAAGTGTTCATATGTAGTAAAAACCTGAGAAATCCGTCCGTTTTCGTCATTTGTTATCGAATCGACTTAAAGCCAGATCGTCACATTGGCCGCTCTTCTCTCTGAAACGGTTGTACTTATCGTCTGCAAAGCTATGTCGCGTGCTGCGGTATGCGCAGACACTAAAAGCACCATAGTATAAAACAGATGAAGCTTCTAAGTTGATGTAATAGCCAGTAAGAAGTAGTACAACTCAAGTTTTAGGTATCGATTATTGACTTTTTAGCTGGCTTTGGTGCCTTGGACATGACCTAGGACCTTAAGATTCTGCATAAAAGGAGGACTAGCAGCCGAGTTGCACGGGACAATATGAAAAGTGTTCATATGTAGTAAAAACCTGAGAAATCCGTCCGTTTTCGTCATTTGTTATCGAATCGACTTAAAGCCAGATCGTCACATTGGCCGCTCTTCTCTCTGAAACGGTTTTACTTATCGCCTGCAAAGCTATGTCGCGTCATGCGGTATGCGGAGACACTAAACGCACCATAGTAGAACACAGATGAAGCTTGTAAGTTGATGTAATAGCCAGTAAGAAGTAGTACAATTCAAGTTTTAGGTATCGATTATTGGCTTTTTAGCTGGCTTTGGTACCTTGGACATGAGCTAGGACCTTAAGATTCTGCATGAAAGGAGGACTAGCAGCCGAGTTGCACGGGAAATGTGAAAAGTGTTCATATGTAGTAAAAACCTGAGAAATCCGTCCGTTTTCGTCATTTGTTATCGAATCGGCTTAAAGCCAGATCGTCACATTGGCCGCTCTTCTCTCTGAAACGGTTGTACTTATCGTCTGCAAAGCTATGTCGCGTGCTGCGGTAGGCGGAGACACTGAAACCACAACAGTAGAACAGAGATGAAGCTTCTAATTTGATGTAATAGCCAGTAAGAAATAGTACAATTCAAGTTTTAGGTATCGATTATTGACTTTTTAGCTGGCTTTGGTGCCTTGGACATGACCTAGGACCTTAAGATTCTGCATGATAGGAGGAATAGCAGCCGCGTTGCACGGGAGAATGTGAAATGTGTTCATATGTAGTAGAAACCTGAGAAATCCGTCCGTTTTCGTCATTTGTTATCGAATCGACTTAAAGCCCGATCGTCACATTGGCCGCTCTTCTCTCTGAAACGGTTGTACTTATCGTCTGCAAAGCTATGTCGCGTGCTGCGGTATGCGGAGACACTAAAAGCACCATAGTAGAACACAGATGAAGCTTCTAAGTTGATGTAATAGCCAGTAAGAAGTAGTACAATTCAAGTTTTAGGTATCGATTATTGACTTTTTAGCTGGCTTTGTTGCCTTGGACATGAGCTAGGACCTTAAGATTCTGCATGAAAGGAGGACTAGCAGCCGCGTTGCACGGGGGAGAGTGAAATGTGTTCATATGTAGTAGAAACCTGAGAAATCCGTCCGTTTTCGTCATTTGTTATCGAATCGACTTAAAGCCCGATCGTCACATTGGCCGCTCTTCTCTCTGAAACGGTTGTACTTATCGTCTGCAAAGCTAAGTCGCGTGCTGCGGTATGCGGAGACAATAAAATCACCATAGTAGAACACAGATGAAGCTTCTAAGTCGATGTAATAGCCAGTAAGAAGTAGTACAATTCAAGTTTTAGGTATCGATTATTGACTTCTTAGATGGATTTGGTGCCTTGGACATGAGCTAGGACCTTAAGATTCTGCATGAAAGGAGGACTAGCAGCCGAGTTGCACGGGACAATATGAAAAGTGTTCATATGTAGTCTAAACCTGAGAAATCCGTCCGTTTTCGTCATTTGTTATCGAATCGCCTTAAAGCCAGATCGTCACATTGGCCGCTCTTCTCTCTGAAACGGTTGTACTTATCGTCTGCAAAGATATGTCGCGTGCTGCGGTATGCGGAGACACTAAAATCACCATAGTAGAACACAGATGAAGCTTCTAAGATGATGTAATAGACAATAAGAAGTAGTACAATTCAAGTTTTAGGTATGGATTATTGACTTTTTAGCTGGCTTTGGTGCCTTGGGCATGAGCTAGGACCTTAAGATTCTGCATGAAAGGAGGACTAGCAGCCGAGTTGCACGGGAGAATCTGAAAAGTGTTCATATGTAGTAAAAACCTGAGAAATCCGTCCGTTTTCGTCATTTGTTATCGAATCGACTTAAAGCCAGATCGTCACATTGGCCGCTCTTCTCTCTGAAACGGTTGTACTTATCGTCTGCAAAGCAATGTCGATTGCTGCGGTATGCGCAGACACTAAAAGCACCATAGTATAAAACAGATGAATTCTAAGTTGATGTAATAGCCAGTAAGAAGTAGTACAACTGAAGTTTTAGGTATCGATTATTGAATTTTAGCTGGCTTTGGTGCCTTGGACATGAGCTAGGACCTTAAGATTCTGCATGATAGGAGGACTAGCAGCCGCGTTGCACGGGAGAATGTGAAATGTGTTCATATGTAGTAGAAACCTGAGAAATCCGTCCGTTTTCGTCATTTGTTATCGAATTGACTTAAAGCCCGATCGTCACATTGGCCGCTCTTCTCTCTGAAACGGTTGTACTTATCGTCTGCAAAGCTATGTCGCGTGCTGCGGTATGCGGAGACACTAAAAGCACCATAGTAGAACACAGATGAAGCTTCTAAGTTGATGTAATAGCCAGTAAGAAGTAGTACAATTCAAGTTTTAGGTATCGATTATTGACTTTTTAGCTGGCTTTGGTGCCTTGGACATGAGCTAGGACCTTAAGATTCTGCATGAAAGGAGGACTAGCAGCCGAGTTGCACGGGAGAATGTGAAAAGTGTTCATAAGTAGCAAAAACCTGAGAAATCCATCCGTTTTCGTTATTTGTTATTGAATCGACTTATGGCCAGATCGTCACATTGGCCGCTCTTCTCTCTGAAACGGTTGTACTTATCGTCTGCAAAGCTATGTCGTATGCTGCGGTAGGCGGAGACACTGAAACCACCACAGTAGAACACAGATGAAGCTTCTAATTTGATGTAATAGCCAGTAAGAAGCAGTACAATTCAAGTTTTAGGTATCGATTATTGACTTTATAGCTGGCTTTGATGCCTTGGAAATGAGCTAGGACCTTAAGAATCTGCATGAAAGGAGGACTAGCAGCCGAGTTGCAGGGAAGAATGTGAAAAGTGTTCATATGTAGTAAAAACCTGAGAAATCCGTCCGTTTTTGCCATTTGTTATCGAATCGAGTTAAAGCCAGATCGTCACATTGGCCGCTCTTCTCTCTGAAACGGTTGTACTTATCGTCTGCAAAGCTATGTCGCGTGCTGCGGTATGCGGAGACACTAAAAGCACCATAGTAGAACACTGATGAAGCTTCTAAGTTGATGTAATAGCCAGTAAGAAGTAGTACAATACAAGTTTTAGGTATCGATTATTGACTTTTTAGCTGGCTTTGGTGCCTTGGACATGAGCTAGGACCTTAAGATACTAGATGAAAGGAGGACTAGCAGCCGACTTGCACGGGAGAATGTGAAAAGTGTTCATATGTAGTAAAAACCTGAGAAATCCGTCCGTTTTCGTCATTTGTTATCGAATCGACTTAAAGCCAGATCGTCACATTGGCCGCTCTTCTCTCTGAAACGG
This sequence comes from Schistocerca gregaria, assembly GCF_023897955.1. Lineage (NCBI taxonomy): Eukaryota > Metazoa > Arthropoda > Insecta > Orthoptera > Acrididae > Schistocerca > Schistocerca gregaria. The sequence goes on from NW_026061773.1 coordinate 1,501,641, forward strand.
TTGTACGTATCGTCTTCAATGCTATGTCGCGTGCTGCGGTATGCGGAGACACTAAAAGCACCATACTAGAACACAGATGAAGCTTCTAAGTTGAAGTAATAGCCAGTAAGAAGTAGTACAATTCAAGTTTTAGGTATCGATTATTGATTTTTTAGCTGGCTTTGGTGCCTTGGACATGAGCTAGGACCTTAAGATTCTGCATCAAAAGGAGGACTAGCAGCCGAGTTGCACGGGAGAATGTGAAAAGTGTTCATATGTTGTAAAAACCTGAGAAATCCGTCAGTTTTCGTCATTTGTTATCGAATCGACTTAAAGCCAGATCGTCACTTGGCCGCTCTTATCCCTGAAACGGTTGTACTTATCGTCTGCAAAGCTATGTCGCGTGCTGCGTTGTGCGGAGACACTAAAAGCACCATAGTAGAACACAGATGAAGCTTCTAAGTTGATGTAATAGCCAGTAAGAAGTAGTACAATTCAAGTTTTAGCTATCGATTATTGACTTTTTAGCTGGCTTTGGTGCCTTGGACATGAGCTAGGACCTTAAGATTCTGCATAGAAGGAGGACTAGCAGCCGCGTTGCACGGGAGAATGTGAAATGTGTTCATATGTAGTAGAAACCTGAGAAATCCGTTCGTTTTCGTCATTTGTTATCGAATCGACTTAAAGCCCGATCGTCACATTGGCCGCTCTTCTCTCTGAAACGTTTGTACTTATCGTTTGCAAAGCTATGTCGTATGCTGCGGTATGTGGAGACAATAAAATCACCATAGTAGAACACAGATGAAGTTTTAATTCGATGTAATAGCCAGTAAGAAGTAGTACAATTCAAGTTTTAGGTATCGATTATTGACCTTTTAGCTGGCTTTGGTGCCTTGGACATGAGCTATGACCTTAAGATTCAGCATGAAAGGAGGACTAGCAGCCGAGTTGCACGGGAGAATGTGAAATGTGTTCATATGTAGTAAAAACCTGAGAAATCGGTCCGTTTTCGTCATTTGTGATTGAATCGACTTAAAGCCAGATCGTCACATTGGCCGCTCTTCTCTCTGGAAGGTTGTACTTATCGTCTGCAAAGCTATGTCGCGTGCTGCGGTATGCGGAGACACTAAAAGCACCATAGTAGAACACGGATGAAGCTTCTAAGTTGATGTAATAGCCAGTAAGAAGTAGTACAATTCAAGTTTTAGGTATCGATTATTGATTTTTTAGCTGGCTTTGGTGCCTTGGACATGAGCTAGGACCTTAAGATTCTGCATCAAAAGGAGGACTAGCAGCCGAGTTGCAGGGGAGAATGTGAAAAGTGTTCATATGTAGTAAAAACCTGAGAAATCCGTCCGTTTTCGTCATTTGTTATCGAATCGACTTAAAGCCAGATTGTCACATTGGCCCCTCTTTTCTCTGAAACGGTAGTACTTTTCGTCTGCAAAGCTATGTCGCGTGCTGCGGTGTGCGGAGGCACTAAAAGTACCATAGCAGAACACAGATGAAGCTTCTAAGTTGATGTAATAGCCAGTAAGAAGTAGTACAATTCAAGTTTTAGTTATCGATTATTGACTTTTTAGCTGGCTTTGGTGCCTTGGACATGAGCTAGGACCTTAAGATTCTGCATGAAAGGATGACTAGTAGCCGCGTTGCACGGGAGAATGTGAAATGTGTTCATATGTAGTAGAAACCTGAGAAATCCGTCCGTTTTCGTCATTTGTTATCGAATCGACTTAAAGCCCGATCGTCACATTGGAAGCTCTTCTCTCTGAAACGGTTGTACTTATCGTCTGCAAAGCTATGTCGCGTGCTGCGGTATGTGGAGACAATAAAATCACCATAGTAGAACACAGATGTAGTTTTAAGTCGATGTAATAGCCAGTAAGAAGTAGTACAATTCAAGTTTTAGGTATCGATTATTGACTTTTTAGCTGGCTTTGGTGACTTGGACATGAGCTAGGACCATAAGGTTCTGCATGAAAGGAGGACTAGCAGCCGCGTTGCACGGGAGAATGTGAAAAGTGTTCATATGTAGTAAAAACCTGTGAAATCCGTCCGTTTTCGTCATTTGTTATCGAATCGACTTAAAGCCAGATCGTCACATTGGCCGCTCTTATCCCTGAAACGGTTGTACTTATCGTCTTCAAAGCTATGTCGCGTGCTGCGGTATGCGGAGACACTAAAAGCACCATAGTAGAACACAGATGAAGCTTCTAAGTTGATGTAATAGCCAGTAAGAAATAGTACAATTCAAGTTTTAGGTATCGATTATTGACTGTTTAGCTGGCTTTGATGCCTTGGACATAATCTAGGACCCTAAGATTCTCCATGAAAGGAGGACTATCTGCCGAGTTGCACGCGAGAATGTGAAACGTGTTCATATGTAGTAAAAACCTGAGAAATCCGTCAGTTTTCGTCATTTGTTATCGAATCGACTTAAAGCCAGATCGTCACATTGGCCGCTCTTCTCTCTGAAACGGTTGTACTTATCGTCTTCAAAGCTATGTCGCGTGCTGCGGTATGCGGAGACACTAAAAGCACCATAGTAGAACACAGATGAAGCTTCTAAGTTGATGTAATAGCCAGTAAGAAGTAGTACAATTCAAGTTTTAGGTATCGATTATTGACTTTTTAGCTGGCTTTGGTGCCTTGGACATGAGCTAGGACCTTAAGATTCTGCATGAAAGGAGGACTAGCAGCCGAGTTGCACGGGAGAATGTGAAAAGTGTTCATATGTAGTAAAAACCTGAGAAATCCGTCCGTTTTCATCATTTGTTATCGAATCGACTTAAAGCCAGATCGTTACATTGGCCGCTCTTCTCTCTGAAACGGTTGTACTTATCGTCTGCAAAGCTATTTCGCGTGCTGCGGTACGCGGAGAATCTAAAAGCACCATAGTAGAACACAGATGAAGCTTCTAAGTTGATGTAATAGCCAGTAAGAAATAGTACAATTCAAGTTTTAGGTATCGATTATTGACTGTTTAGCTGGCTTTGGTGCCTTGGACATAATCTAGGACCCTAAGATTCTCCATGAAAGGAGGACTATCTGCCGAGTTGCACGCGAGAATGTGAAACGTGTTCATATGTAGTAAAAACCTGAGAAATCCGTCAGTTTTCGTCATTTGTTATCGAATCGACTTAAAGCCAGATCGTCACTTGGCCGCTCTTATCCCTGAAACGGTTGTACTTATCGTCTGCAAAGCTATGTCGCGTGCTGCGGTGTGCGGAGACACTAAAAGCACCATAGTAGAACACAGATGAAGCTTCTAAGTTGATGTAATAGCCAGTAAGAAGTAGTACAATTCAAGTTTTAGGTATCGATTATTGATTTTTTAGCTGGCTTTGGTGCCTTGGACATGAGCTAGGACCTTAAGATTCTGCATCAAAAGGAGGACTAGCAGCCGAGTTGCACGGGAGAATGTGAAAAGTGTTCATATGTAGTAAAAACCTGAGAAATCCGTCCGTTTTCGTCATTTGTTATCGAATCGACTTAAAGCCAGATCGTCACATTGGCCCCTCTTTTCTCTGAAACGGTAGTACTTTTCGTCTGCAAAGCTATGTCGCGTGCTGCGGTGTGCGGAGGCACTAAAAGTACCATAGTAGAACACAGATGAAGCTTCTAAGTTGATGTAATAGCCAGTAAGAAGTAGTACAATTCAAGTTTTAGTTATCGATTATTGACTTTTTAGCTGGCTTTGGTGCCTTGGACATGAGCTAGGACCTTAAGATTCTGCATGAAAGGATGACTAGTAGCCGCGTTGCACGGGAGAATGTGAAATGTGTTCATATGTAGTAGAAACCTGAGAAGTCCGTCCGTTTTCGTCAATTGTTATTGAATCGACTTAAAGCCCGATTGTCACATTGGAAGCTCTTCTCTCTGAAACGGTTGTACTTATCGTCTGCAAAGCTATGTCGCGTGCTGCGGTATGTGGAGACAATAAAATCACCATAGTAGAACACAGATGTAGTTTTAAGTCGATGTAATAGCCAGTAAGAAGTAGTACAATTCAAGTTTTAGGTATCGATTATTGACTTTTTAGCTGGCTTTGGTGCCTTGGACATGAGCTATGACCATAAGGTTCTGCATGAAAGGAGGACTAGCAGCCGAGTTGCACGGGAGAATGTGAAAAGTGTTCATATGTAGTAAAAACCTGTGAAATCGGTCCGTTTTCGTCATTTGTTATCGAATCGACTTAAAGCCAGATCGTCACATTGGCCGCTCTTCTCTCTGAAACGGTTGTACTTATCGTCTTCAAAGCTATGTCGCGTGCTGCGGTATGCGGAGACACTAAAAGCACCATAGTAGAACACAGATGAAGCTTCTAAGTTGATGTAATAGCCAGTAAGAAGTAGTACAATTCAAGTTTTAGGTATCGATTATTGACTTTTTAGCTGGCTTTGGTGCCTTGGACATGAGCTAGGACCTTAAGATTCTGCATGAAAGGAGGACTAGCAGCCGAGTTGCACGGGAGAATGTGAAAAGTGTTCATATGTAGTAAAAACCTGAGAAATCCGTCCGTTTTCATCATTTGTTATCGAATCGACTTAAAGCCAGATCGTTACATTGGCCGCTCTTCTCTCTGAAACGGTTGTACTTATCGTCTGCAAAGCTATTTCGCGTGCTGCGGTACGCGGAGACTCTAAAAGCACCATAGTAGAACACAGATGAAGCTTCTAGGTTGATGTAATAGCCAGTAAGAAATAGTACAATTCAAGTTTTAGGTATCGATTATTGACTGTTTAGCTGGCTTTGGTGCCTTGGACATAATCTAGGACCCTAAGATTCTCCATGAAAGGAGGACTATCTGCCGAGTTGCACGCGAGAATGTGAAACGTGTTCATATGTAGTAAAAACCTGAGAAATCCGTCAGTTTTCGTCATTTGTTATCGAATCGACTTAAAGCCAGATCGCCACTTGGCCGCTCTTATCCCTGAAACGGTTGTACTTATCGTCTGCAAAGCTATGTCGCGTGCTGCGGTGTGCGGAGACTCTAAAAGCACCATAGTAGAACACAGATGAAGCTTCTAAGTTGATGTAATAGCCAGTAAGAAGTAGTACAATTCAAGTTTTAGCTATCGATTATTGACTTTTTAGCTGGCTTTGGTGCCTTGGACATGAGCTAGGACCTTAAGATTCTGCATAGGAGGAGGACTAGCAGCCGCGTTGCACGGGAGAATGTGAAATGTGTTCATATGTAGTAGAAACCTGAGAAATCCGTTCGTTTTCGTCATTTGTTATCGAATCGACTTAAAGCCCGATCGTCACATTGGCCGCTCTTCTCTCTGAAACGTTTGTACTTATCGTTTGCAAAGCTATGTCGTATGCTGCGGTATGCGGAGACACTAAAACCACCACAGTAGAACACAGATAAAGCTTCTAAGTTGATGTAATAGCCAGTAAGAAGTAGTACAATTCAAGTTTTAGGTATTGATTATTGACTTTTTAGCTGGCTTTGGTGCCTTGGATATGAGCTAGGACCTTAAGAATCTGCATGAAAGGAGGACTAGCAGCCGAGTTGCACGGGAGAATGAAAAAAGTGTTCATATGTAGTAAAAACCTGAGAAATCCGTCCGTTTTCGTCATTTGTTATCGAATCGACTTAAAGCCAGATCGTAACATTGGCCATTCTTCTCTCTGAAACGGTTGTACTTATCGTCTGCAAAGCTATTTCGCGTGCTGCGGTATGCGGAGATACGAAAAGCACCATAGTAGAACACAGATGAAGCTTTTAAGTAAATGTAATAGCAAGTAAGAAGTAGTAAAATTCAAGTTTTAGGTACTGATTATTGACTTTTTAGCTGGCTTTGGTGCCTTGGACATGAGCTAGGACCTTAAGATTCTGCATAGAAGGATGACTAGCAGCCGCGTTGCACGGGACAATGTGAAAAGTGTTCATATGTAGTAAAAACCTGAGAAATCCGTCCGTTTTCGTCATTTGTTATCGAATCGACTTAAAGCCCGATCGTAACATTGGCCGCTCTTCTCTCTGAAACGGTTGTACTTATCGTCTGCAAAGCTATTTCGCGTGCTGCGGTACGCGGAGACTCTAAAAGCACCATAGTAGAACACAGATGAAGCTTCTAAGTTGATGTAATAGCCAGTAAGAAGTAGTACAATTCAAGTTTTAGGTATCGATTATTGAGTGTTTAGCTGGCTTTGGTGCCTTGGACATGATCTAGGACCTTAAGATTCTCCATGAAAGGAGGACTAGCAGCCGAGTTGCACGGGAGAATGTAAAACGTGTTCATATGTAGTAAAAACTTGAGAAATACTTCAGTTTTCGTCATTTGTTATCGAATCGACTTAAAGCCAGATCGTCACTTGGCCGATCTTATCCCTGAAGCGGTTGTACTTATCGTCTGCAAAGCTATGTCTCGTGCTGCGGTATGCGGAGACACTAAAAGCACCATAGTAGAACACAGATGAAGCTTCTAAGTTGATGTAATAGCCAGTAAGAAGTAGTACAATTCAAGTTTTAGGTATCGATTATTGACTTTTTAGCTGGCTTTGGTGCCTTGGACATGAGCTAGGACCTTAAGATTCTGCATGAAAGGAGGACTAGCAGCCGCGTTGCACGGGAGAATGTGAAATGTGTTCATATGTAGTAAAAACCTGAGAAATCCGTCCGTTTGCGTCATTTGTTATCGAATCGACTTAAAGCCCGATCGTCACATTGGCCGCTCTTCTCTCTGAAACGGTTGTACTTATCGTCTGCAAAGCTATGTCGTATGCTGCGGTATGTGGAGACACTAAAACCACCACAATAGAACACAGATGAAGCTTCTAAGTTGATGTGATAGCCAGTAAGAAGTAGTACAATTCAATTTTTAGGTATTGATTATTGACTTTTTAGCTGGCTTTGGTGCCTTGGACATGAGCTAGGCCTTTAAGAATCTGCATGAAAGGAGGACTAGCAGCCGAGTTGCACGGGACAATGTGAAAAGTGTTCATATGTAGTAAAAACCTGAGAAATCCGTCCGTTTTCGTCATTTGTTATCGAATCGACTTAAAGCCCGATCGTCAAAATGGCCGCTCTTCCCTCTGAAACGGTTGTACTTATCGTCTGCAAAGCTATGTCGCGTGCTGCGGTATGCGGAGACACTAAAAGCACCATAGTAGAACACAGATGAAGCTTCTAAGTTGATGTAATAGCCAGTAAGAAGTAGTACAATTCAAGTTTTAGGTATCGATTATTGACTTTTTAGCTGTCTTTGGTGCCTTGGACGTGAGCTAGGACCTTAAGATTCTGCATGAAAGGCGATCTAGCAGCCGAGTTGCACGGGAGAATGTAAAAAGTGTTCATATGTAGTAAAAACCTGAGAAATCCGTCCGTTTTCGTCATTTGATATCGAATCGACTTAAAGCCAGATCGTCACATTGGCCGCTCTTCTCTCTGAAACGGTTGTACTTATCGTCTGCAAAGCTATGTCGCGTGCTGCGGTATGCGGAGACACTAAAAGCACCATAGTAGAACACAGATGAAGCTTCTAAGTTGATGTAATAGCCAGTAAGAAGTAGCACAATTCAAGTTTTATGGATTGATAATTGACTTCTTAGCTGGCTTTGGTGCCTTGGACATGAGCTAGGACCTTAAGATTCTGCATGAAAGGAGGACTAGCAGCCGAGTTGCACGGGAGAATGTGAAAAGTGTTCACATGTAGTAAAAACCTGAGAAATCCGTCCGTTTTCGTCATTTGTTATCGAATCGACTTAAAGCCAGAACGTCACTTGGCTGCTCTTCTCTCTGAAACGGTTCTACTTATCGTCTGCAAAGCTATGTCGCATGCTGCGGTATGCGGAGACACTAAAAGCACCATAGTAGAACTCAGATGAAGCTTCTAGGTTGATGTAATAGCCAGTAAGAAGTAGTACAATTCAAGTTTTAGGTACTGATTATTTACTTTTTAGCTGGCTTTGGTGCCTTGGACATGAGCTAGGACCTTAAGATTCTGCATGAAAGGAGGACTAGCAGCCGAGCTGCACGGAAGAATGTGAAAAGTGTTCATATGTAGTAAAAACCTGAGAAATCTGTCCGTTTTCGTCATTTGTTATCGAATCGACTTAAAGCCAGTTCGTACTTGGCCGCTCTTCTCTCTGAAACGGTTGTACTTATCGTCTGCAAAGCTATGTCGCGTGCTGCAGTATGCGGAGACAATAAAATCACCATAGTAGAACACAGATGAAGCTTCTAAGTTGATATAATAGCCAGTAAGATGTAGTACACTTCAAGTTTTAGGTATCGATTATTGACTTTTTAGCTGGCTTTGGTGCCTTGGACATGAGCAAGGACCTTCAGATTCTGCATCAAAAGGAGGACTAGCAGCCGAGTTGCACGGGAGACTGTGAAAAGGTTTCATATGTAGTAAAAACCTGAGAAATCCGTCCGATTTCGTCATTTGTTATCGAATCGACTTAAAGCCAGATCGTCTCATTGGCCGCTCTTCTCTCTGAAACGGTTGTACTTTTCGTCTGCAAAGCTATGTCGCGTGCTGCGGTATGCGGAGACTCTAAAAGCACCATAGCAGAACACAGATGAAGCCTCTAAGATGATGTAATTGCCAGTAAGAAGTAGTACAATTCAAGTTTTAGGTATCGATTATTGACTTTTTAGCTGGCTTTGGTTATCTGGACAAGAGCTAGGACCTTAAGATTCTGCATGAAAGGAGGACTAGCAGCCGAGTTGCACGGGAGAATGTGAAAAGTGTTCATATGTAGTAAAAACCTGAGAAATCCGTCCGTTTTCGTCATTTGTTAACGAATCGACTTAATGCCAGAACGTCACATTGGCCGCTCCTATCTCTGAAACGGTTGTACTTATCGTCCTCAAAGCTATGTCGCGTGCTGCGGTATGCGGAGACACTAAAAGCACCATAGTAGAACACAGATGAAGCTTCTAAGTTAATGTAATAGCCAGTAAGAAGTAGTACAATTCAAGTATTAGGTATCGATTATTGACTTTTTAGCTGGCTTTGGTGCCTTGGACATGAGCTAGGACCTTAAGATTCTGCATGAAAGGAGGACTAGCAGCCGAGTTGCACGTGAAAATGTGAAAAGTGTTCATATGTAGTAAAAACCTGAGAAATCCGTCCGTTTTCGTCATTTGTTATCGAATCGACTTAAAGCCAGATCGTCACATTGGCCGCTCTTCTCTCTGAAACGGTTGTACTTATCGTCCTCAAAGCTATGTAGCGTGCTGCGTTATGCGGAGACACTAAAAGCATCATAGTAGAACACAGATGAAGCTTCTAAGTTAATGTAATAGCCAGTAGGAAGTAGTGCAATTCAAGTTTTAGGTATCGATTATTGATTTCTTAGCTGGCTTTGCTGCCTTGGAAATGGGATAGGACCTTAAGATTCTGCATGAAAGGAGGACTAGCAGCCGAGTTGCATGGTAGAAAGTGAAAAGTGTTCATATGTAGTAAAAACCTGAGAAATCCGTCCGTTTTCGTCATTTGTTATAGAATCGACTTAAAGCCAGATCGCCACATTGGCCGCTCTTCTCTCTGAAACGGTTGTACTTATCGTCCTCAAAGCTATGTCGCGTGCTGCGGTATGCGGAGACACTAAAAGCACCATAGTAGAACGCAGATGAAGATTCTAAGTTGACGTAATAGCCACTAAGAAATAGTACAATTCAAGTTTTAGGTACCGATTATTGACTTTTTAGCTGGCTTTATGTGCCTTGGACATGAGCTAGGACCTTACGTATCTGCATGAAAGGAGGACTAGCAGCCGAGTTGCACGGGAGAATGTGAGAAGTGTTCATATGTAGTAAAAACCTGAGAAATCCGTCCGTTTTCGTCATTTGTTATCGAATCGACTTAAAGCCAGATCGTCACATGGCCGCTCTTCTCTCTGGAACGGTTGTACTTATCGTCTGCAAAGCTATGTCGCGTGCTGCGGTATGCGGAGACACTAAAAGCACCATAGTAGAACACAGATGAAGCTTCTAAGTTGATAAAATAGCCGGTAAGAAGTAGTACGATTCAAGTTTTAGGTATTGATTATTGACATTTTAGCAGGCTTTGGTTCCTTCGACATGAGCTAGGACCTTAAGATTCTGCATGAAAGGAGAACTAGCAGCCGAGTTGCACGGGAGAATGTGAAAAGTGTTCATATGTAGTAAAAACCTGAGAAATCCGTCCGTTTTCGACATTTGTTATCGAATCGAGTTGAAGCCAAATCGTCACATTGGCCGCTCTTCTCTCTGAAACGGTTGTACTTATCGTCTGCAAAGCTATGTCGCGTGCTGCGATATGTGGAGACACTAAAAGCACCATAGTAGAACACAGATGAAGCTTCTCAGTTGATGTAATAGCCAGTAGGAAGTAGTGCAATTCAAGTTTTAGGTATCGATTATTGACTTCTTAGCTGGCTTTGGTGCCTTGGAAATGAGCTAGGACCTTAAGATTCTGCATGAAAGGAGGACTAGCAGCCGAGTTGCACGGGAGAATGTGAAAAGTGTTCATATGTAGTAAAAACCTGAGAAATCCGTTCGCTTTCGTCATTTGTTATCGAATCGACTTAAAGCCACATCGTAACATTGGCCGCTCTTCTCTCTGAAACGGTTGTACTTATCGTCTGCAAAGCTATTTCGCGTGCTGCGGTATGCGGAGACACGAAAAGCACCAAAGTAGAACACAGATGAAGATTTAAGTAAATGTAATAGCCAGTAAGAAGTAGTAAAATACAAGTTTTAGGTACTGATTATTTACTTTATAGCTGGCTTTGGTGCCTTGGACATGAGCTAGGACCTTAAGATTCTGCATGAAAGGAGGACTAGCAGCCGAGTTGCACGTGAAAATGTGAAAAGTGTTCATATGTAGTGAAAACCGGAGAAATCAGTCCGTTTTCGTCATTTGTTATCGAATCGACTTAAAGCCAGATCGTCACATTGGCCGCTCTTCTCTCTCTGAAACGGTTGTACTTATCGTCCTCAAAGCTATGTAGCGTGCTACGTTATGCGGAGACACTAAAAGCATCATAGTAGAACACAGATCAAGCTTCTAAGTTAATGTAATAGCCAGTAGGAAGTAGTGCAATTCAAGTTTTAGGTATCGATTATTGATTTCTTAGCTGGCTTTGCTGCCTTGGAAATGAGATAGGACCTTAAGATTCTGCATGAAAGGAGGACTAGCAGTCGAGTTGCATGGTAGAATGTGAAAAGTGTTCATATGTAGTAAAAACCTGAGAAATCCGTCCGTTTTCGTCATTTGTTATCGAATCGACTTAAAGCCAGTTCGTACTTGTCCGCTCTTCTCTCTGAAACGGTTGTACTTATCGTCTGCAAAGCTATGTCGCGTGCTGCAGTATGCGGAGACAATAAAATCACCATAGTAGAACACAGATGAAGCTTCTAAGTTGATATAATAGCCAGTAAGAAGTAGTACACTTCAAGTTTTAGGTATCGATTATTGACTTTTTAGCTGGCTTTGGTGACTTGGACATGAGCTAGGACCTTCAGATTCTGCATCAAAAGGAGGACTAGCAGCCGAGTTGCACGGGAGAATGTGAAAAGTTTTCATATGTAGTAAAAACCTGAGAAATCCGTCCGATTTCGTCATTTGTTATCGAATCGACTTAAAGCCAGATCGTCACATTGGCCGCTCTTCTCTCTGAAACGGTTGTACTTTTCGTCTGCAAAACTATGTCGCGTGCTGCGGTATGCGGAGACTCTAAAAGCACCATAGCAGAACACAGATGAAGCCTCTAAGATGATGTAATTGCCAGTAAGAAGTAGTACAATTCAAGTTTTATTTATCGATTATTGACTTTTTAGCTGGCTTTGGTGCCTTGGACATGAGCTAGAACCATAAGATTCTGCATGAAAGGAGGACTAGCAGCCGAGTTGCACGGGACAATGTGAAAAGTGTTCATATGTAGTAAAAACCTGAGAAATCCGTCCGTTTTCTTCATTTGTTATCGAATCGACTTAAAGCCAGATCGTCACATTGGCCGCTCTTCTCTTTGAAACGGTTGTACTTATCGTCTGCAAAGCTATGTCGCGTGCTGCGGTATGCGGAGACACTAAAACCACCATAGTAAAACACAGATCAAGCATCTAATTTAATGTAATAGCCAGTAAGAAGTAGTACAATTCAAGTTTTAGGTATCGATTATGGACTTTTTAGCTGGCTTTGGTGCCTTGGACATGAGCTAGGACCTTAAGATTCTGCATGAAAGGAGGACTAGCAGCCGAGTTGCACGTGAAAATGTGAAAAGTGTTCATATGTAGTAAAAACCTGAGAGATCCGTCCGTTTTCGTCATTTGTTATCGAATCAACTTAAAGCCAGATCGTCACATTGGCCGCTCTTCTCTCTGAAACGGTTGTACTTATCGTCCTCAAAGCTATGTAGCGTGCTGCGTTATGCGGAGACACTAAAAGCATCATAGTAGAACACAGATGAAGCTTCTAAGTTAATGTAATAGCAAGTAGGAAGTAGTGCAATTCAAGTTTTAGGTATTGATTATTGACTTTTAAGCTGGCTTTGATGCCTTGGACATGAGCTAGGACCTTAAGAATCTGCATGAAAGGAGGATTAGCAGCCGAGTTGCACGGGAGAATGTGAAAAGTGTTCATATGTAGTAACAACCTGAGAAATCCGTCCGTTTTCGTCATTTGTTATCGAATCGACTTAAAGCCAGATCGTCACATTGGCCGCTCTTCTCTCTGAAACGTTTGTACTTATCGTCTACAAAGCTATGTCGCGTGCTGCGGTATGCGGAGACACTAAAAGCACCATAGTAGAACACAGATGAAGCTTCTAATTTGATGTAATAGCGAGTAAGAAGTAGTACAATACAAATTTTAGGTTCTGATTATTTACTTTATAGCTGGCTTTGGTGCCTTGGACATGAGCTAGGACCTTAAGATTCTGCATGAAAGGAGGACTAGCAGCCGAGTTGCACGGGAGAATGTGAAAAGTGTTCATATGTAGTAAAAACCTGAGAAATCCGTCCGTTTTCGTCATTTGTTATCGAATCGACTTAAAGCCTGATCGTCACATTGGCCGCTCTTCTCTCTGAAACGGTTGTACTTATCGTCTGCAAAGCTATGTCGCGTGCTGCGGTATGCGGAGACACTAAAAGCACCATAGTAGAACACAGATGAAGCTTCTAAGTTGATGTAACAGCCAGTAAGAAGTAGTACAATTCAAGTTTTAGATATTGATTATTAACTTTTTAGCTGGCTTTGGTGCCTTGGACATGAGCTAGGACCTTAAGATTCTGCATGAAAGGAGGACTAGCAGCCGAGTTGCACGTGAAAATGTGAAAAGTGTTCATATGTAGTGAAAACCGGAGAAATCCGTCCGTTTTCGTCATTTGTTATCGAATCGACTTAAAGCCAGATCGTCACATTGGCCGCTCTTCTCTCTCTGAAACGGTTGTACTTATCGTCCTCAAAGCTATGTAGCGTGCTACGTTATGCGGAGACACTAAAAGCATCATAGTAGAACACAGATCAAGCTTCTAAGTTAATGTAATAGCCAGTAGGAAGTAGTGCAATTCAAGTTTTAGGTATCGATTATTGATTTCTTAGCTGGCTTTGCTGCCTTGGAAATGAGATAGGACCTTAAGATTCTGCATGAAAGGAGGACTAGCAGTCGAGTTGCATGGTAGAATGTGAAAAGTGTTCATATGTAGTAAAAACCTGAGAAATCCGTCCGTTTTCGTCATTTGTTATCGAATCGACTTAATGCCAGTTCGTACTTGTCCGCTCTTCTCTCTGAAACGGTTGTACTTATCGTCTGCAAAGCTATGTCGCGTGCTGCAGTATGCGGAGACAATAAAATCACCATAGTAGAACACAGATGAAGCTTCTAAGTTGATATAATAGCCAGTAAGAAGTAGTACACTTCAAGTTTTAGGTATCGATTATTGACTTTTTAGCTGGCTTTGGTGACTTGGACATGAGCTAGGACCTTCAGATTCTGCATCAAAAGGAGGACTAGCAGCCGAGTTGCACGGGAGAATGTGAAAAGTTTTCATATGTAGTAAAAACCTGAGAAATCCGTCCGATTTCGTCATTTGTTATCGAATCGACTTAAAGCCAGATCGTCACATTGGCCGCTCTTCTCTCTGAAACGGTTGTACTTTTCGTCTGCAAAACTATGTCGCGTGCTGCGGTATGCGGAGACTCTAAAAGCACCATAGCAGAACACAGATGAAGCCTCTAAGATGATGTAATTGCCAGTAAGAAGTAGTACAATTCAAGTTTTATTTATCGATTATTGACTTTTTAGCTGGCTTTGGTGCCTTGGACATGAGCTAGAACCATAAGATTCTGCATGAAAGGAGGACTAGCAGCCGAGTTGCACGGGACAATGTGAAAAGTGTTCATATGTAGTAAAAACCTGAGAAATCCGTCCGTTTTCTTCATTTGTTATCGAATCGACTTAAAGCCAGATCGTCACATTGGCCGCTCTTCTCTTTGAAACGGTTGTACTTATCGTCTGCAAAGCTATGTCGCGTGCTGCGGTATGCGGAGACACTAAAACCACCATAGTAAAACACAGATCAAGCATCTAATTTAATGTAATAGCCAGTAAGAAGTAGTACAATTCAAGTTTTAGGTATCGATTATGGACTTTTTAGCTGGCTTTGGTGCCTTGGACATGAGCTAGGACCTTAAGATTCTGCATGAAAGGAGGACTAGCAGCCGAGTTGCACGTGAAAATGTGAAAAGTGTTCATATGTAGTAAAAACCTGAGAGATCCGTTCGTTTTCGTCATTTGTTATCGAATCAACTTAAAGCCAGATCGTCACATTGGCCGCTCTTCTCTCTGAAACGGTTGTACTTATCGTCCTCAAAGCTATGTAGCGTGCTGCGTTATGCGGAGACACTAAAAGCATCATAGTAGAACACAGATGAAGCTTCTAAGTTAATGTAATAGCAAGTAGGAAGTAGTGCAATTCAAGTTTTAGGTATTGATTATTGACTTTTAAGCTGGCTTTGATGCCTTGGACATGAGCTAGGACCTTAAGAATCTGCATGAAAGGAGGATTAGCAGCCGAGTTGCACGGGAGAATGTGAAAAGTGTTCATATGTAGTAACAACCTGAGAAATCCGTCCGTTTTCGTCATTTGTTATCGAATCGACTTAAAGCCAGATCGTCACATTGGCCGCTCTTCTCTCTGAAACGTTTGTACTTATCGTCTACAAAGCTATGTCGCGTGCTGCGGTATGCGGAGACACTAAAAGCACCATAGTAGAACACAGATGAAGCTTCTAATTTGATGTAATAGCGAGTAAGAAGTAGTACAATACAAATTTTAGGTTCTGATTATTTACTTTATAGCTGGCTTTGGTGCCTTGGACATGAGCTAGGACCTTAAGATTCTGCATGAAAGGAGGACTAGCAGCCGAGTTGCACGGGAGAATGTGAAAAGTGTTCATATGTAGTAAAAACCTGAGAAATCCGTCCGTTTTCGTCATTTGTTATCGAATCGACTTAAAGCCTGATCGTCACATTGGCCGCTCTTCTCTCTGAAACGGTTGTACTTATCGTCTGCAAAGCTATGTCGCGTGCTGCGGTATGCGGAGACACTAAAAGCACCATAGTAGAACACAGATGAAGCTTCTAAGTTGATGTAACAGCCAGTAAGAAGTAGTACAATTCAAGTTTTAGATATTGATTATTAACTTTTTAGCTGGCTTTGGTGCCTTGGACATGAGCTAGGACCTTAAGAATCTGCATGAAAGGAGGACTAGCAGCCGAGTTGCACGGGAGAATGTGAAAAGTGTTCATATGTAGTAAAAACCTGAGAAATCCGTCCGTTTTCGTCATTTGTTATCGAATCGACTTAAAGCCAGATCGTCACATTGGCCGCTCTTCTCTCTGAAACGGTTGTACTTATCGTCTGCAGAGCTATGTCTCGTGCTGCGGTTTGCGGAGACACTGAAAGCACCACAGTAGAGCACAGATGAAGATTCTAAGTTGACGTAATAGCCACTAAGAAGTAGTACAATTCAGTTTTAGGTATCGATTATTGACTTTTTAGCTGGCTTTGGTGCCTTGGACATGAGCTAGGACCTTAAGAATCTGCATGAAAGGAGGACTAGCGGCCGAGTTGCACGGGAGAGTGTGGAAAGTTTTCATATGTAGTAAAAACCTGAGAAATCCGTCCGTTTTCGTCATTTGTTATCGAATCGCCTTAAAGCCAGATCGTCACATTTGCCGCTCTTCTCTCTGAAACGGTTGTACTTATCGTCTGCAAAGCTATGTCGCGTGCTGCGGTATGCGGAGACACTAAAAGCACCATAGTAGAACACAAATAAAGCTTCTAAGTTGATGTAATAGCCAGTAAGAAGTAGTACATTTCAAGTTTTAGGTACTGATTATTGACTTTTTAGCTGCCTTTGGTGCCGTGGACATGAGCTAGGACCTTAAGAATCTGCATGAAGGAGGACTAGCAGCCGAGTTGCACGGGAGAATGTGAATAGTGTTCATATGTAGTAAAAACCTGAGACATCCGTCCGTTTTCGTCATTTGTTATCGAATCGACTTAAAGCCAGATCGTCACATTGGCCGCTCTTCTCTCTGAAACGGTTGTACTTATCGTCTGCAAAGCTATGTGGCGTTCTGCGGTATGCGGAGACAGTAAAAGCACCATAGTAGAACACAGATGATGCTTCTAATTTGATGTAATAGCCAGTAAGAAATAGTACAATTCAAGTTTTAGGTATCTATTATTGACTTTTTAGCTGGCTTTGATGCCTTGGACATGAGCTAGGACCTTAAGAATCTGCATGAAATGAGGACTAGCAGCCGTGTTGTAGGGAAGAGTGTGAAAAGTGTTCATATGTAGTAAAAACCTGAGAAATCCGTCCGTTTTCGTCATTTGTTATCGAATCGACTTAAAGCCAGATCGTCACATTGGCCGCTCTTCTCTCTGAAACGGTTGTACTTATCGTCTGCAAAGCTATGTCGCGTGCTCCGATATGTGGAGACACTAAAAGCACCATAGTAGAACACAGATGAAGCTTCTCAGTTGATGTAATAGCCAGTAGGAAGTAGTGCAATTCAAGTTTTAGGTATCGATTATTGACTTCTTAGCTGGCTTTGGTGCCTTGGAAATGAGCTAGGACCTTAAGATTCTGCATGAAAGGAGGACTAGCAGCCGAGTTGCACGGGAGAATGTGAAAAGTGTTCATATGTAGTAAAAACCTGAGAAATCCGTCCGTTTTCGTCATTTGTTATCGAATCGACTTAAAGCCTGATCGTCACATTGGCCGCTCTTCTCTCTGAAACGGTTGTACTTATCGTCTGCAAAGCTATGTCGCGTGATGCGGTATGCGGAGACACTAAAAGCACCATAGTAGAACACAGAAGAAGCTTCTAAGTTCATGTAACAGCCAGTAAGAAGTAGTACAATTCAAGTTTTAGATATTGATTATTAACTCTTTAGCTGGCTTTGGTGCCTTGGACATGAGCTAGGACCTTAAGAATCTGCATGAAAGGAGGACTAGCAGCCGAGTTGCACGGGAGAATGTGAAAAGTGTTCATATGTAGTAAAAACCTGAGAAATCCGTCCGTTTTCGTCATTTGTTATCGAATCGACTTAAAGCCAGATCGTCACATTGGCCGCTCTTCTCTCTGAAACGGTTGTACTTATCGTCTGCAGAGCTATGTCTCGTGCTGCGGTATGCGGAGACACTGAAAGCACCACAGTAGAGCACAGATGATGATTCTAAGTTGACGTAATAGCCACTAAGAAGTAGTACAATTCAGTTTTAGGTATCGATTATTGACTTTTTAGCTGGCTTTGGTGCCTTGGACATGAGATAGGACCTTAAGATTCTGCATGAAAGGAGGACTAGCAGTCGAGTTGCATGGTAGAATGTGAAAAGTGTTCATATGTAGTAAAAACCTGAGAAATCCGTCCGTTTTCGTCATTTGTTATCGAATCGACTTAAAGCCAGTTCGTACTTGTCCGCTCTTCTCTCTGAAACGGTTGTACTTATCGTCTGCAAAGCTATGTCGCGTGCTGCAGTATGCGGAGACAATAAAATCACCATAGTAGAACACAGATGAAGCTTCTAAGTTGATATAATAGCCAGTAAGAAGTAGTACACTTCAAGTTTTAGGTATCGATTATTGACTTTTTAGCTGGCTTTGGTGCCTTGGACATGAGCTAGGACCTTCAGATTCTGCATCAAAAGGAGGACTAGCAGCCGAGTTGCACGGGAGAATGTGAAAAGTTTTCATATAAAGTAAAAACCTGAGAAATCCGTCCGATTTCGTCATTTGTTATCGAATCGACTTAAAGCCAGATCGTCACATTGGCCGCTCTTCTCTCTGAAACGGTTGTACTTTTCGTCTGCAAAACTATGTCGCGTGCTGCGGTATGCGGAGACACTAAAAGCACCATAGTAGAACACAGATAAAGCTTCTAAGTTGATGTAATAGCCAGTAAGAAGTAGTACATTTCAAGTTTTAGGTACTGATTATTGACTTTTTAGCTGCCTTTGGTGCCGTTGACATGAGCTAGGACCTTAAGAATCTGCATGAAGGAGGACTAGCAGCCGAGTTGCACGGGAGAATGTGAATAGTGTTCATATGTAGTAAAAACCTGAGACATCCGTCCGTTTTCGTCATTTGTTATCGAATCGACTTAAAGCCAGATCGTCACATTGGCCGCTCTTCTCTCTGAAACGGTTGTACTTATCGTCTGCAAAGCTATGTGGCGTTCTGCGGTATGCGGAGACAGTAAAAGCACCATAGTAGAGCACAGATGATGCTTCTAATTTGATGTAATAGCCAGTAAGAAATAGTACAATTCAAGTTTTAGGTATCTATTATTGACTTTTTAGCTGGCTTTGATGCCTTGGACATGAGCTAGGACCTTAAGAATCTGCATGAAATGAGGACTAGCAGCCGTGTTGCAGGGAAGAGTGTGAAAAGTGTTCATATGTAGTAAAAACCTGAGAAATCCGTCCGTTTTCGTCATTTGTTATCGAATCGACTTAAAGCCAGATCGACACATTGGCCGCTCTTCTCTCTGAAACGGTTGTACTTATCGTCTGCAAAGCTATGTCGCGTGCTGCGATATGTGGAGACACTAAAAGCACCATAGTAGAACACAGATGAAGCTTCTCAGTTGATGTAATAGCCAGTAGGAAGTAGTGCAATTCAAGTTTTAGGTATCGATTATTGACTTCTTAGCTGGCTTTGGTGCCTTGGAAATGAGCTAGGACCTTAAGATTCTGCATGAAAGGAGGACTAGCAGCCGAGTTGCACGGGAGAATGTGAAAAGTGTTCATATGTAGTAAAAACCTGAGAAATCCGTCCGTTTTCGTCATTTGTTATCGAATCGACTTAAAGCCACATCGTAACATTGGCCGCTCTTCTCTCTGAAACGGTTGTACTTATCGTCTGCAAAGCTATTTCGCATGCTGCGGTATGCGGAGACACGAAAAGCACCATAGTAGAACACAGATGAAGATTTAAGTAAATGTAATAGCCAGTAAGAAGTAGTAAAATACAAGTTTTAGGTACTGATTATTTACTTTATAGCTGGCTTTGGTGCCTTGGACATGAGCTAGGACCTTAAGATTCTGCATGAAAGGAGGACTAGCAGCCGAGTTGCACGTGAAAATGTGAAAAGTGTTCATATGTAGTGAAAACCGGAGAAATCCGTCCGTTTTCGTCATTTGTTATCGAATCGACTTAAAGCCAGATCGTCACATTGGCCGCTCTTCTCTCTCTGAAACGGTTGTACTTATCGTCCTCAAAGCTATGTAGCGTGCTACGTTATGCGGAGACACTAAAAGCATCATAGTAGAACACAGATCAAGCTTCTAAGTTAATGTAATAGCCAGTAGGAAGTAGTGCAATTCAAGTTTTAGGTATCGATTATTGATTTCTTAGCTGGCTTTGCTGCCTTGGAAATGAGATAGGACCTTAAGATTCTGCATGAAAGGAGGACTAGCAGTCGAGTTGCATGGTAGAATGTGAAAAGTGTTCATATGTAGTAAAAACCTGAGAAATCCGTCCGTTTTCGTCATTTGTTATCGAATCGACTTAAAGCCAGGTCGTACTTGTCCGCTCTTCTCTCTGAAACGGTTGTACTTATCGTCTGCAAAGCTATGTCGCGTGCTGCAGTATGCGGAGACAATAAAATCACCATAGTAGAACACAGATGAAGCTTCTAAGTTGATATAATAGCCAGTAAGAAGTAGTACACTTCAAGTTTTAGGTATCGATTATTGACTTTTTAGCTGGCTTTGGTGCCTTGGACATGAGCTAGGACCTTCAGATTCTGCATCAAAAGGAGGACTAGCAGCCGAGTTGCACGGGAGAATGTGAAAAGTTTTCATATGTAGTAAAAACCTGAGAAATCCGTCCGATTTCGTCATTTGTTATCGAATCGACTTAAAGCCAGATCGTCACATTGGCCGCTCTTCTCTCTGAAACGGTTGTACTTTTCGTCTGCAAAACTATGTCGCGTGCTGCGGTATGCGGAGACTCTAAAAGCACCATAGCAGAACACAGATGAAGCCTCTAAGATGATGTAATTGCCAGTAAGAAGTAGTACAATTCAAGTTTTATTTATCGATTATTGACTTTTTAGCTGGCTTTGGTGCCCTGGACATGAGCTAGAACCATAAGATTCTGCATGAAAGGAGGACTAGCAGCCGAGTTGCACGGGACAATGTGAAAAGTGTTCATATGTAGTAAAAACCTGAGAAATCCGTCCGTTTTCTTCATTTGTTATCGAATCGACTTAAAGCCAGATCGTCACATTGGCCGCTCTTCTCTTTGAAACGGTTGTACTTATCGTCTGCAAAGCTATGTCGCGTGCTGCGGTATGCGGAGACACTAAAACCACCATAGTAAAACACAGATCAAGCATCTAATTTAATGTAATAGCCAGTAAGAAGTAGTACAATTCAAGTTTTAGGTATCGATTATGGACTTTTTAGCTGGCTTTGGTGCCTTGGACATGAGCTAGGACCTTAAGATTCTGCATGAAAGGAGGACTAGCAGCCGAGTTGCACGTGAAAATGTGAAAAGTGTTCATATGTAGTAAAAACCTGAGAGATCCGTCCGTTTTCGTCATTTGTTATCGAATCAACTTAAAGCCAGATCGTCACATTGGCCGCTCTTCTCTCTGAAACGGTTGTACTTATCGTCCTCAAAGCTATGTAGCGTGCTGCGTTATGCGGAGACACTAAAAGCATCATAGTAGAACACAGATGAAGCTTCTAAGTTAATGTAATAGCAAGTAGGAAGTAGTGCAATTCAAGTTTTAGGTATTGATTATTGACTTTTAAGCTGGCTTTGATGCCTTGGACATGAGCTAGGACCTTAAGAATCTGCATGAAAGGAGGATTAGCAGCCGAGTTGCACGGGAGAATGTGAAAAGTGTTCATATGTAGTAACAACCTGAGAAATCCGTCCGTTTTCGTCATTTGTTATCGAATCGACTTAAAGCCAGATCGTCACATTGGCCGCTCTTCTCTCTGAAACGTTTGTACTTATCGTCTGCAAAGCTATGTCGCGTGCTGCGGTATGCGGAGACACTAAAAGCACCATAGTAGAACACAGATGAAGCTTCTAATTTGATGTAATAGCGAGTAAGAAGTAGTACAATACAAATTTTAGGTTCTGATTATTTACTTTATAGCTGGCTTTGGTGCCTTGGACATGAGCTAGGACCTTAAGATTCTGCATGAAAGGAGGACTAGCAGCCGAGTTGCACGGGAGAATGTGAAAAGTGTTCATATGTAGTAAAAACCTGAGAAATCCGTCCGTTTTCGTCATTTGTTATCGAATCGACTTAAAGCCTGATCGTCACATTGGCCGCTCTTCTCTCTGAAACGGTTGTACTTATCGTCTGCAAAGCTATGTCGCGTGCTGCGGTATGCGGAGACACTAAAAGCACCATAGTAGAACACAGATGAAGCTTCTAAGTTGATGTAACAGCCAGTAAGAAGTAGTACAATTCAAGTTTTAGATATTGATTATTAACTTTTTAGCTGGCTTTGGTGCCTTGGACATGAGCTAGGACCTTAAGAATCTGCATGAAAGGAGGACTAGCAGCCGAGTTGCACGGGAGAATGTGAAAAGTGTTCATATGTAGTAAAAACCTGAGAAATCCGTCCGTTTTCGTCATTTGTTATCGAATCGACTTAAAGCCAGATCGTCACATTGGCCGCTCTTCTCTCTGAAACGGTTGTACTTATCGTCTGCAGAGCTATGTCTCGTGGTGCGGTATGCGGAGACACTGAAAGCACCACAGTAGAGCACAGATGAAGATTCTAAGTTGACGTAATAGCCACTTAGAAGTAGTACAATTCATTTTTAGGTATCGATTATTGACTTTTTAGCTGGCTTTGTTGCCTTGGACATGAGCTAGGACCTTAAGAATCTGCAAGAAAGGAGGACTAGCAGCCGAGTTGCACGGGAGAGTGTGGAAAGTTTTCATATGTAGTAAAAACCTGAGAAATCCGTCCGTTTTCGTCATTTGTTATCGAATCGACTTAAAGCCAGATCGTCACATTTGCCGCTCTTCTCTCTGAAACGGTTGTACTTATCGTCTGCAAAGCTATGTCGCGTGCTGCGGAATGTGGAGACACTAAAAGCACCATAGTAGAACACAGATGTAGCTTCTAAGTTGATGTAATAACCAGTAAGAAGTAGTACAATTCAAGTTTTAGGTATCGATTATTGACTTTTTAGATGGATTTGGTGCCTTGGACATGAGCTAGGACCTTAAGATTCTGCATGAAAGGAGGACTAGCAGCCGAGTTGCACGGGAGAATGTGGTATGTATTCATATGTAGTAAAAACGTAGATATTCGCCCGTTATCGTCATTTGTTATCGAAGCGACTTAAAGCCAGATCTTCACATTGGCCGCTCTTCTCTCTGAAACGGTTGTTCTTATCGTCTGCAAAGCTATGACGTGTGCTGCGGTATCCGGAGACACTAAAACCACCATAGTAAAACACAGATGAAGCTCCTAAGTTGATGTAATAGCCAGTAAGAAGTAGTACAACTCAAGTTTTAGGTATCGTTTATTGACTTTTTAGCTGGCTTTGGTGCCTTGGACATGAGCTAGGACCTTAAGATTATGCATGAAAGGAGGACTAGCAGCCGAGTTGCATGCGAGAATGTAAAAAGTGTTCATATGTAGTAAACACCTGAGAAATCCGTCCGATTTCGTCATTTGTTATCGAATCGACTTAAAGCCAGATCGTCACATTGGCCGCTCTTCTCTCTGAAACGGTTGTACTTATCGTCTGCAGAGCTATGTCGCGTGCTGCGGTATGCGGAGACACAAAAAGCACCACAGTAGAACACAGATGAAGCTTCTAAGTTGACGTAATAGCCAGTAAGAAGTAGTACAATTCAAGTTTTAGGTATCGATTATTGACTTTTTAGCTAGCTTTGGTGCCTTGGACATGAGCTAGGACCTTAAGAATCTGCATGAAATGAGGACTAGCAGCCGAGTTGCACGGGAGAATGTGAAAAGTGTTCATAAGTAGTAAAAACCTGCGAAATCCGTCCATTTTCGTCATTTGTTATCGAATCGACTTAAAGCCAGATCGTCACATTTGCCGCTCTTCTCTCTGAAACGGTTGTACTTATCGTCTGCAAAGCTATGTCGCCTGCTGCGGTATGCGGAGACCCTAAAAGCACCATAGTAGAACACAGATGAAGCTTCTAATTTGATGTAATAGCCAGTAAGAAGTAGTACAATTCAAGTTTTAGGTATTGATTATTGACTTTTTAGCTGGCTTTGGTGCCTTGGACATGAGCTAGTACCTTAAGATTCTGCATGAAAGGAGAACTAGCAGCCGAGTTGCACGGGAGAGTGTGAAAAGTGTTTATATGTAGTAAAAACCTGAGAAATCCGTCCGTTGTTGTCATTTGTTATCTAATCGACTTAAAGCCGGATTGTCACATTGGCCGCTCTTCCCTCTGAAACGGTTGTACGTATCGTCTGCAAAGCTATGTCGCGTGCTGCGGTATGTGGAGACACAAAAAGCACCATAGTAGAACACAGATGAAGCTTCTAAGTTGATGTAATAGCCAGTAAGAAGTAGTACAATTCAAGTTTTAGGTACTGATTATTGACATTTTAGCTTACTTTGGTTCCTTGGACATGAGCTAGGACCTTAACATTCTGCATGAAAGGAGAACTAGCAGCCGAGTTTCACGGGAGAGTGTGAAAAGTGTTCATATGTAGTAAAAACCTGAGAAATCCGTCCGTTTTCGACATTTGTTATTGAATCGACTTAAAGCCACATTGCCACATTGGCCGCTCTTATCTCTGAAACGGTTGTACTTATCGTCTGCAAAGCTATTTCGCGTGCTGCGGTATGCGGAGACACTAAAAGCACCATAGTAGGACACAGATGAAGCTTCTAAGTTGATGTAATAGCCAGTAAGAAGTAGTACAATTCAAGTTTTTGGTATCGATTTTTGACTTTTTAGCTGGCTTTGGTGCCATGGACATGAGCTAGGACCTTAAGATTCTGCATGAAAGGAGGACTAGCAGCCGAGATACACGGGAGAATGTGAAAAGTGTTCATATGTAGTAAAAACCCGAAAAATCCGTCCGTTTTCGTCATTTGTTATCGAATCGACTTAAAGCCAGATCGTCACATTGGCCGCTCTTCTCTCTGAAATGGCTGTACTTATCGCCTGCAAAGCTATGGCGTGTGCTGCGGTATGCGGAGACACTAAAGCCACCATAGTAAAACACAGATGAAGCATCTAATTTAATATAATAGAAAGTAAGAAGTAGTAGAATTCAAGTTTTAGGTATCGAGTATGGACTTTTTAGCTGGCTTTGGTGCCTTGGACATGAGCTAGGACCTTAAGAATCTGCATGAAAGGAGAACTAGCAGCCGAGTTGCACGGGAGAAAGTGAAAAGTGTTCATATGTAGTAAAAACCTGAGAAATTCGTCCGTTTTCGTCATTTGTTATCGAATCGACTTAAAACCAGATCGTCACATTGGTCGCTCTTTTCTCTGAAACGATTGTACTTATCGTCTGCAAAGCTATGTCGCGTGCTGCGGTATGCGGAGACACTAAAAGCACCATAGTAGAACATAGATGAAGGTTCTAAGTTGATGTAATAGCCAGTAAGAAGTAGTCCATTTCAAGTTTTACGTATCCATTATTGACTTTTTAGCTGGCTTTGGTGCCTTGGACATGAGCTAGGACCTTAAGATTCTGCATGAAAGGAGGACTAGCAGCCGAGTTGCACGGGAGAATGTGAAAAGTGTTCATATGTAGTAAAATCCAGAGAAATCAGTCCGTTTTCGTCATTTGTTATCGAATCGACTTAAAGCCTGATCGTCACATTGGCCGCTCTTCTCTCTGGAACGGTTGTACTTATCGTCTGCAAAGCTATGTCGCGTGCTGCGGTATGCGGAGACACTAAATGCACCATAGTAGAACACAGATGAAGCTTCTAAGTTGATGTAATAGCCAGTAAGAAGTAGTACAATTCAAGTTTTAGGTATTGATTATTGACTTTTTAGCTGGCTTTGGTGCCTTGTACATGAGCTAGGACCTTAAGATTCTGCATGAAAGGAGGACTAGCAGCCGAGTTGCACGGGACAATGTGAAAAGTGTTCATATGTAGTAAAAACCTGAGAAATCCGTCCGTTTTCGTCATTTGTTATCGAATCGACTTAAAGCCAGATCGTCACATTGGCCGCTCTTCTCTCTGAAACGGTTGTACTTATCGTCTGCAAAGCTATGTCGCGTGCTGCGGTATGTGGAGACACTAAAAGCACCATAGTAGAACACAGGTGAAGCTTCTAAGTTGATGTAACAGCCAGTAAGAAGTAATACAATTCAAGTTTTAGGTATCGATTATTGACTTTTTAGCTGGCTTTGGTGCCTTGGACATGAGCTAGGACCTTAAGATTCTGCATGAAAGGAGGACTAGCAGCCGAGTTGCACGGGAGAATGTGAAAAGTGTTCATATGTAGTAAAATCCTGAGAAATCAGTCCGTTTTCGTCATTTGTTATCGAATCGACTTAAAGACAGATCGTCACATTGGCCGCTCTTCTCTCTGAAACGGTTGTACTTATCGTCTGCAAAGCTATGTCGCGTGCTGCGGTATGTGGCGACACTAAAAGCACCATAGTAGAACGCAGATGAAGCTTCTAAGTTGATGTAATAGCCAGTAAGATGTAGTACACTTCAAGTTTTAGGTATTGATAATTGACATTTTAGCTTACTTTGGTTCCTTGGACATGAGCTAGGACCTTAAGAATCTGCATGAAAGGAGAACTAGCAGCCGAGTTGCACGGGAGAACGTGAAAAGTGTTCATATGTAGTAAAAACCTGAGAAATCCGTCCGTTTTAGACATTTGTTATTGAATCGACTTAAAGCCAAATCGTCACATTGGCCGCTCTTATCTCTGAAACGGTTGTACTTATCGTCTGCAAAGCTATGTCGCGTGCTGCGGAATGTGGAGACACTAAAAGCACCATAGTAGAACACAGATGTAGCTTCTAAGTTGATGTAATAACCAGTAAGAAGTAGTACAATTCAAGTTTTAGGTATCGATTATTGACTTTTTAGATGGCTTTGGTGCCTTAGACATGAGCTAGGACCTTAAGATTCTGCATGAAAGGAGGACTAGCAGCCGAGTTGCACGGGAGAATGTGGTATGTATTCGTATGTAGTAAAACCTAGATATTCGCCCGTTATCGTCATTTGTTATCGAAGCGACTTAAAGCCAGATCTTCACATTGGCCGCTCTTCTCTCTGAAACGGTTGTTCTTATCGTCTGCAAAGCTATGACGTGTGCTGCGGTATGCGGAGACACTAAAACCACCATAGTAAAACATAGATGAAGCTCCTAAGTTGATGTAATAGCCAGTAAGAAGTAGTACAACTCAAGTTTTAGGTATCGTTTATTGACTTTTTAGCTGGCTTTGGTGCCTTGGACATGAGCTAGGACCTTGAGATTCTGCATGAAAGGAGGACTAGCAGCCGAGTTGCACGGGAGAGTGTGAAAAGTGTTCATATGTAGTAAAAATCTGAGAAATCCGTCCGTTTTCGTCATTTGTTATCGAATCGACTTAAAGCCACATCGTAACATTGGCCGCTCTTCTCTCTGAAACGGTTGTACTTATCGTCTGCAAAGCTATGTCGCATGCTGCGGTATGCGGAGACACTAAAAGCACCATAGTAGAACACAGATGAAGCTTCTAAGTTGATGTAATAGCCAGTATGAAGTAGTACAATTCAAGTTTTAGGTATCGATTATTGACTTTTTAGCTGGCTTTTGTGCCTTAGACACAAGCTAGGACCTTAAGAATCTGCATGAAAGGAGGACTAGCAGCCGAGTTGCACGGGAGAATGTGAAAAGTGTTCATATGTAGTAAAAACCTGAGAAATCCGTCCGATTTCGTCATTTGTTATCGAATCGACTTAAAGCCAAATCGTCACATTGGCCGCTCTTCTCTCTGAAACGGTTGTACTTATCGTCTGCAAAGCTATGTCGCGTGCTGCGGTATGCGGAGACACCAAATGCACCATAGTAGAACACAGATGAAGATTCTAAGTTGATGTAATAGCCAGTAAGAAGTAGTACAATTCAAGTTTTAGGTATTGATTATTGACTTTTTAGCTGGCTTTGGCGCCTTGGACATGAGCTAGGACCTTAAGAATCTGCATGAAAGGAGGACTAGCAGCCGAGTTGCACGGGAGAATGTGAAAAGTGTTCATATGTAGTAATCACCTGAGAAATCCGTCCGATTTCGTCATTTGTTATCGAATCGACTTAAAGCCAGATCGTCACATTGGCCGCTCTTCTCTCTGAAACGGTTGTACTTATCGACTGCAGAGCTATGTCGCGTGCTGCGGTATGCGGAGACACTAAAAGCACCATAGTAGAACACAGAAGAAGCTTCTAAGATGATGTAATAACCAGTAAGAAGTAGTACAATTCAAGTTTTGGGTACTGATTATTGACTTTTTAGCTGGCTTTGGTGCCTTGGACATGAGCTAGGACCTTAAGATTCTGCATGAAAGGAGAACTAGCAGCCGAGTTGCACGGGAGAGTGTGAAAAGTGTTTATATGTAGTAAAAACCTGAGAAATCCGTCCGTTGTTGTCATTTGTTATCGAATCGACATAAAGCCAGATCGTGACATTGGCCGCTCTTCTCTCTAAAACGGTTGTACTTATCGTCTGCAAAGCTATGTCGCGTGCTGCGGAATGTGGAGACACTAAAAGCACCATAGTAGAACACAGATGTAGCTTCTAAGTTGATGTAATAACCAGTAAGAAGTAGTACAATTCAAGTTTTAGGTATCGATTATTGACTTTTTAGATGGCTTTGGTGCCTTGGACATGAGCTAGGACCTTAAGATTCTGCATGAAAGGAGGACTAGCAGCCGAGTTGCACGGGAGAATGTGGTATGTATTCATATGTAGTAAAAACCTAGATATTCGCCCGTTATCGTCATTTGTTATCGAAGCGACTTAAAGCCAGATCTTCACATTGGCCGCTCTTCTCTCTGAAACGGTTGTTCTTATCGTCTGCAAAGCTATGACGTGTGCTGCGGTATGCGAAGACACTAAAACCACCATAGTAAAACACAGATGAAGCTCCTAAGTTGATGTAATAGCCAGTAAGAAGTAGTACAACTCAAGTTTTAGGTATAGTTTATTGACTTTTTAGCTGGCTTTGGTGCCTTGGACATGAGCTAGGACCTTAAGATTATGCATGAAAGGAGGACTAGCAGCCGAGTTGCATGCGAGAATGTAAAAATTGTTCATATGTAGTAAACACCTGAGAAATCCGTCCGATTTCGTCATTTGTTATCGAATCGACTTAAAGCCAGATCGTCACATTGGCCGCTCTTCTCTCTGAAACGGTTGTACTTATCGTCTGCAGAGCTATGTCGCGTGCTGCGGTATGCGGAGACACAAAAAGCACCACAGTAGAACACAGATGAAGCTTCTAAGTTGACGTAATAGCCAGTAAGAAGTAGTACAATTCAAGTTTTAGGTATCGATTATTGACTTTTTAGCTAGCTTTGGTGCCTTGGACATGAGCTAGGAACTTAAGAATCTGCATGAAATGAGGATTAGCAGCCGAGTTGCACGGGAGAATGTGAAAAGTGTTCATAAGTAGTACAAACCTGCGAAATCCGTCCGTTTTTGTCATTTGTTATCGAGTCGACTTAAAGCCAGATCGTCACATTTGCCGCTCTTCTCTCTGAAACGGTTGTACTTATCGTCTGCAAAGCTATGTCGCGTGCTGCGGTATGCGGAGACACTAAAAGCACCATAGTAGAACACAGATGAAGCTTCTAAGTTGATGTAATAGCCAGTAAGAAGTAGTACAATTCAAGTTTTAGGTATTGATTATTGACTTTTTAGCTGGCTTTGGTGCCTTGGACATGAGCTAGGACCTTAAGATTCTGCATGAAAGGAGAACTAGCAGCCGAGTTGCACGGGAGAGTGTGAAAAGTGTTTATATGTAGTAAAAACCTGAGAAATCCGTCCGTTGTTGTCATTTGTTATCTAATCGACTTAAAGCCAGATCGTCACATTGGCCGCTCTTCTCTCTGAAACGGTTGTACGTATCGTCTGCAAAGCTATGTCGCGTGCTGCGGTATGTGGAGACACTAAAAGCACCATAGTAGAACACAGATGAAGCTTCTAAGTTGATGTAATAGCCAGTAAGAAGTAGTACAATTCAAGTTTTAGGTACTGATTATTGACATTTTAGCTTACTTTGGTTCCTTGGACATGAGCTAGGACCTTAACATTCTGCATGAAAGGAGAACTAGCAGCCGAGTTTCACGGGAGAGTGTGAAAAGTGTTCATATGTAGTAAAAACCTGAGAAATCCGTCCGTTTTCGACATTTGTTATTGAATCGACTTAAAGCCAAATTGTCACATTGGCCGCTCTTATCTCTGAAACGGTTGTACTTATCGTCTGCAAAGCTATGTCGCGTGCTGCGGTATGTGGAGACACTAAAAGCTCCTTAGTAGAACACAGATGTAGCTTCTAAGTTGATGTAATAACCAGTAAGAAGTAGTACAATTCAAGTTTTAGGTATCGATTATTGACTTTTTAGATGGCTTTGGTGCCTTGGACATGAGCTAGGACCTTAAGGTTCTGCATGAAAGGAGGACTAGCAGCCGAGTTGCACGGGAGAATGTGGAATGTATTCATATGTAGTAAAAACCTAGATATTCGCCCGTTATCGTCATTTGTTATCGAATCGACTTAAAGCCAGATCTTCAGATTGGCCGCTCTTCTCTCTGAAACGGTTGTTCTTATCGTCTGCAAAGCTACGACGTGTGCTGCGGTATGCGGAGACACTAAAAGGACCATAGTAGAACACAGATGAAGCTTCTAAGATGATGTAATTGCCAGTAAGAAGTAGTACAATTCAAGTTTTAGTTACTGATTATTGACTTTTTAGCTGGCTTTGGTGCCTTGGACATGAGCTAGGACCTAGAGATTCTGCATGAAAGGAGAACTAGCAGCCGAGTTGCATGGGAGAATTTGAAAAGGGTTCATATGTAGTAAAAACCTGAGAAATCCGTCTGTTTTCGTCATTTGTTATCGAATCGACTTAAAGCCAGATCGTCACATTTGCCGCTCTTCACTCAGAAACGGTTGTACTTATCGTCTGCAAAGCTATGTCGCGTGCTGCGGTATGCGGAGACACTAAAAGCACCATAGTAGGACACAGATGAGGCTTCTAAGTTGATGTAATAGCCAGTAAGAAGTAGTACAATTCAAGTTTTTGGTATCGATTTTTGACTTTTTAGCTGGCTTTGGTGCCATGGACATGAGCTAGGACCTTAAGATTCTGCATGAAAGGAGGATTAGCAGCCGAGATACACGGGAGAATGTGAAAAGTGTTCATATGTAGTAAAAACCCGAAAAATCCGTCCGTTTTCGTCATTTGTTATCGAATCGACTTAAAGCCAGATCGTCACATTGGCAATGGCGTTTGCTGCGGTATGCGGAGACACTAAAGCCACCATAGTAAAACACAGATGAAGCATCTAATTTAATATAATAGAAAGTAAGAAGTAGTAGAATTCAAGTTTTAGGTATCGAGTATGGACTTTTTAGCTGGCTTTGGTGCCTTGGACATGAGCTAGGACCTTAAGAATCTGCATGAAAGGAGAACTAGCAGCCGAGTTGCACGGGAGAAAGTGAAAAGTGTTCATATGTAGTAAAAACCTGAGAAATTCGTCCGTTTTCGTCATTTGTTATCGAATCGACTTAAAACCAGATCGTCACATTGGTCGCTCTTTTCTCTGAAACGATTGTACTTATCGTCTGCAAAGCTATGTCGCGTGCTGCGGTATGCGGAGACACTAAAAGCACCATAGTAGAACATAGATGAAGGTTCTAAGTTGATGTAATAGCCAGTAAGAAGTAGTCCACTTCAAGTTTTACGTATCCATTATTGACTTTTTAGCTGGCTTTGGTGCCTTGGACATGAGCTAGGACCTTAAGATTCTGCATGAAAGGAGGACTAGCAGCCGAGTTGCACGGGAGAATGTGAAAAGTGTTCATATGTAGTAAAATCCTGAGAAATCAGTCCGTTTTCGTCATTTGTTATCGAATCGACTTAAAGCCTGATCGTCACATTGGCCGCTCTTCCCTCTGGAACGGTTGTACTTATCGTCTGCAAAGCTATGTCGCGTGCTGCGGTATGCGGAGACACTAAATGCACCATAGTAGAACACAGATGAAGCTTCTAAGTTGATGTAATAGCCAGTAAGAAGTAGTACAATTCAAGTTTTAGGTATTGATTATTGACTTTTTAGCTGGCTTTGGTGCCTTGTACATGAGCTAGGACCTTAAGATTCTGCATGAAAGGAGGACTAGCAGCCGAGTTGCACGGGACAATGTGAAAAGTGTTCATATGTAGTAAAAACCTGAGAAATCCGTCCGTTTTCGTCATTTGTTATCGAATCGACTTAAAGCCAGATCGTCACATTGGCCGCTCTTCTCTCTGAAACGGTTGTACTTATCGTCTGCAAAGCTATGTCGCGAGCTGCGGTATGTGGAGACACTAAAAGCACCATAGTAGAACACAGATGAAGCTTCTAAGTTGATGTAACAGCCAGTAAGAAGTAGTACAATTCAAGTTTTAGGTATCGATTATTGACTTTTTAGCTGGCTTTGGTGCCTTGGACATGAGCTAGGACCTTAAGATTCTGCATGAAAGGAGGACTAGCAGCCGAGTTGCACGGGAGAATGTGAAAAGTGTTCATATGTAGTAAAATCCTGAGAAATCAGTCCGTTTTCGTCATTTGTTATGGAATCGACTTAAAGCCAGATCGTCACATTGGCCGCTCTTCTCTCTGAAACGGTTGTACTTATCGTCTGCAAAGCTATGTCGCGTGCTGCGGTATGTGGAGACACTAAAAGCACCATAGTAGAACGCAGATGAAACTTCTAAGTTGATGTAATAGCCAGTAAGATGTAGTACACTTCAAGTTTTAGGTATTGATAATTGACATTTTAGCTTACTTTGGTTCCTTGGACATGAGCTAGGACCTTAACATTCTGCATGAAAGGAGAACTAGCAGCCGAGTTGCACGGGAGAACGTGAAAAGTGTTCATATGTAGTAAAAACCTGAGAAATCCGTCCGTTTTCGACATTTGATATTGAATCGACTTAAAGCCAAATCGTCACATTGGCCGCTCTTATCTCTGAAACGGTTGTACTTATCGTCTGCAAAGCTATGTCGCGGGCTGCGGAATGTGGAGACACTAAAAGCACCATAGTAGAACACAGATGTAGCTTCTAAGTTGATGTAATAACCAGTAAGAAGTAGTACAATTCAAGTTTTAGGTATCGATTATTGACTTTTTAGATGGCTTTGGTGCCTTGGACATGAGCTAGGACCTTAAGATTCTGCATGAAAGGAGGACTAGCAGCCGAGTTGCACGGGAGAATGTGGTGTGTATTCATATGTAGTAAAAACCTAGATATTCGCCCGTTATCGTCATTTGTTATCGAAGCGACTTAAAGCCAGATCTTCACATTGGCCGCTCTTCTCTCTGAAACGGTTGTTCTTATCGTCTGCAAAGCTATGACGTGTGCTGCGGTATGCGGAGACACTAAAACCACCATAGTAAAACACAGATGAAGCTCCTAAGTTGATGTAATAGCCAGTAAGAAGTAGTACAACTCAAGTTTTAGGTATCGTTTATTGACTTTTTAGCTGGCTTTGGTGCCTTGGACATGAGCTAGGACCTTGAGATTCTGCATGAAAGGAGGACTAGCAGCCGAGTTGCACGGGACAGTGTGAAAAGTGTTCATATGTAGTAAAAATCTGAGAAATCCGTCCGTTTTCTTCATTTGTTATCGAATCGACTTAAAGCCAGATCGTCACATTGGTCGCTCTTCTCTCTGAAACGGTTGTACTTATCGTCTGCAAAGCTATGTCGCGTGCTGCGGTATGCGGAGACACTAAAAGGACCATAGTAGAACACAGATGAAGCTTCTAAGATGATGTAATTGCCAGTAAGAAGTAGTACAATTCAAGTATTAGTTACTGATTATTGACTTTTTAGCTGGCTTTGGTGCCTTGGACATGAGCTAGGACCTTAAGATTCTGCATGAAAGGAGAACTAGCAGCCGAGTTGCATGGGAGAATTTGAAAAGGGTTCATATGTAGTAAAAACCTGAGAAGTCCGTCCGTTTTCGTCATTTGTTATCGAATCGACTTAAAGCCAGATCGTCACATTGGCCGCTCTTCTCTCTGAAACGGTTGTACTTATCGTCTGCAAAGCTATGTCGCGTGCTGCGGCATGCGGAGACACAAAAAGCACCATAGTAGAACACAGATGAAGCTTCTAAGTTGATGTAATAGCAAGTAAGAAGAAGTACAATTCTATGTTTTGGTACTGATTAGTGACTTTTTAGCTGGCTTTGTTGCCTTGGACATGAGCTAGGACCTTAAGATTCTGCATGAAAGGAGGACTAGCAGCCGAGTTGCACGGGAGAGTGTGAAAAGTGTTTATATGTAGTAAAAACCTGAGAAATCCGTCCGTTTTCGTCATTTGTTATCGAATCGACTTAAAGCCAGATCGTCACATTGGCCGCTCTTCTCTCTGAAACGGTTGTACTAATCGTCTGCAAAGCTATGTCGCGTGCTGCGGTATGTGGAGACACTAAAAGCACCATAGTAGAACACAGATGAAGCTTCTAAGTTGATGTAATAGCCAGTAAGAAGTAGTACAATTCAAGTTTTAGGTAATGATTATTGACATTTTAGCTGGGTTTGGTTCCTTGGACATGAGCTAGGACCTTAAGATTCTGCATGAAAGAGAACTAGCAGCCGAGTTGCACGGGAGAATGTGAAAAGTGTTCATATGTAGTAAAATCCTGAAAAATCCGTCCGTTTTCGACATTTGTTATCGAATCGACTTAAAGCCAAATCGTCACATTGGCCGCTCTTCTCTCTGAAACGGTTGTACTTATCGTCTGCAAAGCTATGTCGCGTGCTGCGGTATGTGGAGACACTAAAAGCACCATTGTAGAACACAGATGAAGCTTCTAAGTTGATGTAATAGCCAGTAGGAAGTAGTGCAATTCAAGTTTTAGGTATCGATTATTGACTTCTTAGCTGGCTTTGGTGCCTTGGAAATGAGCTAGGACCTTAAGATTCTGCATGAAAGGAGGACTAGCAGCCGAGTTGCACGGGAGAATGTGAAAAGTGTTCATATGTAGTAAAAACCTGCGAAATCCGTCCGTTTTCGTCATTTGTTATCGAATCGACTTAAAGCCAGATCGTACTTGGCCGCTCTTCTCTCTGAAACGGTTGTACTTATCGTCTGCAAAGCTATGTCGCGTGCTGCGGTATGCGGAGACACTAAAGGCACCATAGTAGAACACAGATGAAGCTTCTAAGTTGATGTAATAGCCAGTAAGAAGTAGTATAAATCAAATTTTAGGTACTGATTATTTACTTTATAGCTGGCTTTGGTGCCTTGGACATGAGCTAGGGCCTTAAGATTCTGCATGAAAGGAGGACTAGCAGCCGAGTTGCACGGGAGAATGTGAAAAGTGTTCATATGTAGTAAAAACCTGAGAAATCCGTCCGTTTTCGTCATTTGAAATCGAATCGACTTAAAGCCAGATCGTCACATTGGCCGCTCTTCTCTCTGGAACCATTGTACTTATCGTCTGCAAAGCTATGTCGCGTGCTGCGGTATGCGGAGACACTAAAAGCACCATAGTAGAACACAGATGAAGCTTATAAGTTGATGTAATAGCCAGTAAGAAGTAGTACAATTCAAGTTTTAGGTATTGATTATTGACTTTTTAGCTGGCTTTGGGGCCTTGGACATGAGCTAGGACCTTAAGATTATGCATGAAAGGAGGACTAGCAGCCGAGTTGCATGGGAGAATGTAAAAAGTGTTCATATGTAGTAAACACCTGAGAAATCCGTCCGATTTCGTCATTTGTTATCGAATCGACTTAAAGCCAGATCGTCACATTGGCCGCTCTTCTCTCTGAAACGGTTGTACTTATCGTCTGCAGAGCTATGTCGCGTGCTGCGGTATGCGGAGACACTAAAAGCACCATTGTAGAACACAGATGAAGCTTCTAAGTTGATGTAATAGCCAGTAGGAAGTAGTGCAATTCAAGTTTTAGGTATCGATTATTGACTTCTTAGCTGGCTTTGGTGCCTTGGACATGAGCTAGGACCTTAAGAATCTGCATGAAATGAGGACTAGCAGCCGAGTTGCACGGGAGAATGTGAAAAGTGTTCATAAGTAGTAAAAACCTGCGAAATCCGTCCGTTTTCGTCATTTGTTATCGAATCGACTTAGAGCCAGATCGTCACATTTGCCGCTCTTCTCTCTGAAACGGTTGTACTTATCGTCTGCAAAGCTATGTCGCCTGCTGCGGTATGCGGAGACCCTAAAAGCACCATAGTAGAACACAGATGAAGCTTCTAAGTTGATGTAATAACCAGTAAGAAGTAGTACAATTCAAGTTTTAGGTATCGATTATTGACTTTTTAGATGGCTTTGGTGCCTTGGACATGAGCTAGGACCTTAAGATTCTGCATGAAAGGAGGACTAGCAGCCGAGTTGCACGGGAGAATGTGGAATGTATTCATATGTAGTAAAAACCTAGATATTCGCCCGTTATCGTCATTTGTTATCGAATCGACTTAAAGCCAGATCTTCACATTGGCCGCTCTTCTCTCTGAAACGGTTGTTCTTATCGTCTGCAAAGCTATGACGTGTGCTGCGGTATGCGGAGACACTAAAAGGACCATAGTAGAACACAGATGAAGCTTCTAAGATGATGTAATTGCCAGTAAGAAGTAGTACAATTCAAGTTTTAGTTACTGATTATTGACTTTTTAGCTGGCTTTGGTGCCTTGGACATGAGCTAGGACCTAGAGATTCTGCATGAAAGGAGAACTAGCAGCCGAGTTGCATGGGAGAATTTGAAAAGGGTTCATATGTAGTAAAAACCTGAGAAATCCGTCTGTTTTCGTCATTTGTTATCGAATCGACTTAAAGCCAGATCGTCACATTTGCCGCTCTTCACTCAGAAACTGTTGTACTTATCGTCTGCAAAGCTATGTCGCGTGCTGCGGTATGCGGAGACACTAAAAGCACCATAGTAGAACACAGATGAAGCTTCTAAGTTGATGTAATAGCCAGTAAGAAGTAGTACAATTCAAGTTTTTGGTATGGATTTTTGACTTTTTAGCTGGCTTTGGTGCCTTGGACATGAGCTAGGACCTTAAGATTCTGCATGAAAGGAGGACTAGCAGCCGAGATACACGGGAGAATGTGAAAAGTGTTCATATGCAGTAAAAACCCGAAAAATCAGTCCGTTTTCCTCATTTGTTATCGAATCGACTTAAAGCCAGGTCGTCACATTGGCCGCAATTCTCTCTGAAATGGCTGTACTTATCGTCTGCAAAGCTATGTCGCGTGCTGCGGTATGTGGAGACACTAAAAGCACCATTGTAGAACACAGATGAAGCTTCTAAGTTGATGTAATAGCCAGTAGGAAGTAGTGCAATTCAAGTTTTAGGTATCGATTATTGACTTCTTAGCTGGCTTTGGTGCCTTGGAAATGAGCTAGGACCTTAAGATTCTGCATGAAAGGAGGACTAGCAGCCGAGTTGCACGGGAGAATGTGAAAAGTGTTCATATGTAGTAAAAACCTGCGAAATCCGTCGGTTTTCGTCATTTGTTATCGAATCGACTTAAAGCCAGATCGTACTTGGCCGCTCTTCTCTCTGAAACGGTTGTACTTATCGTCTGCAAAGCTATGTCGCGTGCTGCGGTATGCGGAGACACTAAAGGCACCATAGTAGAACACAGATGAAGCTTCTAAGTTGATGTAATAGCCAGTAAGAAGTAGTATAAATCAAATTTTAGGTACTGATTATTTACTTTATAGCTGGCTTTGGTGCCTTGGACATGAGCTAGGACCTTAAGATTCTGCATGAAAGGAGGACTAGCAGCCGAGTTGCACGGGAGAATGTGAAAAGTGTTCATATGTAGTAAAAACCTGAGAAATCCGTCCGTTTTCGTCATTTGTTATCGAATCGACTTAAAGCCAGATCGTCACATTGGCCGCTCTTCTCTCTGGAACCATTGTACTTATCGTCTGCAAAGCTATGTCGCGTGCTGCGGTATGCGGAGACACTAAAAGCACCATAGTAGAACACAGATGAAGCTTATAAGTTGATAAAATAGCCAGTAAGACGTAGTACAATTCAAGTTTTAGGTATTGATTATTGACTTTTTAGCTGGCTTTGGTGCCTTGGACATGAGCTAGGACCTTAAGATTATGCATGAAAGGAGGACTAGCAGCCGAGTTGCATGGGAGAATGTAAAAAGTGTTCATATGTAGTAAACACCTGAGAAATCCGTCCGATTTCGTCATTTGTTATTGAATCGACTTAAAGCCAGATCGTCACATTGGCCGCTCTTCTCTCTGAAACGGTTGTACTTATCGTCTGCAGAGCTATGTCGCGTGCTGCGGTATGCGGAGACACAAAAAGCACCACAGTAGAACACAGATGAAGCTTCTAAGTTGACGTAATAGCCAGTAAGAAGTAGTACAATTCAAGTTTTAGGTATCGATTATTGACTTTTTAGCTGGCTTTGGTGCCTTGGACATGAGCTAAGACCTTAAGAATCTGCATGAAATGAGGACTAGCAGCCGAGTTGCACGGGAGAATGTGAAAAGTGTTCATAAGTAGTAAAAACCTGCGAAATCCGTCCGTTTTCGTCATTTGTTATCGAATCGACTTAGAGCCAGATCGTCACATTTGCCGCTCTTCTCTCTGAAACGGTTGTACTTATCGTCTGCAAAGCTATGTCGCCTGCTGCGGTATGCGGAGACCCTAAAAGCACCATAGTAGAACACAGATGAAGCTTCTAAGTTGATGTAATAGCCAGTAAGAAGTAGTACAATTCAAGTTTTAGGTATTGATTATTGACTTTTTAGCTGGCTTTGGTGCCTTGGACATGAGCTAGGACCTTAAGATTATGCATGAAAGGAGGACTAGCAGCCGAATTGCATGGGAGAATGTAAAAAGTGTTCATATGTAGTAAACACCTGAGAAATCCGTCCGATTTCGTCATTTGTTATTGAATCGACTTAAAGCCAGATCGTTACATTGGCCGCTCTTCTCTCTGAAACGGTTGTACTTATCGTCTGCAAAGCTATGTCGCGTGCTGCGGTATGTGGAGACACTAAAAGCTCCTTAGTAGAACACAGATGTAGCTTCTAAGTTGATGTAATAACCAGTAAGAAGTAGTACAATTCAAGTTTTAGGTATCGATTATTGACTTTTTAGATGGCTTTGGTGCCTTGGACATGAGCTAGGACCTTAAGATTCTGCATGAAAGGAGGACTAGCAGCCGAGTTGCACGGGAGAATGTGGAATGTATTCATATGTAGTAAAAACCTAGATATTCGCCCGTTATCGTCATTTGTTATCGAATCGACTTAAAGCCAGATCTTCACATTGGCCGCTCTTCTCTCTGAAACGGTTGTTCTTATCGTCTGCAAAGCTATGACGTGTGCTGCGGTATGCGGAGACACTAAAAGGACCATAGTAGAACACAGATGAAGCTTCTAAGATGATGTAATTGCCAGTAAGAAGTAGTACAATTCAAGTTTTAGTTACTGATTATTGACTTTTTAGCTGGCTTTGGTGCCTTGGACATGATCTAGGACCTAGAGATTCAGCATGAAAGGAGAACTAGCAGCCGAGTTGCATGGGAGAATTTGAAAAGGGTTCATATGTAGTAAAAACCTGAGAAATCCGTCTGTTTTCGTCATTTGTTATCGAATCGACTTAAAGCCAGATCGTCACATTTGCCGCTCTTCACTCAGAAACGGTTGTACTTATCGTCTGCAAAGCTATGTCGCTTGCTGCGGTATGCGGAGACACTAAAAGCACCATAGTAGAACACAGATGAAGCTTCTAAGTTGATGTAATAGCCAGTAAGAAGTAGTACAATTCAAGTTTTTGGTATGGATTTTTGACTTTTTAGCTGGCTTTGGTGCCTTGGACATGAGCTAGGACCTTAAGATTCTGCATGAAAGGAGGACTAGCAGCCGAGATACACGGGAGAATGTGAAAAGTGTTCATATGCAGTAAAAACCCGAAAAATCCGTCCGTTTTCGTCATTTGTTATCGAATCGACTTAAAGCCAGATCGTCACATTGGCCGCAATTCTCTCTGAAATGGCTGTACTTATCGTCTGCAAAGCTATGTCGCGTGCTGCGGTATGCGGAGACACTAAAGCCACCATAGTAAAACACAGATGAAGCATCTAATTTAATATAATAGAAAGTAAGAAGTAGTAGAATTCAAGTTTTAGGTATCGAGTATGGACTTTTTAGCTGGCTTTGGTGCCTTGGACATGAGCTAGGACCTTAAGAATCTGCATGAAAGGAGAACTAGCAGCCGAGTTGCACGGGAGAAAGTGAAAAGTGTTCATATGTAGTAAAAACCTGAGAAATTCGTCCGTTTTCGTCATTTGTTATCGAATCGACTTAAAACCAGATCGTCACATTGGTCGCTCTTTTCTCTGAAACGATTGTACTTATCGTCTGCAAAGCTATGTCGCGTGCTGCGGTATGCGGAGACACTAAAAGCACCATAGTAGAACATAGATGAAGGTTCTAAGTTGATGTAATAGCCAGTAAGAAGTAGTCCATTTCAAGTTTTACGTATGCATTATTGACTTTTTAGCTGGCTTTGGTGCCTTGGACATGAGCTAGGACCTTAAGATTCTGCATGAAAGGAGGACTAGCAGCCGAGTTGCACGGGAGAATGTGAAAAGTGTTCATATGTAGTAAAATCCTGAGAAATCAGTCCGTTTTCGTCATTTGTTATCGAATCGACTTAAAGCCAGATCGTCACATTGGCCGCTCTTCTCTCTGAAACGGTTGTACTTATCGTCTGCAAAGCTATGTCGCGTGCTGCGGTATGCGGAGACACTAAAAGCACCATAGTAGAACACAGATGAAGCTTCTAAGTTGATGTAACAGCCAGTAAGAAGTAGTACAATTCAAGTTTTAGGTAACGATTATTGACTTTTTAGCTGGCTTTGGTGCCTTGTACATGAGCTAGGACCTTAAGATTCTGCATGAAAGGAGGACTAGCAGCCGAGTAGCACGGGAGAATGTGAAAAGTGTTCATATGCAGTAAAAACCCGAAAAATCCGTCCCTTTTCGTCATTTGTTATCGAATCGACTTCAAGCCAAATCGTCACATTGGCCGCTCTTCTCTCTGAAACCGTTGTACTTATCGTCTGCAAAGCTATGTCGCGTGCTGCAGTATGCGGAGACACTAAAAGCACCATAGTAGAACACAGATGAAGCTTCTAAGTTGATGTAATAGCCAGTAAGAAGTAGTACAATTCAAGTTTTACGTATCGATTATTGGCTTATTAGCTATCTTTGGCGCCTTGGACATGAGCTAGGACCTTAAGATTCTGCATGAAAGGAGGACTAGCAGCCGCGTTGCACGGGAGAATGTGAAAAGTGTTTATATGTAGTAAACACCTTAGAAATCCGTCCGTTTTCGTCATTTGTTATCGAATCGACTTAAAGCCAGATCGCCACATTGGCCGCTCTTCTCTCTGAAATGGCTGTACTTATCGTCTGCAAAGCTATGACGTGTTCTGCGGTATGCGGAGACACTAAAACCACCATAGTAAAACACAGATGAAGCATCTAATTTAATGTAATAGACAGTAAGAAGTAGTACAATTCAAGTTTTAGGTTTCGATTATGGACTTTTAGCTGGCTTTGGTGCCTTGGGCATGAGCTAGGACCTTAAGAATCTGCATGAAAGGAGAACTAGCAGCCGAGTTGCACGGGAGAATGTGAAAAGTGTTCATATGTAGTAAAAACCTGAGAAATACGTCCGTTTTCGTAATTTGTTATCGAATCGACTTAAAGCCAGATCGTCACATTGGCCCCTCTTCTCTCTGAAACGGTTGTACTTATCGTCTGCAAAGCTATGTCGCGTGCTGCGGTATGCGGAGTCACTAAAAGCACCATAGTAGAACACAGTTGAAGCTCCTAAGTTGATGTGACAGCCAGTGAGAAGTAGTACAATTCAAGTTTTAGGTATCGATTATTGACTTTTTAGCGGGCTTTTGTGCCTTGGACATGAGCTACGACCTTAAGATTCTGCATGAAAGGAGGACTAGCAGCCGAGTTGCACGGGAGAATGTGAAAAGTGTTCATATGTAGTAAAATCCTGAGAAATCAGTCCGTTTTCGTCATTTGTTATCGAATCGACTTAAAGCCAGATCGTCACATTGGCCGCTCTTCTCTCTGAAACGGTTGTACTTATCGTCTGCAAAGCTATGTCGCGTGCTGCGGTATGTGGAGACACTAAAAGCACCATAGTAGAACGCAGATGAAGCTTCTAAGTTGATGTAATAGCCAGTAAGATGTAGTACACTTCAAGTTTTAGGTATTGATAATTGACATTTTAGCTTACTTTGGTTCCTTGGACATGAGCTAGGACCTTAACATTCTGCATGAAAGGAGAACTAGCAGCCGAGTTGCACGGGAGAACGTGAAAAGTGTTCATATGTAGTAAAAACCTGAGAAATCCGTCCGTTTTCGACATTTGTTATTGAATCGACTTAAAGCCAAATCGTCACATTGGCCGCTCTTATCTCTGAAACGGTTGTACTTATCGTCTGCAAAGCTATGTCGCGTGCTGCGGAATGTGGAGACACTAAAAGCACCATAGTAGAACACAGATGTAGCTTCTAAGTTGATGTAATAACCAGTAAGAAGTAGTACAATTCAAGTTTTGGGTATCGATTATTGACTTTTTAGATGGCTTTGGTGCCTTGGACATGAGCTAGGACCTTAAGATTCTGCATGAAAGGAGGACTAGCAGCCGAGTTGCACGGGAAAATGTGGTATGTATTCATATGTAGTAAAAACCTAGATATTCGCCCGTTATCGTCATTTGTTATCGAAGCGACTTAAAGCCAGATCTTCACATTGGCCGCTCTTCTCTCTGAAACGGTTGTTCTTATCGTCTGCAAAGCTATGACGTGTGCTGCGGTATGCGGAGACACTAAAACCACCATAGTAAAACACAGATGAAGCTCCTAAGTTGATGTAATAGCCAGTAAGAAGTAGTACAACTCAAGTTTTAGGTATCGTTTATTGACTTTTTAGCTGGCTTTGGTGCCTTGGACATGAGCTAGGACCTTGAGATTCTGCATGAAAGGAGGACTAGCAGCCGAGTTGCACGGGACAGTGTGAAAAGTGTTCATATGTAGTAAAAATCTGAGAAATCCGTCCGTTTTCGTCATTTGTTATCGAATCGACTTAAAGCCAGATCGTCACATTGGCCGCTCTTCTCTCTGGAACCATTGTACTTATCGTCTGCAAAGCTATGTCGCGTGCTGCGGTATGCGGAGACACTAAAAGCACCATAGTAGAACACAGATGAAGCTTATAAGTTGATGTAATAGCCAGTAAGAAGTAGTACAATTCAAGTTTTAGGTATTGATTATTGACTTTTTAGCTGGCTTTGGTGCCTTGGACATGAGCTAGGACCTTAAGATTATGCATGAAAGGAGGACTAGCAGCCGAGTTGCATGGGAGAATGTAAAAAGTGTTCATATGTAGTAAACGCCTGAGAAATCCGTCCGATTTCGTCATTTGTTATCGAATCGACTTAAAGCCAGATCGTCACATTGGCCGCTCTTCTCTCTGAAACGGTTGTACTTATCATCTGCAGAGCTATGTCGCGTGCTGCGGTATGCGGAGACACAAAAAGCACCACAGTAGAACACAGATGAAACTTCTAAGTTGACGTAATAGCCAGTAAGAAGTAGTACAAT
This sequence comes from Schistocerca gregaria, assembly GCF_023897955.1. Lineage (NCBI taxonomy): Eukaryota > Metazoa > Arthropoda > Insecta > Orthoptera > Acrididae > Schistocerca > Schistocerca gregaria. The sequence continues at coordinate 1,544,990 of NW_026061773.1, forward strand.
TCAAGTTTTAGGTATCGATTATTGACTTTTTAGCTGGCTTTTGTGCCTTGGACATGAGCTAGGACCTTAAGAATCTGCATGAAATGAGGACTAGCAGCCGAGTTGCACGGGAGAATGTGAAAAGTGTTCATAAGTAGTAAAAACCTGCGAAATCCGTCCGTTTTCGTCATTTGTTATCGAATCGACTTAAAGCCAGATCGTCACATTTGCCGCTCTTCTCTCTGAAACGGTTGTACTTATCGTCTGCAAAGCTATGTCGCCTGCTGCGGTATGCGGAGACGCTAAAAGCACCATAGTAGAACACAGATGAAGCTTCTAAGTTGATGTAATAGCCAGTAAGAAGTAGTACAATTCAAGTTTTAGGTATTGATTATTGACTTTTTAGCTGGCTTTGGTGCCTTTTACATGAGCTAGGACCTTAAGATTCTGCATGAAAGGAGAACTAGCAGCCGAGTTGCACGGGAGAGTGTGAAAAGTGTTTATATGTAGTAAAAACCTGAGAAATCCGTCCGTTGTTGTCATTTGTTATCTAATCGACTAAAGCCAGATCGTCACATTGGCCGCTCTTCTCTCTGAAACAGTTGTACGTATCGTCTGCAAAGCTATGTCGCGTGCAGCGGTATGTGGAGACACTAAAAGCACCATAGTAGAACACAGATGAAGCTTCTAAGTTTATGTAATAGCCAGTAAGAAGTAGTACAATTCAAGTTTTAGGTACTGATTATTGACATTTTAGCTTACTTTGGTTCCTTGGACATGAGCTAGGACCTTAACATTCTGCATGAAAGGAGAACTAGCAGCCGAGTTTCACGGGAGAGTGTGAAAAGTGTTCATATGTAGTAAAAACCTGAGAAATCCGTCCGTTTTCGACATTTTTTATTGAATCGACTTAAAGCCAAATTGCCACATTGGCCGCTCTTATCTCTGAAACGGTTGTACTTATCGTCTGCAAAGCTATGTCGCGTGCTGCGGTATGTGGAGACACTAAAAGCTCCTTAGTAGAACACAGATGTAGCTTCTAAGTTGATGTAATAACCAGTAAGAAGTAGTACAATTCAAGTTTTAGGTACCGATTATTGACTTTTTAGATGGCTTTGGTGCCTTGGACATGAGCTAGGACCTTAAGATTCTGCATGAAAGGAGGACTAGCAGCCGAGTTGCATGGGAGAATTTGAAAAGGGTTCATATGTAGTAAAAACCTGAGAAATCCGTCTGTTTTCGTCATTTGTTATCGAATCGACTTAAAGCCAGATCGTCACATTTGCCGCTCTTCACTCAGAAACGGTTGTACTTATCGTCTGCAAAGCTATGTCGCGTGCTGCGGTATGCGGAGACACTAAAAGCACCATAGTAGAACACAGATGAAGCTTCTAAGTTGATGTAATAGCCAGTAAGAAGTAGTACAATTCAAGTTTTTGGTATGGATTTTTGACTTTTTAGCTGGCTTTGGTGCCTTGGACATGAGCTAGGACCTTAAGATTCTGCATGAAAGGAGGACTAGCAGCCGAGATACACGGGAGAATGTGAAAAGTGTTCATATGCAGTAAAAACCCGAAAAATCCGTCCGTTTTCGTCATTTGTTATCGAATCGACTTAAAGCCAGATCGTCACATTGGCCGCACTTCTCTCTGAAATGGCTGTACTTATCGTCTGCAAAGCTATGGCGTGTGCTGCGGTATGCGGAGACACTAAAGCCACCATAGTAAAACACAGATGAAGCATCTAATTTAATATAATAGAAAGTAAGAAGTAGTAGAATTCAAGTTTTAGGTATCGAGTATGGACTTTTTAGCTGGCTTTGGTGCCTTGGACATGAGCTAGGACCTTAAGAATCTGCATGAAAGGAGAACTAGCAGCCGAGTTGCACGGGAGAAAGTGAAAAGTGTTCATATGTAGTAAAAACCTGAGAAATTCGTCCGTTTTCGTCATTTGTTATCGAATCGACTTAAAACCAGATCGACACATTGGTCGCTCTTTTCTCTGAAACGATTGTACTTATCGTCTGAAAAGCTATGTCGCGTGCTGCGGTATGCGGAGACACTAAAAGCACCATAGTAGAACATAGATGAAGGTTCTAAGTTGATGTAATAGCCAGTAAGAAGTAGTCCATTTCAAGTTTTACGTATGCATTATTGACTTTTTAGCTGGCTTTGGTGCCTTGGACATGAGCTAGGACCTTAAGATTCTGCATGAAAGGAGGACTAGCAGCCGAGTTGCACGGGAGAATGTGAAAAGTGTTCATATGTAGTAAAATCTCGAGAAATCAGTCCGTTTTCGTCATTTGTTATCGAATCGACTTAAAGCCTGATCGTCACATTGGCCGCTCTTCCCTCTGGAACGGTTGTACTTATCGTCTGCAAAGCTATGTCGCGTGCTGCGGTATGCGGAGACACTAAATGCACCATAGTAGAACACAGATGAAGCTCCTAAGTTGATGTAATAGCCAGTAAGAAGTAGTACAATTCAAGTTTTAGGTATTGATTATTGACTTTTTAGCTGGCTTTGGTGCCTTGTACATGAGCTAGGACCTTAAGATTCTGCATGAAAGGAGGACTAGCAGCCGAGTTGCACGGGACAATGTGAAAAGTGTTCATATGTAGTAAAAACCTGAGAAATCCGTCCGTTTTCGTCATTTGTTATCGAATCGACTTAAAGCCAGATCGTCACATTGGCCGCTCTTCTCTCTGAAACGGTTGTACTTATCGTCTGCAAAGCTATGTCGCGTGCTGCGGTATGCGGAGACACTAAAAGCACCATAGTAGAACACAGATGTAGCTTCTAAGTTGATGTAATAACCAGTAAGAAGTAGTACAATTCAAGTTTTAGGTATCGATTATTGACTTTTTAGATGGCTTTGGTGCCTTGGACATGAGCTAGGACCTTAAGATTCTGCATGAAAGGAGGACTAGCAGCCAAGTTGCACGGGAGAATGTGGAATGTATTCATATGTAGTAAAAACCTAGATATTCGCCCGTTATCGTCATTTGTTATCGAATCGACTTAAAGCCAGATCTTCACATTGGCCGCTCTTCTCTCTGAAACGGTTGTTCTTATCGTCTGCAAAGCTATGACGTGTGCTGCGGTATGCGGAGACACTAAAAGGACCATAGTAGAACACAGATGAAGCTTCTAAGATGATGTAATAGCCAGTAAGAAGTAGTACAATTCAAGTTTTAGTTACTGATTATTGACTTTTTAGCTGGCTTTGGTGCCTTGGACATGAGCTAGGACCAAGAGATTCTGCATGAAAGGAGAACTAGCAGCCGAGTTGCATGGGAGAATTTGGAAAGGGTTCATATGTAGTAAAAACCTGAGAAATCCGTCTGTTTTCGTCATTTGTTATCGAATCGACTTAAAGCCAGATCGTCACATTTGCCACTCTTCACTCAGAAACGGTTGTACTTATCGTCTGCAAAGCTATGTCGCGTGCTGCGGTATGCGGAGACACTAAAAGCACCATAGTAGAACACAGATGAAGCTTCTAAGTTGATGTAATAGCCAGTAAGAAGTAGTACAATTCAAGTTTTTGGTATGGATTTTTGACTTTTTAGCTGGCTTTGGTGCCTTGGACATGAGCTAGGACCTTAAGATTCTGCATGAAAGGAGGACTAGCAGCCGAGATACACGGGAGAATGTGAAAAGTTTTCATATGCAGTAAAAACCCGAAAAATCCGTCCGTTTTCGTCATTTGTTATCGAATCGACTTAAAGCCAGATCGTCATATTGGCCGCACTTCTCTCTGAAATGGCTGTACTTATCGTCTGCAAAGCTATGGCGTGTGCTGCGGTATGCGGAGACACTAAAGCCACCATAGTAAAACACAGATGAAGCATCTAATTTAATATAATAGAAAGTAAGAAGTAGTAGAATTCAAGTTTTAGGTATCGATTATTGACTTTTTAGCTGGCTTTGGTGCCTTGGACATGAGCTAGGACCTTAAGAATCTGCATGAAAGGAGAACTAGCAACCGAGTAGCACGGGAGAAAGTGAAAAGTGTTCATATGTAGTAAAAACCTGAGAAATTCGTCCGTTTTCGTCATTTGTTATCGAATCGACTTAAAACCAGATCGACACATTGGTCGCTCTTTTCTCTGAAACGATTGTACTTATCGTCTGCAAAGCTATGTCGCGTGCTGCGGTATGCGGAGACACTAAAAGCACCATAGTAGAACATAGATGAAGGTTCTAAGTTGATGTAATAGCCAGTAAGAAGTAGTCCATTTCAAGTTTTACGTATCCATTATTGACTTTTTAGCTGGCTTTGGTGCCTTGGACATGAGCTAGGACCTTAAGATTCTGCATGAAAGGAGGACTAGCAGCCGAGTTGCAAGGGAGAATGTGAAAAGTGTTCATATGTAGAAAAATCCTGAGAAATCAGTCCGTTTTCGTCATTTGTTATCGAATCGACTTAAAGCCTGATCGTCACATTGGCCGCTCTTCCCTCTGGAACGGTTGTACTTATCGTCTGCAAAGCTATGTCGCGTGCTGCGGTATGCGGAGACACTAAATGCACCATAGTAGAACACAGATGAAGCTTCTAAGTTGATGTAATAGCCAGTAAGAAGTAGTACAATTCAAGTTTTAGGTATTGATTATTGACTTTTTAGCTGGCTTTGGTGCCTTGTACATGAGCTAGGACCTTAAGATTCTGCATGAAAGGAGGACTAGCAGCCGAGTTGCACGGGACAATGTGAAAAGTGTTCATATGTAGTAAAAACCTGAGAAATCCGTCCGTTTTCGTCATTTGTTATCGAATCGACTTAAAGCCAGATCGTCACATTGGCCGCTCTTCTCTCTGAAACGGTTGTACTTATCGTCTGCAAAGCTATGTCGCGTGCTGCGGTATGCGGAGACACTAAAAGCACCATAGTAGAACACAGATGAAGCTTCTAAGTTGATGTAACAGCCAGTAAGAAGTAGTACAATTCAAGTTTTAGGTATCGATTATTGACTTTTTAGCTGGCTTTGGTGCCTTGGACATGAGCTAGGACCTTAAGATTCTGCATGAAAGGAGGACTAGCAGCCGAGTAGCACGGGAGAATGTGAAAAGTGTTCATATGCAGTAAAAACCCGAAAAATCCGTCCCTTTTCGTCATTTGTTATCGAATCGACTTCAAGCCAGATCGTCACATTGGCCGCTCTTCTCTCTGAAACCGTTGTACTTATCGTCTGCAAAGCTATGTCGCGTGCTGCGGTATGCGGAGACACTAAAAGCACCATAGTAGAACACAGATGAAGCTTCTAAGTTGATGTAATAGCCAGTAAGAAGTAGTACAATTCAAGTTTTAGGTATCGATTATTGGCTTATTAGCTATCTTTGGCGCCTTGGACATGAGCTAGGACCTTAAGATTCTGCATGAAAGGAGGACTAGCAGCCGCGTTGCACGGGAGAATGTGAAAAGTGTTCATATGTAGTAAAAACCTTAGAAATCCGTCCGTTTTCGTCATTTGTTATCGAATCGACTTAAAGCCAGATCGCCACATTGGCCGCTCTTCTCTCTGAAATGGCTGTACTTATCGTCTGCAAAGCAATGACGTGTTCTGCGGTATGCGGAGACACTAAAACCACCATAGTAAAACACAGATGAAGCATCTAATTTAATGTAATAGACAGTAAGAAGTAGTACAATTCAAGTTTTAGGTTTCGATTATGGACTTTTTAGCTGGCTTTGGTGCCTTGGGCATGAGCTAGGACCTTAAGAATCTGCATGAAAGGAGAACTAGCAGCCGAGTTGCACGGGAGAATGTGAAAAGTGTTCATATGTAGTAAAAACCTGAGAAATCAGTCCGTTTTCGTAATTTGTTATCGAATCGACTTAAAGCCAGATCGTCACATTGGCCCCTCTTCTCTCTGAAACGGTTGTACTTATCGTCTGCAAAGCTATGTCGCGTGCTGCGGTATGCGGAGTCACTAAAAGCACCATAGTAGAACACAGATGAAGCTCCTAAGTTGATGTGACAGCCAGTGAGAAGTAGTACAATTCAAGTTTTAGGTATCGATTATTGACTTTTTAGCGGGCTTTTGTGCCTTGGACATGAGCTACGACCTTAAGATTCTGCATGAAAGGAGGACTAGCAGCCGAGTTGCACGGGAGAATGTGTGAAAGTGTTCATATGTAGTAAAAACCAGACAAATCTGTGGGTTTTCGTCATTTGTTATCGAATCGACTTAAAGCCAGATAATGACATTGGCCGCTCTTCTCTCTGAAATCGTCGTAATTATCGTCTACAAAGCTATGTCTCGTGCTCCGGAATGCGGAGACACTAAAAGCACCATAGTAGAACACAGATGAAGCTTCTAATTTGATGTAATAGCGAGTAAGAAGTAGTACAATACAAATTTTAGGTTCTGATTATTTACTTTATAGCTGGCTTTGGTGCCTTGGACATGAGCTAGGACGTTAAGATTCTGCATGAAAGGAGGACTAGCAGCCGAATTGCACGGGACAATGTGAAAAGTGTTCATATGTAGTAAAAACCTGAGAAATCCGTCCGCTTTCGTCATTTGTTTTCGAATCAACTTTAAAGCCAGATCGTCACATTGGCCGCTCTTCTCTCTGAAACGGTTGTACTTATCGTCTGCAAAGCTATTTCACGTGCTGCGGTATGCGGAGACTCTCAAAGCACCATAGTAGAACACAGATGAAGCTTCTAAGTTTATGTAATAGCCAGTAAGAAGTAGTAAAATTCAAGTTTTACTTATCGATTATTGACTTTTTAGCTGGCTTTGGTGCCTTGGACATGAGCTAGGACCTTAAGATTATGCATGAAAGGAGGACTAGCAGCCGAGTTGCACGGGAGAATGTGGAATGTGTTCATATGTAGTAAAAACCTAGAAATCCGTCCGTTTTCGTCATTTGTTATCAAATCGACTTAAAGCCAGATCGTCACATTGGCCGCTCTTTTCTCTGAAACGGTTGTACTTATCGTCTGCAAAGCTATGTCGCATGCTGCGGTATGCGGAGACACAAAAAGCACCATAGTAGAACACAGATGAAGCTTCTAAGTTGATGTAATAGCAAGTAAGAAGTAGTACAATTCTATGTTTTGGTACACATTATTGACTTTTTAGCTGGCTTTGGTGCCTTGGACATGAGCTAGGACCTTAAGATTCTGCATGAAAGGAGGACTAGCAGCAGAGTTGCACGGGACAATGTGAAAAGTGCTCATATGTAGTAAAAACCTGAGAAATCCGTCCGTTTTCGTCAATTGTTATCGAATCGACTTAAAGATAGATCGTCACATTGGACGCTCTTCTGTCTGAAACGGTTGTACTTATCGTCTGCAAAGCTATGTCGCGTGCTGCGGTATGCGGAGACACTAAAAGGACCATAGTAGAACACAGATGAAGCTTCTAAGATGATGTAATTGCCAGTAAGATGTAGTACAATTCAGATTTTAGGTATCGATTATTGAATTTTTAGCTGACTTTGGTGCCTTGTGCATGAGCTAGGACCTTAAGAATCTGCATGAAAGGAGGACTAGCAGCCGATTTGCTCGGGAGAATGTGTGAAAGTGTTCATATGTAGTAAAAACCAGACAAATCCGTCCGTTTTCGTCATTTGTAATCGAATCGACTTAAAGCCAGATCATGACATTGGCCGCTCTTCTCTCTGAAATCGTCGTAATTATCGTCTGCAAAGCTATGTCTCGTGCTCCGGAATGCGGAGACACTAAAAGCACCATAGTAGAAAACAGATGAAGCTTCTAAGTTGATGTAATAGCCAGTAGGATATAGTACAGTTCAAGTTTTAGGTATCGATTATTGACTTTTTACCCTTCTTTGGTGACTTGGACATGAGCAAGGACCTTAAGAATCTGCATGAAAGGAGGACTAGAAGACGAGTTGCACGGGAGAATGTGAAAAGTGTTCATATTTTGTAAAAACCTGAGAAATCCGTCCGTTTTCGTCATTTGTTATCGAATCGACTTAAAGCCAGATCGTCACTTGGCCGCTCTTCTCTCTGGAACGGTTGTACTTATCGTCTGCAAAGCTATGTCGCGTGCTGCGGTATGCGGAGAATCTAAATGCACCATAGTAGAACACAGATGAAGCTTCTAAGTTGATGTAATAGCCAGTAAGAAGTAGTACAATTCAAGTTTTAGGTAGTGATTATTGACTTTTTATCTGGCTTTGGTGCTTTTAAATGAGCTAGGACGTTAAGATTCTGCATGAAAGGAGGACTAGCAGGCGAGTTGCACGGGACAATGTGAAAAGTGTTCATATGTAGTAAAAACCTGAGAAATCCGTCCGTTTTCGTCATTTGTTATCGAATCGACTTAAAAGCCAGATCGTCACTTTGGCCGCTCTTCTCTCTGAAACGGTCGTAATTATCGTCTTAAAGCTATGTCTCGTGCTCCGGTATGCGGAGACACTAAAAGCACCATAGTAGAACACAGATGAAGCTTCTAAGTTGATGTAATAGCCAGTAAGATATAGTACAATTCAAGTTTAAGGTATCGATTATGACTTTTTAGCTGGCTTTGGTGCCTTGGACATGAGCTAGGACCTTAAGATTCTGCATGAAAGGAGGACTAGCAGCCGAGGTGCACGGGAGAATGTGGAATGTGTTCATATGTAGTAAAAACCTAGGAATCCGTCCGTTTTCGTCATTTGTTATCGAATCGACTTAAAGCCAGATCGTCACATTTGCCGCTCTTCACTCAGAAACGGTTGTACTTATCGTCTGCAAAGCTATGTCGCTTGCTGCGGTATGCGGAGACACTAAAAGCACCATAGTAGAACACAGATGAAGCTTCTAAGTTGATGTAATAGCCAGTAAGAAGTAGTACAATTCAAGTTTTTGGTATGGATTTTTGACTTTTTAGCTGGCTTTGGTGCCTTGGACATGAGCTAGGACCTTAAGATTCTGCATGAAAGGAGGACTAGCAGCCGAGATACACGGGAGAATGTGAAAAGTGTTCATATGCAGTAAAAACCCGAAAAATCCGTCCGTTTTCGTCATTTGTTATCGAATCGACTTAAAGCCAGATCGTCACATTGGCCGCAATTCTCTCTGAAATGGCTGTACTTATCGTCTGCAAAGCTATGTCGCGTGCTGCGGTATGCGGAGACACTAAAGCCACCATAGTAAAACACAGATGAAGCATCTAATTTAATATAATAGAAAGTAAGAAGTAGTAGAATTTAAGTTTTAGGTATCGAGTATGGACTTTTTAGCTGGCTTTGGTGCCTTGGACATGAGCTAGGACCTTAAGAATCTGCATGAAAGGAGAACTAGCAGCCGAGTTGCACGGGAGAAAGTGAAAAGTGTTCATATGTAGTAAAAACCTGAGAAATTCGTCCGTTTTCGTCATTTGTTATCGAATCGACTTAAAACCAGATCGTCACATTGGTCGCTCTTTTCTCTGAAACGATTGTACTTATCGTCTGCAAAGCTATGTCGCGTGCTGCGGTATGCGGAGACACTAAAAGCACCATAGTAGAACATAGATGAAGGTTCTAAGTTGATGTAATAGCCAGTAAGAAGTAGTCCATTTCAAGTTTTACGTATGCATTATTGACTTTTTAGCTGGCTTTGGTGCCTTGGACATGAGCTAGGACCTTAAGATTCTGCATGAAAGGAGGACTAGCAGCCGAGTTGCACGGGAGAATGTGAAAAGTGTTCATATGTAGTAAAATCCTGAGAAATCAGTCCGTTTTCGTCATTTGTTATCGAATCGACTTAAAGCCAGATCGTCACATTGGCCGCTCTTCTCTCTGAAACGGTTGTACTTATCGTCTGCAAAGCTATGTCGCGTGCTGCGGTATGCGGAGACACTAAAAGCACCATAGTAGAACACAGATGAAGCTTCTAAGTTGATGTAACAGCCAGTAAGAAGTAGTACAATTCAAGTTTTAGGTAACGATTATTGACTTTTTAGCTGGCTTTGGTGCCTTGTACATGAGCTAGGACCTTAAGATTCTGCATGAAAGGAGGACTAGCAGCCGAGTAGCACGGGAGAATGTGAAAAGTGTTCATATGCAGTAAAAACCCGAAAAATCCGTCCCTTTTCGTCATTTGTTATCGAATCGACTTCAAGCCAAATCGTCACATTGGCCGCTCTTCTCTCTGAAACCGTTGTACTTATCGTCTGCAAAGCTATGTCGCGTGCTGCAGTATGCGGAGACACAAAAAGCACCATAGTAGAACACAGATGAAGCTTCTAAGTTGATGTAATAGCCAGTAAGAAGTAGTACAATTCAAGTTTTAGGTATCGATTATTGGCTTATTAGCTATCTTTGGCGCCTTGGACATGAGCTAGGACCTTAAGATTCTGCATGAAAGGAGGACTAGCAGCCGCGTTGCACGGGAGAATGTGAAAAGTGTTTATATGTAGTAAACACCTTAGAAATCCGTCCGTTTTCGTCATTTGTTATCGAATCGACTTAAAGCCAGATCGCCACATTGGCCGCTCTTCTCTCTGAAATGGCTGTACTTATCGTCTGCAAAGCTATGACGTGTTCTGCGGTATGCGGAGACACTAAAACCACCATAGTAAAACACAGATGAAGCATCTAATTTAATGTAATAGACAGTAAGAAGTAGTACAATTCAAGTTTTAGGTTTCGATTATGGACTTTTAGCTGGCTTTGGTGCCTTGGGCATGAGCTAGGACCTTAAGAATCTGCATGAAAGGAGAACTAGCAGCCGAGTTGCACGGGAGAATGTGAAAAGTGTTCATATGTAGTAAAAACCTGAGAAATACGTCCGTTTTCGTAATTTGTTATCGAATCGACTTAAAGCCAGATCGTCACATTGGCCCCTCTTCTCTCTGAAACGGTTGTACTTATCGTCTGCAAAGCTATGTCGCGTGCTGCGGTATGCGGAGTCACTAAAAGCACCATAGTAGAACACAGTTGAAGCTCCTAAGTTGATGTGACAGCCAGTGAGAAGTAGTACAATTCAAGTTTTAGGTATCGATTATTGACTTTTTAGCGGGCTTTTGTGCCTTGGACATGAGCTACGACCTTAAGATTCTGCATGAAAGGAGGACTAGCAGCCGAGTTGCACGGGAGAATGTGAAAAGTGTTCATATGTAGTAAAATCCTGAGAAATCAGTCCGTTTTCGTCATTTGTTATCGAATCGACTTAAAGCCAGATCGTCACATTGGCCGCTCTTCTCTCTGAAACGGTTGTACTTATCGTCTGCAAAGCTATGTCGCGTGCTGCGGTATGTGGAGACACTAAAAGCACCATAGTAGAACGCAGATGAAGCTTCTAAGTTGATGTAATAGCCAGTAAGATGTAGTACACTTCAAGTTTTAGGTATTGATAATTGACATTTTAGCTTACTTTGGTTCCTTGGACATGAGCTAGGACCTTAACATTCTGCATGAAAGGAGAACTAGCAGCCGAGTTGCACGGGAGAACGTGAAAAGTGTTCATATGTAGTAAAAACCTGAGAAATCCGTCCGTTTTCGACATTTGTTATTGAATCGACTTAAAGCCAAATCGTCACATTGGCCGCTCTTATCTCTGAAACGGTTGTACTTATCGTCTGCAAAGCTATGTCGCGTGCTGCGGAATGTGGAGACACTAAAAGCACCATAGTAGAACACAGATGTAGCTTCTAAGTTGATGTAATAACCAGTAAGAAGTAGTACAATTCAAGTTTTGGGTATCGATTATTGACTTTTTAGATGGCTTTGGTGCCTTGGACATGAGCTAGGACCTTAAGATTCTGCATGAAAGGAGGACTAGCAGCCGAGTTGCACGGGAAAATGTGGTATGTATTCATATGTAGTAAAAACCTAGATATTCGCCCGTTATCGTCATTTGTTATCGAAGCGACTTAAAGCCAGAACTTCACATTGGCCGCTCTTCTCTCTGAAACGGTTGTTCTTATCGTCTGCAAAGCTATGACGTGTGCTGCGGTATGCGGAGACACTAAAACCACCATAGTAAAACACAGATGAAGCTCCTAAGTTGATGTAATAGCCAGTAAGAAGTAGTACAACTCAAGTTTTAGGTATCGTTTATTGACTTTTTAGCTGGCTTTGGTGCCTTGGACATGAGCTAGGATCTTGAGATTCTGCATGAAAGGAGGACTAGCAGCCGAGTTGCACGGGACAGTGTGAAAAGTGTTCATATGTAGTAAAAATCTGAGAAATCCGTCCGTTTTCGTCATTTGTTATCGAATCGACTTAAAGCCAGATCGTCACATTGGCCGCTCTTCTCTCTGGAACCATTGTACTTATCGTCTGCAAAGCTATGTCGCGTGCTGCGGTATGCGGAGACACTAAAAGCACCATAGTAGAACACAGATGAAGCTTATAAGTTGATGTAATAGCCAGTAAGAAGTAGTACAATTCAAGTTTTAGGTATTGATTATTGACTTTTTAGCTGGCTTTGGTGCCTTGGACATGAGCTAGGACCTTAAGATTATGCATGAAAGGAGGACTAGCAGCCGAGTTGCATGGGAGAATGTAAAAAGTGTTCATATGTAGTAAACGCCTGAGAAATCCGTCCGATTTCGTCATTTGTTATCGAATCGACTTAAAGCCAGATCGTCACATTTGCCGCTCTTCTCTCTGAAACGGTTGTACTTATCGTCTGCAAAGCTATGTCGCCTGCTGCGGTATGCGGAGACGCTAAAAGCACCATAGTAGAACACAGATGAAGCTTCTAAGTTGATGTAATAGCCAGTAAGAAGTAGTACAATTCAAGTTTTAGGTATTGATTATTGACTTTTTAGCTGGCTTTGGTGCCTTTTACATGAGCTAGGACCTTAAGATTCTGCATGAAAGGAGAACTAGCAGCCGAGTTGCACGGGAGAGTGTGAAAAGTGTTTATATGTAGTAAAAACCTGAGAAATCCGTCCGTTGTTGTCATTTGTTATCTAATCGACTAAAGCCAGATCGTCACATTGGCCGCTCTTCTCTCTGAAACAGTTGTACGTATCGTCTGCAAAGCTATGTCGCGTGCTGCGGTATGTGGAGACACTAAAAGCACCATAGTAGAACACAGATGAAGCTTTTAAGTTTATGTAATAGCCAGTAAGAAGTAGTACAATTCAAGTTTTAGGTACTGATTATTGACATTTTAGCTTACTTTGGTTCCTTGGACATGAGCTAGGACCTTAACATTCTGCATGAAAGGAGAACTAGCAGCCGAGTTTCACGGGAGAGTGTGAAAAGTGTTCATATGTAGTAAAAACCTGAGAAATCCGTCCGTTTTCGACATTTTTTATTGAATCGACTTAAAGCCAAATTGCCACATTGGCCGCTCTTATCTCTGAAACGGTTGTACTTATCGTCTGCAAAGCTATGTCGCGTGCTGCGGTATGTGGAGACACTAAAAGCTCCTTAGTAGAACACAGATGTAGCTTCTAAGTTGATGTAATAACCAGTAAGAAGTAGTACAATTCAAGTTTTAGGTACCGATTATTGACTTTTTAGATGGCTTTGGTGCCTTGGACATGAGCTAGGACCTTAAGATTCTGCATGAAAGGAGGACTAGCAGCCGAGTTGCATGGGAGAATTTGAAAAGGGTTCATATGTAGTAAAAACCTGAGAAATCCGTCTGTTTTCGTCATTTGTTATCGAATCGACTTAAAGCCAGATCGTCACATTTGCCGCTCTTCACTCAGAAACGGTTGTACTTATCGTCTGCAAAGCTATGTCGCGTGCTGCGGTATGCGGAGACACTAAAAGCACCATAGTAGAACACAGATGAAGCTTCTAAGTTGATGTAATAGCCAGTAAGAAGTAGTACAATTCAAGTTTTTGGTATGGATTTTTGACTTTTTAGCTGGCTTTGGTGCCTTGGACATGAGCTAGGACCTTAAGATTCTGCATGAAAGGAGGACTAGCAGCCGAGATACACGGGAGAATGTGAAAAGTGTTCATATGCAGTAAAAACCCGAAAAATCCGTCCGTTTTCGTCATTTGTTATCGAATCGACTTAAAGCCAGATCGTCACATTGGCCGCACTTCTCTCTGAAATGGCTGTACTTATCGTCTGCAAAGCTATGGCGTGTGCTGCGGTATGCGGAGACACTAAAGCCACCATAGTAAAACACAGATGAAGCATCTAATTTAATATAATAGAAAGTAAGAAGTAGTAGAATTCAAGTTTTAGGTATCGAGTATGGACTTTTTAGCTGGCTTTGGTGCCTTGGACATGAGCTAGGACCTTAAGAATCTGCATGAAAGGAGAACTAGCAGCCGAGTTGCACGGGAGAAAGTGAAAAGTATTCATATGTAGTAAAAACCTGAGAAATTCGTCCGTTTTCGTCATTTGTTATCGAATCGACTTAAAACCAGATCGACACATTGGTCGCTCTTTTCTCTGAAACGATTGTACTTATCGTCTGAAAAGCTATGTCGCGTGCTGCGGTATGCGGAGACACTAAAAGCACCATAGTAGAACATAGATGAAGGTTCTAAGTTGATGTAATAGCCAGTAAGAAGTAGTCCATTTCAAGTTTTACGTATGCATTATTGACTTTTTAGCTGGCTTTGGTGCCTTGGACATGAGCTAGGACCTTAAGATTCTGCATGAAAGGAGGACTAGCAGCCGAGTTGCACGGGAGAATGTGAAAAGTGTTCATATGTAGTAAAATCCTGAGAAATCAGTCCGTTTTCGTCATTTGTTATCGAATCGACTTAAAGCCTGATCGTCACATTGGCCGCTCTTCCCTCTGGAACGGTTGTACTTATCGTCTGCAAAGCTATGTCGCGTGCTGCGGTATGCGGAGACACTAAATGCACCATAGTAGAACACAGATGAAGCTTCTAAGTTGATGTAATAGCCAGTAAGAAGTAGTACAATTCAAGTTTTAGGTATTGATTATTGACTTTTTAGCTGGCTTTGGTGCCTTGTACATGAGCTAGGACCTTAAGATTCTGCATGAAAGGAGGACTAGCAGCCGAGTTGCACGGGACAATGTGAAAAGTGTTCATATGTAGTAAAAACCTGAGAAATCCGTCCGTTTTCGTCATTTGTTATCGAATCGACTTAAAGCCAGATCGTCACATTGGCCGCTCTTCTCTCTGAAACGGTTGTACTTATCGTCTGCAAAGCTATGTCGCGTGCTGCGGTATGCGGAGACACTAAAAGCACCATAGTAGAACACAGATGTAGCTTCTAAGTTGATGTAATAACCAGTAAGAAGTAGTACAATTCAAGTTTTAGGTATCGATTATTGACTTTTTAGATGGCTTTGGTGCCTTGGACATGAGCTAGGACCTTAAGATTCTGCATGAAAGGAGGACTAGCAGCCAAGTTGCACGGGAGAATGTGGAATGTATTCATATGTAGTAAAAACCTAGATATTCGCCCGTTATCGTCATTTGTTATCGAATCGACTTAAAGCCAGATCTTCACATTGGCCGCTCTTCTCTCTGAAACGGTTGTTCTTATCGTCTGCAAAGCTATGACGTGTGCTGCGGTATGCGGAGACACTAAAAGGACCATAGTAGAACACAGATGAAGCTTCTAAGATGATGTAATAGCCAGTAAGAAGTAGTACAATTCAAGTTTTAGTTACTGATTATTGACTTTTAGCTGGCTTTGGTGCCTTGGACATGAGCTAGGACCTAGAGATTCTGCATGAAAGGAGAACTAGCAGCCGAGTTGCATGGGAGAATTTGGAAAGGGTTCATATGTAGTAAAAACCTGAGAAATCCGTCTGTTTTCGTCATTTGTTATCGAATCGACTTAAAGCCAGATCGTCACATTTGCCGCTCTTCACTCAGAAACGGTTGTACTTATCGTCTGCAAAGCTATGTCGCGTGCTGCGGTATGCGGAGACACTAAAAGCACCATAGTAGAACACAGATGAAGCTTCTAAGTTGATGTAATAGCCAGTAAGAAGTAGTACAATTCAAGTTTTTGGTATGGATTTTTGACTTTTTAGCTGGCTTTGGTGCCTTGGACATGAGCTAGGACCTTAAGATTCTGCATGAAAGGAGGACTAGCAGCCGAGATACACGGGAGAATGTGAAAAGTTTTCATATGCAGTAAAAACCCGAAAAATCCGTCCGTTTTCGTCATTTGTTATCGAATCGACTTAAAGCCAGATCGTCATATTGGCCGCACTTCTCTCTGAAATGGCTGTACTTATCGTCTGCAAAGCTATGGCGTGTGCTGCGGTATGCGGAGACACTAAAGCCACCATAGTAAAACACAGATGAAGCATCTAATTTAATATAATAGAAAGTAAGAAGTAGTAGAATTCAAGTTTTAGGTATCGATTATTGACTTTTTAGCTGGCTTTGGTGCCTTGGACATGAGCTAGGACCTTAAGAATCTGCATGAAAGGAGAACTAGCAACCGAGTAGCACGGGAGAAAGTGAAAAGTGTTCATATGTAGTAAAAACCTGAGAAATTCGTCCGTTTTCGTCATTTGTTATCGAATCGACTTAAAACCAGATCGACACATTGGTCGCTCTTTTCTCTGAAACGATTGTACTTATCGTCTGCAAAGCTATGTCGCGTGCTGCGGTATGCGGAGACACTAAAAGCACCATAGTAGAACATAGATGAAGGTTCTAAGTTGATGTAATAGCCAGTAAGAAGTAGTCCATTTCAAGTTTTACGTATCCATTATTGACTTTTTAGCTGGCTTTGGTGCCTTGGACATGAGCTAGGACCTTAAGATTCTGCATGAAAGGAGGACTAGCAGCCGAGTTGCAAGGGAGAATGTGAAAAGTGTTCATATGTAGAAAAATCCTGAGAAATCAGTCCGTTTTCGTCATTTGTTATCGAATCGACTTAAAGCCTGATCGTCACATTGGCCGCTCTTCCCTCTGGAACGGTTGTACTTATCGTCTGCAAAGCTATGTCGCGTGCTGCGGTATGCGGAGACACTAAATGCACCATAGTAGAACACAGATGAAGCTTCTAAGTTGATGTAATAGCCAGTAAGAAGTAGTACAATTCAAGTTTTAGGTATTGATTATTGACTTTTTAGCTGGCTTTGGTGCCTTGTACATGAGCTAGGACCTTAAGATTCTGCATGAAAGGAGGACTAGCAGCCGAGTTGCACGGGACAATGTGAAAAGTGTTCATATGTAGTAAAAACCTGAGAAATCCGTCCGTTTTCGTCATTTGTTATCGAATCGACTTAAAGCCAGATCGTCACATTGGCCGCTCTTCTCTCTGAAACGGTTGTACTTATCGTCTGCAAAGCTATGTCGCGTGCTGCGGTATGCGGAGACACTAAAAGCACCATAGTAGAACACAGATGAAGCTTCTAAGTTGATGTAACAGCCAGTAAGAAGTAGTACAATTCAAGTTTTAGGTATCGATTATTGACTTTTTAGCTGGCTTTGGTGCCTTGGACATGAGCTAGGACCTTAAGATTCTGCATGAAAGGAGGACTAGCAGCCGAGTAGCACGGGAGAATGTGAAAAGTGTTCATATGCAGTAAAAACCCGAAAAATCCGTCCCTTTTCGTCATTTGTTATCGAATCGACTTCAAGCCAGATCGTCACATTGGCCGCTCTTCTCTCTGAAACCGTTGTACTTATCGTCTGCAAAGCTATGTCGCGTGCTGCGGTATGCGGAGACACTAAAAGCACCATAGTAGAACACAGATGAAGCTTCTAAGTTGATGTAATAGCCAGTAAGAAGTAGTACAATTCAAGTTTTAGGTATCGATTATTGGCTTATTAGCTATCTTTGGCGCCTTGGACATGAGCTAGGACCTTAAGATTCTGCATGAAAGGAGGACTAGCAGCCGCGTTGCACGGGAGAATGTGAAAAGTGTTCATATGTAGTAAAAACCTTAGAAATCCGTCCGTTTTCGTCATTTGTTATCGAATCGACTTAAAGCCAGATCGCCACATTGGCCGCTCTTCTCTCTGAAATGGCTGTACTTATCGTCTGCAAAGCTATGACGTGTTCTGCGGTATGCGGAGACACTAAAACCACCATAGTAAAACACAGATGAAGCATCTAATTTAATGTAATAGACAGTAAGAAGTAGTACAATTCAAGTTTTAGGTTTCGATTATGGACTTTTTAGCTGGCTTTGGTGCCTTGGGCATGAGCTAGGACCTTAAGAATCTGCATGAAAGGAGAACTAGCAGCCGAGTTGCACGGGAGAATGTGAAAAGTGTTCATATGTAGTAAAAACCTGAGAAATCAGTCCGTTTTCGTAATTTGTTATCGAATCGACTTAAAGCCAGATCGTCACATTGGCCCCTCTTCTCTCTGAAACGGTTGTACTTATCGTCTGCAAAGCTATGTCGCGTGCTGCGGTATGCGGAGTCACTAAAAGCACCATAGTAGAACACAGATGAAGCTCCTAAGTTGATGTGACAGCCAGTGAGAAGTAGTACAATTCAAGTTTTAGGTATCGATTATTGACTTTTTAGCGGGCTTTTGTGCCTTGGACATGAGCTACGACCTTAAGATTCTGCATGAAAGGAGGACTAGCAGCCGAGTTGCACGGGAGAATGTGTGAAAGTGTTCATATGTAGTAAAAACCAGACAAATCTGTGGGTTTTCGTCATTTGTTATCGAATCGACTTAAAGCCAGATAATGACATTGGCCGCTCTTCTCTCTGAAATCGTCGTAATTATCGTCTGCAAAGCTATGTCTCGTGCTCCGGAATGCGGAGACACTAAAAGCACCATAGTAGAACACAGATGAAGCTTCTAATTTGATGTAATAGCGAGTAAGAAGTAGTACAATACAAATTTTAGGTTCTGATTATTTACTTTATAGCTGGCTTTGGTGCCTTGGACATGAGCTAGGACGTTAAGATTCTGCATGAAAGGAGGACTAGCAGCCGAATTGCACGGGACAATGTGAAAAGTGTTCATATGTAGTAAAAACCTGAGAAATCCGTCCGCTTTCGTCATTTGTTTTCGAATCAACTTTAAAGCCAGATCGTCACATTGGCCGCTCTTCTCTCTGAAACGGTTGTACTTATCGTCTGCAAAGCTATTTCACGTGCTGCGGTATGCGGAGACTCTCAAAGCACCATAGTAGAACACAGATGAAGCTTCTAAGTTTATGTAATAGCCAGTAAGAAGTAGTAAAATTCAAGTTTTACTTATCGATTATTGACTTTTTAGCTGGCTTTGGTGCCTTGGACATGAGCTAGGACCTTAAGATTATGCATGAAAGGAGGACTAGCAGCCGAGTTGCACGGGAGAATGTGGAATGTGTTCATATGTAGTAAAAACCTAGAAATCCGTCCGTTTTCGTCATTTGTTATCAAATCGACTTAAAGCCAGATCGTCACATTGGCCGCTCTTTTCTCTGAAACGGTTGTACTTATCGTCTGCAAAGCTATGTCGCATGCTGCGGTATGCGGAGACACAAAAAGCACCATAGTAGAACACAGATGAAGCTTCTAAGTTGATGTAATAGCAAGTAAGAAGTAGTACAATTCTATGTTTTGGTACACATTATTGACTTTTTAGCTGGCTTTGGTGCCTTGGACATGAGCTAGGACCTTAAGATTCTGCATGAAAGGAGGACTAGCAGCAGAGTTGCACGGGACAATGTGAAAAGTGCTCATATGTAGTAAAAACCTGAGAAATCCGTCCGTTTTCGTCATTTGTTATCGAATCGACTTAAAGATAGATCGTCACATTGGACGCTCTTCTGTCTGAAACGGTTGTACTTATCGTCTGCAAAGCTATGTCGCGTGCTGCGGTATGCGGAGACACTAAAAGGACCATAGTAGAACACAGATGAAGCTTCTAAGATGATGTAATTGCCAGTAAGATGTAGTACAATTCAAGTTCTAGGTATCGATTATTGAATTTTTAGCTGACTTTGGTGCCTTGTGCATGAGCTAGGACCTTAAGAATCTGCATGAAAGGAGGACTAGCAGCCGATTTGCTCGGGAGAATGTGTGAAAGTGTTCATATGTAGTAAAAACCAGACAAATCCGTCCGTTTTCGTCATTTGTAATCGAATCGACTTAAAGCCAGATCATGACATTGGCCGCTCTTCTCTCTGAAATCGTCGTAATTATCGTCTGCAAAGCTATGTGTCGTGCTCCGGAATGCGGAGACACTAAAAGCACCATAGTAGAAAACAGATGAAGCTTCTAAGTTGATGTAATAGCCAGTAGGATATAGTACAGTTCAAGTTTTAGGTATCGATTATTGACTTTTTACCTTTCTTTGGTGACTTGGACATGAGCAAGGACCTTAAGAATCTGCATGAAAGGAGGACTAGAAGACGAGTTGCACGGGAGAATGTGAAAAGTGTTCATATTTTGTAAAAACCTGAGAAATCCGTCCGTTTTCGTCATTTGTTATCGAATCGACTTAAAGCCAGATCGTCACTTGGCCGCTCTTCTCTCTGGAACGGTTGTACTTATCGTCTGCAAAGCTATGTCGCGTGCTGCGGTATGCGGAGAATCTAAATGCACCATAGTAGAACACAGATGAAGCTTCTAAGTTGATGTAATAGCCAGTAAGAAGTAGTACAATTCAAGTTTTAGGTAGTGATTATTGACTTTTTATCTGGCTTTGGTGCTTTTAAATGAGCTAGGACGTTAAGATTCTGCATGAAAGGAGGACTAGCAGGCGAGTTGCACGGGACAATGTGAAAAGTGTTCATATGTAGTAAAAACCTGAGAAATCCGTCCGTTTTCGTCATTTGTTATCGAATCGACTTAAAAGCCAGATCGTCACTTTGGCCGCTCTTCTCTCTGAAACGGTCGTAATTATCGTCTTAAAGCTATGTCTCGTGCTCCGGTATGCGGAGACACTAAAAGCACCATAGTAGAACACAGATGAAGCTTCTAAGTTGATGTAATAGCCAGTAAGATATAGTACAATTCAAGTTTAAGGTATCGATTATGACTTTTTAGCTGGCTTTGGTGCCTTGGACATGAGCTAGGACCTTAAGATTCTGCATGAAAGGAGGACTAGCAGCCGAGGTGCACGGGAGAATGTGGAATGTGTTCATATGTAGTAAAAACCTAGGAATCCGTCCGTTTTCGTCATTTGTTATCGAATCGACTTAAAGCCAGATCGTCACATTGGCCGCTCTTTTCTCTGAAACGGTTGTACTTATCGTCTGCAAACCTATGTCGCGTGCTGCGGTATGCGGAGACACTAAAAGGACCACAGTAGAACACATATGAAGCCTCTAAGATGATGTAATTGCCAGTAAGAAGTAGTACAATTCAAGTTTTAGGTATCGATTATTGACTTTTTAGCTGGCTTTGGTGCCTTGGACTTGAGCTAGGACCTTAAGATTCTGCATGAAAGGAGGACTAGCAGCCGAGTTGCACGGGAGAGTGTGAAAAGTGTTAACATGTAGTAAAAACCTGAGAAATCCGTCCGTTTTCGTCATTTGTTATCGAATCGACTTAAAGCCAGATCGTCACATTTGCCGCTCTTCACTCTGAAACGGTTATACTTATCGTCTGCAAAGCTATGTCGCGTGCTGCGGTATGCGGAGACACTAAAAGCACCATAGTAGAACACAGATGAAGCTTCTAAGTTGATGTAATAGCCAGTTACAAGTAGTACAATTCAAGTTTTAGGTATCGATTATTGATTTTTTAGCTGGCTTTGGTGCCTTGGACATGAGCTAGGACCTTAAGATTCTGCATGAAAGGAGGACTAGTTGCCGAGTTGCACGGGAGGAAGTGAAAAGTGTTCATATGTAGTAAAAACCTGAGAAATTAGTCCGTTTTCGTCATTTGCTATAGAAACGACTTAAAACCAGATCGTCACATTGGTCGCTCTTTTCTCTGAAACGATTGTACTTATCGTCTGCAAAGCTATGTCGCATGCTGCGGTATGCGGAGACACTAAAAGCACCATAGTAGAACACAGATGACGGTTCTAAGTTGATGTAATAGCCAGTAAGAAGTAGTCCAATTCAAGTTTTAGGTATCCATTATTGACTTTTTAGCTGGCTTTGGTGCCTTGGACATGAGCTAGGACCTTAAGATTCTGCATGAAAGGAGGACTAGCAGCCGAGGTCCACGGGAGAATGTGAAAAGTGTTCATATGTAGTAAAAACCTGAGAAAATCGGCCGTTTTCGTCATTTGTTATGGAATCGACTTAAAGCCAGATCGTCACATTGGCCGCTCTTCTCTCTGGAACGGTTGAACTTATCGTCTGCAAAGCTATGTCGCGTGCTGCGGTATGCGGAGGCACTAAATGCACCATAGTAGAACACAGGTGAAGCTTCTAAGTTGATGTAATAGCCAGTAAGAAGTAGTACAATTCAAGTTTTAATTAGTGATTATTGACTTTTTAGCTGGATTTGGTGCCTTGGACATGAGCTAGGACCTTAAGATTCTGCATGAAAGGAGGACTAGCAGCCGAGTTGCACGGGAGAATGTGAAAGTGTTCATATGTAGTAAAAACCTGAGAAATCCGTCCGTTTTCGTCATTTGTTATCGAATCGACTTAAAGCCAGATCGTCACATTGGCCGCTCTTCTCTCTGAAACGGTTGTACTTATCGTCTGCAAAGCTATGTCGCGTGCTGCGGTATGCGGAGACACAAAAAGCACCATAGTAGAACACAGATGAAGCTTCTAAGTTGATGTAATAGCAAGTAAGAAGTAGTACAATTCTATGTTTTGGTACTGATTATTGACTTTTTAGCTGGCTTTGGTGCCTTGGACATGAGCTAGGACCTTAAGAATCTGCATGAAAGGAGGACTAGCAGCCGAGTTGCACGGGAGAATGTGAAAAGTGTTCATATGTAGTAAAAACCTGAGAAATCCGTCCGTTTTCGTAATTTGTTATCGAATCAACTTAAAGCCAGATCGTCACATTGGCCCCTCTTCTCTCTGGAACGGTTGTACTTATCGTCTGCAAAGCTATGTCGCGTGCTGCGGTATGCGGAGTCACTAAAAGCACCATAGTAGAACACAGATGAAGCTCCTAAGTTGATGTGATAGCCAGTGAGAAGTAGTACAATTCAAGTTTTAGGTATCGATTATTGACTTTTTAGCGGGCTTTGGTGCCTTGGACATGAGCTACGACCTTAAGATTCTGCATGAAAGGAGGACTAGCAGCCGAGTTGCACGGGAGAGTGTGAGAAGTGTTTACACGTAGTAAAAACCTGAGAAATCCGTCCGTTTTCGTCATTTGTTATCGAATCGACTTAAAGCCAGATCGTCACTTGGCCGCTCTTCTCTCTGGAACGGTTGTACTTATCGTCTGCAAAGCTATGTCGCGTGCTGCGGTATGCGGAGACACTAAATGTACCATAGTAGAACACAGATGAAGCTTCTAAGTTGATGTAATAGCCAGTAAGAAGTTGTACAATTCAAGTTTTAGGTAGTGATTATTGACTTTTTATCTGGCTTTGGTGCCTTTTACATGAGCTAGGACGTTAAGATTCTGCATGAAAGGAGGACTAGCAGCCGAGTTGCACGGGACAATGTGAAAAGTGTTCATATGTAGTAAAAACCTGAGAAATCCGTCCGTTTTCGTCATTTGTTATCGACTCAACTTAAAGCCAGATCATCACATTGGCCGCTCTTCTCTCTGAAACGGTCGTAATTATCGTCTGCAAAGCTATGTCGCGAGCTGCGGTATGCGGAGACACTAAAAGGACCATAGTAGAACACATATGAAGCCTCTAAGATGATGTAATTGCCAGTAAGAAGTAGTACAATTCAAGTTTTAGGTATCGATTATTGACTTTTTAGCTGGCTTTGGTGCCTTGGACTTGAGCTAGGACCTTAAGGTTCTGCATGAAAGGAGGACTAGCAGCCGAGTTGCACGGGAGAGTGTGAAAAGTGTTTACACGTAGTAAAAACCTGAGAAATCCGTCCGTTTTCGTCATTTGTTATCGAATCGACTTAAAGCCAGATCGTCACATTTGCCGCTCTTCACTCTGAAACGGTAATACTTATCGTCTGCAAAGCTATGTTGCGTGCTGCGGTATGCGGAGACACTAAAAACACCATAGTAGAACACAGATGAAGCTTCTAAGTTGATGTAATAGCCAGATAGAAGTAGTACAATTCAAGTTTTAGGTATCGATTATTGATTTTTTAACTGGCTTTGGTGCCTTGGACATGAGCTAGGACCTTAAGATTCTGCATGAAAGGAGGACTAGTTGCCGAGTTGCACGGGAGAAAGTGAAAAGTGTTCATATGTAGAAAACACCTGAGAAATTAGTCTGTTTTCGTCATTTGTTATCGAATCGACTTAAAACCAGATCGTCACATTGGTCGCTTTTTTCTCTGAAACGATTGTACTTATCGTCTGCAAAGCTATGTCGCATGCTGCGGTATGCGGAGACACTAAAAGCACCATAGTAGAACACAGATGAAGGTTCTAAGTTGATGTAATAGCCAGTAAGAAGTAGTCCAAATCAAGTTTTAGGTATCCATTATGGACTTTTTAGCTGGCTTTGGTGCCTTGGACATGAGCTAGGACCTTAAGATTCTGCATGAAAGGAGGACTAGCAGCCGAGTTCCACGGCAGAATGTGAAAAGTGTTCATATGTAGTAAAAACCTGAGAAATCCGTCCGTTTTCGTCATTTGTTATCGAATCGACTTAAAGCCAGATCGTCACATTGGCCGCTCTTCTCTCTGGTACGGTTGTACTTATCGTCTGCAAAGCTATGTCGCGTGCTGCGGTATGCGGAGGCACTAAATGCACCATAGTAGAACACAGATGAAGCTTCTAAGTTGATGTAATAGCCAGTAAGAAGTAGTACAATTCAAGTTTTAGGTACTGATTATTTACTTTTTAGCTGGCTTTGGAGCCTTGGACATGAGCTAGGACCTTAAGATTCTGCATGAAAGGAGGACTAGCAGCCGCGTTGCACGGGAGAATGTGAAAAGTGTTCATATGTAGTAAAAACCTGAGAAATCCGTCCGTTTTCGTCATTTGTTATCGAATCGACTTAAAGCCAGATCGTCACATTGGCCGCTCTTCTCTCTGAAACGGTTGTACTTATCGTCTGCAAAGCCATGTCGCGTGCTGCGGTATGCGGAGACACAAAAAGCACCATAGTAGAACACAGATGAAGCTTCTAAGTTGATGTAATAGCAAGTAAGAAGTAGTACAATTCTTTGTTTTGGTACTGATTATTGACTATTTAGCTGGCTTTGGTGCCTTGGACATGAGCTAGGACCTTAAGATTCTGCATGAAAGGAGGACTAGCAGCAGAGTTGCACGGGACAATGTGAAAAGTGTTCATATGTAGTAAAAACCTGAGAAATCCGTCCGTTTTCGTCATTTGTTATCGAATCGACTTAAAGATAGATCGTCACATTGGCCGCTCTTCTCTCTGAAACGGTTGTACTTATCGTCTGCAAAGCTATGTCGCGTGCTGCGGTATGCGGAGACACTAAAAGGACCATAGTAGAACACAGATGAAGCCTCTAAGATGATGTAATTGCCAGTAAGAAGTAGTACAATTCAAGTTTTAGGTATCGATTATTGAATTTTTAGCTGGCTTTGGTGCCTTGGACATGAGCTAGGACCTTAAGATTTTGCATGAAAGGAGGACTAGCAGCCGAGTTGCACGAGAGAGTGTGAAAAGTGTTCACATGGAGTAAAAACCTGAGAAATCCGTCCGTTTTCGTCATTTGTTATCGAATCGACTTAAAGCCAGATCGTCACATTGGCCGCTCTTCTCTCTGAAACGGTTGTACTTATCGTCTGCAAAGCTATGTCGCGTGCTGCGGTATGCGGAGACACTAAAAGCACCATAGTAGAACACAGATGAAGCTTCTAAGTTGATGTAATAGCCAGTAAGAAGTAGTACAATTCAAGTTTTAGGTATCGATTATTGGCTTTGTACCTCGCTTTGGCGCCTTGGACATGAGCTAGGACCTTAAGATTCTGCATGAAAGGAGGATTAGCAGCCGCGTTGCACGGGAGAATGTGAAAAGTGTTCATATGTAGTAAAAACCTTAGAAATCCGTCCGTTTTCATCATTTGTTATCGAATCGACTTAAAGCCAGATCGCCACATTGGCCGCTCTTCTCTCTGGAACCGTTGTACTTATCGTCTGCAAAGCTATGACGTGTGCTGCGGTATGAGGAGACACTAAAACCACCATAGTAAAACACAGATGAAGCATCTAATTTAATGTAATAGAAAGTAAGAAGTAGTACAATTCAAGTTTTAGGTATCGATTATGGACTTTTTAGCTGGCTTTGGTGCCTTTTGCATGAGCTAGGACCTTCAGAATCTGCATGAAAGGAGGACTAGCAGCCAAGTTGCACGGGAGAATGTGAAAAGTGTTCATATGTAGTAAAAACCTGAGAAATCCGTCGGTTTTCGTCATCTGTTATCGAATCGACTTAAAGCCAGATCGTCACATTGGTCGCTCTAATCTCTGAAACGATTGTACTTATCGTCTGCAAAGCTATGTCTCGTGCTCCGGAATGCGGAGACACTAAAAGCACCATAGTAGAAAACAGATGAAGCTTGTAAGTTGATGTAATAGCCAGTAATATATAGTACAATTCAAGTTTCAGGTAGCGATTATTGACTTTATAGCTGGCTCTGGAGCCTTGGACATGAGCTAGGACCTTAAGATTCTGCATGAAAGGAGGACTAGCAGCCGAGTTGCACGGGAGAATGTGGAATGTGTTCATATGTAGTAAAAACCTAGAAATCCGTCCGTCTTCGTCATTTGTTATCGAATCCACTTAAAGCCAGATCGTCATATTGGCCGCATTTATGTCTAAAACGGTTGGACTTACCGTCTGCAAAGCTATGTCGCGTGCTGCGGTATGCGGAGACACTAAAAGCATCATAGTAGAACACAGATGAAGCTTCTAAATTGATGTAATAGACAGTAAGAAGTAGTACAATTCAAGTTTTAGGTATCGATTATTGACTTTATAGCTATCTTTGGTGCCTTGAACATGAGCTAGGACCTTAAGATTCTGCATGAAAGGAGGACTAGCAGCTGATTTGCACGGGAGAATGTGAAAAGTGTTCATATGTAGTAAAATCCTGAGACATCGGTCCGTTTTCGTCATTTGTTATCGACTCGACTTAAAGCCAGATCTTCACATTGGCCGCACTTCTCTCTGAAACGGTTGTACTTATCGTCTGCAAAGCTATGACGTGTGCTGCGGTATGCGGAGACACTAAAACCACCATAGTAAAACACAGATGAAGCTTCTAAGTTGATGTAATAGCCAATAAGATTTAGTACAATTCTAGTTTTAGGTATCGATTATTGACTTTTTAGCTGGCTTTGGTTCCTTGGACATGAGCTAGGACCTTAAGATTCTGCATGAAAGGAGGACTAGCAGCCGTGTTGCACGGGAGAATGTGAGAAGTGTTCATAGGTAGTAAAAACCTAGAAATCCGTCCGTTTTCGTCATTTGTTACCGAATCGACTTAAAGCCAGATCGTCACATTGGTCGCTCTTCTCTCTGAAACGGGTGTACTTATCGTCTGCAAAGCTATGTCGCGTGCTGCGGTATGCGGAGACACTAAAAGCACCATAGTAGAACACAGATGAAGGTTCTAAGTTGATGTAATAGCCAGTAAGAAGTAGACCAATTCAAGTTTTAGGTATGGATTATTGACATTTTAGCTGGCTTTGGTTCCTTGGACATGAGCTAGGAACTTAAGATTCTACATGAAAGGAGGACTAGCTGCCGAGTTGCACGGGAGAATGTCAAAAGTGTTCATATGTAGTATAAACCTGAGAAATCCGTCCGTTTTCGTCATTTGTTATCGAATCGACTTAAAGCCAGATCGTCACTTGGCCGCTCTTCTCTCTGGAACGGTTGTACTTATCGTCTGCAAAGCTATGTCTCGTGCTCCGGTATGCGGAGACACTAAAAGCACATAGTAGAAAACAGATGAAGCTTCTAAGTTGATGTAATAGCCAGTAAGATATAGTACAATTCAAGTTTAAGGTATCGGTTATTGACTTTTTAGCTGGCTTTGGTGCCTTGGACATGAGCTAGGACCTTAAGATTCTGCATGAAAGGAGGACTAGCAGCCGAGTTGCACGGAAGAATTTGGAATGTGTTCATATGTAGTAAAAACCTAGAAATCCGT
Organism: Schistocerca gregaria; assembly: GCF_023897955.1. NCBI lineage: Eukaryota > Metazoa > Arthropoda > Insecta > Orthoptera > Acrididae > Schistocerca > Schistocerca gregaria. Next base: position 1,572,937 of record NW_026061773.1, read on the forward strand.
CCGTTTTCGTCATTTGTTATCGAATCGACTTAAAGCCAGATCGTCACATTGGCCGCTCTTCTCTCTGAAACAGTTGTACTTATCGTCTGCAAAGCTACGTCGCGTGCTGCGGTCTGCGGAGACACTAAAAGCACCATAGCAGAACACAGATGATAGTCCTAAGTTAATGTAATAGCCAGTAAGAAGTAGACCAATTCAAGTTTTAGGTATCGATAATTGACTTTTTAGCGGGCTTTGGTGCCTTGGACATGAGCTAGGACCTTAAGATTCTGCATGAAAGGAGGACTAGCAGCCGAGTTGCACGGGAGAATGTGAAAAGTGTTCATATGTAGTAAAAACTTGAGAAATCCGTCCGTTTTCGTCATTTGTTATCGACTCGACTTAAAGCCAGATCATCACATTATCCGCTCTTCTCTCTGAAATCGTCGTAATTATCGTCTGAAAAGCTATGTCTCGTGCTCCGGAATGCGGAGACACTAAAAGCACGATAGTAGAAAACAGATGAAGCTTCTAAGTTGATGTAATAGCCAGTAATATATAGTACAATTCAAGTTTCAGGTATCGATTATTGACTTTATAGCTGGCTTTGAAGCCTTGGACATGAGCTAGGACCTTAAGATTCTGCATGAAAGGAGGACTAGCAGCCGAGTTGCACGGGAGAATGTGGAATGTGTTCATATGTAGTAAAAACCTAGAAATCCGTCCGTTTTCGTCATTTGTTACAGAATCGACTTAAAGCCAGATCGTCACATTGGCCGCTCTTCTCTCTGAAACGGTTGTACTTATCGTCTGCAAAGCTATGTCGCGTGCTGCGGTATGCGGAGACACTAAAAGCACCATAGTAGAACACAGATGAAGGTTCTAAGTTGATGTAATAGCCAGTAAGAAGTAGTCCAATTCAAGTTTTAGGTATCGATAATTGACTTTTTAGCTGGCTTTGGTGCCTTGGCCATGAGCTAGGACCTTAAGGTTCTGCATGAAAGGAGGACTAGCAGCCGAGTTGCACGGGAGAATGTGAAAAGTGTTCATATGTAGTAAAAACCTAGAAATCCGACCGTTTTCGTCATTTGTTATCGAATCGACTTAAAGCCAGATCGTCACATTGGTCGCTCTTCTCTCTGAAACGATTGTACTTATCGTCTGCAAAGCTATGTCGCGTGCTGCGGTATGCGGAGACACTAAAAGCACCATAGTAGAACACAGATGAAGGTTCTAAGTTGATGTAATAGCCAGTAAGAAGTAGACCAATTCAAGTTTTAGGTATAGATTATTGACTTTTTAGCTGGCTTTGGTTCTTTGGACATGAGCTAGGAACTTAAGATTCTGCATGAAAGGAGGACTAGCTGCCGAGTTGCACGGGAGAATGTGAAAAGTGTTCATATGTAGTAAAAACCTGATAAATCCGTCCGTTTTCGTCATTTGTTATCGACTCGACTTATAGCCAGATCTCCACATTGGCCGCTCTTCTCTCTGAAACGGTCCTAATTATCGTCTGCAAAGCTATGTCACGTGCTCCGGTATGCGGAGACACTAAAAGCACCATAGTAGAAAACAGATGAAGCTTCTAAGTTGATGTAATAGCCAGTAAGATATAGTACAATTCTTTGTTTTGGTACTGATTATTGACTATTTAGCTGGCTTTGGTGCCTTGGACATGAGCTAGGACCTTAAGATTCTGCATGAAAGGAGGACTAGCTGCCGAGTTGCACGGGACAATGTGAAAAGTGTTCATATGTAGTAAAAACCTGAGAAATCCGTCCGTTTTCGTCATTTGTTATCGAATCGACTTAAAGATAGATCGTCACATTGGCCGCTCTTCTCTCTGAAACGGTTGTACTTATCGTCTGCAAAGCTATGTCGCGTGCTGCGGTATGCGGAGACACTAAAAGGACCATAGTAGAACACAGATGAAGCCTCTAAGATGATGTAATTGCCAGTAAGAAGTAGTACAATTCAAGTTTTAGGTATCGATTATTGAATTTTTAGCTGGCTTTGGTGCCTTGGACATGAGCTAGGACCTTAAGATTTTGCATGAAAGGAGGACTAGCAGCCGAGTTGCACGAGAGAGTGTGAAAAGTGTTCACATGGAGTAAAAACCTGAGAAATCCGTCCGTTTTCGTCATTTGTTATCGAATCGACTTAAAGCCAGATCGTCACATTGGCCGCTCTTCTCTCTGAAACGGTTGTACTTATCGTCTGCAAAGCTATGTCGCGTGCTGCGGTATGCGGAGACACTAAAAGCACTATAGTAGAACACAGATGAAGCTTCTAAGTTGATGTAATAGCCAGTAAGAAGTAGTACAATTCAAGTTTTAGGTATCGATTATTGGCTTTGTACCTCGCTTTGGCGCCTTGGACATGAGCTAGGACCTTAAGATTCTGCATGAAAGGAGGATTAGCAGCCGCGTTGCACGGGAGAATGTGAAAAGTGTTCATATGTAGTAAAAACCTTAGAAATCCGTCCGTTTTCATCATTTGTTATCGAATCGACTTAAAGCCAGATCGCCACATTGGCCACTCTTCTCTCTGGAACCGTTGTACTTATCGTCTGCAAAGCTATGACGTGTGCTGCGGTATGAGGAGACACTAAAACCACCATAGTAAAACACAGATGAAGCATCTAATTTAATGTAATAGAAAGTAAGAAGTAGTACAATTCAAGTTTTAGGTATCGATTATGGACTTTATAGCTGGCTTTGGTGCCTTTTGCATGAGCTAGGACCTTCAGAATCTGCATGAAAGGAGGACTAGCAGCCAAGTTGCACGGGAGAATGTGAAAAGTGTTCATATGTAGTAAAAACCTGAGAAATCCGTCGGTTTTCGTCATCTGTTATCGAATCGACTTAAAGCCAGATCGTCACATTGGTCGCTCTAATCTCTGAAACGATTGTACTTATCGTCTGCAAAGCTATGTCTCGAGCTCCGGAATGCGGAGACACTAAAAGCACCATAGTAGAAAACAGATGAAGCTTGTAAGTTGATGTAATAGCCAGTAATATATAGTACAATTCAAGTTTCAGGTAGCGATTATTGACTTTATAGCTGGCTCTGGAGCCTTGGACATGAGCTAGGACCTTAAGATTCTGCATGAAAGGAGGACTAGCAGCCGAGTTGCACGGGAGAATGTGGAATGTGTTCATATGTAGTAAAAACCTAGAAATCCGTCCGTCTTCGTCATTTGTTATCGAATCCACTTAAAGCCAGATCGTCATATTGGCCGCATTTATGTCTAAAACGGTTGGACTTACCGTCTGCAAAGCTATGTCGCGTGCTGCGGTATGCGGAGACACTAAAAGCATCATAGTAGAACACAGATGAAGCTTCTAAATTGATGTAATAGACAGTAAGAAGTAGTACAATTCAAGTTTTAGGTATCGATTATTGACTTTATAGCTATCTTTGGTGCCTTGAACATGAGCTAGGACCTTAAGATTCTGCATGAAAGGAGGACTAGCAGCTGATTTGCACGGGAGAATGTGAAAAGTGTTCATATGTAGTAAAATCCTGAGACATCGGTCCGTTTTCGTCATTTGTTATCGACTCGACTTAAAGCCAGATCTTCACATTGGCCGCACTTCTCTCTGAAACGGTTGTACTTATCGTCTGCAAAGCTATGACGTGTGCTGCGGTATGCGGAGACACTAAAACCACCATAGTAAAACACAGATGAAGCTTCTAAGTTGATGTAATAGCCAATAAGATTTAGTACAATTCTAGTTTTAGGTATCGATTATTGACTTTTTAGCTGGCTTTGGTTCCTTGGACATGAGCTAGGACCTTAAGATTCTGCATGAAAGGAGGACTAGCAGCCGTGTTGCACGGGAGAATGTGAGAAGTGTTCATAGGTAGTAAAAACCTAGAAATCCGTCCGTTTTCGTCATTTGTTACCGAATCGACTTAAAGCCAGATCGTCACATTGGTCGCTCTTCTCTCTGAAACGGGTGTACTTATCGTCTGCAAAGCTATGTCGCGTGCTGCGGTATGCGGAGACACTAAAAGCACCATAGTAGAACACAGATGAAGGTTCTAAGTTGATGTAATAGCCAGTAAGAAGTAGACCAATTCAAGTTTTAGGTATGGATTATTGACATTTTAGCTGGCTTTGGTTCCTTGGACATGAGCTAGGAACTTAAGATTCTACATGAAAGGAGGACTAGCTGCCGAGTTGCACGGGAGAATGTCAAAAGTGTTCATATGTAGTATAAACCTGAGAAATCCGTCCGTTTTCGTCATTTGTTATCGAATCGACTTAAAGCCAGATCGTCACTTGGCCGCTCTTCTCTCTGGAACGGTTGTACTTATCGTCTGCAAAGCTATGTCTCGTGCTCCGGTATGCGGAGACACTAAAAGCACATAGTAGAAAACAGATGAAGCTTCTAAGTTGATGTAATAGCCAGTAAGATATAGTACAATTCAAGTTTAAGGTATCGGTTATTGACTTTTTAGCTGGCTTTGGTGCCTTGGACATGAGCTAGGACCTTAAGATTCTGCATGAAAGGAGGACTAGCAGCCGAGTTGCACGGAAGAATTTGGAATGTGTTCATATGTAGTAAAAACCTAGAAATCCGTCCGTTTTCGTCATTTGTTATCGAATCGACTTAAAGCCAGATCGTCACATTGGCCGCTCTTCTCTCTGAAACAGTTGTACTTATCGTCTGCAAAGCTACGTCGCGTGCTGCGGTCTGCGGAGACACTAAAAGCACCATAGCAGAACACAGATGATGGTCCTAAGTTAATGTAATAGCCAGTAAGAAGTAGACCAATTCAAGTTTTAGGTATCGATAATTGACTTTTTAGCGGGCTTTGGTGCCTTGGACATGAGCTAGGACCTTAAGATTCTGCATGAAAGGAGGACTAGCAGCCGAGTTGCACGGGAGAATGTGAAAAGTGTTCATATGTAGTAAAAACTTGAGAAATCCGTCCGTTTTCGTCATTTGTTATCGACTCGACTTAAAGCCAGATCATCACATTATCCGCTCTTCTCTCTGAAATCGTCGTAATTATCGTCTGAAAAGCTATGTCTCGTGCTCCGGAATGCGGAGACACTAAAAGCACGATAGTAGAAAACAGATGAAGCTTCTAAGTTGATGTAATAGCCAGTAATATATAGTACAATTCAAGTTTCAGGTATCGATTATTGACTTTATAGCTGGCTTTGAAGCCTTGGACATGAGCTAGGACCTTAAGATTCTGCATGAAAGGAGGACTAGCAGCCGAGTTGCACGGGAGAATGTGGAATGTGTTCATATGTAGTAAAAACCTAGAAATCCGTCCGTTTTCGTCATTTGTTACAGAATCGACTTAAAGCCAGATCGTCACATTGGCCGCTCTTCTCTCTGAAACGGTTGTACTTATCGTCTGCAAAGCTATGTCGCGTGCTGCGGTATGCGGAGACACTAAAAGCACCATAGTAGAACACAGATGAAGGTTCTAAGTTGATGTAATAGCCAGTAAGAAGTAGTCCAATTCAAGTTTTAGGTATCGATAATTGACTTTTTAGCTGGCTTTGGTGCCTTGGCCATGAGCTAGGACCTTAAGGTTCTGCATGAAAGGAGGACTAGCAGCCGAGTTGCACGGGAGAATGTGAAAAGTGTTCATATGTAGTAAAAACCTAGAAATCCGACCGTTTTCGTCATTTGTTATCGAATCGACTTAAAGCCAGATCGTCACATTGGTCGCTCTTCTCTCTGAAACGATTGTACTTATCGTCTGCAAAGCTATGTCGCGTGCTGCGGTATGCGGAGACACTAAAAGCACCATAGTAGAACACAGATGAAGGTTCTAAGTTGATGTAATAGCCAGTAAGAAGTAGACCAATTCAAGTTTTAGGTATAGATTATTGACTTTTTAGCTGGCTTTGGTTCTTTGGACATGAGCTAGGAACTTAAGATTCTGCATGAAAGGAGGACTAGCTGCCGAGTTGCACGGGAGAATGTGAAAAGTGTTCATATGTAGTAAAAACCTGATAAATCCGTCCGTTTTCGTCATTTGTTATCGACTCGACTTATAGCCAGATCTCCACATTGGCCGCTCTTCTCTCTGAAACGGTCCTAATTATCGTCTGCAAAGCTATGTCACGTGCTCCGGTATGCGGAGACACTAAAAGCACCATAGTAGAAAACAGATGAAGCTTCTAAGTTGATGTAATAGCCAGTAAGATATAGTACAATTCAACTTTTAGGTATCGATTATTGACTTTTTAGCTGGCTTTGGTGCCTTGGACATGAGCTAGGACCTTAAGATTCTGTATGAAAGGAGGACTAGCTGCCGAGTTGCACGGAAGAATGTGGAATGTGTTCATATGTAGTAAAAACCTAGAAATCCGTCCGTTTTCGTCATTTGTTATAGAATCGACTTAAAGCCAGATCGACACATTGGCCGCTCTTCTCTCTGAAACAGTTGTACTTATCGTCTGCAAAGCTACGTCGCGTGCTGCGGTATGCGGAGACACTAAAACCACCATAGTAAAACACAGATGAAGCTTCTAAGTTGACGTAATAGCGAGTAAGATATAGTACAATTCAAGTTTTAGGTATCGATTATTGACTTTTTAGCTGGCTTTGGTGCCTTGGACATGAGCTAGGACCTTAAGATTCTGCATGAAAGGAGGACAATCAGCCGAGTTGTACGGGAGAATGTGAAAAGTGTTCATATGTAGTAAAAACCTAGAAATCCGTACGTTTTCGTCATTTGTTATCGAATCCACTTAAAGCCAGATCGTCATATTGGCCGCATTTATGTCTAAAACGGTTGGACTTATCGTCTGCAAAGCTATGTCGCGTGCTGCGGTATGCGGAGACACTAAAAGCACCATAGTAAAAGACAGATGAAGCATGTAATTTAATGTAATAGCCAGTAAGAAGTAGTACAATTAAAGTTTTAGGTATCGATTATGGACTTTTTAGCTGGCTTTGGTGACTTGGACATGAGCTAGGACCTTAAGAATCTGCATGAAAGTAGGACTAGCAGCCGTGTTGCACGGGAGAATGTGAAAAGTGTTCATGTGTAGTAAAAACCTGAGAAATCCGTCCGTATTCGTCATTTGTTACCGAATCGGCTTAAAGCCAGATCGTCACATTGGTCGCTCTTCTCTCTGAAACAATTGTACTTATCGACTGCAAAGCTATGTCGCGTGCTGCGGTATGCGGAGACACTAAAAGCACCATAGTAGAAAACAGATGAAGCTTCTAAGTTGATGTAATAGCCAGTAAGATATAGTACAATTCAAGTTTTAGGTATCGATTATTGACTTTTTAGCTGGCTTTGGTGCCTTGGACATGAGCTAGAACCTTAAGATTCTGCATGAAAGGAGGACTAGCAGCCGACTTGCACGGAAGAATGTAGAATGTGTTCATATGTAGTAAAAACCTAGAAATCCGTCCGTTTTCGTCATTTGTTATCGAATCGACTTAAAGCCAGATCGTCACATTGGCCGCTCTTCTCTCTGAAACGGTTGTACTTATCTTCTGCAAAGCTACGTCGCGTGCTGCGGTATGCGGAGACACTAAAAGATCCATGGTATAACACAGTTGAAGCTTCTAAGTTGATGTAATAGCCAGTAAGAAGTAGCACAATCAAGTTTTAGGTATCGATTATTGACTTTTTAGCTGGCTTTGGTGCCTTGGACATGAGCTAGGACCTTAAGATTCTGCATGAAAGGAGGACTATCAGCCGAGTTGTACGGGAGAATGTGAAAAGTGTTCATATGTAGTAAAAACCTAGAAATCCGTCCGTTTTCGTCATTTGTTATCGAATACACCTAAAGCCAGATCGTCATATTGGCCTCATTTATGTCTAAAACGGTTGTACTTATCGTCTACTAATCTATGTCGCGTACTGCGGTATGCGGGGACACAAAAAAGCACCACAGTAGAACACAGATGAAGGTTCTAAGTTGATGTAATAGCCAGTAAGAAGTAGTCCAATTCAAGTTTTAGGTATCGATTATTGACTTTTTAGCGGGCTTTGGTGCCTTGGACATGAGCTAGGACCTTAAGATTCTGCACGAAAGGAGGACTAGCAGCCGAGTTGCACGGGAGAATATGAAAAGTGTTCATATGTAGTAAAAACCTGAGAAATCCGCCCGTTTTCGTCATTTGTTATCGACTCGACTTAAAGCCAGATCATCACATTGGCCGCTCTTCTCTCTGAAACGGTTGTACTTATCGTCTGCAAAGCTATGTCGCGTGCTGCGGTATGCGGAGACACTAAAAGCACCATAGTAGAACACAGATGAAGCTTCTAAGTTGATGTAATAGCCACTAAGAAGTAGTACAATTCAAGTTTTAGGTATCGATTATTGACTTTTTAGGTGGCTTTGGTGCCTTGGACTTCAGCTAGGACCTTAAGATTCTGCATGAAAGGAGGACTAGCAGCTGAGTTGCATGGGAGAATGTGAAAAGTGTTCATATGCAGTAAAACCCCGAAAAATCCGTTCGTTATCGTCATTTTTTTATCGAATCGACATAAGGCCAGATCGTCACATTGGCTGCTCTTCTCTTTGAAATGGTTGTACTTATCGTCTGCAAAGATATGACGTTTTCTGCGGTATGCGGAGACACTAAAAGCACCATAGTAGAACACAGATGAAGCTTCTAAGTTGATGTAATACCCAGTAAGATATAGTACAATTCTAGTTTTAGGTATCGATTATTGACTTATTAGCTATCTTCGGTGCCTTGGACATGAGCTAGGACCTTAAGATTCTGCATGAAAGGAGGACTAGCAGCCGCGTTGCACGGGAGAAAGTGAGAAGTGTTCATATGTAGTAAAAACCTGAGAAATCCGTCTGTTTTCGTCATTTGTTATCGAATCGACTTAAAGCCAGAATGTCACACTGGCCGCTCTTCTCTCTGAAACGATTGTACTTATCGTCTGCAAAGCTATGTCGCGTGCTGCGGTATGCGGAGACACTAAAAGCACCATTGTAGAACACAGATGAAGGTTCTAAGTTGATGTAATAGCCCATAAGAAGTAGACCAATTCAAGTTTTAGGTATAGATTATTGACATTTTAGCTGGCTTTGGTTCCTTGGACATGAGCTAGGAACTTAAGATTCTGCATGAAAGGAGCACTAGCTGCCGAGTAGCATGGGAGAATGTCAAAAGTGTTCATATGTAGTAAAAACCTGAGAAATCCGTCCGTTTTCGTCATTTGTTATCGACTCGACTTAAAGCCAGATCTCCACATTGGCCGCTCTTCTCTCTGAAACGGTCCTAATTACCGTCTGCAAAGCTATGTCTCGTGCTCCGGTATGCGGAGACACTAAAAGCACATAGTAGAAAACAGATGAAGCTTCTAAGTTGATGTAATAGCCAGTAAAATATAGTACAATTCAAGTTTAAGGTATCGATTATTGACTTTTTAGCTGGCTTTGGTGCCTTGGACATGAGCTAGGACCTTAAGATTCTGCATGAAAGGAGGACTAGCAGCCGAGTTGCACGGAAGAATTTGGATTGTGTTCATATGTAGTAAAAACCTAGAAATCCGTCCGTTTTCGTCATTTGTTATCGAATCGACTTAAAGCCAGATCGTCACATTGGCCGCTCTTCTCTCTGAAACAGTTGTACTAATCGTCTGCAAAGCTACGTCGCGTGCTGCGGTCTGCGGAGACACTAAAAGCACCATAGCAGAACACAGATGAAGGTCCTAAGTTAATGTAATAGCCAGTAAGAAGTAGACCAATTCAAGTTTTAGGTATCGATAATTGACTTTTTAGCGGGCTTTGGTGCCTTGGACATGAGCTAGGACCTTAAGATTCTGCATGAAAGGAGGACTAGCAGCCGAGTTGCACGGGAGAATGTGAAAAGTGTTCATATGTAGTAAAAACTTGAGAAATCCGTCCGTTTTCGTCATTTGTTATCGACTCGACTTAAAGCCAGATCATCACATTGGCCGCTCTTCTCTCTGAAATCGTCGTAATTATCGTCTGCAAAGCTATGTCTCGTGCTCCGGAATGCTGAGACACTAAAAGCACCATAGTAGAAAACAGATGAAGCTTCTAAGTTGATGTAATAGCCAGTAATATATAGTACAATTCAAGTTTCAAGTATCGATTATTGACTTTATAGCTGGCTCTGGAGCCTTGGACATGAGCTAGGACCTTAAGATTCTGCATGAAAGGAGGACTAGCAGCCGAGTTGCACGGGAGAATGTGGAATGTGTTCATATGTTGTAAAAACCTGAGAAATCCGTCCGTATTCGTCATTTTTTACCGAATCGGCTTAAAGCCAGATCGTCACATTGGTCGCTCTTCGCTCTGAAACAATTGTACTTATCGACTGCAAAGCTATGTCGCGTGCTGCGGTATGCGGAGACACTAAAAGCACCATAGTAGAAAACAGATGAAGCTTCTAAGTTGATGTAATAGCCAGTAAGATATAGTACAATTCAAGTTTTAGGTATCGATTATTGACTTTTTAGCTGGCTTTGGTGCCTTGGACATGAGCTAGGACCTTAAGATTCTGCATGAAAGGAGGACTAGCAGCCGAGTTGCACGGAAGAATGTGGAATGTGTTAATATGTAGTAAAAACCTAGAAATCCGACCGTTTTCGTCATTTGTTATCGAATCGACTTAAAGCCAGATCGTCACATTGGCCGCTCTTCTCTCTGAAACAGTTGTACTTATCGTCTGCAAAGCTACGTCGCGTGCTGCGGTATGCGGAGACACTAAAAGATCCATAGTATAACACAGTTGAAGCTTCTAAGTTGATGTAATAGCCAGTAAGAAGTAGCACAATCAAGTTTTAGGTATCGATTGTTGACTTTTTAGCTGGTTTGGTGCCTTGGACATGAGCTAGGACCTTAAGATTCTGCATGAAAGGAGGACTATCCGCCGAGTTGTACAGGAGATTGTGAAAAGTGTTCATATGTAGTAAAAACCTAGAAATCCGTCCGTTTTCGTCATTTGTTATCGAGTCCACCTAAAGCCAGATCGTCATATTGGCCGCATTTATGTCTAAAACGGTTGTACTTATCGACTGCAAAGCTATGTCGCGTGCTGCGGTATGCGGAGACACTAAAAACACCATAGTAAAAGACAGATGAAGCATGTAATTTAATGTAATAGCCAGTAAGAAGTAGTACAATTAAAGTTTTAGGTATCGATTATGGACTTTTTAGCTGGCTTTGGTGACTTGGACATGAGCTAGGACCTTAAGAATCTGCATGAAAGTAGGACTAGCAGCCGTGTTGCACGGGAGAATGTGAAAAGTGTTCATGTGTAGTAAAAACCTGAGAAATCCGTCCGTATTCGTCATTTTTTACCGAATCGGCTTAAAGCCAGATCGTCACATTGGTCGCTCTTCGCTCTGAAACAATTGTACTTATCGACTGCAAAGCTATGTCGCGTGCTGCGGTATGCGGAGACACTAAAAGCACCATAGTAGAAAACAGATGAAGCTTCTAAGTTGATGTAATAGCCAGTAAGATATAGTACAATTCAAGTTTTAGGTATCGATTATTGACTTTTTAGCTGGCTTTGGTGCCTTGGACATGAGCTAGGACCTTAAGATACTGCATCAAAGGAGGACTAGCAGCCGAGTTGCACGGAAGAATGTGGAATGTGTTCATATGTAGTAAAAACCTAGAAATCCGACCGTTTTCGTCATTTGTTATCGAATCGACTTAAAGCCAGATCGTCACATTGGCCGCTCTTCTCTCTGAAACAGTTGTACTTATCGTCTGCAAAGCTACGTCGCGTGCTGCGGTATGCGGAGACACTAAAAGATCCATAGTATAACACAGTTGAAGCTTCTAAGTTGATGTAATAGCCAGTAAGAAGTAGCACAATCAAGTTTTAGGTATCGATTGTTGACTTTTTAGCTGGCTTTGGTGCCTTGGACATGAGCTAGGACCTTAAGATTCTGCATGAAAGGAGGACTATCAGCCGAGTTGTACGGGAGATTGTGAAAAGTGTTCATATGTAGTAAAAACCTAGAAATCCGTCCGTTTTCGTCATTTGTTATCGAGTCCACCTAAAGCCAGATCGTCATATTGGCCGCATTTATGTCTAAAACGGTTGTACTTATCGACTGCAAAGCTATGTCGCGTGCTGCGGTATGCGGGGACACTAAAAGCATCATAGTAGAACACAGATGAAGCTTCTAAGTTGATGTAATAGACAGTAAGAAGTAGTACAATTCAAGTTTTAGGTATCGATTATTGACTTTATAGCTGGCTTTGGTGCCTTGGACATGAGCTAGGACCTTAAGTTTCTGCATGAAAAGAGGACTAGCAGCTGATTAGCACGGGAGAATGTGAAAAGTGTTCATATGTAGTAAAAACCTGAGAAATCCGTCCGTTTTCGTCATTTGTTATCGAATGCACTTAAAGCAAGATCGTCATATTGGCCGCATTTATGTCTAAAACGGTTGTACTTATCGTCTGCAAAGCTATGTCGCGTGCTGCGGTATGCGGAGACACTAAAAGCACCATAGTAGAACACAGATGAAGGTTCTAAGTTGATGTAATAGCCAGTAAGAAGTAGTCCAATTCAAGTTTTATTTATCGATTATTGACTTTTTAGCTGGCTTTGGTGCCTTGGACATGAGCTAGGACCTTAAGATTCTGCATGAAAGGAGGACTAGCAGCCGAGTTGCACGGGAGAATGTGAAAAGTGTTCATTCGTAGTAAAAACCTAGAAATCCGTCCGTTTTTTCATTTGTTATCGAATCGACTTAAAGCCAGATCGTCACATTGGTCGCTCTTCTCTCTGAAACGATTGTACTTATCGTCTGCAAAGCTATGTCGCGTGCTGCGGTATGCGGAGACACTAAAAGCACCATAGTAGAACAAGATGAAGGTTCTAAGTTGATGTAATAGCCAGTAAGAAGTAGACCAATTCAAGTTTTAGGTATCGATTATTGACTTTTTAGCTGGCTTTGGTTCCGTGGACATGAGCTAGGAACTTAAGATTCTGCATGAAAGGAGGACTAGCTGCCGAGTTGCACGGGAGAATGTGAAAAGTGTTCATATGTAGTAAAAACCTGAGAAATCCGTCCGTTTTCGTCATTTGTTATCGACTCGACTTAAAGCCAGATCTTCACATTGGCCGCTCTTCTCTCTGAAACGGTCCTAATTATCGTCTGCAAAGCTATGTTTCGTGCTCCGGTATGCGGAGACACTAAAAGCACCATAGTAGAAAACAGATGAAGCTTCTAAGTTGATGTAATAGCCAGTAAGATATAGTACAATTCAAGTTTTAGGTATCGATTATTGACTTTCTAGCTGGCATTGGTGCCTTGGACATGGGCTAGGACCTTAAGATTCTGCATGAAAGGAGGACTAGCAGCCGAGTTGCACGGGAGAATGTGAAAAGTGTTCATATGTAGTTAAAACCTGAGAAATTCGTCCGTTTTCGTCATTTGTTATCGACTCGACTTAAAGACAGATCTTCACATTGACCGCATTTCTGTCTAAAACGGTTGTACTTATCGTCTGCAAAGCTATGTTGCTTGCTGCGGTATGTGGAGACACTAAAAGCACCATAGCAGAACACATATGATGCTTCTAAGTTGATGTAATAGCCAGTAAGATATAGTACAATTCAAGTTTCAGGTATCGATTATTGACTTTATAGCTGGCCCTGGAGACTTGGACATAGCTAGGACCTTAAGATTCTGCATGAATTGAGGACTAGCAGCCGAGTTGCACGGGAGAATGTGAAAAGTGTTCATATGTAGTAAAAACCCGAGAAATCGGTCCGTTTTCGTCATTTGTTATCGACTCGACTTAAAGCCAGATCATCACATTGGCCGCTCTTCTCTCTGAAATGGTCCTAATTATCGTCTGCAAAGCTATGTCTCTTGCTCCGGTATGCGGAGACACTAAAAGTACCATAGTAGAAAACAGATGAAGCTTCTAAGTTGATGTAATAGCCAGTAAGATATAGTACAATTCAAGTTTTAGGTATCGATTATTGACTTTTTAGGTGGCTTTGGTGCCTTGGACATGAGCTAGGACCTTAAGATTCTGCATGAAAGGAGAACTAGCAGCTGAGTTGCAAGGGAGAAAGTGAAAAGTGTTCATATGCAGTAAAGACCTGAGAAATCCGTCCGTTTTCGTCATTTGTTATCGAATCCACTTAAAGCCAGATCGTCACATTGGTCGCTCTTCTCTCTGAAACGATTGTACTTATCGTCTGCAAAGCTATGTCGCGTGCTGCGGTATGCGGAGACACTAAAAGCACCATAGTAGAACACAGATGAAGGTTCTAAGTTGATGTAATAGCCAGTAAGAAGTAGACCAATTCAAGTTTTAGGTATCGATTATTGACTTTTTAGCTGGCTTTGGTTCCGTGGACATGAGCTAGGAACTTAAGATTCTGCATGAAAGGAGGACTAGCTGCCGAGTTGCACGGGAGAATGTGAAAAGTGTTCATATGTAGTAAAAACCTGAGAAATCCGTCCGTTTTCGTCATTTGTTGTCGACTCGACTTAAAGCCAGATCTTCACATTGGCCGCTCTTCTCTCTGAAACGGTCCTAATTATCGTCTGCAAAGCTATGTCTCGTGCTCCGGTTTGCGGAGACACTAAAAGCACCATAGTAGAAAACAGATGAAGCTTCTAAGTTGATGTAATAGCCAGTAAGATATAGTACAATTCAAGTTTTAGGTATCGATTATTGACTTTTTAGCTGGCTTTGGTGCCTTGGACATGAGCTAGGACCTTAAGATTCTGCATGAAAGGAGGACTAGCAGCCGAGTTGCACGGAAGAATGTGGAATGTGTTCATATGTAGTAAAAAATTAGAAATCCGTCCGTTTTCGTCATTTGTTATCGAATCGACTTAAAGCCAGATCGTCACATTGGCCGCTCTTCTCTCTGAAACGGTTGTACTTATCGTCTGCAAAGCTACGTCGCGTGCTGCGGTATGCAGAGACACTAAAAGATCCATAGTAGAACACAGATGAAGCTTCTAAGTTGATGTAATAGCCAGTAAGAAGTAGCACAATTCAAGTTTTAGGTATCGATTATTGACTTTTTAGCTGGCTTTGGTGCCTTGGACATGAGCTAGGACCTTAAGATTCTGCATGAAAGGAGGACTATCAGCCGAGTTGTACCGGAGAATGTGAAAAGTGTTCATATGTAGTAAAAACCTAGAAATCCGTCCGTTTTCGTCATTTGTTATCGAATCCACTTAAAGCCAGATCGTCATATTGGCCGCATTTATGTCTAAAACGGTTGTACTTATCGACTACAAAGCTATGTCGCGTGCTGCGGTATGCGGAGACACTAAAAGCATCATAGTAGAACACAGATGAAGCTTCTAAGTTGATGTAATAGACAGTAAGAAGTAGTACAATTCAAGTTTTAGGTATCGATTATTGACTTTATAGAGATCTTTGGTGCCTTGGACATGAGCTAGGACCTTAAGATTCTGCATGAAAGGAGGACTAGCAGCTGATTTGCACGGGAGAATGTGAAAAGTGTTCATATGTAGTAAAAACCTGAGAAATTCGTCCGTTTTCGTCATTTGTTATCGACTCGACTTAAAGCCAGATCTTCACATTGACCGCATTTCTGTCTAAAACGGTTGTACTTATCGTCTGCAAAGCTATGTTGCTTGCTGCGGTATGTGGAGACACTAAAAGCACCATAGTAGAACACATATGAAGCTTCTAAGTTGATGTAATAGCCAGTAAGATATAGTACAATTCAAGTTTCAGGTATCGATTATTGACTTTATAGCTGGCTCTGGAGACTTGGACATAAGCTAGGACCTTAAGATTCTG
The DNA here is from genome assembly GCF_023897955.1 of Schistocerca gregaria. Taxonomy (NCBI): domain Eukaryota; kingdom Metazoa; phylum Arthropoda; class Insecta; order Orthoptera; family Acrididae; genus Schistocerca; species Schistocerca gregaria. Next base: position 1,588,670 of record NW_026061773.1, read on the forward strand.
CATGAAAGGAGGACTAGCAGCCGAGTTGCACGGGAGAATGTGAAAAGTGTTCATATGTAGTAAAAACCTGAGAAATCCGTCCGTTTTCGTCATTTGTTATCGAATCGACTTAAAGCCAAATCGTCACATTGGCCGCTCTTCTCTCTGAAACGGTTGTACTTATCGTCTGCAAAGCTATGTCGCGTGCTGCGGTATGCGGAGACACTAAAAGGACCATAGTAGAACACAGGTGAAGCCTCTAAGATGATGTAATTGCCAGTAAGAAGTAGTACAATACAATTTTTAGGTATCGATTATTGACTTTTTAGCTGGCTTTGGTGCCTTGGACATGAGCTAGGACCTTAAGATTCTGCATGAAAGGAGAACTAGCAGCCGCGTTGCACGGGAGAGTGTGAAAAGTGTTCATTTGCAGTAAAAATCCGAAAAATCCGTCCGTTTACGTCATTTGTTATCGACTCAACTTAAAGCCAGATTATCACATTGGCCGCTCTACTCTCTGAAACGGTCGTAATTATCTTCTGCAAAGCTATGTCTCGTGCTCCGGTTTGCGGAGACACTAAAAGCACCATAGTAGAAAACAGATGAAGCTTCTAAGTTGATGTAATAGCCAGTAAGATATAGTACAATTCAAGTTTTAGGTATCGATTATTGACTTTTTAGCTGGCTTTGGTGCCTTGGACATGAGCTAGGACCTTAAGATTCTGCATGAAAGGAGGACTAGCAGCCGAGTTGCACGGAAGAATGTGGAATGTGTTCATATGTGGTAAAAAATTAGAAATCCGTCCGTTTTCGTCATTTGTTATCGAATCGACTTAAAGCCAGATCGTCACATTGGCCGCTCTTCTCTCTGAAACGGTTGTACTTATCGTCTGCAAAGCTACGTCGCGTGCTGCGGTATGCGGAGACACTAAAAGATCCATAGTAGAACACAGATGAAGCTTCTAAGTTGATGTAATAGCCAGTAAGAAGTAGCACAATTCAAGTTTTAGGTATCGATTATTGACTTTTTAGCTGGCTTTGGTGCCTTGGACATGAGCTAGGACCTTAAGATTCTGCATGAAAGGAGGACTATCAGCCGAGTTGTACCGGAGAATGTGAAAAGTGTTCATATGTAGTAAAAACCTAGAAATCCGTCCGTTTTCGTCATTTGTTATCGAATCCACTTAAAGCCAGATCGTCATATTGGCCGCATTTATGTCTAAAACGGTTGTACTTATCGACTGCAAAGCTATGTCGCGTGCTGCGGTATGCGGAGACACTAAAAGCATCATAGTAGAACACAGATGAAGCTTCTAAGTTGATGTAATAGACAGTAAGAAGTAGTACAATTCAAGTTTTAGGTATCGATTATTGACTTTATAGAGATCTTTGGTGCCTTGGACATGAGCTAGGACCTTAAGATTCTGCATGAAAGGAGGACTAGCAGCTGATTTGCACGGGAGAATGTGAAAAGTGTTCATATGTAGTAAAAACCTGAGAAATTCGTCCGTTTTCGTCATTTGTTATCGACTCGACTTAAAGCCAGATCTTCACATTGACCGCATTTCTGTCTAAAACGGTTGTACTTATCGTCTGCAAAGCTATGTTGCTTGCTGCGGTATGTGGAGACACTAAAAGCACCATAGTAGAACACATATGAAGCTTCTAAGTTGATGTAATAGCCAGTAAGATATAGTACAATTCAAGTTTCAGGTATCGATTATTGACTTTATAGCTGGCTCTGGAGACTTGGACATAGCTAGGACCTTAGGATTCTGCATGAAAGGAGGACTAGCAGCCGAGTTGCACGGGAGAATGAGAAAAGTGTTCATATGTAGTAAAAACCTGAGAAATCCGTCCGTATTCGTCATTTGTGATCGAATCGACTTAAAGCCAGATCGTCACATTGATCGCTCTTCTCTCTGAAACGATTGTACTTATCGTCTGCAAAGCTATGTAGCGTGCTGCGGTATGCGGAGACACTAAAAGCACCATAGTAGAACACAGATGAAGCTTCTAAGTTGATGTAATAGCCAGTAAGATGTAGTACAATTCAAGTTTTAGGTATCGATTATTAACTTTTTAGGTGGCTTTGGTGCCTTCGACATGAGCTAGGACCTTAAGATTCTGCATGAAAGGAGAACTAGCAGCTGAGTTGCACGGGAGAATGTGAAAAGTGTTCATATGCAGTAAAAACCTGAGAAATCCGTCCGTTTCCGTCATTTGTTATCGAATCGACTTAAAGCCAGATCGTCACAATGGCCGCTCTACTGTGTGAAACGGTTGTACTTATCGTCTGCAAAGCTATGTCGTGTGCTGCGGCATGCGGAGACACAAAAAGCACCATAGTAGAATACAGATGAAGCTTCTAAGTTGATGTAATAGCAAGTAAGAAGTAGTACAATTCTATGTTTTTGTACTGATTATTGACTTTTTAGCTGGCTTTGGTGCCTTGGACATAAGCTAGGACCTTAAGATTCTGCATGAAAGGAGGACTAGCAGCCGAGTTGCACGGGAGAATGTGAAAAGTGTTCATATGTAGTAAAAACCTGAGAAATCCGTCCGTTTTCGTCATTTGTTATCGAATCGACTTAAAGCCAGATCGTCACATTGGCCGCTCTTCTCTCTGAAACGGTTGTACTTATCGTCTGCAAAGCTATGTCGCGTGCTGCGGTATGCGGAGACACTAAAAGGACCATAGTAGAACACAGGTGAAGCCTCTAAGATGATGTAATTGCCAGTAAGAAGTAGTACAATACAATTTTTAGGTATCGATTATTGACTTTTTAGCTGGCTTTGGTGCCTTGGACATGACCTAGGACCTTAAGATTCTGCATGAAAGGAGAACTAGCAGCCGCGTTGCACGGGAGAGTGTGAAAAGTGTTCATTTGCAGTAAAAATCCGAAAAATCCGTCCGTTTACGTCATTTGTTATCGAATCGACTTAAAGCCAGATCGTCACATTAGCCGCTCTTCTCTCTCAAACGGTTGTACTTGTCGTCTGCAAAGCTATGTCGCGTGCTGCGGTATGTGGAGACACTAAAAGCACCATAGTAGAACACAGATGAAGCTTCTAAGTTGATGTAATAGCCAGTAAGAAGTAGTACAATTCAAGTTTTAGGTATCGATTATTGGCTTTTTAGCTGGCTTTGGCGCCTTGGGCAAGAGCTAGGACCTTAAGAATCTGCATGAAAGGAGGACTAGCAGCCGAGTTGCACGGGAGAATGTGAAAAGTGTTCATATGTAGTAAAAACCTGAGAAATCCGTCCGTTTTCGTCATTTGTTATCGACTCAACTTAAAGCCAGATTATCACATTGGCCGCTCTTCTCTCTGAAACGGTCGAAATTATCTTCTGCAAAGCTATGTCTCGTGCTCCAGTATGCGGAGACACTAAAAGCACCATAGTAGAAAACAGATGAAGCTTCTAAGTTGATGTAATAGCCAGTAAGATATAGTACAATTCAAGTTTTAGGTATCGATTATTGACTTTTTAGCTGGCTTTGGTGCCTTGGACATGAGCTAGGACCTTAAGATTCTGCATGAAAGGAGGACTAGCAGCCGAGTTGCACGGGAGAATGTGGAATGTGTTCATATGTAGTAAAAACCTAGAAATCCTTCCGTTTTCGTCATTTGTTATCGAATCGACTTAGAGCCAAATCGTCACATTGGCCGCTCTTCTCTCTGAATCGGTTGTACTTATCGTCTGCAAAGCTACGTCGCGTGCTGCGGTATGCGGAGACACTAAAAGATCCATAGTATAACACAGATGAAGCTTGTAAGTTGATGTAATAGCCAGTAAGAAGTAGCACAATTCAAGTTTTAGGTATCGATTATTGACTTTTTAGCTGTCTTTGGTGCCTTGGACATGAGCTAGGACCTTAAGATTCTGCATGAAAGGAGGACTATCAGCCGCGTTGTACGGGAGAATGTGAAAAGTGTTCATATGTAGTAAAAACCTAGAAATCCGTCCGTTTTCGTCATTTGTTATCGAATGCACTTAAAGCCAAATCGTCATATTGGCCGCATTTATGTCTAAAACGGTTGTACTCATCGTCTGCAAAGCTATGTCGCGTGCTGCGGTATGCGGAGACACTAAAAGCATCATAGTAGAACACAGATGAAGCTTCTAAGTTGATGTAATACACAGTAAGAAATAGTACAATTCAAGTTTTAGGTATCGATTATTGACTTTATAGCTATCTTTGGTGCCTTGGACGTGAGCTAGGACCTTAAGATTCTGCATGAAAGGAGGACTAGCAGCTGATTTGCACGGGAGAATGTGAAAAGTGTTCATATGTAGTAAAAACGTGAGAAATTCGTCCGTTTTCGTCATTTGTTATCGACTCGACTTAAAGACAGATCTTCACATTGACCGCATTTCTGTCTAAAACGGTTGTACTTATCGTCTGCAAAGCTATGTTGCTTGCTGCGGTATGTGGAGACACTAAAAGCACCATAGCAGAACACATATGATGCTTCTAAGTTGATGTAATAGCCAGTAAGATATAGTACAATTCAAGTTTCAGGTATCGATTATTGACTTTATAGCTGGCCCTGGAGACTTGGACATAGCTAGGACCTTAAGATTCTGCATGAATTGAGGACTAGCAGCCGAGTTGCACGGGAGAATGTGAAAAGTGTTCATATGTAGTAAAAACCCGAGAAATCGGTCCGTTTTCGTCATTTGTTATCGACTCGACTTAAAGCCAGATCATCACATTGGCCGCTCTTCTCTCTGAAATGGTCCTAATTATCGTCTGCAAATCTATGTCTCTTGCTCCGGTATGCGGAGACACTAAAAGCACCATAGTAGAAAACAGATGAAGCTTCTAAGTTGATGTAATAGCCAGTAAGATATAGTACAATTCAAGTTTTAGGTATCGATTATTGACTTTTTAGGTGGCTTTGGTGCCTTGGACATGAGCTAGGACCTTAAGATTCTGCATGAAAGGAGAACTAGCAGCTGAGTTGCAAGGGAGAATGTGAAAAGTGTTCATATGCAGTAAAGACCTGAGAAATCCGTCCGTTTTCGTCATTTGTTATCGAATCCACTTAAAGCCAGATCGTCACATTGGTCGCTCTTCTCTCTGAAACGATTGTACTTATCGTCTGCAAAGCTATGTCGCGTGCTGCGGTATGCGGAGACACTAAAAGCACCATAGTAGAACACAGATGAAGGTTCTAAGTTGATGTAATAGCCAGTAAGAAGTAGACCAATTCAAGTTTTAGGTATCGATTATTGACTTTTTAGCTGGCTTTGGTTCCGTGGACATGGGCTAGGAACTTAAGATTCTGCATGAAAGGAGGACTAGCTGCCGAGTTGCACGGGAGAATGTGAAAAGTGTTCATATGTAGTAAAAACCTGAGAAATCCGTCCGTTTTCGTCATTTGTTATCGACTCGACTTAAAGCCAGATCTTCACATTGGCCGCTCTTCTCTCTGAAACGGTCCTAATTATCGTCTGCAAAGCTATGTCTCGTGCTCCGGTTTGCGGAGACACTAAAAGCACCATAGTAGAAAACAGATGAAGCTTCTAAGTTGATGTAATAGCCAGTAAGATATAGTACAATTCAAGTTTTAGGTATCGATTATTGACTTTTTAGCTGGCTTTGGTGCCTTGGACATGAGCTAGGACCTTAAGATTCTGCATGAAAGGAGGACTAGCAGCCGAGTTGCACGGAAGAATGTGGAATGTGTTCATATGTAGTAAAAAATTAGAAATCCGTCCGTTTTCGTCATTTGTTATCGAATCGACTTAAAGCCAGATCGTCACATTGGCCGCTCTTCTCTCTGAAACGGTTGTACTTATCGTCTGCAAAGCTACGTCGCGTGCTGCGGTATGCGGAGACACTAAAAGATCCATAGTAGAACACAGATGAAGCTTCTAAGTTGATGTAATAGCCAGTAAGAAGTAGCACAATTCAAGTTTTAGGTATCGATTATTGACTTTTTAGCTGGCTTTGGTGCCTTGGACATGAGCTAGGACCTTAAGATTCTGCATGAAAGGAGGACTATCAGCCGAGTTGTACCGGAGAATGTGAAAAGTGTACATATGTAGTAAAAACCTAGAAATCCGTCCGTTTTCGTCATTTGTTATCGAATCCACTTAAAGCCACATCGACATATTGGCCGCATTTATGTCTAAAACGGTTGTACTTATCGACTGCAAAGCTATTACGCGTGCTGCGGTATGCGGAAACACTAAAAGCATCATAGTAGAACACAGATGAAGCTTCTAAGTTGATGTAATAGACAGTAAGAAGTAGTACAATTCAAATTTTAGGTATCGATTATTGACTTTATAGAGATCTTTGGTGCCTTGGACATGAGCTAGGACCTTAAGATTCTGCATGAAAGGAGGACTAGCAGCTGATTTGCACAGGAGAATGTGAAAAGTGTTCATTTGTAGTAAAAACCTGAGAAATTCGTCCGTTTTCGTCATTTGTTATCGACTCGACTTAAAGCCAGATCTTCACATTGACCGCATTTCTGTCTAAAACGGTTGTACTTATCGTCTGCAAAGCTATGTTGCTTGCTGCGGTATGTGGAGACACTAAAAGCACCATAGTAGAACACATATGAAGCTTCTAAGTTGATGTAATAGCCAGTAAGATATAGTACAATTCAAGTTTCAGGTATCGATTATTGACTTTATAGCTGGCTCTGGAGACTTGGACATAGCTAGGACCTTAAGATTCTGCATGAAAGGAGGACTAGCCGCCGAGTTGCACGGGAGAATGAGAAAAGTGTTCATATGTAGTAAAAACCTGAGAAATCCGTCCGTATTCGTCATTTGTTATCGAATCGACTTAAAGCCAGATCGTCACATTGGTCGCTCTTCTCTCTGAAACGATTGTACTTATCGTCTGCAAAGCTATGTAGCGTGCTGCGGTATGCGGAGACACTAAAAGCACCATAGTAGAACACAGATGAAGCTTCTAAGTTGATGTAATAGCCAGTACGATGTAGTACAATTCAAGTTTTAGGTATCGATTATTAACTTTTTAGGTGGCTTTGGTGCCTTCGACATGAGCTAGGACCTTAAGATTCTGCATGAAAGGAGAACTAGCAGCTGAGTTGCAAGGGAGAATGTGAAAAGTGTTCATATGCAGTAAAAACCTGAGAAATCCGTCCGTTTCCGTCATTTGTTATCGAATCGACTTAAAGCCAGATCGACACAATGGCCGCTCTACTGTGTGAAACGGTTGTACTTATCGTCTGCAAAGCTATGTCGTGTGCTGCGGCATGCGGAGACACAAAAAGCACCATAGTAGAATACAGATGAAGCTTCTAAGTTGACGTAATAGCAAGCAAGAAGTAGTACAATTCTATGTTTTTGTACTGATTATTGACTTTTTAGCTGGCTTTGGTGCCTTGGACATAAGCTAGGACCTTAAGATTCTGCATGAAAGGAGGACTAGCAGCCGAGTTGCACGGGAGAATGTGAAAAGTGTTAATATGTAGTAAAAACCTGAGAAATCCGTCCGTTTTCGTCATTTGTTATCGAATCGACTTAAAGCCAGATCGTCACATTGGCCGCTCTTCTCTCTGAAACGGTTGTACTTATCGTCTGCAAAGCTATGTCGCGTGCTGCGGTATGCGGAGACACTAAAAGGACCATAGTAGAACACAGGCGAAGCCTCTAAGATGATGTAATTGCCAGTAAGAAGTAGTACAATTCAATTTTTAGGTATCGATTATTAACTTTTTAGCTGGCTTTGGTGCCTTGGACATGAGCTAGGACCTTAAGATTCTGCATGAAAGGAGGACTAGCAGCCGAGTTGCACGGGAGAGTGTGAAAAGTGTTCATTTGCAGTAAAAATCCGAAAAATCCGTCCGTTTACGTCATTTGTTATCGAATCGACTTAAAGCCAGATCGTCACATTAGCCGCTCTTCTCTCTGAAACGGTTGTACTTGTCGTCTGCAAAGCTATGTCGCGTGCTGCGGTATGCGGAGACACTAAAAGCACCATAGTAGAACACAGATGAAGCTTCTAAGTTGATGTAATAGCCAGTAAGAAGTAGTACAATTCAAGTTTTAGGTATCGATTATTGGCTTTTTAGCTGGCTTTGGCGCCTTGGACATGAGCTAGGACCTTAAGATTCTGCATGAAATTAGGGCTAGCAGCCGCGTTGCACGGGAGAATGTGAAAAGTGTTCATATGTAGTAAAAACCTTAAAAATCCGTCCGTTTTCGTCATTTGTTATCGAATCGACTTAAAGCCAGATCGCCACATTGGCCGCTCTTCTCTCTGAAATGGTTGTACTTATCGTCTGCAAAGCTATTACGCGTGCTGCGGTATGCGGAGACACTAAAACCACCATAGTAAAACACAGATGAAGCATCTAATTTAATGTAATAGAAAGTAAGAAGTAGTACAATTCAAGTTTTAGGTATCGATTATGGACTTTTTAGCTGGCTTTGGTGCCTTGGGCAAGAGCTAGGACCTTAAGAATCTGCATGAAAGGAGGACTAGCAGCCGAGTTGCACGGGAGAATGTGAAAAGTGTTCATATGTAGTAAAAACCTGAGAAATCCGTCCGTTTTCGTCATTTGTTATCGACTCAACTTAAAGCCAGATTATCACATTGGCCGCTCTTCTCTCTGAAACGGTCGTAATTATCTTCTGCAAAGCTATGTCTCGTGCTCCAGTATGCGGAGACACTAAAAGCACCATAGTAGAAAACAGATGAAGCTTCTAAGTTGATGTAATAGCCAGTAAGATATAGTACAATTCAAGTTTTAGGTATCGATTATTAACTTTTTAGCTGGCTTTGGTGCCTTGGACATGAGCTAGGACCTTAAGATTCTGCATGAAAAGAGGACTAGCAGCCGAGTTGCACGGGAGAATGTGGAATGTGTTCATATGTAGTAAAAACCTAGAAATCCTTCCGTTTTCGTCATTTGTTATCGAATCGACTTAAAGCCAAATCGTCACATTGGCCGCTCTTCTCTCTGAATCGGTTGTACTTATCGTCTGCAAAGCTACGTCGCGTGCTGCGGTATGCGGAGACACTAAAAGATCCATAGTATAACACAGATGAAGCTTGTAAGTTGATGTAATAGCCAGTAAGAAGTAGCACAATTCAAGTTTTAGGTATCGATTATTGACTTTTTAGCTGTCTTTGGTGCCTTGGACATGAGCTAGGACCTTAAGATTCTGCATGAAAGGAGGACTATCAGCCGCGTTGTACGGGAGAATGTGAAAAGTGTTCATATGTAGTAAAAACCTAGAAATCCGTCCGTTTTCGTCATTTGTTATCGAATGCACTTAAAGCCAAATCGTCATATTGGCCGCATTTATGTCTAAAACGGTTGTACTCATCGTCTGCAAAGCTATGTCGCGTGCTGCGGTATGCGGAGACACTAAAAGCATCATAGTAGAACACAGATGAAGCTTCTAAGTTGATGTAATACACAGTAAGAAATAGTACAATTCAAGTTTTAGGTATCGATTATTGACTTTATAGCTATCTTTGGTGCCTTGGACATGAGCTAGGACCTTAAGATTCCGCATGAAAGGAGGACTAGCAGCTTATTTGCACGGGAGAATGTGAAAAGTGTTCATATGTAGTAAAAACCTAGAAATCCGTCCGTTTTCGTCATTTGTTATCGAATCGACTTAAAGCCAGATCGTCACATTGGCCGCATTTATGTCTAAAACGGTTGTACTTATCGTATGCAAAGCTATGTCGCGTGCTGCGGTATGCGGAGACAGTAAAAGCATCATAGTAGAACACAGATGAAGCTTCTAAGTTGATGTAATAGATAGTAAGAAGTAGTACAATTCAAGTTTTAGGTATCGATTATTGACTTTTTAGCTGGCTTTGGTTCCGTGGACATGAGCTAGGAACTTAAGATTCTGCATGAAAGGAGGACTAGCTGCCGAGTTGCACGGGAGAATGTGAAAAGTGTTCATATGTAGTAAAAACCTGAGAAATCCGTCCGTTTTCGTCATTTGTTATCGACTCGACTTAAAGCCAGATCTTCACATTGGCCGCTCTTCTCTCTGAAACGGTCCTAATTATCGGCTGCATAGCTATGTCTCGTGCTCCAGTATGCGGAGACACTAAAAGCACCATAGTAGAAAACAGATGAAGCTTCTAAGTTGATGTAATAGCCAGTAAGATGTAGTACAATTCAAGTTTTAGGTATCGATTATTGACTTTTTAGCTGGCTTTGGTGCCTTGGACATGAGCTAGGACCTTAAGATTCTGCATGAAAGGAGAACTAGCAGCTGAGTTGCAAGGGAGAATGTGAAAAGTGTTCATATGCAGTAAAAACCTGAGAAATCCGTCCGTTTTCGTCATTTGTTATCGAATCGACTTAAAGCCAGATCGTCACAATGGCCGCTCTACTGTGTGAAACGGTTGTACTTATCGTCTGCAAAGCTATGTCGTGTGCTGCGGCATGCGGAGACACAAAAAGCACCATAGTAGAATACAGATGAAGCTTCTAAGTTGATGTAATAGCAAGTAAGAAGTAGTACAATTCTATGTTTTTGTACTGATTATTGACTTTTTAGCTGGCTTTGGTGCCTTGGACATAAGCTAGGACCTTAAGATTCTGCATGAAAGGAGGACTAGCAGCCGAGTTGCACGGGAGAATGTGAAAAGTGTTCATATGTAGTAAAAACCTGAGAAATCCGTCCGCTTTCGTCATTTGTTATCGAATCGACTTAAAGCCAGATCGTCACATTGGCCGCTCTTCTCTCTGAAACGGTTGTACTTATCGTCTGCAAAGCTATGTCGCGTGCTGCGGTATGCGGAGACACTAAAAGGACCATAGTAGAACACAGGTGAAGCCTCTAAGATGATGTAATTGCCAGTAAGAAGTAGTACAATTCAATTTTTAGGTATCGATTATTGACTTTTTAGCTGGCTTTGGTGCCTTGGACATGAGCTAGGACCTTAAGATTCTGCATGAAAGGAGGACTAGCAGCCGAGTTGCACGGGAGAGTGTGAAAAGTGTTCATTTGCAGTAAAAACCCGAAAAATCCGTCCGTTTACGTCATTTGTTATCGAATCGACTTAAAGCCAGATCGTCACATTAGCCGCTCTTCTCTCTGAAACGGTTGTACTTATCGTCTGCAAAGCTATGTCGCGTGCTGCGGTATGCGGAGACACTAAAAGCACCATAGTAGAACACAGATGAAGCTTCTAAGTTGATGTAATAGCCAGTAAGAAGTAGTACAATTCAAGTTTTAGGTATCGATTATTGGCTTTTTAGCTGGCTTTGGCGCCTTGGACATGAGCTAGGACCTTAAGATTCTGCATGAAAGGAGGACTAGCAGCCGCGTTGCACGGGAGAATGTGAAAAGTGTTCATATGTAGTAAAAACCTTAGAAATCCGTCCGTTTTCGTCATTTGTTATCGAATCGACTTAAAGCCAGATCGTCACATTGGCCGCTCTTCTCTCTGAAATGGCTGTACTTATCGTCTGCAAAGCTATGACGCGTGCTGCGGTATGCGGAGACACTAAAACCACCATAGTAAAACACAGATGAAGCATCTAATTTAATGTAATAGAAAGTAAGAAGTAGTACAATTCAAGTTTTAGGTATCGATTATGGACTTTTTAGCTGGCTTTGGTGCCTTGGGCAAGAGCTAGGACCTTAAGAATCTGCATGAAAGGAGGACTAGCAGCCGAGTTGCACGGGAGAATGTCCGTTTTCGTCATTTGTTATCGACTCAACTTAAAGCCAGATTATCACATTGGCCGCTCTTCTCTCTGAAACGGTCGTAATTATCTTCTGCAAAGCTATGTCTCGTGCTCCAGTATGCGGAGACACTAAAAGCACCATAGTAGAAAACAGATGAAGCTTCTAAGTTGATGTAATAGCCAGTAAGATATAGTACAATTCAAGTTTTAGGTATCGATTATTGACTTTTTAGGTGGCTTTGGTGCCTTGGACATGAGCTAGGACCTTAAGATTCTGCATGAAAGGAGAACTAGCAGCTGAGTTGCAAGGGAGAAAGTGAAAAGTGTTCATATGCAGTAAAGACCTGAGAAATCCGTCCGTTTTCGTCATTTGTTATCGAATCCACTTAAAGCCAGATCGTCACATTGGTCGCTCTTCTCTCTGAAACGATTGTACTTATCGTCTGCAAAGCTATGTCGCGTGCTGCGGTATCCGGAGACACTAAAAGCACCATAGTAGAACACAGATGAAGGTTCTAAGTTGATGTAATAGCCAGTAAGAAGTAGACCAATTCAAGTTTTAGGTATCGATTATTGACTTTTTAGCTGGCTTTGGTTCCGTGGACATGAGCTAGGAACTTAAGATTCTGCATGAAAGGAGGACTAGCTGCCGAGTTACACGGGAGAATGTGAAAAGTGTTCATATGTAGTAAAAACCTGAGAAATCCGTCCGTTTTCGTCATTTGTTATCGACTCGACTTAAAGCCAGATCTTCACATTGGCCGCTCTTCTCTCTGAAACGGTCCTAATTATCGTCTTCAAAGCTATGTCTCGTGCTCCGGTTTGCGGAGACACTAAAAGCACCATAGTAGAAAACAGATGAAGCTTCTAAGTTGATGTAATAGCCAGTAAGATATGGTACAATTCAAGTTTTAGGTATCGATTATTGACTTTTTAGATGGCTTTGGTGCCTTGGACATGAGCTAGGACCTTAAGATTCTGCATGAAAGGAGGACTAGCAGCCGAGATGCACGGAAGAATGTGGAATGTGTTCATATGTAGTAAAAAATTAGAAATCCGTCCGTTTTCGTCATTTGTTATCGAATCGACTTAAAGCCAGATCGTCACATTGGCCGCTCTTCTCTCTGAAACGGTTGTACTTATCGTCTGCAAAGCTACGTCGCGTGCTGCGGTATGCGGAGACACTAAAAGATCCATAGTAGAACACAGATGAAGCTTCTAAGTTGATGTAATAGCCAGTAAGAAGTAGCACAATTCAAGTTTTAGGTATCGATTATTGACTTTTTAGCTGGCTTTGGTGCCTTGGACATGAGCTAGGACCTTAAGATTCTGCATGAAAGGAGGACTATCAGCCGAGTTGTACCGGAGAATGTGAAAAGTGTTCATATGTAGTAAAAACCTAGAAATCCGTCCGTTTTCGTCATTTGTTATCGAATCCACTTAAAGCCAGATCGTCATATTGGCCGCATTTATGTCTAAAACGGTTGTACTTATCGACTGCAAAGCTATGTCGCGTGCTGCGGTATGCAGAGACACTAAAAGCATCATAGTAGAACACAGATGAAGCTTCTAAGTTGATGTAATAGCCAGTAAGATATAGTACAATTCAAGTTTCAGGTATCGATTATTGACTTTATAGCTGGCTCTGGAGACTTGGACATAGCTAGGACCTTAAGATTCTGCATGAAAGGAGGACTAGCAGCCGAGTTGCACGGGAGAATGAGAAAAGTGTTCATATGTAGTAAAAACCTGAGAAATCCGTCCGTATTCGTCATTTGTTATCGAATCGACTTAAAGCCAGATCGTCACATTGGTCGCTCTTCTCTCTGAAACGATTGTACTTATCGTCTGCAAAGCTATGTAGCGTGCTGCGGTATGCGGAGACACTAAAAGCACCATAGTAGAACACAGATGAAGCTTCTAAGTTGATGTAATAGCCAGTAAGATGTAGTACAATTCAAGTTTTAGGTATCGATTATTAACTTTTTAGGTGGCTTTGGTGTCTTCGACATGAGCTAGGACCTTAAGATTCTGCATGAAAGGAGAACTAGCAGCTGAGTTGCAAGGGAGAATGTGAAAAGTGTTCATATGCAGTAAAAACCTGAGAAATCCGTCCGTTTCCGTCATTTGTTATCGAATCGACTTAAAGCCAGATCGTCACAATGGCCGCTCTACTGTGTGAAACGGTTGTACTTATCGTCTGCAAAGCTATGTCGTGTGCTGCGGCATGCGGAGACACAAAAAGCACCATAGTAGAATACAGATGAAGCTTCTAAGTTGATGTAATAGCAAGTAAGAAGTAGTACAATTCTATGTTTTTGTACTGATTATTGACTTTTTAGCTGGCTTTGGTGCCTTGGACATAAGCTAGGACCTTAAGATTCTGCATGAAAGGAGGACTAGCAGCCGAGTTGCACGGGAGAATGTGAAAAGAGTTCATATGTAGTAAAAACCTGAGAAATCCGTCCGTTTTCGTCATTTGTTATCGAATCGACTTAAAGCCAGATCGTCACATTGGCCGCTCTTCTCTCTGAAACGGTTGTACTTATCGTCTGCAAAGCTATGTCGCGTGCTGCGGTATGCGGAGACACTAAAAGGACCATAGTAGAACACAGGTGAAGCCTCTAAGATGATGTAATTGCCAGTAAGAAGTAGTACAATACAATTTTTAGGTATCGATTATTGACTTTTTAGCTGGCTTTGGTGCCTTGGACATGAGCTAGGACCTTAAGATTCTGCATGAAAGGAGAACAAGCAGCCGCGTTGCACGGGAGAGTGTGAAAAGTGTTCATTTGCAGTAAAAATCCGAAAAATCCGTCCGTTTACGTCATTTGTTATCGAATCGACTTAAAGCCAGATCGTCACATTAGCCGCTCTTCTCTCTGAAACGGTTGTACTTGTCGTCTGCAAAGCTATGTCGCGTGCTGCGGTATGCGGAGACACTAAAAGCACCATAGTAGAACACAGATGAAGCTTCTAAGTTGATGTAATAGCCAGTAAGAAGTAGTACAATTCAAGTTTTAGGTATCGATTATTGGCTTTTTAGCTGGCTTTGGCGCCTTGGACATGAGCTAGGACCTTAAGATTCTGCATGAAAGGAGGGCTAGCAGCCGCGTTGCACGGGAGAATGTGAAAAGTGTTCATATCTAGTAAAAACCTTAGAAATCCGTCCGTTTTCGTCATTTGTTATCGAATCGACTTAAAGCCAGATCGCCATATTGGCCGCTCTTCTCTCTGAAATGGCTGTACTTATCGTCTGCAAAGCTATGACGCGTGCTGCGGTATGCGGAGACACTAAAACCACCATAGTAAAACACAGATGAAGCATCTAATTTAATGTAATAGAAAGTAAGAAGTAGTACAATTCACGTTTTAGGTATCGATTATGGACTTTTTAGCTGGCTTTGGTGCCTTGGGCAAGAGCTAGGACCTTAAGAATCTGCATGAAAGGAGGACTAGCAGCCGAGTTGCACGGGAGAATGTGAAAAGTGTTCATATGTAGTAAAAACCTGAGAAATCCGTCCGTTTTCGTCATTTGTTATCGACTTAACTTAAAGCCAGATTATCACATTGGCCGCTCTTCTCTCTGAAACGGTCGTAATTATCTTCTGCAAAGCTATGTCTCGTGCTCCAGTATGCGGAGACACTAAAAGCACCATAGTAGAAAACAGATGAAGCTTCTAAGTTGATGTAATAGCCAGTAAGATATAGTACAATTCAAGTTTTAGGTATCGATTATTGACTTTTTAGCTGGCTTTGGTGCCTTGGACATGAGCTAGGACCTTAAGATTGTGCATGAAAGGAGGACTAGCAGCCGAGTTGCACGGGAGAACGTGGAATGTGTTCATATGTAGTAAAAACCTAGAAATCCTTCCGTTTTCGTCATTTGTTATTGAGTCGACTTAAAGCCAAATCGTCACATTGGCCGCTCTTCTCTCTGAATCGGTTGTACTTATCGTCTGCAAAGCTACGTCGCGTGCTGCGGTATGCGGAGACACTAAAAGATCCATAGTATAACACAGATGAAGCTTGTAAGTTGATGTAATAGCCAGTAAGAAGTAGCACAATTCAAGTTTTAGGTATCGATTATTGACTTTTTAGCTGTCTTTGGTGCCTTGGACATGAGCTAGGACCTTAAGATTCTGCATGAAAGGAGGACTATCAGCCGCGTTGTACGGGAGAATGTGAAAAGTGTTCATATGTAGTAAAAACCTAGAAATCCGTCCGTTTTCGTCATTTGTTATCGAATCGACTTAAAGCCAGATCGTCACATTGGCCGCATTTATGTCTAAAACGGTTGTACTTATCGTATGCAAAGCTATGTCGCGTGCTGCGGTATGCGGAGACAGTAAAAGCATCATAGTAGAACACAGATGAAGCTTCTAAGTTGATGTAATAGATAGTAAGAAGTAGTACAATTCACGTTTTAGGTATCGATTATTGACTTTTTAGCTGGCTTTGGTTCCGTGGACATGAGCTAGGAACTTAAGATTCTGCATGAAAGGAGGACTAGCTGCCGAGTTGCACGGGAGAATGTGAAAAGTGTTCATATGTAGTAAAAACCTGAGAAATCCGTCCGTTTTCGTCATTTGTTATCGACTCGACTTAAAGCCAGATCTTCACATTGGCCGCTCTTGTCTCTGAAACGGTCCTAATTATCGGCTGCATAGCTATGTCTCGTGCTCCAGTATGCGGAGACACTAAAAGCACCATAGTAGAAAACAGATGAAGCTTCTAAGTTGATGTAATAGCCAGTAAGATGTAGTACAATTCAAGTTTTAGGTATCGATTATTGACTTTTTAGCTGGCTTTGGTGCCTTGGACATGAGCTAGGACCTTAAGATTCTGCATGAAAGGAGAACTAGCAGCTGAGTTGCAAGGGAGAATGTGAAAAGTGTTCATATGCAGTAAAAACCTGAGAAATCCGTCCGTTTTCGTCATTTGTTATCGAATCGACTTAAAGCCAGATTATCACATTGGCCGCTCTTCTCTCTGAAACGGTTGTACTTATCGTCTGCAAAGCTATGTCGCGTGCTGCGGTATGCGGAGACACTAAAAGGACCATAGTAGAACACAGGTGAAGCCTCTAAGATGATGTAATTGCCAGTAAGAAGTAGTACAATTCAATTTTTAGGTATCGATTATTGACTTTTTAGCTGGCTTTGGTGCCTTGGACATGAGCTAGGACCTTAAGATTCTGCATGAAAGGAGGACTAGCAGCCGAGTTGCACGGGAGAGTGTGAAAAGTGTTCATTTGCAGTAAAAACCCGAAAAATCCGTCCGTTTACGTCATTTGTTATCGAATCGACTTAAAGCCAGATCGTCACATTAGCCGCTCTTCTCTCTGAAACGGTTGTACTTATCGTCTGCAAAGCTATGTCGCGTGCTGCGGTATGCGGAGACACTAAAAGCACCATAGTAGAACACAGATGAAGCTTCTAAGTTGATGTAATAGCCAGTAAGAAGTAGTACAATTCAAGTTTTAGGTATCGATTATTGGCTTTTTAGCTGGCTTTGGCGCCTTGGACATGAGCTAGGACCTTAAGATTCTGCATGAAAGGAGGACTAGCAGCCGCGTTGCACGGGAGAATGTGAAAAGTGTTCATATGTAGTAAAAACCTTAGAAATCCGTCCGTTTTCGTCATTTGTTATCGAATCGACTTAAAGCCAGATCGTCACATTGGCCGCTCTTCTCTCTGAAATGGCTGTACTTATCGTCTGCAAAGCTATGACGCGTGCTGCGGTATGCGGAGACACTAAAACCACCATAGTAAAACACAGATGAAGCATCTAATTTAATGTAATAGAAAGTAAGAAGTAGTACAATTCAAGTTTTAGGTATCGATTATGGACTTTTTAGCAGGCTTTGGTGCCTTGGGCAAGAGCTAGGACCTTAAGAATCTGCATGAAAGGAGGACTAGCAGCCGAGTTGCACGGGAGAATGTCCGTTTTCGTCATTTGTTATCGACTCAACTTAAAGCCAGATTATCACATTGGCCGCTCTTCTCTCTGAAACGGTCGTAATTATCTTCTGCAAAGCTATGTCTCGTGCTCCAGTATGCGGAGACACTAAAAGCACCATAGTAGAAAACAGATGAAGCTTCTAAGTTGATGTAATAGCCAGTAAGATATAGTACAATTCAAGTTTTAGGTATCGATTATTGACTTTTTAGGTGGCTTTGGTGCCTTGGACATGAGCTAGGACCTTAAGATTCTGCATGAAAGGAGAACTAGCAGCTGAGTTGCAAGGGAGAAAGTGAAAAGTGTTCATATGCAGTAAAGACCTGAGAAATCCGTCCGTTTTCGTCATTTGTTATCGAATCCACTTAAAGCCAGATCGTCACATTGGTCGCTCTTCTCTCTGAAACGATTGTACTTATCGTCTGCAAAGCTATGTCGCGTGCTGCGGTATCCGGAGACACTAAAAGCACCATAGTAGAACACAGATGAAGGTTCTAAGTTGATGTAATAGCCAGTAAGAAGTAGACCAATTCAAGTTTTAGGTATCGATTATTGACTTTTTAGCTGGCTTTGGTTCCGTGGACATGAGCTAGGAACTTAAGATTCTGCATGAAAGGAGGACTAGCTGCCGAGTTACACGGGAGAATGTGAAAAGTGTTCATATGTAGTAAAAACCTGAGAAATCCGTCCGTTTTCGTCATTTGTTATCGACTCGACTTAAAGCCAGATCTTCACATTGGCCGCTCTTCTCTCTGAAACGGTCCTAATTATCGTCTTCAAAGCTATGTCTCGTGCTCCGGTTTGCGGAGACACTAAAAGCACCATAGTAGAAAACAGATGAAGCTTCTAAGTTGATGTAATAGCCAGTAAGATATGGTACAATTCAAGTTTTAGGTATCGATTATTGACTTTTTAGATGGCTTTGGTGCCTTGGACATGAGCTAGGACCTTAAGATTCTGCATGAAAGGAGGACTAGCAGCCCAGATGCACGGAAGAATGTGGAATGTGTTCATATGTAGTAAAAAATTAGAAATCCGTCCGTTTTCGTCATTTGTTATCGAATCGACTTAAAGCCAGATCGTCACATTGGCCGCTCTTCTCTCTGAAACGGTTGTACTTATCGTCTGCAAAGCTACGTCGCGTGCTGCGGTATGCGGAGACACTAAAAGATCCATAGTAGAACACAGATGAAGCTTCTAAGTTGATGTAATAGCCAGTAAGAAGTAGCACAATTCAAGTTTTAGGTATCGATTATTGACTTTTTAGCTGGCTTTGGTGCCTTGGACATGAGCTAGGACCTTAAGATTCTGCATGAAAGGAGGACTATCAGCCGAGTTGTACCGGAGAATGTGAAAAGTGTTCATATGTAGTAAAAACCTAGAAATCCGTCCGTTTTCGTCATTTGTTATCGAATCCACTTAAAGCCAGATCGTCATATTGGCCGCATTTATGTCTAAAACGGTTGTACTTATCGACTGCAAAGCTATGTCGCGTGCTGCGGTATGCAGAGACACTAAAAGCATCATAGTAGAACACAGATGAAGCTTCTAAGTTGATGTAATAGACAGTAAGAAGTAGTACAATTCAAGTTTTAGGTATCGATTATTGACTTTATAGAGATCTTTGGTGCCTTGGACATGAGCTAGGACCTTAAGATTCTGCATGAAAGGAGGACTAACAGCTGATTTGCACGGGAGAATGTGAAAAGTGTTCATATGTAGTAAAAACCTGAGAAATTCGTCCGTTTTCGTCATTTGTTATCGACTCGACTTAAAGCCAGATCTTCACATTGACCGCATTTCTGTCTAAAACGGTTGTACTTATCGTCTGCAAAGCTATGTTGCTTGCTGCGGTATGTGGAGACACTAAAAGCACCATAGTAGAACACATATGAAGCTTCTAAGTTGATGTAATAGCCAGTAAGATATAGTACAATTCAAGTTTCAGGTATCGATTATTGACTTTATAGCTGGCTCTGGAGACTTGGACATAGCTAGGACCTTAAGATTCTGCATGAAAGGAGGACTAGCAGCCGAGTTGCACGGGAGAATGAGAAAAGTGTTCATATGTAGTAAAAACCTGAGAAATCCGTCCGTATTCGTCATTTGTTATCGAATCGACTTAAAGCCAGATCGTCACATTGGTCGCTCTTCTCTCTGAAACGATTGTACTTATCGTCTGCAAAGCTATGTAGCGTGCTGCGGTATGCGGAGACACTAAAAGCACCATAGTAGAACACAGATGAAGCTTCTAAGTTGATGTAATAGCCAGTAAGATGTAGTACAATTCAAGTTTTAGGTATCGATTATTAACTTTTTAGGTGGCTTTGGTGTCTTCGACATGAGCTAGGACCTTAAGATTCTGCATGAAAGGAGAACTAGCAGCTGAGTTGCAAGGGAGAATGTGAAAAGTGTTCATATGCAGTAAAAACCTGAGAAATCCGTCCGTTTCCGTCATTTGTTATCGAATCGACTTAAAGCCAGATCGTCACAATGGCCGCTCTACTGTGTGAAACGGTTGTACTTATCGTCTGCAAAGCTATGTCGTGTGCTGCGGCATGCGGAGACACAAAAAGCACCATAGTAGAATACAGATGAAGCTTCTAAGTTGATGTAATAGCAAGTAAGAAGTAGTACAATTCTATGTTTTTGTACTGATTATTGACTTTTTAGCTGGCTTTGGTGCCTTGGACATAAGCTAGGACCTTAAGATTCTGCATGAAAGGAGGACTAGCAGCCGAGTTGCACGGGAGAATGTGAAAAGAGTTCATATGTAGTAAAAACCTGAGAAATCCGTCCGTTTTCGTCATTTGTTATCGAATCGACTTAAAGCCAGATCGTCACATTGGCCGCTCTTCTCTCTGAAACGGTTGTACTTATCGTCTGCAAAGCTATGTCGCGTGCTGCGGTATGCGGAGACACTAAAAGGACCATAGTAGAACACAGGTGAAGCCTCTAAGATGATGTAATTGCCAGTAAGAAGTAGTACAATACAATTTTTAGGTATCGATTATTGACTTTTTAGCTGGCTTTGGTGCCTTGGACATGAGCTAGGACCTTAAGATTCTGCATGAAAGGAGAACAAGCAGCCGCGTTGCACGGGAGAGTGTGAAAAGTGTTCATTTGCAGTAAAAATCCGAAAAATCCGTCCGTTTACGTCATTTGTTATCGAATCGACTTAAAGCCAGATCGTCACATTAGCCGCTCTTCTCTCTGAAACGGTTGTACTTGTCGTCTGCAAAGCTATGTCGCGTGCTGCGGTATGCGGAGACACTAAAAGCACCATAGTAGAACACAGATGAAGCTTCTAAGTTGATGTAATAGCCAGTAAGAAGTAGTACAATTCAAGTTTTAGGTATCGATTATTGGCTTTTTAGCTGGCTTTGGCGCCTTGGACATGAGCTAGGACCTTAAGATTCTGCATGAAAGGAGGGCTAGCAGCCGCGTTGCACGGGAGAATGTGAAAAGTGTTCATATCTAGTAAAAACCTTAGAAATCCGTCCGTTTTCGTCATTTGTTATCGAATCGACTTAAAGCCAGATCGCAATATTGGCCGCTCTTCTCTCTGAAATGGCTGTACTTATCGTCTGCAAAGCTATGACGCGTGCTGCGGTATGCGGAGACACTAAAACCACCATAGTAAAACACAGATGAAGCATCTAATTTAATGTAATAGAAAGTAAGAAGTAGTACAATTCACGTTTTAGGTATCGATTATGGACTTTTTAGCTGGCTTTGGTGCCTTGGGCAAGAGCTAGGACCTTAAGAATCTGCATGAAAGGAGGACTAGCAGCCGAGTTGCACGGGAGAATGTGAAAAGTGTTCATATGTAGTAAAAACCTGAGAAATCCGTCCGTTTTCGTCATTTGTTATCGACTTAACTTAAAGCCAGATTATCACATTGGCCGCTCTTCTCTCTGAAACGGTCGTAATTATCTTCTGCAAAGCTATGTCTCGTGCTCCAGTATGCGGAGACACTAAAAGCACCATAGTAGAAAACAGATGAAGCTTCTAAGTTGATGTAATAGCCAGTAAGATATAGTACAATTCAAGTTTTAGGTATCGATTATTGACTTTTTAGCTGGCTTTGGTGCCTTGGACATGAGCTAGGACCTTAAGATTGTGCATGAAAGGAGGACTAGCAGCCGAGTTGCACGGGAGAATGTGGAATGTGTTCATATGTAGTAAAAACCTAGAAATCCTTCCGTTTTCGTCATTTGTTATTGAGTCGACTTAAAGCCAAATCGTCACATTGGCCGCTCTTCTCTCTGAATCGGTTGTACTTATCGTCTGCAAAGCTACGTCGCGTGCTGCGGTATGCGGAGACACTAAAAGATCCATAGTATAACACAGATGAAGATTGTAAGTTGATGTAATAGCCAGTAAGAAGTAGCACAATTCAAGTTTTAGGTATCGATTATTGACTTTTTAGCTGTCTTTGGTGCCTTGGACATGAGCTAGGACCTTAAGATTCTGCATGAAAGGAGGACTATCAGCCGCGTTGTACGGGAGAATGTGAAAAGTGTTCATATGTAGTAAAAACCTAGAAATCCGTCCGTTTTCGTCATTTGTTATCGAATGCACTTAAAGCCAAATCGTCATATTGGCCGCATTTATGTCTAAAACGGTTGTACTCATCGTCTGCAAAGCTATGTCGCGTGCTGCGGTATGCGGAGACACTAAAAGCATCATAGTAGAACACAGATGAAGCTTCTAAGTTGATGTAATACACAGTAAGAAATAGTACAATTCAAGTTTTAGGTATCGATTATTGACTTTATAGCTATCTTTGGTGCCTTGGACGTGAGCTAGGACCTTAAGATTCTGCATGAAAGGAGGACTAGCAGCTGATTTGCACGGGAGAATGTGAAAAGTGTTCATATGTAGTAAAAACCTGAGAAATTCGTCCGTTTTCGTCATTTGTTATCGACTCGACTTAAAGACAGATCTTCACATTGACCGCATTTCTGTCTAAAACGGTTGTACTTATCGTCTGCAAAGCTATGTTGCTTGCTGCGGTATGTGGAGACACTAAAAGCACCATAGCAGAACACATATGATGCTTCTAAGTTGATGTAATAGCCAGTAAGATATAGTACAATTCAAGTTTCAGGTATCGATTATTGACTTTATAGCTGGCCCTGGAGACTTGGACATAGCTAGGACCTTAAGATTGTGCATGAATTGAGGACTAGCAGCCGAGTTGCACGGGAGAATGTGAAAAGTGTTCATATGTAGTAAAAACCCGAGAAATCGGTCCGTTTTCGTCATTTGTTATCGACTCGACTTAAAGCCAGATCATCACATTGGCCGCTCTTCTCTCTGAAATAGTCCTAATTATCGTCTGCAAAGCTATGTCTCTTGCTCCGGTATGCGGAGACACTAAAAGCACCATAGTAGAAAACAGATGAAGCTTCTAAGTTGATGTAATAGCCAGTAAGATATAGTACAATTCAAGTTTTAGGTATCGATTATTGACTTTTTAGGTGGCTTTGGTGCCTTGGACATGAGCTAGGACCTTAAGATTCTGCATGAAAGGAGAACTAGCAGCTGAGTTGCAAGGGAGAATGTGAAAAGTGTTCATATGCAGTAAAGACCTGAGAAATCCGTCCGTTTTCGTCATTTGTTATCGAATCCACTTAAAGCCAGATCGTCACATTGGTCGCTCTTCTCTCTGAAACGATTGTACTTATCGTCTGCAAAGCTATGTCGCGTGCTGCGGTATGCGGAGACACTAAAAGCACCATAGTAGAACACAGATGAAGGTTCTAAGTTGATGTAATAGCCAGTAAGAAGTAGACCAATTCAAGTTTTAGGTATCGATTATTGACTTTTTAGCTGGCTTTGGTTCCGTGGACATGAGCTAGGAACTTAAGATTCTGCATGAAAGGAGGACTAGCTGCCGAGTTGCACGGGAGAATGTGAAAAGTGTTCATATGTAGTAAAAACCTGAGAAATCCGTCCGTTTTCGTCATTTGTTATCGACTCGACTTAAAGCCAGATCTTCACATTGGCCGCTCTTCTCTCTGAAACGGTCCTAATTATCGTCTGCAAAGCTATGTCTCGTGCTCCGGTTTGCGGAGACACTAAAAGCACCATAGTAGAAAACAGATGAAGCTTCTAAGTTGATGTAATAGCCAGTAAGATATAGTACAATTCAAGTTTTAGGTATCGATTATTGACTTTTTAGCTGGCTTTGGTGCCTTGGACATGAGCTAGGACCTTAAGATTCTGCATGAAAGGAGAACTAGCAGCTGAGTTGCAAGGGAGAATGTGAAAAGTGTTCATATGCAGTAAAGACCTGAGAAATCCGTCCGTTTTCGTCATTTGTTATCGAATCCACTTAAAGCCAGATCGTCACATTGGTCGCTCTTCTCTCTGAAACGATTGTACTTATCGTCTGCAAAGCTACGTCGCGTGCTGCGGTATGCGGAGACACTAAAAGATCCATAGTAGAACACAGATGAAGCTTCTAAGTTGATGTAATAGCCAGTAAGAAGTAGCACAATTCAAGTTTTAGGTATCGATTATTGACTTTTTAGCTGGCTTTGGTGCCTTGGACATGAGCTAGGACCTTAAGATTCTGCATGAAAGGAGGACTATCAGCCGAGTTGTACCGGAGAATGTGAAAAGTGTTCATATGTAGTAAAAACCTAGAAATCCGTCCGTTTTCGTCATTTGTTATCGAATCCACTTAAAGCCAGATCGACATATTGGCCGCATTTATGTCTAAAACGGTTGTACTTATCGACTGCAAAGCTATGTCGCGTGCTGCGGTATGCGGAAACACTAAAAGCATCATAGTAGAACACAGATGAAGCTTCTAAGTTGATGTAATAGACAGTAAGAAGTAGTACAATTCAAATTTTAGGTATCGATTATTGACTTTATAGAGATCTTTGGTGCCTTGGACATGAGCTAGGACCTTAAGATTCTGCATGAAAGGAGGACTAGCAGCTGATTTGCACGGGAGAATGTGAAAAGTGTTCATTTGTAGTAAAAACCTGAGAAATTCGTCCGTTTTCGTCATTTGTTATCGACTCGACTTAAAGCCAGATCTTCACATTGACCGCATTTCTGTCTAAAACGGTTGTACTTATCGTCTGCAAAGCTATGTTGCTTGCTGCGGTATGTGGAGACACTAAAAGCACCATAGTAGAACACATATGAAGCTTCTAAGTTGATGTAATAGCCTGTAAGATATAGTACAATTCAAGTTTCAGGTATCGATTATTGACTTTATAGCTGGCTCTGGAGACTTGGACATAGCTAGGACCTTAAGATTCTGCATGAAAGGAGGACTAGCCGCCGAGTTGCACGGGAGAATGAGAAAAGTGTTCATATGTAGTAAAAACCTGAGAAATCCGTCCGTATTCGTCATTTGTTATCGAATCGACTTAAAGCCAGATCGTCACATTGGTCGCTCTTCTCTCTGAAACGATTGTACTTATCGTCTGCAAAGCTATGTAGCGTGCTGCGGTATGCGGAGACACTAAAAGCACCATAGTAGAACACAGATAAAGCTTCTAAGTTGATGTAATAGCCAGTAAGATGTAGTACAATTCAAGTTTTAGGTATCGATTATTAACTTTTTAGGTGGCTTTGGTGCCTTCGACATGAGCTAGGACCTTAAGATTCTGCATGAAAGGAGAACTAGCTGCTGAGTTGCAAGGGAGAATGTGAAAAGTGTTCATATGCAGTAAAAACCTGAGAAATCCGTCCGTTTCCGTCATTTGTTATCGAATCGACTTAAAGCCAGATCGTCACAATGGCCGCTCTACTGTGTGAAACGGTTGTACTTATCGTCTGCAAAGCTATGTCGTGTGCTGCGGCATGCGGAGACACAAAAAGCACCATAGTAGAATACAGATGAAGCTTCTAAGTTGATGTAATAGCAAGTAAGAAGTAGTACAATTCTATGTTTTTGTACTGATTATTGACTTTTTAGCTGGCTTTGGTGCCTTGGACATAAGCTAGGACCTTAAGATTCTGCATGGAAGGAGGACTAGCAGCCGAGTTGCACGGGAGAATGTGAAAAGTGTTCATATGTAGTAAAAACCTGAGAAATCCGTCCGTTTTCGTCATTTGTTATCGAATCGACTTAAAGCCAGATCGTCACATTGGCCGCTCTTCTCTCTGAAACGGTTGTACTTATCGTCTGCAAAGCTATGTCGCGTGCTGCGGTATGCGGAGACACTAAAAGGACCATAGTAGAACACAGGCGAAGCCTCTAAGATGATGTAATTGCCAGTAAGAAGTAGTACAATTCAATTTTTAGGTATCGATTATTAACTTTTTAGCTGGCTTTGGTGCCTTGGACATGAGCTAGGACCTTAAGATTCTGCATGAAAGGAGGACTAGCAGCCGAGTTGCATGGGAGAGTGTGAAAAGTGTTCATTTGCAGTAAAAATCCGAAAAATCCGTCCGTTTACGTCATTTGTTATCGAATCGACTTAAAGCCAGATCGTCACATTAGCCGCTCTTCTCTCTGAAACGGTTGTACTTGTCGTCTGCAAAGCTATGTCGCGTGCTGCGGTATGCGGAGACACTAAAAGCACCATAGTAGAACACAGATGAAGCTTCTAAGTTGATGTAATAGCCAGTAAGAAGTAGTACAATTCAAGTTTTAGGTATCGATTATTGGCTTTTTAGCTGGCTTTGGCGCCTTGGACATGAGCTAGGACCTTAAGATTCTGCATGAAAGGAGGGCTAGCAGCCGCGTTGCACGGGAGAATGTGAAAAGTGTTCATATGTAGTAAAAACCTTAAAAATCCGTCCGTTTTCGTCATTTGTTATCGAATCGACTTAAAGCCAGATCGCCACATTGGCCGCTCTTCTCTCTGAAATGGTTGTACTTATCGTCTGCAAAGCTATTACGCGTGCTGCGGTATGCGGAGACACTAAAACCACCATAGTAAAACACAGATGAAGCATCTAATTTAATGTAATAGAAAGTAAGAAGTAGTACAATTCAAGTTTTAGGTATCGATTATGGACTTTTTAGCTGGCTTTGGTGCCTTGGGCAAGAGCTAGGACCTTAAGAATCTGCATGAAAGGAGGACTAGCAGCCGAGTTGCACGGGAGAATGTGAAAAGTGTTCATATGTAGTAAAAACCTGAGAAATCCGTCCGTTTTCGTCATTTGTTATCGACTCAACTTAAAGCCAGATTATCACATTGGCCGCTCTTCTCTCTGAAACGGTCGTAATTATCTTCTGCAAAGCTATGTCTCGTGCTCCAGTATGCGGAGACACTAAAAGCACCATAGTAGAAAACAGATGAAGCTTCTAAGTTGATGTAATAGCCAGTAAGATATAGTACAATTCAAGTTTTAGGTATCGATTATTAACTTTTTAGCTGGCTTTGGTGCCTTGGACATGAGCTAGGACCTTAAGATTCTGCATGAAAAGAGGACTAGCAGCCGAGTTGCACGGGAGAATGTGGAATGTGTTCATATGTAGTAAAAACCTAGAAATCCTTCCGTTTTCGTCATTTGTTATCGAATCGACTTAAAGCCAAATCGTCACATTGGCCGCTCTTCTCTCTGAATCGGTTGTACTTATCGTCTGCAAAGCTACGTCGCGTGCTGCGGTATGCGGAGACACTAAAAGATCCATAGTATAACACAGATGAAGCTTGTAAGTTGATGTAATAGCCAGTAAGAAGTAGCACAATTCAAGTTTTAGGTATCGATTATTGACTTTTTAGCTGTCTTTGGTTCCTTGGACATGAGCTAGGACCTTAAGATTCTGCATGAAAGGAGGACTATCAGCCGCGTTGTACGGGAGAATGTGAAAAGTGTTCATATGTAGTAAAAACCTAGAAATCCGTCCGTTTTCGTCATTTGTTATCGAATGCACTTAAAGCCAAATCGTCATATTGGCCGCATTTATGTCTAAAACGGTTGTACTCATCGTCTGCAAAGCTATGTCGCGTGCTGCGGTATGCGGAGACACTAAAAGCATCATAGTAGAACACAGATGAAGCTTCTAAGTTGATGTAATACACAGTAAGAAATAGTACAATTCAAGTTTTAGGTATCGATTATTGACTTTATAGCTATCTTTGGTGCCTTGGACATGAGCTAGGACCTTAAGATTCCGCATGAAAGGAGGACTAGCAGCTTATTTGCACGGGAGAATGTGAAAAGTGTTCATATGTAGTAAAAACCTAGAAATCCGTCCGTTTTCGTCATTTGTTATCGAATCGACTTAAAGCCAGATCGTCACATTGGCCGCATTTATGTCTAAAACGGTTGTACTTATCGTATGCAAAGCTATGTCGCGTGCTGCGGTATGCGGAGACAGTAAAAGCATCATAGTAGAACACAGATGAAGCTTCTAAGTTGATGTAATAGATAGTAAGAAGTAGTACAATTCAAGTTTTAGGTATCGATTATTGACTTTTTAGCTGGCTTTGGTTCCGTGGACATGAGCTAGGAACTTAAGATTCTGCATGAAAGGAGGACTAGCTGCCGAGTTGCACGGGAGAATGTGAAAAGTGTTCATATGTAGTAAAAACCTGAGAAATCCGTCCGTTTTCGCATTTGTTATCGACTCGACTTAAAGCCAGATCTTCACATTGGCCGCTCTTCTCTCTGAAACGGTCCTAATTATCGGCTGCATAGCTATGTCTCGTGCTCCGGTATGCGGAGACACTAAAAGCACCATAGTAGAAAACAGATGAAGCTTCTAAGTTGATGTAATAGCCAGTAAGATGTAGTACAATTCAAGTTTTAGGTATCGATTATTGACTTTTTAGCTGGCTTTGGTGCATTGGACATGAGCTAGGACCTTAAGATTCTGCATGAAAGGAGAACTAGCAGCTGAGTTGCAAGGGAGAATGTGAAAAGTGTTCATATGCAGTAAAAACCTGAGAAATCCGTCCGTTTTCGTCATTTGTTATCGAATCGACTTAAAGCCAGATCGTTACAATGGCCGCTCTACTGTGTGAAACGGTTGTACTTATCGTCTGCAAAGCTATGTCGTGTGCTGCGGCATGCGGAGACACAAAAAGCACCATAGTAGAATACAGATGAAGCTTCTAAGTTGATGTAATAGCAAGTAAGAAGTAGTACAATTCTATGTTTTTGTACTGATTATTGACTTTTTAGCTGGCTTTGGTGCCTTGGACATAAGCTAGGACCTTAAGATTCTGCATGAAAGGAGGACTAGCAGCCGAGTTGCACGGGAGAATGTGAAAAGTGTTCATATGTAGTAAAAACCTGAGAAATCCGTCCGTTTTCGTCATTTGTTATCGAATCGACTTAAAGCCAGATCGTCACATTGGCCGCTCTTCTCTCTGAAACGGTTGTACTTATCGTCTGCAAAGCTATGTCGCGTGCTGCGGTATGCGGAGACACTAAAAGGACCATAGTAGAACACAGGTGAAGCCTCTAAGATGATGTAATTGCCAGTAAGAAGTAGTACAATTCAATTTTTAGGTATCGATTATTGTCTTTTTAGCTGGCTTTGGTGCCTTGGACATGAGCTAGGACCTTAAGATTCTGCATGAAAGGAGGACTAGCAGCCGAGTTGCACGGGAGAGTGTGAAAAGTGTTCATTTGCAGTAAAAAATCGAAAAATCCGTCCGTTTACGTCATTTGTTATCGAATCGACTTAAAGCCAGATCGTCACATTAGCCGCTCTTCTCTCTGAAACGGTTGTACTTATCGTCTGCAAAGCTATGTCGCGTGCTGCGGTATGCGGAGACACTAAAAGCACCATAGTAGAACACAGATGAAGCTTCTAAGTTGATGTAATAGCCAGTAAGAAGTAGTACAATTCAAGTTTTAGGTATCGATTATTGGCTTTTTAGCTGGCTTTGGTGCCTTGGACATGAGCTAGGACCTTAAGATTCTGCATGAAAGGAGGACTAGCAGCCGCGTTGCACGGGAGAATGTGAAAAGTGTTCATATGTAGTAAAAACCTTAGAAATCCGTCCGTTTTCGTCATTTGTTATCGAATCGACTTAAAGCCAGATCGTCACATTGGCCGCTCTTCTCTCTGAAATGGCTGTACTTATCGTCTGCAAAGCTATGACGCGTGCTGCGGTATGCGGAGACACTAAAACCACCATAGTAAAACACAGATGAAGCATCTAATTTAATGTAATAGAAAGTAAGAAGTAGTACAATTCAAGTTTTAGGTATCGATTATGGACTTTTTAGCTGGCTTTGGTGCTTTGGGCAAGAGCTAGGACCTTAAGAATCTGCATGAAAGGAGGACTAGCAGTCGAGTTGCACGGGAGAATGTGAAAAGTGTTCATATGTAGTAAAAACCTGAGAAATCCGTCCGTTTTCGTCATTTGTTATCGACTCAACTTAAAGCCAGATTATCACATTGGCCGCTCTTCTCTCTGAAACGGTCGTAATTATCTTCTGCAAAGCTATGTCTCGTGCTCCAGTATGCGGAGACACTAAAAGCACCATAGTAGAAACCAGATGAAGCTTCTAAGTTGATGTAATAGCCAGTAAGATATAGTACAATTCAAGTTTAAGTATCGATTATTGACTTTTTAGCTGGCTTTGGTGCCTTGGACATGAGCTAGGACCTTAAGATTCTGCATGAAAGGAGGACTAGCAGCCGAGTTGCACGGGAGAATGTGGAATGTGTTCATATGTAGTAAAAACCTAGAAATCCTTCCGTTTTCGTCATTTGTTATCGAATCGATTTAAAGCCAAATCGTCACATTGGCCGCTCTTCTCTCTGAATCGGTTGTACTTATCGTCTGCAAAGCTACGTCGCGTGCTGCGGTATGCGGAGACACTAAAAGATCCATAGTATAACACAGATGAAGCTTGTAAGTTGATGTAATAGCCAGTAAGAAGTAGCACAATCCAAGTTTTAGGTATCGATTATTGACTTTTTAGCTGTCTTTGGTGCTTTGGACATGAGCTAGGACCTTAAGATTCTGCATGAAAGGAGGACTATCAGCCGCGTTGTACGGGAGAATGTGAAAAGTGTTCATATGTAGTAAAAACCTAGAAATCCGTCCGTTTTCGTCATTTGTTATCGAATGCACTTAAAGCCAAATCGTCATATTGGCCGCATTTATGTCTAAAACGGTTGTACTCATCGTCTGCAAAGCTATGTCGCGTGCTGCGGTATGCGGAGACACTAAAAGCATCATAGTAGAACACAGATGAAGCTTCTAAGTTGATGTAATACACAGTAAGAAATAGTACAATTCAAGTTTTAGGTATCGATTATTGACTTTATAGCTATCTTTGGTGCCTTGGACATGAGCTAGGACCTTAAGATTCCGCATGAAAGGAGGACTAGCAGCTTATTTGCACGGGAGAATGTGAAAAGTGTTCATATGTAGTAAAAACCTAGAAATCCGTCCGTTTTCGTCATTTGTTATCGAATCGACTTAAAGCCAGATCGTCACATTGGCCGCATTTATGTCTAAAACGGTTGTACTTATCGTATGCAAAGCTATGTCGCGTGCTGCGGTATGCGGAGACAGTAAAAGCATCATAGTAGAACACAGATGAAGCTTCTAAGTTGATGTAATAGATAGTAAGAAGTAGTACAATTCAAGTTTTAGGTATCGATTATTGACTTTTTAGCTGGCTTTGGTTCCGTGGACATGAGCTAGGAACTTAAGATTCTGCATGAAAGGAGGACTAGCTGCCGAGTTGCACGGGAGAATGTGAAAAGTGTTCATATGTAGTAAAAACCTGAGAAATCCGTCCGTTTTCGTCATTTGTTATCGACTCGACTTAAAGCCAGATCTTCACATTGGCCGCTCTTGTCTCTGAAACGGTCCTAATTATCGGCTGCATATCTATGTCTCGTGCTCCGGTATGCGGAGACACTAAAAGCACCATAGTAGAAAACAGATGAAGCTTCTAAGTTGATGTAATAGCCAGTAAGATATAGTACAATTCAAGTTTTAGGTATCGATTATTGACTTTTTAGCTGGCTTTGGTGCCTTGGACATGAGCTAGGACCTTAAGATTCTGCATGAAAGGAGAACTAGCAGCTGAGTTGCAAGGGAGAATGTGAAAAGTGTTCATATGCAGTAAAAACCTGAGAAATCCGTCCGTTTTCGTCATTTGTTATCGAATCGACTTAAAGCCAGATCGTCACAATGGCCGCTCTACTGTGTGAAACGGTTGTACTTATCGTCTGCAAAGCTATGTCGTGTGCTGCGGCATGCGGAGACACAAAAAGCACAATAGTAGAATACAGAGGAAGCTTCTAAGTTGATGTAATAGCAAGTAAGAAGTAGTACAATTCTATGTTTTTGTACTGATTATTGACTTTTTAATTGGCTTTGGTGCCTTGGACATAAGCTAGGACCTTAAGATTCTGCATGAAAGGAGGACTAGCAGCCGAGTTGCACGGGAGAATGTGAAAAGTG
The DNA here is from genome assembly GCF_023897955.1 of Schistocerca gregaria. Taxonomy (NCBI): domain Eukaryota; kingdom Metazoa; phylum Arthropoda; class Insecta; order Orthoptera; family Acrididae; genus Schistocerca; species Schistocerca gregaria. Next base: position 1,620,640 of record NW_026061773.1, read on the forward strand.
TTCATATGTAGTAAAAACCTGAGAAATCCGTCCGTTTTCGTCATTTGTTATCGAATCGACTTAAAGCCAGATCGTCACATTGGCCGCTCTTCTCTCTGAAACGGTTGTACTTATCGTCTGCAAAGCTATGTCGCGTGCTGCGGTATGCGGAGACACTAAAAGGAAGATAGTAGAACACAGGTGAAGCCTCTAAGATGATGTAATTGCCAGTAAGAAGTAGTACAAATCAATTTTTAGGTATCGATTATTGACTTTGTAGCTGGCTTTGGTGCCTTGGACATGAGCTAGGACCTTAAGATTCTGCATGAAAGGAGGACTAGCAGCCGAGTTGCACGGGAGAGTGTGAAAAGTGTTCATTTGCAGTAAAAACCCGAAAAATCCGTCCGTTTACGTCATTTGTTATCGAATCGACTTAAAGCCAGATCGTCACATTAGCCGCTCTTCTCTCTGAAACGGTTGTACTTATCGTCTGCAAAGCTATGTCGCGTGCTGCGGTATGCGGAGACACTAAAAGCACCATAGTAGAACACAGATGAAGCTTCTAAGTTGATGTAATAGCCAGTAAGAAGTAGTACAATTCAAGTTTTAGGTATCGATTATTGGCTTTTTAGCTGGCTTTGGCGCCTTGGACATGAGCTAGGACCTTAAGATTCTGCATGAAAGGAGGACTAGCAGCCGCGTTGCACGGGAGAATGTGAAAAGTGTTCATATGTAGTAAAAACCTGAGAAATCCGTCCGTTTTCGTCATTTGTTATCGACTCAACTTAAAGCCAGATTATCACATTGGCCGCTCTTCTCTCTGAAACGGTCGTAATTATCTTCTGCAAAGCTATGTCTCGTGCTCCAGTATGCGGAGACACTAAAAGCACCTTAGTAGAAACCAGATGAAGCTTCTAAGTTGATGTAATAGCCAGTAAGATATAGTACAATTCAAGTTTTAGATATCGATTATTGACTTTTTAGCTGGCTTTGGTGCCTTGGACATGAGCTAGGACCTTAAGATTCTGCATGAAAGGAGGACTAGCAGCCGAGTTGCACGGGAGAATGTGGAATGTGTTCATATGTAGTAAAAACCTAGAAATCCTTCCGTTTTCGTCATTTGTTATCGAATCGACTTAAAGCCAAATCGTCACATTGGCCGCTCTTCTCTCTGAATCGGTTGTACTTATCGTCTGCAAAGCTACGACGCGTGCTGCGGTATGCGGAGACACTAAAAGATTCATAGTATAACACAGATGAAGCTTGTAAGTTGATTTAATAGCCAGTAAGAAGTAGCACAATTCAAGTTTTAGGTATCGATTATTGACTTTTTAGCTGTCTTTGGTGCCTTGGACATGAGCTAGGACTTTAAGATTCTGCATGAAAGGAGGACTATCAGCCGCGTTGTACGGGAGAATGTGAAAAGTGTTCATATGTAGTAAAAACCTAGAAATCCGTCCGTTTTCGTCATTTGTTATCGAATGCACTTAAAGCCAAATCGTCATATTGGCCGCATTTATGTCTAAAACGGTTGTACTCATCGTCTGCAAAGCTATGTCGCGTGCTGCGGTATGCGGAGACACTAAAAGCATCATAGTAGAACACAGATGAAGCTTCTAAGTTGATGTAATACACAGTAAGAAATAGTACAATTCAAGTTTTAGACATCGATTATTGACTTTATAGCTATCTTTGGTGCCTTGGACATGAGCTAGGACCTTAAGATTCCGCATGAAAGGAGGACTAGCAGTTTATTTGCACGGGAGAATGTGAAAAGTGTTCATATGTAGTAAAAACCTAGAAATCCGTCCGTTTTCGTCATTTGTTATCGAATCGACTTAAAGCCAGATCGTCACATTGGCCGCATTTATGTCTAAAACGGTTGTACTTATCGTATGCAAAGCTATGTCGCGTGCTGCGGTATGCGGAGACAGTAAAAGCATCATAGTAGAACACAGATGAAGCTTCTAAGTTGATGTAATAGATAGTAAGAAGTAGTACAATTCAAGTTTTAGGTATCGATTATTGACTTTTTAGCTGGCTTTGGTGCCTTGGACATGAGCTAGGACCTTAAGATTCTGCATGAAAGGAGAACTAGCAGCTGAGTTGCAAGGGAGAATGTGAAAAGTGTTCATATGCAGTAAAAACCTGAGAAATCCGTCCGTTTTCGTCATTTGTTATCGAATCGACTTAAAGCCAGATCGCCACATTGGCCGCTCTTCTCTCTGAAATGGCTGTACTTATCGTCTGCAAAGCTATGACGCGTGCTGCGGTATGCGGAGACACTAAAACCACCATAGTAAAACACAGATGAAGCTTCTAATTTAATGTAATAGAAAGTAAGAAGTAGTACAATTCAAGTTTTAGGTATCGATTATGGACTTTTTAGCTGGCTTTGGTGCCTTGGGCAAGAGCTAGGACCTTAAGAATCTGCATGAAAGGAGGACTAGCAGCCGAGTTGCACGGGAGAATGTGAAAAGTGTTCATATGTAGTAAAAACCTGAGAAATCCGTCCGTTTTCGTCATTTGTTATCGACTCAACTTAAAGCCAGATTATCACTTTGGCCGCTCTTCTCTCTGAAACGGTCGTAATTATCTTCTGCAAAGCTATGTCTCGTGCTCCAGTATGCGGAGACACTAAAAGCACCATAGTAGAAAACAGATGAAGCTTCTACGTTGATGTAATAGCCAGTAAGATATAGTACAATTCAAGTTTTAGGTATCGATTATTGACTTTTTAGCTGGCTTTGGTGCCTTGGACATGAGCTAGGACCTTAAGATTCTGCATGAAAGGAGTACTATCAGCCGAGTTGTACGGGAGAATGTGAAAAGTGTTCATATGTAGTAAAAACCTAGAAATCCGTCCGTTTTCGTCATTTGTTATCGAATGCACTTAAAGCCAAATCGTCATATTGACCGCATTTATGTCTAAAACGGTTGTACTTATCGTCTGCAAAGCTATGTCGCGTGCTGCGGTATGCGGAGACACTAAAACCACCATAGTAAAACACAGATGAAGCTTCTAAGTTGATGTAATAGCCAGTAAGATATAGTACAATTCTAGTTTTAGGTATCGATTATTGACTTTTTAGCTGGCTTTGGTTCCTTCGACATGAGCCAGGACCTTAAGATCCTGCATGAAAGGAGGACTAGCAGCCGCGTTGCATGGGAGAATGTGAGAAGTGTTCATATCTAGTAAAAACCTAGAAATCCGTCCGTTTTCGTCATTTGTTACCGAATCGACTTAAAGCCCGATCGTCACATTGGCTGCTCTTCTCTCTGAAACGGTTGTACTTATCGTCTGCAAAGCTATGTCGCGTGCTGCGGTATGCGGAGACACTAAAAGCACCATAGTAGAACACAGATGAAGCTTCTAAGTTGATGTAACAGCCAGTAAGAAGTAGTACAATTCAAGTTTTATTTATCGATTATTGACTTTTTAGCTGGCTTTGGTGCCTTGGACATGAGCTAGGACCTTAAGATTCTGCATGAAAGGAGGACTAGCAGCCGAGTTGCACGGGAGAATGTGAAAAGTGTTCAGTTGAATTAAAAACCTAGAAATCCGTCCGTTTTTGTCATTTGTTATCGAATCGACTTAAACCCGATCGTCACATTGGTCGCTCTTCTCTCTGAAACGATTGTACGTATCGTCTGCAAAGCTATGTCGCGTGCTGCGGTATGCGGAGACACTAAAATCACCATAGTAGAACACAGATGAAGCTTCTAAGTTGATGTAATAGCCAGTAAGATATAGTACAATTCAAGTTTTAGGTATCGATTATTGACTTTTTAGCTGGCTTTGGTGCCTTGGACATGAGCTAGGACCTTAAGATTCTGCATGAAAGGAGGACTAGCAGCCGAGTTGCACGGAAGAATGTGGAATGTGTTCATATGTAGTAAAAACCTAGAAATCCGTCCGTTTTCGTCATTTGTTATCGAATCGACTTAAAGCCAGATCGTCACATTGTCCGCTCTTTTCTCTGAAACGGTTGTACTTATCGTCTGCAAAGCTATGTCGTATGCTGCGGTAGGCGGAGACACTGAAACCACCACAGTAGAACACAGATGAAGCTTCTAAGTTGATGTAATAGCCAGTAAGAAGTAGCACAATTCAAGTTTTAGGTATCGATTATTGACTTTTTAGCTGGCTTTCGTGCCTTGGACATGAGCTAGGACCTTAAGATTCTGCATGAAAGGAGGACTATCAGCCGAGTTGTACCGGATAATGTGAAAAGTGTTCATATGTAGTAAAAACCTAGAAATCCGTCCGTTTTCGACATTTGTTATCGAATCCACTTAAAGCCAGATCGTCATATTGGCCGCATTTATGTCTAAAACGGTTGTACTTATCGACTGCAAAGCTATGTCGCGTGCTGCGGTATGCGGAGACACTAAAAGCATCATAGTAGAACACAGATGAAGCTTCTAAGTTGATGTAATAGACAGTAAGAAGTAGTACAATTCAAGTTTTAGGTATCGATTTTTGACTTTATATCTATCTTTGGAGCCTTGGACATGAGCTAGGACCTTAAGATTCTGCATGAAAGGAGGACTAGCAGCCGAGTTGCACAGGAGTATGTGGAATGTGTTCATATGTAGTAAAAACCTAGAAATCCGTCCGTTTTCGCCATTTGTTACCGAATCGACTTAAAGCCAGATCGTCACATTGGTCGCTCTTCTCTCTGAAACGATTGTACTTATCGACTGCAAAGCTCTGTCGCGTGCTGCGGTATCCGGAGCACTAAAAGCACCATAGTAGAACACAGATGAAGGTTCTAAGTTGATGTAATAGCCAGTAAGAAGTAGTCCAATTCAAGTTTTAGGTATCGATTATTGACTTTTTAGCTGGCTTTGGTGCCTTGGACATGAGCTAGGACCTTAAGATTCTGCATGAAAGGAGGACTAGCAGCAGAGTTGCACGGGACAATGTGAAAAGTGTTCATATGTAGTAAAAACCTAGAAATCCGTCCGTTTTCGTCATTTGTTATCGAATCGACTTAAAGCCAGATCGTTACATTGGTCGCTCTTCTCTCTGAAACGATTGTACTTATCGTCTGCAAAGCTATGTCGCGTGCTGCGGTATGCGGAGACACTAAAAGCACCAAGGTAGAACACAGATGAAGCTTCTAAGATGATGTAATTGCCAGTAAGAAGTAGTACAATTCAAGTTTTAGTTACTGATTATTGACTTTTTAGCTGGCTTTGGTGCCTTGGACATGAGCTAGGACCTTAAGATTCTGCATGAAAGGAGAACTAGCAGCCGAGTTGCACGGGAGAATTTGAAAAGGGTTCATATGTAGTAAAAACCTGAGTAATCCGTCCGTTTTCGTCAATAGTTATCGAATCGACTTAAAAGCCTGATCGTCACATTGGCCGTCTTCTCTCTGAAACGGTTGTACTTATCGTCTGCAAATCTATGTCGCGTGGTGCGGTATGCGGAGACTCTAAAAGCACTATAGTAGAACACAGATGAAGCTTCTATGTTGATGTCATAGCCAGTAAGAAGTAGTACAATTTAAGTTTTAGGTATCGATTATTGACTTTTTAGCTGGCTTTGGTGCCTTGGACATGAGCTAGGACCTTAAGATTCTGCATGAAAGGAGAACTAGCCCCGGAGTTGCACGGGAGAATGTGAAAAGTGTTTATATGTAGTAAAAACCTAAGAAATCCGTCCGTATTCGTCATTTGTTATCGAATCGACTTAAAGCCAGATCATCATATTGGCCGCTCATCTCTCTGAAACGGTCGTAATTATCGTCTGCAAAGCTATGTCTCGTGCTCCAGTATGCGGAGACACTAAAAGCACCATAGTAGAAAACAGATGAAGCTTCTAAGTTGATGTAATAGCCAGTAAGATATAGTACAATTCAAGATTTAGGTATCGATTATTGACTTTTTAGCTGGCTTTGGTGCCTTGGACATGAGCTAGGACCTTAAGATTCTGCATGAAAGGAGGACTAGCAGCCGAGTTGCACGGGAGTATGTGGAATGTGTTCATATGTAGTAAAAAACTAGAAATCCTTCCGTTTTCGTCATTTGTTATCGAATCGACTTAAAGCCAGATCGTCATATTGGCCGCATTTATGTCTAAAACGGTTGTACTTATCGTCTGCAAAGCTATGTCGCGTGCTGCGGTATGCGCAGACACTAAAAGCACCATAGTAGAAAACAGATGAAGCTTCTAAGTTGATGTAATAGCCAGTAAGAAGTATTACAACTCAAGTTTTAGGTATCGATAATTGACTTTTTAGCTTGCTTTTGTGCCTTGGATATGAGCTAGGACCTTAAGATTCTGCATGAAAGGAGGACTAGCAGCCGAGTTGCCTGGGAGAATGTGGAATGTGTTCATATGTAGTAAAAACCTAGAAATCCGTCCGTTTTCGTCATTTGTTACCGAATCGACTTAAAGCCAGATCGTTACATTGGCCGCTCTTCTCTCTGAAACGGTTGTACTTATCGTCTGCAAAGCTATGTAGCGTGCTGCGGTATGTGGAGACACTAAAAGCACCATAATAGAACACAGATGAAGCTTCTAAGTTGAGGTAATAGCCAGTAAGAAGTAGTCCAATTCAAGTTTTAGGTATCGATTATTGACTTTTTAGCTGGCTTTGGTTCCTTGGACATGAGCTAGGACCTTAAGATTCTGCATGAAAGGAGGCCTAGCTGCAGAGTTGCACGGGAGAATGTGAAAAGTGTTCATATGTAGTAAAAACCCGAGAAATCGGTCCGTTTTCGTCATTTGTTATCGACTCGACTTAAAGCCAGATCATCACATTGGCCGCTCTTCTCTCTGAAATGGTCCTAATTATCGTCTGCAAAGCTATGTCTCTTGCTCCGGTATGCGGAGACACTAAAAGCACCATAGTAGAAAACAGATGAAGCTTCTAAGTTGATGTAATAGCCAGTAAGATATAGTACAATTCAAGTTTTAGGTTTCGATTATTGACTTTTTAGCTGGCTTTGGTGTCTTGGACATGAGCTAGGACCTTAAGATTCTGCATGAAAGGAGGACTAGCAGCCGAGTTGCACAGGCGAATGTGGAATGTGTTCATATGTAGTAAAAACCTAGAAATCCGTCCGTTTTCGTCATTTGTTACCGAATCGACTTAAAGCCAGATCGTCACATTGGCCGCTCTTCTCTCTGAAACGGTTGTACTTATCGTCTGCAAAGCTATGTCGCGTGCTGCGGTATGCGGAGACACTAAAAGCACCATAGTAGAACACAGATGAAGCTTCTAAGTTGATGTAATAGCCAGTAAGAAGTAGTACAATGCAAGTTTTAGGTATCGATTATTGACTTTTTAGCTGGCTTTGGTGCCTTGGACATGAGCTAGGACCTTAAGATTCTGCATGAAAGGAGGACTAGCAGCCGAGTTGCCTGGGAGAATGTGGAATGTGTTCATATGTAGTGAAAACCTAGAAATCCGTCGGTTTTCGTCATTTGTTACCGAATCGACTTAAAGCCAGATCGTCACATTGGCCGCTCTTCTCTCTGAAACGGTTGTACTTATCGTCTGCAAAGCTATGTCGCGTGCTGCGGTATGCGGAGACACTAAAAGCACCATAGTAGAACACAGATGAAGCTTCTAAGTTGATGTAATAGCCAGTAAGAAGTAGTACAATTCAAGTTATAGGTATCGATTATTGACTTTTTAGGGGGCTTTGGTGCCTTGGACTTGAGCTAGGACCTTAAGATTCTGCATGAAAGGAGGACTAGCAGCTGAGTTGCACGGGAGAATGTGAAAAGTGTTGATATGCAGTAAAAACCTGAAAAATCCGTTCGTTATCGTCATTTTTTATCGAATCGTCATAAGGCCAGATCGTCACATTGGCCGCTCTTCTCTCTGAAATGGTTGTACTTATCGTCTGCAAAGCTATGTCGCGTGCTGCGGTATGCGGAGACACTAAAAGCACCATAGTAGAACACAGATGAAGGTTCTAAGTTGATGTAATAGCCAGTAAGAAGTAGACCAATTCAAGTTTTAGGTATCGATTATTGACTTTTTAGCTGGCTTTGGTTCCTTGGACATGAGCTAGGACCTTAAGGTTCTGCATGAAAGGAGGACTAGCTGCCGAGTTGCACGGGAGAATGTGAAAAGTGTTCATATGTAGTAAAAACCTGAGAAATCCGTCCGTTTTCGTCGTTTGTTATCGACTCGACTTAAAGGCAGATCTTCACATTGGCCGCTCTTCTCTCTGAAACGGTCCTAATTATCGTCTGCAAAGCTATGTCTCGTGCTCCGGTATGCGGAGACACTAAAAGCACCATAGTAGAAAACAGATGAAGCTTCTAAGTTGATGTAATAGCCAGTAAGATATAGTACAATGCAAGTTTTAGGTTTCGATTATTGACTTTTTAGCTGGCTTTCGTGCCTTGGACATGAGCTAGGACCTTAAGATTCTGCATGAAAGGAGGACTAGCAGCCGAGTTGCATGGGAGAATGTGGAATGTGTTCATATGTAGTAAAATCCTAGAAATCCGTCCGTTTTCGACATTTGTTACCGAATCGACTTAAAGCCAGATCGTCACATTGGCCGCTCTTCTCTCTCAAACGGTTGTACTTATCGTCTGCATAGCTATGTCGCGTGCTGCGGTATGCGGAGACACTAAAAGCACCATAGTAGAACACAGATGAAGCTTCTAAGTTGATGTAATAGCCAGTAAGAAGTAGTACAATTCAAGTTTTAGGTATCGATTATTGACTTTTTAGGGGGCTTTGGTGCCTTGGACTTGAGCTAGGACCTTAAGATTCTGCATGAAAGGAGGACTAGCAGCTGAGTTGCACGGGAGAATGTGAAAAGTGTTGATATGCAGTAAAAACCTGAAAAATCCGTTCGTTATCGTCATTTTTTTATCGAATCGTCATAAGGCCAGATCGTCACATTGGCCGCTCTTCTCTCTAAAATGGTTGTACTTATCGTCTGCAAAGATGTGACGTGTGCTGCGGTATGCGGAGACACTAAAATCACCATAGTAAAACACAGATGAAGCATCTAATTTAATGTAATAGCCAGTAAGAAGTAGTACAATTCAAGTTTTAGGTATCGATTATGGACTTTTTAGCTGGCTTTGGTGCCTTGGACATGAGCTAGGACCTTAAGAATCTGCATGAAAGGAGGACTAGCAGCCGAGTTGCACGGGAGAATGTGAAAAGTGTTCATATGTAGTAAAAACCTGAGAAATCCGTCCGTATTCGTCATTTGTTTTCGAATCGACTTAAAGCCAGATCGTCACATTGGTCGCTCTTCTCTCTGAAACGATTGTACTTATCGACTGCAAAGCTATGTCGCGTGCTGCGGTATCCGGAGACACTAAAAGCACCATAGTAGAACACAGATGAAGGTTCTAAGTTGTTGTAATAGCCAGTAAGATATAGTACAATTCAAGTTTTAGGTATCGATTATTGCCTTTTTAGCTGGCTTTGGTGCCTTGGACATGAGCTAGGACCTTAAGATTCTGCATGAAAGGAGGACTAGCAGCCGAGTTGCACGGGAGTATGTGGAATGTGTTCATATGTAGTAAAAAACTAGAAATCCTTCCGTTTTCGTCATTTGTTATCGAATCGACTTAAAGCCAGATCGTCATATTGGCCGCATTTATGTCTAAAACGGTTGTACTTATCGTCTGCAAAGCTATGTCGCGTGCTGCGGTATGCGCAGACACTAAAAGCACCATAGTAGAAAACAGATGAAGCTTCTAAGTTGATGTAATAGCCAGTAAGAAGTATTACAACTCAAGTTTTAGGTATCGATAATTGACTTTTTAGCTTGCTTTTGTGCCTTGGATATGAGCTACTACCTTAAGATTCTGCATGAAAGGAGGACTAGCAGCCGAGTTGCCTGGGAGAATGTGGAATGTGTTCATATGTAGTAAAAACCTAGAAATCCGTCCGTTTTCGTCATTTGTTACCGAATCGACTTAAAGCCATATCGTTACATTGGCCGCTCTTCTCTCTGAAACGGTTGTACTTATCGTCTGCAAAGCTATGTAGCGTGCTGCGGTATGTGGAGACACTAAAAGCACCATAATAGAACACAGATGAAGCTTCTAAGTTGATGTAATAGCCAGTAAGAAGTAGTCCAATTCAAATTTTAGGTATCGATTATTGACTTTTTAGCTGGCTTTGGTTCCTTGGACATGAGCTAGGACCTTAAGATTCTGCATGAAAGGAGGCCTAGCTGCAGAGTTGCACGGGAGAATGTGAAAAGTGTTCATATGTAGTAAAAACCCGAGAAATCGGTCCGTTTTCGTCATTTGTTATCGACTCGACTTAAAGCCAGATCATCACATTGGCCGCTCTTCTCTCTGAAATGGTCCTAATTATCGTCTGCAAAGCTATGTCTCTTGCTCCGGTATGCGGAGACACTAAAAGCACCATAGTAGAAAACAGATGAAGCTTCTAAGTTGATGTAATAGCCAGTAAGATATAGTACAATTCAAGTTTTAGGTTTCGATTATTGACTTTTTAGCTGGCTTTGGTGTCTTGGACATGAGCTAGGACCTTAAGATTCTGCATGAAAGGAGGACTAGCAGCCGAGTAGCACAGGCGAATGTGGAATGTGTTCATATGTAGTAAAAACCTAGAAATCCGTCCGTTTTCGTCATTTGTTACCGAATCGACTTAAAGCCAGATCGTCACATTGGCCGCTCTTCTCTCTGAAACGGTTGTACTTATCGTCTGCTAAGCTATGTCGCGTGCTGCGGTATGCGGAGACACTAAAAGCACCATAGTAGAACACAGATGAAGCTTCTAAGTTGATGTAATAGCCAGTAAGAAGTAGTACAATGCAAGTTTTAGGTTTCGATTATTGACTTTTTAGCTGGCTTTGGTGCGTTGGACATGAGCTAGGACCTTAAGATTCTGCATGAAAGGAGGACTAGCAGCCGAGTTGCCTGGGAGAATGTGGAATGTGTTCATATGTAGTGATAACCTAGAAATCCGTCGGTTTTCGTCATTTGTTACCGAATCGACTTAAAGCCAGATCGTCACATTGGCCGCTCTTCTCTCTGAAACGGTTGTACTTATCGTCTGCAAAGCTATGTCGCGTGCTGCGGTATGCGGAGACACTAAAAGCACCATAGTAGAACACAGGTGAAGCTTCTAAGTTGATGTAATAGCCAGTAAGAAGTAGTACAATTCAAGTTATAGGTATCGATTATTGACTTTTTAGGGGGCTTTGGTGCCTTGGACTTGAGCTAGGACCTTAAGATTCTGCATGAAAGGAGGACTAGCAGCTGAGTTGCACGGGAGAATATGAAAAGTGTTGATATGCAGTAAAAACCTGAAAAATCCGTTCGTTATCGTCATTTTTTATCGAATCGTCATAAGGCCAGATCGTCACATTGGCCGCTCTTCTCTCTGAAATGGTTGTACTTATCGTCTGCAAAGCTATGTCGCGTGCTGCGGTATGCGGAGACACTAAAAGCACCATAGTAGAACACAGATGAAGGTTCTAAGTTGATGTAATAGCCAGTAAGAAGTAGACCAATTCAAGTTTTAGGTATCGATTATTGACTTTTTAGCTGGCTTTGGTTACTTGGACATGAGCTAGGACCTTAAGATTCTGCATGAAAGGAGGACTAGCTGCCGAGTTGCACGGGAGAATGTGAAAAGTGTTCATATGTAGTAAAAACCTGAGAAATCCGTCCGTTTTCGTCGTTTGTTATCGACTCGACTTAAAGCCAGATCTTCACATTGGCCGCTCTTCTCTCTGAAACGGTCCTAATTATCGTCTGCAAAGCTATGTCTCGTGCTCCGGTATGCGGAGACACTAAAAGCACCATAGTAGAAAACAGATGAAGCTTCTAAGTTGATGTAATAGCCAGTAAGATATAGTACAATGCAAGTTTTAGGTTTCGATTATTGACTTTTTAGCTGGCTTTCGTGCCTTGGACATGAGCTAGGACCTTAAGATTCTGCATGAAAGGAGGACTAGCAGCCGAGTTGCATGGGAGAATGTGGAATGTGTTCATATGTAGTAAAATCCTAGAAATCCGTCCGTTTTCGACATTTGTTACCGAATCGACTTAAAGCCAGATCGTCACATTGGCCGCTCTTCTCTCTGAAACGGTTGTACTTATCGTCTGCTAAGCTATGTCGCGTGCTGCGGTATGCGGAGACACTAAAAGCACCATAGTAGAACACAGATGAAGCTTCTAAGTTGATGTAATAGCCAGTAAGAAGTAGTACAATGCAAGTTTTAGGTTTCGATTATTGACTTTTTAGCTGGCTTTGGTGCGTTGGACATGAGCTAGGACCTTAAGATTCTGCATGAAAGGAGGACTAGCAGCCGAGTTGCCTGGGAGAATGTGGAATGTGTTCATATGTAGTGATAACCTAGAAATCCGTCGGTTTTCGTCATTTGTTACCGAATCGACTTAAAGCCAGATCGTCACATTGGCCGCTCTTCTCTCTGAAACGGTTGTACTTATCGTCTGCAAAGCTATGTCGCGTGCTGCGGTATGCGGAGACACTAAAAGCACCATAGTAGAACACAGATGAAGCTTCTAAGTTGATGTAATAGCCAGTAAGAAGTAGTACAATTCAAGTTATAGGTATCGATTATTGACTTTTTAGGGGGCTTTGGTGCCTTGGACTTGAGCTAGGACCTTAAGATTCTGCATGAAAGGAGGACTAGCAGCTGAGTTGCACGGGAGAATGTGAAAAGTGTTGATATGCAGTAAAAACCTGAAAAATCCGTTCGTTATCGTCATTTTTTATCGAATCGTCATAAGGCCAGATCGTCACATTGGCCGCTCTTCTCTCTGAAATGGTTGTACTTATCGTCTGCAAAGCTATGTCGCGTGCTGCGGTATGCGGAGACACTAAAAGCACCATAGTAGAACACAGATGAAGGTTCTAAGTTGATGTAATAGCCAGTAAGAAGTAGACCAATTCAAGTTTTAGGTATCGATTATTGACTTTTTAGCTGGCTTTGGTTCCTTGGACATGAGCTAGGACCTTAAGATTCTGCATGAAAGGAGGACTAGCTGCCGAGTTGTACGGGAGAATGTGAAAAGTGTTCATATGTAGTAAAAACCTGAGAAATCCGTCCGTTTTCGTCGTTTGTTATCGACTCGACTTAAAGCCAGATCTTCACATTGGCCGCTCTTCTCTCTGAAACGGTCCTAATTATCGTCTGCAAAGCTATGTCTCGTGCTCCGGTATGCGGAGACACTAAAAGCACCATAGTAGAAAACAGATGAAGCTTCTAAGTTGATGTAATAGCCAGTAAGATATAGTACAATGCAAGTTTTAGGTTTCGATTATTGACTTTTTAGCTGGCTTTCGTGCCTTGGACATGAGCTAGGACCTTAAGATTCTGCATGAAAGGAGGACTAGCAGCCGAGTTGCATGGGAGAATGTGGAATGTGTTCATATGTAGTAAAATCCTAGAAATCCGTCCGTTTTCGACATTTGTTACCGAATCGACTTAAAGCCAGATCGTCACATTGGCCGCTCTTCTCTCTGAAACGGTTGTACTTATCGTCTGCATAGCTATGTCGCGTGCTGCGGTATGCGGAGACACTAAAAGCACCATAGTAGAACACAGATGAAGCTTCTAAGTTGATGTAATAGCCAGTAAGAAGTAGTACAATTCAAGTTTTAGGTATCGATTATTGACTTTTTAGGGGGCTTTGGTGCCTTGGACTTGAGCTAGGACCTTAAGATTCTGCATGAAAGGAGGACTAGCAGCTGAGTTGCACGGGAGAATGTGAAAAGTGTTGATATGCAGTAAAAACCTGAAAAATCCGTTCGTTATCGTCATTTTTTTATCGAATCGTCATAAGGCCAGATCGTCACATTGGCCGCTCTTCTCTCTGAAATGGTTGTACTTATCGTCTGCAAAGATGTGACGTGTGCTGCGGTATGCGGAGACACTAAAATCACCATAGTAAAACACAGATGAAGCATCTAATTTAATGTAATAGCCAGTAAGAAGTAGTACAATTCAAGTTTTAGGTATCGATTATGGACTTTTTAGCTGGCTTTGGTGCCTTGGACATGAGCTAGGACCTTAAGAATCTGCATGAAAGGAGGACTAGCAGCCGAGTTGCACGGGAGAATGTGAAAAGTGTTCATATGTAGTAAAAACCTGAGAAATCCGTCCGTATTCGTCATTTGTTTTCGAATCGACTTAAAGCCAGATCGTCACATTGGTCGCTCTTCTCTCTGAAACGATTGTACTTATCGACTGCAAAGCTATGTCGCGTGCTGCGGTATCCGGAGACACTAAAAGCACCATAGTAGAACACAGACGAAGGTTCTAAGTTGTTGTAATAGCCAGTAAGAAGTAGTCCAATTCAAGTTTTAGGTATCGATTATTGACTTTTTAGCTGGCTTTGGTGCCTTGGACATGAGCTACGACCTTAAGATTCTGCATGAAAGAAGGACTAGCAGCAGAGTTGCACGGGACAATGTGAAAAGTGTTCATATGTAGTAAAAACCTAGAAATCCGTCCGTTTTCGTCATTTGTTATCGAATCGACTTAAAGCCAGATCGTCACATTGGTCGCTCTTCTCTCTGAAACGATTGTACTTATCGGTTGCAAAGCTATGTCGCGTGCTGCGGTATGCGGAGACACTAAAAGCACCATAGTAGAACACAGATGAAGGTTCTAAGTTGATGTAATAGCAAGTAAGAAGTAGACCAATTCAAGTTTTAGGTATCGATTATAGACTTTTTAGCTGGCTTTGGTTCCTTGGACATGAGCTAGGACCTTAAGATTCTGCATGAAAGGAGGACTAGCTGCCGAGTTGCACGGGAGAATGTGAAAAGTGTTCACATGTAGTAAAAACCTGAGAGATCCGTCCGTTTTCGTCATTTGTTATCGACTCGACTTAAAGCCAGATCTTCACATTGGCCGCTCTTCTCTCTGAAACGGTCCTAATTATCGTCTGCAAAGCTATGTCTCGTGCTCCAGTATGCGGAGACACGAAAAGCACCATAGTAGAAAACAAGATGAAGCTTGTAAGTTGATGTAATAGCCAGTAAGATATAGTACAATTCAAGTTTTAGGTATCGATTATTGACTTTTTAGCTGGCTTTGGTGCCTTGGACATGAGCTAGGACCTTAAGATTCTGCATGAAAGGAGGACTAGCAGTCGAGTTGCACGGAAGAATTTGGAATGTGTTCATATGTAGTAAAAACCTAGAAATCCGTCCGTTTTCGTCATTTGTTATCGAATCGACTTAAAGCCAGATCGTCACATTGGCCGCTCTTCTCTCTGAAACAGTTGTACTTGTCGTCTGCAAAGCTACGTCGCGTGCTGCGGTATGAGGAAACTTTAAAAGATCCATAGTAGAACACAGATGAAGCTTCTAAGTTGATGTAATAGATAGTAAGAAGTAGCACAATTCAAGTTTTAGGTATCGATTATTGACTTTTTAGCTGGCTTTGGTGCCTTGGACATGAGCTAGGACCTTAAGATTCTGCATGAAAGGAGGACTATCAGAAGAGATGTACGGGAGAATGTGAAAAGTGTTCATATGTAGTAAAAACCTAGAAATCCGTCCGTTTTCGTCATTTGTTATCGAATCGACTTAAAGCCAGATCGTCACATTGGCCGCATTTATGTCTAAAACGGTTGTACTTATCGTATGCAAAGCTATGTCGCGTGCTGCGGTATGCGGAGACAGTAAAAGCATCATAGTAGAACACAGATGAAGCTTCTAAGTTGATGTAATAGATAGTAAGAAGTAGTACAATTCAAGTTTTAGGTATCGATTATTGACTTTGTAGCTATCTTTGGTGCCTTGGACATGAGCTAGGACCTTAAGATTCTTCATGAAAGGACGACTAGCAGCTGATTTGCACGGGAGAATGTGAAAAGTGTTCATATGTAGTAAAAACCTGAGAAATCCGTCCGTTTTCGTCATTTGTTATCGACTCGACTTAAAGCCAGATCTTCACATTGGCCGCTCTTCTCTCTGAAACGGTTGTACTTATCGTCTGCAAAGCTATGACGTGTGTTGCGGTATGCGGAGACACTAAAACCACCATAGTAAAAGACAGATGAAGCTTCTAAGTTGATGTAATAGCCAGTAAGATATAGTACAATTCTAGTTTTAGGTATCGATTATTGACTTTTTAGCTGGCTTTGGTGCCTTGGACATGAGCTAAGACGTTAAGATTCTGCATGAAAGGAGGACTAGCAGCCGCGTTGCACGGGAGAATGTGAGAAGTGTTCATATGTAGTAAAAACCTGAGAAATCCGTCCTTTTTCGTCATTTGTTATCGAATCGACTTAAAGCCAGAATGTCACATTGGCCGCTCTTCTCTCTGAAACGGTTGTACTTATCGTCTGCAAAGCTATGACGTGTGCTGCGGTATGCGGAGACACTAAAACCACAATAGTAAAACACAGATGAAGCATCTAATTTAATGTAATAGCCAGTAAGAAGTAGTCCAATTCAAGTTTTAGGTATCGATTATTAATTTCTTAGCTGGCTTTGGTGCCTTGGACATGAGCTAGGACCTTAAGATTCTGCATGAAAGGAGGACTAGCAGCTGAGTTGCACGGGAGAATGTGAAAAGTGTTCATATGCAGGAAAAACCCGAAAAATCCGTTCGTTATCGTCATTTGTTATCGAATCGACTTAAAGCCAGATCGTCACATTGGTCGCTCTTCTCTCTGAAACGATTGTACTTATCGACTGCATCGTCATGTCGCGTGCTGCGGTATACGGAGACACTAAAAGCACCATAGTAGAACACAGATGAAGCTTCTAAGTTGATGTAATAGCCAGTAAGAAGTAGTACAATTCAAGTTTTAGGTATCGATTATTGACTTTTTAGCTGGCTTTGGTGCCTTGGACATGAGCTAGGACCTTAAGATTCTGCATGAAAGGAGAACTAGCAGCCGAGTTGCACGGGAGTATGTGAAAAGTGTTCATATATAGTAGAAACCTGAGAAATCCGTCCGTATTCGTCATTTGTTATCGAATCGACCTAAAGCCAGAATGTCACACTGGCCGCTCTTCTCTCTGAAACGGTTGTACTTATCGTCTGCAAAGCTATGACGTGTGCTGCGGTATGCGGAGACACTAAAACCACCATAGTAAAACACAGATGAAGCATCTAATTAATTGTAATAGCTAGTAAGAGGTAGTACAATTCAAGTTTTAGTTATCGATAATGGACTTTTTAGCTGGCTTTGGTGCCTTGGACATGAGCTAGGACCTTAAGAATCTGCATGAAACGAGGACCAGCAGCCGAGTTGCACTGGAGAATGTGAAAAGTGTTCATATGTAGTAAAAAAATGAGAAATCCGTCCGTTTTCGTCATTTTTTATCGAATCGACTTAAAGCCAGATCGTCACATTGGTCGCTCTTCTCTCTGAAACGATTGTACTTATCGTCTGCAAAGATATGTCGCGTGCTGCGGTATGCGGAGACACTAAAAGCACCATAGTAGAACACAGATGAAGGTTCTAAGTTGATGTAATAGCCAGTAAGAAGTAGTACAATTCAAGTTTTAGTTATCGATTATTGACTTTTTAGCTGGCTTTGGTTCCTTGGACATGAGCTAGGACCTTAAGATTCTGCATGAAAGGTGGACTAGCAGCTGAGTTGCACGGGAGAATGTGAAAAGTGTTCATATGCAGTAAAAACCTGAGAAATCCGTCCGTTTTCTTCATTTGTTATCGAATCGACTTAAAGCCAGATCGTCACATTGGTCGCTCTTCTCTCTGAAACGATTGTACTTATTGTCTGCAAAGCTATGTCGCGTGCTGCGGTATGTGGAGAACTAAAAGCACCATAGTAGAACACAGATGAAGCTTCTATGTTGATGTAATAGCCAGTAAGAAGTAGTACAATTCAAGTTTTAGGTATCGATTATTGACTTTTTAGGTGGCTTTGGTGCCTTGGGCATGAGCTACGACCTTAAGATTCTGCATGAAAGGAGGACTAGTAGCTGAGTTGCACGGGAGAATGTGAAAAGTGTTCATATGCAGTAAAAACCCGAAAAATCCGTTCGTTATCGTCATTTGTTATCGAATCGCTTAAAGCCAGATCGTCACATTGGCCGCTCTTCTCTCTGAAACGGTTGAACTTATCGTCTGCAAAGCTAAGACGTGTGCTGCGGTATGTGGCGACACTAAAACCACCATAGTAAAACACAGATGAAGCATCTAATTAAATGTAATAGCCTGTAAGAAGTAGTACAATTCAAGTTTTAGGTATCGATTATGGACTTTTTAGCTGGCTTTGGCGCCTTTAACATGAGCTAGGGCCTTAAGAATCTGCATGAAAGGAAGACTGGCAGCCGAGTTGCACGGGAGAATGTGAAAAGTGTTCATATGTAGTAAAAACCTGAGAAATCCGTCCGTATTCGTCATTTGTTATCGAATCGACTTAAAGCCAGATCGTCACATTGGTCGCTCTTCTCTCTGAAATGGTTATACTTATCGTCTGCAATACTATGACGTGTGCTGCGGTATGCGGAGACACTAAAACCACCATAGTAAAACACAGATGAAGCATCTAATTAAATGTAATAGCCTGTAAGAAGTAGTACAATTCAAGTTTTAGGTATCGATTATGGACTTTTTAGCTGGCTTTGGCGCCTTGGACATGAGCTAGGACCTTAAGAATCAGCATGAAAGGAGGACTGGCAGCCGAGTTGCACGGGAGAATGTGAAAAGTGTTCATATGTAGTAAAAACCTGAGAAATCCGTCCGTATTCGTCATTTGTTATCGAATCGACTTAAAGCCAGATCGTCACATTGGTCGCTCTTCTCTCTGAATCGATTGTACTTATCGTCTGCAAAGCTATGTCGCGTGCTGCGGTATGCGGAGACACTAAAAACACCATAGTAGAACACAGATGAAGGTTCTAAGTTGATGTAATAGCCAGTAAGAAGTAGTCCAATTCAAGTTTTAGGTATCGATTATTGACTTTTTAGCTGGCTTTGGTGCCTTGGACATGAGCTAGGACTTTAAGATTCTGCATGAAAGGAGGACTAGCAGCCGAGTTGCACTGGAGAATGTGAAAAGTGTTCATATGTAGTAAAAACCTAGAAATCCGTCCGTATTCGTCATTTGTTATCGAATCGACTTGAAGCCAGATCGTCACATTGGCCGCACTTCAGTCTGAAACGGTTACATTTATCGTCTGCAAAGCTATGTCGCGTGCTGCGGTATGCGGGGACACTAAAAGCACCATAGTAGAACACAGATGAAGCCTCCATGTTGATGTAATAGCAAGTGAGAAGTAGTACAATTCAAGTTTTAGTTATAGATTATTGAATTTTTAGCTGGCTTTGGTGCCTTGGACATGAGCTAGGACCTTAACATTTTGCATGGAAGGAGGACCAGCAGCCGAGTTGCACGGGAGAATGTGAAAAGTATTCATATGTAGTAAAAACCTGAGAAATCCGTCCGTTTTCGTCATTTGTTATCGAATCGATTTAA
This sequence comes from Schistocerca gregaria, assembly GCF_023897955.1. Taxonomy (NCBI): domain Eukaryota; kingdom Metazoa; phylum Arthropoda; class Insecta; order Orthoptera; family Acrididae; genus Schistocerca; species Schistocerca gregaria. The sequence goes on from NW_026061773.1 coordinate 1,640,037, forward strand.
AGCCAGATTGTCACATTGGCCGCTCTTCTATCTGAAACGGTTACATTTATCGTCTGCAAAGCTATGTCGCGTGCTGCGGTATGCGGAAACACTAAAAGATCCATAGTAGAACACAGATGAAGCTTCTAAGTTGATGTAATAGCCAGTAAGAAGTAGCACAATTCAAGTTTTAGGTATCGATTATTGACTTTTTAGCTGGCTTTGGTGCCTTGGACATGAGCTAGGACCTTAAGATTCTGCATGAAAGGAGGACTATCAGAAGAGTTGTACGGGAGAATGTGAAAAGTGTTCATATGTAGTAAAAACCTAGAAATCCGTCCGCTTTCGTCATTTGTTATCGAATCGACTTAAAGCCAGATCGTCACATTGGCCGCTCTTCTCTCTGAAACGGTTGTACTTATCGTCTGCAAAGCTATGACGTGTGTTGCGGTATGCGGAGACACTAAAACCACCATAGTAAAAGACAGATGAAGCTTCTAAGTTGATGTAATTGCCAGTAAGATATAGTACAATTCTAGTTTTAGGTATCGATTATTGACTTTTTAGCTGGCTTTGGTGCCTTGGACATGAGCTAGGACGTTAAGATTCTGCATGAAAGGAGGACTAGCAGCCGCGTTGCACGGGAGAATGTGAGAAGTGTTCATAGGTAGTAAAAACCTGAGAAATCCGTCCTTTTTCGTCATTTGTTATCGAATCGACTTAAAGCCAGAATGTCACATTGGCCGCTCTTCTCTCTGAAACGGTTGTACTTATCGTCTGCAAAGCTATGACGTGTGCTGCGGTATGCGGAGACACTAAAACCACAATAGTAAAACACAGATGAAGCATCTAATTTAATGTAATAGCCAGTAAGAAGTAGTCCAATTCAAGTTTTAGGTATCGATTATTAATTTCTTAGCTGGCTTTGGTGCCTTGGACATGAGCTAGGACCTTAAGATTCTGCATGAAAGGAGGACTAGCAGCTGAGTTGCACGGGAGAATGTGAAAAGTGTTCATATGCAGTAAAAACCCGAAAAATCCGTTCGTTATCGTCATTTGTTATCGAATCGCTTAAAGCCAGATCGTCACATTGGCCGCTCTTCTCTCTGAAACGGTTGTACTTATCGTCTGCAAAGCTAAGACGTGTGCTGCGGTATGTGGCGACACTAAAACCACCATAGTAAAACACAGATGAAGCATCTAATTAAATGTCATAGCCTGTAAGAAGTAGTACAATTCAAGTTTTAGGTATCGATTATGGACTTTTTAGCTGGCTTTGGCGCCTTGGACATGAGCTAGGACCTTAAGAATCTGCATGAAAGGAGGACTGGCAGCCGAGTTGCACGGGAGAATGTGAAAAGTGTTCATATGTAGTAAAAACCTGAGAAATCCGTCGTATTCGTCATTTGTTATCGAATCGACTTAAAGCCAAATCGTCACATTGGTCGCTCTTCTCTCTGAAATGGTTATACTTATCGTCTGCAATACTAGGACGTGTGCTGCGGTAAGCGGAGACACTAAAACCACCATAGTAAAACACAGATGAAGCATCTAATTAAATGTAATAGCCTGTAAGAAGTAGTACAATTCAAGTTTTAAGTATCGATTATGGACTTTTTAGCTGGCTTTGGCGCCTTGGACATGAGCTAGGACCTTAAGAATCTGCATGAAAGGAGGACTGGCAGCCGAGTTGCACGGGAGAATGTGAAAAGTGTTCATATGTAGTAAAAACCTGAGAAATCCGTCCGTATTCGTCATTTGTTATCGAATCGACTTAAAGCCAGATCGTCACATTGGTCGCTCTTCTCTCTGAATAGATTGTACTTATCGTCTGGAAAGCTTTGTCGCGTGCTGCGGTATGCGGAGACACTAAAAGCACCATAGTAGAACACAGATGAAGCTTCTAAGTTGATGTAATAGCCAGTAAGAAGTAGTCCAATTCAAGTTTTAGGTATCGATTATTGACTTTTTAGCTGGCTTTGGTGCCTTGGACATGAGCTAGGACTTTAAGATTCTGCATGAAAGGAGGACTAGCAGCCGAGTTGCACTGGAGAATGTGAAAAGTGTTCATATTTAGTAAAAACCTAGAAATCCGTCCGTATTCGTCATTTGCTATCGAATCGACTTGAAGCCAGATCGTCACATTGGCCGCACTTCAGTCTGAAACGGTTACATTTATCGTCTGCAAAGCTATGTCGCGTGCTGCGGTATGCGGGGACACTAAAAGCACCATAGTAGAACACAGATGAAGCTTCTAAGTTGATGTAATAGCCAGTAAGAAGTAGTACAATTCAAGTTTTAGTTATAGATTATTGACTTTTTAGCTGGCTTTTGTGACTTGGTCATGAGCTAGGACCTTAACATTTTGCATGAAAGGAGGACTAGCATCCGAGGTGCACTGGAGAATGTGAATAGTGTTCATATGTAGTAAAAACCTGAGAAATTCGACCGTTTTCGTCATTTGTTATCGAATCGACTTAAAGCTAGATCGTCACATTGGCCGCTCTTCTCTCTGAAACGGTTGTACTTATCGTCTGCGAAGCTACGTCGCGTGCTGCGGTATGCGGAAACACTAACAGATCCATAGTAGAACACAGATGAAGCTTCTAAGTTGATGTAATAGCCAGTAAGAAGTAGCACAATTCAAGTTTTAGGTATCGATTATTGACTTTTTAGCTGGCTTTGGTGCCTTGGACATGAGCTAGGACCTTAAGATTCTGCATGAAAGGAGGACTATCAGAAGAGTTGCACGGGAGAATGTGAAAAGTGTTCATATGTAGTAAAAACCTAGAAATCCGTCCGTTTTCGTCATTTGTTATCGAATCGACTTAAAGCCAGATCGTCACATTGGCCGCATTTATGTCTAAAACGGTTGTACTTATCGTATGCAAAGCTATGTCGCGTGCTGCGGTATGCGGAGACACTAAAAGCATCATAGTAGAACACAGATGAAGCTTCTGAGTTGATGTAATAGATAGTAGGAAGTAGTACAATTCAAGTTTTAGGTATCGATTATTGACTTTATAGCTATCTTTGGTGCCTTGGACATGAGCTAGGACCTTAAGATTCTTCATGAAAGGAGGACTAGCAGCTGATTTGCACGGGAGAATGTGAAAAGTGTTCATATGTAGTAAAAACCTGAGAAATCCGTCCGTTTTCGTCATTTGTTATCGACTCGACTTAAAGCCAGATCTTCACATTGGCCGCTCTTCTCTCTGAAACGGTTGTACTTATCGTCTGCAAAGCTATGACGTGTGTTGCGGTATGCGGAGACACTAAAACCACCATAGTAAAAGACAGATTAAGCTTCTAAGTTGATGTAATAGCCAGTAAGATATAGTACAATTCTAGTTTTAGGTATCGATTATTGACTTTCTAGCTGGCTTTGGTGCCTTGGACATGAGCTAGGACGTTAAAATTCTGCATGAAAGGAGGACTAGCAGCCGCGTTGCACGGGAGAATGTGAGAAGTGTTCATATGTAGTAAAAACCTGAGAAATCCGTCCTTTTTCGTCATTTGATATCGAATCGACTTAAAGCCAGAATGTCACATTGGCCGCTCTTCTCTCTGAAACGGTTGTACTTATCGTCTGCAAAGCTATGACGTGTGCTGCGGTATGCGGAGACACTAAAACCACAATAGTAAAACACAGATGAAGCATCTAATTTAATGTAATAGCCAGTAAGAAGTAGTCCAATTCAAGTTTTAGGTATCGATTATTAATTTCTTAGCTGGCTTTGGTGCCTTGGACATGAGCTAGGACCTTAAGATTCTGCATGAACGGAGGACTAGCAGCTGAGTTGCACAAGAGAATGTGAAAAGTGTTCATATGCAGGAAAAACCCGAAAAATCCGTTCGTTATCGTCATTTGTTATCGAATCGACTTAAAGCCACATCGTCACATTGGTCGCTCTTCTCTTTGAAACGATTGTACTTATCGACTGCATCGCTATGTCGCGTGCTGCGGTATACGGAGACACTAAAAGCACCATAGTAGAACACAGATGAAGCTTCTAAGTTGATGTAATAGCCAGTAAGAAGTAGTACAATTCAAGTTTTAGGTATCGATTATTGACTTTTTAGCTGGCTTTGGTGCCTTGGACATGAGCTAGGACCTTAAGATTCTGCATGAAAGGAGAACTAGCAGCCGAGTTGCACGGGAGTATGCGAAAAGTGTTCATATGTAGTAGAAACCTGAGAAATCCGTCCGTATTCGTCATTTGTTATCGAATCGACCTAAAGCCAGAATGTCACACTGGCCACTCTTCTCTCTGAAACGGTTGTACTTATCGTCTGCAAAGCTAAGACGTGTGCTGCGGTATGCTGAGACACTAAAACCACCATAGTAAAACACAGATGAAGCATCTAATTTATTGTAATAGCTAGTAAGAAGTAGTACAATTCAAGTTTTAGGTATCGATAATGGACTTTTTAACTGGCTTTGGTGCCTTGGACATGAGCTAGGATCTTAAGAATCTGCATGAAAGGAGGACCAGCAGCCGAGTTGCACGGGAGAATGTGAAAAGTGTTCATATGTAGTAAAAAAATGAGAAATCCGTTCGTTTTCGTCATTTGTTATCGAATCGACTTAAAGCCAGATCGTCACATTGGTCGCTCTTCTCTCTGAAACGATTGTACTTATTGTCTGCAAAGCTATGTCGCGTGCTGCGGTATGCGGAGACACTAAAAGCACCATAGTAGAACACAGATGAAGGTTCTAAGTTGATGTAATAGCCAGTAAGAAGTAGTACAATTCAAGTTTTAGGTATCGATTATTGACTTTTTAGCTGGCTTTGGTTCCTTGGACATGAGGTAGGACCTTAAGATTAAGCATGAAAGGTGGACTAGCAGCTGAGTTGCACGGGAGAATGTGAAAAGTGTTCATATGCAGTAAAAACCTGAGAAATCCGTCCGTTCTCTTCATTTGTTATCGAATCGACTTAAAGCCAGATCGTCACATTGGTCGCTCTTCTCTCTGAAACGATTGTACTTATCGTCTGCAAAGCTATGTCGCGTGCTGCGGTATGTGGAGAACTAAAAGCACCATAGTAGAACACAGACGAAGCTTCTATGTTGATGTAATAGCCAGTAAGAAGTAGTACAATTCAAGTTTTAGGTATCGATTATTGACTTTTTAGGTGGCTTTGGTGCCTTGGGCATGAGCTAGGACCTTAAGATTCTGCATGAAAGGAGGACTAGCAGCTGAGTTGCACGGGAGAATGTGAAAAGTGTTCATATGCAGTAAAAACCCGAAAAATCCGTTCGTTATTGTCATTTGTTATCGAATCGCTTAAAGCCAGATCGTCACATTGGCCGCTGTTCTCTCTGAAATGGTTGTACTTATCGTCTGCAATGCTATGACGTGTGCTGCGGTATGCGGAGACACTAAAACCACCATAGTAAAACACAGATGAAGCATCTAATTACATGTAATAGCCTGTAAGATGTAGTACAATTCAAGTTTTAGTTATCGATTATGGACTTTTTAGCTGGCTTTGGCGACTTGGACATGAGCTAGCACCTTAAGAATCTGCATGAAAGGAGAACTAGCAGCCGAGTTGCACGGGAGAATGTGAAAAGTGTTCACATGTAGCAAAACCTGAGAAATCCGTCCGTTTTCGTCATTTGTTATCGAATCGACTTAAAGCCAAATCGTCACATTGGCCTCTCTTCTCTCTGAAACGGTTGTACTTATCGTCTGCAAAGCTATGTCGCGTGCTGCGGTATGTGGAAATACTAAAAGCACCATAGCAGAACACAGATGAAGCTTCTATGTTGATGTAATAGCCAGTAAGAAGTAGTACAATTCAAGTATTAGTTATCGATTATTGACTTTTTAGCATTTGTTATCGAATCGACCTAAAGCCAGAATGTCACACTGGCCACTTTTCTCTCTGAAACGGTTGTACTTATCGTCTGCAAAGCTAAGACGTGTGCTGCGGTATGCTGAGACACTAAAACCACCATAGTAAAACACAGATGAAGCATCTAATTTATTGTAATAGCTAGTAAGAAGTAGTACAATTCAAGTTTTAGGTATCGATAATGGACTTTTTAACTGGCTTTGGTGCCTTGGACATGAGCTAGGATCTTAAGAATCTGCATGAAAGGAGGACCAGCAGCCGAGTTGCACGGGAGAATGTGAAAAGTGTTCATATGTAGTAAAAAAATGAGAAATCCGTTCGTTTTCGTCATTTGTTATCGAATCGACTTAAAGCCAGATCGTCACATTGGTCGCTCTTCTCTCTGAAACGATTGTACTTATTGTCTGCAAAGCTATGTCGCGTGCTGCGGTATGCGGAGACACTAAAAGCACCATAGTAGAACACAGATGAAGGTTCTAAGTTGATGTAATAGCCAGTAAGAAGTAGTACAATTCAAGTTTTAGGTATCGATTATTGACTTTTTAGCTGGCTTTGGTTCCTTGGACATGAGGTAGGACCTTAAGATTAAGCATGAAAGGTGGACTAGCAGCTGAGTTGCACGGGAGAATGTGAAAAGTGTTCATATGCAGTAAAAACCTGAGAAATCCGTCCGTTCTCTTCATTTGTTATCGAATCGACTTAAAGCCAGATCGTCACATTGGTCGCTCTTCTCTCTGAAACGATTGTACTTATCGTCTGCAAAGCTATGTCGCGTGCTGCGGTATGTGGAGAACTAAAAGCACCATAGTAGAACACAGACGAAGCTTCTATGTTGATGTAATAGCCAGTAAGAAGTAGTACAATTCAAGTTTTAGGTATCGATTATTGACTTTTTAGGTGGCTTTGGTGCCTTGGGCATGAGCTAGGACCTTAAGATTCTGCATGAAAGGAGGACTAGCAGCTGAGTTGCACGGGAGAATGTGAAAAGTGTTCATATGCAGTAAAAACCCGAAAAATCCGTTCGTTATTGTCATTTGTTATCGAATCGCTTAAAGCCAGATCGTCACATTGGCCGCTGTTCTCTCTGAAATGGTTGTACTTATCGTCTGCAATGCTATGACGTGTGCTGCGGTATGCGGAGACACTAAAACCACCATAGTAAAACACAGATGAAGCATCTAATTAAATGTAATAGCCTGTAAGAAGTAGTACAATTCAAGTTTTAGTTATCGATTATGGACTTTTTAGCTGGCTTTGGCGACTTGGACATGAGCTAGCACCTTAAGAATCTGCATGAAAGGAGAACTAGCAGCCGAGTTGCACGGGAGAATGTGAAAAGTGTTCACATGTAGCAAAACCTGAGAAATCCGTCCGTTTTCGTCATTTGTTATCGAATCGACTTAAAGCCAAATCGTCACATTGGCCTCTCTTCTCTCTGAAACGGTTGTACTTATCGTCTGCAAAGCTATGTCGCGTGCTGCGGTATGTGGAAATACTAAAAGCACCATAGCAGAACACAGATGAAGCTTCTATGTTGATGTAATAGCCAGTAAGAAGTAGTACAATTCAAGTATTAGGTATCGATTATTGACTTTTTAGCTGCGCTTTGGTGCGGTTGGACATGAGCTAGGACCTTAAGATTCTGCATGAAAAGAGAACTAGCAGCCGAGTTGCACGGCAGAATGTGAAAAGTCTTCATATGTAGTAAAAACCTGAGAAATCCGTCCGTTTTCGTCATTTGTTATCGAATCGACTTAAAACCAGAATGTCGCACTTGCCGCTCTTCTCTCTGAAACGGTTGTACTTATCGTCTGCAAAGCTAAGACGTGTGCTGCGGTATGTGGCGACACTAAAACCACCATAGTAAAACACAGATGAAGCATCTTATTAAATGTAATAGCCTGTAAGAAGTAGTACAATTCAAGTTTTAGGTATCGATTATGGACTTTTTAGCTGGCTTTGGCGCATTGGACATGAGCTAGGACCTTAAGAATCTGCATGAAAGGAGGACTGGAAGCCGAGTTGCACGGGAGAATGTGAAAAGTGTTCATATGTAGTAAAAACCTGAGAAATCCGTCCGTATTCGTCATTTGTTATCGAATCGACTTAAAGCCAGATCGTCACATTGGTCGCTCTTCTCTCTGAAATGGTTGTACTTATCGTCTGCAATACTATGACGTGTGCTGCGGTTTGCGGAGACACTAAAACCACCATAGTAAAACACAGATGAAGCATCTAATTAAATGTAATAGCCTGTAAGAAGTAGTACAATTCAAGTTTTAGGTATCGATTATGGACTTTTTAGCTGGCTTTGGTGCCTTGGACATGAGCTAGGACCTTAAGAATCTGCATGAAAGGAGGACTGGCAGCCGAGTTGCACGGGAGAATGTGAAAAGTGTTCATATGTAGTAAAAACCTGAGAAATCCGTCCGTATTCGTCATTTGTTATCGAATCGACTTAAAGCCAGATCGTCACATTGGTCGCTCTTCTCTCTGAATCGATTGTACTTATCGTCTGCAAAGCTATGTCGCGTGCTGCGGTATGCGGAGACACTAAAAGCACCATAGTAGAACACAGATGAAGCTTCTAAGTTGATGTAATAGCCAGTAAGAAGTAGTACAATTCAAGTTTTAGGTATCGATTATTGACTTTTTAGGTGGCTTTGGTGCCTTGGGCATGAGCTAGGACCTTAAGATTCTGCATGAAAGGAGGACTAGCAGCTGAGTTGCACGGGAGAATGTGAAAAGTGTTCATATGCAGTAAAAACCCGAAAAATCCGTTCGTTATTGTCATTTGTTATCGAATCGCTTAAAGCCAGATCGTCACATTGGCCGCTGTTCTCTCTGAAATGGTTGTACTTATCGTCTGCAATGCTATGACGTGTGCTGCGGTATGCGGAGACACTATAACCACCATAGTAAAACACAGATGAAGCATCTAATTAAATGTAATAGCCTGTAAGAAGTAGTACAATTCAAGTTTTAGTTATCGATTATGGACTTTTTAGCTGGCTTTGGCGACTTGGACATGAGCTAGCACCTTAAGAATCTGCATGAAAGGAGGACTGGAAGCCGAGTTGCACGGGAGAATGTGAAAAGTGTTCACATGTAGCAAAACCTGAGAAATCCGTCCGTTTTCGTCATTTGTTATCGAATCGACTTAAAGCCAAATCGTCACATTAGCCTCTCTTCTCTCTGAAACGGTTGTACTTATCGTCTGCAAAGCTATGTCGCGTGCTGCGGTATGTGGAAATACTAAAAGCACCATAGCAGAACACAGATGAAGCTTCTATGTTGATGTAATAGCCAGTAAGAAGTAGTACAATTCAAGTATTAGGTATCGATTATTGACTTTTAGCTGCGCTTTGGTGCGGTTGGACATGAGCTAGGAGCTTAAGATTCTGCATGAAAAGAGAACTAGCAGCCGAGTTGCACGGCAGAATGTGAAAAGTCTTCATATGTAGTAAAAACCTGAGAAATCCGTCCGTTTTCGTCATTTGTTATCGAATCGACTTAAAACCAGAATGTCGCACTTGCCGCTCTTCTCTCTGAAACGGTTGTACTTATCGTCTGCAAAGCTAAGACGTGTGCTGCGGTATGTGGCGACACTAAAACCACCATAGTAAAACACAGATGAAGCATCTAATTAAATGTAATAGCCTGTAAGAAGTAGTACAATTCAAGTTTTAGGTATCGATTATGGACTTTTTAGCTGGCTTTGGCGCCTTGGACATGAGCTAGGACCTTAAGAATCTGCATGAAAGGAGGACTGGAAGCCGAGTTGCACGGGAGAATGTGAAAAGTGTTCATATGTAGTAAAAACCTGAGAAATCCGTCCGTATTCGTCATTTGTTATCGAATCGACTTAAAGCCAGATCGTCACATTGGTCGCTCTTCTGTCTGAAATGGTTGTACTTATCGTCTGCAATACTATGACGTGTGCTGCGGTTTGCGGAGACACTAAAACCACCATAGTAAAACACAGATGAAGCATCTAATTAAATGTAATAGCCTGTAAGAAGTAGTACAATTCAAGTTTTAGGTATCGATTATGGACTTTTTAGCTGGCTTTGGTGCCTTGGACATGAGCTAGGACCTTAAGAATCTGCATGAAAGGAGGACTGGCAGCCGAGTTGCACGGGAGAATGTGAAAAGTGTTCATATGTAGTAAAAACCTGAGAAATCCGTCCGTATTCGTCATTTGTTATCGAATCGACTTAAAGCCAGATCGTCACATTGGTCGCTCTTCTCTCTGAATCGATTGTACTTATCGTCTGCAAAGCTATGTCGCGTGCTGCGGTATGCGGAGACACTAAAAGCACCATAGTAGAACACAGATGAAGGTTCTAAGTTGATGTAATAGCCAGTAAGAAGTAGTCCAATTCAAGTTTTAGGTATCGATTATTGATTTTTAGCTGGCTTTGGTGCCTTGGACATGAGCTAGGACTTTAAGATTCTGCATGAAAGGAGGACTAGCAGCCGAGTTGCACTGGAGAATGTGAAAAGTGTTCATATGTAGTAAAAACCTAGAAATCAGTCCGTATTCTTCATTTGTTATCGAATCGACTTGAAGCCAGATCGTCACATTGGCCGCACTTCAGTCTGAAACGGTTACATTTATCGTCTGCAAAGCTATGTCGCGTGCTGCGGTATGCGGGGACACTAAAAGCACCATAGTAGAACACAGATGAAGCTTCTAAGTTGATGTAAAAGCCAGTAAGAAGTAGTACAATTCAAGTTTTAGTTATGGATTATTGACTTTTTAACCTTCTTTGGTTCCCTGGACATGAGCTAGGAACTTAAGATTTTGCATGAAAGGAGGACTAGCAGCCGCGTTGCACGGGAGAATGTGAAAAGTGTTCATATGTAGTAAAAGCCTGAGAAATCCGTCCGTTTTTGTCATTTGTTATCGAATCGACTTAAAGCTAGATTGTCACATTGTCCGCTCTTCTGTCTGAAACAGTTACATTTATCGCCTGCAAAGCTATGTCGCGTGCTGCGGTATGCGGAGACACTAGAAGCACCGTAGTAGAACACTGATGAAGCTTCTAAGTTGATGTAAAAGCCAGTAAGAAGTAGTACAATTCAAGTTTTAGTTATAGATTATTGACTTTATAGCTGGCTTTGGTGCCTTGGACATGATCTAGGACCTTAACATTTTGCTTGAAAGGAGGATTAGCAGCCGAGTTGCACGGGAGAATGTGAATTGTGTTCATATGTAGTAAAAACCTGAGAAATCCGCCCGTTTTCGTCATTTGTTATCGAATCGCCTTAAAGCCAGATCGTCACATTGGCCGGTATTCTCTCTGAAACGGTTGTACTTATTGTCTGCAAAGCTATGTCGCGTGCTGTGGTATGCGAGACATTAAATGCACCATAGTAGAACACAGATGAAGCTTCACAACTGATGTAATAGCCAGTAAGAAGTAGTACAATTCAAGTTTTTGTTATCGATTATTGACTTTTTAACCTTGTTTGGTGCCCTGGACATGAGGTAGGACCTTAAGAAATTTCATGAAATTAGGACTAGCAGCCGCGTTTCACGGGAGAATGTGAAAAGTGTTCATATGTAGTAAAAACCTGAGAAATCCGTCCGTTTTCGTCATTTGTTATCGAATCGACTTGAAGCCACATCGTCACATTGGCCGCACTTCAGTCTTAAACGGTTACATTTATCGTCTGCAAAGCTATGTCTCGAGCTGCGGTATGCGGAGACACTAAAAGCACCATAGTAGAACAGAGATGGAGCTTCTAGGTTGATGTAATAGCCAGTAAGAAGTAGAACAATTCAAGTTTTAGTTTTCGATTATTGACTTTTTACACTACTTTGGTGCCTTGGACATGTTCTAGGACCTTAACGTTTTGCATGAAAGGAGGACTAGCAGCCGCGTTGCACGGGAGACTGTGGAAAGTGTTCATATGTAGTAAAAACCTGAGAAAGGCGTCCGTTTTCTTCATTTGTTATCGAATCGACTTAAAGCCAGATCATCACATTGGCCGCTCTTCTCTCTGAAACGGTTACATTTATCGTCTGCAAAGTTATGTCGCGTGCTGCGTTATGCGGGGACACTAAAAGCACCATAGTAGAACACAAATGAAGCTTCTATGTTGATGTAATAGCAAGTAGTGAGAAGTAGTACAACTCACGTTTGAGGTATCGATTAATGACTTTTTACACTTCTTTGGTGCCTTGGATATGAGCTAGGACCTTAACATTTTGCATGAAAGGAGGACCAGCAGCCGAGTTGCACGGGAGAATGTGAGAAGTGTTCATATGTAGTAAAAACCTGACAAATCCGTCCGTTTTCGTCATTTGTTAACGAATCGACTTAAAGCCAGATCGTCACATTGTCCGCTCTTCTCTCTGAAACGGTAGTAATTACCGTCTGCAAAGCTATGTCGCGTGCTGCTGTATGCGGCGACACTGAAAGCACCATAGTAGAATACAGATGAAGCTTCTAAGAAGGTGTAATAGCCAGTAAGAAGTAGTACAATTCAAGTTTTAGGTATCGATTTTTGAATTTCTACCCTTCTTTTGTGCCTTGGACATGAGCTAGGAACTTAATTTTTTGCATGAAAAGAGGACTAGTAGCTGCGTTGCACGGGAGAATGTGAAAAGTGTTCATATGTAGTAAAAACCTGAGAAATCCTTCCGTTTTCGTCATTTGTTATCGAATCGACTTAAAGCCAGATTGTCACATTGGCCGCTCTTCTGTCTGAAACGGTTACATTTATCGCCTGCAAACCTATGTCGCGTGCTGCGGTATGCGGAGACACTAAAAGCACCATAGTAGAACACAGATGAAGCTTCAAATTTGATGTAATAGCCAGTAAGAAGTAGTACAACTCAAGTTTTAGTTATAGATTATTGAATTTTTAGCTGGCTTTGGTGCCTTGGACATGAGCTAGGACCTTAACATTTTGCATGAAAGGAAGACTAGCAGCCGAATTGCACAGGAGAATGTGAATAGTGTTCATATGTAGTAAAAACCTGAGAAATCCGCCCGTGTTCGTCATTTGTTATCGAATCGACTTAAAGCCAGATCTTACCATTGGCCGCTCGTCTCTCTGAAACGGTTGTACTTATCGTCTGCAAAGCTATGTCGCGTGCTGCGGTATGCGGAGACACTAAAAGCACCATAGTAGAACACAGATGAAGCTTCTAAGTTGATGTAATAGCCAGTAAGATGTAGTACAATTCATGTTTTCGTTATGGATTATTGACTTTTTACCCTTCTTTGGTGCCTTGGACATGAGCTAGGACCTTAACATTTTGCATGGAAGGAGGACCAGCAGCCGAGTTGCACGGAAGAATGTGAAAAGTATTCATATGTAGTAAAAACCTGAGAAATCCTTCCGTTTTCGTCATTTGTTATCGAATCGACTTAAAGCCAGATTGTCACATTGGCCGCTCTTCTGTCTGAAACGGTTACATTTATCGTCTGCAAAGCTATGTCGCGTGCTGCGGTATGCGGAGACACTAGAAGCACCATAGTAGAACACAGATGAAGCTTCTAAGTTGATGTAATAGCCAGTAAGAAGTAGTACAATTCAAGTTTAGAGGACCATACGCAACCGTCTCCATGAAGCTGGGCTACGGTCCCGCACACCGTTAGGCCGTCTTCCGCTCACGCCCCAACATCGTGCAGCCCACCTCCAGTCGTGTCGCGACAGGCGTGAATGTAGGGACAAATGGAGACGTGTCGTCTTCAGTGATGAGAATCGCTTCTGCCGTGGTGCCAATGATGGTCGTATGCGTTTTTGGCGCTGTGCAGGTGAGCGCCACAATCAGGACTGCATACGACCGAGGCACACAGGGCCAACACCCGGCCTCATGGTGTGGGGAGCGATCTCCTACACTGGCCGTACACCTCTGGTGATCGTCGAGGGGACACTGAATAGTGCACGGTACATCCAAACCGTCATCGAACCCATCGTTCTACGATTCCTAGACCGGCAAGGGAACTTGCTGTTCCAACAGGACAATGCACGTCCGCATGTATCCCGTGCCACCCAACGTGCTCTAGAAGGTGTAAGTCAACTACCCTGGCCAGCAAGATCTCCGGATCTGTCCCCCATTGAGCATGTTTGGGACTGGATGAAGCGTCGTCTCACGCGGTCTGCACGTCCAGCACGAACGCTGGTCCAAGTCGCCACGTGGAAATGGCATGGCAAGCCGTTCCACAGGACTACATCCAGCATCTCTACGATCGTCTCCGTGGGAGAATAGCAGTTTGCATTGCTGCGAAAGGTGGATATACCCTGTACTAGTGCCGACATTGTGCATGCTCTGTTGCCTGTGTCTATGTGCCTGTGGTTCTGTCTGTGTGATCATGTGATGTATCCGACCCCAGGAATGTGTCAATAAAGTTTCCCCTTCCAGGGACAATGAATTCACGGTGTTCGTATTTCAATTTCCAGGAGTGTATTATGGTGCTACTAGTGTCTCCGCATACTGCAGCACGCGACATAGTTTTCCACATGATAAATGTAACCGATTCAGATAGAGGAGCGGCCAATATGACGATCTGGCATTACGTCGATTCAATAGCAAGTGACGAAAACCCGTGGATTGCTCACGTTTTCACTACATATGAAGAGTTTTCACATTCCCCCGTGCAACGCGGCTGCCAGACCTCCCTTCATGTAAAATCTTAAGGTCCTAGCTCATGTCCAAGGCACCAAAGCCGTCTAAAAAGTCAATAAACGATAAATAAAACTTGAATTTTACTGCTTCGTACTGGCTATCACATCAACTTAGAAGCTTCTTCTGTGTTCTAATATATTGCTTTTAGTGTCTCCGCATACCGCAGCACGCGACATAGCTTTGCACACGATAAATATAATCGTTAAAGAGAGACGTGTGGCCAATGTACGTTGTGAAAACCTGAGAAATCGGCAAGTTTTCATCATTTGCTATCGAATCGACTTCATGCCATATCGTCATATTGGCCGCTCTTCTCTCGGAAACTATTATTTTTTTCGTGTTCAAAGCTATGTCGCGTGCTGTGGTATGTGGAGACACTAGAAAAACCATAATAGAACACAGAAGAAGCTTCTAGGTTGATGTGATAGCCAGTACGAAGCAGTACAATTCAAGTTTTAGTTACCGATTATTGACTTTTTAGACGGCTTTGGTGCTTTGGACATGAGCTTGGACCTTAAGATTCTGCATGAAGGGAGATCTAGCAGCCGCGTTGCACGGGGGAATGTGAAAAGTGGTTATATGCAGTGAAAACGTGAGAAATCTGCCCGTTTTCGACATTAGCTATCGAATCGACTTTTGCCAGATCGTCAATTTGGCCGCTCTTCTCTCTGTAACGGTTACATTTATCGGGTGCAAAGCTATGTTGCGTGCTGCGGTATGCGTAGACACTAAAAGCAACATAATAGAACACAGATGAAGCTTCTAAATTGATGTGATAGCCTGTACGAAGCAGTACAATTCAAGTTTTATTTATAGATTATTGAATTTTTAGACGATTTTGTGCCTTGGACATGGGCTAGGACCTTGTGACCTTGCATGAAGGGAGGTCTAGCATCCGCGTTGCACGGGGGAATGTGAAAAGTGTTCATATGTAGTGAAAACCTGAGAAATCCCCCCGTTTTCGTCATTTGCTATCGAATCGACTAAATGCCAGATCGTCATATTGCCCGCTCTTCTCTCTGAAACGGTTACATTTATCGTGTGCAACGCTATGTCGCGTGCTGCGGTATGCGGAGACACTAAAAGCACCATAACAGAACTCAAAAGAAGCTTCTAAATTGGTGTGATAGCCAGTCCGAAGCAGCACATTTCAAGTTTCAGTTATCGATTATTGACTTTTTAAACGGCTTTGGTGCCTTGGACATGAGCTAGGACCTTAAGATTTTGCATAAAGGTAGGTCTAGTAGACGCGTTGCACTGGGGAATGTGAAAAGTGTTCATACGTTGTGAAAACCTGAGAAATCCGCCCGTTTTCGTCATTTGCTATCGAATCAAATTAATGACAGATCGTCATATTGGCCGGTATTCTCTCTGAAACGGTTACATTCATCGTGTGCAAAGCAATGTCGCTGCTGTGGTATGTGGAGACACTAAAAGCAACATAATAGAACACAGAAGAAGCTTCTAAGTTGATGAGATAGTCAGTCCTAAGCAGTACAATTGAAGTTTTAGTTATCGATTATTGACTTTTCAGACGATTTTGGTGACTTGGTCATGAGCTAGGACCTTACGACCTTGCATGACGGTAGGTTTAGCAACCGCGTTGGACGGGGGAATGTGAAAAGTGTTCATATGTAGTGTAAACGTGAGAAATCCGCCCTTTTTCGTCATTTGCTATCGAATCGACTTAATGCCAGATCGTCATATTGGCAGCTCTTCACTCTGAAACGGTTACATTTATCGTGTGAAAAGCTATGTCGCGTGATGTGGTATGCGGAGACACTAGAAGCACCATAATAGAACACAGAAAAAGCTTCTAGGTTGATGTGATCGCCAGTACGAAGCAGTAAAATTCAAGATTTAGTTACAGATTGTTGACTTATTAGACGATTTTGGTGCCATGTACATGCGCTAGGACCTTACGACCTTGCATGAAAGGAGTCTAGCAGCCGCGTTGCATGGGAGAATGTGAAATGTGTTCATGTGTGGTGAAAACCTGAGAAATCCGCCCGTTTTCGTCATTTGCTATCGAATCGAATTAATGCCAGATCGTCATATTGCCCGCTATTCTCTCTGAAATGATTACGTTTATCGTGTGCAAAGCTATGTCGCGTGCTGCGGTATGCGGAGACACTAAAAGCACCATAACAGAACACAGAAGAAGCTTCTATGATGACATGATATCCAGTACGAAGCAGTACAATTCAAGTTTCAGTTATCGATTATTGACTTTTAAGAAGGCTTTGGTTCCTTTGACATAAGCGTCGACCTTAAGATATTGCATGAAGGGAGATCTAGGAGCTGCGTTGCACGGGGGAATGTGAAATGTGTTCATATGTAGTGAAATCCTGAGAGATCCGCCCGTTTTCGTCACTTGCTATCGAATCGACTTAATGCCAGATCGTCATATTGGCCGCTCTTCTCTCTGAATCGGTTACATTTATCGTGTGCAAAGCAAGGTCTCGCGCTGCGGTATGCGGAGACACTAAACGCACCATAATAGATCACAGAAGAAGCTTCTCAGTTGATGTGATAGACAGTACGAAGCAGTACAGTTCAAGTTTTAGTTATCGATTATTGACTTTTTAGACTGCTTTGGTGCCTTGGACATGAGCTAGGACCTTACGATTTTGAATGAAGGGAGGTCTAACAGCCGCGTTGCACTGGAGACCGTGAAAAGTTTTCATATGCAAAAAAAACCTGAGAAATCCGCCCGTTTTCGTCATTTGCTATCGAATCGACTAAATGCCAGATCGCCATTTTGGCTGGTATTCTCACTAAAACGATTACATTTATCGTGTGCAAAGCCATGTCGCGTGCTGCGCTACGCGGAGACACTAAAAGCACCATAATAGAACACAGAAGAAGCTTCTAAGTTGATATGATAGCCAAAACGAAGCAATACAATTCAAGTTTTAATTATCGATTATTGACTTTTTAGGCGATTTTCGTGCCTTGGACATGAACTAGGACCTTACAAACTTGCATGAATGGAGGACTAGCAGCCGCGTTGCACGGGAGAATGTAAAAAGAGTTCATATGTAGTGAAAACGTGAGAAATCCGACCGTTTTCGTCATTTGCTATCGAATCGACTAAATGCCAGATCGTCATATTGCCCGCTCTTCTCTCTGAAACGGTTACATTTATCGTGTGCAAAGCCATGTCGCGTGCTGCGCTATGCGGAGACACTAAAAGCACCATAATAGAACACAGAAGAAGCTTCTAAGTTGATGTGATAGCCAAAACGAAGCAATACAATTCAATGTTTAGCTATCGATTGTTGACTTTTTAGACGGCTTCGGTGCCTTGGACATGAGCTAGGACCTTAAGATTTTGCATAAAGGTAGGTCTAGTAGCCGCGTTGCACTGTGGAATGTGAAAACTGTTCATACATTGTGAAAACCTGAGAAATCCGCCCGTTTTCGTCATTTGCTATCGAATCGACCTAATGCCTGATCGTCATATTGGACGGTATTCTCTCTGAAACGGTTACATTTATCGTGTGCAAAGCAATGCCGCTGCTGTGGTATGCGGAGACACTAAAAGCACCATAATAGAACACAGAACAAGCTTCTAAGTTGATGAGATAGTCAGTACTAAGCAGTAATATTGAAGTTTTAGTTATCGATTATTGACTTTTCAGACGATTTTGGTGACTTGGGCATGAGCTAGGACCTTACGACCTTGCATGACGGGAAGTTTAGCAACCGCGTTGGACGGGGGAATGTGAGAAGTGTTCATATGTAGTGTAAACGTGAGAAATCCGCCCGTTTTCGTCATTTGCTATCGAATCGACTTAATGCCAGATCGCCATATTGGCAGCTCTTCACTCTGAAACGGTTACATTTATCGTGTGCAAAGCTATAACGCGTGCTGTGGAATACGGAGACACTAGAAGCACTATAATAGAACACAGAAAAAGCTTCTAGGTTGAAGTGATCGCCAGCACGAAGGAGTACAATTCAAGATTTAGTTACAGATTATTGACTTTTTAGACAATTTTGGTGCCATGTACATGCGCTAGGACCTTACGACCTTGCATGAAAGGAGTCTAGCAGCCGCATTGCACGGGGGAATGTGTAAAGTGTTCATATGTAGTGAAATCCTGAGAAATCCGCTAGTTTTCGTCATTTGCTATCGAATCGACTTAATGCCAGATCGTCATATTGGCCGCTCTTCTCTCTGAAATGTTTACATTTCTCGTGTGCAAAGCTATGAAAGCTATGTCGCGTGCTGCGGTATGCAGAGACACTAAGAGCTCCATAATAGAACACAGAATAAGCTTCTAGGTTGATGTGATAGCCAGTACGAAGCAGTACAATTAAAGATTTAGTTATCGATGATTGACTTTTTAGACGATATTTGTGCCTTGGACATGCGCTGGGACCTTAAGACCTTGCATGAAAGCAGTCTAGCTGCCACGTTGGACGGGGGAATGTGAAAAGTGTTCAAATGTAGTGAAATCCTGAGAAATCCACTCGTTTTCGTCATTTGCTATCGAATCGACTTAATGCCAGATCGTCATATTGGCCTCTCATCTCTCTTAAACGGTTACATTTATCCTGTGCAAAGCTATGTCGCGTGCTGCGGTATGCGGAGACACTAAACGCACCATAACAGAACACAAAAGAAGCTTCTAAATTGGTGTGATAGCCAGTCCGAAGCAGTACATTTCAAGTTTCAGTTATCGATTATTGACTTTTTAAACGGCTTTGGTGCCTTGGACATGAGCTAGGACCTTACGATTTTGCATAAAGGTAGGTCTAGTAGCCACGTTGCATTGTGGAATGTGAAAACTGTTCATACGTTGTGAAAACCTGAGAAATCCGCCCGTTTTCGTCATTTGCTATCGAATCGACCTAATGCCTGATCGTCATATTGGACGGTATTCTCTCTGAAACGGTTACATTTATCGTGTGCAAATCAATGCCGCTGCTGTGGTATGCGGAGACACTAAAAGCACCATAATAGAACACAGAAGAAGCTTCTAAGATGATGAGATAATCAGTACTAAGCAGTAATATTGAAGTTTTAGTTATCGATTATTGACTTTTCAGACGATTTTGGTGACTTGGGCATGAGCTAGGACCTTACGACCTTGCATGACGGGAGGTTTAGCAACCACGTTGGACGGGGGAATGTGAAAAGTGTTCATATGTAGTGTAAACGTGAGAAATCCGCCCGTTTTCGTCATTTGCTATCGAATCGACTTAATGCCAGATCGCCATATTGGCAGCTCTTCACTCTGAAACTTTTACATTTATCGTGTGCAAAGCTATGTCGCGTGCTGTGGAATACGGAGACACTAGAAGCACTATAATAGAACACAGAAAAAGCTTCTAGGTTGATGTGATCGCCAGTACGAAGCAGTACAATTCAAGATTTAGTTACAGATTATTGACTTTTTAGACGATTTTGGTGCCATGTACATGCGCTAGGACCTTACGACCTTGCATGAAAGGAGTCTAGCAGCCGCGTTGCACGGGGGAATGTGAAAAGTGTTCATATGTAGTGAAATCCTGAGAAATCCGCTCGTTTTCGTCATTTGCTATCGAATCGACTTAATGCCAGATCGTCATATTGGCCGCTCTTCTCTCTGAAATGTTTACATTTCTCGTGTGCAAAGCTATGAAAGCTATGTCGCGTGCTGCGGTATGCGGAGACACTAAAAGCTCCATAATAGAACACAGAATAAGCTTCTAAGTTGATGTGATAGAAAGTACGCAGCAGTACAATTCAAGTTTTAGGTATCGATTATTACCTTTTTTGACGGCTTCGGTGCCTTGGACATGATCCAGGACCTTAAGATTTTGCATGAAGGGAGGTCTAGCAGCCGCGTTGCACGGGGGAATGTGAAAAGTGTTCATATGTTGTAAAAACCTGAGATATTCGCCCGTTTTCGTTATTTGCTATGGAATAGACTTTAGGCAGATCGTCATATTGGGCGCTCTTTTCTCTGAAACGGTTACATTTATCGTGTGCGAAGCTTTGTCGCGTGCTGCGGTATGTGGGGACACTAAAAGCACGATAATAGAAAACATAAGAAGCTTCTAAGATGGTGTGATAGCCAAAACGAAGCAGTACAATTCAATTTTTAGCTATCGATTGTTGACTTTTTAGACGGCTTTGGTGCCTTGGACATGAGCTTGGACGTTAAGATTTTGCATGAGGGAGTTCTAGCACCGGTCTTTCACGGGGGAATGTGAAATGTGTTCATATGTAGTGAAAACCTGAGAAATCCCCCCGTTTTGGTCATTTGCTATCGAATCGACTTCATGCCATATCGTCATATTGGACGCTCTTCTCTCGGAAACGATTATTTTTTTCGTGTGCAAAGCTATGTCGCGTGCTGTGGTTGCGGAGGCACTAGAAGCACCATAATAGAACACAGAAGAAGCATCTAGGTTGA
Source organism: Schistocerca gregaria (assembly GCF_023897955.1). Classification (NCBI taxonomy): domain Eukaryota; kingdom Metazoa; phylum Arthropoda; class Insecta; order Orthoptera; family Acrididae; genus Schistocerca; species Schistocerca gregaria. The sequence goes on from NW_026061773.1 coordinate 1,660,937, forward strand.
TGTGATAGCCAGTACGAAGCAGTACAATTCAAGATTTAGTTATCGATTATTGACTTTTTAGACGATATTTGTGCCTTGGACATGCGCTGGGACCTTAAGACCTTGCATGAAAGCACTCTAGCTGCCACGTTGGACGGGGGAATGTGAAAAGTGTTCAAATGTAGTGAAATCCTGAGAAATCCACTCGTTTTCGTCATTTGCTATCGAATCGACTTAATGCCAGATCGTCATATTGGCCTCTCTTCTCTCTTAAACGGTTACATTTATCCTGTGCAAAGCTATGTCGCGTGCTGCGGTATGCGGAGACACTAAAGGCATCATAATAGAACACAGAAGAAGCTTCTAAGTTGAAGTGATAGCCAGTACGAAGCAGTCCAATTCAAGTTTTAGTTAACGATTATTTACTTTTTAGACGGCTTTGGTGACTTGGACATGAGCTAGGACCTTATGATTTTGCATGAAAGGAGTTCTAGCAACCGCGTTGGATGGGGGTATGTGAAAGGTGTTCATATGTAGTGAAAACCTGAGAAATCGGCAAGTTTTCATCATTTGCTATCGAATCGACTTCATGCCATATCGTCATATTGGCCGCTCTTCTCTCGGAAACTATTATTTTTTTCGTGTTCAAATCTATGTCGCGTGCTGTGGTATGTGGAGACACTAGAAGCACCATAATAGAACACAGAAGAAGCTTCTAGGTTGATGTGATAGCCAGTACGAAGCAGTACAATTCAAGATTTAGTTATCGATTTTTGACTTTTTAGACGATATTGGTGCCTTGGACATGCGCTGGGACCTTACGACCTTGCATGAAAGCAGTCTAGCTGCCGCGTTGGACGGGGGAATGTGAAAAGTGTTCAAATGTAGTGAAATCCTGAGAAATCCATTCGTTTTCGTCATTTGCTATCGAATCGACTTAATGCCAGATCGTCATATTGGCCGCTCTTCTCTCTTAAACGGTTACATTTATCGTGTGCAAAGCTATGTCACGTGCTGCGGTATGCGGAGACACTAAAGGCATCATAATAGAACACAGAAGAAGCTTCTAAGTTGATGTGATAGCCAGTACGAAGCAGTACAATTCAAGTTTTAGTTATCGATTATTGACTTTTTAGACGGCTTTGGTGCTTTGGACATGAGCTAGGACCTTAAGATTCTGCATGAAGGGAGATCTAGCAGCCGCGTTGCACGGGGGAATGTGAAAAGTGGTTATATGCAGTGAAAACGTGAGAAATCTGCCCGTTTTCGACATTAGCTATCGAATCGACTTTTGCCAGATCGTCAATTTGACCGCTCTTCTCTCTGTAACGGTTACATTTATCGTGTGCAAAGCTATGTTGCGTGCTGCAGTATGCGTAGACACTAAAAGCAACATAATAGAACACAGATGAAGCTTCTAAATTGATGTGATAGCCTGTACGAAGCAGTACAATTCAAGTTTTATTTATCGATTATTGAATTTTTAGACGATTTTGTGCCTTGGACATGGGCTAGGACCTTGTGACCTTGCATGAAGGGAGGTCTAGCATCCGCGTTGCACGGGGGAATGTGAAAAGTGTTCATATGTAGTGAAAACCTGAGAAATCCCCCCGTTTTCGTCATTTGCTATCGAATCGACTAAATGCCAGATCGTCATATTGCAAACTCTACTCTCTGAAACGGTTACATTTATCGTGTGCAACGCTATGTCGCGTGCTGCGGTATGCGGAAACACTAAAAGCACCATAACAGAACTCAAAAGAAGCTTCTAAATTGGTGTTATAGCCAGTCCGAAGCAGTACATTTCAAGTTTCAGTTATCGATTATTGACTTTTTAAACGGCTTTGGTGCCTTGGATATGAGCTAGGACCTTAAGATTTTGCATAAAGGTAGGTCTAGTAGACGCGTTGCACTGGGGAATGTGAAAAGTGTTCATACGTTGTGAAAACCTGAGAACTCCGTCCGTTTTCGTCATTTTCTATCGAATCAAATTAATGACAGATCGTCATATTGGCCGGTATTCTCTCTGAAACGGTTACATTTATCGTATGCAAAGCAATGTCGCTGCTGTGGTATGCGGAGACACTAAAAGCAACATAATAGAACACAGAAGAAGCTTCTAAGTTGACGTGATAGCCAGTAAGAAGCAGTACAATTCAAGTTTTAGTTATCGATTATTGACTTTTTAGATGGCTTTGGTGCCTTGGACATGAGCTGGGACCATAAGATTTTGGATGAAGGAGTTATAGCAGCCGCGTTGCACGGGGGAATGTGAAATGTGTTCATATGTAGTGAATACCTGAGAAATCCGCCCGTTTTCCTCATTTGCTATCGAATCGACTTAATGCCAGATCGTCATATTGCACGCTCTTCGCTTTGAAACGGTTACATTTGTCGTCTGGTTTTAGTTATCGATTATTGACTTCTTAGACGGCTTTGGTGCCTTGGACATGAGCTAGGACCTTAAGATTTTGCATGAGGTAGTTCTAGCAGCCACGTTGCACGGGGGAATGTGAAAAGTGTTCATATGTAGTGAAAACCTGAGAAAACCGCCGATATCGTCATTTGCTATCGAATCGACTTAACGCCAAATCGTCATATTGGCCGCTCTTCTCTCTGAAACGGTTACATTTATCGTGTTCAAAGCTATGTCGCGTGCTGCGGTATGCGTAGACACTACAAGCACCATAGTAGAACACAGAAGAAGCTTCTAAGTTGACGTAATAGCCAGTAAGAAGCCGTAAAATAATTCTTTTAGCTATCGATTATTGACATTTTAGTCGGCTTTGGTGCACTGGACATGAGCTAGGATATTAAGATTTTGCATGAGGGAGTTCTAGCAGCCGCGTTGCACGGGGGAATGTGCAGAGTGTTCATATGTAGTAAAAACCGAGAAATCCGCCGATTACGTCATTTGCTATCGAATCGACTTTTGTGAGATCGTCATATTGGCCGCTCTTCTCTCTGAAACGGTTACATTTATCGTGTGAAAAGTATGTCGCGTGCTGCGGTATGCGTAGACAATAAAAGCACCATAATAGAACACAGAAGAAGCTTCTAAGTTGATGTGATAGCTAGTACGAAACAGTACAATTTAACTCTTAGTTATCGATTATTGAATTTTTAGACGGCTTCGGTGCCTTGGACTTGAGCTAGGACATTACCATTTTGCATTAAGGGAGGTCTAGCGACCGCGTTGCACGGGGGAATGTGAAAAGTGTTCATATGTAGTGAAAACCTTAGAAATCCGCCCGTTTTCGTCATTTGCTATCGAATCGTCTTAGTGCCAGATCGATATATTACCCGCAATTATCTCTGAATCCGTTACATTTATGGTGTGCAAAGCTATGTTGGGTGCTGCGGTATGCGTTGATACTATGTTGATGTGATAGCCAGTACGAAGCGGTACAATTCAGGTTTTAGTTATCGATTATTGACTTCTTAGACGGCTTTGGTGCCTTGGACATGAGCTAGGACCTTAAGATTTTGCATGAGGTAGTTCTAGCAGCCACGTTGCACGGGGGAATGTGAAAAGTGTTCATATGTAGTGAAAACCTGAGAAAACCGCCGATATCGTCATTTGCTATCGAATCGACTTAACGCCAAATCGTCATATTGGCCGCTCTTCTCTCTGAAACGGTTACATTTATCGTGTTCAAAGCTATGTCGCGTGCTGCGGTATGCGTAGACATTAAAAGCAACATAATAGAACACAGAAGAAGTTTCTAAGTTGATGTAATAGCCAGTACGAAGCAGTACAATTCAAGTTTTAGTTATCGATTATTGACTTTTTAGACGGCTTTGGTTCCTTTGAGATGAGCTAGGACCTTAAGATATTGCATAAAGGGATGACTAAGAGAAGCGATGCACGGGCGAATGTGAAAATTGTTCATATGTAGAGAAAACCTGAGATATCCGAGCGTTTTCGTAATTTGCTATCGAATCCACTTAATTTCAGATCGTCATATTGCCCGCTATTCTCTCTGAAACCGTCACATTTATCGTGTACAAAGCTATGTCGCGTGCTGCGGTATGGAGAGACACTAAAAGCACCATAATAGAACACAGAAGATGCTTCTAAGTTGATGTGATAGCCAGTAAGAATCAGTGCAATTCAGGTTTTAGTTATCGATTATTGACTTCCTAGACGGTTTTTGTGCCTTGGACATGAGATAGAACCTTAAGATTTTGCATGAATGGAGGTCTAGCAGCCGCGTTGCACGACGGAATTTGAAAAGTGTTCATATGTAGTGGAAACCGGAGAAATCCGCCCGTTTTCGTCATTTGCTATCGAATCGACTTAATGCCAGATCTTCGTATTGGCCGCTCATCGCTCTGAAACTGTTACATTTATCGTGTGCAAAGCTATATGGCGTGCTGCGGTATGTGGAGACACTAAATGCACCATAATAGAACACAGATGAAGCTTCTAAGATAATGTGATAATCAGTACGATGCAGTACAATTCAAGTTTTAGTTATCGATTATTAACTTTTTAGACGGCTTCGGTGTCTTGGACATGATCCAGGAACTTAAGATTTGGCATGAACCGAGGTCTAGCAGCCACGTTGTACGGGAGATTGTGAAAACTGTTCATATGTAGTGAAAAACTAAAAATACGCCGTTTTCGTCATTTTCTATCGAATCGAATTAATGCCAGATCGTCATATTGGCCGCTCTTCTCTCTGAAACGGTTACATTTATCGTGTGCAAAGCTCTGTCGCGTGCTGCGGAATGCCTGGACCTTAAAAGCACCATAATAGAACACAGAAGAAGCTTCTAAGTTGATGTGATAGCCAGTAAGAAGTAGTACAATTCAAGTTTTAACTATCGATTATTGACTTTTTAGATGGCGTTGGTGCCTTCGACATGAGCTAGGACCTTAAAATTTTGCATGAATGGAGATCTAGCAGCCGCGTTGCACGGGGGAATGTGAAAAGTGTTCTTATGTAGCGAAAACCTGAGAAATCCGCCCGTCTTCGTCATTTGCTGTCGATTCGAGTTTTGCCTGATCGTCATATTGGCCGCTCTTCTCAATGAAACGGTTACAATTATCGTGTGCAAAGCTATGTCGCGTGCTGAGGTATGCGGAGACAATAAAAGCACCATAATAGGACACAGAAGAAGCTTCAAAGATGATGTGTTAGCCTGTACTAAGCATTACTATTTTTGTTTTAGTTATCGATTATTGACCTTTTACACGGCTTTGGTGCCTTTGACATGAGCTAGGATCTTAAGATATTGCATGAAGGGAGGTCTAGGAGCTGTGTTGCACTGGGGAATGTGAAAAGTGTTCATATGTAGTGAAAAAATGAGAAATCCGCCCGTTTGCGTCATTTGCTATCGAATCAGGTTAATGCAAGATCGTCATATAGCCCGCTTTTCTCTCTGAAACCGTTACATTTATCGTGTGCAAAGATATGTCGCGTGCTGCGGTATGCGGAGACACTAAAAGCACCATAATAGAATACAGAAGAAGCTTCTAAGTTCATGTGATAGCTAGTACGAAGCAGTACAATTCAAATTTAGTTACCGATTATTGATTTTATAGACGGCTTTGTTGCGTTGGGCATGAGCTAGGACCTACAGATTTTGCATGAAGGGAGCTCTAGTAGCCGCGTTGCTCGGGGGAATGTGCAAAAGTGTTCATATGTAGTGAAAACCTGAGAAACCCGCCCGTTTTCGTCATTTGCTATCGAATCGACTTATGCCAGATCGTCAGATTAGACGCTCTTCTCTCTGATACGGTTAAATTTATCGTCTGCAAAGCTATGGCGCGTGCTGCGTATGCGGAGATACTAAAAGCACCATAACAGAACACAGAAGAAATTTCTAAGTTGATGTGATAGAACACAGAAGAAGCTTCTAAGTTGATGTGACCATAGTAGAACAATGATGAAGCTTCTAAAATGATGTAATAGCCAGTAAGAAGCAGTACAACTCAAATTTTTCTATCGATTATTGACTTTTTACCCATCTTTGGTGCCTTAGACATGAGCTAGGACCTCAAGATTTTGCATGAAAGGAGGCCTAGCAGCCGCATTGCACGGGAGAATGTGAAAAGTGTTCATATGTAGTAAAAACCTGAGCAATCCGTCCGTTATCGTCATTTGTTATCGATTCGAGTTAAAGTCTAATCGTCACATTGGCCGCTCTTCTCTCTAAAACGGTTACATTTATCGTCTGTAAAGCTATGTCGCATGCTGCGGTACGCGGAGACACTAAATGCACCATAGTAGAACACTGAAGAACCTTCTAAGTTGATGTAATAGCCAGTAAGAAGTAATACAATACAAGTTTTAGATATCGATTATTGTGTTTTCAGCCTTTGGTGCCTTTGACATGAGCTAGGACCTTACGATTTTGCATGATGGGAGGTCTAGCAGCCGCGTTGCACGAGAGAATGTGAAAAGTGTTAATTTGTAGTAAAAAACAGAGAAATCAGTCCGTTTTCGTCATTTGTTATCGAATCGCCTTTTAGCTAGATCGTCACATTGGCCGGTCTTCTCTCTGAAACGGTTACATTTATGGACTGCAAATCTATGTCGCGTGCTGCGGTATGCGGAGACACTAAATGCAGCATAGCAGAACACATAAGAGGCTTCTAAGTTGATGTAATAGGCAGTAAGAAGTAGTACAATTCAAGTTTTAGTTATCGATTATTGACTTTTTACCCTTCTTTGGTGCGTAGGACTTGAGCTAGGACCTTACAATTTTGCACCACAGAAAAACTAGCAGCCGCGGTACAAGGGAGACTGTGTTCACAAGTAGTAAAAACCTGGAAATCCGTCCGTTTTCGTCATTTGTTATCAAATCGACTTAAAGTGAGATCGTCATTTGCTATCGAGTCGACTTTTGCCAGATCGTCATATTGGCCGCTCTTTTCTCTGAAACGGTTACATTTATCGTCTGCAAAGCTAAGTCGCGTGCTGCGGTATGCGGGGACAATAAAAGCACCATAACAGAACACAGAAGAAGGTTCTATGTTGATGTAATAGCCAGTAAGAAGTAGTACAATTCAAGTTTTAGTTATCGATTATTGACTTTTTAGCCGGCTCTGGTGCCTTGGACATGAGCTAGGACCTTAAGATTTGGCATGAAGGGAGGTCGAGCAGCCGCGTTGCACGGGGGAATGTGAAATGTGTTCATATGTAGTGAAAACCTGACAAATTCGGCCGTTTTCGTCATTTGATATCGAATCGACTTAATGCCAGATCGTCATATTGGCCGCTTTTCTCTCTGCAATGGTTATATTTATCTTCTGCAAAACTATATCGTGTCCTTCGCTATGCTTAGACACTAAAAGAACCATAGTAGAACACAGAAGAAGACTCTCAGAAGATGTAATCGGCCAGTACGAAGCATTACAATTCACATTTTACTTATCTATTATTGACTTATTAACCGGCTTTGGTTATTTGTACATGAGCTATGACCTTGAGATTGTTCATGAAACGAGGTCTGTCTGCCACGTTGCGCGGGAGAATGTGAAAAGTGTTCATATGTAGTAAAAACCTGAGAAATCCTCCCGTTTTCGTCATTTTCTATTTAATCGACTAATTGCCAGATCTGCAAGCTTATGTCGCGTGCTGCGTTATGCGGAGACAGTCAAAGCATCACAGTAGAACACAGATGAAGCTTCTCTGTTGGTGTAATCAGCGAGAAAGAACCAGTAATAAGTTGTACAATTCAAATTTTAGTTATCATTTATTGACTTATTAGCCTGCTTTGGTACCTTGGACATGAGCTAGGGCCTTAAGATTTTGCATGAAACGCGGTCTGGACGCCACGTTGCACGGGATGATGTGACAGTGTCCATTTGTAGTAAAAACCTGACAAATCCGACCGTTTTCTTCATTTGCTGACGAATCGACTTATTGGCAGATCGTCACATCGGCCGCTTTACGCTCTGAGACGGTTAAATTTATAGTCTGCAAACTTATGTCGCCTGCTGCGGTTTGCGGAGACACTAAATTCACCACAGTAGAAGACAGAAGAAGGTGTTAAGAAGATGTATTCGGCCAGTAAGAAGCAGTACAATTCAAGTTTTAGTTATAGATTACTGACTTATTAGCCGGCTTTGGTGCCTTGGACATGATCGAGGACCTCAAGCTTTTGCATCAAACGAGGTCTGAACGTCACGTTGCACGGGGAAATGTGAAACGTGTTAATATATATTAAAAACCTAAGAAAACCTTTCGCATTTATTTAAGTTCCTTTAGTACAATAAGAATCTGTTAAAAAACTGACTACAATAATCATAATCTTGCTGTACAAGGGAAGTAGCTACTATTATTAACAGTATTTATCAACAGCAAATAAAACAAAAGGTAAAACAGAAAGATTATCAAACGTCTAATGGCACAGTAACGAAACTGAAAACAGTTCGCGACAATTTCTTCTGAAATTATTTCACCAGGAAACAACAAGAACACCGATTGAAGACTACTAAAGTTCCAAAATAAACCACTATACACAAACAACTAATTAGTACTTAGCTTTGGATGCGCCGCTACAGCTGCAACTGGTCAGCGCGGAATGTAAACACAGGTAAGAAGTTAAGTTGCTCGATACGAAACACTCGCAAATATCAGGTCACAACCCAAGAAAGGCGGAGGTGAATGAAAAAACCATTAATAAGTATCTTATATAGTAAATATTATCACAAAAACCGTTAAAATATGTATCTGAAACCTATAAATGTATGAAAACTTAGAGAGCGATTTCACACGCACTCACGCGCCTAATCGTAATGCCAGATCGTCGCAGTGGCAGCTTTGCTCACGGAACTGTTTACATATACATCTGGAAACTTACGTCATGTGCTGAGGTATGCGGTCGCACCACAAACAACAAAATAGGGGCTTCTAATTTGATGCAATCGGCAGGTAAGAAGTAGTACTACTCAAGTTTTAGGTATCGAAAATTCAACTGTAGGCCGGTTCTGGTGTCTTGCAGTTGATAGAGGACCTTGGAACATGCCTGTCTTTTTACCCCCCTCCCCCCTCGTAAGATGACTGTCTACGTACACCCGCCACCCCCCCCCCCCCCTCGTAATATGTCTGCCTACCTACTCAATCCTTCTGAAAATGTGTGTCTACCCACTTCCCCCTCAGAAGATGACTCTCTACTTATCCCCCCAACCGGAAAACGTCAGTTTTCCCACCCCCTCCCCCCTCAGAAGATGACTGTCTACCTACACACCCTCGGAAGATACCTGTCTACTTACCCCCCCCCCCCCCTCGTTTGGAACATGTCTGCCTACCTACCAGCCTCTCAAAATATGTCTTTCTATCTACATCCCCCACCCCCCTCAGAAGATCACTCTCTACCTACTCCGCACGTGGATGATGCCTGTCTCCCTAACCCACCCTTCAGAAGATGTTTGCCTACATACCCCTTCTTGGAAGATGTCTGTCTACCTACACACCTTTGGAAGAGGCCTGTCTACCTACCCCCTCCCCACCCCTTGGAAGATGTCTGCCCAGCTACCCTCCATCTAAGAAAATATTTGTCTACATACACCCCCTTCGGAAAATGTCTGTCTACCTACTACTGCTCTGATGATGTCTGTCTCCCTACCCCACCCTTCAGAAGATGTCTGCCTACCTTCTACTCCATGGAAGATGTCTCTATACATACCACCTATCGGGTGATGTTTGTCTACTCGCCCTCCCCCCCCACCCCATAACATGCCAATCTAACATCCCCCCCTGTGAAGATGCCTATCTATCGCCTAGCTCGGAAGCTACCCCAACTCAGAAGATTCCTATCTATCTGCACTATCTCTCCATCACCTTCAGAAGACTCTTATCTACCCCCTCAGAAGATGGCTGTCTACATAACCCACCCTCAGAATATGACTGTCTCTGATCTCCCACACTATCTGTCTGTCTACCATTCTCACACATCGAGAGAGGTGGTACAGTGGTTAGCACACTGGACTCGCATTCGGGAGGACGACGGTTCAATCCCGTCTCCGGCCATCCTGATTTAGGTTTTTCGTGATTACCCTAAATCGTTTCAGGCAAATGCCGGGATGGTTCCTCTGAAAGGGCACGGCCAATTTCTTTCCCAATCCTTCCCTAACCCGAGCTTGCGCTCCGTCTCTAATGACCTCGTTGTTGACGAGACATTAAACACTAACCACCACCACCACCATTCTCACAATCAGAAACTGTCTGTCTACCTACCTCCCCCCCCCCCCCCCGAAGATGTCTGCCTATCTTCCTAGGTACCGCCATTTAGAAGGTGTCTGCCTACCTACACCCACTTCAAAAGATGTGTAACTGACTACCCCACCTCCGAAGATCTCTGTCAAACCCTCCTCCAATCCCCGGAGGATGTATGTGTGCAGACCCCCCTCTTGGAAGACATTTGACAACCGAAAAAACCGCTTTGGAAGATGTATGACTTCCTACCACTACCCTCGGAAGGTGTATGTCTACCTAGCACCCCCTCGAAGATGCCTGTCTATCTACCGAACCACGGTATATGCCTGCCTCACCCTGTCAGAATATGTCTGTCTACATACCCCACAAGGAAGATGTCTGTCTACTTACCCCCCCCCCCCCCCTTGGAAGATGTTTGTCTACCTAGCCCCTCTTGGAAGATGTCTGCCCACATAAACACACACTCGGAATATGTATGACTAGCCACCACTCCCCTCGGAACATGTATGTCTACCTACCCCACCTCCAGACATGTCTCTCTACCTACGCCCCCACTCATAAGTTGTGTGTCTACCAACCCGCCATTTGAAGATGTCTGTCAACCTGGCCCTCCCTCAGAAAATGTCTGTCTACCTGCCCACCTTGGAATATTTATGTCTACCAAAACCCGGAGGATATCTGTCTACCCAACACCCCCTCAGAAGATGATTGTCTACCTACCCCCGGAAGATTTCAGTCTACCTGCACCCCTCACTTCTGAAAGATGCCTGTCAATCAACCCCTCCAACAGAAAATGTCTGTCTACCTACCGCCCCTCGAAAGTTGTATGTCTACCACCCCTCCTCGGGAGATGTCTGTCTACCTACCCCCCTTCAGAAGATGTCTATCTACCTACCCCCCATCCCCTCGGTAAATGCCTGTCTACCCAACCCCCTCTCGGGAAAAGTATGTCTACCTATCCCCACTCGGAAGATGGCTGTCTACCTACCACCTCCCTCGGAATATGTCTGTATATCGAACCCGACCTCGGAATATGATTTTCCACCTAATGCATGGGAGATGTCAGTCCACCTGCACCCCACTTTGTAAAATGCCTGTCTACTTTCCACCCCTTTGGAAGATGTCTATCATCCCACCTCGGAAGATGTCTGTCTACCTACCCCCCTCTGAACATGATTGCCTACTGAACCACAACTCAGAAGATGATTGTCTACTGACCACCCAGAAGATGGAAGCCTACCTGCCCCCTCCCACTACAACAGAAGATGACCATCCATCTAACCCCCTTGGTGGATGTCTGTTCATCTCCCCCCCCCCCTTGGAGGACTTTGTCTTCCTACCCCCTCGGAAGATGTATGTATTCCATTCGCCCCTCAGAAGAGGTCTATCTTCCAACCGCCCTCAGAAGATTTTTGTCTACCTACCCTGCCTTGGTATATGTATGTCTTCCTACACCCCCTCATACGATGTCTGCATACCTACCCCCTCGGAAGAAGTCTATCATCCCTCTGTTAGAGAATTTCTGTCTACCTTGCCCCCCCCCCCTCGGAAGATATATGTCTTCATATCCTCTACCCTTGGTGCCTACATACTCAACCTCAGAAGATGTCTACCAACCTACCCCACCTTATAAGAAATCTTTCTACCTACCCCCCCCCCCCCTCATAATATGTGTGTCTACCACCTCATGGAGGATGTATGTCTACTCCCCCCCTCGTAAAATGTCTATCTTTCCCAGTTGGAAAGATGTCTATCATCCCACTCTTAGAAGGTGTCTGTCTACCTGTCCTCCCACTCTGAAGATGTCTGTGTACCTACCCTCCCTCAGGAGATATCGGTCTAATTGCCCACTGGGACTATGTCTATCTACATACTCTCAGCCTTGGAAAATACGTGCCTACCTACCCCACCCCCTGTAAGATATCTGTCTACCTACAACCTGCACTCGGATACTGTCTGTCTACATACACCCTCTAATAAGATGTCTGTCTACCTACCCCACACTGTCTGTCTTCCTACCCCAACCATCCTCGGAAGATGTTTGTCTACCTACCCCTCCTTGGAAAATGCCTGTCTACCTAAATCTCGCTTGGAAAATATCTGTCTACCTACCCCCCATCCTTGGAAGGTGTCTGTCCACCAACTCTCCTGTCGGAAGATGTATGGCTACCTAACCCCCCTCAGAAGATGTCTGTCTATCTATCTGCCTGTGGAATGTGTATGTCTACCTAACTCCCTTAGACAATGTCAGTCTACATACCCCCCTCGGAAGATACCTGTCTACCAATACTCTTCCCTCTACATGCCAAAACTAATAAGATAGCTGCCAACCTAACCCACCTCAGAAGGTCTCTGTTTATGCACACAAACTGAACATGTATGTCTATCTACCCCCCAGAAGTTGTCTGTCTACCTGCCCCCTCAGAAAATGTCAGTCGACCTACCCCCCCTTGGAAGATTTCTGTCTACCTATAACACCTCACGGAAAATATCTGTCTACCAGCCCCCTCTCAGAAGATATCTGTCTACCTACCACCCCACTCAGAAGTAGTATATCTATCTACCGTACCCTTGGAACATGTCTACCTACCCCCCCTCACAGTCAGCAGTTGTCTGTCCACCACCTACATAAGTTGTCTATCTACACCCCCTCGGAAGATGTCTGTCCAATACACCACCCTCAGAAGATATCTGTCCTACCCCTCTCGAAAATGTTAGTCTACCTACACCCCAGATAATGAATGTCTACCAACCCCACCTCGGAAGATGTTTGTCTACCTACCCCATGGAAGATGTGTTTACCTACCACCACTCGTAGTATGTGTGTCTACCTACCCCCATTGGAAAATATCGGTCTACCAACTGCGCTTGAAGATGTATGCCTACATACCCAACACCCTCGGAAGACGTCTGGCTACCTAGCTCCCCCCCACGAAGATATCTGCCTTCATACCCACTTCTCTTGGAAGATGTCTGTCAACGGACCCAAATTCAGAAAACGACTGCCTACCTACCCCACCTCAAAAGATGTCTGCCTACCAACCACCCCTTGGAATATGTATGTCTACCTACACTCATTCGGAATATTGCTCTCTACCATCCCTCCCTCTGAACATGTCTATCTACCTACCTCCCTCAGAACATGTCTATCTACCAACATCCCCCACCTCTTATGAAGTCTCTCTCACTACCCCCCCCCCCCCTTCGAAAGTGACACCCTACCTACCATCCTCAGGAAATGTCAGTCTTCCTACTCCCCATACCTCAGAAGGTGTGTCTAACTATCCCCATGGACAATGTCTGTCTACATACCCCTAGCCTCAGAAAATACTTGTCTAACTACACCCCTCAGATTATTTCTTTCTACCTACAACCCAGCCTCGGATAATGTCTGTCTACCTACCCCCTCACTAATTGTCTCTCTACCTAAGCTACCTTAGAAGATATCTGTCTACATATCCCTCATCCTCTGAAGCTGTATGTCTACTACCCCTGCTCAGAAGATGTCTGTCTACTTAAAAACCCCTCAGAACATGTCTGTCTAACAACCCCCCCCCCCCCAGTTGTCTGTCTACCTACCCCCTTGAAGATGTCTGTCTACCTACCCCCAGTAAAATGTCTCTGTACCCATCTTCCCCTCAGAAGATGATTGTCTACCTACCCCCGTACAGAAGATGCACCCCTTTCAGAAAATGTCTGTCTACCTACCCCATCCACACATGGAAGATTCCTATCTACCCACTTTGGACAATGCCTTTCTACCCCAACTCAGAAATGTCTATCTACTACCATCTCAGAAGATGTCTGTCTACCTACCCCCCATTGAATATATCTGCCTACCCAACCCATCTTTGGAAGATGATTGGCTACCTACCCCATGGAAGATGTCAGGCAACCTGCCCGCTCACTTAGGAAGATGCCTACCTCCCCCTTGGAAGTGGTCTATTTTCCACGACTCAGAAGATGTCTGTCTAACTACCCCCTCTGAATGTATATGTCTATCAACTATGTCTGTTTACCTACTCCCATAAGATGTCTATCATCCCCCTCAGAAGGTATCTTCCTATATACTCCCTCCCCTTGGAAGATGTCTGTCTACATACCCAAACTAAGATGATGTCTGGCAATCTACTCCCCCACAGAAGATGTCTGTCTACCTACCACCCTTGGAACATCTATGTCTTTCTACTCCCCGGAAGATGTCTGTCAGTCTGCCCAACTTGGAAAATGTCTGTCTACGTGCCCTCCTTCGGAAGATGTCTATCATCCCCAGCCTCAGAAGAATTATGTCTATTTGTCCCGCACCAACAGTAGATGTCTGTGTACCTACCCCCTTAAGAAGAAGTCTGTTTACCAACCCCCCTTCAGGAGATTCTCAAACCACCCACCAGGAAAGTCTCTGTCTACCTATCCCTCCCCCCCCCCCCTTTGGGAGATATGTGTCTACCTACAACACAGCTCGGTAAATGTCTGTCTACCTACCCCTCAGAAGATGTCTGTTTATCCACACCTCCACAGATGATGTCTATCTACCTACCCCCTGCCCCCATCCTCCGAGGATGTCTGTCTTCCTACACCCTCAGAAGATGTCTGTCTACCTACCCCCCTTGGAAGATGTTGGTCTACTTACCCCTCTAGATGATGTCTGTCTACGTACGCCCCTCAGAAGATGGCTGTCTACCAATCCACCAATGGGCGATGTCTGTCTACCAACCCCCTCGAAAGGTGCCTTTGTGCCTACCCCCTCAGAAGATTGTCTACCTACGAACACTCAGTAAATATATATATACCTACCCCCCCCCCCCCCCTTGGAAGAAGTCTGTATAATTATTCCCCACCCCTTGGTAATTTCTGTCTACATACCACTCCCTTGCAAGATGTCTGTGTACCTACTCCCTCTTGAAAGATATCTGTTTACCTACATCTTCTGTGGGGAGGTAGGAAGACACACATCTTCTGCGAGGGGTAGGTAGACAGACATATTCCAAAGCAGGGTACATGGTCAGACATCTTCTGAAGGGTGGTAGGTAGACAGACATCCTCCAAGAGGGGGGGGAGACATTTTCTGTGGTGATAATGGTAGACAAACAATTCCAAGGAGGGGTAGTTAGACAGTCATCTTCTGAGTGGTTGTTTCTTAGTCAGACGTCTTCAAGGGGGAGGATTGGTAGACTGACAGTTTCCAAGGGGGGAGACATTTTTCGATTGGGGCCAAATAGGTAAACAGATATCCTTTGAGAGGGAGGTAGACATTTTCCGGGGGGGGGGGAGATATTTTCGAGGGGGAGAGTAGATTGACATCTTCTGGGAGGGGGGAGATAGTATTCTTCCATGGGGGGAGGTGAGTTGTCAGACATCTTCAAAGGTTGGGGGGGGGGGGGGGTCGGTAGACAGACATCTTCCAAGAAATGTCGGTAAGTAGACAGACATCTTCTGTGGGAAGTGATGGTATGTACACTTACATCTTCTGATGGGTTCGGGTAGATAAACAGGCATCTTTCATGATGGGGGGATAGAGCTCCTCGAAGATGGGGTGTAGATGTCTTTGGCAAGGAGGGTAGATAGACATATTCCGAGAGGGGGTTAGATAGATTTCTTCCATAGCGGGGATAGATAGACTTGTCCCGAGTTTGTGAGGTAGACAGACATACAGACATCTTCCTAGAATTTGGAGGTAGACAAACATATTCAGAATGGGCAGTAGACACATTCCAAATGAAGGGAGGCTGTAGAAATCTTCTGAGTCTAGGATAAATGTTCTCTGAGAGGAGGGGCTAGATGGAAATCTTAACAGGGGTGGGGTAGGTAGTCAGACATATTCTGAGAGGAGGGGGTTGATAGACAGGCATCTTTCATGAGGTGAGTTATCGACATCCGCCTGGGGGATAGACATCTTCTGAGGTGGGGATAGGTATCTTCCAGTGGGTGTAGATATCTGTGGGTGGGGTAGATAGACATCTTCTGAGGTGTTGGTTGATAGTCACCTTCCTAGTGGAGGGATACAGATATTTTCCGCCTGGGCTGGGTAGATAATCTTCTGAAGGGGGGTAGACGTCTTCCAAGGGGGGGTAGAGAGACAGCTTCTGAGGGGGTAGATAGACATTTTCCAAGGATGGGGGCAGATACACATCTTCTGAGGGGGTAGATACACCTCTTCCGAGGAAGGTATGGATAGATAATCTTATGAGGTGGGTGTTGGTAGGCATCAGCTGAAGGGGGCTAGATTGGCATCTTCCGATGTGGAAGGGTTTAAGTAGGCATTTTTAGAGGGAGGGATTTCTTCCCAGGGGTTTAGATAGGCATCTTCCAAGTGGGTGTAGAATGACATCTCAGAGAGGGGGTAGACAAAATCTTCCGAGAGGGGGTAGGTAGAAAGACATCTTTCGATGGGAGAGTAGGTAAGCAGACATCTTTTGAGTGGGGTTGGTAAACTGACATCTTCCAAAGGGGCAAGGTAGACATATAGTTTCTGAGGGTGGGGCATAGGTAGACTGACACTTTCCGATGTGTGGTAAGTAGAATTACATCTTCTGAAGTGATGGGGTAGGTATACAGACATATACCTAGGGGGAAGGTAGACAGACATGTCCCGAGTGGTGGTAGGTAGACAGCCATCTTCCAGTTGGGTAGGTACACAGACATCATCCAAGGAGGTTAGAAGGACAGACATTTTCCATGTGGAGGTTGGTAGACATAAATCATCTGAGGGGGGAGAGACATCTTTTGAGGGGAGGGTACATAGACGGACATCTTCAGAGAGGAGGTAGTCATCCTCCGAGAGGGAGATAGTCATCCTCCGAGAGGGGGAGTAGATGTCTTCCGAGATGGGAGGCAGTTGTACATCTTCCACTGGTCTTAGCTAGGCAGACATCTTCTGAGGGAGGGTATGTAGACAGACATCTTCTGAGGGGGATAACGTCGACAGTCATCTTCTGATCGGGGTGGGTGGGTAGACAGACATCTTCCGAGTGGTGGTAGGTATGGAGACATCTTCTGAGGCTGGATTCGGTAGACAGGCATCTTCCAAGGGGGGGTGTTGGAAGACAGATATTTTTCAAGGGGTGGGAAACATCTTCTAAAGGATGCAGTTTGGTAAGCAGTATCCTCCGAGAGGGGTCTAGACATTCTGTGAGGGGGATAACGTCGACAGTCATCTTCCTATTGGGGGGGGGCAGGTAGAAAGACATCTTCCGAGGAGTGTTAGGTATGGAGACATCTTCCAAGGGGTGGAGGGGTGTGTTGGAAGACAGACATCTTCCAAGGGGTGGGAAGCACCTTCTAAAGGATGCAGTTTGGTAGACAGACATCCTACGAGAGAGGATGTAGACATTATCAGATGGGGAGTGTATATCTTCTGAGAGGAGTGGTAGATTGACATCTTCCGAGAGGGGGGAGATACTTTTCTTCCATGGCGGCAATAGATAGATATCTTCCGAGAGGAGGTACATAGATAGACATGTTTAAATGTGTGGTGAATGTACACAGACAACTTTCGAGAAGGGTGGTAGGTATACAGACATCCTCAGAGGGGGTGGGTTGGGAGACAGACATCTTCCGAGATAGGGATAAGATAGAGACAAATCATTCAAGGTGTGGTAGATAAATATACAGATTCTGAGGGGTTTAGGTAAACATTCATATTATGACGGGTTGTGGGTGTAGGTAGACAGAAACCATCCGAGGAGGGGTATTTAGGCAGATAATGTCTGAGAGGGTTTATGTAGACTGGCATCTTCTGAGGGGTTGTAGGAGGACAGATATCTTCCAAGTGGAGGGTTGGTAGACAGACATCTTCAGATGTGGGGTGGGGTAGGTAGCCAGACATCTTCCAATAGGGGGTTGGTAGGCAGACATATCATGTGAGGGGATGGTTTAGACAACCTTCTTCTGATGGGTGGGTGGGTAGACTGACATCTTCCATGATGGGGCGTAGGCAGAGAGACATTGTCCGAGGCAGGGTGACTATAGACATTTTTCGAGAGGGGGGGTAGTTAGACAGACTTCTTCTGGGGGGTTGTAGGTAAACTGACCTCTTCAGAGGGGTGGCATAGAATGACATTTGCCAAGAGGGGTAGGTAGAGAGACATTTTCCGATGGTGGAAAGTAGACAACATCTTCTGATGAGTGTAGGTAGACAGACATCTTCCGAGGGGGATGTGTAGGTGGACATACATCTTCCGATGGTTGGTGGGTACATAGACAGACATATTCCAATGGGTGCGATAGGTAGACAAACATCTTGCAAGTGCGGGCGTCGTAGACAGATATCATACAAAAGTTCATGTAGGTAGACACACATCTTCTGAGGGGGTGTAGGGAGACAGACATTTTCCGAGGGGTGTACATAGACATACATTTTCCACGTGGGGTCTAGGTAGACAGACATCTTCAGATGAGGGGGTAATTAGACAATCATCTTCTGGGGTAGGCTGACAGATATATTCAGAAGTATGGGTTGGTAGACAATACTTTATGACTGGAGGGATGTAGAGAGACATCTTCCAAGGGGTGTAAGTAGGTAGACAGACCTCTTCTGTTGTGGGATTTGTAGGTAGGCAGACATCTTCCGAAGCAGAGGTGTTGGTAAACAGACAATTATCATGGACAGGGTTAGGTAGGCAGACATCTTCCCAGTGAAGTTTTGTAGACAGACATCTTCCAACGAGGGGTTAGGTAGACTGACACCTTCTGAGGCAGGGTAGGTAGATAGTCATCTTCGGAGGAGTGTTTGGTATACAGACATCTTCCGAACGGGTGTAGGTATACAGACATATACCTAAGGGGGAGGTAGACAGACATCATGGGAGTGGGGGTACGTAGACAGACAGGTGGGTAGGTATACAGACATCTTCCGAGGGGGATTAGGAGGACAGACATTTTCCATTTGAGGGTTGATAGACTTACATCATCTGAGGGAGGAGAAATATCTTTTGAGAGGAGGGTATGTAGACAGACATTTCAGAGAGAGGGTAGACATCATCCGAGAGGGAGGTAGTCATCCTCCAACACAGGGGTAGATATCTTCCAAGAGGGGTGTAAATAAATATCTTCCAAGATGCGAGGTAGATGGACCTCTTCCGAGGGTTTTAGGTAGGCAGACATGTTCCGAGGTGTGGCATGTAGACATACACCTTCTGAGGGGAATAAGGTAGACAGTCATCTTCTTATGGGAAATGGGTAGGTAGACAGACATATTCCAAGGGAGGGGGGGTAGGTAAGGAGGAGATATATTCTGAGGGTGAGTTCAGTACTCAGACATCTTCTGAGGGGTGTTCATGGTAGACAGACATCTTTCAAAGGGGGGGAGACATCTTCCAAAGTATGCGTTTTGGTATACAGACATCCTACAAGAGGGGTGTGGACATTCTCTGATGTGGGAGTAGATATCTTCCCAGAGGAGTGGTAGTTTAACAACTTCCGAGAGGGGGGGGGGGTTGGGTAGGCAGACAGATATCCTCAGAGGTAGGGGTAGGGAGACAGATATCTCCCACAGGAGGGATAAAATCGAATCATTTGAAGGGGGTAGATAGGCATACATCTTCTGAGGGGTTTAGGTAGACATTCATCTTATGACAGGGGAAGGGGGTAGGTAGACAGATCATGCGGGGGGGGGGGGGGATATGTAGACAGATATCTTACAAGAGGGGGGTAGGTAGGCAGACATATTCTGAAGAGTTGTAGGAGGACGGACATATTCCAAGGGGGTAGGTAGACAGGCATCTACAGAGGGGGTTAGGTAGACAGTCTTATCAGAGGTGTATAGGTAGACAGACATCTTCTAAGGGGTTTGGTAGACCAACATTTCCTAAGGAGTGGCAGGTAGACAAACTTCTTCCGAGTGTGGGTGGGTATGTAGACAGACACCAGTAAGGAATTGTAGGCTGACAGACATCCTTTGTGATAGATGGTAGGTAGGCAGAAATATTCCGAAGGGAGGGTTGGAAAACATACATCTTCCAATGGAAGGGGTAGGTAGTCATACATCTTCTGAGGGCTGGGTTTAGGTATACAGAGATCTTTCCAAGGGGGGGCAGGTAAGTAGACAGACATATACTCAGGGTAGGGGGATGAGAGACAGACATTTTCCGAGGGGGAGGGGTAGGTACACAGACATCTTCTGATGGTTGGGTAGGTAGACAGACATCTTCCGGGGTGGACAGCTAATCGGACATGGTTTGAGGGAGCTTAGGTAGACAGACATTTCCGATGGGGAGTGTAGGTAGACAGACATATTCTAAGGGTGGGGAGATGAGAGACATTTTCTGATGTGGAGATAGGTAGACAGACGTCTTCTGAGGGGTTGTAGGTAGACAGACATCTTCCAAGCGGGAGCTGTAGGTAGACAGACATCTTCAGAAGGAGATTGTAGGTTGATGGACATATTTTGTGCAGGTAATGATAGATAAACAAATTCCAAGGGGTGGTAGTTTAACAGACATCTTCCCAGGGGGGCTGAGTAGATAGACAGACATCATCCAACGTGGGTAGACAGACATATTCCAGGTGGAGTAGACATCCTCCAAGGGGTAGACATCTTCGAATGGTGGTGAGGGTAGGTAGACATCCTATGAGAGTGGGGTTAGAGATTCTCTGAGAGGGAGGTGTAGATAGCTACCAAGAGTGGAGGTAGATAGACATATTCCGAGTGGGGGGGGGGGGTTGGATAGAAATCTTCTGGGGGTTGAAATTTGGCAGTTGGTAGACTGGGCTTTTCTGAGACTGTGTTTGGAAGACATTTTCCGAGGTGGGAGGTAGACAGATATATTCCGAGGCAGTTGGTAGGTAGACAGACTAATTCCAGGGTGGTTGGTATGCTGACAGACATCTTCTGAGGGGGGGGGGGGGGTAGACAGACATCGCCTGAGGGGCTGGAAGACACCTTCCAAAGTTTGGGGGTCTCTAGACATCTTCCGAGACAGGGGTAAACAACTTCCGAGTGGGGGGGCTGAGTAGGGGTTGGGATAGGTAGACAGACAAATTCCGAGAGGGCAGGTAGGTAGATAGACTTCTCCTTAGTGTGGGGGGGGGGGGTGTTGAGAGACATCTTTCAGGGTGATAGACATCTTACGAGGTGGGGAGAGAGTTTTTGTGGGGGTATAGATAGACATCTTCACAGGGTGAGGTAGGTGGACAAACATCTTCCTTAGGGGGGTGAGGTAGGCAGACATCTGACGAGGGGGCAGGTAGACAGACATCTCCTGTGGAGAGTTACGTAGACTGACATTTTATAAGGAGCAAGTAGGTAGAATTACATATTAGGTGGTGGGGCGATGAGAGACAGACAGCTTTCGATGGGGTAGAGGTAGTATGAAATCTTCCGATGTGGGAGGTGTAGGTAGATATCATCTTAGAGGGGTAGGTACACAGACATCTCCCGAGGGGTGGGGTAGGTAGACATTCATATTCTGTGGGGAGGGGTAGGTAGTCATACATATTCTAAGGGGGGGGGGGGGGGGGTTTAGGTAGACAGACATATTCCAAGGGTGTGGGTAGGTACACAGACATCATCTGAGGGGGGAGGGGAGGTGCAGGTTGACAGAGATCTTCCATGGATGGGTAGCTCGGTAGATATCTTCTGAGGGGGATAGATAGGCATATTTCGAAGGTGGGGTAGATAGCCACCTTCCCAGGGGGGGGGGGGGGGCAGATCATCATGGGTGTGACGTCACGTGAGCTGCACTGCTGTTGAAATAGCTTGTTAATGTTTTATAAATTTTAGACTTCATTTACGGATTTTAAAGTTTTTTTGTGTTATTATTTTTGCCGTAAAAGCAAATTATTAGTGGATATTCATTTATCTCAGTGTTTCTTCCTGTGGTATTGACTCGAGTGGTCTATTATGTGTAAGTGTGCTTCCATGGTTCGTCTAAGCCTCGCGCCTCATCAGCGTGTTTACATTTTGCGGCGTGCACTGCATCTGCAGCGGTTATAAGCTAAGTACTGACGAACTTGTTTGTGCTCTGTAATACGTTATTAAACTGAATAGATTGCAGTGGTGTTGCTTGCCATTTTTGGTGAAATAATGACTTAATAAACTCTTGTAATCGTTCGCTCGCTGTGTTTTATAGAGTTTTCAGTGTGTTGAAGTCGTTTAGTAAATTTCGTGCTTTAGTTTTCAACTGGCGTTTAGTTTAAATTTTTTGGTTTTAGCCAATAATTTTGTGAAGTTTTGCTGGTATTGGTATCGGCTGTGTTGTAGTAGTATTAATACAAGTAGCTGCTTTCTTAGTAGGCAGAGAATTTCGAGACCATAGTTGTTAGTTCTTAAATAGTGCTGCTTTTGTAACTGAACTTTGGTAACGTAGACGTATAGTTTTTTTTAGTAACTGTAAAATTTTATCGTGAGTGAGAAGTGATTGCTATGTCGTAGGTTTGTGAGTAGTGGATTAAGCTGTGGGATTTGTTCAAAGTATTTTCATTGGGGGGAATGCGGTGGGGAAGCCAGTGGTCATTTGAGGGTGATCCTGTCCTGGGAATGTAGAATCTGTAATAGAAACAAGTTAATAGAGGAGCAGGAGCGTAAGATCTGTGCCCTTCAGGTGCAGTTACAATGCGCAAAGGAGGAACTAGATAAGTTGAGGAGGGTGAAGGGTGCTGGGGAATGGGAACTGGCAGTTGACAAGAAGATAGATAGGAAAAGGAGGTAGTCAGACAGTTTTACTTTGCATACATGCAATAGATACGACAAACTGTCAAAGTTGAGCGGAGAGGAGCCTCGTGTAGCTGTATATGGAGGTAACTTGCAGCCGTCCTCAGCAATTAGGAGGCCTAGGTTCTGCTGCTAGGTAGTTACCGGGTAGAGGTGTGGGCCAGCATTTGCAAGAAGTTTTGTGGAGTGAGTACCAGGTCACAAGCATTGTGAAGCCTAATGCAGGGTTGGCTCAGGTGGCTGAAAGCATAGGGGAGTTATGTAAGAATTTTACAAAGGAGGATCAGGTAGTGATAGTGGGTGGTGCTGGGAGCAGTCGCAATAGGGACAGGGGGTATGATGTCAGTGGTGACTTGGTTAAGATAGCTACTCAAACTGGTGGCACTAATGTGCTTTTCGTGCAACTGTTTCAGCATAATGATCGGCCACACCTTAATGCGGCTGTTGGGGGCGTAATTGTGGGGCTGGGGAGTGCAGTGATGGGAGAGGGCATGGATCACATCTCAGTGGTGCCAGTTGGGTCTATCAGTAGATGGGGTTTCACTAGGCATGGCCTGCACCTCAATAGGTATGCGAAGGAGAGGCTACCTAAGCTTATAGGTGACAGTGTAGTGGGTGGTGGTGGCGGTAGTGGTGTCACTCATGGAAAAATTCCTGTAGTATTTGGTGTTAGAGCTGCACCTTTTTAATACTGAAGTCAGCTGATTGGTATACCAGCTTAAAGGAAGTGCCTCTAAGGTTCAAAAATGGTTCTAATGGCTCTGAGCACTATGCAAATTAACATATGGGGTCATCAGTCGCCTAGAACTTAGAACTAATTAAACCTAACTAACCTAAGGACGTCACACACATCCATGCCCGAGGCAGGATTCGAACCTGCGACCGTAGCAGTCGCACGGTTCCGAACTGAGCGCTTAGAACCGCAAGACCACCGCGGCCGGCGTGCCTCTAAGGGCTCTCCTCCAGAGGATGTAATGTTTCCAAGTAGAGAAGGAATTGGCATATTTCATCAGAATATAAGAGTTATTAGAGATAAAGTTAGTGAACTGCTAACAGATGTTAACGCTGAAATTATTTGTATATCAGAGCACCACTTCAATAAATTGATAATTTATAGGCTTCCTTTACCAGGCTACATATTACCTGGCTGTTTCTCAAGGAGTTCCTTGCGGGGTGGGGAGGTGTCTCCGTACATAAAAAACAGTACGTTATTTGAGTCCATAGACTTATCACGACACTGCACTGAACAGATATTTGAAAGTTGTGCAGCATTTGTTGAATTTAGTGAAACTCAACTTCTAATTGCTGGTGTTTATAGGGCCTCTAACTCAAACTTCAGAGCATTTTTGCTTAAGCTAGAGAGGGTTCTTGATTCACTTTGTAGGAAGTACCAGAAAGTAGTTATATGTGGGGAATTCAATATTAATTTAGTATATGATTGTGCAAGAAAAAGGGGGGTTGGGTTGTTTGGGGAAGGAGACCAGACAGCGATGTCATTGGTCTCATCGGATTAGGGAAGGATGGGGAAGGAAGTCGGCCATGCCCTTTGAGAGGAACTAACCCAGAATTTGCCGGGAGTGATTTAGGGAAATCACGGAAAACCTGAATCAAGATGGCTGAACGCGGGACTGAACCGTCGTCCTCCCGAATGTGAGTCCAGTGCCTTAACCACTGCGCCACCTCGCTCGGTCCCAAGAAAAATGATGTTGGTAGATCTCCTAAATTCATATGATCTGATGCCAACTGTGTTTTGTTTTTTTTTTTTTTTTTTCAAACTAGGGTGCAGGCGAATAGTAGCACAATTATAGACAATATTTTTATTCGTTCTTCAATACTAGATGGGCATCCTGTTAGTAAAAAAGGGAATGGCCTTTCAGACCATAATGCACAAATTTTAACACTAAAAGGTTTTTGTACTCAACCCAATGTCATATTTAGTTACAAAGAACGTAGGAAAGTCAATCCAACAGCAATAGAGTGTTTTTAAAACTTGTCAAGGAACAAGAGTGGCAAGATGTTTATAGTGCCAATAATACAGATGATAAATACAATGCTTTCCATGGCACATTTCTCATGCTCTTTGAGAGTTGTTTTCCATTAGAACATTCTGAATGGGGTACTAGCAGTAATAGACAGCACAGTTGGCTGACTAGTGGGATAATGATTTCATGTAGAACATAGGGCGAATTATATCAAAATGTTAGAAGTAGTCACAATCAAGCTAAATAAAAATTTAGTTTCAACAGGAAATCATACAAATTTCTTCGCAAATACCTTTCTGAGATTGACGTCTGAAATACTCCTCTGTGATACAAACAAGAGAGAGATTGAGTCAATAACTATATCACTGAAGACTAAGGACTCTCATGGATATGATGGAGTGCCTAGAAGCATATTAAAGTACTGTGCTGCACATGTTAGCCCTGTATTTAGCCATATTTGCAATTTTTCCTTTAGAGTTGGTCAGTTTCCTGACCGATTAAAGTACTCATCAGTAAAGCCGCTTTATGAAAAGGGAGAAAGGGATAATATAGATAATTTTAGACCTACTTCTATGCCATCAGTGTTTGCAAAAGTTACCGAAAAGGCTGTGCATGTAAGGTTAATTGATCACTTGATATCACACAATTTGCTGTCAAATGAACAGTTCGGTTTTAGAAGCCGTCTGACAACTGAAAATGCTGTATTCTGGCGTACAGACGTACTTTTATGCAAAATCGTAAGGTCCTAGCTCTTGTCCAATGCACCAAAGCCGACAAATAAGGGAATAACCGATAACTAAAACTTGAATAGTACTGCTTCTTACTGGCTACTACATCTTCTTAGAAGATATTTCTGTGTTATAATATGATGTTTTCAGTTTTCTCCGCATACCGCAACACGCGACATAATTTTGCAGACGATAAATGTAACCGTTTCAGAGAGAAAAGCGGCCAATGTGAAGATGTGGCAATAAAGTCGATTCGATAGCAAATGACGAAAGCGGGCGGATTTCTGAAGTTTTTACTACGTATGAACAGTTTCCACATTCTCCCGTGCAACGTGGTTTCCAGACGTGGTTTCATGCTGAATCTTTAGGTCGTCGGTCATGTGCAATGTACCAAAGCCGGCAAATAAGTGAATAACCGATAACTAAAACTTGACTACTACTGCTTGTTACTGGCCGATAACATCTTCTTAGAAGCTTCTTCTGTGTTCTACTATGGTGCTTTTAGTGTCTCCGCATACAGCGGCAAGAGACATAACTTTGCAGACGATGTATGTGACCGATTCAGAGAGAAAATCGACCAATATGACGATCTGGCGTTAAGTCGATTCTTTTGGCAAATGACGAAAACGGGCGGATTTCTCATGGTGTTACTACATATGAAAGCTTTTCTCATTCTCCCGTGCAACGTGGCGTACAGACGTACTTCCATGCAAAATCTTAAGGTCCTAGCTCATGTCCAATGCACCAAGGCGGCAAATAAGTGAATAACCGATAACTAAGCATGTATATTACTGCTTCCTACTTTCGATTATATCTTCTTTGAAGCTTTTTCTTTGTTCTAATATAATGTTTTCAGTTTTTTCCGCATACCCCAACACGCGACATAACTTTACAGACGATAAATGTAACCGTTTCAGAGAGAAAAGTAGCCAATTTGACGATCTGACAATAAGTCGATTCAATGGCAAATGTCGAAAACGGGCGGATTTCTCATGTTGTTAGTACATATGAACACTTTTCACATTCTCCCGTGCAACGTGGCGTACATACGTACTTTCATGCAAAATCTTAAGCTCCTAGCTCATGTCCAACCGTGCGACTGCTAAGGTCGCAGGTTCGAATCATACCTGGGGCATGGATGTGTGTGATCTCCTTGGGTGAGTTAGGTTTAAGTAGTTCTAAGTTCTAGGGGACTAACGACCTCAGCAGTTGAGTCCCATTGTGCTCAGAGCCATTTGAACTGATGTTTAATGCACCAAAGCCGGCAAATAAGTCAATAGTATAGTTCTGCTTGCTACTTTCGATTACATCTTCTTAGAAGCTGTTTTGTGTTCTAATATGATGTTTTCAGTTTCTTCCGCATATTGCAATACGCGACATACATTTCCAGACGATAAATGTAACTGTTTCAGAGAGAAAAGCGGCCAATGTGACGATCTGGCATCAAGTCGATTCGATGGCAAATGACGAAAGCGAGCGGATCTCTCAAATTTTTACTACATATGAACAGTTTTCACATTCCCCCGCGCAATGTGATTTCCAGACGTCGTTTCATGCGAAATCTATAGGTCGTCGGTCATGTCCAATATACCAAACCCGGCAAATAAGTGAATTACCGCTAACTAAATCTAGAATAGTACTGCTTCTTATCGGCGATTACATCTTCTTCGAAGCTTTTTCTGTGTTCTAATATAATGTTTTCAGTTTTTTTCCATACCGCAACACGCGACATAATTTTGCAGACGATGGATGTAACCTGTTCAGAGAGAAAAGCGGCCAATGGGACGATCTGGCAATACATTCGACTCTATAGCAAATGATGAAAGCGATCGGGTTTCTTAGGTTTTTACTACATATGAACGCTTTCCACATTCTCCCGTGCAACGTGTCGTACAGACGTACTTTCTTGCAAAATCTTAAGGTCCTAGCTCATGTCCAAGGCACAAAAGCCGGCAAATAAGTGAGTAATCGATAACTAGAACTTGACTAGTACTGCTTGTTACTGGCCAATTACATCTTCTTAGAAGCTTCTTCTGTGACTACTATAGTGATTTTAGTATCTGCGCATACCGCGGCAAGCGACATAACTTTGCATACGATGAATGTAACCGTTTCAGAGGGAAAAGCCACCAGTGTGACGATCTGTCATTAAGTCGATTCAATGGCAAATGACGAAAACGGGCGGATTTCTCATGGTGTTACTACATATGAAAACTTTTCTCATTCTCCCGTGCAACGTGGCGTACAGACGTACTTTCATGCAAAATCTTAAGGTCGTAGCTCATGTCCAATGCACCAAAGCCGGCAAATAAGTGAATAAACCGATAACTGAAACTTGAATAGTACTGCTTCTTACTGGCAATTACATCTTCTTTGAAGCTTTTTCTGTATTCTAATATAATGTTTTCAGCTTTTTCCGCATACCGCAACACGCGACATAATTTTGCAGACGATAAATATAACCGTTTCAGAGAGAAAAGCGGCCAATGTGAAGATGTGGCAATAAAGTCGATTCGATAGCAAATGACGAAAGCGGGCGGATTTCTGAAGTTTTTACTACGTATGAACAGTTTCCACATTCTCCCGTGCAACGTGGTTTCCAGACGTGGTTTCATGCTGAATCTTTAGGTCGTCGGTCATGTGCAATGTACCAAAGCCGGCAAATAAGTGAATAACCGATAACTAAAACTTGACTACTACTGCTTGTTACTGGCCGATAAAATCTTCTTAGAAGCTTCTTCTGTGTTCTACTATGGTGCTTTTAGTGTCTCCGCATACCGCGGCAAGAGACATAACTTTGCAGACGATGAATGTGACCGATTCAGAGAGAAAATCGACCAATATGACGATCTGGCGTTAAGTCGATTCTTATGGCAAATGACGAAAACGGGCGGATTTCTCATGGTGTTACAACATATGAAAGCTTTTCTCATTCTCCCGTACAACGTGGCGTACAGACGTACTTTCATGCAAAATCTTAAGATCTTAGCTCATGTCCAATGTACCAAAGAAGGCAAATAAGTGAATAAACCGATATTTAAACTTGAATAGTACTGCTTCTTATTGGCTATTACATCTTCTTAGAAGCTTTTTCTGTGTTCTAATATGATGTTTTCAGTTTTTTCTGCATACCGCAACACGCGACATACTTTTGCAGCCGCTAAATGTAACCGTTTCAGAGAGAAAAGCGGCCAATGTGACGATCTGACATTAAGTCGATTCGATGGAAAATGTCGAAAACGGGCGGATTTCTCATGTTGTTACTACATATGAACATTTTTTATATTCTCCCGTGCAACGTGGCGTACAGACGTACTCTCATGCATAATCTTAAGGTCCTAGCTCATGTCCAATGCACCAAGGCGCAAATAAGTGAATAACCTATAACTAAAGCATGTATACTACTGCTTCCTACTTATGATTATATCTTCTTTGAAGCCTTTTCTGTGTTCTAATATAATGTTTTCAGTTTTTTCCGCATACCCCAACACGCGACATAACTTTACAGACGATAAATGTAACCGTTTCAGAGAGAAAAGTAGCCAATATGACGACCTGACAATAAGTCGATTCAATGGCAAATGTCGAAAACGGGCGGATTTCTCATGTTGTTAGTACATATGAACACTTTTCACATTCTCCCGTGCAACGTGGCGTACATACGTACTTTCATGCAAAATCTTAAGGTCCTAGCTCATGTCCAACCGTGCGACTGCTAAGGTCGCAGGTCCGAATCCTGCCTGGGGCATGGATGTGTGTGATCTCCTTGGGTGAGTTAGGTTTAAGTAGTTCTAAGTTCTAGGGGACTAACGACCTCAGCAGTTGAGTCCCATTGTGCTCAGAGCCATTTGAACTGATGTTCAATGCACCAAAGCCGGCAAATAAGTCAATAGTATAGTTCTGGTTGCTACTTTCGATTACATCTTCTTAGAAGCTTTTTTTGTGTTCTAATATGATGTTTTCAGTTTCTTCCGCATATTGCAATACGCGACATACATTTCCAGACGATAAATGTAACTGTTTCAGAGAGAAAAGCGGCCAATGTGACGATCTGGCATCAAGTCGATTCGATGGCAAATGACGAAAGCGAGCGGATCTCTCAAATTTTTACTACATATGAACAGTTTTCACATTCCCCCGCGCAATGTGATTTCCAGACGTCGTTTCATGCGAAATCTATAGGTCGTCGGTCATGTCCAATATACCAAACCCGGCAAATAAGTGAATTACCGCTAACTAAATCTAGAATAGTACTGCTTCTTATCGGCGATTACATCTTCTTCGAAGCTTTTTCTGTGTTCTAATATAATGTTTTCAGTTTTTTTCCATACCGCAACACGCGACATAATTTTGCAGACGATGGATGTAACCTGTTCAGAGAGAAAAGCGGCCAATGGGACGATCTGGCAATACATTCGACTCTATAGCAAATGATGAAAGCGATCGGGTTTCTTAGGTTTTTACTACATATGAACGCTTTCCACATTCTCCCGTGCAACGTGTCGTACAGACGTACTTTCTTGCAAAATCTTAAGGTCCTAGCTCATGTCCAAGGCACAAAAGCCGGCAAATAAGTGAGTAATCGATAACTAGAACTTGACTAGTACTGCTTGTTACTGGCCAATTACATCTTCTTAGAAGCTTCTTCTGTGACTACTATAGTGATTTTAGTATCTGCGCATACCGCGGCAAGCGACATAACTTTGCATACGATGAATGTAACCGTTTCAGAGGGAAAAGCCACCAGTGTGACGATCTGTCATTAGGTCGATTCGATGGCAAATGACGAAAACGGGCGGATTTCTCATGGTGTTACTACATATGAAAACTTTTCTCATTCTCCCGTGCAACGTGGCGTACAGACGTACTTTCATGCAAAATCTTAAGGTCGTAGCTCATGTCCAATGCACCAAAGCCGGCAAATAAGTGAATAAACCGATAACTGAAACTTGAATAGTACTGCTTCTTACTGGCAATTACATCTTCTTTGAAGCTTTTTCTGTATTCTAATATAATGTTTTCAGCTTTTTCCGCATACCGCAACACGCGACATAATTTTGCAGACGATAAATGTAACCGTTTCAGAGAGAAAAGCGGCCAATGTGAAGATGTGGCAATAAAGTCGATTCGATAGCAAATGACGAAAGCGGGCGGATTTCTGAAGTTTTTACTACGTATGAACAGTTTCCACATTCTCCCGTGCAACGTGGTTTCCAGACGTGGTTTCATGCTGAATCTTTAGGTCGTCGGTCATGTGCAATGTACCAAAGCCGGCAAATAAGTGAATAACCGATAACTAAAACTTGACTACTACTGCTTGTTACTGGCCGATAAAATCTTCTTAGAAGCTTCTTCTGTGTTCTACTATGGTGCTTTTAGTGTCTCCGCATACCGCGGCAAGAGACATAACTTTGCAGACGATGAATGTGACCGATTCAGAGAGAAAATCGACCAATATGACGATCTGGCGTTAAGTCGATTCTTATGGCAAATGACGAAAACGGGCGGATTTCTCATGGTGTTACAACATATGAAAGCTTTTCTCATTCTCCCGTACAACGTGGCGTACAGACGTACTTTCATGCAAAATCTTAAGATCTTAGCTCATGTCCAATGTACCAAAGAAGGCAAATAAGTGAATAAACCGATATTTAAACTTGAATAGTACTGCTTCTTATTGGCTATTACATCTTCTTAGAAGCTTTTTCTGTGTTCTAATATGATGTTTTCAGTTTTTTCTGCATACCGCAACACGCGACATACTTTTGCAGCCGCTAAATGTAACCGTTTCAGAGAGAAAAGCGGCCAATGTTACGATCTGGCATTAAGTCGATTCGAACGCAAATGACGAAAACGGGCCGACTTCTCATGTTGTTACTATTATGTACACCTTTGTCATTCTCCCGTGCAACGTGGCGTACAGACGTAGTTTCATGCAAAATCTTAAGGTTATAGCTCACGTCCAATGCACCAAGCTTGCAAATAAGTGAATAACCGATAGCAAAAACTTGAAAGTACTGCTTCCTACTTTCGATTACATCTTCTTAGAAGCTTTTTTGTGTTCTGATATGTTGTTTTCAGTTTTTTCCACATATTGCAAACACTTGGCACAAATTTCCAGACGATAAATGTAACCGTTTCAGAGAGAAAAGCGGCCAATGGGACGATCTGGCAATACATTCGATTCGTTAGCAAATGACGAAAGCGATGGATTTCTCTGGTTTTTACTACATATGAACACTTTCTACATTCTCCCGTGCAACGTGGCGTACAGACGTACTTTCATGCAAAATCCTAAGGTCCTAGCTCATGTCCAATGCAATAAAGCCGCAAGTAAGTGAATAACCGATCGCTTAAACTTGAATAGTACTGCTTCCTACTTTCGATTACATCTTCTTAGAAGCTTTTTTTGTGTTCTAATAAGATGTTTTCAGTTTTTTCCGCATATTGCAATACGCGACATACATTTCCAGACGATAAATGTAACTGTTTCAGAGAGAAAAGCAGCCAATGTGAAGATGTTGCAATAAAATAGATTCGGTAGCAAATGACGAAAGCGGGCGGTTTTCTCCAGTTTTTACTACATATGAACAGTTTCCACATTCCCCCGTGCAATGTGGTTTCCAGACGTCGTTTCATGCAAAATCTTTACGTCGTCGGTCATGTCCAATGTACCAAAGGCGGCAAATAAGTGAATAACCGATAACTAAAACTTGAATAGTACTGCTTCTTATTGGCGATTACATCTTCTTAGAAGCTTTTTCTGTGTTCTAATATGATGTTTTCAGTTCTTTTCCGCATATTGCAACACGCGACATAAATTTCCAGACGGTAAATGTAACCTTTTCAGTGAGAAAAGCGGCCAATATGACGCTCTATCATTAATTCGATTAGATGGCAAATGTCGAAAACGGGCGGATTTTTCATGTGGTTACTACATGTGAACACTTTTCACATCCTCCTGTGCATCGTGGTTTCCAGACGTCGTTTCATGCAAAATCATTAGGTCGTCGGTCATGTCCAATGTACCAAAGCCGGCAAATATGTGAATAACTGGTAACTAACACTTGAATAACACTGCTTGTTACTGGCCGATTACATTTTCTTAGAAGCATCCTCTGTGTTCTACTATTTTGCCTTTAGTGTCTGCGCATACCGCGGCAATCGACGTAACTTTGCAGACGATGAATGTAACAGTTTCAAAGAGAAAAGCGGCCAATGTGACGATCTGGCATTAAGTCGATTCGAAGGATAATGTCGAAAACGGTCGGATTTCTCATGTTGTTACTACATATGAACATCTTTTACATTCACCCGTGCAACGTGGCGTACAGACGTACTCTCATGCAAAATCTTAAGGTCCTTGCTCATGTCCAATGCACCAAGGCGGAAAATAAGTGAATAACCGATAACTAAAGCTTGTATATTACTGCTTCCTACTTTCGATTACATCTTCTTAGAAGCTTTTTCTGTGTTCTAATATTATGTTTTCAGTTTTTTCCGCATATTGCAATAAGCGACATAAATTTCCAGGCGATAAATGTAACTGTTTCAGAGAGAAAAGCGGCCAATGTGAAGATCTGGTAATACTTTCGATTCGATAGCAAACGACGAAAGCGATTGAATTCCTCAGGTTATTACTACGTATGAACACTTTCCACATTCTCCCGTGCAACGTGGCGTACAGACGTACTTTCATGCAAAATCTTAAGGTCCTAGTTCATGTCCAACCGTGCGACTGCTAAGGTCGCAGGTTCGAATCCTGCCTGGGGCATGGATGTGTGTGATCTCCTTAGGTGCGTTAGGTTTAAGTAGTTCTAAGTTGTAGGGGACTAATGATCTCAGCAGTTGAGTCCCATTGTGCTCAGAGCCATTTAAACTGATGTCCAATGCACCAAAGCCGGCAAATTAGTAAATAACCGATAGCTAAAACGTGAATAGTACTGCTTCCTACATTCGATTATATCTTCTTAGAAGCTTTTTTCGTGATCTAATATGATTTCTTCAGTTTTTTCCTCATATTGCAATACGCGACATACATTTCCAGACGATAAATGTAATTGTGTCAGAGAGAAAAGCTGCCAATGTGAAGATGTGGCAATATAATAGATTCGGTAGCAAATGACGAAAGCTGGCGGTTTTCTGTAGTTTTTACTACATATGAACAGTTTCCACATTCCCCCGTGCAAAGTGGTTTCCAGACGTCGTTTCATGCAAAACTTTAGGTCGTCGGTCATGTCCAATGTACCAAAGGTGGCAAATATGTGAATAACCGACAACTAAATCTTGAATAGTGCTGCTTCTTATTGGCGATTACATCTTCGTAGAATGTGCTTCTCTATTATACTATGTTGCTTTTGTGTCTCCACATACTGCGGCAAGCGACATATCTTTGCAGACGATGAATGTCTTTACTACATATGAACACTTTTCACATTTTCATATGCAACGCGTCTGCTAGACCTCCCCTCATGCAAAATCTTAAGGTACTAACTCATGTACAAGGCACCAAAGTCGGCTAAATATTCAATTTTCGGTAATTAAAACTTGAATTGTATTGCTTCTTGCCGGCTACTACATCAACCTAGAAGCTTCTTCTGTGTTCTACTATGGTGCTTTTAGTGTCTCCGCATACCTCAGAACGCAACATAGCTTTGCACACGATAAATGTAACCGTTTCAGAGAGAAGAGCAGCCAATGTGACGATCTGGCATAAAGTAGATTCGATAGCAAATGACGAAAACGAACGAATTTCTCTGGTTTTTACTACATATGAACAATCTTCACATTCTCCCATGCAACGTGGCTGCTAGTCCTCCCTTCATGCAAAATCTTAAAGTTCTAGCTCATGTCTAAGGCACCAAAGCCGGCTAAAATATCACAAGTCGATAACTGATTTTGAGTCGTACTGCTTCTTACTGGTTATTAATTTAACTTAAAAGCTTCTTCTGTGTTCTACTATGGTACTTTTAGTGTCTTCGCATTCCGCAGCACGCGACATAGTTTTGCACACGATAAATGTAACCGTTTCATACAGAAGAGCGGCAAATGTGACTATCTGACACTAAGTCGATTCGATAGCAAATGACGAAAACGGGCGGATCTCTTACGTTTTTACTACATATGAATTCTTTTCACATTCTCCCGTACAACGGGCTGATAGTCCTCCCTTCATGCAACATCTTAAGGTTCTTGCTCATGTCCAAGGCACCAAAACCGGCTAAAAATCCAAAATCGATAACTAAAACTTAAATTGTACTGCTTCTTACTGTCTATTACATAAACTTAGAAGTTTCTTCTGTGTTCCACTACTGTGCTTTCAGTGTATCCGCATATCGCAGCACGCGACATAGCTTTGCACACGATACATGTAACCGTTTCAGAGAGAAGTGTGGCCAAAGTAAGGATCTGACATTAAGTCGATTCAATAGCAAATGACCAAAACGGGCGGATTTCTCAGGTTTTTACTACATATGAACACTCTTCACATTGTCCCGTGCAACGTGGCTGCTAGTCCTCCATTCATGAAAAATCTTAATGTCCAAGCTCATGTCCAAGGCACCAAAGCCGGCTAAAAAGTCAAAAATCGATAACTAAACTTGAGTTGTACTGCTTCTTACTTGCTATTACATCAACTTATAATCTTATTCTGTGTTCTACTATGGTGCTTTTAGTGTCTCCGCATATCGCAGCACGCAACATAGCTTTGCACACGATAAATGTAACCGTTTGAGAGAGAATAGCGGCCAAAGTGACCATCTGACATTAACTCGATCCGATAGCAAATGACGAAACGGGCAGATTTATTAGGTTGTTTCTACATATGAACACTTTTCACATTCCCACGCACAACGTGGCTGCTAGTCATCCCTTCATGCAACATCTTAAGGTACTAACTCATGTCCAAGTCACCAAACCAGGCTAGTGAGTAAATAATCGGTAACTAAAACTAGAATTGTAGTACTCCTTACTACCCGATTATATCAACTTAGAAACTTTTTCTGTGTACGACCATGATTCATTTAGTGTCTCCGCATACTTCAAAACGCTACATAGTTTGGAAGACGATAAATGAAACCGTTTCAGAGATATGAGCCTCCAATGATTCGATCGTTCATTAAGTCGATTCGATAGCAAATGAAGAAAACGGGAGGATTTCTGAGGGTTTTACAACATATGAACACATTTCACATTCACCCGTGCAACGCGGATGCTAGTCCTCCCTTCATGCAAAATCTTAAGGTCCTAGCTCATTTCCAAGGCACCGAAGAAGGGAAAAACGTCAGTAATCGATAACTAAAACTTAGATTTTACTGCTTCTTACTGGCTATTACATCAACTTAGAAGTTTCTTCTGTGTTCTACTATGGTGCTTTCATTGTCTCCGCATTCCGCATTTCCGAGAGAAGAGCGGCCACTGTGACGATGTGACATTAAGTCGTTTGGAAAGCTAATGACGAAAACTGGCAAATTTTTCAGGTTTTTACTACATATGAACACCTTTCACATTCTCCCTTGCAACGTGGCTGCTATTCCTCCATTCATACAAAATTTTAAGGTCCTAGCTAATGTCCAAGGCACCAAAGCCGGCTAAAAAGTCAAAAATCAATAACTAAAACTTGAATTGTAAAGCTTCTTACTGGCTATTACATCACCTTAGAAGCTTCTTCTGTGTTCTACTATGGGGCTTTTAGTGTCTCCGCATTCCGCAGCACGCGACATAGCTTTGCACACGATAAATGTAACCGTTTCAGGGAGAAGAGGAGCCAATGTGACGATCTGACATTAAGACGATTCGATAGCAAGTGAAGAAAACGGGCGGATTTCTTAGGTTTTTACTACATATGAACAATTTTCACATTCTCCCGTGCACCAAAGCCGCCTTAAAAGTAAAAAATCGTTAACTAAAACTTGAATTGTACTGCTTCATATTGGCTATTACATCAACGTAGAAGCTTCTTCTGCGGTCTACTATGGTGTTTTGGTGTCTCCGCATTCCGCAGCACGCGACATAGCTTTTCACACGTTAAATGTAACCGTTTTAGAGAGAATAGCGGCCAATGTGACCATTTGCCATTAAGTCGATTCGATAGGAAATGACGAAAACGGGCAGATTTATTAGGTTGTTACTACATATGAACACTTTTCACAATCTCCCGTGCGACGTGGCTGCGAGTCCTCCCTTCATGCAAAATCTTAAAGTTCTAGCTCATGTCTAAGGCACCAAAGCCGGCTAAAAAATCCAAAATCGATAACTAAACTTGAGTTGTACTGCTTCTTACTTGCTATTACATCAACTTATAATCTTATTCTGTGTTCTACTATGGTGCTTTAAGTGTCTCCGCATATCGCAGCACGCGACATAGCTTTGCACACGATACATGTAACCGTTTCAGAGAGAAGTGTGGCCAAGGTAAGGATCTGACATTAAGTCGATTCAATAGCAAATGACCAAAACGGGCGGATTTCTCAGGTTTTTACTACATATGAACACTCTTCACATTGTCCCGTGCAACGTGGCTGCTAGTGCTCCATTCATGAAAAATCTTAATGTCCAAGCTAATGTCCAAGGCACCAAAGCCGGCTAAAAAGTCAAAAATCGATAACTAAACTTGAGTTGTACTGCTTCTTACTTGCTATTACATCAACTTATAATCTTATTCTGTGTTCTACTATGGTGCTTTTAGTGTCTCCGCATATCGCAGCACGCAACATAGCTTAGCACACGATAAATGTAACCGTTTGAGAGAGAATAGCGGCCAATGTGACCATCTGACATTAACTCAATTCGATAGCAAATGACGAAAACGGGCAGATTTATTAGGTTGTTTCTACATATGAACACTTTTCACATTCCCCCGCGCAACGTGGCTGCTAGTACTCCCTTCATGCAACATCTTAAGGTCCTAGCTCATGTCCAAGGCACCAAAGCCGGCTAAAAAGTCAAAAATCGTTCACTAAAACTTGAATTGTACTGCTTCTTATTGGCTATTACATCAACTTAGAAGCTTCTTCTGTGGTCTAGTGTCTCCGCGTTCCGCAGCACGCGACATAGCTTTTCACACGTTAAATGTAACCGTTTCAGAGAGAAGAGAGGCCAATGTGACGATATGACATTAAGACGAATCGATAGCACAGGAACAAAAACGGGGGGATTTCCTAGGTTTTTACTACATTTGAACACTTTTCAAATTCGCCCGTGGAACGTGGCTGCTAGTCATCCCTTCATAGAAATTCTTAAGGTCCTAGCTCATGTCCAACGAACCGAAGCCGGCTAAAAAGTCAATAATCTATAGCTAAAACTATTATATTACTGCTTCTTACTGACTATTACATCAACTTAGAACCTTCTTCCGTGTTCTACTATGGTACATTTAGATTCTCCGCATTCCGCAGCACGCGAAATAGCTTTGCACACGATAAATGTAACCGTATCATAGAGAAGAGCGGCCAATGTGACCATCTGACATTAAGACGATTCGATAGCAAATGACGAAAACGGGCGGATTTCCTAGGTTTTTACTACATATGAACACTCTCCACATTCTCCCGTGCAACGTGGCTGCTAGTCCTCCCTTCATGCAAAATCTTAAGGTCCTAGATAATGTCCAAGGCACCAAAGCTGGCTAAAAAGTCAAAACTCGTTAACTAAAACTTGAAATGTACTGCTTCTTATTGGCTATTACATCAACATAGAAGCTTCTTCTGTGGTCTACTATGGTGCTTTTAGTGTCTCCGCTTTCCACAGCAAGCGACATAGCTTTGCACACGTTAAATGTAACCGTTTCAGAGAAAAGAGCGGCCAATATGACCATCTGACATTAAGTCGATTCAATAGCAAATGACGAAAACGGGCGGATTTATTAGGTTGTTATTAGATATGAAAACTTTTCACATTCACCCGTGCAACGTTTCTTCTAGTCCTCCCTGCATGCAAAATCGTAAGGTCCTAGCTCATGTCCAAGGCACCGAAGCCGGCTAAAAAGTCAAAAATCGATAATTAAATTTTATTTGTACTGCTTCTTACTGGCCATTACATCAACTTAGAAGCTTCTTCTGTGTTCTACTATGGTGCTTTTAGTGTCTCCGTATATCGCAGCACGCGACATAGCTTTGCACGCGATAAATGTAACCGTTTCACAGAGAAGAGCGGCCAATGTGACTATATGACATTAAGTTGATTCGATAGCAAATGACGAAAACGGGCGGATTTCTTAGGTTTTTACTACATATGAACACTTTTCACATTCTTTCGTGCAACGTTGGTGCTAGTCCTCCCTTCATGCAAAATCTTAAGGTCCTACCTCATTTGTAAGGCGCCAAAGCCGGCTAAAAAGCCAAAAATCGAAAACTAAACTTTAATTGTACTGCTTTATACTGGCTATTACTTCAACTTAGAAGCTTCTTCTGTGTTCTACTATGGGGATTTTGGTGTCTCCGCATTCCGCAGCACGCGACATAGCTTTGCACCCGATAAATGTAACCGTTTCGGAGAGAAGAGCGGCCAATGTGACGATCTGACATTAAGTCGAGTCGATAGCAAGTGACGAAAACGGACGAATTTCTCAGGTTTTTACTACATATGAACACTTTTCACATTCTCCCGTGCGAGATGGCTGCTAGTCCTCCCTTCATGCAAAATCGTAAGGTCCTAGCTCATGTCCAAGGCACCAAATCCGGCTGTAAAGTCAACAATCGATAATTAAAACTTGTATTGTACTGCTTCTTACTGGTTATTACATCAACTTAGAAGCTCCTTCTGTGTTCTACTATTGTGCTTTAATGGCTCCGAGTTTCGCAGCACGCAACAAAGCTTTGCGCACGATAAATGTAACCGTTTCAGAGAGAAGAGCGGCCAATGTGACGATCTGATATAAAATCGAATCGATAGCAAACGACGAAAACGGGCGGATGTCTTAGGTTTTTACTACATATGAACACTTTTCACATTCTCCCGTGCAACGTGGCTGCTAGTCCTCCCATAATACAAATTCTTAATTTCCTAGCTCATGTCCAAGGCACCAAAGACGACTAAATAGTCAATAATCGATAGCTGAAACAATTATTTTACGGCTTCTTACTGTCTATTACGTCAACTTAGAAGCTTGTTCTGTGTTCTACTATGGTGCTTGTAGTGTCTCCGCATTCCGCAGCACGCGACATAGCTTAGAACACGATAAATGTAACCGTTTCAGAGAGAAGAGCGGCCAATGTGACGATCTGATATAAAGTCGAATCGATGGCAAATGACGAAAACAAGCGGATTACTTAGTTTTTTACTACATTCGATCACTTTTCACATTCTCCCGTGCAACGTGGCTGCTAGTCCTCCCTTTATAGACATTCTTAAGGTCCTAGCTCATGTTCAAGGCACCAAAGCCGGCTAAAAAGTTAATAATTGATAACTAAAACGATTATTTTACGGCTTCTTACTGGCTATTACGTCAACGTGGAAGCTTCTTCTGTGTTCTACTATGGTGCTTGTAGTGTCTCCGCATATCGCAGCACGCGACGTAGCTTTCCACACGATAAATGTAACCGTTTCATATAGAACAGCCTCCAATGTGACCATCTGACATTAAGTCGATTCGATAGCAAATGACGAAAGCGTTCGGATTTCTTAGGTTTTTACTACATATGAACACGTTTCACATTCTCCCGTGCAACGTGGCTGCTAGTCCTTCCTGCATGTAAATTCTTAAGTTCCTACCTCATGTCCAAGGCACCAAAGCCGGCTAAAAATTCAAAAATCGATAACTAAATTTGAGTTCTACTGCTTCTTAATGTCTATTACATCAACTTACAAGCTTTTTTGTGTTCTACTATGGTGCTTTTAGAGTCTCCGCATATCGCAGCACGCAACATAGCTTTGCACACGATATATGTAACCGTTTCGGAGAGAAGAGCGGCCAATGTGACGATCTGACATTAAGTCGAGTCGATAGCAAATGACGAAAACGGGCGGATTTCTTAGTTTCTTACTACATATGGACACGTTTCACATTCTCCCGTGCAACGTGGTTGCGAGTCCTCCCTTCATGCAAAATCTTAAGGTACTAGTTCATGTCCAAGGCACCAAAGCCGACTAAAAATTTAAAAATCGATCGCTAAAACTTAAATTGTACTGCTCCTTGCTGGCTATTACATCAACTTAGAAGCTTCTTCTGTGTTCTACTATGGGTATTTTGGTGTCTCCGCATTCCGCAGCACGCGATATAGCTTTGCACCCGATAAATGTAACCGTTTCGGAGAGAAGAGCGGCCAATGTGACGATCTGACATTATGTCGAGTCGATAGCAAGTGACGAAAACGGACGAATTTCTCAGGTTTTTACTACATATGAACACTTTTCACATTCTCCCGTGCGGGATGGCTGCTATTCCTCCCTTCATGCAAAATCGTAAGGTCCTAGCTCATGTCCAAGGCACCAAATCCGGCTGTAAAGTCAACAATAGATAAATAAAACTTGTATTGTACTGCTTCTTACTGGTTATTACATCAACTTAGAAGCTCCTTCTGTGTTCTACTATTGTGCTTTAATGTCTCCGAGTTTCGCAGCACGCAACAAAGCTTTGCGCACGATAAATGTAACCGTTTCAGAGAGAAGAGCGGCCAATGTGACGATCTGATATAAAGTCGAATCGATAGCAAACGACGAAAACGGGCGGATGTCTTAGGTTTTTACTACATATGAACACTTTTCACATTCTCCCGTGCAACGTGGCTGCTAGTCCTCCCATAATACAAATTCTTAATTTCCTAGCTCATGTCCAAGGCACCAAAGACGACTAAAAAGTCAATAATCGATAGCTGAAACAATTATTTTACGGCTTCTTACTGTCTATTACGTCAACTTAGAAGCTTGTTCTGTGTTCTACTATGGTGCTTGTAGTGTCTCCGCATTCCGCAGCACGCGACATAGCTTAGAACACGATAAATGTAACCGTTTCAGAGAGAAGAGCAACCAGTGTGACGATCTGACATTAAGTCTTTTCGATAGCAAATGACGACAACGGGCGGATTCCTTAGGTTTTTACTACATATGAACACCTTTCACAGTCTCCCGTGCAACGTGGCTGCTAGTCCTCCCTTCATGCAAAATCGTAAGGTCCTAGCTAATTTCCAAGTCACCAAAGCTGTCTAAAATGTCAAAAACCGATAACTAAACTTGAATTGTACTGCTTCTTACTGGCTATTACATCAACTTAGAAGTTTCATTTGTGTTCTACTGCGGCGCTTTTAGTGTCTCCGCATATCGCAGCACGCGACATAGCTTTGCACACGATAAATGTAACCATTTCAGAGAGAAGAGCAGCCAATGTGACGATTTGTTATTAAGTCAATTCGACAGCAAATGACGAAAACTTTCGGATTTCTTAGATTTTTACTACATTTGAACACATATCATATTCTCCCGTGCAAGGTGGCTTCTAGTCCTCCCTTCATACAAATTCTTAAGGTCCTAGCTCATGTCCAAGGCACCAAAGCCGGCTAAAAAGTCAATAATCGATAGCTAAAACTATTATTTTACGTCTTCTTACTGGCTATTACGTCAACTTAGAAGCTTCTTCTGTGTTCTACTATGGTGCTTGTAATGTCTCCGCATTCCGCAGCACGCGACATAGCTTTGCACACGATAAATGTAACCGTTACATAGAGAAGAGCGGCCAATGTGACGATCTGACATTAAGTCGGTTCGATAGCAAATGACGAAAACGGGCGGATGTCTTAGTTTTTTACAACATATGAACACTTTTCACAGTCTCCCGTGCATCGTGGCTGCTAGTCCACTCTTCATGCAAATTCCTAAGGTCCTAGCTCAGTCAAGGCACCAAAGCCGTCTAAAAAGTCAAAAATCGATAACTAAAACTTGAATTGTTATGCCTCTTAGTGTTTTTTACATCAACTTAGAAACTACTTCTGTGTTCTACTATGGTACGTTTAGTGTCTGCGCATTCCGCAGCACGCCACATAGTTTTGCACACGATAAATATAACCGTTTCATTGTGAAGAGCGTCCAATGTGACGACCTGACATTAAGTCGATTCGATATCAAATGACGAAAACGAGCGGATTTCTTAGGTTTTTACTATATTCGATCACTTTTCACATTCTCCCGTGCAACGTGGCTGCTAGTGCTTCCTTCATGCAAAATCTTAAGCTCCTAGCTCATGTCCAAGGCACCAAAGCCGGATAAAAAGTCAAAGATTGATAACTAAAACTTGAATTATACTGCTTCTTACTGGTTATTACGTCAACTTAGAAGCTCCTTCTGTGTTCTACTATGGTGCTTTTAGTGTCTCCGAATTTTGCAGCACTCAATATAGCTTTGCACACGATAAAAGTAACCGTTTCAGAGAGAAGAGCGGCCAATGTGACGATCTGATATAAAGTCGAATCGATAGCAAACGACGAAAACGGGCGGATTTCTTAGGTTTTTACTACATATGAACACTTTGCACATACTTTCGTGCAACGTGGCTGAAAATCTTCCCATCATGCAAAATCGTAAGGTCCTAGCTGATGCACAAGGCACCAAAGCCGCCTAAAAATTTAAAAATCTATCACTAAAGCTTCAATTGTACTCCTCCTTACTGGCTATTACACCAACTTAGAAGGGTCTTCTGTGTTCTACTATGGGCCTTTTGGTGTCTCCGCATTCCTCAGCACGCGACATAGCTTTGAACACGATAAATGTAACCGTTTCAGTGAGAAGAGCGGCCAATGTGACGGCTGACATTAAGTCGATTCGATAGCAAATGACGAAAACGGACGAATTTTTCAGGTTTTTACTACATATGAACTCTTTTCACATTCTCTCGTGCAACGTGGCTGCTAGTCCTCGCATCATGCAAAATCTTAAGATCCTAGCTCATGTCCAAGGCACCAAAGCCAGCTAAAAAGTCAATAATCGATAGCTAAAACTTTTATTTTACGTCTTCTTACTGGCTATTACGTCAACTTAGAAGCATCTTCTCTGTTCTACTATGGTGCTTTTAGTGTCTCCGAATTCCGCAGTATGCGACATAGTATTGCACACGATAAATGTAACCGTTTCAGAGAGAAGAGCGGCCAATGTGACGATCTGACATTAAGTCGATTAGATAGTAAATGACGAAAACGGGCGGATTTCTATGTTTTTACTACATATGTACACTTTTCACATTCT
The DNA here is from genome assembly GCF_023897955.1 of Schistocerca gregaria. Classification (NCBI taxonomy): domain Eukaryota; kingdom Metazoa; phylum Arthropoda; class Insecta; order Orthoptera; family Acrididae; genus Schistocerca; species Schistocerca gregaria. The sequence continues at coordinate 1,704,615 of NW_026061773.1, forward strand.
CCCGTGTAACGTAGCTAATAGTCCTCCCTTCATGCAAAATCTTAAGTTCCTAGCTCATGTCCAAGGCACCAAAGCCGTCTAAACAGTTAATAATCGATAGCTAAAACTATTATTTTACGGCTTCTTACTGGCTATTACGTCAACTTGGAAGCTTCTTCTCTGTTCTACTATGGTGCTTGTAGTGTCTCCGCATATCGCAGCACGCGACATAGCTTTGCACACGATAAATGTAACCATTTCAGAGAGAAGAGCATCCAATGTGACGATCTGACATTACGTCGATACGATAGCAAAAGACGAAAACGAGCGGATTTCTTAGGTTTTTACTACATATGAACACTTTTCACATTCTCCCGTGCAACGTGGCTGCTAGTCCTCCCTTCATGCAAAATCGTAAGGTCCTAACTCATGGCCATGACACCAAAGCCGGCTAAAAAGTCAAATATCGATAACTAAACTTGAATTGTACTGCTTCTTACTCGCTGTTACATCAACTTAGAAGCTTCTTCTGTGTCTGACTTTGGCACAGAAAGGGGTAAATTATGCTGCCACAAAAGTCTTTGGGCACCTACCAAACAGCATCAAAAGCCTGACAGATAGCCAACTAACATTTAAAAATAAATTAAAAGAATTTCTAGATGACAACTCCTTCGTCTCATTGGCTGAATTTTTAGATATAAAGTAAGTAAAAAAAAAAAAAAAACCTTAATCATTAGTGTCATGCAATGTGTAATGTAATTTCTTGTACAGACATCTTTTATTAACCTGACACGTTCCACATCATTACGAAGTGTCGTATTCATGATCTATGGAACAAGTATTAATCTAATCTAATCTAATCTAATCTGTTCTGCTATGGTGCTTTTAGTGTCTCCGCATATCGCAGCACGCAACATAGCTTTGCACACGATAAATGTAACCGTTTCAGAGAAAAGAGCGGCCAATGTGACGATCTGACATTAAGACAAATCGACAGCAAATGACGAAGACGGGGTGATTTCTTAAGTTTTTTCTACATGTGAACACTTTTCACATTCTCACGTGCAACGTGGCTGCTAGTCCTCCTTTTATACAAATTCTTAAGGTCCTAGCTCATGCCCAAGGCACCAAAGCCGGCTACAAAGTTAACAATCGATAGCTAAAACTACATTCCTGGAAATGGAAAAAAGAACACATTGTCACCGGTGTGTCAGACCCACCATACGTGCTCCTGACATTGCGAGACGGCTGTACAAGCAATGATCACACGCACGGCACAGCGGACACACCAGGAATTGCGGTGTTGGCCGTCGAATGGCGCTAGCTGCGCAGCATTTGTGCACCGCCGCCGTCAGTGTCAGCCAGTTTGCCGTGGCATACGGAGCTCCATCACAGTCTTTAACACTGGTAGCATGCCGCGACAGCGTGGACGTGAACCGTATGTGCAGTTGACGGACTTTGAGCGAGGGCGTATAGTGGGCATGAGGGAGGCCGGGTGGCCGTACCGCCGAATTGCTCAACACGTGGGGCGTGAGGTCTCCACAGTACATCGATGTTGTCGCCAGTGGTCGGCGGAAGGTGCACGTGCCCGTCGACCTGGGACCGGACCGCAGCGACGCACGGATGCACGCCAAGACCGTAGGATCCTACGCAGTGCCGTAGGGGACCGCACCGCCACTTCCCAGCAAATTGGGGACACTGTTGCTCCTGGGGTATCGGCGAGCACCATTCGCAACCGTCTCCATGAAGCTGGGCTGCGGTCCCGCACACCGTTAGGCCGTCTTCCGCTCACGCCCCAACATCGTGCAGCCCGCCTCCAGTGGTGTCGCGACAGTCGTGAATAGAGGGACGAATGGAGACGTGTCGTCTTCAGCGATGAGAGTCGCTTCTGCCTTGGTGATAATGATGGTCGTATACGTGTTTGGCGCCGTGCAGGTGAGCGCCACAATCAGGACTGCATATGACCGAGGCACACAGGGTCAACACCCGGCAACATGGTGTGGGGAGCGATCTCCTACACTGCCCGTACACCTCTGTGATCGTCGAGGGGACACTGAATAGTGCACGCTACATCCAAACCGTCATCGAACCCATCGTTCTACCACTCCTAGACCGGCAAGGGAACTAGCTGTTCCAACAGGACAATGCACGTCCGCATGAATCCCGTACCACCCTACGTGCTCTAGAAGGTGTAAGTCAACTACCCTGGCCAGCAAGATCTCCGGATCTGTCCCCCATTGAGCATGTTTGAGACTGGATGAAGCGTCGTCTCACGCGGTCTGCACGTCCAGCACGAACGCTGGTCCAACTGAGGCGCCAGGTGGAAATGGCATGGCAAGCCGTTCCACAGGACTACATCCAGCATCTCTATGATCGTCTCCATGGGAGAATAGCAGCCTGCATTGCTGCGAAAGGTGGATATACAATGTACTAGTGCCGACATTGTGCACGATCTGTTGCCTGTGTCTATGTGCCTGTGGTTCTGCAGTGTGATCATGTGATGTACCTGACCCCCAGTAATGTGTCAATAAAGTTTCCCCTTCCTGGGACAATGAATTCACGGTGTTCTTATTTCAATATCCAGGAGTGTATTATTTTACCGCTTCTTACTGGCTATTACTTCAACTTAGAAGCTTCTTCTTTATTCTACTATGGTGCTTGTAGTGTTTCCGCATATCGCAGCACGCGACATAGCTTTGCACACGATAAATGTAACCGTTTCAGAGAGAAGAGAATCCAATGTGACGATCTGACATTAAGTCGATTCGATAGCAACTGACGAAAACGGGCGGATTTCTTATGTTTTTACTACATTTGAACATATTTCACCTTCTCCCGAGCAACGTGGCTGCTAGTCCTCCCTGCATACAAATTCTTAAGGTCCTACCTCATGTCGAAGGCACCAAAGCCGCCTAAAAATTCAAAAATCGATATCTAAATTTGAGTTCTACTGCGACTTACTGGCTATTACATCAACTTAGAAGCTTTACTGTGTTCTACTATGGTGCTTTTTGTGTCTCTGCATATTGCAGCACGCAACATAGCTTTGCACACGATTAATGTAACCGTTTCAGAGACAAGAGCGGTCAATTTGACGATCTGATATAAAGTCGAATCGATAGCAAATGACGAAAACGGGTGGATTTCTTAGGTTTTTACTACATATGAACACTTTTCACATTCTCCCGTGCAACGTGGCGGCTAGTCCTCCCTTCATGCAAAATCTTAAAGTCGTAGCTCATGTCCAAGGCACCAAAGCCGGCTAAAAAGTCAAAAATCGATAACTAAAACTTGAATGGTACTGCTTCTTACTGGTTATTACATCAAATTAGAAGCTACTTCTGTGTTCTACTATGGTGCTTTTAGTGTCTCCGCATATCGCAGCTCGCAACATAGCTTTGCACACGATAAATGTATCCGTTTCAGAGTGAAGAGCGGCCAATGTGACGATCTGACATTAAGTCGATTCGATAGCAAATGACGAAAACGTGCGGATTTCTTAGGTTTTTACTACATATGAACACTCTTCACATTCTCCCGTGCCACGTGGCTGCTAGTGCTCCCTTCATGCAAAATCGTAAAGTCCTAGCTCAGTCCAGATCACCAAAGCCGGCTAAAAAGTCAAAAATCGGTAACTGAACTTGAATTGCACTGCTGCTTACTGGCTATTACATCAACTTAAAAGCTTCTTCTGTGTTCTACTGTGGTGCTTTTAGTGTCCCCGCATATGGCAGCACGCGACATAGCTTTGCACACGATAAATGTAGCCGTTTCAAAGAGAAGAGCGGCCAATGTGACGATCTGACATTAAGTCAATTCGATAGCAAATGTTGAGAACGGACGAATTTCTTAGGTTTTTACTACATATGAACACTTTTCACATTCTCCCGTGCAACGTGGCTGCTAGTCCTCCCTTCATGCAAAATCGTAAGGTCCTAGCTCATGTCCAAGGCACCAAAGCTGGCTAAAAATTAAAAAATCGATCACTAAAACTGAAATTGTACTGCTATTTACTGGCTATTACATCAACTTAGAAGCTTATTCTGTGTACTACAATGGGGCTTTTAGTGTCTCCACATATCGCAGCACGCCACATAGTTTTGCACACGATAAATGTATCCGTTTCAGAGAGAAGAGCGGCCAATGTGACGATCTGACATTAAGTCGATTCGATAGCAAATGACGAAAACGGTTGGATATCTGTGGTTTGTATTACATATGAATACTTTTCACATTCTCCTGTGCAACGTGGCTGCTAGTCTTCCATTCTTGCAAAATCGTAAGGTCCTAGGTCATGTCCAAGGCACCAAAGACGGCTAAAAATTTAAAAATCGATCACTAAAACTTATATAATACTGCTCCTTACTCGCTATTACATCAACTTAGAAGCTTCTTCTGTGTTCGACTACGGGGCTTTTGGTGTCTCCGCATTCCGCAGCACGCGACATAGCTTTGCACACGATAAATGTAACCGTTTCAGGGAGAAGTGCGGCTAATGTGACGATATGACATTAAGTAGAATCGATAGCAAATGACGAAAACGGGCGGATGTCTTAGGTTTTTACAACATATGAACATTTTTCACATTGTCCCGTGCAACGTGGCTGTAATTCTTAACTTCATGCAAAATCGTAACGTCCTAGCTCATGTCCAAGGCACCAAAGCCGGCTAAAAAGTCAATAATCGGTAGCTAAAACTAATATTTTACGGCGTCTTACTGGCTATTACGTCAACTTAGAAGCTTCATCTGTGTTCTACTATGGTGCTTTTAGTGTCTCCGCATTCCGCATCACGCGACATAGCTTTGCACACGATAAATGTAACCTTTACAGAGAGAAGAGCGGCCAGTGTGACGATCTGACATTAAGTCGATTCAAAGACAAATGACGAAAACTGGCGGATTTCTCAGGTTCTTACTACATATGAATACTTTTCACATTCTCCTGTGCAACGTGACTGCTAGTCCACCCTGCATGCAAAATCTTAAGGCCCTTGCTCAAATCCAACGCACCAAAGCCGGCTAAAAAGTCAAAAATCGGTAAGTAAACTTGAATGGTACTGCTTCTTACTGGCTATTACATCGACTTAGAAGCTTCTTCTGTGTTCTACTATGGTGCTTTTAGTGTCTCCGCATTCCGCAGCACGCGACCGTTTCAGAGAGAAGAGGGGCCAATGTGACCATCTAACATGAAGCCGAATAGTTAGCAAATGACGAAAACGGGCTGATTTCTTAGGTTATTACTACATATTCACACTTATGAAATACTCCCGTGCAACGGGGTTGCTAGTCCTCCCTTTATGCAAAATCTTAAGGTACTAGCTCATGTCCAAGGCACCGAACCGGGCTAAATATTCTATAACCTGTAACTAAAACTTGAATTGTACTGCTTCTTACTCTCTATTACTTTAACTTGGAAGATTCTTCTGTGTTCTATTATGGTGCTTTTAGTGTCTCCGCATTTCGCAGCAAGAGACATAGCTTTGCACACGTTAAATGTAACCGTTTCAGAGAGAAGAGCGGCCAATGTGACGATCTGACATTAAGTCGACTCGATAGCAAATGACGATAACGGGCTGATTTCTTAGGTTTTTACTACATATGAAATCTTTTCAGATTCTCCCATGCAACGTGGCTGCTAGTCCTCCCTTCATGCAAAATCTTAAGGCCCTTGCTCAAGTCCAACGCACCAAAGCCGGCTAAAAAGTCAAAAATCGGTAAGTAAACTTGAATGGTACTGCTTCTTACTGGCTATTACATCAACTTAGAAGCCTCTTCTGTGTTCTACTATGGTGCTTTTAGTGTCTCCGCATTCGGAAGCACGCGACATAGCTTTGCACACGGTAAATGTAACCGTTTCAGAGAGAAGAGCGGCAAATGTGACGATCAGACATTAACTCGATTCGAAAGCAAATGACGAAAACGGTCGGATTTCTTTGGTTTTTACTACATATGAACACTCTCCACATTCTCCCATGCAAGGTGTTAGCTAGTCCTCCCTTCATGCAAAATCTTAAGGTCCTAGCTCATGTCAAAGTCACCAAAGCCCCCTAAAAAGGCAAAAATCGATAACTAAACTTTAATTGTACTGCTTCTTACAGGCAATTACATCAACTTCGAAGCTTCTTCTGTGCTCTACTAAGGTGCTTTTAGTGTCTCCGCATATCACAGCACGCGACAAAGATTTGCACACGATAAATGTAACTGTTTCAGAGAGAAAAGCTGCCAATTTGACGATCTGACATTAAGTCGATTCGATAGCAAATGACGAAAACGGGCAGATTTCTCAGGTTTTTACTACATATGAACAATTTTCACATTCTGCTGTGCAACGTTTCTGCTAGACCTCCCTTCATGCAAAATCGTAAGGTCCTAGCTCATGTCCAAGGCACCGAAGCCGGTAAAAAAGTCAAAAATCGATAACTAAATTTTATTTGTACTGCTTCTTACTGGCCATTACATCAACTTAGAAGCTTCTTCTGTGTTCTACTATGGTGCTTTTAGTGTCTCCGTATATCGCAGCACGCGACATAGCTTTGCACGCGATAAATGTAACCGTTTCACAGAGAAGAGCGGCCAATGTGACTATATGACATGAAGTTGATTCGATAGCAAATGACGAAAACGGGCGGATTTCTTAGGTTTTTACTACATATTAACACTTTTCACATTCTTTCGTGCAACGTTGGTGCTAGTCCTCACTTCACGCAAAATCTTAAGGTCCTGCCTCATTTGCAAGGCGCCAAAGCCGGCTAAAAAGCCAAAAATCGAAAACTAAACTTTAATTGTACTGCTTTATACTGGCTATTACTTCAACTTAGAAGCTTCTTCTCTGTTCTACTATGGTTCTTTTAGTGTCTCCGCATTTCGCAGCTCGCGACATAGCGTTGCACAAGATAAATGTAACCGTTTCAGAGCGAAGAGCGGCCAATGTGACGATCTGACTTTAAGTCGATTCGATAGCAAATTTATTTATTTATTTATTTATTTTTTTATTTAACCTGACAAGATTAGGGCCATCAGTCCCTCTCTTACATCTAACCAGGCATTCTACTTATTTTACAGTCGTATGTTGTAGTAGGCATGTTAAACTACATCTAATACAAAAAGTGAGATAAACAATTAGAAAGGTACACCTCGAAAAATACATTATTGAAGAGAAAGATTTCAGATAGGAGTGCTGGCAGCAGGGAGTGTGGGGGGAACTCATGGTGAAGGGAGGAGAGGAATAGAGGGACATGATGAAACATAATTAAGGAAAATATAAAGGAAAAGAAGACTGCATGGCTAATAGAGATAGATGAAGAGGAAGGCATCTCAGAAGCAAGATAGGAGACGCTAGCTTTGCTATTTGACATATGAGAGGATTGGCCTTGCACATTAATTTTGTGGAGAATTTTCATGCGGATGATAGTAGGAAATGCTTCAACTTCTTCTTAAAAGCAACAGGAGATTGAATTTTCCTCAAGGTGAGGGGCAGTTTGTTCCAGAGGCGAACAGCGGCAACTGAGAAGGAGTTTGCAAAAGTTTTTGTTTTGTGAGTGGGCACAGCTAGGATACCAGATAAGAGCGACCTCGTGTTTCGATTATGATGGCATTACACGTTTTTAATCTCTGAAGCTAGGTACTGGGGTGCTTGCGCGACGAGGAGTCGGTGAAGTAGACATATAGTGTGGTAGTCACGCAGTTTGTCCGGCCGCAGCCACCCTAGCTCGGAGTATGAAGCACTAACATGATCATATCGGCGAATGTTGCAGGTGTAACGCACACAGGCATTCATGGTTAGCTCTAGCCGTCTTTTGTTTTCACTACTCATGCCTTGTTGAATCACATCACAATAGTGGAGGTTCGGTAGAACGAGTGCTTGCACGAGCTGGCGTTTCAAGTTCTGTGGGAATATGTTCCGAAACTTTTTGAGAGCATAGAGAGAAGCAGACGTCTTTCGGCACACTGCGACTGTATTCTCCGCCCAGTTGAGATGCTCGTCCAAAGTTACACCCAAGTTTTTCACTGTTTTCTGATATGGTATTGGAGTACCTTCGAGCAGAATAGGAGGTAGCCGTTCGCGGAAATCTGAACTTATTAATTTCTGATGGGCTATTAAGATTACTTGCGTCTTTTTTGCGTTTAATTTAAGCCCCTGGTTTTTCGCCCATGTCACTACTGAAGACAGATCATCATTCATCAGAGCGATTGCAGTGTTTACGTCTTCAGGTCTGAAGCTTAGGTAGAGCTGGAGGTCGTCGGCATATGTTTACAGGAGGACAAAACCGACGAAAACAACAGTGGTCCTAAGACTGATCCTTGTGGCACTCCCGAAGAAACATGTTTCGAGGAAGATTTTTCATTTGCGCAGACAACACATTGCTGTCTGTCTTTTAAGTAGCTTTCAAACCATCTCATTGCACTATCAGAGAAATTAAGCTGTTGCATTTTTCTGAGTAATATGTCAAAGTTAACAGTGTCAAAAGCTTTGCTGAAGTCCAGTAGCGTCAATATTGTTGCCTTTCGATTGTCGATGGCATATTTCAAGTCATCAGTTACTTTAATTAGAGCAGTGTTTGTGCTGTGATGTTTACGGAAACCAGATTGAAATTTGTCATATAGACTGAATTCATGCAAGTGTTCAGTGATTTGGTCATGAACAATATATTCAAGTGCTTTGGAAACAGCTGGCTGTATGCTAATTGGTCGGTAATCACTAGGCAGTTGCGGGTTTTCGATCTTAGGGATGGGTCGAATTATGCTTCTTTTCCATGCAGTGGGGTATATTCCGTTCACGAGGGAAAAATTAAATATGTCAGTTAAGACAGGTACTAAGATATCGGCAACATTCTTAATCATGGTTATACCGATAATGTCGTTGCCTATTGCATCAGAAGAGATTCTCATTATTGCTATTCTTGCCGTATTTGTTGTTACATGTTTTAGATGGAAGGTATCGTTGTTAGTTATCCTGTTTGGGGATTCTTGTGGGCGGTAATTATCAGCCGTGCTGCTAATCAGAGGTGCAGAGAAGAATTCATTTAATTCGTTAGCTGACACATGAAAAGTAGTTTCCGATTTTGCCTTTCCGACCCCCAAGCTACGGAGATTCTTCCATACAGTCGTGGGTTTCAGATCGCTGCTTACAAGGGAGCGAGCGTGCCTGATTTTGGCATTGCGAATGCATTGTTTCACTCTGTTCCGTAGCTTTCTATATTCTTCGAAACGCTCGGTTATTCGGATCTGCCTTGAAACGCCTGTGGGCAGCATCATTATTAGTCATCCTTTGACGTAATTCAGCAGTCAGCCATGGAGCAGGAGATTTTCTTACACGGACTGTGTGCGCAGCTGCATGTTTGTCATAGAGGGCAAAGAGTTTATCACCAAGTTCATTAATTTTGCCGTCGATTGAAGGTTCTCTGATTATTTGATGCCATGAGATTTCTGAGCAATCGGCTGTTAGAGCGTCAAGGCCAATACTTTTCATGTTCCTACAAGTTATGTAACGCGTAAAGTCAAAAATCGATAAATAAATTTGAATTGTACTGCTCCTTACTGGCTGTTACATCAACGTAGAATCTTCTTCTGTATTCTACTATGGTGCTTTTTGTGTCTCCGCATATCGCAGCACGCGACATAGCGTTGCACACGATAAATGTAACCGTTTCAGAGTGTAGAGCAGCCAATGCGACGATCTGACATAAACTCGATTCGATAACAAATGACGAAAACGGGCCGATTTCTCATGTTTTTACTACATATGAATATTTTTCACATACTACCGTGCAACGTGGCTGCTAGTTCTCCCTGCATGCAAAATCTTAAGTTCCTAGCTCATGTCCAGTGCCCCAAAGCCGGCTAAAAAGTACAAAATCGATAACTTGAATTGCACTGCTTCTTACTGGCTAGTACATCAACTTAGAAGTTTCTTCTGTGTTCTACTATGGTGCTTTTAGTGTCTCCGCATTCCGCAGTACACGACATAGCTTTGCACACGATAAATGTAACCGTTTCAGAGAGAAGAGCGGCCAATGTGACCATTTGACATTAAGTCGATTCGATAGCAAATGACGAAAAGGGGCGGATTTGTTAGGTTTGTACTACATATGAACACTTTTCTCATTGTCCCCTGCAACGTGGCTGCTAGACCCTGCATGCAAAATCTTAAGGTCCTAGCTCATGTCCAAGGCTCCAAAGAAGGCTAAAAAGTAAAAAATCGATAACTAATCTTGAATTGTCCTGCTTCTTACTGGCTATTACATCAACTTAGTAGCTTCTTCTGTGTTCCACTATGGTGTTTTTAGTGTCTCCGCATATCGCAGCAAGCGACATAGCCTTCCACATGATAAATGTAACCGTTTCAGAGAGTAGAGCGGCCAATGTGACGATGTGACATTAAGTCGATTCGGTAGTAAATGACGAAAACAGTCGGATTTCTCACGTTTACACTACATATGAACACTTCTCACATTCCCCCGTCCAACGCGGTTGCTAAACTTCCCGTCATGCAAGGTCGTAAGGTCCTAGCTCATGCCCAAGTCACCAAAATCGTCTGAAAAGTCAATAATCGATAACTAAAACTTCAATATTACTGCTTAGTACTGACTATCTCATCAACTTAGAAGCTTGTTCTGTGTTCTATTATGGTGCTTTTAGTGTCTCCGCATACCACAGCAGCGGCATTGCTTTGCACACGATAAATGTAACCGTTTCAGAGAGAAGAGCGGCCAATGTGACCATTTGACATTAAGTCGATTCGATAGCAAATGACGAAAACGGGCGGATTTCTAAGGTTTTCACTACATATGAACACTTTTCACATTCCCCCGTGCAACGCGGTCGCTAGACCTCCCTTAATGCAAAATGGTAATGTCCTAGCTCAAGTCCAAGGCACCGAAGCCGTCTAAAAATTCAATAATCGATAACTAAGAGTTAAATTGTACTGTTTCGTACTAGCTATCACATCAACTTAGAAGCTTCTTCTGTGTTCTATTATGGTGCTTTTATTGTCTACGCATACCGCAGCACGCGACATACTTTTCACACGATAAATGTAACCGTTTCAGAGAGAAGAGCGGCCAATATGACGATCTCACAAAAGTCGATTCGATAGCAAATGACGTAATCGGCGGATTTCTCGGTTTTTACTACATATGAACACTCTGCACATTCCCCCGTGCAACGCGGCTGCTAGAACTCCCTCATGCAAAATCTTAATATCCTAGCTCATGTCCAGTGCACCAAAGCCGCCTAAAAATTGAAAAACCGATAACTAAACTTAAATTGTACTGCTTCTTACTGGCTATTACATCAACTAAGAATCTTCTTGTGTTCTACTATAGTGCTTTTAGTGTCTCCGAATATCGCAGCACGCGTCATAGCCGTCCACACGATAAATGTAACCGTTTCAGAGAGTAGAGCTGCCAATGTGACGTTCTGTCATTAAATCGATTCGATAGCATATGACGAAAACGGGCGGATTTGTTAGGTTTTTTCTACATATAAATAGGTTTCAAATACTCCCGTGGGACGTGGCTGCTAGTCCTCCCTGCATGCAAAATCTTAAGTTCGTAGTTCATGTCCAAGCCCCAAAGCCGACTAAAGAGTCAAAATCGATAACCTGAATTGTACTGCTTCTTACTGGATATTACATCAACTTAGAAGCTTCTTCTGTGTTCTACTATGGTGCTTTTAGTGTCTCCGCATATCGCAGTACGCGACATAGCTTTGCACTCGATAAATGTAACCGTTTCAGAGAGAAGAGCGGCCAATGTGACCATCTGACATTAAATCGATTCGATCGCAAATGACGAAAACGGTCGGATTTGTTAGGTTTTTACTACATATGAACTCTTTTCTCATTGTCCCCTGCAACGTGGCTGCTAGACCTCCCTGCATGCAAAATCTTAATGTCCTAGCTCATGTCCAAGGCTCCAGAGAAGGCTAAAAAGTAAAAAAATCGATAACTATACTTGAATTTTACTGCTGCATACAGGCTATTACATCTACTTAGTAGCTTCTTCTGTGTTCTACTATGGTGCTATTAGTGTCTCCGCATATCGCAGCACGCGACATAGCCTTCCACACGATAAATGTAACCGTTTCAAAGTGTAGAGCGGCCAATGTGACGAACTGACATAAAGTCGATTCGATAGCAAATGACGAAACCTGGCGGACTTCTTAGGTTTTTACTACATATGATCACTTTTCACATTCTCCCGTGCAACGTGGATGCTAGTCGTCCCTGCATGCAAAATGGTAAGGACCTAGCTGATATCCAAGGCACCAAAGAAGGCTAAAAAGTCAAAAATCGATAAATAAACTTAAATTGTACTGCTTCTTACTGGCTATTACATCAACTTAGAAGCTTCTTCTGTGTTCTACTATGGTGCTTTTAGTGTCTCCGCATATCGCAGCACACGACATAGCTTTGCCCACGATAAATGTAACCGTTTCAGAGAGAAGAGCGGCCATTGTGGCGATCTGGTATTTCGTCGATTCGATAGTAGATGCCGAAACCGGGAGGATTTCTTAAGTTTTTACTACATATGATCAGTTTTCACACATTCTCGTGTAACGTGGCTCCCAGACCTCGTTTCATGCAAAATCGTAACGTCGTCAGTCATATCCCTGGCGCCATAGGCGGCTAATAAGTCAATAATCGATAGCTAAAACTTGAATTGTACTGCTTCTTACTGGCCGATTACATCAACTTAGAGCCGGCCGCGGTGGTCAAGAGGTTCAGGCGCTCAGTCCGGAACCGCGGGACTGCTACGCTCGGAGGTTCGAATCCTGCTCGGGCATGGATGTGTTTAATGTCCTTTTGTTAGTTAGGTTTAAGGAGTTCTACGCTCTAGGGGACTGATGAAAACAGATGTTAAGTCCCATAGTGCTCAGAGCCATTTGAACCAATAACGTAGAAGCTGCTTCTGTGTTCTATGGAGTTGCTATTAGTGCCTCCGCATGCCGCAGCCAGGGACTTAAGTTTCCAGTCGATAAATGTAACTGTTTTATAGAGAAAAGCATCCAATGTGACGATATGTCATTACGTCGATTCGACGGCAATTGACGAAAACGGGACGATTTCTTAGGTTTTTACAACACATGAACACTTTTCCAATTCTATCGTGTAACGTGTCTTCCAGACTTCGTTTCATGCCAAATCTTAAGGTCGTCGGACATGTCTGAGGCACCAAAGCCGGATAATAAGTCAATAATCGATTACTAAAACTTGAATTTTACTGCTTCTTACTGGCTGATTACATCAACTTATAAGTTTCTTCTGTGTTTTACTGTGTTGCTATTAGTGCCTCCGCATACCGCAGCACACAAAGTAAGTTTGAAGACGATGAAGGTAACCGCTTCACAGAGAAATTTCAAATTCTGTGTCTGTGTCTATTGCCTGCTCATATTGTTTAAAGCAGGTTGCTCTAAATGCCCAGTGGATCTGATTCCATTGATACCTATTCTAAACAATCTCGGATTGGTAAAGACCAAGCTCTGCTTATACTTATAGTCTGGGAAGTTGACAGTAAAATATGACGGTTAAAGATGTCCACTGAGTATTCCCATATACACTGAAGTTAGCTTTGAACAACAAATTATTAATTGGCCACCTACTCTTGACTCAATAGCTACTAAGATCTTTCACTAGTGAAGGAGGTGACGACGTTGTTATGTCCACTAGAGGCTTCTGTAGTTTGCTGAAAATGATGTGATATAATTGTGCCTTGTGATTTTCTGTGGAGTTCCAGAGTAAGTTCTATACTGGTGCAGGACATTCATTCGTGCTGTTCTCATTCGAGGCAATCCTGGATTCTGAATCTCAAGCACCAGAGGATTATAAACAGCAATGCAACCTCTGTCTTCCTGGCTGTGCAGTATTTCAAAGTGCTCTGGTTGACAGTCTCTTCTCATTGTGCAGTGCTTGTAGATTATTGTAAATGGATTATCTGCATTATTTAGAACATCTCATTCTAAACTTTCTAAAGAACGAGACTTTTCTGTCATTACCACTTTTTGTGTGAGGTGATAAATACCAGGAATTTGATTGCATTTTGAGAACCTAATCGTAACTAACATTATTGTCTATGTAAATTAATGGAACTGGATTTTTCCTGAGGTCAGCAGTTCTCCGAAGGTCGTCGTTTTTCCACGATGTCGTCGTTTTTCCCCAAGGTCGGCGTTTTTCCCCGAGGTCGACGTTTTTTCCCGAGGTCTGCGTTTTTGCCCCGAGGTCGGATCAAAGATTTTTTTTCCCGAGGTCTAGAAATCTATCGATATATTGAAAATCCAAAGTATTTTCATGTATGTAGACTATACCGTTATGTCATGTCATCTTGAAACATTTATCCGACCACTAGATAATGGTATTTATCAAGATAGCGATATATTTCGTTATATCTATTTATTTCGATAATCGTTTTCTTAGGGGTACAGATTTATTTTGAGACGTCCATACTTTTCCCATTATCGATTCAATTCGATATATCGACTTACGTAGATGCGCACATTAAATCATGATATCGATTTATTTCGAGATATCTATCTATATTGAGGAGTCTATTTATTTCGAGATATCGATTGATTTAGAGTATCCGTTATATCGAGATATCGATTTATTTTGATATACCGACACAATTAAGGTTGTCTATATATTTCCAGGTATCGATATATTTCCATGTATTGGTGTACTACAGATATCGATTCTTATCGAGATATCGATATAATTCAAGGTACCTCCATATCTCTAGTAATCCATAAATTTCTAGATATCGCTATTTTGAGAGATATCTTTATATTACGTGGTACCAATATATTTCGAGATATCGATATATTTCTGTACCTCAATTATTTCGATATGTCGACTAGCATCGAGATTTCGGTCTATATGGTAAGCCGAAATGCGTCTAGATGTCGATATACTTCGGGATATCGACTCATTTCGGTGTAGCGGTTTTTTGGAGGTGTCGATTTATTTCGAGGTTTCGATTTATTTCAAGGTGTCGATTTATTTCGAGGTTGCGATTTTTCGAGGGTTGCGATTTATTTCGAGGTGGCGATTTATTTCGAGGTGGCGATTTATTTCGAGGTGTGGATTTATTTCGAGGTGTCGATGTATTTCTAGGTGACGATATATTTCGATGTTACTTGTCGACTGCATCAGCTTAGAACCTATTTCGTACAGAGTGGTGCGACTGCATACCTCAGCAGGCGACATTGATATCCAGACGATCAATTTTACCGTTTCCGAGAGAAAAGCGTGCGATGTGATGAATTGGCACTACTTCATTATGAAAACAAATGACGAAAACGTGAGGTTTTCTTCGGTTTTTCTGCCACTGCTGCCAACTTTCAGCCCACCCCCTCCTCCCCTTCCCCAGTCGTGGCGATCAGCTTTTGTGATGGAAATGGACACAGGAAAGTAATAACGTTCCATGAAATCCCATTCTAGGGACGTTCAAGGGTAAATGTTCCAGACGGTTTATTTGCATTAAGACACGCATACTGCGCATCTAAAATGTCACATCTGCCAGATCGTTTCTATTGTCAACAGTGGAAAACAAAACAGCGTACTGAAGAAGCCATAGTGAGACGCGGTTTTTGGTAGACGAAATAATAGGAATACTCTAGCCACTGATAATGATGATCTAATGAGAATTCTGTTATTGTTTTGAAAGATGCATTTAAATATGCATTGAACGTAGCTCCAAATTATTTTGAGAATTATAATTGCGGTATTATGAATCTACATTGGAGATTTTGTAATGCAAAACATTTCGATCTGAGAATACTTTACGTGATAGTACGGCATTGACCTTGTGTGTCATTAGGGTAAAGTTAATTTGCCGCCATTCACATAAAATTTATCCGCCATTAACATAAAATCTATTTTTCAGCGTACTGCAATAAGGACTCACTTCAGATGATTGGACAATTAAAGAGAACTCAAACCGTTATTTTAATAGTATTCGTAGGTCCATTGCAGCATTTACCGTGGACAGTCCCTGAGCCTAGACTGTCAGTTTTATGTAGGGAGTACTACTTTAAAAAAGCACTCCGTGTTCAGATCACAAGTGGCCAATCAGGACCATCCGACCGCCACGTCATTCTCACTGAGGGTGGAGGAGGAGCTGGCTCTCCCACTCGTTGTGGTAGTTTCCTTTGACTGGAGCCGCTACTATTCGGACGAGTAGTTCCTCAATTGGCATCGGAAGGCTGAGTGCAACCCGAAAAATGCCAACAGCGCATAGCGGCCCATATGGTCACCCATCCAAGTGCCGACCACGCCCGAAAGTGCTAAACTTCAGTTATCTGACGGGAACCGGTGTATCCACTGCGGCAAGGCCATTGCCCCTACCACTTTTTATGATATTTTTGATCGTAGTTCAGGTCTGATGGCTGGGAAGAATGGACGTTTACCATGTTATGCACATTTATATTTTCACTACGTCGACACAGCTGGTCCAATTACGACCACAGGTGATGGTAGCCATAATGATCGTGCCAAGCATCCCGTGTACATTAGTTACACCCAAGTGTGTGGGCATCACAGCATTCGTGACATTTAAATTTGTTACTTCTTTGCTACTATATTCGCAATAAATTTTGCAGGCAGTATCCGCATATGACGCTGAATGTACCTACAAAATTATATCATTGTACGACACATGTTTCGGGAGATACGTCATAAAAACTCAGGACAAGGCCAGACGCTGCATAGTACGGACGTGGACGCACAGCTCTAAATAAATGCCTGGTCAACACCAAGCTTTTCCGCTAGTCATCTTTAAAGATAAAAATTCCCAATATTGTCTACCAGCGTATTTTTGAAAAACCTTTATTTTGTCATCCATTTTTTTCCTGTAAAAATCGTAAAAGCCGTGCATCATTGTGTTTTTAAAAAGCGTTTCTTATTGTCATCTCTTTTTATGTATTTTAAACCATCTATCGCTTGTGTAACCTGTGGCTACAAGTCCATTCCCTTTATGGTGTAATCGAAATAATAAACAACGCAAAAAAGTGTGGGTCAATTTCTTCCTTATTTTTCGGAACTTCTGATAATAGTAAATCGTTGGCTCTTTGAGGGCGTGGTAGGTACATACAAGAGATTAGTGTAAGATTAGAATTTGGGTTAGATGCAGTGCCAGGAGGTTCTGTTTCTATCTGGCTAGCTTCAGAGTACTTCACCATCTACTAAGTGATGCGTTTCATTGTGAATGGTGTGTTCTGTGCTAGGTCTACCCTTTTACTGCACAATGCTGTTCCTTCGATGCTATTAAAACCAGGATGTTATCAAAATATATGCACAGTGGCAGACTGGAGTCTGCTGAAATATTTCCAGTGGTGGGGAGGGGGGAAGGCGCGTCGGGGCTGGAGTGCATGATTCTGAAACTGGCACTCTGTGTACAAATCAGCTGGTCAGTTACGAGGTGCATCAAGCTACAAGACCCTAACTCTATAAGCGCTACAACTGGCCAAAGCTAAGGTTTATCAGTATTGTGGAGAATTCTTATCTGGAAGAGTATATTGTAACGAATAAAAACTCTTTACTCCAGATTCCAGGGAGGGTTGGGGGCGATGGGTGAAAGTGCCCTTTTGCCTATCCTCCCCTCCCGACCTCCTCCCCTCCCCCTCCCCTTCACCCTCGCAGACGCTAATGGCTGGCCCGTTCATTTTGAGAACATCAGAGCTCCAGTAACCTTTCTGAGAAACTGTTCTTGTTGTCCTTGTGCGTTAATCTTACCACTCAGAACACCAGTGGGAATGTTGGTTATCGCTGAAATAACTGGTTTTCGGCTCTTATCAGTTTCCCAACCCTTCTTTAAGCTAATTGTTAAAGCCCGTCACAATACCAGTTCTTGTAATAACCGATTTTCAGTCTTTTATTTACATTATTTTCTCTAGTAAACGTAGAAATCAAACGAAGAGTAAACAATTTTTACTTTCTCAGTTTCTTGATAAATGGAATCAAAATGTCAAATTAAATACCCTTATGATGACCTGCAGCCGTTCAGAACGAAATTAGAATTATATTAATACCGTCAGCTGCTCACGTGTGTCGATATATATCAACGGCGACAGGTGACAATGTGTGCACGTCTGGGACTCGAACCCGGGATCTCCTGCTTACATGGCAGGTGCTCTGCCCATCTGAGCCACCGAGGGCACAGACGATAGTGTGACTGCAGGTACTATCTCGCGCACGCCTCCCGCGAGACTCACATTCTCACCTTGCATGTCCACACACTACATTCGTAGTGTCCCACACCGACACACTCATTACTCGTGGAACACATTCTTACCAAGTCCAGTTCGGGGAATACGTGTGCATCTTCACAGAAGAAGGTCATGGCTGGTATTGCCAGAACCATATACTTATATTGATATGGACATGTCTTCCACGAGGAATGAGTGTGTTGGAGTGGGACTCTACGACTGTAGTGTATGGACATTCAAGGTGAGAATGTGAGTCTCGCAGGAGGCGTGCGCGAGATAGTCCCTGCAGTCGAACCATACACTCTGTCCTCTGTGCCTCAGATGGATAGAGCGTCTGTCATTTTAGCAAGAGATCCCGGGTTCGAGTCCCGGTCGCGGCACACATTTTCACTTGTCCACGTTGATATTTATCAACGCCCGCGAGCAACTGACGGTATTAATATAATTCTAATTTCTTTAAATTAAATAGTCAAATAAAACTTTGTCCGATCTTCGCTGCTGGCGAGTGCTTCTATACTACAGAAAACTGGCAATATTATCCTACTGATTATAGTTTTTAGAAGCTCTGCTCAAAAATTATATTGTAATCGGTTATCACAGCACTATGCAGGCATTACGTATAGTCCCGCGATAAAGAGTGAAAACTGCGGCAGGAGAACTCTCTTTTTCGTTTTAATTTCTCTGTTTTTAAGGGCTAAAAGCAGATAACGGCATACTACGTAGACACAGCAGCAGATCAGGCACTTTCTACTTTTATCCAGAACTATGAATGATTTGTTAAATTTTAACTTTTTTCCTTGTATGATGTCGCAAGTCGACCAAATCTAACTTTGTTCTTCACTCGTACCGCATATCGTAAAATACTTCCAGACTTCCAGATGGTGCCATTCTATGTTACAACTGACGTTCGACAACAGCGAGAAACTGTGTCCAGTCTCGCGCTCTGCTTGTATAACAGGCACAGTATTGTCTCGGCAATGTTGGACCAATCCATTTGTTGCTCGTTTCTATCAGCAGTGTTATTAAAGTGGCATACATAACTTTTCCCATTTTTTTCTGTAATAACGCCGTATTTCAGTGCTATGGAAATCTTACGAATAAAAATTACTCGTCTTTTTTTAAAAAGGTTTATTTGAAAACTAAAAATTTTACTACGACATCTGTGGCTAATTGATATATCTGTTTTTACGTGGTTATCAGGAAAAAATGAAAAGATACTTGTTATAACCGAGAGCAAACAAATACTGAAAGACATCGGTTATTCAGAACTAAAATACCCATGTCGTTTTAACTGATCGGTTTTTCTATCTATAAACTGCAGTGTCGCCATAGAAAAGTGTGTCGCTCCATCAATGTCCATAGCAACTTTGAGATATGTGTTTATGCGCAATATCGGCAAATGGAAACACGAAGAGGTAATAAGCACCTGAGCGATAGAATTTATTTCACAGTCAGAAAAGTCGAGTGACAGGCAAGACTGAATCACTGTAATAGAAATTATATGGAAAGCTGTGTAAAGGAAAATTTCCAGTTCTTTCGTGGATTCCAAAATTGAAGCAAATTCCGGGACACCAAGGTGACATAGTCTTATACGGATAGTATTCCATGACTAACGTAATTGGCCCATATACTGTACTGGTATACGGATAATATTACACGACTAACGTAATTTACCTGAAATAATTTACAAACATGTTACTGTAACATTCGCTACTACTCATTACGCTAATTCACCTTCAGCCATTAAGCGCAAATCTCAGTTATGATACGTGCGCCAAACAAAAATTTATCAACCTAGTAACTCAAGACAACTACAAACGATCATTGTGTGCAAAATAAATAGAACACTTCATAAGAAGAACATGACGGGTTTGAATCATTCCCACCGCAAAGGATGAAAAATTCAGGCTCGCACACAAGACCACTTGATAACTAACCAGAAATTCAGATTAGTTGTAGCTTCGGTGACAATCGCCTTTTTTACATTTTCCCCGTAAACTAGATAATTATGAAACGTAAGCAACTACTGTAAAATATCTGCGGCAACGGCCTTGCCGCGGAGGTTGCATCGGTTCACGTGGGATCACCGAAGTTAAGTGCGTTGTCGGGCGTTGAAGGCACTTGGATGGGTGATCATCCAGGCCGCCATGCGCTCTTGCCATTTCTCGGGGTGCACTCAGCCTCATGATGCCAATCGAGGAGCTACTCGACCCAATAGTAGCGGCTCCGGTCAAAAAATACCAACATAACGACCGGGAGAGCAGTGTGCTGACCCCCGCCCCTCCTATTCGCATCCTCCACGGATGATGACACGGCGGTCGGATGGTGCTGTCCCAGTAGGTCACTCGTGGCCTGAAGACGGAGTGCTTACAAAGCAAACTACTCTCCAGTGGATGGTCGTACTACTGAGACCTTGATGCCTGGCATCAATAACAGATGGCAGCACAAGAGGTTGGCTTACGCCTACTGCCGAATTTTGCGATCTGTCGTAAGCCTGCGTAAGCACGTAGGGCCTTCCGTCTTAAGTGCAAGCATATCCATTGCGTTTTCTGTCAAGCGACTTGAGTGGAATATTTCATTATTTCTGAAATTTTATAGAAATGTTTTTCTTTGTATATCCTCACCATCGGTACTGAATTTACTGTAAAATTATTTGCTCACTTTTCGGAACTTCCGTTCATAGTAAATCGATACTATTTGAAGCCGTGGTAGACACGAGTCTAGTGTGCTTCACCTTCAGCACCTTCTGTGTCAGTCTCGGTTAATATGTCGCTGATTTCACAACGAACAGTTCGTTGTCTACTGAGTATACTGTCTGTTGCACGACACTATCCCTCCCACACTGCTAAATGTAGGTCGTCGGCAAAATATGACTGCAGTGGAACAAGGGCGTCTGCAGAAATTTCCCCAGGAGGTGGTGGTGGCATTGGTAGTGGTGTGTGTGTGTGTGTGTGTGTGTGTGTGTGTGTGTGTGTGTGTGTGTGTGTAGGACTATTACTATGAAACTCACACAGTCCAGACCGCCAAGGAAAATAAACCTTGAGATTTGGAAAGAGTGTTGATCTTATACCGCTTATACTGCATATTTCAAAATTCCACCTCTAAGGGGGAGACGCAGGACATGAAAGGATTTCTGAATCATGTAGCTATTAAGGTAATTTTGAAGCTAGGCATACGAACATTTGTATCTGGTTTCTAGGTCAGAAATAAAGAAATATGTGTTCCAGTATCTTTGGGAATTTAACCTCTATGAGGTGAAATATTGGATGAACATTTTATTTTGAGATAAATAATTATGGAAGAACTATGAAAGTATTTTTAAGGCTACATCTACGAAAATTGGTATTTGACTTCAAGGCTACAAATAAGAAAATACGTGTTTCGGTGTTTTTGGAAGTTCAACCCCTAAGGGGATGAAATAGAGTGAGCTGGTGCGTTTCTGGCGCCAGTTTCCGTCGATCGTTGTTTCGATCTTTGAGTCGCGGTCCAGAGGACACTGCTCCCTAAGCGACTGTAGTAGTTCTCTGTGCAGCCCAACATCGGGCTTACCACGCTTACACTGGACACAGTTGCCAACAAATCGCCTGCCATCGCGATATAGGTTGGGCCAAAACATGTATTCCTGAACTCGGTTCAAGGTCTTGTAGAACCCAAAATGACCCCCGTCCGCCGACTCGTGGAAATATCTGAGTGCCATGCTAACTCGTTCCTGTGGAATACAGACCTTCACTTGGCCACGGTTGGCTCCCCCTTTACACAAGAGGCCCGCACGAAGGCAACAGCTAGTGACGACGTCGCCATCCACAAACTGCTGCATATTCGGTCCCCACCCGGCGTCCTCGGCCTGTTTGCCGGCTAAGTCGAAGAAGAAGCCGGGTGTCTCGGAGAGAAGGAAATTCACCCCCAGATCCGGCTCCACGTTTCTGAAAATGGTTCATTATGAAAGCATTATGAAAGCATATCTGACAATTCGTATTCGGCTAATCTGTTACAATTTTTAAAAACTACGTGTTTCACTGGTTTTTAACTTCGAGCATAAGGGGATGAAAATTTTAATGAAATATTTATTGCGTTATATTAAAATATTTTAAATCTGCATCTACGAAAACCGGTATTTCACTTCTCAATTAGATATAAAGAAATATGCGTTATACAAGCAAGAATACAAACGGCTTGATTAACAAAAACCTTGGACCCCAGCTGTCAGCATTGCTTTTTGGTCATTCAGCAAAAGACCATGCTTCAACGGCGTTAAGTTTAGAAAAGTTTAGAAAGTGTTGCAGTTTATAAAAGACATAAAAAAACGATTAAAGAAAAAATGCTTTGCAGACCATGAACGGTCTAAGTAAGTAAAGAAGCGGATGATAAGCTAGCTCTTTATGCAAATAAGTTGGTCAGTTTAAGTTCCGAGACATGTCATGCAGCAGGAACGGAATCCTATAGTTGCTACGATTGGCTAAAGGAAAAGTTTTGCAGAATCACGCGAAATCACTTCTGCAAGTGGCTGAGAATCTCGTAATGAATAAAAATTCTGTACTGAGAATTCCAAGGTGGGAGAGGCGAGATTCCTCCCCCCCCCCCTTCCCCCTTCTCAGAATCCTATCCTTCTTTACCTACAGCAAAAAATAAATAAATAAATAAAACTAGAGAAATTTCTACTGTGAAACTATTTGCATACAAGAGAACGGCCATTAAAATTTAACTCTTCAAAGTTTTAAGCCCTGGCCCGTTCGAAAATTCAATTTCTTTGTAGTTGCATTTTTTAAAGGTGTACTTGTCTAGACTCCTGGAACGGAAAGGTTTTTTTTTTTTAATCCGTGCTTTACAAAAGTTTCTACAGTCCATTGTTTGAAGCAGTGTCACGGCTGCCATGGGCCGCGCGGGGTGCCCGCCATGTGTCCAACGCCTTGTCACGGCTCGCGCGGCTCCCCCCGTTGGAGGTTCGAGTCCTCCCTCGGGCATGGTTGTGTGTGTGTTGTCCTTAGCATAAGTTACTGTAAGTAGTGTGCAAACATACGGACTGATGGTTCAAATGGCTCTGAGCACTTTGGGACTTAACATCTGAGGTCATCAGTTTCCTAGAACTTAGAACGACTTAAACGTAACTAAATTAAGGACATCACACACATCCATGCTCGAGGCAGGATTTGAACCTGCGACCGTAGCGGTCGCGTGGCTCCCGACTGAAGTGCCTACAACCGCTCGGCCACATCGGCCGGTCTATCATGTATTCTAGAAGAGCTGCAAGGTCGTCAGTGGCGCCTGTTCTTTCTAGAACAGTTACTATCTTCATATCTATGGTTAAACGTCACCCAGCCATTGACCTTCGTCTGTGCGAATGCGCACAGGCTACCGGAAATCTTACGGGAATCGTCACCTTAGTGTGAGCCAGTAATGAGTGGATGGACAAATACCTAATAAGTACATTACGTAATCGGATTGTGGGCGGTTCGGGGTGTGAGTCTCACGGGAAGCGTGCGAGGGATAAATTCCTGCAGTCGTGCTGTTCATTTGTGCCCTCGATAGCTCAGATGGATTGAGCGTCTGCCTTGTAAGCAGGAGATCCTGGGTTCGAGTCCCAGTAGCGGCACACTTTTCAGCTGTCCCCATCGAAGTATATCAACAACACCTGTCGGCAGCTGAGGGTTTCAATTAATTATCAGTTGTGTAGGTGATTCGATGAACCCTTTGCCAGGCACTTAAATGTGTTTTGCAGGGTATCCATATAGATGTAGATGATAACTCGTCCCGTGTCGCACGTGCTCAAAAGGATTCATACTGCAGAATGCATGCAAACATACTCACCGAAAATACGGACGAATATCAAGTGCAGGCTGCCGAGTGCTGCATATCCAGCTTAGACAGATCGGCTTCTCCTGCCAAGAAGAACAGGAAGTTGCTGTCTAGGAACAATCAGAGGTAGAGGAAGGGCTGATAAATACTCCTTGAATTGCAGACTAAACGTAAATAACGAAAATACATTTTTGGTAAAAAATGGTCAAAACATAATCGTTTGCCCTCCGTATTGGATTAGCTGTTTTGAATATTGAAAATCTGACTTCAGATTCGTTTTCAGCGACATTAAGAATATATGTGTAACACTCAGTTCATGCAAATCGAAGTAATAATATAACTAAATGTTTTCCCTAAACTTTGAACACTTTTTTTTTCGAGTAACGATTTTCTCAGAACGGCATGCAGCATAAATTAAAAGTGGTTCGATCTCTTAACTTCTACCTCTGATCCCTAAAAGTAAACACTTTTCTTAGGAACTTATAGCTATAATATGACATTTGTTAATATTAACTAATTTTTGTGTAGGCATAAGGAGTGAAACAAACCCCTCAAAATCGAACTCAAAGTTCGAATTAGCACTGTATCGTTAAATTTAAGGTTGTTTCATTGCGGTTAGGTATACGCTCCCATTAATTTTATGTATTATCGACTGATGTTATCCATTTTCAAGTTCAGAGAAATAATGTAGTATCAACTGATGTTACCCATTTTTGAATTCAGGTAATATCTGAGGTGCCACACTGCACGCACTCTGCGTACTCCAGTCTCGCAAGCCCTTGATCAAATCATAATTACGGGCGCCATTTTTTATTGAAAATCTAAAATTAAGCTCATAGTATTGTCACTCGTAATTCCCAAACAGATCGTTCGAATGTATTTTCATTGTCTCAAAAAAAATTTCAAATTTACCCTTTTTTGCTCATTTGTATGAGAACCTGGCCGTAACGCCGGAATATAGTCACTAGATTTTTTTTCAGAGACGCTGTACGTTCGCGAGAAGACTTTCGTTCTGCGCGTGTCGAAGGACATTCCTCAGATATTACTGTGTGTGTGCTACTCAGTCGTGCCATTTAAGTGTACATCTTTGCATAGTTTTCCTTTCACGATGTAAACAGTGTTCCGCTCAGTTGCCAACTGGCCAGTGAGTGGTTCCGAAGGTGTCGGATGTGCGGTGCGTTCGGTCTGCTAGGACAACAGCAGACTGGCGTGGTGCGATGGCAGAAGCAGACACTGAGGGAGCTAGCTGCTGGGACGCCAGCGAACAATTTATGCCAAGTAAGACGAAGAGGACTATTCTAAAATTACGAGCCGTCTAAAAAGTGTTTACCATTGGTAAATCTTGCTGTTGAGTCTGACAAAACTGACAGTTTTTCCTAGAGATACAGGAAATCCCCCCACCCCCACTCAATGAATATTTGGTTGTGATGACAGGCCGATTGGTAGTGTAGCCCGAGATCTAAGTTAGGTTGGAAGGTGGTAATTTGATTGAGAGTTGTTTACGCCAACGATTATGAATGCCGACTAAACGTTGTGCGAGCAGATTGCCCTGTAGCGTAGCCTAGTGTTTCCGTCCGCGCCACATTTAACACACTTTCTCTAACTGTGTACAAAAGTCTCACAACAGCCACGATAACTACGTTTCTGGTGGGGGGAGGGTAGAGTCCACTATGTAACTTTCACGGCAAATTTTAGTAACCGCATAAACTAACCGAAATAGAAGCGTCATTTTAACTATATTTCCTTTTGTGGGAAAATAATGGTTCTCCTCTTTTGGCAGCAACTGTAATATGTAGGCGACTTATTAGTTTTTTTTAAACTCTGAATCATGATCTCAATAGACGCAGTGCTTTTTTTACGTTACTTGATTTGTGGTCTATAGTAAACAATGCAACGAATTGGTAAATTCTTTGAAGTTTGACGTGTGTTACATAGACGACGTCTGCAATGTTCGTAAGGCCAAGTTTGCATATATTCGGTGTCTGTTTTTTTGGCCATGTACTGTATAATTAAGGGGAGGAGGATTATGTTCAAGGAGCAGTGCATCAGCAGTCTATGGAGAAATTGAGAATTTGGATCTAACGAACGGCATGCTCGGGCAGTTCGTGATATTCTGTTGACCACTGTGTAATTCAGACACAGTGATCATTGCCTCTCCCTAGTAACCAGGGGACTCGGGTGCTAATCCTGGTCTGGCACAAATTTTCGACAGTGCCCATTGACTAAAGTCTGTGCCCATTGTCAGCTAATATCATTGTTTCGGTGTTAAATAGTATTTTGTTCGCGATACGTGGTTTAGCTTTTTCATGGATAACAGCTTTGAAAAGCGTACAGGTTATATTGATATTCGCTCGTCGTTAGTCCAAGGCAACTATAGCGATTTATAAACACAGTTGTAGTTCGTATTAAGCCCACATACGTAATTGTGTCCTGTGTTTCTTTACCAAGAACTACTCCGTAAGTAATTCCCCTGTAGTGGTATTTTGTTATAGTATTTTGTTTAAATATTTATAGACTGCAGGCTTGGATGAAATATGAAACACATGTCCGAAGTTCCTGTTGATATTGCAGATACTGTTTCATCCGTACTAGGGGCCAAAACATTTCATCAAATACAGAAGGACACAATTTGTCTCGAGATTTAGCAATTTTTCGTAATAGAGGCCTTGCGTCGATATGTTTTTCTCTAATTCTTGTTTGGACTTAATCTTAAAACACACTAACTCTTCCACCACTTATTCGATATGTGTTTTCATCCCTTTCGTAGCCTAGAGTTCCTAAACGGTCGATAATATTAATAATTTCCTTTCTCAATTTTATTTTCTGTAAAATCTCCTGTTTATGGTTATTGCTAACATGTTTCACGTTCTCACTTTTATTATTTTTATTTTTCTAGTTTTGTGCCTTGTAGCCAAATTTTCTTTGAATCTGGTTTTCAATTCTGAAATAGTAACAGTTGAAGGTCAAGAGAAGATTGCGGTCTATTTGAGGAGAGTGGCTTGGAGATTTTTTATAACAGACGTATACAGGTCATGGGGATCCTTACCTGTATACATTTACTTCGAGTGTGATGTAGCCCATTCTCTTGTCATGATCTCGGCTGTATCGTAGCACATTGTCTCGGTTAGGTTGGAGATTTCTGTTGAGAGTTGCCGAAGTCAACGAAAGTGATTACAAAGTAAACACTGTGCTAACAGAACGATCTGTAGCGTAGTCCAACACGTTCTTTCTGTCCTTTTAAAGCCTCTTTTAATTAAAAATAACTAAAGCTGCAAGATACAATCACAAAAACTGTATTACGTAATAGAGTAATCCCAGACTATTGTTGTGTAAGTTGTGTGCGTACACTATTTTTTTTGTCAGTGAATATACACTTTTTTACTCATTTGCTGGGTTTCAGTTTTCCCCGTTTTCTGGCAAAAAACCTTTTCCTGTGAAGGGCCCATTAGCTTGTCGGTTATATTTGTGACATTCTCGACGGTCAGTAATTTCGTGATAGTCCATCCACCGGCGTCATTGTTAACATCGGATATAGATTTAAGTATTAGGAAGGCTAATATGAAGCTAATGCATGAGTAGGTCTAATAATTAATAAAAATAGGAATGCGGGTAAGCTACTACATACAGCATAGTGAACGCATTGTTGTGGCCAAGATAGCCACGAATCCCACGCCTACCAAAGTCGTAAAAGTAGTCTTCAGATGATGAAGAAATTGATGGAATGTGTGATGAGATAAAAGAAATCATTCAGATAGTGATGGGAGATGAAAATTTAATATTAATGGGTGACTGGAATTCGACAGTAGGAAATGGAAGAAAAGGAAACCTAGTAGGTGAATATGGAATGGGGGTAAAAAATTAAAGAGGAAGCCGCCTGGTAGGCTTTTGCCCAGAGCATAACTTAATCATAACTAACACTTGGTTCAAAAATCATGAAAGAAGGTTGTATACGTGGAAGAGACCTGGAGATACTGCAATATTTCATATAGATTATATAATGGTAAGACAGAGATTTAGGAACCATATTTTAAATTGTATGACATTTCCAGGGGCAAATGTGAACTCTGATCACAATATATTGATTATGAACTGTAGATTAAAACTGAAGAAACTGGAAAAAGTTGGGAATTTAAGGAGATGGGACCTGAAAGAACTGACAGAATCAGAAGTTGTACAGTGTTTCAGGAAGAGCATTAGGGAACGATCTACAGAAATGGGGGAACGTAATACAGTATGATGGGGGATCTGAGTGGTGTACTGTCAAGGGGGAGGGGGTTCCTCAGGGATCAGTGTTGGGGCCGCTGTAGTTCCTTATTTATATAAATGATATGCCCTCAAGTATTACGGGTAACTCTAAAATATTTTTGTTTGCTGATGACACTAGCTTGGTAGTAAAGGATGTTGTGTGCAACATTGACTCCGTTTCAAGTAGTGCAGTACATGACCTCAGTCAATGGCTTGTAGAAAATAAACTAACGTTAAATCACAGTAAGATTCAGTTTTTACAGTTTCTAACACACAATTCAACAAAACCTGACGTTTTAATATCACAGCATAGGCATATGATTAGTGAAACTGAACGGTTCAAATTCCTAGGTGTTCAAATAAATAGTAAGGTGTTGTGGAAAGCCCACGTTCAGGATCTTGTTCAAAGACTTAATACTGCCATTTTCACTATTCGAACGGTACCGAAAGTGAGTGATACTTCGCCAAGTAAATTGGTCTACTTTGCTTATTTCCATTCACTTATGTCGTATGGTATTATGTTTTTGGGTAACTCTTCCCATTCTAGAACGATATTTTTGGCTCAGAAACGAGAGGTTCGGGCAAAAAGTGGTGTGACTTCACGAACCTCTTGTCGACCTCTGTTCAGGGAGTCTGGGTATTTTGACATTGGCCTCTCAATATGTATATTCCTTATTGTCGTTTCTTGTTACCAATATTAGTTTATTTCCAACAATAAGCAGCTTTCACTCGGTTAATACTCGGGAGAAATCAAACCTCCATTTGGATCGGACTTCCTTAACTCTTGTGCAAAAATGTGTGCAGTATACTGCTGCATCCATTTTCAATAAGCTGCCACTCGAATTCAAAAATCTTTGCAGTAATCCACGCGCTTTCAAATCGAAACTGGAGTGTTTCCTCATGGGTCACTCCTTCTATTCTGTCGAGGAGTTAATTGAAAAATTAAGCTGATTCTCATTGTACTGCTGATAGCGTTTGCTTAAACTTATGGACTGATTTTCTCTCAGGTTCATGAACATGTATTTTTATCTGTTATTACTTTTATGTTGTAAGTTCATGTGTCGCCCTAACCGCCGTCTGCTTCACGTCTGCTGTGCAGCGAGCTACCTTAATTTAAGTATTAACTGTATTTTTCTTACTTGTCACTTCTTCTTCCGTGTGTTTTTGCTTTTGCTGCCTCGGAGTGTAGCGGCAGTGGGGAGTCTAGTGCGTCGCATGGTGCACCCCAGGTGTTAGATGCTTCACCCACTGTCCCTGCTGTCGAGACATCTTCGCGGGTACCGGGCGCGGCTGGCCACCCTCTCCCCAAGGGGAGTGGCGGGTTCAGCGGCGTTCGCGGCGCACGAGGCGGAGGGTCAATGTGGAGGCTGGCCGTGTGGCATCGCCCGCTCTGCCTGTGAATGGACATGTGGCTGCTCCTTCAGCAAGGTCCGAGCAGGCACACGGGGGGAGGGGTTTATTAGTTATTGGGAGCTCCAACGTTAGGCTGGTGATGGAGCCCCTTAGGGAAATAGCGGAATGGTCGGGGAAGAAGGCCAGTGTTCACTCTGTGTGCTTGCCGGGGGGTCTCATCCGAGATGTGGAGGGGGCCCTACCGGCGGCGATAGAGAGCACTGGGTGCACCCGACTGCAAATTGTTGCTGATGTCGACACCAATGACTCCTGCCGTCTGGGTTCAGAGGTCATCCTCAGTTCGTACAGGCGGTTGGCGGAGTTGGTGAAGGCGGAAAGCCTCGCTCGCGGGGTGGAATCAGAGCTAACTATTTGTAGTATCGTTCCCAGAACCGATCGCGGTCCTCTGGTTTGGATCCGAGTGGAAGGCTTAAACCAGAGGCTCAGACGATTGTTCGGAGAGCTGGGGTGCAAATTTCTCGACCTCCGCAATGGGGTGGAGAAATGTATGGTCCCCCTGAATAGGTCAGCCGTGCACTACACGCCGGAAGCGGCTACGAGGGTAGCGGAGTACGTGTGGAGTGCACATGGGCTTTTTATTAGGTTAGAGAATTCCCTCCCTAGGCCCGACAAGACGCCTCCTGAGACGCGGCAAGGCAGGAGTAGGCAAAATGCGACAGGGAATAACAATATTAATGTGCTAATAGTAAACTGCAGGAGCGTCTATAGAAAGGTCCCAGAACTGCTCTAATTAATAAACGGTCACAACGCCCATATAGTACTAGGGACAGAAAGTTGGCTGAAACCACATGTAAACAGTAATGAAATCCTAAACTCCGATTAGAATGTATATCGCAGAGAAAGGCTGGACAGTAAAGGGGGAGGCGTGTTTATAGCGATAAGAAGTGCAATAGTATCGAAGGAAATTGACGGAGATTCTAATTGTGAAATGATTTGGGTGAAGGTCACGGTTAAAGCAGGCTCAGACATGATAATTGGATGTCTCTATAGGCCACCAGGCTCAGCAGCTGTTGTGGCTCAGCACCAGAAGAATAATTTGGAAAATATTTCGAGTAGATTTCCCCACCACGTTATAGTTCTGGGTGGAGATTTTAATTTGCTGGATATAGACTGGGAGACTCAAACGTTCATAACGGGTGGCAGGGACAAAGAATCTAGTGAAATATTTTTAAGTGCTTTATCTGAAAACTACCTTGAGCAGTTAAACAGAGAACCGACTCGTGGCGATAATATATTAGACGTTCTGGTGACAAACAGACCCGAACTATTTGAATCAGTTAATGCAGAACAGGGAATCAGCGATCATAAAGCGGTTACTGCAACGACGATTTCAGCCGTAAATAGAAATATTAAAAAAGGTAATAAGATTTTTCTGTTTAGCAAAAGTGACAAAAAGCAGATTACAGAGTACCTGACGGCTCAACACAAAAGTTTTGTCTCAAGTACAGATAGTGTTGAGGATCAGTGGACAAAGTTCAAAACCATCGTACAATATGCGTTAGATGAGTATGTGCCAAGCAAGATCGTAAGAAATGGAAAAGAGCCACCGTGGTACGACAACCGAGTTAGAAAACTGCTGCGGAAGCAAAGGGAACTTCACAGCAAACATAAACATAGCCAAAGCCTTGCAGACAAACAAAAATTACGCGAAGCGAAATGTAGTGTGAGGAGGGCTATGCGAGAGGCTTTCAGTGAATTCGAAAGTAAAGTTCTATGTACTGAATTGGCAGAAAATCGTAAGAAATTTTGGTCCTATGTCAAAGCGGTAGGTGGATCAAAACAAAATGTCCAGACACTCTGTGGCCAAAATGGTACTGAAACAGAGGATGACAGACTAAAGGCCGAAATACTAAATGTCTTCTTCCAAAGCTGTTTCACAGAGGAAGACTGCACTGTGCTTCCTTCTCTTGAAGTCGCATAGTTGACAAAATGGTAGATATCGAAATAGACGACAGAGGAATAGAGAAACAATTAAAACCGCTCAAAAGAGGAAAGGCCGCTGGTCCTGATGGGATACCAGTTCGGTTTTACACAGTGTACGCGAAGGAACTTGCCCCCCTTCTTGCAGCGGTGTACCGTAGGTCTCTAGAATAGCGAAGCGTTCCAAAGGATTGGAAAAGGGCACAGGTCATCCCCGTTTTCAA
Organism: Schistocerca gregaria; assembly: GCF_023897955.1. Classification (NCBI taxonomy): domain Eukaryota; kingdom Metazoa; phylum Arthropoda; class Insecta; order Orthoptera; family Acrididae; genus Schistocerca; species Schistocerca gregaria. Next base: position 1,736,391 of record NW_026061773.1, read on the forward strand.
TAAGGGACGTCGAACAGATGTGCAGAACTATAGACCTATATCTCTAACGTCGATTAGTTGTAGAATTTTGGAACACGTATTATGTTCGAGTATAATGACTTTTCTGGAGACTAGAAATCTACTCTGTAGGAATCAGCATGGGTTTCGAAAAAGACGGCCGTGTGAAACCCAGCTCGCGCTATTCGTCCACGAGACTCAGAGGGTCTTAGACACGGGTTCACAGGTAGATGCCGTGTTTCTTGACTTCCGCAAGGCGTTTGACACAGTACCCCACAGTCGTTTAATTAACAAAGTAGGAGCATACGGACTATCAGATCAGTTGTGTGCTTGGATCGAGGAGTTCCTAGATAACAGAACGCAGCATGTCATTCTCAATGGAGAGAAGTCTTCCGAAGTAAGAGTGATTTCAGGTGTGCCTCACGGGAGTGTCATAGGGCCGTTGCTATTCACAATATTCATAAATGACCTGGTGAGTGACATCGGAAAGTCTCTGAGGCTTTTTGCAGATGATGCTGTGGTGTATCGAGAGGTTGCAATAATGGAAAATTGTACTGATATGCAGGAGGATCTGCAGCGAATCTACGCATGGTGCACGGAATGGCAATTGAATCTCAATGTAGACAAGTGTAATGTGATGCGAATACATAGAACGATAGGTCCCTTATCATTTAGCTACAAAATAGCAGGTCAGCAACTGGAAGCAGTTAATTCCATAAATTATCTGGGAGTACGCATTAGGAGTGATTTAAAATGTCGACTGTCAATGGTAAGAAAAGTGTTTCTAAAGAAGAAAAATTTGTTAACATCGAGTATAGCTTTAGGTATCAGGAAGTCTTTTCTCCGAGTATTTGTATGGAGTGTAGCCACGTATGGAAGTGAATAATGGACAATAAATAGTTTGAACAAGAAGAGAATAGAAGCTTTCGAAATGTGGTGCTACAGAAGAATGCTGAAGATTAGATGGGTAGATCACATAACTAATGTGGAGGTATTGAATAGGATACTGGAGAAGAGAACTTTGTGGCACAACTTGACTAGAAGATGGGGTCGGATGGTAGGACACGTTCTGAGACATTAAGGAATCACCAATTTAATATTGGAGGGCAACGTGAAGGGTAAAAATCGAGGAGGGAGACCAGGAGATGAATACACTAAGCAGATTCACAAGGATGTAGGTTGCAGTTGGTACTGGGAGATGAAGCTTCCACACGATACAGTAGCATGGAGAGCTACATCAAACCAGTTTGTGGACTGAAGACAACAACAACAACAACAACAACAACAACAAGGTATTTGTCTCATGTGTAACCTTCAACAGAAGTGGGGCAGACAAGAGGGTTAGATTATATGTACTTTCCATTGAAATTGATCCATAATGGGGAGATACTCAATGGGAAAATAATATGCTAATTTATTATCCACAGACCGCAAATGGACTGATCATGAACGAGGAATGAAAATTTGGTCACACTTCTGATAGTACACGTATTATTTGACCCCCCCCCCCCTCTCTCTCTCTCTCTCTCTCTCTCTCTCTCTCTCTCTCTCTCTCTCTCTCTCTCTCTCTCTCTCTCTCTCTCTCACACACACACACACACACACACACACACACACACACACACACACACACACACACTCAATCGCGCGCGCGCGCTTGTTCTACTAAGTAATTCAATTCATTAATGGTGTCGGAAGAGATGGTTAGCAAGAAATCCTTTAGGCTCCTCGTAAACTGAAATCTGTCAGTAGTAAAGCTTTTTATAGCTGCCGGCAAGTTATTGAAAACATCGTTCTCCTTAATGATGGAGACTTTCTTGCACCAAAGTAATTAACTTACCAATTTTTGTGGAGATTATTCACTTCTAGTTATGACTTCATGAAATGAGCTGTTGATTTGAAAATATTCATTTGTTTTTAAACACAATATTCACGGGGAGAACGTATCTTCCATCTCCACCAGTTAACTGATCTATTTATATGACCCTTATTCTAAGTTGTGTTATATTAACGGTAAAACACAAAACATTTCTTACATGCATTTCCACTATTTTCCAACAAGCTGACAATTTTTCATGAATAATATATTAATAGTGAAATTTTTAGAAAAATTTTGAAAGACAGGTTTTGCGGGCAAATTTCAAAAATTAAAAGACCATAGTGTTCATTATAATACAATTTCTCCATGGTTTTTAATTCCTACTCCGAAGTTTTCTTTTGTTTCCTTTACTGCTTGCTCAGCAAACAGATTGAATAACATCGGGGATAGGCTACAACCCTGTCTCACTCTCTTCCCAACCACTGCTTCCCTTTCATATCCCTCGACTCTTCATGCCCTCGAGTAAGAAAACTGGTCGTTAGAATTCCATGGTTCTGGGATAAATGGTTTGAGAGGAAAGGTACATTTAGTTAGAAAAGTTACGGAAAATTTAAAGTTGTATTGCACTTACCGTCGTACATGCGCTCATTTAAATTCATAGTTTCTTTCACTTTCCAATAGTACGCATGCTGTACATAAACATAACATTTGTTTCATGATATTTACTTTTTTATTTCTTGCAAGTCTTCTAGAACTTCTTTCGAAAACTTTGTGGGTAGATCTTGGCATTTGTTTTGTTCAGAAACGTTATTACTCTAGCAAACAACTGACTACGAGACAAGAAAAAATGTATTCAATAGGTGAAAGCTCAAAGCTACGGGTAAAATGTCCCTAGGCTTATCATCTCAAAGAAGAGATGGCACAGAGAAACAAGTGGGCATGTCTTACATAGCAAGCTGCCATTTAAACCGACATTTAGAACCTTCAAATACGGATTTGGACTAAAATACTTTCATATTCACACTAAGTGTAAATAAAACTGGTACAATCACCAATAAACAAAATTATTTTCATTGTTTTCGGGGTTCCTTTTGCCTTTCGGAATAAATATATTGCGAATCAGCAGTTAACATGCCTGGTTCCCCAAACAGGAGACGACTAGAAACTTCCGAAATGTGGTGGTGTAGAAGAATGCTAAAAAAGTTTTGATCGAATAGCTGATGGGGAGATACGAAATCAGATTAGGGAGCAGAGAAATTAATGGCACAAATTGACAAAAAGAAGCGATCGTGGGTAAATGTCATATTTCGATTCCACCCATCCGCTGTGACCCACGACGTTCTGCATGACGTTGATTAGTTGCATTTCGAAGGATACCAGTGGCCTTATTAAATGTCAACTGCGATTGCCTTCGTTTCTAGAGCAATTTATAATGTTCGTTAACTATGATTTTTTTCGGAATATATCGTGATGAACTCTGGGAGGAACCACAGAACACAGCTTAAATTGTCGTTGAAGAAACGAGTAGTGATTGTATTTTTATCTTTCTTATCCGACACGTTGGGGAATCCAAGGTATAATGGGGTACACAGTTGAAAACTTTGATTAAATGTACAAAATTGATAAATAAGAGAGTTACAAATTTTTATATGAACACATTATGATGTATTAATCACAAAAATACAAGAACATTGCCATAAAATAAAACAACAATATTTTCTCACTCAAAAACAGAAATTTATAACATTTGCACGCGTCACAATGGGGTGGTAAATACAAGTGATTACAAAAACGTATAAAATTATCCGAAATGCAGAAAATATTGGCTTGCTCGTTATTTTTTTTAGTTTAAAGTGAGTATTAATGTCAAACTACAGTTTTCATGAATCGTATCCTTTCCTTGAGGCTGTTTACAAAATTCACACACGGGGAGACACTCATCATCTTCGCTATCTATTCCTGCACAAGAATCGTGTGTCAGTTTTTTGCAGGTGGAACAAGCGACCCAACTTCCAACTGATTTTGAATATAACCCACCACAATATACACATTGACAGTCAGAACTTTCCTCATAATCACTCTCGTTAGTATTGTATTCTCTCCCCTTTTTTCCATTTACCTTCAGAATCTTTCTCTCTTTTTTGAGTTCTTAATTTTATTCTCTTTCGCAGAAAGTTTTCTGTTTGCTCTTTCTTCTTTGTCAATGTTCTTTTTTCTATTTCTCCCATTAATGACTTTTAACTCTTTTTTTGTACGGCGAATCAGTTAAAACAACGTTGTTCCCCCTTTTCAGTCTCGCTCTTTTCTTGCTTTCGTTAACTTTTGACAAGAAAATCAGAATCTCAGGTGAAATATGAAATGAGGAGGTTGTGTTGTCAGTTGTCATCCAAGAGCACCCAAGATTAGAACAATTAGCCCCAATAACTTTGTTATTCTTAGGCGGCAGTTCATTGTAACAATTCGCTGAAACCTCGTCCCCTTGATTATCCAGCCCGTTTGAGTCGTCTTTTTCAGCTGGTGTGCTAGGTGAAGGCAATTCCAATTGTTCAGATATAATAACCTCTTTATCTGACGGCCTATCACGTCCGCTGTCAGTTGTGTGTGCCGGGAGGAAGTGTGCGTCGTGAATATGGATGGGTCCGTGGGCCATATTGCAGTAGCTTCGAAACCTTTAATAGCGGTTTTCATTGTTGCGCTTTAGACGAAAGCTGAACCAAAAAGCGTTGAAATTTCAAAGATAGTTACGACTTTCGCTGCATGGTTCCGTAGCCATTTTCGAAGCTGATCACTATAACGAGGATTTATAAAACAAACATCAAGCGGCTGAAGTCTGTGAGAGCAATGTGGTGGTAAAGAAACGCCACTCTCCCTCGCGTAGTCCATAACGTCAATGTTCGTGGTATGTGCTGAGTGGCCATCTGATATAAGGAGAACTGGGACCTGCTTTGATGCCTTAGAAAATACCACTAATTGTGGAAACCATACAAATAAGGACTCTGTGGCCATACATGCTGTGCTGTGGACCTCAGCGCAACCTCCTGCTGCCTGTCCTAACTCAAATTCTTTCTGCTTCTTCTTTCGTGGAAAAATAATCGTAGGAGGAATGTCAGCTCCGCTTGCTGACGTACTAATGAGGCTGGTTGCAGTTTTGCCCCTTTCTGCAGATGTTAACGATCGCACTGGACGGTTCCCTTTGCAAGCTGCGATGTTCGATTAGTTTTTAGCATTAACCGAGACGCCTGTTCCATCACAATTAGTTATTTGAGAAGTCATTAGTTTGTGATTGTCAGTTACATCTGTAAGCAACGAAAAAAACCTATCGACAGCTACTTTATTAAAATCCATGATTCTTGTACCAGATGTTGCTTCGGGCTTGCGAACAAACCCGCATTTGCTTCTTCATTGTTTCATGATGTAATAAAGATTTCGATTTGTTTTGCTCGAAATTTTCGAAAAGGTATCTGTGAAACGTGCAAAAATTGAAATGGCAAAACTGTGCACCTGCCGAAATACGAGTGCGTATACTCATTTGAAAAAATGTTCCTAAACTGCTTCTGATACGCTAGAGGTTACCTCACAGTAAACAGCAATTGTAGTTGACCATTTGCCTGCACCGTATAAAGTACGGCCAATAAAATATTTTTGTAGGGAGGACACATCATCTCATCCTAAATGGAGAGTTCATCTATACGTGTAAAAGTAACCACTTGTGCCAGAGGGAAGCGTGTTGGGAGCCTTACTGTTCATGTTGTATATTAACATTACAGATAATATAAGAAAGCTCACATATTTCGAAAATGATGCCGATATCGACATTGAGGTAACAAAGGTCGTGTGAAGCGATATGCACATACAGGGGATAGTAAAAATGTGACCACCTATACTTGCATCTACATGGATACTCTGCAAATCACATTTAAGTGCCTGGCAGGTTGTTCATCGAACCACCTTCACAAGTCTCTATTATTCCAATCTCGCATAGCACCCGGAAAGAATGATCACCTGTGTCTTTCCATACGAGCTCTGACTTCCCTTATTTTATCGTTGTGGTCGTTTCTCCCTACGTAGGTCGGTGTCAACAAAATATTTTCGCATTCGGAGGAAAAAGTTGGTGATTGGAATTTCGTGAGAAGATTCCGTCGCAAAGAAAAACGCTTTTCTTTTAATGATGTCCAGCCAAAATCCTGTATCATTTGTGTGACACACTCTCTCATATTTCGCGATAATAGGAGGACGTGCTGCCTTTCTTTGGACTTTTTCGATCTACTCCGTCAGTCCGATCTTTTAAGGATCCCACATTTCCCAGCAGTATTCTAAAAGAGGACGGACAAGCGTAGTGTAGGCAGTGTCCTTTGTAGGTCTGTTACGTTTTCTAAGTGTTGTGCCAATAAAACGCAGTCTTCGGTTAGCCTTAACCGCAACATTTTATATGTGTTCTTTCCAATTTAAGTTGTTCGTTATTGTATAATAATAATGGCGTGTGACGAGGGCCTCCCATCGGGTAGATCGTTCGCCTGGTGCAAGTCTTTCGATTTGACGCCACTTCGGCGACTTGCGCGTCGATGGGGATGAAATGATGATTAGTACAACACAACACCCAGTCCCTGAGCGGAGAAAATCTCCGACCCAGCCGGGAATCTAACCCGGTCTTTTAGGATTGACAGTCTGTCGTGCTGACCACTCAGCTACCGCGGGCGGACGTTAGTTATTGTAACACCTAGTTAGTTAGTTGACTTTACGGCTTTTAGATTAGACTACAACTTCTCTGATAGTGATTGGTCCATTCTGCTTCACCAGCAATATTGCGGGATCAGTAACGACCTGATTTGCGGATATTGCGGGCGTACCTTAACTGGCTTCTGTCTTCATTGATTAGCGGCTACCTTTGAAATGGTTGTACCACTCCTTTAGCCCTGCAGTACCCATTACTTTGTCCACAAACACACGATGGTTTCAACTTGAGAATCGCCAAGCTTGGAGCCAAATGTGATGTAAAGACGTCATTTTGCTCAGAATACTAAATCCAACGTGTACGACTTGCAAGTGTTCCGAAGTAGTGGAGAAAATCAGGTATGTGTGCTAAATATGCCTGAAAACATGAGCCCATGCGCGCCCTGATACCATTGTTGATTTCAACAATTGAAAAAGGTCGGATATTTTTTGAACAGCTCATGTATATAAGCCATCGCCAGTGATGTCGAAAGAGCAAGATACCCCTAACTACGCCAGTTGTATAGGTAGTTCGAATGGAGCGGTCTATTGTCTGACGTATCTCCATAACAGCTCCGAACCGAATACCCCAAAGTTCGACAAATGGTTCAAATGGCTCTGAGCACTATGGGTCTTAACATCTATGGTCATCAGTCCCCTAGAACTTACAACTACTTAAACCTAACTAACCTAAGGACATCACAAAACACCCAGCCATCACGAGGCAGACAAAATCCCTGACCCCGCCGTGAATCGAACCCGGGAACCCAGACGCGGAAAGCGAGAACGCTACCTTTACGTCAGGAATCAAGCTGAGCTCAGAAGGGCGCAATTCCGGGGCTGTCTCAGGCCGATACTGATCTTCGGCCTGACGTGGCTGCTTGTCCTGTTCCAGGGGTTGCCCCTCAGTCTGCAAGATCCGAGCAGTCGCAGAGGGTGGTCTTACTGGTAGTTGGGAGCTCCAACGTCAGGCGCGTAATGGGGCCCCTTAGGGATATGGCAGCAAGAGAGGGGAAGAAAACCAATGTGCAATCCGTGTGCATACCGGGGTGAGTCATTCCAGATGTGGAAAGGGTCCTTCCGGATGCCATGAAGGGTACAGGTTGCACCCATTTGCAGGTGGTCGCTCATGTCGACACCAATGATGTGTGTCGCTATGGATCGGAGGAAACCCTTCCTGGCTATCTGATTTGGTGAAGACTGCCAGTCTCGCTAGCCGGATGAAAGCAGAGCTCACCGCTCACCATCTGCAGCATCGTCGACAGGACTGACTGCGGGCCTTTGGTAAAGAGCTGAGTAAAGGGTCTGAATCAGAGGCTGAGATTGTTCTGTGACCGTGTGGGCTGCAGATTCCTCGACTTAAGCCATAGGGTGGTGGGGTTTCGGGTTCCGCTGGATAGGTCAGGAGTCAACTACACGCAACAAGCGGCTACACGGGTAGCAGGGGTTGTGTGGCGTGAGCTGGGCGGTTTTTTAGGTTAGATGGCATTGGGCAAGTACAAAAAGGGCGGCAGCCTCAACGAGTTCGGGGCAAAGCAGGACATGAGGGGACCAAGCAGCAATCGGTATTGTAATGGTAAACTGTCGAAGCTGCGTTGGTAAAGTACCGGAACTTCAAGCGCTGATAGAAAGTACCGAAGCTGAAATCGTTATAGGTACAGAATGCTGGCTGAAACCAGAGAGAAATTCTGCCGAAATTTTTACAAAGGTACAGACAGATATAAAGGATAGATTGCATGCAACCGGTGGTGGAGAGTTAGTCGCTGTTAGTAGAAGTTTATCCTGTAGTGAAGTAGAAGTGGATAGTTCCTGTGAATTATTATGGGTGGAGGTTACACGCAACAGCCGAGCTAGGTTAATAATTGGCTCCTTTTACCGACCTTCCGACTCAGCAGCATTAGCGGCAGAACAACTGAGAGAAAATTTGGAATACATTTCACATCAATTTTCTCAGCAAGTTATAGTCTTAGGTAGAGATTTCAATTTACCAGATATAGACTGGGACACTCAGATGTTTAGGATGGGTCGTAGGGACAGAGCGTCGAGTGACATTATACTGAGTGCGCTATCCGAAAATTACCTCATGCAATTAAACAGAGAACCGACTCGTGGAGATGACATCTAGGACCTACTGATAACAAACAGACCCAAACTTTTCGACTCTGTATGTGCAGAACAGGGATTAGTGATCATAAGGCTGTTGCAACATCCCTGAATATGGAAGTTAATAGGAATATAAAAAGAGGGAGGAAGGCTTACGTGTTTAGCAAGGGTAATAGAAGGCAGATTTCAGTCTACCTAACAGATCAAAACGAAAATTTCTGTTCTGACACTGACAATGTTGAGTATTTTTGGAAAAAGTTCAAGGCAATCGTAAAATGCGTTTTAGACAGGTACGTGTAGAGTAAAACTGTGAGGGACGGGATAAACCCACCGTGGTTCAACAACAAAGTTAGGAAACTACTGCGAAAGCAAAGACAGCTTCACTCCAAGTATAAACGCAGCCAAAACCTCTCAGACAAACAGAAGCTAAACGATGTCAAAGTTAGCGTAAGGAGGGCTATGCGTGAAGCGTTCAGTGAATTCGAAAGTAAAATTCTATGTACCGACTTGACAGAATATCCTAGAAAGTTCTGGTCTCAATTTAAATCAGTAAGTGGTTGGAAACAGCATGTCCAGACACTCCGGGGTGATGATGGCATTGAAACAGAGGATGACAGGCGTAAAGCTGAAATACTAAACACCTTTTTCCAAAGATGTTTCATAGAGGAAGACCGCACTGCAGTTCCTTCTCTAAATCCTAGCACAAACGAGAAAATGGCTGACATCGAAATAAGTGTCCAAGGAGTAGAAAAGCAACTGGAATCACTCAACAGAGGAAAGTCCACTGGACCTGACGGGGTACCAATTCGATTCTACACAGTACGCGAAAGAACTTGCCCTCCCTTTTAACAGCCGTGTACCGCAAGTCTCTAGGGGAACGGAAGGCTCCAAATGATTGGAAAAGAGCACAGGTAGTCCGAGTCTTCAAGAAGGGTCGTAGAGCAGATGCGCAAAACTATAGACCTATATCTCTGACGTCGATCTGTTGTAGAATTTTAGAACATGTTTTTTGCTCGAGTATCATGTCGTTTTTGGAAACCCAGAATCTACTCTGTAGGAATCAACATGGATTCCGGAAACATCCATCGTGTGAGACCCAACTCACTTTATTTGTTCATGAGACCCAGAAAATATTAGATACAGGCTCCCAGGTATATGCTATTTTTCTCGACTTCCGGAAGGCGTTCGATACAGTTCCGCACTGTCGCCTGATAAATAAGGTAAGAGCCCACGGAATATCAGACCAGCTCTGTGGCTGGATTGAAGAGTTTTAACAAACAGAACACAGCATGTTGTTATCACTGGAGAGACGTCTACAGACGTTAAAATAATATCTGGCGTGCCACAGGGGAGTGTTATGGGACCATTACTTTTCACAATATATATATAAATGAGGTAGTAGATAATGTCGGAATTCCATGCGGTTTTTCGCGGATGATTCTGTAGCATACACAGAAGTTGCAGCATTAGAAAATTGTAGCGAAATGCCGGAAGATCTGCAGCGAATAGGCCCTTGGTGCAGGGAGTGGAAACTGACCCTTAACATATGCAAATGTAATGTATTGCGAATACATAGAAAGAAGGATCCTTTATTGTATGATTATATGATAGCGGATCAAACACTGGTAGCAGTTACTTCTGTAAAATATCTCGGAGTATGCGTGCGGATCGATTTGAAATGGAATGATCATATAAAATTAACTGTTGGTAAGGCGCGTACCAGGTTGAGATCCATTGGGAGAGTCCTTAGAAACTGTAGTTCATCAACAAAGGAGGTGGCTTACAAAACACTCGTTCGACCTATACTTGAGTATTGCTCATCAGTGTGGGATCCGTACCAGATCGGGTTTGCGGAGGAGATAGAGAAGATTCAAAGAAGAGCGGCTCGTTTCGTCACAGGGTTATTTGGTAACCGTGATAGCGTTACGGAGATGTTTGACAAACTCAAGTGCCAGACTCTGCAAGAGAGCCGCTCTACATCGCGGTGTAGCTTGCTCGCCAGATTTCGAGAGGGTGCGTTTCTGGATGAGGTATCGAATATATTGCTTCCCCTTACTTATACCTCCCGAGGAGATCACGAATGTAAAATTAGAGAGAGGCTTTCAGATAGTCTTTCCTCCCGCGAACCATACGCGACTGGAACAGGAAAGGGAGGTAATGACAGTGGCACGTAAAGTGCCCTCCGCCACACACCGTTGGGTGGCTTGCGGAGTATAAATATAGATGTAGATGAGTGTGGTGCGTGATGCGGCGCTCCCCATCCCTATATACCGATCAAATCAGTCACGACTTGAACCGAGCGTGCCCGAACATTGTCCTACAAAATGATGGCCGCCTCCTGCAGAAACCGACGCTGCTTCTTTCTCTCAGTTGCTTTTCAACTTTGTAACACAGTCTGTTTCGTTTTAGAGTCCAAACCGCTTAACAGATATTGTTCAAATTTGTCATGGAGACAGTTTGAACCCTTAGAAAGAACATAGCCCACTTTAAAAAGCAAGAATTTTTTTTTTGAATCAGTGAACGTAAACTACATTAAAACTTACTTATTTTGGTTGTATAACTTAAGAATTCTATAATGTATAAGTACTTCAGTAGTCGCCGCGCGGGATAGTCTCTCAAACGAAATTGCTCCCACGTCCGAGGCCTTTCAATATCACGTCTTCCATTCCGCTTGTAGTTAAGAATATTTTGGGGAAGTCTTCACGATATTTTTGAATTTTTTAGTTTCTGTTGAAAATACTTAATTTTTCTCTAGTATCTTCATTCCTAATCATTTCTTGTTGTGCAGCTCTTCGAATTTCTTAGGAACCTCATCTCTGCCGTGTGATTTTTTTTTTGCTTTTTTTTAAACCATGTTTTCGCTTTCATAGCATAATACAGGAACCGCGACCACGTTATAGAATTTCGGGACAATCTTTTTGTACTTTATTGCCCAATATTCAGATAATAGTGTCACAAACAGCTTAGAATTTGTGTAATTTATTTTAAGTATCAGAGTAAAAATCAGATCTTACAGCGTAGCCTAAATGAAAGATTAAGAGACCAGTTCTAAAGCAGGATTTTCCAAAACTAGTTTTAAACTGACTGAGTATTTTCCTCGGAGTGCACTTATTTTCGTTTTGTTCCTAGAAATTTTAAAGTTGTATTCATTGCATATTTCGTTCAGGTGGTATATAGATCTTTGGAGGTCATTTCGTGAACGTGAATCATGTCATCTACAAACAGAAGCACAATCAGGTATTTCTCATTCGTTATCCCAATTCCTTTGTCTTGTCATAGTTCCTGCTTTCATTTATGAAGAACGAAGTCAATGTAAATACTAAAAATGCTGACTTAATCTGCTCATTTAAATGTATACCGAACGAGCTGCCGCAGTGGTTATTACATGGTATGATGATGATGATGATGATGATTGGTTTTTGGGGCGCTTAACTGCACGGTTATCAGTGCCTGTACAAAGCTCCAACCTTTACACAGTCCAGTTTCGCCACCTTCACGGATGATGATGAAATGATGACACCACAGACACCTACTTCCCGGGCGGAGAAAGCAACCCAGCCGTGAATCGAACCCGGAATCCCATCACCAACAACGCTAGCTTCTACACGACGAGCTGTCAACTAGTACACTAGACTCGCATTCGGGAGGATGACGTTTAAATCCGCATCCGGCCATCCTGATACGTTTTCCGTAACTTTCCTGAATCGCTCCAAGTAAATGCTGGGATGGTTCCTTTGAAAGGGAACGGCGGACTTCTTTTACCCTTCCCTGACGCAGTGCCAACTCCTGCTCCGTCTCTAATGACCTCGACATCGATAGCACATTAAATGCAATCCTCCTTCCGTCCTTCATTTAAAGGCATAGGTTTACGCAATAAGTCGGGCGTTAAAAGTTAAAAACTGCGTACTCGTCTAAGGCAGCATAATTTCATGGCGCGCAAATTATCGAGACTATATTCACCGAGCATTTGTGAAAGGCAGCACGTGGCGACTTCCAACAAACTTCACACATAATTTCGAAACTTGGCGAAACTTTTTTTCCCCTCTGACATCCCTGACATAATGATGAAAGGAAAAAGACTTTTATCACTTCTACATTTTCGCTGATCGTGCAGTAAGGTGTCAGCATCAGGCTTGATGTTTCACTTTATTACTTCTTTACTACTCACTTTATTCGCAACACATTTGTCAGACAGTATCCACAAACGTCGCCGAATGTACCTGAAAATTATAGAATTGTACAACACCTAGTTCAGTACATAAATATTGAGACGTTTTCGAAAAACTAGCTTCTCTTACAACTGAGGGTCTTCAACTGCAAAGGGTTATGTTTCTTCAGGTCAAGTTTTTAACACATTAACTGATACGGAATGTGAACGAACTTCTGAAGGTGTTTTACGAATGGGACTTCCAGTTTTCAGACAGCAATTTGGAGGGGAGAAGGGGGCCGTGGTTACGCGGTCTATTTGGAACTTCAGTGTTTTCGCAAATGATGCTGTTGCCTGTAATAAAGTTCTGTTTGAAAGGAGTCACGCCTTCATAAGATTTCAGTGTAGTGCAAAGCATGACAACTTAGTTTAAATGTTCCCGAAATGTAAAATTGTTCGGTTCACAAAACGATATAACCTTATCCTACGAGTATAGTGCAGCGAGTCAAACTCGCTATCGCTCAACCCACATGAATACCTGGGTGTAAAAATTTCTAGAGATTTGAAATGGAACCGTCACATAGTCGCAGTCTTAGGGAAATACGGTGGATGGCTGCAATTCGTTGGTAGAATTCTAGGAAAATACAATCAGTGTACAAAAGAAATTGCTTACTAATCACGCTTGCGACCCATCCCCGAATATTGCTCGAGATTCTTGGATCCTAATCAGATACAACTGCCCGGCGATACTGAATGTATACAGAGAAGGGCGGCACGAATGGTCACAGGTTTTTTGACCCGTTGGAGAATGTCACACAGTTTCTGATCAAATTGAACAGGCAGGCGCTTGGAAAGAAACGTAAAATATCTAGAGAAAGTCTACTTGGAATATTTCCGGAGGAATCCTTAACTGTTGAATATAGGCGAATGGTAGTCAATGGAGGGAATGACTGCGAATGATCGTTCGATTTGCGTTCTCTTCCGTAGGCTGCGATGCAAACCAATCCTGGTCATATTCCCGGTGTGAGATGTAGTTGGCAGCTCTGTAAATGCTGACCGGTGAGTCGCTTAAAGCCCAGGTGAAATTAATCTCGGAGGGACACATCACGCTCTCAACCGACTAAGCTTGTCCCCTAAGGATCGCCTAGAGCCTGTGACTAGTGCATTGAATGTAAATACGGAAAACTGCAAAAACTCACTTTTTCAACTATTTGTAATTCCATTAACTAGTTTTGTAACCTTTACAGACTCATCTTCAAATGTGGCACACAGAATTTCCGTCTCTCTGGCGTGGAGACAGAGCGACAGTTACATGGCGACATGTGTCGGAAAACCAGTTATTCCACTTACTGACTAACGGACAGTTCATGGTAGACACAGACTATCCCGTGGAAGAGTAAAGTATCTCGAGGAGACCTAATTAGAAAGTTTCTAGAACTGACGTTACATGATGAAAGTAGGAATGGAATATACTTAAACCGCCTACGTATTGTAACTGTAGGAAGCGTGAAGACCAGAAGAGACTAAGCACAGCACGCACAGAGGCTTTCAAGCAGCCACAGTTCGCACGCTCCATACGTCAGTGGAGTGGGAATAAGTCCTAATAACTGGTATACTGGCAAGTTCCATCTGTCACGCAATTCACGGTCATTTATAGACTACAAATTATAAGCTGCCTATGTTTTGTTTAAATTTGGATTACAAGAAAATGGGCGTTTTGCAAAATGTCCTACATAAGTCTCCTCTTCATCAACACCACCACCATGAGTGTTCTGCCCTAGGGCAGGTCTTCACATGTAGTTCTCCATGCAGTCCCATCATTTGTTACCCTCTTGTTTTCTCACAACTATTTTCTGTTCTTACGCTGTCCACCACCTGGTATGTTCTGCGTCTTCTTCTTCTTCTTCTTCTTCTTCTCCTTCTTCTTCTTCTTGTATTCACCATTTCCTTCATACCATCAATAAACAATCTCTTCTCATTCAGTGTCCATGCCAATTGTGTTTGCTCATCCTGCTACCTTTAAAATTTCTCTCTGTTCTCCCAATCAACACCACCTCATTTCTCACTGTGCCTGCCTATTTTATCCCCTATCAACGCACCCACATAAAAGCCTCCTGTTATGAAACGTCTCGTTGGCAATTGCTATACGTATTTTCACCTCCTTATTACTTCCAATGTCGTCCATAATAGCACGTCGCAGTTATCTAAAAACACTAAATTGTTGTGTATCTTCCTGCCTAACATTATAGTTGTTCTTGCTTTTCTTGCACCTATCACCGGACATTTTGCGTTTTTCTTATTATTTCTCATTCCAATTTACTCACGTCTCTTGTTCAATTCTTTTAACATTTCAGTCATACTTTCGCTCTCTGCCAATAACACCACATGATCCGCGAGTCTAATACATTCTGCTCTCCTAACAACAACCCGCTCCCGTCTATGTCGTTTCAAACGTTTTTGAATGACATGCTCCAAATATATTTACACACTAGGGAGAATAAACGTACCCCGGAGGACTTACCCCAGCGCGATGGAAATCGATACACGTGATGTTCATTCATGCCCAATAGTATCCGAACGACCTGAATTGAATTTCGCCTGATTCACATGCAACCCACATAGCGCAACTGTCTAGCAGGTCTCCTTATCGCTCCTTGGTACAGTCGTTTGACTATTGAAAGTGGTTCCAACAAGTCACCACGAGAAAAAACTGTTCTGTATTGCAATAACTCAAGATGCAAAGTAATACCACGATACTACAAATATCACCTTATCACAGATAAGATTGCCCTTAAGGCTTGTAGCTCACATTTATTACAATAAATGACATACCTGACATTTTACCACTCTCATTATTACGTCAGATAGGTAATGCACGTGGTAAATTCGTCGTATTCATGATTTACTCTTCAAAGTAACATACCGTACTTATTATTTAACACAAAATAAGATTAAAAATTAAAGATATTCACGAGCAGCTAATTGAGAATATTTATGAACTTCAAATGACACGACGAACCGTCTCGTTCTGCATATGGATGCAAACTCAGGTCATGCAGACTAAGCAATGATTTCGTGCCTGACGGATACTGACTGTCACTCCTGATTAGGCATACAGAGAGTGATATACCTCGATTTTAGACAGAGCCAGTTTGCAAATTCCAACTTTAAATTACATATCGCAAGTATTTTTGCCGGACGCGAATTCCTACCCAGCACCTATTTTCACTGTTAACGAACGACGAGAGATGTTGAATCTTGGTTCTTAACAAGTAACTTATTTGAATTGCCGTGAGGTAAGGCTTTGTGTTGGACAGGGGTTCGAACTCAGAACTTAATCGGATAGATATCGACGCACAATCAACTGTGACATTTCGGGTTTTCTCGGCAGTAGCTAGATGTTTTAACTGAAATGACGAGACGAAACATACATTTTTTTCCTTCCCAAGACTCCAACCCGGCATCTATCGCTGTTATATTCTAGAGAAAACGAACGTTAAATATGGGTTTGTTGCACCAGCAGCGACATGTGAGCGTGTTTGAACTAGAAATAATATGACGAAGAGTTCAGTGCTCACTGGGAATACAGCTCCACACATCATATCGCTTTTGACTACACACAAAGATACGTCAGCTTCCGAATTTTTGTCCAGCTCGGACTAACATCTTGAACTTACAGTGATCTCGCAAATAGTTCTGTGTCTCACTGGGTGTCAAAAACGTCACATATCGTTAGTGTTGACAAAGAATGAAAATACATTAAACATTAAAATAATTATCCACCAGCAGATAGGTGTTCTCATGCTAGAGCTTGATAATACATAATGAAATCTATAGTGCCGGGCCAGGATTCGAACCCATTCACGCGCAGTATGTGGAGATGTTGAGGAATCTGCAGTTCTGAACAAACAACAAATTGTAGACGTGCTGTATTCTCACGAAGGGATCAAATTCAGCGTTAAGTACGGTCTAAGTTGCATTCCCAGATCAGAACCGATTTTATCGACATACAGAAGCTCATATAAAATATGGACTAAATGTCCTGTGAGCCTACATAGCGTTTGTTTCGTCACTAGAAATAAATAACAAGTATAAGAAAGGTTTCTACGTGTCGCCGCTCCAGTCTTTATTGTGATTCATCCTAACGTCTACTTTGTAGTAAAGGAATATTATTTTTCATGTTAATTTCAGACCACAATGTCATTATATCTTCTTCACTTGGTGTAGCCAGAAGAGAATGGAATCTGTCTCTCCTTATCTAAAATCATTGACAGAAGTTGGAATCGAACCCAGTCCATAGATATACAAGCATATTATAAGTATGTGGCTCATTTTTCTATCGTAACGCCGTTGCACCTCTCTGGATGAGAATTGACACACAGGCTTCCTGTAGTAATTTGCAGCAGGTTCAGTAAATTCATTTACTTGGTTGACCGAATCACAATGAACTAGCTGCCTCGACTACCCAGTGCATAAATTCGACTTTATTTTGTAATCACCGAAATAAAATCACGTACCTGCCACCTACACAGAACAGCCAACAGTGTAGGATGCACAAATTTGAAAAGGAAGTGTTTCTTTCCACTTGAGCTACTGTATTGCGCCATCTCTTTGTTGAAAACGTCGTGCATTGCAAATGTCGCATTTCATAAGTAAAGTTTTGTATTCCTAGAAACCCAAAATTTGTTTGTCAGCTGCGGGAAGAGGAGTTACCCGTTGTGCAGCATTGTAAGTTTTCACCATTGCACTATGAGCCGAAAGTATTTTTTTGCGATTTCCTTATCGATGTTTTATCTGACTGCTTGTAGCTCTTTCACAGAAGGGATAAAAACGTTACAGTCAGCGAGACTGGAAGTGCGAACCATAACAGATGCTATTTCTCAGGTCAGCGCATTACCATAGAGCTGGCGTAGAAGTACGTGTCTTAGCTTACTCTTACGAGTTCGATAATGTCTAGCACTCGTAAACCGCTATTTAAAGGACGAGATTAGTTGCGATTTCCACGTGCAACGACTTTTCTGGGCTGAAAACCGTAAATTTACAATCTTTTGTTACACCTAACGTGATAATAAATCAGATTATTCAATGGAAATGACAGGTAAAATCAAGTGAACTTTGAGGATAAATTCCGTGCGCACCAGGAAGGAACTCGTCGAACACAGAGTTGCAAAACATACGTTGCCTTGTTGTCAAATCTCAGTTACAGTACCAGCAGAAAGAAGACGAACCGATGTGATCGTACAGCGGGCTGGGAAGTGACCATAGCTGGTGTCTCCAAGTCGCGGTTGCTACGGCCTGGAATACGTAATGCGTCTGATTCGCATTTCTGTAACTAGGTTTAGGGACTGGAGCGTGGTTACTAATAATACTCCAAACTAACTGAAAACTAAGCATCATATACCAGTAACTCTCACAGTTGTTTTTATATTCATTTCGTAAGTGTACTAAAAACTAAGAAGCTCATTCAGAGACGTTTTGATGCCTCGCCGATAGTCGAGCAAAACAAACAAATAAAGAAAAAAAGAATGTGTGTGTGTATGAGAGAGAGAGAGAGAGAGAGAGAGAGAGAGAGAGAGAGAGAGAGAGAGAGAGAGAGAGAGAGTCAAAAAGAATGAGAGAGAGTAAGAAATTGTTGTAAAGAAATTGAATCATGGTATGTAAAGAAATCTTTCATTAAAATTACACGTTACACATCATTACGAAATATCGTATTCATGATCTATGAAACAAAAATTGATCTAATGTAATCTAATCATATCATATTGATGGCTATCCATGAAGAGTCATGAATTACCGAAATTTTTGCCAATACCAGTAATGAAATCTAAACTTGAAAATAAAAGACAATTTTTGTAATAAACCTGGACTCCTAACAAGACAATTTCGTCCCTGTTAACTAACCACGAAAGATGTCTGATATACCTCCAAGCTCAAGTAACTAAGTGCGCATGCATTTAAAGATTAAGTGCATGATGTGAATTTATATGACGGAGATACGAACCCAACACGTAATCGTATTGTTAATTAAGTAAAATCAAATGTTACGTATCGCTTTTCCTTACCAGCTGCTAGGTGTTTGAATCTAAACTAAGGATACAAACTTTTGTACCTAAGTGACAATCTAACTACACGCCTACCGTGCATCCACAAATATAGCTTCAATATCAGTTGCTTACTCACCAACGGTAAGGTGTGTGCGTGTTTGACAAGAAATAATGACACCTATTGCGATTGTTGGCAACACATGAATAGACATTAAAAGCGCACGTTGGTTTTCACTAGCGGGACGGTGTGCACGTTATAGGGCTTGAACTGAAACTATGAATATTTTTGTATTGGATCAGGATTCGGACCCACATCCTTACCTTTGGAGGAGACCTAGAGAAGGTTGCAGTCTTGCGAAAAGGGACGAAATGGTTGAACTATAATGTCCCGAGAGCTTCAGATCCTCGAAAGAGGAGAAACGAATTCGAATCACAGTCCAGCACCAAATTTTTCAACGTCTCTAGTTGAATCAATTACAAGTAAAATAAGAGCCCCATCCTTTAAATGGCTATCGGTTCATAAAATAAAATAAAATTTTCTAATGTAAGTAAGTTTACTGGCGACTGTATTTCTGTTTACGATGACTTCCGCTATGTCATTTCCCAACGTAACCTGGCTCTGCCCAGTTGGTAATGATGGAACGTGATTTGTATTGCGAATTCTGGATTATAACGTCTTTCTTTTGAGGTTACCAGACGCAAAGTAAATCTGTTTGTGCTTCTTAAAAGTAAATGTCTGAACCCACGCATTGCTCCTGTGATAGTTCCACCAGGCCACTGTGCCCACATTTCCCAGCCCCAGGAGTGAGCTGCAATGGATGATGTGCTGAGCTTACAAAAGTAGTCACGGTGGATAAAACGCGAGTCTATTAAATGTTTAAGTAGAAAAAAGCTTCTGACGCGGAGATTATGCTATTCTCATGTCAGCAGGATGTAAAGACCCTTGTAGACATCATAGGCTCGATGTGAAGCCATTTTGAAATGTTCACAAATTCAGATATTTTCTTAGTTCGTGAAGATCCACTGGGAAGTGTGAAGTTACCGGATAATTGGATTATTACCGACATTATTACTATCATTTTCTTCATGCCGCTGCTGGAACACTGTACTTGAATATAAGTTCGTGCCTTTTGGTCACTATACAAGTAGTTTCCCAAGAAGAGGTTCTTTCTCTGTCTACAGAATTCTTTTCATGTTAATATCAAACATCAGCAATTACTCATAGATTACATTAAAACTAAAGTAATCGATGAAGACGTTACTTGATAACAAAAACGCGCTGCCATTCTTCTATTACTTGCGCCTAGAAATGGCTGTCGAGTGCTGCCAAACCAAAAGCTAAGATATGTTACTGCCTGCCGATATACGTTCGAATCCCTGCCCAGTACAAAGCCTTACCTCACGGCAATTCAAGTAAGTTACTTGTTAAGAACCAAGATTCAACATCTCTCGTCGTTCGTTAACAGTGAAAATAGGTGCTGGGTAGGAATTCGCGTCCGGCAAAAATACTTGCGATATGTAATTTAAAGTTGAAATTTGAAAACTGGCTCTGTCTAAAATCGAGGTATATCACTCTCTGTACGCCTAATCAGGAGTGACAGTTAGTATCCGTCAGGCACGAAATCATTGCTTAGTCTGCATGACCTGAGTTTGCATCCATAAGCAGAACGAGACGGTTCGTCGTGTCATTTGAAGTTCATACATATTCTCAACTGGTTGCCCGTGAATAACTTCAATTTTTAATCTCATTTTGTGTTCAATGATAAGTACGGTATGTTACTTTGAAGAGTAAATCATGAATTCGACGAATTTACAATGTGCATTACCTATATGACGTAATAATAATGAGAGTGGTAAAATGTCAGGTATGTCATTTATTGTAATAAATGTGAGCTACAAGCCTTAAGGGCAGTCTTATCTGAGGTAAGGTGTTCCGTGATATTTGTAGTATCGTGGTATTACTTTACGTCTTGAGTTATTGCGATACAGAACAGTGTTTTCTTGTGGTGATTTGTTGGAACCATTTTCAATAGTCAAACGACTGTACCAAGGAGCGATAAGGGGACCTGCTAGACAGTTGCGTTATGTGGGTTGCATGTGAATCAGGCGAAATTCAATTCGGGCGTTAGGATAGTTTTGAGCATGACTGTACGTGTAGGGTCAAATGAATGATTAGAGTTGAAGAAAAACTGGATGATTAATTCAAGACAAAGAGCTTCACAAATTGATAAGTCGATAACGTGTTGGGCCACCCCTGGCCTTTCCGCGGTCAGTTACTAGGCTTGACATTCACTGATAAAGTTAGTTTATACCCTTCTGACGGATATCGTACCAAATTCAGTTCAGTTGGTTCGTTACATCCTCAAAATCGCGACCTGCTTTAAAGAACCTGCCCATTGTGCTCCAGATGTTGAAAATTGATGAGAGATATGGCGATCTTGCTGAGCAATTTATTGCCTTGCGTGTACAAACACGTAGATACGATATCCGTGTGTGGTGCGTAAATTGTCGGTAGGCACCTCACTTAGTGTCCCGAGCAGAGTTCAAGCCGCCATAAAGACAAAGGGTGGACGCACTGCATATTAATGTCCACTAACAGGTGTCGGTACACTCACTGATAGGATAGTGTATTTCGAAATGTTAGCAGAGGCCAGAAGTTGGAGCATTTGGTCTTCCTTTTTAAAGCTTACGTGGGGCGAGTCGTAGAATCTCTAAAAAGAGACACCTCTAGCAACACTAGTTGAAAGTGGCCTTCAAACTAGCCGTCAGAGCTGCCGTAGCCGAGACGCCCCCTGGGTAAACGCTACGGATTTCTGCAGTCGCGCCTCGCGATCTGTCACGAATTATGGAATGTATTCGCAGATACCAATTGTAATACGACAACGGCTATACAGTTTGCTGGAAACGTACAGGATGTTCTGAAATTCCCATCACTACCTGCTACAACTTGTAGAGGGGACTGAGTACATAATACTCTTATTTTAAATTGTAACCTGTCTCCCGAGACGTACCGTATACTAGAACCACTTGAAAACATGTTGGTAACGCTGTCACTTTGATAAGTAATTTGTTACATTGAGGAGCCAAAGAAATATCGTTTAAGGTCCCCGCGAGCACGCAGAAGTGCCTCAACACGCCGTGGCATGGACTCTACTGATGGCTGAAGTCGCGCTGCCGGGAACTGACACCATAAAACCTGCAGAGCTGCCCATAAATCCGTAACAGTAAGAGGGAGCAGAGATCTCTTCTGATCAACACGTTGCAAGGCATTCCAGATATGCTAGTTAATGCTATAAAATTTACTAGAAACGTACAGTATGTTTGGGGAGTTTGGTGGCCAGCGAAAGTGTTTAGGCTCGGAAGAGTGTTCCTGCAGCCACTCTGTAGCAACTGTGGTTGTGTGGGCCGCTCCATTGTCCTGCTGGAATTACCCACTTCCGTCGGAATCCACAATGGACACGAATGGATTCAGGTGATCAGACAGGATGTATCTAGACGTATCAGGGATCCCACATCACTCCGAATGCGCACGCTCTACAACGTCACAGAGCCTCCACCAGATTGAACAGTCCGCAGTTGACATGCGGGGTCCATGGAGTCATGATGTTGTCTTCATACCCATACACGTCCATACTGTATATACATTTTGAAATGAGACACGTCCAACCAGGGATTATGTTACGAGTCATCAACAGTCCAATGTTCGTACCGATGGGCCCAAATGAGGCGTAAAGCTTTGTGCTGTGCAGTCAGCAAGGGTACACGAGTGGGCCTTCGGCTCTGAAAGGCCATGTAGATGATGTTTCCATGAATGGTTCGCATGCTGATACTTGTTGATGGTCAAGCATTGAAATTTTCAGTTATTTTCGGAAGGGTTGCACTTTCGCCACTCTGAACGATTCTCTTCAGATTCCATTCTTGCAGGATTTTTTTTCTGGCCGCAGAGATGTTGGAGATTTATTGTTTTACTGGATTGCTGATATTCACGGTGCCCTCGTGAAATGGTCGTACAGGAAAATCCCCACTTCATCGCTACCTCGTAGATGCTGTGTCCCATCGGCCTTGCGCCAAGTATAAAACCACGTTCAAAGTCATTTAAATCTTGATAACCTGCCATTGTAGCAGCAGTAACCGATCTAACAACTACGGTAGACACATGTCTTACATAGGCGTTGCCGGCGGCAGCACCATATTAAGCCTGTTTACATATCTCTGTGTTTGAATACGTATTATTATAATAGTTTCTTTGGCATTTCAGTGTAGATGTGACCGAGTACATCTATTGTTCTACAGTTTCACTCTTTAATAACCAAAGAATCAAAAAAATCGGTCTTCAGAGACACTGGTTTTACAGGAGGGCGTTTTCCAATTTGAAATTACAATGATATTATTTCCTTCAGCTGCTGACGGGCGTTAATAGATATCAACGAAGACAGGTGAAAATGTGTGCCCCGACCGGAACTTGAACCAGGGATCTCCTGCTTAGATGGCAGTCGCTCTATCCATCTGAGCCACAGACGGCACAGAGGATAGTGAGACTACAGGGACTGTCTCGCGCACGCCTCCCGCGAGACCCACATTCTCACCTTTGTATGTCCACACACTACATTCGTAGCGTCCTTTCGCACATGTCCGGAAGAACAGACACAATATCCATATAAATATATTTTCCAATTCGCGTGCGCTGCGTCTCCACGGGGCACCACAGACGCACCTGCTGACGGTGAAGACACCCATAGTCGAAGACGTTGTGCAATGGCAACGAAAAGCGTGTGGGGAGGAGTCAGACGTTGTGGACAACGATCTTGATAAAGGCGACCAGCAGCTCTTCCAGTACTGTGCGCTTTGGCCACACAGGATACTCGTGTCGGTGTATTCGGCAAAAGTGTACTCAGAAATGTTGCTCTAACACTCACAGTCACATGAACGAGACTCGATCCAGGTCAGAGAGGAGACAGCCGTCAAATGACAGCATAGGATCAGACGTAAGTAACCCCCCCCCCCCTCCAGTGATTATAACCCTGTTGCATACCACATTAGCGAAGGTGTATTTATACGGCTGTAGCACGGATATACCTTTCCATACATGGGCTCCTCTTCAGAATATCGTCACTCAGTTCCCTAGAAGTTTTTAACGGGAATTTTGCAACATCCTGTATCTCTCCACTAACTATACAGTTCTTTCCAGAATTAGATCCCTCTGCAGTGGAGTGTGCGCCGATATGAAATTTCCCGGCAAATTAAAACTGTGTGCGGGACCGAGACTTGAACTCGGGACCTTTGCCTTTCGTGGGCGAGTGCTCTACCATCTGAGCTACCCAAACACGACTCACGTCCCGTCTAAACAGCTTTACTTCTGCAGTACCCCGTCTCCTACCTACAGCTGTTGCACGACATTCGAAATATACGGATGTATTTCAGAATTTCGGCGTAATGCAACTTCGCAGAAACATGGCTGAATTTTCCTGTATATTGTTATCATTAAAACCAAGCACTGTCTCTGTCTCCATATCAAAAAGTATTAGGTAATATTTTCATCATTTCTAGCACTATTAAAGTTGGTAGGTGTAGGAAAAAATACTACTATCATTCTGAAAATATCGTTGAGAAGCGATAGAATTCCTACAAACAAATTTAAGAAAATCATTTTGGGTACTAGGCCATGTCATTATACAACAGTGAAACAACTAAAATAACGACATTTCGACCATCATTTGAACGATCCTCTTCAGAGCGAATAAATGCCACGAAATTTCAAATCAGCAGCAGCGAAATGAAAGGTCGATTTGGAAACAATTTCTATTTCTTCTTTCTTATCTTCGATTAATTTCCCAAATATCTCGTTCGTTTCGTATGTTGCTTTCTTTATACAAGGTGCTCAACATTTCTAGAGCTTGCAATTTTACCTAGTAACTCATGCATGCAAACGTCATCTAACGAGGCTACAGAGCATCAAAATACAGGCACCAGCCCCGGCGAATGTATGTAAGTAGAGTGTGATGCCGTGATTATTTATCAATTTGATCATGTATCATGTTCCGGAAGTTACAAGGGAATATCGTTATCATACCTCTGACGGCGGAATACAAGTACTGGTACCGTTGTTGCTAACTTTCATAGGTGGTAGTATGGATCAAAGTAAGAAAAAAATGTCCGGTAAACATGGGCTACAAAATGCATACCTGAGGCGCTATGAGCACTTGTTCAACAGTGGAGATATGTTTTATGCTAGCGAAGATGAACAAGTCCTCACAGCTCTTAAGGTATGCATTTTACAGCCCATGTGTACTGGACATTCGGTCCATACTACCACCTCTGAAAGTTTCCTGCCCTACATCTTAGCTGCAACACTACTGGTACATACTGTCACACGCAACAGGAATGTCTTCTCTTCCAATTTTCCGTTATAGGGACATAACCTCAAATTTATACATTTATCCATCTCCATCATCATAGAAAATTGGTAACATCTTCATTGAATCTTTCTGTGTACACATATTTTACAGACTCCAGCGCCTGTAACTTCGATACCCTGTAGCGTCGCTGGATGACGTTTCCAGACATCGATTCCTATGTAAAACTTCATCTGGTAGGTCCCCTCTACAGACGCGATAAGTGTGTAGCACGACGTGTGAAACATTCTGTATGCAAAGTGAATAACATGGGTGAATGGGCTAGAACCGAACCGCCCCCCCCCCTCCCATTATCTCTCTCTCTCTCTCTCTCTCTCTCTCTGTCTCTCTCATTCTCTCACTTTCATTCTCTCACTCTCTCTTCTCAACTATCAACTGCCAGCTTTCCTTTATGTCTTTTAAGTCTTAAAATTGCTGTCTGATTTCTGGCAGAGCTCTAGATAACATGCCGCTCACTGTATTTTGTCGCTGGTTGCATCATCTTAAATTCAAACTGTATATTTTGCTCAAAATTGTCAGAAGTTATTTTGTAACATCTATAGATGTTATAAATATGGGTTGAATTTCTTCAACCGATCTCTAGCGGCTAGTGTGTTCTCTCAAAATCGATTTTCCTCTAGCTCGTCTCCTCTAATTCCTGTGTAAATATTTTGGATCAGTATTTTCAGCCAGGACGTATGAAAGTGATGGTTCGATAGTATCCGCACTTATCACTATTTGCCTTATTTGGTGTTGGTGTTATTTTTTTCGTTTAGTCTGAAAATTTAGCAGTCACGTCAGTTAGCATAGATGTTGAGGAGTGAAGCAGCAAACGTCGACAGAGTGAGTCCTCGCCGGTGCTGATAGAGCCTTCTGGTGGCGGAGCCCTGCACTACAGACAACTGAGTGTGTGAGGAACTAGTAGCGACATCTAGCAGCGAAGTGATGAACAGCAAAATGGCCGCGAAAATTGAGTGACTTAAATGTCTAGTTGCTGTTTATTTCTTCCTTTACACTATTATTACAAAACAGATTACGGCATCACTGCTCGGTTTGTCTGTTACCGTATTTTTGTGTATTTCACACATTACAAAATAGTTCTGTTCTGATAACATATAATGCAAACTACATCTCGAGCGACATTAATGTACGCAGCATGTTACATTCATCATTCCCTCTTCGTAATTTAGTATTACTAATAGTTTTGTCCACACTTTTAAGCATTAAAAATGGATATGTGGCTCGGAACAGGACTACTGTTACATTAAATGTTAACAACATAATCGCACAGTATAGTGAGTTAAAGAATATTGAACAGCAACGAGAACTGTAAGTAAGTTTATGCAGTGCAACGTTAGTGATATAATAGTACAACAGTAATAGGCGTTTTTCAGCCCTTATTTCTATTTTACAGTTTCACTCATTACTGATGGCAAATGCCTTGCAGAGAACGTAATATTCTGCATCTTCGGTCCGGCCTTTACAATCTCTTTCATTGAACTGCACTTAACCTGGAGAGGTAGTAATACAATTTTTTCTCTGATCTACAAGATACTTTTACAAAAAGTAGTGGCAGAGAGGTAGTCATGTAACTATTAATCGAAATATTATATGAACTATATGGGCGTGTTAGTAAAATCACCAAGAAATTCCTCTCATTAATTTTAAGTGTTATCTGTTTGATACAGCATTCAGCTCACATAAAACCACGAGAAATATCGTTTTTATAAAAAAAACAGTTTATGTCATTAGTGACCTGTGTAAAATCAAACATCTCATTTTGACACTAGAATAATTTGAGAAAAAAAGGCCTGTTTTAGTTTTTGAAAATGCAATAAGTGAAAACAATGTATTTTTAAAAGGTATTGTCAATTGTTACGAAACGATTTATTATACAGAATTTATTAATCGCATAGTAAATCATGATACAAAAAAGAACACCTTGTTGGCTTGTGATACAATATTTTGCATTTTCTTATGACTTTGAAATAATTACTGCTTTTTCAGCACTGAGAATGAGTAAAATACATTATGTAATATATGAATCAGTATGATAAACTTTTTTCGAATATTCATTGTTAACTACAAGAAAATGGCAGATGTTTGGGTATTTACCTCAGAAGTATTCAGCACACGAAGGATAACAAAAATCATTTTTTTGGTAAGGTTTTTGTTTCATAGTTTCCTACAAATATTACTGATACCACAGTGAGATATATTAAGTACCTTAAAATATATGTAGATGTGGTCTGGTGAAGAAAGTGTGTGAATTAAAATTTAAAATGCTTGCACCAGCATAATCAGGTTTAGTTTGTAGTGTGGGAGTGAGCTCCACGTGGGACCCGAAGCACGGACCCCACGGGGGTGCCCGGCATGCGCCACATGCCAAGGCAGAGGTGGAGGCTAGTGTTCGGAAATCTGAAAATTCCAGCGCCGGCCGGGGATTGAACCCCGGCCCGGCTGGGGCGAATAGCCCCAGCCGAGGCGCTGGAACGTTCCAGACCCCCTTACCACTAGACCACCGGGGACCCCGGCTGTTTCTTGCTCCATAGTCCAGCTAGTGGTCGTAGAGCACTTCCTGTTGTCCCCCGTGTTTACACCGAGGCAGCAGTGGCGTGGTGTAACAGGAAGTGTTTACTTGCGTCCGCTGGATGTCCACTTAGTGTACGACTTATTTACCCGGCTGCCGTTCGTGTCGCTATAATCTCCTTAGTTCCGTTACAATTACATGCAGGGACTGAAAATCTGCCTATGCAGTTGCACGCAGTCGCATCTCACTATTTGAACCTCTGTAATTCGATCGTGTTGTCAAGACCCATGTCAGAACTGTTTATCGAAGAATGCTCATGTGTTCGGTACATTTCATAAACGGAAGCGACTGGGATAACAGACAGCCCGTAAACATTTTGTAATGAAGTGTCAGCCGGTACGTAATACTCGATATCTGGAGTTGTTTTATCGGTTATTAAGATAATCGTTTCACCCCTATACACTTAAAAAATTCCCGTGTTTTCTTAATAAAGCATAAGCACAGTACATAAATCCCTCGCGAAAATGACATCGGAGAAGTACAAGTGTTCGAGTGCCACAGAAAACAAGTGGGTCCTTGAAGGTGTGGAACGGAGAGCAGAACTAAAATAAGATGTAACGTTTCGGGATTCCCTCATAGTCGCGTAGACACTCCAGAAGCAGGAAGATCCGTTTGATGACGTCTCTTGAGGAGCGAGGAAAAAATTCACTCTCAAATAACTACTGTACAAGATGCCTCGCCGCCTCTTGAAGGGTGTCATGGGATTCTGCAGCCGTGGACTCGGCGACCTGTGAGCCAACGCGGTGTTTCTGACCACATACATTTTAGCTGCGGGTTCTCCGACGTGCAAAGGAAGCCGCGACAATGGGGAGGCTCTGCGTGCCGTTTTGTAATAAGAACGCCTCTCCACATTTTATCGTAGGAATGATATAAATTTTAAACTTCTTAGATCCACCGAGTCATTATGTATTCTTAAAATATCTTTTAACTCTTTTTCAACACATATGTATCTTTTACCTCTTTCACTGAAGAAGCTGACCAACAGATTTTTTTTCAATTTCAGGTATTGGTTTTATTGCATTCTCCTTTAGCGTATTGATCAGAAATTGTAGGTTAAGATACCTTTGCCTTATTGAGTATCGTTTGCTATGCCAAACTTCGACAGCATTCATGGTCCTGTGCATCGAATTGATGACGGTAGATAGCTGACCGAAATCACTTTGAAATAAATTCTCTGAACGCAGATAACTTTGATACAGTAGTGTTAGGTATCGAAGTATTATCTAACGCAACTGAAGCCAACCTAAGAGTGAATTTATTTCGAAATAATTTTAGTCGACTGTCTGTCTTCACCAATTCCACATTTCAGGTTGTGTACTAGCATTTTCCATCTATTGACTGATTAAATAGTCTACGCCACTGGGCACTTGCTACGCTGTTACTCTCCATGCTTCATCAAGGCAGTCCGGTGGAAGATGGACTCTACAGCACACGTGCGGCAAGACAAACGAACTACTTCTTCATCCCTGTATTGCTCCACTAATCGCAGTTCTTGTATGTCTTCCACAGGCATTGCTTGAAATGAAAATTACAACTGTAAAATAAATGTCTCGGATAACACTGTTTTCATAGTTTAATTTGCAATCATTTCGAAGTAAAGCAATGCAGTTTTAAATGACAACCAAGTTATGACATTTCTCGGTTGAGAAAAAATATTTCACAATTATTTTGACTTTCCTCTGGTAAAAAAGCTAGTCTTCCGTGCTTCAGGTATCAACAAGTTGTTTCGAACACCTCTGAAACGTCCGTCCATAAGAAGAGCTTTATTTTCAAACATTTTCTCCCCTTCTTCGTAACTGATCACCAGGATTCATTTGTCAGGAACAGGGTTATTATCAGTCTCCAAAAAAACTTCAGTCACTTTCAAAATATCTTCGTGCTGCCGAATCCCTGAACTACTGCCACGGTTATGGGACATCCCAGAAGCTTCCCTTACACAGTGCAGTCTTTCTCATAATTCGTTATACTTGCGACGTAATCTAAACCTTTATCTCGCAAATCTTGAAATTGCTCTTTAAACCCTCCGAAAAAAGGCACTGTCTACTCACCGCAGACTGTTTCCCAGCAGTTATGCATTCGTTTCTCAATCTCCACATCTGTTTCGTCAGGTTGGGCGAGAAACTTACAGTTGAGCCGTGATTCTACCATTTACAATTTTTAAACTGCCGCTGCTCCTATTCCGTTCGGAGTTCCTGTACAAGCAATTCGTATAATTACCACATTTCCGGTGCTCCTGGCACCGCTTACCATCCTTTCCCCTTTCTGTTTCCTTTTCCTTTCCTTTTTCTAACCACAGGCTCCAGTCACATTAACGTGATCACCGCCTGTGTCCGACGCTAATGAGTAGGGTATGCGTAACGCGGAAACTCAGCCACTTATGTGACATCCAAAAGGACGTGATCATTGCCTTTCGGGCCACAGGTGGATGCATTTTCGAAACGGCAGAGTTCGTAAAATGTTGGCGTGTTGCCATATTTAAAGCACTCCGCGCATGGCGCTGTCGAGAGCCGACGCTGAGGCCGTTGTGGTGCCCCACGGTCCACAGAGGACAGGAGTTAAAGGAGACCGCAGGTGAATAACGTGCAACTGCTGAGCAACTGACCATGCACGTGAACCGAAGAGCCTACCGACAGTGTCTCCTCTAAGACCACTCAGCGAAAAATGCTATGTGTGGGTCTCCACAGCAGACTCCTGGTCCACACACCTATGCTGACTGCTGTTCGTCCGCGACGAAGGCTGGAATTTTCACGCCAGTTCTGCGACTGGGCGTCCACTGAACGGTGACCTGCGGGCTTTCCAAGTGACAGACAGGCGTCGGCGTGTAGGGCGCGATTCACCTGAAAGTGAACACCCTGCAACAGTCGGCGGCAGGGTTAGGACAGG
The DNA here is from genome assembly GCF_023897955.1 of Schistocerca gregaria. Classification (NCBI taxonomy): domain Eukaryota; kingdom Metazoa; phylum Arthropoda; class Insecta; order Orthoptera; family Acrididae; genus Schistocerca; species Schistocerca gregaria. Next base: position 1,767,076 of record NW_026061773.1, read on the forward strand.
AGGAAGGATCGTTACGATCTCACAAACGTTATCGTGACACTCCCGTCGTTCTGGAAGGCACAGTGGATGAGCAGAAATATCGGTCGGAACCGTTGCCACACCTACATCGAGTCTTTTTTCCCTCGGTATCTACCAGCAGAACAACTAAATCTGTGACACAGCTTGCAGTGTGAAAAGCACCAGGATGAGTTTGCTGTACTCCGCCGACCACCAGGCTTCCCGGAATCGAGAATATGTGGGACCACCTCGATGAAGCTCTTCCTATCCTGGGTCCTCAACCGAAAAACGTAGCGCAGCTAACTAAGGCACCGGCGTCGGCATGGCTCAGTACCTCACTGACTCCTACGCGTTTCTCAGTTGTCCGCGCTTCCCGTTAATCGTACCCCCCTACAGTAACTCAATGACGACACTCTCCCGTACACGTCAGCATCATCAACAGCCGCAGACTGCTGTTCACTCAGCCTGTCACCTCATTTATGTCTATACAGCATAACAGCTGTCTGTTACACTTCCTGGGACACTCCTGACGATATCCTTGTGTCTGATCAACGCTCGCCGTCGAGAACGTACTGGTATCTGTTGTAGACTTGAAGCCGCTCTCATATCTGGGAACCGACTCCGTATGCTCATACGACGCCCTTGGTTAACAGTGTGCAGTGGAGCACCGTGCCAAAGGCTTTTCTCAAATATAGGAGAGTGCAATGTGCTTGGGACCTTTCATCCGTGGTTTGCAGTGTATAATGTGCGAAAAGGGCAAGCTGCGTTTCACACGAGCTTTCTAAAACCGTGCTGATTTCTGGACGTAAGCTTTTCGGTGTCTAGGAAATTTATTATAATCATATTTAGAATACGTTCTAGGATTCTGCAGAAAATCGATGTCTGTAATTTTGCACATCCTTTCTGTTACTCTTCTTTTACACGAGTGTCACCTGCGATTTTTTAAACTGCCTTAGGTTGGACCCATTACAGGTGTAATATTCAGAAGGCAAATGTATATTGATCTCGTTATATACGGCTGCAACTTGCGCTTTTGCCAGTCCTTTGCGAAATACTGCTGGGCAAGAGAAAGGCGATAAATGCGAATGAAGTAAGTAAAACTGAAATTGTTTTAATTTCTTCGCTGTCGCCGAATCCTTTCCAAGCGATGCGTCCTTGAGCGGGTCAAACAGGTAGCAATAAATGCTCTACAAGTGAGGTTGACTTTTGAAGTTTTTCTTACCAGTCAAGTACAATGCAGACAGCTTCCATTCTCCATAATATCAGCAATATGAAAATGAAAATTCACGAAAGTCAAATCTGGACTGTAGCGATAATGACGCAGAGTCTCCCAACCCATTACTGTTTCTTTTCCCTTCCAGTGGTTTCTTGGATCAGCTGCGCTATGTTTGGGCGAGCGTTGTTGTGTAATAGTATCACGTCTTTTCTTTGACATTGGCGACCCTTTCCTCTCGTTTTCGGCTTTACTTTGCTCATCACTATGTGTGAGTGGTCAGCGCTGCATCCTGTACGCTGATCTTCCAAATAATCACCAAAATACAACTACTTTGGCATCCAAATGATGGCCAGCATCACTTTCCTCGCTGATGCTCCAGTTTGAATTCCTTTCGGACAGGTGAACTAGTGTGCTTCCATTTCACTCCTTGTCTTTTCGAGTCGGGTTCCCCATTTTGAACGAAAGTTTAATCACACGTTAAAATCTCGTTCGAAAAAGGTTCACCTTCACGTTCATAGCACTCTTTGTTTCCTTGTGTTGTGTGAATTCTCTCGGGACCCACGTTGGACTTGTTTCGCTGTACTTGAGCATGTCAATGACGACGTTGTGGACTGTGCCACTACCTGTTGCAGCTATTTTGCTATTCAGTTCAACTGCAACACGTCGGCCATCAGGAGTAATGTCGTCAGAGCCGGCTTTAAGCGAAGGAGGAGACAGTTCAATTGGCCGGCCACGGTGTTTTTTTATTAGTCACTGAAGTTAGATTGTTTTTGAACTGTCCTACGTATTTATCAAAAATTTCCGTCGTTCGCACAGCTTCGACCATACTGAAAAAACGTTAGAGAAAATATTTCGGCCGTTTTCCGTCTTCTGAAAGGGAAAACGCATCGTTGAACGTTGTTCAGTTAATGTGGAAACTTCAACCAGATACGCCATTCTCAATTGCAACATTAAGGTTATAAATAAAACAATTATTTTTTGTCAGCCGCTCTTAGCTCATCACAGTCATGCCATCCTAAAGTCATGAAACTACAAAAATTCTTCCTACGGACTATTCGACTTCATTAATTTGCTTTGCAGGGGAAACTCACGAAGGAGTATGCGCTTAGTATTTAGTCGGTCATTTCTAGTTGATGAGAAAGTTAAAACAAACAAGTAGCAAACCATTGCTCATTTATTTAGGAACAACATTTATCAGATACAGCTGAGTAACGTTTAACCCAAACCTTAAATGTCATATATATGACACTGCTCGTAGCTGCATCATCTGGCAAGAGTACGCACTAACACCAATAACAAGAAAATGCACCATGACTTTCGTAAACTGTGCATTCTTCATGCCACTGTTGGGAGCAGACATCACACTCAATACAGTCTTCCGTGACAGACTCGTTTTAGTCTTCACCACACCTTGGGCAGTTCAAGACATGAAGTTGGAATAATAGACAATTGTGAAGGTGATTCGATAAACCCTATGCCTGGCACTTACATATGATTTGCACAATATCCATGTGGGTGTAGATCCCTCCTTGGATTGTGCCCTGGTTGTTGCTGAAGATGATGGAGCAGTTTAATCCAGATTAGCCACAGAGATTCTACGTTGTTCGTTACTGATATTTTGTCCCTCCTTGGTTTAGTTTGTTTTCCTAACAATGCATTTTTGTACGTAGACTCAAACAGAATTCCGGATGTTTTTGCAGCTTGCTTTAGATGTTCGAAAACCTAAAATTGTGCAGTTCACAAAACGAAAAATCATAGTGTCCTATGACTACAGCATCAATAACTCTCATTTTCAGTCGGTCAGCTCACACAAATACCTCGGTGTAACACATTGTAAGGATACGGAATGGAAGCAGGACTGAATAAAACTCAAACGATTTCTACACCTGGATAAGCGTTCGACAATGTAAAATGGTGCAAGATCGAAGTTGTGAAGAAAATAGCTCTAGGCAGAGACGGGTATATATTAGTACAAGACCCAAGAGGAAATAAGAGTGGAAGATCAAGAACGAAGTGCAAGGATTAAAAAGAGAGTAAGACTTTGATGTAGTTATTCGCCTATACTGTTCAATGTTTGTATCAAAGAAGCAATGAAGAAAATAAGAGAGAGGTTCAAGATTCGCACTGAAATACGGGTTGAAAGGATATCAGTGACAGTGTTTGCTGATAATATTATCGTTGTCAGTGAAAGTGAATTACTACAGGATCTGATGAATGAAATATACAATATAATGAGTGTAGAATTAGGGGTCAGAGTAAATCAAAGACAATAGTGATGAGATGAAGCATAAACGGGAAAAGCGAGAGTCTTAACATTGGTGATAACGAAGTAAGAAATGGAACCATCACATCGTGTCGGTCAAAGATAATGGTGGTGGCGAACTGTAATTTATTGTTAGAATTAAAGAGAAATATAATCAGTGCACAAAGATGATCTTTTTTGAACTATTGGTGCGACCCATACTCTAATATTGCTCCATGGTGTGGGACCTGTCCCATATACGAGTAGCAGGGGATATTGAACTGTTCATAATAAAGACAGCACAGGTTTGTTTGGCTCACAGGAGAATGTAACAGAGATGCTGAAGAAATTGGGAGATGCCTGAAGATACACATAAGCTATCCCGAGAAAGCTTACTTGCCAAATTTCTAGAACATACCGTAAATTTTGAATATACGAGGTGTGTTAAAAGAAATTGGGAACGTTCGTAATTTCGCGCCAATGGCGTGTTGGGGCGAAATGCAGTTGACATCCCTGCACGCGCGTGTGCTTAATGTGTAACTGCGGGAAGTTTCACTGTTGTATGTCTGTTAGCTTATTGTTCAGTGCTGTATTGACTAGAACGTTGTGTCGCACAGTTGGCGAACTTCGAGAGGGTATAGTTAGAGGAGCAAAGCGCCTGCAATAAATTTTGCGTGAAACTCAAGAAAACCGCCGCTCGGGGTAGCTGCGCAGTCTAGGGGCCTTGCCACGGTTCGTGTGGCTCCCCTCTGTCGGAGGTTAGAGTCCTCCCTCGGGCGTGGGTGTGTGTAAGTGGTGCAAGCCTAGGGACTGATGACATCAGCAGTTGGTCCCATAGGAACATAAGAGCTAAACTCAAGAACACCTCTACAGAGACACGCCAAATGATGCAGGAAGCCTACGGTGATGAGTGCTTAAGCCGCACTCGGTGTTACGGATGGTTCACACGGTTTAAGAACGGCCGGACGGAAGCTAAAGACGACGCTCGTCCTCCGACTTCTGCCAGCAACGCTTGTGTCAGGAACGTCAACGATCCTGTGCGTGCTGAACGAAGACTGACTGTCCGAGAGATTGCAGAAGAATGTAACATTGCAGTTGGATCGTGAAATCCTAATACAGCGTCTTGCAATGTATCGTGTTGCCGCCAAGTTCGTGCCACGGCTCACGAGTCAAGAGCAGAAAGACCTCCACCTCCCAATCTGAGAAGAGCCTTAGGTTCACCCAAATGAGAACGAGATGTTCCTTAAGAAAATTATAACTGGTGATGGGTCTGCAGTTATGACGTTGTCATGAAGGTTCAATCTTCACAATGTGTAGGGAAATGTTCTGAACGATCAACATATAAAATAGCTTGTCAGGTCAGCTTGGCCCTTGCAGACATTTATTTTCAAAGTTGAAAACCAAGTTGAGAGGACGAAGATTTGTAACGATAGACGCACGGTCCAGCGAAAGGCGAACCAAGTCTGCTCCCAGAAGTGGAAACGGTTTATCAGTCGTGGGGGTGATCATATACAAATATGTGAAGGTAAGCGTAGAAAATTTTTGTGGACAAAGTTCCGGAATTTTTTAAACAGACCTCTTAGACGAAAGGTAATGAATACAGGCAAGTGGTCTGCAAATGTTCGTACGCTTGAGTTCGCTTCCATTCGCTGCTGTTGAAACTGGGCTTAATAATAATATTCCCTGTGTGAGATGTAATTGGAAAACTATGTAAACGCTGAGCTGTGCGCCGCTTACAGCCCACGCGAAATTATTCTCGGAGGGACACATCATTATCCCCTTCGTGCCTAAAGTTGCTTCGGCCAAACTCAAACTCAAACTCAATTGCCAGGCCGATAGCTCGTTATCCTACTGCTCTGCAAGTAACACTTGGTCTGAAACCATCTGTACGGTTATGTAGGTTAAGACACTGCAGCCACTCAAAATGGTGGCTCCACGTTTGCGAGTAACTGACGAGAAAAGAAATTCTGAATTTTCTGTGACACTCCGTAGCATTAAGAAAGCTGAGTGACGTTAGTTGGTTGTGAGGTGTAATGGAAAGGATAATAGCTTCACATGTTGTGTTCGGATACCAAGATTTAAAAGCCTGAAGTCTTATATTTCAGAAGCAAGGAGCGTAACAATCAAGTGATTTATGAACAGTACGTGCACACATTTTTGCTCGGTTGATTTTAATTGAGGTTGCAACGTGCAGGTCAAGCAAGTACCGTACTGTAGAGAGGTTGAGCAAGAGAAGCGTTTGGAACATGTGTTTACCCTTATTTTGGATAGTTAGCTTTCTTATCTGAGAAGTAATTGTGGCTAGCCCTTGACATGCATCACGAATTCCTTCGTCGTTCAGTCTAATATCGCCTTCCCCCCCCCCCCCCCCCCCCACACACAATACCCTCCACCTCTCATGATTTTGAAAATAAAAGTGTTCCTAGAAAAGTTGTTCACTGTACAGTTTATTTATGTGCCAAAGTTAGTGATAATGTGGGGGAGGGAAGGCCACAGACCTCAGGGAGGGGGGGGGGGTGGTAGGACAGGGGGTACTGGCAAATGTCTGATGACACTCAGGAGCAACGGTCTAAGAAAGGCTGGGAACCACTGTTCAACTGCCTGTGAATGTATACTGAACATAAATGTGGAAAACTGACACAACCCACTTTTTGAATTTTTTTTAATTCGAGTTAACTAGTTTTGGAACCGTTTGAGGGACATCTGAAAATGTGGCGCACAGAATTCGCGTCTTTATGTCTTTAGAGTGAATCTGGGTACTGGCTCTTTGACAATAAGACAGAGCACTCTTTAATGTATCGCCACGAGCGGCAGTTAAACGGCGACATGTATCGCGAAACCAAAACACCTACTTACCGTGGCAGCGTGGGCGCTATTGCAGTTAATATCCATCTAGCAACTTGCGTTTTAGTTGTCTGTTGGCCACTGGTCAATCTCTTTCCATTGTAAATATAAATACGAATTGTCACCATATATCACAAGCATAACGTTTACCACAGATGTACGTTACAAAGATCTTCACTTAAAAATACAGCATACTTTGCTCTGAAACAATTTTTTGGATTTTTGTGCTTATAACACGACGGCGTGCTGAGAAGATAATGACTCGGTCTGTTTTATTTGAAGTCAGTAACATTCCACATCTTTACTATGGATATCTGCAGCCCTCTGCTTCGTACCGCGTTACATAGCGGTGTGTGACGTGACTATGTTGGGGGTGAGAAAAAGCTCACAACACTAAAAGCACGAATTCGAAGACTTCGTCCGCATGTGGAGCACACTCTCCTTGAGCACGGCAGTGCCAAACTACACACGATCGCTGCGGCATCTGCAGCAAGCCGACGTCCTTGGTTCACTGCCGTCGATCATCCTACACACAGTCTCGATTTTCGTCTATGTGCAAAACTAAGAAAACCTTCGAGCACTTCAATTATTTCAAGCGGTGCAAGCAGAGGTAAGGTTGTGGCTCTGTTAACATAGTCGAACAATATACTGTGACGGTGTCAACAAAATAGTATCTAGTTGGGGAAATTGTGCTGGTTCCGAGGGTGAGTGTGTTGAAAACTAAATTTATTGACGTGAAGAATACCGATGCAGAATGTTCATGAAGTTTGTTTTATTTAAAAATCTTTGTGACTTTTCACTCAAAACTTGTCAACATTACTTTTCTGTACGTCCTCGTACAATGGATGTCTCAAAAAATACGTACATTGATCAAAATAAGTGTTAACATGAATGCTTTTAACAGCACTAGGTTCAAAAAATTTTAACTCTATGCCAATTGCAGATTAATTTTAATGGCAGCTAGCGCGATTATATGAGTGGACTATTAGATTTAATGGTGAGCATTTATGTAATTTTTAAACATTCTCTGCCTTGTCATTCTTCCTCTCTTAAGTGCCTCGTCTTCCAGTAACACTGTCGATCGATAGCATGATCTGTTGTCCGTCCATGGTTTTTCAGACCATTGATTCAGTGCTGAACCCAAACTGCTGGTCTGAGTTATTTAGCCTGGATAATCCTGTGCGTCGTGGGTCACGTATGCCATTAATCTTTCAAAGAAATGGTTCAAATGGCTCTGAGCACTATGGGACTTAACATCTGAGGTCATCAGTCCCTTAGAACTTAGGTTTAAGTAGTTCTAACTAACCTAAGGACATCACACACACACACACACACACACACACACACACACACACACACACACACACACACCCGAGTCTGGATTCGAACCTGCGACCGTAGCGGTCGCGCGGTTCGAGACTGAAGCGCCTAGAACAGCTCGTCCACAATGGCCGGCCATTAATGTTTCATTGAATTATTAATTTCAACAAGTTTTATTTATTGTTGCGAAATTGCGCTACCAAAACAATCGAGTTTTGCTATGTGGATGCTGTTGAGAATTTCTGCATTTTCGTACCGCTATATTTTTGACTATATCTGTCGATGGTGTTGTTGTTGTCTTCAGTCCTGAGACTGGTGTACACACGCGAGACAGATTATCCTGTGAAAGCTGCTTCATCTCCCAGTACCTACTGCAACCTACATCCTTCTGAATCTGCTTAGTGTATTCATCTCTTGGTCTCCCTCTACGATTTTTACCCTGCACGCTGCCCTCCAATGCTAAATTTGTGATCCCTTGATGCCTCAAAACATGTCCTACCAACCGATCCCTTCTTCTAGTCAAGTTGTGCCACAAACTTCTCTTCTCTCCAATCCTATTCAATACCTCCTCATTAGTTACGTGATCTACCCATCTAATCTTCAGCATTCTTCTGTAGCATCACATTTCGAAAGCTTCTATTCTCTTCTTGTCCAAACTAGTTATCGTCCATGTTTCACTTTCATACATGGTTACACTCCAAACAAATACTCGGAGAAACGACTTCCTGATACATAAATCTGTATTCGATATTAACAAATTTCTCTTCTTCAGAAACGCTTTCCTTGCCATTGCCAGTCTACATTTTATATCCTCTCTACTTCGACCATCATCAGTTATTTTACTTCCTAAATAGCAAAACTCCTTTACTAATTTAAGTGTCTCATTTCCTAATCTAATCCCCTCAGCATCACCCGATTTAATTTTGACTACATTCCATTATCCTCGTTTTGCTTTTGTTGATGTTCATCTTATATCCTCTTTTCAAGACACTGTCCATTCCGTTCAACTGCTCTTCCAAGTCCTTTGCCGTCTCTGACAGAATTACTATTTCATCGGCGAACCTCAAAGTTTTTACTTCTTCTCCATGAATTTTAATACCTACTCCAAATTTTTCTTTTGTTTCCTTCACTGCTTGCTCAATATACAGATTGAATAACATCGGGAGAGGCTACAACCCTGTCTCACTCCTTTTCCAACCACTGCTTCCCTTTCATGCCCCTCGACTCTAATAATTGCCATCTGGTTTCTGTACAAATTGTAAATATCCTTTCGCTCCCTGTATTTTACCCCTCTGTCGATGGTATCCTTAATATTTTTCGATACGATCGCATTTCAAATGCCTAATAGAGTCCATGACTCAGCTCCATAGAGTAGGACACCGAACGTGTAACATCGAAGTAGTCGACTGCTCTGAAGGTTCTCAGCAGTCGCCGCGGACTAAATGACTGCAGGGGACTCGATGCATTGGCCATAAGTTTTCTAGTAATTCTGGAGATTTTCCTTTGGACTAAGTATGAAGTCGTTCCTTGTTGCTTAGATCGTGCAGGTTTCAGACCGATTGTGTTAGTATTGCTACACTACTAAATGTGTATCCACCACCATATCAGGGTATATAATGAAACGGCGGCCCTCTTTCGTCATGCCTTACAAGGAGATATCTCCAGCGGTAGGATCGACTTTTTGGAACCATCTATACGGTTATGTAGGTTAAGCACCCAAGTATCGCACACTGCAGCCATTCATCCTGTTGAGTCGACGTTAGCGAGGAAGTGACGAGAAAAGAAATTCGGAATTTTGTGTGAGACTCGATAGTATGAAGAAAGCCGAATGACATCAGTTGGTTATGAGGATAATTGAAAGGATACTAGCTTCACATGCATGAGGTTGTGGGTTCGAATCTCACCAGAGAAATAAATCTATTTAGGTCTTTATCGAAGTGACATTGATAATCATATTCCTTCAACTGATGTAAATATATATATAGATTTTTAGTTCCACTCCTGGGTCACGTGATTCAATAGTGATATGAACTTCTTCATTTGGTCTGGTTTTTCTTCTTATCATCCCTTCTCCACTGGAAATATTTGTTTTGTGAACTTTTAATTATCTTCATGTATCAATTCGATTTAATGCCTCCTGTTTTTATTACCCTGTATTTTCATCTACGTTATTGTGTACATTATATCGATTTCTCACTTTGCTTGAATTTTATTTTACTTAGAAAACATTCTCTCATTTATGTCCTCATCTACACTATAATTTCCATAGTGCACAAAGATTTTATGTTATGTTTTAAATATTTGTATATCGATTACCATGCAAAAAAAGGCACGTCTCCCAAAGAAAAACGTTTTTTCACATTAATGCACAGTCAATATAAATAGATTATTTCGTCTTTTGTTTTTTAATTCATTTATCGGAGTTTTGAAGTAATTCAATAGTCAAACAGATAGGTGTAATAAATTACACATTCACAAACAAAAATTCCGATTGGAAGAAAAATTAAACAAATGGAAAAGTTCATACGGTGACTAAAACGATGTGACAAAAGAATAGAACGAAATAAATTACATTTAAACCAATAAATAGAGTACAAATAAACATCAAAGTCATTTCTATAAAGATTTAAAAAAAATTACTGCACCTGACGAGGCATGGTTAAGCTTCTATCGTAACCATTATGACACGTAACCAGACTGTGGAATACGACTTCCTTCACGCTATGTAGCATCACGCAAAATTTTGAAATCTTTTCCGTCAGTTACTTTCAAACTGAGGGCCACCTGGATGCAGGGATCTTAAGTTGCACTACGGCTTATTTGGATTCAAAAAGTCGATCCCACCGCTGGGGGCTCTCCTTGTTAGTTTTAAGAGTAACAAACGGCTCATTTTGAAATAACAGTAATATCGCAGTCCAGTAGCGCCGGACCCTGCAAACTTGAAAGACAACTCCAGCAAAGGCAAAGAAAATGTTACTGTAGCAAGTAAATTACTGTAGGCAACTGAACAACAACGAAATAATAACAATAATTGGTTCGCAGGAGAGCTTCTGTAAAGTTTGCAAGGTAGGAGACGAGGCACTGGTAAAGCTGTGAGGACAGGGCGTGAGTCGTGCTGGGGTGGCTCAGTTGGTAGAGCACTTGCCAGCGAAAGGCAAGGGTCCCGAGTTCGAGTCTCGGTGCGGCACCCATTTTCAGTCTGCCAGGAAGTTTCAATAATAATAATAATAGATCCAGTCATATTAATATGACCAACTCCTATTTTCGAGGTCAACGTGTAATAACCCATAGACTCCAGGAGATAGCATTAGTAGGTGATGAATGGGGGTGGGGGGAGGAGGCTGGAAACAGTGAAGTCGTTGTCATAATGCGTAAAAGGGGCGATTTATGTGACGTCCAACAGGGCATAATCGTTGGCTTTCTTCCCAAGGGTGGAAGCATTTCCGAAACGGCAAAATCTGTAATCTTTTCACATGCCACTGTATGTAAAGTAAACCGTGAGTGGCAAAATCTCGGTATTCTAATCCGGCTCCAAGGCAAGTGTGTTGGACTACGGGCAGTAGGCGACACAGGTGAACGATAGCTGCAGATGTGTGTGCTGGCGAGAAGACGTGCAACTTTTGTGCAGCTGACAGCCCAGGCGAACCGAGGGCTGCCACCAATGTTTCCTCAACAACTTATGGGCTTCCGCAGTGGGCACCTGGTCCCTGCACCCACGCTGACTGCTCTTCATTGGCGTTGAAAGCTTCCATTTGCACGCCGGTACCACAACTGAAAGTCCACTGAGTGCTACAGGTGGCCTCTCCATATTCATCACATTTTGTGCTCCATCGGACAGATTGAAAGCAAACGCCCTGCAACCCTGAGGGAGTGTTATGGTGTGGGCAATGTTTTCGTGGCACTCCCTGGGTGATCTCGTTGTTCTGAAAGGCACAATTGATCAACCCTAGTACGCACCTATCCTTGGGGACCAAATACACCCCTAGATGCACGTGTAACATAGCTCGCAGTGTATGTGCGTGGTTCTGAAAGCTCTAGGATGAATTTACCGTACTGCCCTCACCACCAAATTTTCCGCCTTTAAACCCAATCGAGAATCTGAAAGGTCACCTCGATCGAGTAGTTTGTGCCACGGATCCTCAATCGATAGAATTCTATCGCAGCATGACAAGTACTGGGGTAGGAATGGCTTCTTATGACTGTCGTTACATCATTGACTCTATTCCTGTACGTCTCGTGCTGCAGAAGGTGTTTATTCGGTATTTTAACACGTGGTCAGATTACTGCGACTGGACAGTGTAATAATAATAATAAATTTCGCTTATTTCAGTGCCCTCGTTTAAGTCTTTCAATTGGACGGCACTTTGAAGACATGCTTATCATTAACGTACTCCAGTTGTCCAACCGGGGAAAGGGAATCGGCAGTTTAACGTGGAATCCGCACCACATGTTGTTTCTACCGACTCCTCATATCATTGAGAGGTGAAGGCTGTATTAAAAGCAGACAGAAAAATTTATTTGTTCATCTGGGATTCGATCCCGAGATTCTCGATTTGCAGGCACGCGCTGTGCCGGTAGACCACCAGGTCCAACAGTTACGAGACGGTAATCGAACTGTATTGGCAGAGTATTTCGTCGTATTTTGCGTCAAGTAAATGTGCTGTGGTGCAAGCCAAAGTACATTCACGCTAAGGGCATCAGTTCCGATCCCAGAAAAATGTGCAGCCAGAGCAGTATTGTAAGTAAAAATCAAACTCTTCCATTTTTCTTACCGAATTGCTATACATCTAGAAAACAAACCAAAATTGTGAAAACATTTCATACAAGATTACTGACAAATTTTTATGAGTAAAAATAAACGGGTATGGTAATATACATGGAGGTGAATGAAAAGTAGTGGCAGTTTGGCTATAATTCATGTCAGTCTTCATTGACTAAAATTCACTTTATCACATTTCCGTCTCGCGTCTCGATCACTTTCCACACCCACATGAAAGATGTCATACACTGTCTGTGCATCCATCTGTGATGATGTCTCGCTAGGACCGCCATATGGTGTCTTATCATTTGCTGTAAGACGTGCCACGAAATACTTCGTTCATTTGGGTGATCAGGCCATAATTGGGGGGACTCTACCGGATGAATACGGTGGATGTCCCAGTATGTCCCGCTGCCACGTATGCGGTGCTCCTGCACAGGGCTCGTCGTTTGGCGTCGTGTAAGTTGGTAGAATGCAGCACTGGAGGGAAAGATTGTTGCGCGCTCCGACCACGTGCCCTTCCAGTCTGCACCCAAGCACGTTTTTCGTGTTTCCCAAACATACTATTAAGGCACTCGAGCTAGCCTCTCCAACTCTGAGAGAGTACACACTGCAACTGACTCAAACACGACTTGTGCTGCTGACTTTACTACTTCAGCCCACCATCTGTCAGCAACAGAAAGTGTGCGTACCGAATGACTCACATCCGTCATATTATGGCATTGTGCTACCACTTTTTATCCAACACATGCAAAGACGCATGTGTGACTACTTGTTGTCTCCCATCTTGGTAGTGGCCTAATTATTGGGAGATTTTGAAGTGCATTATCTATACGTGGTGTATCAAAAACAATCATCCGACCTGGGCCGTCTATATTTCTGGAACTAAGAAACATATACAATGAATACAATGAATTTTGTCCTTTGATGTACGAAAACTAAAAAAAGTTATTTTCATCCTTTTCATTGGTGTTCAATATGCATCGTTGAGATGCACGGAACATGTCAATGCGGTGTTCAAATTGTACCAACACTGCAGCAAGCATGTCTGGAGTTACAGTTTCCACAGGTGCTGTTATGCGATGTCTCAGTTCATTTATTGCTGTTGGTAATGTAGGTACATAAAGAGTCTCTTACAAAACCATACATATATAATCACATATAGTCGGGTGCGGTGACCTTGGAGTCTAGTAGTCTAAGGGTGAGTGATTTAGTCCAGTGTGAACGATCCATCGTTCAGCAATCGTTTGATTTAGAAATTCCCACACTTCCAGATGCCACTGTCGCGGTGCCCCATCGCATTGGAAAATGAAGTCGTTCGAATCAAACTGTGGGAAGAGAAAGTTTTCAGGCATATCGAGATATATGCTTACTGTAACAGTGTTTCCGGCAAAGAAATATGAATCATACACATTTTCCCTCTAAACTGTACAAAATACATTAAATTTAGGAGAGTCTATTTTATGTTGTACACCTTCATGTGGTTGTCCCGTACCTAATATAGTCACATTATGACAGTTCACCTCTCTGTGTAAATGGAGTGTTGCCTCGTCACTAAACACTAACTGTGGGAGAAAACGGCCATCCTCCACCTTGACAAGAGTGAAATTATGGAACTTCACACGATGTATCGCCCTCACGAACAGCTCGCATTAGCTGAATTTAATATTGTTTGATGCATAAACGTCGACGCAGAGACGCCAGACGGACATCGGGGACGTGCTGAGCTCTCGAGCTGCACGGCGAACGGATTTCTGCGGACCCCTCGTGAAACTGTGGCGGATGCGTTTGACGTCTGTGTCAGGCATTCGGGGACGGCCCGGCGATTCGCCTTTCCGCAAACCTTCTCTTTCTCTTAATCGTTGATGCCATCATCTAATGCTCTGTGCTGTAGGAGGATCATCATCGTACCTTGTACGAAAGTCACGTCGAACACTTATTACTGCCCACACTGCGCCAAATGCAGAACACAAAACGCTTCCTGACGCCGCGACACCATTTTTACTAGGACTGAAATGGTCGGACAGTGCTGCTGCCAAGCGGTAACCATGTAAAGCCGTAGGGTTTGCTCTTTCCAGCAGTACGCTATTCACGCACATATGTCGAATAACATAATAGTTACTTTTTTTAAAAAAATCGGTTGATCCTTTTTGATACACCCTGCATATTTACACCCTAAGCAGTACCACCAATAAATTATCCCAGTGTGAAGGAAATCGTTAGATGTGATGTACGTGTAAAGGCAAACAAATGATAACAATTGCTGTTAAATTGGGTGACTCATTCAGGAGAAAGTCATAACGCGTTGGGCCACCTCTGGCCCTTAAGGAAGCAGCTATTCGACTTGATCTTCATTGATAAAGTTGGTGGATGTCCTCCTGACGGATGTCGTACCATATTCAGTTCAATTGATTTGTTACATCGTCAAAATCTCGACCTGGTTGCAAGGATAATCCCATATAGCTCCAAAATTGGGGAGAGAGGTGGAGATCTTGTTGGCCAGTGTATTGTCACGTACGTACACACAGATGAAACTCTCAACATGTGTGATGCATAAAATATCGTCTACACTGAAAGCGTTCCCAGCAGAGGTTAACCCCTCGTAATGGCAAAAGGTGGTCATACCGCATATTGAAGTCCACTACCAGGTGTCTGGATACTTTTGATCCGATAGTGTATTTCAGAATGTTAGCAGTGGCCAGAATTTGGGACATTCGGCTTTGAGCTTAAAGCTGGTGCGAGGCGGTTCAAGATACCTCTAAAAATAGACACATCTGGCAGCATTAGAGTGAAATGTTCATCAAAGAAGCTGTGTTGCGCTCTCTACCTACAGTTGTTCTCGTGGGCGTCAGAGCCCCCGTACGCAAGAGGCCCCCTGGGTTTTATACTGCGGACACGGTAGTCGCGCCTGATGAGCTCTCAGAAATTATGAAATGTATTCGAAATTTCTATTATGGTGGAACAACAACTGTACAATATACCGGAAACATGCACGATGTTCCGAAATTTCCGTTACAAACTCCTAGTGTAGATGGGGAATCAGTACACAGTACTCGTATTCTGAATTGGAACCCATCTCCTGTAACGCACCGTTTCCTCGCTACAGCCGTCGGAAAACATGTTAGTAACGCTACCACTTGTACAAGTAAGTCATTAGCTGTGACCCAGTACATCGATAGTCCCACAATTCCACTCATTGAAAGGAAACTTGATAAGTTTTTAGAAACACTCTTCTTTACAATACGGCCTTTTCAAACTTAGGTGCGCTGCGTCTCTTTGTAGCACTGCAGTCACCCGTGCTGACGGTGAACGCACCATTATCTCAAAGTCGTTGCGCAGTTGTGGCGAAAAGCGTATGCCGTGAAGTTGGACGCTGCTGAGAACGAGCTTGATAAAGGCGACGAACTTCGCCATACAGTAGGATCATATCGGTGTATTCGGCAAAAGTGCACTCCGCAATATTGCTCTAATACTGACAGACACTTGAGTGACGCACGAGCCTTGTCAGAGTGGCAGGGCTGA
This sequence comes from Schistocerca gregaria, assembly GCF_023897955.1. Classification (NCBI taxonomy): domain Eukaryota; kingdom Metazoa; phylum Arthropoda; class Insecta; order Orthoptera; family Acrididae; genus Schistocerca; species Schistocerca gregaria. Next base: position 1,782,976 of record NW_026061773.1, read on the forward strand.
CGGTGAATGACATCCGACGTAAGCATCTTCCCCCACCCCTTCCGCCATCCCACGATGGCTACCCTGTTGCATACCCACCTAGCAAACATGTATTCAAACGGCTGTAGCACGGAAAGTATACGTTTCCGTACGGGGTTCAAATTAAAAATATTGTTGCTTAGTTCCCTCTAAAAGTGCTAGAATTTCGGAAAACTCTGTATCTGTCCAGTAAACTGTACAGCTGGTGTCGTACCACATTCGAAATATCCGATTATGTTTCAGGATTTGGGTGTTATGGCATTTTGCAGAAACATTACTGAATATTGTTATCATTAAAGTGAACTACCGTTTCTGTCTCCATACCATAAATCATAAGTACCATTTATATCGTTTCAAGCACTATTCAGCTGCTAGGTTTTAGGAAAAAATAATTGTATCATTCTCAAAATATCGGACAGAAGCGATATAGTTCCTACAAAGAACGCTAGCGAAGATGAACAAGTGCTCATGGTTCCTGATGTATGCATGTAACAGCCTATGTGTACTGCACATTGTTTTCTTCTCTCGTTCCGTACCACCACACCTGAAAGTTTCCTGTCCTACATCTTAGCAACAACGATAAGGGTACATACTGAGGTAACAGAAAGGTTCTCTGTTATAATTTTCCGGTACAAGGACATAATCTCAAATTTATGCATTTTTCCATCTGCATCATCTTAGAAAGGTTGTAACATCTTCGTGGGATCCCTCTATTTTTGTAGGCACCGGTATCTATAACTTTGACGCTCTGTAGCGTCGCTGGCTGACGTTTTCAGAAGTAGATTCCTATGTAAAACTTCATCAGTTACGTCCCCTGAACAGCCCTGAGTAGTGTGAAGCATGATTTGTGAAACACCCTGTATAAAGAATGAATAACATCAGGGAATGGACTAGAATCCTGTCTCACTCACTTGTCACGTATTTCCTTTCTTTCATGTCCTTCAACTCGTACAGCTGCTGTCTCGTTTCTGGTGGAGTTCTAAGTAATGCTTCGCTCGCTATATTTTATTCCTGGTTGCATCTTAAATTCAAACTGTATATTCTGGTCAACATCGTCAAAAGTTTTTTCTGTATCGAAAGATGTTATAAATATGGGTGAAGTACCCTCCAAATTGATTTTCCTCTAAATCAGCTTCTGTAAGGTGCTCCATTCCTCTGCAAATAGTTTGTATCAGTATTTTCAGCTAGGAGTTATCATAGTGGTGGTTTGAAAATATTCGCACTGACCACGAGTTGCCTTATTTGGTATTGGTGCTATTACGCTTCTCGTTTAGTGTGAGGATTTAGCGGGTATTTCAGCCGGCGTACTCGTTCAGGAATGAAGCAGCAAATCCCGGCAGAGTGAGTCGTCGCCAGCTCCGCTAGAGTCCACTGGTAGCGAAGCCCTGCGCTACAGACAACTGACTGTGTGAGGGACCAGTAGCGACACCTAGCAGCGATGTGGTGAAAAGGAAATAGTATTGCTAAAAGTTTATCCACGATTTTTAGCATTTAGAATGGAGTTATGGCACGGAATTTCATAGAAAAAGAAAACAGCTATAGTAGCAGTCTCTCTCTCGCAATGCAACAATAGTACAACAACAATAGACCAACTGAATCTGTAGAGGTAGTAATAAAATTTATTTTCTGACCTGCAAGATACTTTCATATAAAGCTGAGCCTGAGAGGATGTCAGCTAACTACCGTCAGAAATATAATATGAAACATGTAGACCTGTCAGTAAAATCGTCAAGAAATTCGTTTTTTAAATGTTAAATGTTATCTGTTTAATTTAACATTTAGCTCACATAAAACCAGGATAATTATCCTCTTTCATACAAAGAAAGAGAGTACCTCATTAGTGACCTGTGTCATATCATAATCTCATTTTGACTCTTGAATAATTAAAAAAAAATTTGATATAATATTTTGCATTTCTTTTGACATTGAAACAATTTATCCTGTTCCTGCACTGAGAATGTACTAAGTAAATATGTAATATATGTATCAGTATTATAGCCAAATTTATTTTTCTAATTACTGATTATTAAATACCAAAACAGCTTCCAATTTCTTGTAGTTATCTTAGCAGCATTTAGAACAAAAACGAAAATAAAACGTATTAGTTTTTTTAGTAAGGATATTATTTCATTGTTGTAATCCTACAAATGTTCATGATACTATGCTGTTTCTTTTGACAGTGAGATGTAATATGTAGAAAGTACCTGGAAAATATATGCAGATGTGGTCTGGTGAAGAAAGTGTGCGTATTAAAATTTAAAATAAGTGATTGCAGCAGCATAATGAGGTATATTTTGTAGTGTGGGAGTGAGCTCCACGTGGGATCCGAAGCACGGACCCCACGGGGGTGCCCAGCATGCGCCACATGCCAGGGCAGAGGTGGAGGCTAGTGTTCGGAAATCTGAAAATTCCAGCGCCGGCCGGGGATTGAACCCCGGCCCAGCTGGGGCGAATAGCCCCAGCCGAGGCGCTGGAACGTTCCAGACCCCCTTACCACTAGACCACCGGGGACCCCGGCCGTTTCCTGCTCTGAACTCGGTTTGGTAGTCCTGTCACACTTCCTGTTGTCGGCTGTGTTTACATCGGACGCTGAGTGGCATAGTGTAGCCGGCAACATTAGAACGCTGTGAGGGGGAAGTGTTTACCTCCGACTAGTAGCTGTCCCCCCTACCCAGGTGAAGTAGCTCTACAGTTACCAAAGACATTTGAAATCAGCCTTTGCGACTGTATGCAGTCGACGGTTGTTAATCGTTTGTTTCAACCTGTTCCCAAATGCCTCGAGAAAACCGAAGCAACTTCTTCACTAATCGAGTCGACTGTCATAACAGAGCGACCCGCAGACATTCTGTAATTACAAGTCAACGCCTAGCTTACACCAGATAATTCTGTCTGTTTCATCAGTTGTTTTAACAGTGCAAGAAATACCACAGCATATTATTAATCCGTTGCAAATAAATTTCTGTGTGTGCAGTTCAGGTCTGCGCCGTAGATTTTTCGTGAGAACGTCGGGATAAAATCGTAACATGTGTTTCATATTAATATGAAATTTAGTTATCAATATCTTTATCACAGTGTTCACACTCACAATTTTGGACTTTTCAGTGGCTGGGGTACGATATAGCCTTTGAGTACGTTATCGCGTTGCGCAATTTCTTCCTTTTTTTCCGACTCTGAGGGAGCTGTCGCCTTCTCTCAGCGCTGCCCTTTTTAGGCTTTTCTCGCGTTTTCTGTAATTTAGAGCATATTTACAAGTCCTGAGACGAACTCTTCCTGTGTGTCGTAGGTTTAAACTCAATATAGATTTTCGTTTATATTCCGGCAAATACTTTTATTTTCTATTACTCCTAGCGGCGCTTCCTAAGCTGTTCATCGCAATGACACACGAATGAGAATCCTAGCTTACAACTTTACACTAAGATGATTCCTAACAATGACCCGCATATGCCAACACAGGCAATAAGCGACAACCACGTGACTTAACCTTTGTTTGCGCACTGTCGGTCTCGTAATTAATAGTGATTCAAATCTGACGCCATTTTGTCATATAAGAAACTCCGACCAAGGAGAAACTAGACGTTTTCACGTCAGAATACCTTCCAGGAAGTTTTCGACTTTCGTAAAACAGAAACGAGTTTCGACGCTGTGGAATGCTTCGAGAAGTAGTAGGTGACGAATTGTTTCGGGATTTTACTATCCATGCTGCAAACGATCATCGAGCAGAAAGATAATGTTGCTGATAATTGTTAAAAGGCGGGAGCAAGCAGACCGGCGAGGCGAGTTCCCGCCTCTTGCTGAAAGCTTATGGAATTGGCTTACTCAATGCAGGGTAGCAAGGGTATTTGTCTGAGGTTATAGCTTAACGGAACGCTAAATCATTAACGGTTAGTCTGGGAACCGAAGTCTCAGATACAAATAAGAAGTGACACGCTAAATCCAAAGACATAAGGTGGTTTATAAGAAATTTAGTTCACAAAATGCATCCATTCGTAACAGTTTGTTCAATATTGAAAAATGAATGAAGCTGAATTTATGTATTTTTGAAGATTTGTGCGTGCCTTCCGTTTCAAATACAAAAGGAAATAACATGTAAGAAAACTGGGGACACAATTGAACAAAAGTCGCAATTTTATTTCGATTTTTCCTGATTCCATCTGGAATAAAGGCGAGTTAAATAGAATAATTAATTCTAACTTTTTCTTACATCCTTCGAATTGTGCGGACTCGATTGTAACTGGCCCTTGGGCTTCGAATTTTTTAGAGTCTGCAAAGTAAAAATAAATCTCCTCGTGCTACTATCCACTTTTCAGCGGATGCTGATTTGGTTGTCCTTCTTAGTATATCAATATGATTCTAGAGTCCTAATCCACGTACGCAACGCTGTTACGGTATAAACGTACGTTTATTTTTACCAAATTTGCGTAAGAATGCGCTTTTGCTATGCATACCCACTCCTTAAATCCGCCATCAGGCAAAAGAAAGTGAATACATTTCCTTTGTTTTTCACCCTTCATCGATGACAAGTGATAATGACTTGGCAGCAGAGACCTGTTTAGCTTGAGTGAGTGCTTAAACGAAAGGCATGGACGAATAAAAATACAAAACAGATATATACGTAACGTCATGTAACCATGAAGAAAAGCAGACTTGGTTTATTTTACCATATAAGTTAATTCTTTTAGAATCTCATAAGTGGAATTAACAATTTCGGTCGCTTTCTACATCTAGGAACGTTCTTTATAATAGATAAGTCTCTGATATTCACTTACAGCATTGTTGTGTCTTTTCCCCTTGCATTTGTGAATTGTCTTCTCAGACTGCAGATTTCTGAGCAGCACTGGTGCCATTAGCCTAAATTTATGTTGGTCTACAGCGCTGAGGTTGATCCCTCACCTGTGGTCGAGTGAGAGATCATTCCAAAGTGTGGCAGGCAGCGAACGACTTTGCGAGGGGCTGATCGTAGGGCCTCCAGAGGAAGCTTCTTGGAACGCAAATTCTGGGCGTTCACAGAAGGTGAATTTGCTGGTAGTTCGGAACTCCAATAATAGGCGAGTAATTGGGCCCCCTTAATAACATGGCTGCCAAGGAGGGGAAGGACGGCAGTGTGCACAAGGTGAGGGAGTCATTCCTGATTTGTAAAGAGTGTTCCGGATGCCATGAAGAGTACAGGGCGCAGCCAATAGCAGGTGGTGGCCCCAGTCGGTTCCAATGGCGTGTGTCGCTTTGGATTGGAGGAGATTCTCTCTGGTTTTGTTTAGCGGATATGGTTAAGCGAGTTTAAGGCGGAGCTCACAATCTGCACCATCATCGACAGAACTGACTGTGATCCTTCGGTGCAGAGCCGAGTGAAAGGTATGAACCATAGGCTCGGGTGGTTATCTTACTGTGTAGGACTCAGAGTCCTTGACTTGTGCCATAGGGTAGTGGGTTTCTGGATTCCGCTTAATAGGTCAGGAGTCCACTATACACAGGAAGCGGCTACACGGGTAGCGGGGGCGGATTTGTAGGTTAGAGGGTCTCAGGAAAACATAGAAATGGCGTCTGTCTAAAAGGGGGCAGGTAACACACAGTAAGGTGGTTGTAGAAACGATCGGTGTTGTAAATTATCGTAACTGTGTTGGGAAAGAACCAGAGCTCCAGGCCCTAATAGAAAGCACTGAAGCTCTCAAACAGTTATAGGTACGGAAAGCTGGCTAAAGCCGGAAATAAGTTAAGCCGAAATTTTTTCAAACGACCTAACAACGTTCAGAAGGGATAGATTAAACATAGTTGGTGCTGGAGTATTTATTGCTGTCAGAAGTAGTTTACCTTGTAGTGAAACTGAAGTAGATAGTTCCTGCGAAATAGTTTGGGTAGAGGCTGTACTTGTCAATCGGACTAAACTGGATCGTTTTACCGACCCCCGAGTGAGAGGATATAGTTGCTGAACAGTTCAAAGAAAACGTGAGTCTCATTTCAAAAGGTACCCCACTCACACAATTATAGTCGGTGGTGATTTCAATGTATCCTCGATATGCTGGAAAATTTACACGTTTAAAGCCGGCGGCAGGCTTAAAACCTCACCTGAAATAGTACTGAATGCTTTCTAAAAAAAGTATTTTGAACTATTAGTTCGTGAGCCCACTCGAAGCATAAATGGTTACGAAAGCGTACTTGACGAATACAGGGATTGGCGACCACAAGGCAGTTGCCTGTACACTGAATACTGTAACACCTATAACCATCAAAAAGAAACTTAAAGTACATCTGTTTAAAAAAAGCTGACAATGCTCTTAACGATTTTTAAGGAAACAGCCTCCACTCCTTCCGATCTGATCATGTAAGCGTAGAAAAGATGTGGAATGATTTCAGAGAAATAGTATCGATTTCAATTGAGAGATATATATACCACATAGATTAATAAGTGATGGTACTGATCCCCCATGGACAAAACGGGTGAAATCGCTGTTGCAGAAGTAACGAAAAAGCATGCCAAATCTAAAAGAATCCAAAATCCGGAAGACTGGCAATGTTTTGCAGAAGTTCTAAATATAGCGGTTACTACAGTGCGAGATGCTCTTGATAATTTCCGCAACAAAACTCTGTTTCGAAATCTGGCGAAAAACCCAGAGATTCTGTTCATGCATAGAGTACACCAGTGTCAAGACGCAATCCGTACCTTCACTGCGCGAAAGTAACGGTGGAGTTACTGATGACAGTGCCACTAAAGTAGAGTTAAGAAACGTGGTTTTCCGAAACTCCTTCAGCAAAGAATACGAAGTAAGCCTTCCCGAAGCCCAGTCAACAGAAAGTGCCAAAATGAGAAGCATATGTCCTCGGTGTAGCAAAGCAGCTTAAATCACTTATTAAAGGCAAGGTTTCCGTTCCAGATTGTATACCAGTCAAGTTCCTCTGAGTGTGCTGATACAATAGCTCCATGTTTAGTAATTATATACAACCGCTCACAGAAAGATCCGTACCTAAAGACTGGAAAATTGCTCAGGCCACACCAATTTGTTAAAGTACTGCCTTTTGTGATGTTTAACAATACTGTTGGCAAGCGTACTTGTTATACAAATGGGCACGGCATAGGCTTACGGTCGTAAAATATATTTCAGCGTTAAACTGGAAATAGTTGTAGGAGAGTATCAGAAGTAATAACCTAATGAGATCTTTAATTTCTTGTACATTAGGTTTATGTGTTGGAGAAGATTCTCATCAGTAATTTTAATAGTCTCAAAAATGTGAATGTTAGCAAGTAAATTAACTACGTTAAAGGATACGAAATTACCATCATTAGGAATTGGAAATGTTTTTAATTTTAGCTGTTAGTTAAAGGGAATTTTTGACAGTGTAGTTTTCTTCAAAGACATAATACTCTTTAAATGGTGTATGAGATTTTTTGCCGATTTCATAGAAGCGCCGTCTGTATAGTTAACACTGTGGACAGGAAGCGAAGGCGGTGTGCAGTCGGAGGCGATGCTGGGTTCGTAGCGGTGGGCACCAATTGTCGGCTACGACGGGACTGCCCGGGAGGCACACTCACGTGGCCGCACGTGTCACGGTGGATGCAGCAGAAGGTCCATAGCATCAGTGACCCTGTCGCGGATGCGTGCACCACCTGTTCTAGTGTCTCGTGTACACGAAGGACCTCTGCGGACCGAGCTGCAACTTTCTTAGCTCGCTGGACTGTGCAGTTACTGATATACAGGGGCTATGCTCTATGCAGCCTGCCTGGCAGAGGTGTGTTGCAGGGTGGCATTAGAGCCTGACGGCTTCCGCGACTGGACAAATGAACTGGCGATAAAAAAAAATCATAGCAACAAACGAACAAAAAATCATGTACAGTAATGAAATTTCGGGAATACGTCTGTCTATGTAGGATATTTAAGTAATTAACATTGCAGCATCACAGGGCAACGTAAGCGCGAAATAAGCCGTTGCAAAAGTGACATGCTGGTAAGTTAATAACAGATGTAACGATCAGAATGTTGAATGCAAGCATTGAAACGGGCACGCATTGTGTTGTAATGGTGTGCGATGTCAGTTTTGTGTCGCAAATGCCGGTGGTTTGGGGGTCAGTGAAATGCATGCTACTGGGCCCCTTGGCTCGGGGCTGTCCCTGAAGTAATCGATTTTTAATTCGTTATGTCGCCGACTGCTGTTCGAATTGCTACTGCAGAAGAAATGTGATGTGCCAGAGACGTACGCCAGACACGACTGCCTTCCCTCTTGGTAGCGCCACGTGACCGGTCGGAGCTCGAGCTTTTTGCGACCGTACATTCTCGCGGTCACCGCTGCCAGTATACAGTGCTAAATTTCTGCCAAGTCTCCTGCGAAATCGCTGGAGGAACATCCAGCTTCTCGTGTCCCTATTACACGACCTCGTTCAAACTCATTAAGATGATCGTAATGGCGCCTCTGTCTCCTCAAAGGCATTCTTGGCTAAGATCAAACCACCACGTCCAATCTAGAAGGTAACTAACGCTCACAACCGCCACGGCGTGTATTTACAGTAGACCTGATCTGCACCCTCACAGTGCCCCTACTAACACCATTCTTATGCGAATGGCGCGAAATTTAAATTGACACCATTTTTCAATTGTAGAAACACGCCTACCAACTTTCGTTTATCTCTCACAACTGCTTGTGGTGTTGCGATTTTTTCCGTAGCTGTATGTTCAAGAATTCTGCAGCAAATGGATGTCAACGATATTGGACTGTAATTTTGCAGGTCCGTCCTATTACTGTTCTTATACACTACTGGCCATTAAAATTGCTACAGATGATTAACGGGTATTCATTGGACAAATATATTACACTAGAACTGACATGTGATTACATTTTCACGCAATTTGGGTCCATAGGTCCAGAGAAATCAGTACCCAGAACAACCACCCCTGGCCGTAATAACGGCCTTGATACGCCTGGGCATTGAGTCAAACAGAGCTTGGATGGCGTGTACAGGTACAGCTGCCCATGCAGCTTCAACACGATACCACAGTTCATCAACAGTAGTGACTGGAGTATTGTGACGAGCCCGTTGCTCGGCTACCATTGACCAGGCCTTTTCAGTTGGTGAGAGATCTGGAGAATGTGCTGGCCAGGGCATCAGTCGAAAATTTTCTGTATCCAGAAAGGCCAGTACAGGACCTGTAACATGTGGTAACTATTTGCCTGAAATTCTTTACATTGTATGCTATAGCATACAACTGTAGCTATTGTTATTTTCCTGGTTACCTTACTCGCTCACCTACTCGGTTTAAACTGCCGAGAGAAATATCGCAATCACTATTATTGTAGTAATTCCTAACTTGTTGGCATTCTTCGTTAATTTTATAGCGAACTGCTTTTCGTCCCCTGACACATCGTATCTATTCTCGACGGCACCCCTTCACAACGAATACTCTCCGCTCCTCTCTACTCCGTACTGTAACTGGGTTTTCTCTGTTTGTGATGGTCATCTGTCAGGATGAGCACTACTGCAAAGGGCATTTGATTCTAAAGCATTATGTCAGGGTGAAAAACACTAAATAAATTACTTTTTCTCTCTTAACAACATTTTTGCAGGGTGGGTTCATCCTTGCCTCAGGTATGAGGTAGAATGAAACAGCAGTTTTACATAAGATAACTTTTATTGAAAGTTTTGTACAAGGGTTTCTGGCTGGGATACTGGCAACTGTGTCGTTTGCGAAGCCTTCTGCTTGCGTGAGCGGCGGCGTCTGATTACGCACGGCGGTGTGTATCTCGTGTCGCCGTTTTGCCCAGTTGACTGGAGACGCGCATCGCGAGGTGGTCCGTTTAATTATTGAGGAAGAAGTCGTGAATCGGACGGTGACGACTCGGATGTGCGCTGTCTCCTTCCCGTCCTCACGAGTCACTCGGGTACATAAAAATCTGGCCTCAAATACCTTCTGTCTTCTGGCGCCGAGGCTGCTGCTTGCTATTCCATTACAGCGGCGGACTCGGTGCTTCTGTGTACGATGTAGTATATTCCTGCATGACGGTCTTGAGCACCGACTGTACCGGAACTGAACTGAAAGCTACTCCTGTCGGGCCCACTGCGTCTCGCGTACTTATTCACTTCACTTCACTGGAGGTGAACAACATCGCTGTCGTTGCCTCTTTTGTCACGTCGAAAAGCTTCGCGAAGAATCTTCTTAACGTCGGTCATTGGCTCTCGGAATGTAGGCGAGAGCCTTTGATCACGTGTGACAATTGAGGAACACGTGAGCCGGACGGGCGATGCCCTGACGGCTGAATCGACAGCTTCTGCTTACGTGGGGGAGGACGATAGCTTCTCCTGAATGTGCTGACTTCGCGGTCATTGCCTCCTCTGCTCTGCCCGTTGTTTGCCAGAGTGTAACTCTTCTAAGCTAAACGAAGTTTCTCATTAATTTTAAATTTCTACTTCACTTCACCTTGATTTCACTAATTTATTTCCCTATCTTAAGTACCACTCAACAGTATTTACGCCGATCTCCGTGCACTGTTTTAGGAAAGTGTAATGCCGTCACTACACGGACGGTGTTGTGAACGTCAGTCTTGAGCGTGCCAAGTTGAAAGTGCTGCCGAACGCTCTGACTTGTGCATACAGCATGTGCGTGTCAACGTGGTACACGCGACCGCAGCGGCAGCATCTGGGTCACACACCACCCGGTTGTCCGCCCCGGTAGCTGAGTGGTCAGCGTGACAGACGGGTTCGATTCCTGGCTGGGTTGGAGATTTTCTCTGCTCAGGGACTGGGTGTCGTGTTGTCCTAATCGTCATCATTTCATCTCCAACTACGCGCATGTCACCGAAGTGGCGTCAAGTCGAAAGACCTGCACCAGGCGAGCGGTCGGGAGGCCCTCGTCACACGTTTCTCTCTATCACCCACTTTACAAAATGCATGGGCGTAAAATTCTTAAGCTAGCGCTATTAAAACGCGCCTTTCCTCTCTTGTCCACGTGAGAGTCACGTTGTTCTGCGTGTAGTGTCCACGGACATGTTATAAGGCAGAAAGAGAAGCTCCGTAACAAATAGCGCGATTCAAAGTCTTACTTTATATTTGTTCCTATTCAGCAGCAGAATCTTCACAACATGTGAAATAAAAAAGAATTGTTTTACACTTTCTTGTTATATCTTACTGCATGTAGTGCAATCTGTCTTGTAGATTAAACCATTCGAACAAACTCCATCCTCAGATGGAACGTACATATGTAACATCGAATATTAGAGAATATACTTTCTTTTCGGTGCAATAAAAGTATCAGATCCTAACAGAAAAAGCGAAGACTAGTAATAAAAATATTCGGATCCACTGAGGCGCAAACAAGAATCACATTACCAGCTACCTCATCATTTCGCTCTACCGACTGTGACTGTCGAATGGTCATACATTGAATCTGACCTATTGAAAGTTTTAATGGTAGATACGTTATTAACTGACACTGAAATATGACAGATTGTATCAACGACAATGCGTTTCTTATGGATCCTCACTGTGCCCGTTTACAGTCTGTCCCCACTCTGGCTACCCAGCCACGTCACCGGGCGCCTCCACAGGCTGTCTCACGACGCAGTACCGCCCTGCCGCGGCGCGCGCTTTAAGTCGGCGGCGACGCCGTCTGCATACACGGCCCGGCAGCGTTAATTTTTAGACGAGTGTTTTAGTACCGTAAAGAATACAAAAGACGATAGCTTCTTCCGAAACATAACGCTATAGAGTAAATAATATTAACATATGAACGTAAGTCGGGATTTTACTACAAACATGGAACCGAATGCCTGTTCATGTGAATGTACGTTCCTCTACTTCTACCCCATAAAGCGCAATGAAACTGTAGAATTTAAGAATTATTCTCACTTTGTGTTTCTACTAAAGGATAGAAGTTTTCTTTGAAGGATTGCGTTGAAACTTAACAGGTCTTGCAACACGATGAGTGTTTAAAAAGTAACAAGAAATTTACAATTTCTTGTGTTGTACTAGTCCGATTTGCACTACATTTTTTGTCACTGCCTTCGTAAACGTACGTGAAAAGTATGTGGACAATGTTATATCCATTGGCTATTTGCTCTATTGTCAGCTGTCAAAAAGGATACATGTGTTTTGGTAGCATCAACGATTATTTGTTTTGTGTAAAAACAGATTAGAGAATCTTTCTTACATAAAGAGTATGGAATTTTAGAAAAGTTAAATATTCCTTTTGGCGAGCCTGTTACGAGTAAAACTGGAGTTTTTTGTTTCACGACAATTTGTAGTTTCCGTAATGTCGGCACTATTTTTAGATTGATGTAAAAGCCCTCCATCGTTTGTGGAAGGATCGATTTTATGAAATTGTCTACGACGACGGGTTTCCTCCCAAAATTACTAGTTTTCCTTCGTGGCGATCCCTGTAAACCACGCGGTTTATTTTTGCTTTCCTTCCTTAGGCGTGACAGACGTTTGCATAAATTGGAGCCCTTTGCTTGGAACGGGTAACAGTTCTTTTCGTGTCACCTCCTTAACACACGCTCGTTACATCTACATCTACATCCATTCTCTGCAAGCTACCTGACGGTGTGTGGCGGAGGGTACCTTGAGTATCTCTATCAGTTGTCCCTTCTATTCCAGTCTCGTATTGTTCGTGGAAAGAAGGATTGTCGGTATGCCTCTGTGTGACCTCTAATCTCTCTGATTTTATCCTCATGTCTCTTCGCGAGACCTACGTAGGAGGGAGCAATATACTGCTTGACTCCTCGGTGAAGGTATGTTCTAGAAACTTCAACAGAAGCCCATACAGAGCTACTGAGCGTCTCCGTGCAGAGTCTTCGAGTTTATCTGTCATCTCTGTAACGCTTTCGCGATTACTAAATCGTCCTGTAACGAAGCGCGCGGGTCTCCGTTGGATCTTCTCTATCTCTTCTATCAACCCTATCTGGTGCGGATCCCACACTGCTGAGCAGTATTGAAGCAGTGGGCGAACAAGGGTACTGTAACCTACTTCCTTTGTTGTCGGATTGCATTTCCTTAGGATTCTTCCAATGAATTTCAGTCTGGCATCTGCTTTACCGACGATCAACTTCATATGATCATTCCATTTTAAATCACTCCTAATGCGTTCTCCCAGTTGCTGACCTGCTATATTGTAGCTAAATGATAAGGGATTTATCTTTCTGTGTATTCGCAGCACATTACACTTGTCCACATTGAGATTCAATTGCCATTCCCTGCAACATGCGTCAATTCGTTGCAGATCCTTCTTCATTTCGGTACAATTTTCCATTGTTACAACCTCTGGATATACTACAGCGTCATCCGCAAAAAGCCTCAGTGATCTTCCGATGATATCCTCAAGGTCATTTATGTATATTGTGAATAGCAACGGTCCTATGACACTCCCCTGCGGCACACCTGAAATCACTCTTACTTCGGAAGACTTCTCTCCATTGAGAACGACATGCTGCGTTCTGTCATGTAGGAACTCTTCAATCCAATCACACAATTGGTCTGATAGTCCGTATGCTCTTACTTTGTTCATTAAACGATTGTGGGGAACTGTATCAAAAGCCTTGCGGAAGTCAAGAAACACGGCATCTACCTGTGAACCCGTGTCTATGCCCTTCTGAGTCTCATGGACGAATAGCGAGAGCTGGGTATCACACGACCGTCTTTTCCGAAACCCGTGCTGATTCCTACAGAGTAGATTTCTAGTCTCCAGAAAAGTCATTATACTCGAACATAATACGTGTTCCAAAATTCTACAACTGATTGACGTTAGAGATATAGGTCTATAGTTCTGCACATTTGTTTGAAGTCCCTTCTTGAAAACGTGGATGACCTGTGCCCTTTTCCAATCTTTCGGAACGCTACACCGCTGCAAGAAGGGGGGCAAGTTCCTTCGCGTACTCTGTGTAAAATCGAACTGGTATCCCATAAGGTCCAGCGGCCTTTCCTCTTTTGAGCGATTTTAATTGTTTCTCTATCCCTCTGCCATCTCTTTCGACATCTACTATTTTGTCATATGTGCGACAGTGTAGAGAAGGAACTACAGTGCAGTCTTCCTCTGTGAATTAGCCATTTAGTAGTTCGGCCTTCAGTCTGTTTCAGTACCATTTTGGTCACAGAGTGTCTGAACATTTCGTTTTGCTCCACCTACTGCTTTGACATAAGACCAAAATTTCTTAGGGTTTTCTGCCAATCAGTACATAGAGCTTTACTTTCGAATTCATTGAATGCCTCTCGCATAGCCCTCCTCACATTACATTTCGCTTCGCGTAATTTTTGTTTGTCTGCAAGGCTTTGGCTATGTTCATGTTTGCTGTGAAGTTCCCTTTGCTTCCGCAGCAGTTTTCAAACTCGGTTGTTGTACCACGGTGGCTCTTTTCCATTTCTTACGATCTTGCTTGGCACGTACTCATCTAACGCATATTGTACGATGGTTTTGAACTTTGTCCACTGATCCTCAACACTATCTGTACTTGAGACAAAACTTTTGTGTTGAGCCGTCAGGTACTCTGTAATCTGCTTTTTGTCACTTTTGCTAAACAGAAAAATCTTCCTACCTTCTTTAATATTTCTACTTATGGCTGAAATCAGTGATGCAGTAACCGCTTTATGATCGCTGATTCCGTGTTCTGCGTTAACTGTTTCGGGTCTGTTTGTCGCCAGAATGTCCAATATGTTATCGCCACGAGTCGGTTCTCTGTTTAACTGCTCAAGGTAGTTTTTCAGATAAAGCACTTTAAAAAAATTTCACTGGATTCTTTGTCCCTGCCACCCGTTATAAACGTTTGAGTCTCCCAGTCTAACGGGTGATCAAAAAGTCAGTATAAATTGGAAAAAGTGATAAACCATGGAATAATGTAGATAGAGAGTTAAAAATTGAGACACATGCTTGGAATGACATGGGGATTTATTAGAAAAAACAAATTCACAAAATGTCTGACAGATCTCTTATGCGCGTCGTTTGGTGATGATCGTGTGCTGAGCCGCCACTTTCGTCACACTTGGCCTCCTAGGTCCCCAGACCTCAGTCCGTGCTATTGTTGGCTTTGGGGTTACCTGAAGTCGCAAGTGTATCGTGATCGAGCGACATCTCTAGGGATGCTGAAAGACAACATCCAACGCCAATGCCTCACCACATACTCCGGACATGCTTTACAGTGCTTTTCACAACATTATTCCTCGATTACAATTACTGTTGAGGAATGATGGTGGACATATTGAGCATTTCCTGTAAAGAACATCATTTTTGCTTTGTCATGCTATTCTGATCTGATGAAGCGCCACCTGTCGGACATTTTTTGAGCTTTTGTATTTTTTTTTTTTTTTTTTTTTTTGTTCTAATCAAATCCCATGTCATTCCAAGCATGTGTGTCAATTTGTACCTCCCTATCTACATTATTCCGTGATTTATTCAGTTTTCAAATTTATACTGACTTCTTGGTCACCTGGTGTATCTGGCAAATTAAAATCTCCACCCAGAACTAGAACATGATGGGGAAATGTACTCCGCAAATAGCTCCTCTTCGTCTTCTGCAATTTTCTTGCAATGCAACGCTGTTATCCAGCACTTCCAGATACCGAAGTATGTCAGTGACTGATGCTGGCAACAAGGATCTCACGAACAGAAACGACGTATTGTACACCACTGCACGCCGATCTACGCCGCTAGACAGGTAACAGGCAACTGATTTTGGGTGCCCCTGGTGAGACAAGCCTCTACATCCTTACATTTGTCCTCTATCCATCCCTGCTTAGCCATTTTGCACTTCCTGTCGATTTCATTTTTGAGACGTTTGTATTCCTTTTTGCCTGCTTCACTTACTGTATTTTCATATTTTCTCCTTTCATCAGTTAGATTCAATATCTCTTCTGTTACCCAAGGATTTCTAGCAGCCCTCATCTTTTTACCTACTTGATCCTCTGCTGCCTTCACTATTTCATCTCTGAAAGCTACCCATTCTTCTTCTACTGTATTTCTTTCCCCCATTACTATCAATTGTTCCCTTTATGCTCTCACTGAAACTCTGTACAACCTCTTGTTCTTTCTCTTTATCGAGGTCCCATCTCCTTAAATTCCCACCTGTTTGCAGTTTTAATCTACAGGACATAACCAATAGATTGTGGTCAGAGTCCACATTTGCCCCTGGAAATGTCTTACAATTTAAAACCTGGTTCCTTAATCTCTGCCTTATCATTATATAATCTATCTGATACCTTTTAGTATCTCCAGGGTTCTTCCATGTATACAACCTCCTTTCATGATTCTGAAACCAAGTGTTAGCTACGATTAAGTTGTGCTGTGTGCAAAATTCTACCAGGCAGCTTCCTCTTTCATTTCTTAACCCCAATCCATATTCACCTACTACGTTTCCTTCTCTTCCTTTTCCCACTATCGTGTTCCAGTCACGGCGTAGCGTGCCATCATCATCAGATTACTCCTGTTGACTGACGTCCAGTGCCGGCGGGCGGTGTGGTATATATACCTGTCGCCTCTCCCCTCCGTATGGACTCCGCGTATGGACCGAGGGATGTGCAGGCCGCGGTGGTCTTTCAAATTTCAACGCTTTTTTCATCAAAAGTGCAACAATGCTATTTGCTATTAAAGGTTTGAAAGCTACTGGAGTATGGCCCACGGACCAGTCCGTATTCACCGATGCAGATTTCCTCCCGGAAGACAAAACTGACATCGGACTTGAGAGGCCGTCAGATAAAGAGGTTATTGTATCTGGAGCTGAACAGGTAAAAAGACGACGCCAACAGGTTGGGTGATCAAGCTGGCAGGTTTCAGCGAATTGTAACTATGAACTGCCGCCCAAGAATGACGAAGTTATTGAGGCTAATTGTTCTAGTCCTGCAACTGCTAGATCGTACATTTATGGGTGCACTTAAGACTCACTACAGCGAGAATATTTGGCAGTGGATGCTCCATGAAAGCAAACTTGTTGGATCCTATGATATAGTGTGTTTCTTTGGCAAGGGAAGGAAATACAGTAGAAGGATGAAGTAGTGAAGGCAGCAGAGGATCAAATAGGTAAAAAGACGAGGGCTATTAGAAATCCTTGGATAACAGAAGAGATATTGAATTTAATTGATGAAGGGAGAAAATATAAAAATGCAATAAATGAAGCAGCCAACAAGGTACACAGACGTCTCAAAAATGAGATCGACAGGAAGCGCAAAATGGCTAAGCAGACATGGATGGCTAGAGGACAAATGTAAGGATGTAGAAGCTTATCTCACTAGGGGGTCTTTGGCAAAGTTCTTTTCCTCTCTTTTCTTTAATAATGACTTCTAACTCTTTTTTGTACAGCAAATCAGTTGAAACAATGGTCTTTCCCCTCATCCATTCTCGGGAATACGAACATCAGGGCAACATAAGAACCTCCTGCACTCAGCAAACAGACGACCATTACTAGAGACCCACACTCAGCAGCAGTCAGAGAACAAATTTGGCGTTTACCTCTGCTTGCAGTATCAGTCTGAACTACACTAAGGCCTGTTTCCTCAACGTTCCATACACGATCTTCTGGATATTTATGTTTCCAGAATTCAGCTTATAGCAAGTCGTAGAATGAGTTAACTCTCTCATGCGAAAAGCGTTTTGCTCGAGCATATGATGTTCCAGTTGGCTTTCTAATCGAAAGCTTATCTTGATGACGTCGAAGAAAATGGCCAAGACAAGCCCTTCCATTCACAACTGCAAGTTGGTAGGCCATTTTTCTAACATCCATACTAGTAAAAGCATAGAATTTGGCCTCCATATAGTGTATGTAAACCACTAGTTCTCTTTCTAGGGCAGCTGGTTTTCTTCCAAACTTTTTAGTTTCAACATCTGTCAGGTATTAGCCTCATACACATACTGGCACAGAGTTGTTTTTGGGACAGTGCAATGTTTGCTTTTTTAACTCCCATGATTTTTACTACAACAGCAGACACTGCCTCTCGCATTTTGTTTTTATCCCACACCTGCCTTTTACGGGTTCATTTAGGTGCCAGATTAGTCCTAGGCATCTGAAAACAGAAATAAAAACATTTTACGGTCTGCTTATAATATGGACCCTGAGGTCCACATTACACTTACACCTTGTAAACTAGTGTAGACAGCTTAAAAATGCAATAATACCATACTTTTAATCTATTTGAAACTGTTGCCAATACTTAGATGCAACCTACTAAGTATTAACCAATAATGGTATGTTAATACACTACTAGAGTTCAGCTAAATATTATTAAGATATTAAGGGGGGGGGGGTGCATATTACCACCACTTACTCTACATGGTAATGCAAAGCAGGTGAAACATTTGGATAAAGGTGTACTTGCATTCACGTTGCTTGTAACAGCAAATCTGTTTGACAGGCTCATTGTCATTGTGAAAGCAAAACTAACAAGCAAAATGAAAACATCCACCATAAGCACGAATCCAGTATTTTGATGAATAAGGACTCAACTAGAAAGGTAGGCTGAGGTTGGAAAGTACCAGCCACAAAATCACTTGAAGTTTACCTTGTGGAAGAAAATATTATCCACTGTAACTCCAAATTAGTGTGCACTGACTGTAAAGTAAGAATTAATAGATATTACTATGCATGTATTGGTTATAGCATTAAGTTAAATACGTGCAAGCATATACATAATGTTAATGAAGTAGAGAGTATAGAAGAAAAACCGTTTGAAATTTCTGAATTACCAGATGTACTACTTATGAATGTTGGAGAGGAAAATTCTGAAGCCAGTTTGTTCCTGTGACACAGAGGTACTGGCAGAAATTGTTTCTGGTATTTCAGTTACTGAAGTTTAGCTGGCCAACAAAATGGTAACTTCACTGAAGGCTAGTGTAGGTGCTGTTCATGCCAGTAGTGGCGTCTCTTTCAATAGCCCACAAAGGAGTCACAAGAGAAAACTTGCAGTACAGAGGAGACTGTTTTGAGCAAAGAAAACAAATTCCTCAAGCTGCATACTCATGGCAGTTCCTGATACAGAAGAAACTGTGAACACTTCTGGATGAAGGTTTACACCACATTAGCTAGTGTGTTGATCTCACATTCAGGAACATGATGGCTTTATTCCGTGTCCTGCCATCCAGTTTTAGGTTTTCCATTATTTCCCTAGATCAATCAAGGCAAATTCTGGGATGGTTCCTTTGAAAGGCCAAGGCCAATTTTCTCCCCCATCCTTGAAACAGTCAGAGCTTATGCTCTGTCTCTGATGGCCTCACTGTTGACAGAATGTCAGATGTCGATATTCCTTCCTTCTTCACTGGCCTCTGGTGCGGCAGTTCTGCTGACACATGGGACCACCAGAAACTGCTGCGGCTTGTGCCAGCAGCCTAGAATGCTGGCATCACTGGGTCAGCCCCCTCCCAAGCCGTGCTGGGCAGTGATGACTGTGACTGAGGCTCAGCGCACTGCTGGTGATGGCCACACATTTGACAACTGTCCCAACGTGACAACAGAGTGAGTTGCAATCGTCAACTTGTAATATATATTTATTTTTGATCTAGCTAGATGGGTAACACTAGTGCAACTGTTAAACAGATTAAATATTTTCATATTCTAGCAAGGAATACACTAACATCTGATTGTTCACAATCAATTTTCCTGATAATGTAACTCATTTACCAAAAAAAAAATTTGGTGAATAAATAATAATTTCAGTATCAGTACAAACACATGCAGTTGGAATTAGGAATGAGTAATTATGAATTAGCAATATAACCCAACTGAAAGCCTTTCAGGTTCCAATTTGCAGTATAATTTTACTTTTTTTAAAAAAAATCCCCTTTTTGAAAAGTTATCTGTAACCAAATAACTCATATTCCAGAATTTTCTGTTTTTAGCGGGCCATTATTTCCTAAATTTAAGCATATAATTTTGTAGTTCTAATTTACCAGGGCACAAAAGTGGCTGTTTTTATTTGGAAACAAGTAATAAACTTGTCATTAATGCTAGTAACACCCTGACACAGATGCTAAGAGAGCAGATACCAAGTCTCACTGCTTGCCTGCTGGCTGCAGATGTTGATTGATTGTCTGAATGAGGAGAGGAACGAAACAGTGACATCATTTGTCCCAAGATCCAAAGTGGCAGAGACTGTGGGAGCAGCAAACCAACAGCACAATCTATTTGATGGCGAAGCAAAACAGGCAAATGGAGATGGAACACTGGGGTGGCAGGAAGATTAAAGAACTGGAGGGAGGAAGGGGGAGATCATAAGACACCCCAATGGTGCTATGTGTGACATGGTGCTGGAATCACTGCTAACCCACCCCAGTTCCCACTTCATACCATGATTGCGACACAAGAAGAGGGGGTGGTGATGAAACAGCACAAAATGGAGAGGAAAACCTGACCAGCATGAAAGCAATGATGAAAGCCTTCAATTGTGGAAGACAATTCAGGTACTTAAATCCATGGAACAAACCACTTTTATGATGAAAACCAAGGACAGATGTAACTATGTAAGGTTGTATGCTACCATCTGTGATAATGGAGAATGGAAGAGTGTGTTTAGTGCAAAAGGCCAAATGGTAGGGGAGTCTCATAAAATGTGGGGGTTACAGATCATTATGGAGTAAGAGGCTTAGATTCAACCTTGTATGACCAATACGAAGTTCGCAGAGGATGGTAGATCCCCAGTGGGCCATGTGGCAAGAGTCCCCTTATCGCAATAAGTTTATTAGGCAGGGGGTTGGCCTCCAAGAGTCAGCTCAAGGCTGAGCAAAAAGGAATTGGACATGAGGCTGCAAACCCAGCACCAGAGAGGTCACACAAAAGGGGCACACCCTCCAGCCACAGGATCAGCAGTTCATTACCTGGGATACCCACATGAGTGGGAACCCAAAGAAAGTCAACTGAACAACCAGCATGGTCAAGATTGGTAAGGTGGTCTTAGATGTCATAGACCAAGAAGAGGGAGGGAAAACCACTGCCTGATAGCCTCAAGGGCAGTTATCGAGTCTGCACATAACGTGGGTGGGAGAGGACTGTTAAACATACTAAAGAACCTGGTAAATGGCCATTAGCTATGCAGTACACATGCTACATGGGGCAGGTAAGAGATGGTGTTACTTGCCAGCAGAAGGCACATTCCTTCTAATTAGCAGATTTAGAGCCTAGAGCCATTCCATTAAAACACAACAGCAGCCTGAAACTCCCATAAAAGCTGGCAGAACAAACAATGAAACACAGACCCCTCTGAATCTGGGATCAAGGAACTAACCAAGGGGGAGGAGGAGGTTTTTGGAGAGAACGGGGAACAGGACAAAGAGGGAAGATAAAAATCATGGCAAAGGACTGCAAGCTGGAGCCCAACTGTTAAACTCACCTGAAGAGCGAGCAATTTCCTGCTGCTAAAGTATAAAATATAAGGGATGTGTGGGGAAAGAGAAGATGGTGATGGCATAGGAAACAGGAAGCTTAGACTGTTGTACCAAAAGGGCAGTGAGTGGGGGACAACCCCAGCTTCAACCAGGAAACAATACGGCTAGTGCAAAAGGTACTGATGATCAGATAGATACCACAATGGTGGACCTGCTCCAAGAGGATCAGTATGGAAGGAGCAACTGAGCCCTAAATTTGGCTACCATGCCCCCCTCCCCCTCCCCCCCCCCCCCCCCCCCCCCACACACACACACACACACACACAAGTAAATGTCATAAGACGACCCAAGAAATGGAAGTGGTGGACCACAATCAGAAATTGGGTCTCGAGATAGAGCTCCAGTAGGTATCGTACACAATATGGTGACAGAAATGCACCACCCACAATTTAAGAGGAGAAAACTGAAAACTGTGTGAGAAGGTCCATGCAGAAGCATACCACATGGCACCCTGGAACTGTCACTTCACAAAAGCCACCAAGTGTTAAATAACTCAGACACAGAAGTCATCCACATGCAGAGCAGGGGTGACCAACAACAGTTTGACGGAGGTCACAAGTCCTTTAATAGTGATGAGGAAAAGGATACTTAACACTGAACCCTATGGAATGCCATCCTCCTCAGCAATGGAGTGTCCTCATCCCAGGACTTATGTCCCTTCTTCTCTTTCATAAGTAGAGGAGGACACACGCTAGATGCCAGAGAGGTAAGGGGGGAGAGAGGGTTCTGCTAGTTCTATAAAGAGAGACCAGGCAACCTTGGGGGATGCTAGAGCTGACGGTTCCATGGCCAATGTGTACCAGCAGACTCTTGGACTGAGAGGAGGCCCTAATGGCAGCAGACACCAGAGAAGAGGCACTTCTCTGGTGGATGAAAGGAGCAACAGTTGGAGGGGAGGAAGATGTAAGTTGAGGGGAGAGGGAGAGAAGAGTGAGGCATCACTGGGATAAGGTGGGGGAAAGGATGTAACAGAGTCAATAGTAGATTTTTGTAGACACAAGGCGAAGCTGATCGTAAACCCCAATATATTCTTTCCTTCTTACAAACCAGCGACAGTTGTGACAATGAATACATGTGGTCAGTAGAACAAAGGCACACCTGGGCATCCTCATTCATTGCATACAGGATTAATACATGTGTACAAATCATAAACACCAAAAACATTTTAGCAGTGGCAGGACATACATCACAGTGCACAGTGATAAGCCATAACCTTGACCTTGTCTTGGGGGTATCCACTTCAAAGACCAGAATAAAGTGGTCATTATCAGTGTGGTTGTCCTTAGTGCCTTTCTGAATATGATGAACAAAATGAATGCCTTGCCACTCCAGACTGGCCCATGCTTCACCAGTTTGGAAGATGAGGTCTCTATGAAAAAGACATCCTGAAGCATATTCAAAGGCTAGTGAGGAGTAATGGTTTGCCAAACTTGTCTTTGATAGTTTCTACCAAAATAATGGGTTCATGGTGGGAAGGTGTCCTTGTCAGTCTTGATGCAGACCAGGTAATGGGGAAAAGATTTGACCCCAAGCAAGCGAGTCTGACCCTCCTCCCATGAGGGGATAGTTGTAAGTTGAAAAGTCGTTCCTGACTAAAGGTCCGCCAAAGACGGCCGGTTTTTTAAGTCTGATACACAAAGTGTAGACCCTAATAACACCAAAACCAATCAGGGGCTCTCCCCTTGTGCACTACTCAGCCACACCAAGGGCCAATGCCATAGGGGCTGCTGCTGGGAGTTCCAATGCTCCAGAATGACAAGCCACTACTCATAGGCATACACAGGGAGGTAGCAGCTCATGTATCAGAACTGTCATCCCTGTTTTCAGAGGACTCCATCAAAAGAGTACATAACACCCCAAGCACACGAAATGACTACTGTGCTAGTGGTACAGCACAAAAAGGACAATGGCTTCAGGTAAAAAATGGAAGAGGTGGTAAGCCCACATGCCAAAGACTTCATGTATGGTGTTGTTCCACAGCTGGCTCACACCATGGAGACAAAATTTAGAGTAGTTCAATCCCCAAAGAGGGACCAAAAATTCCAAAAAGGGAATTGTAAAGCAAGAGGAATGATAGTGTAAGGGATAGCAACAAAAAAAAGATAGCCAGGCCAATGTAAGCAAGGGAAAGGATTGAGGACAGGGATGGATGAGCACGGGAAAGTTAATGCAGTTTTGAAAAGTAGAAAGGATCCAATTACTAGCAGACTCATGTGCACAAAATAATTGTTACCCCCCCTTCCACTGGGGAATGGGGATGGAGCAGATATAGAAACATGATTCTGTGATGTTAAAGATAAACGAATCTTCATATGTGAGTATTACTGGATTTGCTCCAAGTACCCACTGGCCAACATGCAAACATGTAGTACTGAGGTCAGACTGGCCATTGTGACAGCTCTATTTCTCATGCAGTGAAGTAGACAACACTACCCAGTGCTGTTGGCACTGTTGCAGTCGCATGTTGTATTGCCATGCTAGGTGACACGACAACTCACCATAGTGCACACAACTACACACTGCTTACTCTAGAGCCCTGCAAATTAATATTAAACCGACTGAGCATATACAAATTAAGAGATGACTCACAATTCAATAATGTGCATATCAGAGAATCAGTTTCATACCTAGCGTGAAATGAAATGACAGTATGGCATTTCTGGCCGGGAGATCGTATGCAGGAGAAATCGGCTGCCTACTGCAAGTCTACATCAGTTGATACTGCTTATTTTTGCATCTAAAGAAATGGTAAAATGGTGATAAGCACAACACAACACCCAACCTCTGAGAGGATAAATTCTCAAATTGGCCAGTAATTGCACCTGGAGCCCCTGCACAGCTGTTGGTCTCTCTATCCGACAGCCACAGTGATGGACAGAGCTGGCGTCCAGCACACTCATTTACTGACAGTCCTGTAAGGCATTGTGTATCGGAAGAGGAAAGCAACATTGGGCATATGAATATAGGGATGACTCACAAGGCATTTCAGTATTGTGCTTACACACAATCAGTTGCATATATGGTGTGCTGTTTGGATGCTCTTGCTGCCATGGTATGCCAAAAGCTTATCCCTCACACCCAGTGACAGGTCCTATAAGTAAACACTAAATCAGAATGCAGGCATTGTGTACTGAAACAGGAAAGTAACATTGAGCATATTTGAATTTATAGACGTCTCACAAGACATTTCAGTATAGTGCATATTACATAATGATCCTCATACCTGGTGTGCTGTGTGGAATCTCCAGCTACCTTTTTTAAGCCAAAAGCTTACCCTTCACGCCCAGTAAGTAAACAAACATTAAAACAGACAGGAAGACAAGATGTCCAGTGAGTGAGATCACAGGTGTTTTCTTCGTCCACTAAAAGAACTTATTTGAGAGGAAATAGTGTCAAATTTAAATTTCCTTTGTTTTGTATATTTGCTGTAGTGTCCATTCTTGTCACAAAACTGAATATTTGCGTCCCCATAGAGATGATTCTTGAAAAAAAAAAAAAAAAAAAAAAAAAAACTTTGTGTAATCTGAAGTCACGATAATTGTGACATAATGCGAAATTTTCCATTCCAAAACACAAAAAATTCTATTCAAATTTTCCTGATAGCGGAAAATTCGTTTAAGAAAGGCAGCTACTAGTTTCATCAGTGCCTATTGTTACTATAAAAGTATAATTAAAAGTTTTTTAAATTGTATTTAACTAACACATTTCATATTGTTCACTAGTTAGAGGTGATCTAGGTATAAATTTAAAACCTGACCAAACACTAAAGTAAATTCTCTAAAAGCAAAGTAATTACTAATTCATTCTTCTGTCATTGTATCTCTAAATCATTACAAAAACAACAACAATAGCATGTAAGACCTCCATGTCATTTTTGCATACATATAGCCAATCTCGTGTCCTGGACAAATTTAAAACTTAATTATTCTTTTGAAACTGATCATGAGTGGGAAATGTGGAAGCTGTTATAGCATTGTGAGTAAAGGGATTTGTTGCTAACCTTGTAGGAAATATTTTCACTGGGGGAGGGAGAGGTGGGGGGAGAACAGAAGAGGCTCTCTCCTGGAACTGCAGAGTATGCAGTAGGAACATTTTGGTTGGGGTACAGGAAAGGAAAATCTGTGTCCTTGTGGCACAGTTGAAGGAAGCAAGGAAGGAACTGATAAGGATCAAGAGAGATAGGGAGGAGGAGGGTGGTTGTGAACTGGCAGCTTGTAGGAGGGTAGGAAGAAAGAGAACATGATCTGATGTTTTTGGCGTTGATGATAAAACTGTGTGTCTACCACTGCCAGAGCCTCTGGTAGAACACGGAGCAAGAAATGTGCAGCACACTTCAACTGAGGCCAAGAAGCTTAGAAATATACAAAATGTTAGGAAGAAGAAAGTGCTGCTGCTAGGTATTAGGCATGGGTGAGTTGTAGGCCCCGAGTTACAGGAATGTTTAGGGGCAACATACCAGGCCACCAGTATGTTCCAGCCAAATGCAGGGCTAAGTCATGTGATAGAGGACTTAAGGTCTTTACAAAAGAAGACCATGTAGTGATAGTGGGTGGGGCAGAAAACAGTTTACACAGGGATAGGGCACATGACATAGGTGGTGACCTGGGCAAGATAGCTTCCCTGACTTGTGGCAGTACACTTTGTTGAGCTGTTCCGGTGTCACGATTGGCCAAACCTTGATGGAGATGTGAGGCGAATCAATTTGGGGTTAGGGAAGCCAACTTTGCTCACATGCCCGTCTGGACTATCGACAGATGGGGTTTCACTGGGTGTGGCCTATACCTAAACAGGACTGGCAAAGGAAGATTGGTACAGCTGATTCGTGAAAGTATAGGGGGTGGATCTCGGGCCACACATGGTCAAATACCTGTTGTCATCAGTATGAGAAGTAGGTCTTTTTTAGGATAAATCCAGACAACAGGTTCCCCTGCCTAAAGAGTGTCACCAGCAGTTTGAATTAACAGGGCTTGATATCACCAAGATATTAATAATTTTGTGTTTGTATGGATCTCCCAGAGATAGTGTGGACACTGTTTTTCAATAAATTAACAGAATTTCTATATAAAGTCTCAAGTACAAAGCTCAGCACAATTCTGTGTGGGGACATTAAAATCAACATGAATATCATAAATGAATCCAGCAGCACCTTCATA
The DNA here is from genome assembly GCF_023897955.1 of Schistocerca gregaria. Lineage (NCBI taxonomy): Eukaryota > Metazoa > Arthropoda > Insecta > Orthoptera > Acrididae > Schistocerca > Schistocerca gregaria. Next base: position 1,809,473 of record NW_026061773.1, read on the forward strand.
AATATACTTCAAAGTTTTGGCCTCTCCCTATTGGTCAATAGTGCAACAAGGGTTGCTACAATGACTTCATCAGTAATTGACCATGTTGCCACAAATATGGGCAGGGAAAAATGTGATGTAGCTGTAAAAGATCTCGGATTATCAGACCATCTCTGTCAAACAACAACAGTAATATGAGACATGAAATCATCCCATAAACTACAAGCCTACAAATGACATCCATTGGAAATGAAAATAAAAGATTTTTCAAAGGAACTAGCAAAAAAAAAAAAAAAAAAACAAAAAAAAAACGCTGGGATGAAGTGTATAGGGAAACCAATGTGAATAAGAATCCACATTATTTAAATTGAACTTTGAAAAGGCATTTACAAAAGTATGCATGTCTGTATCAACGTCACACAAAAGTAGATGGATAACAGCAGGTACTAAGAAGTCCTCCCAAACAATTAAATACCTCACTTCCATGGAAAAGAGTCACAATGATCCATAGGAAGGTGCTGATAGCTGCAACAAAATCGTTTAATGACACAGTAATATATAATGCAGGGAATAAAAGCAAAGCAGTCTGGGATGTTATAAAAACGGGAACGGGAACAGGGAGAGGCAAAGAAAGACAGACAGAATAACATATTCCTAAGGGAGGAGGATAAGGTAATAAATAAGCCACAACACTTATCAAAGTATGTAAATGAGCATTTTTCAAGCATTTTAGGGAAGTTACGGCAAGAATTCCCCAAAACAAATATAACCCCTGTAAAAAATGTTGCACTAAATACAATGATGTTACTTCAAATCACAGATAATGAAGCCAGTAAAACTGTTGGAAAACTAAAAAGCCAGTAGGCTTATATGAAGTATCAATGTGTGTACTAAAACAATGCATAGAGGTTGTACAAGGTCCCTTAACACACATAATAAATGAATCCTGTACACCAGGGACATTTCCACAGCAGTTAAAACAGGCAAGAGTTGTGCCTTTGTTTAAGAAAGGTAATGCAGAAAATTACAAGCTGTCACCATTCTCAAAAATAATAGAAGCAATTATGAAAAACAGATTAATGAATTACCTGAATAAATACAATCTTTTAAGTGAATCACAGTTTTGATTGTGATGTGGCAAAAATACGGAGTCAGCTGTCGTAGAATGCACAAAAGTTGTACTTGATGCTCTTGATAAAGAAGAGTCTGTCAGAGGGTTCCTTTATGATCTTTCTAAGCCCTTTGATGCAGTCGACCACAAGATTCAATTAAATCAATTAGAAGCATTAGGAGAAAGAGTGGTAGCTAAGGACTGGTTTTGATCATACCTAGCAGATAGGGTACAAAGAATAGTGATAACACATACTTCAAATAGAGCTTAACATTTAGTAAAACACTTACCCGAACAAATGTAAGCACATTACACACATCCATGCCCGAGGCAGGATTTCAACCTGCGACCGTAGCAGTCGTGCGGTTCTGGACTGAACTGCTCGGCCACCACGGCCGGCGAAAAATACATTAATATGGGGTTTCCGCAAGGTATCAAATGAGGACCAATAGTATTCCTGATGTACATCAATGACTTTCCCAGTAGTGTTACTCATGGTGAAAAAATTCTTTTCACTGATGACAGCAATATTATAGTCAGTGAGAAAACAAGAGAACTCCTCTAAGAGAAAGCAAATGAAACTCTCAAGGAAGTCTACAATTGATTGATTTTTATTGTTGTAGAGACCTCAGAGGCATTACAAAACAGAGAAACTTCTGGTACAAATTGATATTGCATAGTAATTTTAGCCAATTACAGACTTACTCATGTATAGAAGCATGTAAAAACTGATCACAAAGTGTGGTCATACCATATTCTTTGCCTCCCTTCAAAATTCATCCGTTTCATAAATGTTGAGTTCAAGAAGAAATTCTTTTACTTTTTTTTTTATTGGAAGATCTGTGATATGTTGGGGTATGGCATTAAAAAATTTTATGGGCTTGTATAAAGAGCACTTTTGTGTTTTTTTATAGTTACATCAGAAAGAAACTAGGTCTTGCTTGTTTCTTGTGTTATAATTATGCCGCATGTCATACTGTTGATACTTCGGATAGATATCCTTGGTATGCATTACACACAATGGTATAAATATTGACAGCAGGGTCATAATCTGTAATTTTTTAAAGCTTGGTCTACAGTGAGCTCTGGGTGCCAAGCTACATATCAGTCTTATTGCCTTATTTTGTAGTTTGAAGACATTAGCTGCCTTGCTTTGATGTCCCCACAGTAAATGTGACTGTGGTTTGTTTTGCTTTAAGTACTGGCACATTTAGACAAAGACACAACTTCCTTGGAGAAAATATTCCTTTGCTAATGCTGCTTCCCACCTTTTTGAATCAATTGAGATTCCTAGGAAATCAACAGCATTTGAGCTCTGCTCAAGTTCAGTGTTATTATTCCACGATACATACAGGTCTTGATTTTTTTTTTTTTTTTGACACAAAGGGAATTAGCTTTACACCAGTTTTCAACTTTGACAGTGCACTGGTCTGCTTAATATTTGACCTTCTGTGCTGTTTCTGCAGTTATACAGACTGCAAGATCATCTGCAAATAAGTAACTCCTAGCTGATGGCCCAACTATGTTACATGATAAGTCATATATATAAATAATAAATAGAATTGGGCCAAGTACAGAACATGCCCACAAGTAAGTAATCTGATTCTGTACCATTAAAAACCACCTTCTGCACTCTATTACTTAGATAGGATTTTATCAATTCCCGAGCACTTCGTGTAAAGCCATAGAATTGCACTTTGTTCAATAAGATTTCATGAGACACAGTGTCAAAAGCTTTTCATAAATCACAGAGTCTATTATGAACCATGAGCTTGCTTTCTAGTTGCTTCACACACTGTGTTAAAAGTGATAAGGCAGATTTAACAGTTCCTAACCCTGATCTGAAGCCAAATTGTCTATCACTGAAGATATAGTTTCCTTCAAAGTATTTTACTATTTAATATAGCTTCTATCACTTTAGACAAGACTGGCACAATTGAAACAGGCCTAAAATTATCACAACTTTGGAGGCTGCCTTTTTTGTGTTTTCGAGTGACTTTACTGCCCTGGGGAACTGAGCCTCCAAAATACATGTATTTACTACATGTGTTATCAATTCTGGCAGCTGAACTGAATCACATTTAACATGGCTGAACTTAAACCATAAACGTCATCAGTAAAACTGTTCTTCATTTTCCTCAGTATATAGGTAACATCCTGTACCTTGACAAATTTAAAGCTAAATGTACTTCCAGGTTTTGTGGTGTTTCTCAGGCAGTATTTATGGTCAGTGACTATATTGTAAGTGCCAATCACCTTCTCAGTGAAGGATGTATTTAACTGTGCAGCATTCAGATTGCTGCCTTCAGCTTGTGAAGTCATTTTCCTGTTGCATTGACTGTTAATGATATTATTTTCTGATGTTAGTATTATATCTTCATTTTTTCATACACCTAGCTTCCTTTAAGGCCTGTCTTAATCTTTCCTTTTTCACTGTGAGCATGTCTTTAAATACTTGAGAACCTGTACTTCTGTACAGGCATAATATTGATCACACTCCCTCTTGATCTCCAACACCTTTTCACCCTTGACCTTATTTACTCTTAGTGCCTTTTTATTATTTGGTACGTTAATGGGAAACGACATCTTAGCATATACAGAAAGAGTAGATATGAGTTCTTCCACCTTTCTACCTATTGCATGTTCTCGATAAACTTGCAACCAATAACTTTTATCAATATTAGACTTAAACATATTTAGATTATCATAATTGACCACACATACACTCTTTCCTGCCATGTGCACTGAGTCAGTGGCCACATACCCAGGTCTTAATTACGTCTGACTTCAGATGCACTAACTCATTTGATACAAATATATTGTCAATACATGTACCAGTACCTTTATAATGAAGCCTTGTTATTTCAGTGGTTGTAATATAAAGAACAAATGAATTTAATAAATTATTTGCATATGAGTTACAGATAGTGGACAACTGAAAATTCAAATTTAAATCTCCACAGACTGTCAGTATTGCCTCACGTGTTCCAATATTTCTACGGAATCCAAACTGACCTTCCCCAAGGTCGGCTTCAACTAGTTTTTCCATTTGTCTGTAAAGAATTCACATTAGTATTTTGCAGCAGTGACTTATTAAACTGATAGTTTGGTAATTTTCTCATCTGTCAACGCTTGCTCTCTTTGGGATTGGAATTATTATACTCTTCTTGAGGTCTGAGGGTATTTCGCCTGTCTCATACACCTTGCACACCAGATGGTAGAGTTCTGTCAGGACTGGCTCTGCCAAGGCCGTCAGTAGTTCTAATGTAATGTTGTCTACTCCTGGGGCTTTGGTTCGACTCAGGTCTTTCAGTGCTCTGTCAAACTCTTCACACAGTATCATATCTCCCACTTCATTTTCATCTACATTCTCTTCCATTTCCATAATATTGTCCTCAAGTACATTGGCCTTGTATAGACCCTCTATATACTCCTTCCACCTTTCTGCTTAGAACTGGGTTTCCATCTGAGCTCTTGATGTTCATACAAGTGGTTCTCTTTTCTTCAAAGGTCTCTCAAATTTTCCTGTAGGCAGTATCTATCTTACCCCTAGTGAGATCAGCCCCTACAGCCTTACATTTGTCCTCTAGCCATCTTGCACTTCCTGACAATCACATTTTTGAGACGTTTGTATTCCTTTTTGCCTGCATTTTTATGTTTTTTCCTTTCATCAATTAAATTCAATATTTCTTCTGTTACCCAACGGTTTCTACTAGACCTCTTCTTTTTACATATTTGATCTTCTGCTGCCTTTACTGTTTCATCCCTCAATGCTACCCATTCTTCTTCTACTGTATTTCCTTCCCCCATTGGTTCCCTTATGCTCTCCCTGAAACTCTGTACCACCTCTGCTTCTTTCAGTTTATCCAGGTCCCATCTCCTTAAATTCCCACCTTTTTGCAGTTTCTTCAGTTTTAATCTACAGGTCCTAACCAATAGATTGTGGTCAGAGTCCACATCTGCCCCTGGAAATGTCTTACAATGTTTCCTTTCCTCCCTACCGAATTCCATTCACCCATGACTATTAAATTTTCGTCTCCCTTCACTACCTGAATAATTTCTTTTACCTCATCATACATTTTATCAATTTCTTCATCATGTGCAGAGCTAGTTGGCATATAAACTTGTACTACTGTAGTAGCGTTCACTATGCTGTTTGTAGTAGCTTACCCGCATTCCTATTCATTATTAAACCTACTCCTGCATTACCCCTATTTGACTTTGTGTTTATAACCCTGTATTCAACTCACCAAAGTCTTGTTCCTCTTGCCACCGAACTTTACTAATTCTCACTATATCTAACTTTAACCTATCCATTTCTCTTTTTAAATTTTCTTACATACCTGCCCGATTAAGGGATCTGACATTACACGCTGCGATCCGTAGAATGCCAGTTTTCTTTCTCCTGATAACGACATCCTCGAGTAGGCCCCTCCTGGAGATTATAATGGGGGACTATTTTACCCAAGAAGACACCATCATTTAACCATACAGTAAAGCTGCATGCCCTCAGGAAAAATTATGGCTGTAGTTTCCCCTTGCTTTCAACTGTTTGCAGTACCAGCACAGCAGGGCCATTTTGATTAGTGTTTCAAGACCAGATCATTCAATCATCCAGACTGTTGCTCCTGCAACTACTGAAAAGGCTGCTGCCCCTCTTCAGGAACCACACGTTTGTCGGGCCTCTCAACAGATACCCCTCCGTTGTGGTTGCTCCTACAGTACGGCTATCTGTATCGCTGAGGCACGCAAGCCTCCACACCAATGGCAAGGTCCATGTTTCTTGGGGTGGGGGGGGGTGTACTTTTCATTAATAATCCAAATTATTAGCATTGATATTGTTGTGTCTTAACGTATTATTATAATACATTATTAATGTTAGTGTTATTATTATTTTGTTTTCTGTGTAATATTGTTCCTGGTCATGTGTAAGTTAGCGCCTGAAGCATCTAATCTAGTCAGGGTAAATAAGCCATAAATAAATAAGTTTGTGAATTTTGTTGCAAAAACTACAACAGTTAACTGATAAAATTTGTCAAAGTGTCTTCACTCTGAATGCTGTCTGATTTTGTTATCTGTATGTCAACTGCTTTGTGTTCATCAGAGTATCTCAGACTACCATGTAGGCTAAAAACCACCATGTGCACCCCGCAAGTACTTACCTAACTGAGTAGCTGCTTCCTTTGTGTAGTGTACCCTGACGTGTCTAGGAGAGTCCTACAATTATCCACCCAATAATGGAGGTCCAGCCAAGACTGTCAGACTCAACAAAGCCTCTGGCCGAGATTGTCCACTCGGCTCCAGACCTTAGGACCCCAGTCAACTCTGGAAACTGTGCTGCAAATCGTGAGCTGTTCTTGCACTCGATATGAGAGGCCAGCAGCCTCCACCAGTCATCTGAATGAACTGAGGATGACCTCGGAACCCTCGCAAAAGGCACTGTCAGAACTGATGCCACTCCTCGGAGATGACTGCACCCTGCAAGCTCGATAGCCACAGGCAAAGATGCCCCATCTCGGATGAGGCTCCCTGACAGACCTACTGAGTGCATATTGGCTATCTTTCTGGCTCTGAACAATATTTCCCTAATGTGTCCAACACTTGTGAACCCCTCCTCCAGTGAGCTCGCTCAGATGCCGTCGGAGGAGTGACTCACAGACGAGTGGGCGTGGCCGGACAGCCAGCCTCCACATGCCTAACCTAGTAGTGTAGTTAGTCGTTCAAGAGAAATGACGACTGTGCTACACACTACTTGAATTTCCACTTTAAAGTTACAAAAATGTGAGACTACACCTCTTAAATACAAGAAAACTCATGGAATTTAAGAATTAATCTATGAAGAAAACAGAAAAATCTAAAGACATAACTAGCTGTTGTCCACATCTGGAACCAGTGTGTAACTCAGCTTTACTTGTTTCTTGTCAAGACAAGATTTAAAAAAGATTGTGCTCTGGGTTGATCTATATTTATTTTTGTCGTTATGAAATTTTGAACTTTATTTATAAGCCAGTCAGTGCCCCATTGTGAATTTACGGAAAAGCTGAATAATGCAGCAATACTGAGCATTAGCTGAAGTTTAGATATATTAGGAACCTGTGCATACTGTCAGTCTTTTAGCCTCCTTCTTTTAGAGAGTCTTTGTACATATGATGGACTACAAGCACACTTTTATAACAACAGCTTAATAATCATATATTTTACTCTTCCATAAAAAAAAGAAATTTAAATAACAATCAGTACTTTTCAGCCATGACTAGAACCCCCCCCAAAAAAAGATCTATGCAAAGAGGCATCGGACGTCTCAACAGTGATGACTGACAACTGTGTCACCCTCAGCTAACCAAATTAATTGGAGGGGCACGTGGTCAGCACACCTCTGTCCCGGACCTTGCCAGTTTTTGGCAACGGCGATGCTACTTCTCAGTCGAGTAGCTCCTCAGTTGGCCTTACAAGGACTGCGTGCACCCTTATTGAACCTTGCCCACACAGCACAGTCCAGAGAGCTTCACTCACAATGTTTCATCGAGATGTGCGTCGGTTAAAATCACACGTGGTTTCTTACAGGGCTCAGAATTTTGCTGCCAAGCTGGATAACAGACATGTCTAATCCCACAACCATAGTTTTTTATTACAGTCCCAATGTATTTGACTAAATTGCTCGCTAACAAATGAATACTTCACTTACAGGCTTTGTGAAAATTGGCTACATCTTTCAACAGAACTTGCCCACTTCATCATAGCTTGATGTGAGGAGTAAGAATATTGTGGTCAAAATTTTGTGTTTGCTTCCAATAACAGTATGCTATTAATCACTTAACTTAAACCATATGCTAGTACATTTGTATGTCATCCTGATACCAAGTTCCCACCATATATTTCATTCCCTTGAGAATCAGCTAGCAAATCTCCTTACACTCTATTCGTGCATGGTACGACGTATGACCAGCTGTCTGCTATCCTGAATGGACTCTTCCAAACTGTGACCAACAACCACCTAAACTGACTCGTGTGATGGAATGGGGCATTTACACAACATTTTAAAATATTTCACATTCCAAGCTAAAATTTCAATTGAAACAGGAACTTTCTTTCTGTGGCCATAAAATGATGTAGACCTAACTATGAAGCTATTATATTCGTTACAGGACAACTTTTCAACACTGTCATACAACATACACAAGTTCTTGTGAGTTCATAGTAGAGGTCCACCTTGAGCCGTGCAATTAATTACGAATGAAGCACGGTATTGATATTAAATGTCTGAGTGATAGTCAGTTTAGAGAGTAATTTAAAACAGATTTGTACATTAGCTGGGAATAAGGGGATCTGGCTGAGCTCGTCTGGAAAGCGGCGGTGAGGGGAAACTTTCACTGTGGCAGCCTGGCCCAGTAAGTGTCTTTGTGATCCCTAATGGCACCACCGTGCAGATGGACAAGAGTCAAGACATTCTGCATTGTTCACTCACACAAATATTTTACGTGTTGGAGTGAGAAGTAATGTTTGTGAAAGATGCAATTGCCTGCCAAATGCAGAAAATCTGGCTTTGGGATGTGTGCCAGAGATTGCTGTCTTACAGGTGAACTCCCAGCTAGGCCTTTTAAATGCCACCAAACACATAACTCTTACAAAAATTTTGTTTAGGGATTTAAGACCTTTGGACAGTGGTTCATCTTGATGTTTTTCAGAGTGACAGAGAGCTAAAAGGAAGCTGCCTCACTGACACGGGAGAGAGGTACGAATAGTGAGGCATGACTTTTTCCAAGGGGTATAGCAGAAATCGAAGCAATGGTTGCCCGAGTAAAACATAGCCCAGGGAAGGGGAGTTGTGCTCTCTGAGGAGCATTTTTCCCAGTCAGAGCTTGGAAGATCCAGAGCACAGCCAGTAAAATTAAGCACATATAGAAAAATTTGGCAATTTGAGGTTTCTCTCCTCACAGTTGCTACACTGATGTGTAAGGAGACTTGTCAAATATTTGGCCAGCCACAGAAGTGGTCTGCTGCTACTGAATGGTATCAAGGGAACTTCAAGTCATCTTGTAAATACAATGTCAGAGATTAATTCGGAATATTTGTATTGCAAAGTCGTTAACACTCTGCTTCTAAAATCCACAAAAAGTGTGACAAATTACCTCCAATAACTTATTAGTTTCAGTAGTTCTATTCTGTGCTCATAAACCAACTAATCACAATACATGTTCCACAGTCGTAAAACACTCCTTCCCACCCAAACACACAACCTCTCAAAGCTTCCAGAATGAAATTTTCTCTCTGCAGTAAAGTGTACACAGATTTAAAACTATGTGCTGTACTGAGACTCTATCTCAGTACCTTTGCCTTCTGTGGGAAAGTGCTCTACCAACTGAGCCACCTAAGCATGACTCATGACCCATCCTCACAGCTTTACTTCCTCCAGTACCTCATCTCCTACCATCCAAACTTCAGAGAAGCTGTCCTGCAATGCTGGAAGAAAGGATATAGCAAAGACATGGCTTGTCACAGCGTGGGGGATGTTTACAGAATGAAATTTTCACTCTGCAGTGGAATGTGTGCTGATGTGAAACTTCCTGGCAGATTAAAACTGAGACTCAAACTCAGATCCTTTGCCTTTAGCAGGCAAGTGCTCTCAAAGCTTGTCACAGTTTGGAGCTACCATGTACACAAAGCCATTGCTGCTAATTTTGGCTAACAATAAAAGACAAGCTGCTCCATTACACTGAGTCCAATACATTATTGATAGAGTAGTTTGTATTAGGAAACCTGCAATAAAGTTCTATGCATGCACACGGATTAGCATTTTACTTAAGTGTCAGTGTACACCATTTTCCCAAAACTGCGAAAAAGAGAATAATGTATCATGTAATAAAATGTACTGTAGCCTGTTTGATGCATCAGTCCATTTGTCACAAGCAACTGGAGTTGAGTAAAATAGTGTTAAAAGCAGAATAAGTGCTAAGTGTGAAATGGTATATTGAAACTTACTTAACATACTTGTAGACAGAGTGTCAGGGACACAGATTATTAATAACAACTTTTTCATTTATGGTCTTGTGCTGGTATGAACTACCAATTTTCTTTTGGTTCCAGCTGTATGGAATTGAATTCTCACAAGCTTTTTGTTGAGTACTCGTAAACCGATGTCAGATGGTAGCTGACTCTCATACCAAACACGACCTCATCCACAGCCATGTTGCCAGCACTATCATGAAGATGGCTGCAGTATAATTGGATAAATAAGATGATCTACTCACCACACTGGTGGCAGCAGAAACTATATGCAAAGGATATAGAAATGTGGAAGCCTTCAGAGCCAATGGCTCTTCCTTCTAGCAGAAGATTTGAAGGGAAAGAAAGAAGACTGGCAAGAAAGGGAGAGAGTTATGGAAAAGTTGTCCAAAACCATAGGTCAGAGGAGACTTACCAGACAGGATGAGAAGGAAAGACTGATCCTTGGTGCCTGCGCTGGATGAGATTTGAAAACCTGAGAGCTTAACGATGGAAGATGCGGTAATCAGCAAGACACAATTTACTGGAAAAAAAAGGTCATTTGGAGTCAATATGAGCTGAAAGCTAACTGCATTGTACATGACAGGCATATATGGGGAGGGGGAAGATGGTGGAGATGTGTGTGGGGGGGGATAGATGGACTGCAAAATGAAAGGGGAGCAAAGAAAAGGAATAGTTACTGAGAATAAATTCTGACAACACTATGATGCAATTTTACTTTTTTAAGCTGATGTTTCTCATTGATTGTGTAAACAAAACAAACGGATCACATACTTTTGGACATATAAATACAGACTGATTATTGGCTCCAGTGTCCAAGGTTGTTGAATAAGTCAGTTTGCAGTCTGCTTGTTTCTATTAAATCATTGTCCACCCACGTTAGCTGAGTGCTGAGTGTGACATACTGTCGATCTTAAGGGCCTGCATTTGATCCCCAGCTGGATAAGAGATTTTCTCCACTCAGGGACTGGGTGTTGTGTTGTCCAGATAATCACCTATTCATCCCCATCCAAGCACAATTCGCCAAAGTGGTGTGAAATTAATTAGTTTGTTTATTTTCATTCATTTTAGAAAAAACATCTGTCTGTCTCTGATTTGATTGTCTTGGCCATGGTTTCTAAATCTGCCTCTACTTGTGTGACACGCCTCGTGATGTCATCATGAGGGGTAACGCACTTTCCTACTTTTGTCATTATGTGCTACTTAAAGGTTTGACATTGATTTCATTATGTTTTGCTAAAACTGTTAGTTTTGAAAACTAGGTGGCCATTTGAGTGATCCTTTTGTTCAAGTCAGTACCAATTTTGGTTAATTTACCATCATTACTGTCAAGTTTTTTCATTATTTCCTGAAATTTTTCCGTAAACAGTTTCTCATTGTTCTGTAAACTTGTATTCATCTGCTGAAATTGTTGCATGACTGCACTGATAAATTGTGAGAAATTTACTGTTTGAACATTATCTGCCCCCGTAAATTGTGAGAATTTACTGCTTGTGATTCACTTTCCATATCTTGCAACTCTATGTTACTGTCGGTTGCTACAGCTGGATTATTTAGGTTCTGTATTTCATTTACTGTTTGAGCAAGTGTAATTTAATTCTATGCTGCTTCATTGGATATGGAACTTGCAGTAGGCAAACTGTTTATGTTATCCATTCTATGAGTCATGACCGTATCAATAGTAATAAGATTTTTTTTTTAAAACTCGTCTCTACAATGTTTAGCTTGTATGTAATGTTATTCAAACAATGTGTAGAGTTGATCTATTTTTGACAATGTCTCTACTGAGCTGTGTATCGGCCATTTTGCAGTAATTGTTGTCGTACTTTGAAAAAAACAAAAAATATACACTCAGCAGTAAAAATCACTTTTTAACTTTAGCAAAACTTCGCTATATATCGTGAGTTAATGAAAGATTGTGCCAACAAACAGCCCAAGATGCTATGGGGCAATTTATCACAGGATGGCATTTGGCACTTTTATGTGTCAGAATATACACCTGCATTGCCATCAGAGAGTGGTATGCATTGTAGTGATGTGACAGGACACCCTTCACTGTGACACGTGTTCCATTTGACCTGAATTACAGCGATGTCACATCGTATGACAAAAATGACCATATCCTTGAGGGTGTTGCAGTTTCTTCTTTCAGCAGAGTAAATGGTATGCATTTCATTGTAACCTTTCTAGTTTAGTAAATAAATCACCTTCCTTGACAAGGATCTCAATATCTGTTTATTGTTGTTACTAAGTATATACTACAGGTCAAAATTATTCGATCACCTATGAAAAAAGCTGTGCACTTTATTTTAATAGACAACTACACTCTTCAAACTAAATAGGCTAACAATACAAATATTTTCTCTCTCTCTGTCATTAAGTACCCTTCGTGCTAAGAACAGCTGCGCAGACTGTTGGCATTATGGAGATAATATTTTTGCAGAGATTACAGTCCCATGCATCTGTAATCCATAGATTTTCAACATTAGATGACGCCAGTTCTCTGATCTCTGTGCCATGTTCATCCCAGTGGGTGAGGTGGAGCAGTGGTTAGCACACTGGACTTGCATTCGGGAGGACAACGGTTCAAACCCATGTCCAGCCATCTTGATTTAGGTTTTCTGTGATATCCCTAAATCACTTCAGGCCAATGCCGTGATGGTTCTTGTGAAAGGGCAGAGTGGACTTCCCTCCCCATCCTTCCCTAATCCAAGCTTGTGCTCCGTCTCTAATAACCTTGTTTTCAATGGGACATTAGTGTTTAATCTCCCTTCCTCAAGTTCATCCCGTAAGTATTCGATGGGATTTAAGTGAGGCGGCTGACTTCACCAGACCATATTCTTCAGTTTCCCAAATTTCTTTCCTCTATTGACTTACTATTGGCACAATTTAGAAGTCTGTCTGAGATCATTGTCTTGCTGCAGATCAACCCACAACTAATATGCCTCTTGGCAGATTGAACTGAATTGTTGATCAGTACTGACTTCATACGTTCTCCACGATGTCAATGAGTAAACATTCTGTGAAGGCTTACAAATTTAAAACTCGATTAATCCTTGAACCATTGCTGTGCCCATTGCAATCAATTCAACTTCTCTCTATCCATCCATGTAAGTCATGGTCACACAAATGGCATTGCTCTGCTGAGACAAAGGTTGGAGCTTCTCACATATTGTTTACTTTATTATTAATTATAGGTGCAGGAGGATTCTTCACATTTACTCTGTACACATAGGAACTAATCTTTGCTTTACCGTGTTACTTAGGGTCTTCCAGATTGTCAAACACTTGAGCTGGCACCAGAGCAATGTATACACTACTGTAGGCTTGGTTAGGCCAAAATTTGTTACTATTGCCTTGCTAGAATAGCCTTTGTGATGCAGAGCTACAATTACAGCACTTTTTTCAATTCCGACCTCCTCCTTCCATCTTGTTAGGATGCAATACAGCATGAACTTGAACAAGTATAGAAACTCACTTCTAGGTACACACAGTGTACAAAGGCAGCAAAAGAAATGAGACCTATTTAAATGGAACCCTCTTAGGTAAAGGCCACCAGTGTTGTGGAGACTCACCAGCACCTCTCTGGGTGAAGAATGAGCTTAGTTTTTGCATGTTTTACTATCAAAACAGGTTTATGGTGCAATACTCAAAGTTAAATCCCTGTGTTAACGCAAATCAATAGCTGTGACTGAAAACTTTTCTTCACTTTAGCATCTAAAATTCGCAGACAATGTGTGTGATCATCTGGACCACAGCCCTTGGACACCCAAAAAGATCAAAATGCATCTGACAGCAAGCCATCCGAGTCATTGGCACATCTCAAGGGCCCAAGTAGCATGTACGTGGTTTTATAGTGATCCCAACATAAACTGCTTCCAAACCTCAGAAATGGAATTCTGTGATTGAAATTCAACCTTTGTAAGAGATTAGAATGTATGCCACTTACTACTAGCACAGACATACTGCTATTTTAAGTGTTCTCTCTGTCAAGGTAACTGTAACTGAATTGGCAGAGAAGTGACTAAACACAGGACTGATATTGAGTTGCTACAACAAAATCAGGGATCTTCTCTTTATAACAGTATCTAATTTTGTAATATGTTTCTGCTGTTGAATCGTGTTCCATCTGTGTATTACAGTGCCTATGTAGCACCAAAATGTTCCATCTTCAAAATTTGAATTCAGAATATTTTCATGTGCTTTTGGAAGGTGTGAAATGTCACAACTCGTATCCCTAGAAGTGTGCCAGCTCAGAGACATGGTTATTCATTACAAATGATGGGGGAAAAAGCCTCCAATTGAATACAAAGCTGATATATAAATGAGTGAGTGAACGTACAATTGCTCATTGGATTACACTGTGTCTGTTATTGTTATATTTCCAATTCTTAATTTTCTGCATTCAGTTACAGTTATCATTGTACAGCTTGCTACATTGAAGCATGGAAATCACCCCAAGACAGTGAAGATCACATGGAACATGGAATGAGTGTCTGAACTGAAATGATTCCAAGCAAGCTACCCTGGGAATAGATTAATACTAAAAGTGTGTACTGCTTGGAGTATCTGACAAATTGTGCAGGGTCAGAAACACATACATTTTACAGAAAAAGTACAAGATGTGGTGAACATTCTGTCTGCAGTCTGGTATAGTGAACTGCTATGGGTGAAACAGAGTACAGTACTGCTCAAAGTAGAGGTGCTAGTTCTTGGAGTGCATTTACAGTAACCAGGATGAAATGTTTGTGGCTTTGCTTGCCTGTGTGAGAAGGACTGTTGCTAAAGAAAAAATCCATTTTATTTTGCCAAATGTGTTTAAAAGTAAAAAATAATACATATATTGACTGAATTATAAAGGTAACTAATGATAATGGTGTTTCAGACATTCCAGACTACATCTTGGGTACAGTTACAAGAATTATCAGGTGCTGTGAAAAATGGTATTGGCTGCTAAACATTTAAATGTAATGCTGTGGTAATTTAGGATCAAGAAAGTGCCTTGAAAAAAATGTTTATGTCTCCTTTTTCGTATATTTTTTAAGTTGAAGTGACTGTACATCATGTGGCAATAGCTGAAACAAATTGGCAACAAATTTAAATGAAATGTATACAATTTTTACGGTTCATATAGAAGATAACATGTTTAATAAACAATGCTGTTTTTAACAATAGTATAATGAGTACTATGCCTTATCTTACGATAACATTAGAATAATATTTAAATACCTAAATTTGGGAGTTGTTATAGCCAGTAGTGTCTGCAACACATCAAACAGAGCTTTTCGTTAGCTACCATTGTATGTTTCAGCACCATGTTAACAAGCCTGCCACTCCTATCATACTTTATGTACACCCTATATAAAGTCCAGGAACACTTTCAAGTAATTACTGCACAAGAACTAAACATTGTACAGATATCATACATATTGCAATTTGAAGCGAAACTGTAAAAAAACTTCCAAACAAACGGGGCACTGCTTCATCATGTGGTAGAGGCAGTACATACACCAGATCTTTAATGCGTCCCCACAGAAAAAAGTCACATGGAGTGAGATGTGGTGATTGGGGAACCATTTAGTGAAACACCTGTCCTCTTCTGTAGCAAGTCCGATCCATCGATGCAGCAGCTCTGTGTTCAGACACCCACAAACTTCACGATGAAAATGGGTTGGAGCTCCATCCTGCTGAAAAATGAATGAAGGGTCCAGTTGCATTTGAGGTATCAGCCATTGCTGCAACACATCCAAGTAGGAATATCCAGTAACAGTGCTCTCAGTGAAGAAGAATTGCCTGTACTGTTTTTGGTACGACAAGGCACAAAAAACATTTACTTTTGGGGACTCATGCTCAAATTCAATGCATTCGTGTGGATGCTTTGTACCCCCAGATATGACAATTATGCCTGTTCACTTTCCCATTAGTGTGAAAAGTGGCTTCCCTGCTAAATATTATGTAATCAAAGCCATTACCATCCCCATTCAGTTTTTGCAACTCTGAACAAAACTCAAAGAGAAGCGTTTTGTCATCATCATTGAGTTCCTGCACTAGCTCCAGTTTGAATGATTTCATTGACACCTTCTGTAGCAGGACTTTTCACTATGTCATTGGAGCTATTTTGAGATCATGGGATGCACGACGCACAGATTTTCTCGGACTCCTTATAGATGACTCTCGTATGCACTCCTCATTCACTTCACTCACACTGGGACGTCTGCTTCTCTTTCCCGGGCACAAGCAACCCATCATAACAAATTTGTTGTGCCAGTGGTAAATGGCCTTCCTTGTTGGTGGCTCCTTACCACACTAGTTTTTGTTGGACGCCAACACACCACGTTTGCGACTATCCTCAAGTTACGAAACTACACTGTGGTGGTATACATTAAAAAAAAAAACTTTCAGTGTCTCTTTGAAATGACACATGTATGATAGGTGCACACTGTTTGGTTCTTGTGCAATAAATAATTGAAAGTGTTTGTGGTCTTTATGTACGCCTCATATTTTTTTATACATGGCAAAATCATGATATTCTCAACATTAGAAATGTTCATAATGTAAAGATATGCATAAATTAATTTGCAAATGAATGTAAAATGACTCATTCCTCATCATTATGATCCATAGAACATGTATCCTACTAACTAAATTGGATTTGATGATGATGCATCACTATTAAATCATTTGCCTGTATTCTCTCTGTCGCCAAAAAGTGTATTATTAAGGGAGATAAGACTATTAGTTTGTTCTTTCAGTTGTCACTTGAAACTGAAAATAACATTGATATGAATGATCATCAAAAAGAAAAGAAACTTTATGGTTCCATGGACCTTTACAAGTCTCAACCAACTATGCAGTATACATGTAGACTGAAGAGATGAATGAAAATTTGAACCCAGATCCTCTGCTCACTGGGCAGATGCACGAACCACTACACCACCCTGGCACAGTGGCTCTGCACTGTTTGCCCCAGCATGCCTCCCTCCTCAGTCCAAAATCCTGTTCACAACTCAGTCCACTTATTTCCCCAAAACACAAAGAGCACCACAGAGGATGTCAAACTGTCATGGAATAGCACCTCAGTTTTGAATGAAATGGGGATTCCTCTCTGGAACCATATAGTTTCATTTAATGAAAGCAGCTATACCTGGGTCTCAGGCAGGACCTCCTGTTTCGTTTGATTCTGAGGTACTATTCCAATACTGTTGGACATGTTCCACACCCAGGAGGATACCCTCTTTTGTGGGTCTGTGGAATAAATAATTAATGTAATCTAGTCTGAGATCCCCTCCTCTTGTGGCAGTTAATTGTATATCACTGGAGCAACAAGGCATTGTGACTAAAAAGGACACACCATTCCCATTTTCTGGAATGGTTGCAAGGCAAATGCACTTACTTGCAGGCCTTTATTATGGATAACAAGCTGTTGAAGCATTAAAGAACACAGTTAACATTTCTGAATTGTGACACACTTTATAGACCAGAATTGTCTTCTCTAGGTCTCAACATGAATTTGATGAAGGGTAATTGCCTGAAACTTTACTGATAAAGGCAAAATAGTTCTCTTAATTCACCTCAAAAGCACGATAACCGACCTCGATATCAGATGGAGCAATAAATGAAATATTCGAAAGTGTCATTCATTGGTTCTCAATAAATGGTCTAGCACATCATTTACAAAGAAAAGGCATCTTATTCAGTTTTGTACAAGGAAAGACAAATCATCACTAATAATGAAGCATTACGGAAAAGAAATATGTGAAGACTGATTGTTAAAAATACTTGGGGGTACATAGTGATGAGAACAAGAATTATAAAACTGAGTGCAGCAACATTTGCTCTAAATTTGATTGCCATAAGTGGCAATGACATCACTAGAAAATTTAACTTCCTTCTTTCATTGATGTCATATTTAGAATGGGGGCCTCTGACCCCTCCCCCTACACACACGCACAGTGCCTATCCTCAAACTTCACATAGATAAAGAAATTAGGTAGCCTCACAACACATACACTCTTACAAAGTTTGTTTTGAAGGATCAGCACAATTTGAAAATAATACTAGCATTCATAAATACAATACTAGGAGGAAAACAGTGGGACTTAATCTTGTTGTAGCACAGAAAGAAGCATATCATGCAGCCATAAAAATATTTGACAACCTCCCTTTAATTAACAAGGTGCTGGCTGATAATGAAAGTTGACAAGTGCTATTCCATAGATGAATTTCTGAGAAGGAAACAACAGGTTACCCACGAGCACTGATGTGCTGCTTCCTGGACTTGGGTAGGCGCGCCGGCCCCGGACTGAATCAGCCCAGCAGGTTAACAACGAGGGACGGCATGCCTGAATGTGGTTTTTAGGCAGTTTTCCACATCCCACATGGTAAATACTGGGCTGGTCCCCATGTACCACCTCAGTTACACAACTTACAGACATCTGAAAAACATTCGCACTATTTCATGGCTTACACTAGACGCAGACAGCTAGGGTACATTACTTCTGTCCTGGGGGGTACATGATGGTGACAAGAAGGGCATCTGGCAACAACACTCTGTGACACTAACATTGCCAACTCTATAGTAACAGGGTCAACCCCGTGTTGAAGCGGGGCAAAGGCCCAAGCAAATTATGAGAAGGTGACATCCAAAAATGAACATATCTACTAAATGCAATTTATCACAGTCAACATGAAACTTATTTTGGGCATACATAAGAATGAAAATAGCATACTGCAGTGTGAATGCCTTTTACTTTTAGGCCAAAAGGCAGTTCATATCTGTAAATCAAATCTACAATGAAAATATTCCTTTAAAAAGCACATTTAAATATGGACATGTTCTCATTACATGAACCATGAGCGATTTTCAAAACTAAAAATCTTCTTCTTTCTTTCAAAATAACTTACCTCTTATTGTATAATGCTTGTTATACCATATCATTTCACACATTTTTATTGTGTAGTATGTGATACCATAGAAAAAACTGTAAAGTGGCCACTATAGTAACACTAGATCGCGTGTTTATTTTATTCAAATTTCAGGTTTATTATTACTTCACAATTATTTAAAATGTTTCAGATCACCATGCCAGAATAAAATGACGTAACTGTGGCATTAACTATCTTTAGAAGTATTCTTTGACGTAAATGCAAAAAAGAATAATTTTCTTAACAGTCACAAGCAACATGGAAATATCATCGGTGATGGTTGTGTTCCAACTTAAGTACTAGTGATTTTGGCAGGCTTCTTAAAAATTAGTTTACTGTAAACCATCAACATCTTTTTTCCTATTATCTTAGACTGGATGGCTGAAAAGTACTTGGGCTTTTGTCCAAGGAAAGGGTTTTGTAGTGGTTCATCTGCTCTTTTACATCTAGTTGGGACTTCTAGAATGCATTTGTCTCAACATCAGTATGAGTGTTTCCCATAGCTTTGTACTTGTGTATGGAAATGCATTTTATTTCACATATTTAATGTGAAATCCCTATCTAAGGACCTACAAGATGTACATCGGCGAGCAAGGTTTCTTAGCTGAGTCACTGATTGTAGATCTCATTGTATTCCTCTTTTGTTACAATTGTTGGCCTTTTTCTTAGAAGTTTTCCTATTCTATCAAAAGTGGAGTCAGTGCATAAGTAACTGTGTCCTTTTAATAATAATAAAAAGTAGTGCTATGCAACATATTATGAGGGAGCACGGAAGCACAAACAGTTGCTCTGCATTAGAGAAACAGTGTGACTGGAATGGAAATCACTCGACTGGATGTAATGGATTAGTTATCCTTCACACAAAATGTGTATGTGGACACAGATGTATTTTCCTAGGCTTGTATCTTGGCAAATGTTTGATTTCACTTAAATTGTATGATTATCTAGGTTCTGCTTATCCTGTTTGTTTTGTTCCATTCTGTGTCTCATTTATTTTAAATTCCTGACATGTTTGCTTTTGTGTGTAAGCTCCTCATATAAAATTTTGTTGAGGATTAAGGCAGCAACAAAGTTCAGTAAATAGTCAGCATGAACTAATTCTGTGCAATGGGAACCCCAGAAAAGCAGATGATAAAAGCTCTCAGATTACAATTGCCTTCCTCATCTTCCAGAAAGCACGCTACTTTTGATTTTTGGGTCATGACAAATGTTGACCATCTTGATGAGATCAGTCTCCTTGACTGGGTGCACATTTGTCAAACATGGATTTCATGAGCTGGGGACTTGTTAACACGAACAGTCGATTGCTACTCTAAGCTCTGGACATACTTTTGCCTACCATCCAATGACACAGTAATGGAACATTGTACGTCATAGTGCATGGGATTTTGATCTTATTGGCTGAACTGTGAACATTGTAGGAGAAAAATAATTTTGAAAATGCACCATTTGTCAATAAGGGTTGAGGGGAGTGAAACAATCATTACTGAGTAACTGCTATGGAATATGCTGTACTGGGGCAAGCAGGGTTCTGTTTGGGTGGGCCCCAAATAGGCTTGTGATTATCTCACTGTATAAATTTCCAGAGGGTTATTGGTTGACCCTACCACCCCATCAGCAAACAAACATTTAACAGTAAAAATGTGATAGTAACACAGTATCAGGAGAATTATTAAATAATGTTGCACTAGTTACAGAACACAGATTTGAACCGTTGCCTCATGACTCACACACATGAATGTATCTTCTTCTGCTTCTACACAATGAGCACTGATCCAAAGGAATTGCTGAAGAAATGGTCTTGGATGGTTATTGATTCATTCAAGAGACATACTTGAGGTATAGGGACTTCTGAAATTAAGTTACGCAACAGGCACGGCACCCTTTCAGAAGAGTGGGCATGTTACCAATTTCCTGAGAGACAATTCTGCTGCAGTACGGACAACAGGTTCATCACATTGTGGGAGTGAAATGGCTCTCCAAAGTTGAGGTACAAGGAACAGTAAGTTTCTTGTTAGCCAAACATACAAATTCGCCATGGAATTCTTGCAGTGTATGGTGCAATGCAATGTAGCATCCAGTCGTAGTGAAACAGTGCCAACAATTTGATGAAGACCATTCAGTCTTTCCAGCAAGCTCAGTGGATATTTGACAGGAAAGAGATTTTCCATCAAAGAGGAAATTCACATAGCAATCCTCAAATTGTTCCATGACTGAGGCACACGTTTATATTTTCAAGAAACTGAACAGTTTGTGGGATGTTACAATTGTTGTTTACAGGTTTTAGTGACTGTAGTGAAAAGTAGCATCACTTTGAATTGTATTGCAGCATACAGTAAAAGTTACTCAGTCTGCCATAGTAACAGGTAACTTTCTTTCTGAAGTCTCATAGTTTCCTGCTGCTTTCACACCTTTCTTTGACAATCATCAGATGTCAGGTTACTCCTGGATGCATCAGTGAATGGAATCCTACTCTGCTGACTGAGTACCCATTCTGTGTTTTCCCATACCCAACTCCACAGACCAATGCTTTGGGGGAGGGATGCTAGTGCTATCTGAGGCCACATTGATAATGTGGAGACTTGGATTCTGTCTTGACCATAGTTGCCTGATATCCCAGATATCTGGTTGGAAACCCAACTCCCAACTGTACTTTGTTGGGATAGATAAAATTCCTGGTTACATAAAAATGGACAACATTATATAAAATGATGTGGTCTTCACTTCAAATTGCTCATTACCAATTTCTAATGAGGGGCAGTGTTGTATGAGTTACTGACTTAAACTCCTCCTTTTATTAACAGCGCTAAGTGGCCATACTTGACTAAATAGCCATTGTTTTCAAGTAGTGCATCAGAGGTCAATCGTGACAGTGCTTTGTAATTCTCTGCTGAAAAAATTGAATAGGGTTGTGCAGTTTCCTTCCCCTGTGGCAGCCTTAGTCGTCATGATGATCTTATCAAAACATTCGAAAGAGAAATTGTGACGAAGGAAGCTGGGATAATTTTTTAATTTTTACTTCCCCCTTGTTTTGCAATATGCCTCCTTCAAATTTGTTTCTTCACTTTCAACTAATTACCATTAACATATGTGAATTGTAATCTGCATTTTCATAAAAGAGAAAGGCAGCCCCCTCAGGTTGAATTTTGTCTGTGTAATTCATTTTCTAATTTATATTGAGTATTCCTAGCTAGTATCTTTTATTATGGGGCAAAATCAGTCATTTTTATGTAACTTTAATTCCGATGTTGACTTATAAACAAATATAAATGGGAAGTTGTGCACAGGCCATACATAACTGTGTATTATTGGGAGGATGTGAAAAGTGAAAGTAGAAGACTGTGAAACGCAAGTGTGCATCTGTCGGCTACATCATTTACAGTAGACAGTACTGCACACCCCTATGTTTTCAGCCAGTATGTAGACACCGAGGACAACAAAGGAACAAAGTAGGCAAACCACAACAAAATGGCAGTTTACTTGCAGCACAGTCTAAACTATGTTGAAAAATGATTTGACTTTGAAGAAAGTGTCTACAGGACTTTCAAACCATTTTCACTGACTGTGAAACAGAGCTCAGTTTCAGAATATCTAGAAGTTATTTCTTGCAGATGGGGATTTGATGTTTGAAGAATGTGTGCAGTTAAAGAACTTTCTCAAGGATGAAGAGAAGAACTTTTCAAGCTGAAATCTGATTAGTGGAAGGAATTTTTTTTCATTGTTATGAAAACTATGACAACTTCTTAAAACTTTTCCGTCTTGTTTCAGATGATGGTGAACACTTGGTGAGCTGAGAGGAACCTTTTCCCAGCAGCAACATTAGAAGCTGAAATAATAATAATAATAATAATAATAATGAAGATGGTTTAGTGATTTACATGTCTCCAGTTTTATTGAGGAAGAAGAGAAGATTCTATGAAGGAGATTGAAAAGTGAGCAAAAAATCTCAATAAGGTAAAAAAAAAAAAAAAAAAAAAACATTGAATTGTAGCCTGTGTGTGTTTAGTCTTGGTTTTTTAAAAAATATCCCGATTTAGTTCAGAAAAAACTTGGTGTCTGGTCTGTACTAATACAGCTGCCTTCTAAATGGGCAGTGCACAGCTCTTTTGCATTTTCTTGTGGGTGCCTATGAGCCACAACTCTTATGCTCTAAACAGGTTGTCGACTCCAGGCTACCACTGGAAGATGGTTTGTCTCACAGTAGTGGTTCTCTGTTTGAATGATGTCACTGTGGTGTATGACAAATTGACAGGCAACTTATCATGCTGCTATACACTCACAATGTAGATAAGCCTGAAATGATCCTTCAGAGCATGTTTACAGACAACACAGTTGAAGATTTTAATGAATCTGTCTCACAGACACTTCTGTTCAATAGTAGATTATGATAAATATTCTGGCCAACAAAGTATCTGATTCCATTAAATTTTCAGCTATGTTTTTTCAATAATTGCAAATCTGTTGTTCAAAAATGGAAGCCTTTTGGATTGATATTTTGTTTGAAATTTCTTTCTGTTTCTTTGATGTTTGAGATTATAAATTTCATGTGTTTCAAATTATTTGGTTATGAAAATGCCTCATAGCACTTCTGTGTCAAATAGAAACTGTTATAATTTTTCATAACCACTAGAACAGTTCCTGAAGTTAATATTGTAAAAATGTACCTTTGATGCTTTGCACCCGTGAGTTGAGTTGTGCTATCGTTGTTAACTTTCTCAATAGTTTTAGTGAGGTTACTGAATGAGAGTAGTTGTCTTGGACTTGATGTCACATGGAACCAAGTGCAGTTTTATCTGTTGGACTGAGTAATGTGAACTCAGTGTATATCATGAACTGTAATTTGCTTTTATACTTCTGCAACTTTGAAATCAGTGACTCTTTTTTAGCCAGTTGCCAAAGCTTTAGAAATGTGGTTTAGCTGTTGATTACATTTGGAGAATTGGGCTTATCAAAAGCTACAATGTTATTTCATCAGCAAGTCAAGATATTAACTGAAACTATATGACCTAGAGCCCACATGAATTGTACTTCTAAATATATTTGGATGGTGAGCTGAGCCACAAAATACTTCAAATCATGTCGATGATTGTTGATACTGTTTTCTAGGTTATGCAACAAATGTCATTGGAACTCTATCCTACAGTGTCATATCCCAACATTACACTTCAGACAGTTCTGACAAACAAGTGTTACATCGTTTCAATATTTTCTTGTTGTTTGGAGTGAGTAACGGGACTCTTATAATACACAGGAAGAGAGAAGAAATAAAGCTCTTGATATCAGAGGCAGGAAGGGTCTTGGAAGATAAATTGAATGGAATGGAAGGGATAAAAATCAGAAATTTTTGACATTCCTACCTGGAATTTCCGTTGGTTGTTTTAAAAATGCTAAAATTCCACCAACCGACATATTGCCCCCTGCCAGTGGTGTGGTGTGATGTGATGCAACATGGAGGGGCAGCTGGTCAGCACACCTCTGTCCTAGGATTTTTTTTACTGTGAAACCACTACTACTCGGTCAAGCAGCTCCTCACAAGACTGACTGCATTTTGTACCAGTCACAGTCCCCCCCCCGAGGAAAAATCTCTGGCAGTTAGTCGAATGGCACAGCTAAGGAGGCAGACAGTGGAATGGGTAGTGTGTTAAAGAGCAGTTCTAAGATGAACATAAGACAAGAATAATGGAATGTAGTCAAGTTGAATCAGGAGATGCGGAATGAATAACGAGGGATGATCAGCGAGTTTGCATTTGAAAGCTGTACGAGGAGGGGTGAAAAAGCTTCTACCCTAACAAATAAAGAGTGAAAGAAATTTCATAATATAAATTTATTTGTATATATAATACCTATGTACACCAATACACTTGGAGGCATGCTCAGATAACTTCTGCAAACCATTCAAAGAAAAGATCTTTGATTTCAATTGCAACAAAGCATCAGTCACTGCATCATCATCCTTTGAGGTATTTTTTTTTCGGTTTGGGACAAGGAAAAAGTCTGACCCAGTCAGATCTGGAGAATATGGCAGGTGACACGTTCCACATCATTACGAAAGAATCGTGTTCATGATCCATGGAACAACTAATATAACTAACTAGAATTGGAAGTTTTTCATTGTCCATTATACGAGGTTTGTCCGGAAAATACGTATAAAGGTTGAATAATGTCTTTATGTTACAGGTTGCAGTCACCATCAGGTGAGACTACTGCTGTAATCAATCAAATCAATGCTCAGTTCGAGTCAGAGCACTCTGCGTGAAGGTGGGAGTGTGCAGCAGGTTGTGTTCTTAAAGACCGTGGATTGACAGAATGATTGCTGACAAGCTGTCAACCCTCAAAACAATTGTTCAGAAAAACTTGAAATGAAGAAATTGTACCGAAGCTCTTGACACCAGAACAGAAAGCAAAGAGGGTTGAGTGCTGTAGGGATTGGTTAGAAGCAGAGGAATGAGGTGACTTTCTCAACCGAGTCATCACTGAAGACGTGTCCTGGTATTAGAAATTCGATGTGGAGCTCAAAGCAAGGAATGGAAACTAGCAGGAGAACCGAGAACAAAAGAGTCGCGAAAATCAAGGTCCAATGTGATGACAGTGTTGATTCTTGGAGCATTGTTCACAAGGAATTTGTCCCTCCCAGCAAGAGAGTGAACGGAAATTTTTACGTTGAAGTTCTGACACGTCTCGGAGCTCTTGTGGCAAGAGTTTGACCCTTCATCACAAGAATGCGCCCGCACACATGTCGCTCGTTGTGTTTTTGGCCCGAAGCTCAATCACCACTGGATTTAATCCCGTGTGAGTTCTTCATGTTCCCAAAAATGCGTAATGGTGTGGCATTGGGAGATGTGGAAACGACATGGCAACTAAACAACATCACAACTGAAGACTTTCAGCAATGTTATCAACAGTGGAAATGGCGTTGGCAGAAGTGTATCACGTCTCAGGGTGAGCACTTTGAAGGAGACCATATTGTAATACCTGAATAATTGTAAAATAAAGTTATTATGCAACTTTTATATGTATTTTTCGGACAAACCTCGCAGATTAGGAAATGAGACACTGAAGATAATAGAAGTGTTTTGTTATTTGGGTAACAAAATAATTGATTTTGGCTGACACAGAGAGGATATAAAATGCAGGCTTCACTGTATATCTGAGAAAGAGGAATATGTTAGGAGTGGATGTAAATGTTACGGAGTCTTTTCTGGAGGTATCTGCGTGAAGTGTAGCCTTGCTCCGAAACGAGATGTGAACAACAAGCAGTTGAAGCTAGAAAAGGATGGTATCTTTAAAAATGTGTTTCTAGGAAGAAATTTTGATGATTTCGTGGATAAAACATAAGGTAAACTCTGTCCATCGGTACTGGCCGACCACCGTGTCATCGTTTACCAATGACGTCCAGCACACCACTATCCTGCCTGTGTCAGTTTTCTTGTCCTCGAGTTCCTCAGTTGGCATCACAAGGGTGAATGTACACTTTCCCAATCCTCTCACCCAGAAAAATCCCTGGCAGTACAGGGAATCTAAACCTGCGTCCTCGCCATGATAGGCAGCAGCAGTGAACACTAAGTTACAGAGGTAGTCAATAAGTGGATAGATGACTACTACTGGCACTCGACACCCTCTGCACTGCACCTAGAGGTGGCTAATGGAATAATTATGCAGTTGCAAATCAAATTACCAGGGACATAGTATTGAAAGAAATTTTCAGCACAACATGAGTAAAAGAAGGAACTGGTTGATAAGACATATGCTGATGCATCGAGGAATCATCAATTTGGTGTTGGTGGGATTTGAGTGAGAGGAGGAAAAGCTGTTGAAGGGGAAATACAGTAAGCAGGTTCAAATAGATGTAGGCTTGCATAGAGAGCTGCATCAAACCAGTCTTTGGACTGAAGACCACAACAACAAAAACAGTTGGCTGTGTGTAGGAATTTTCTGTGGTCAGGAAAGCAATGAGAAATGATTTTCTGATTAAGAAAAGTGCAAACACTATACATTAATGTGGTGTAAAATGTTTCTTGAGCTGTTTATGAAGCCAGAGAAATCTTATATTAGTTCTTTTGGCATGATAAACCTGTACACGATGATTAAACTACACCTACCCATGGGTTTTATGCAACTTGCAATGCCTACAAATGTCATGGGCAAGATTTTCATTTCTCTCACCCACTACATGCAAATTACTAGTCCTACATAAAAAAATGAACAGGATCTTTTTGTGGGAAATTTAATGTAGTCATTTCTTTTTGGGAGGGGAGGGGATACATTTTTACTAGAAGCCATAGTTTTTGAATTATTTAACAAAAAGTACAAGACAGGCATTCAAATGCCTTTTTTCTTGAATGCCACAGAAAGTGTGGTGTCCAACAAAGTACAAAATGTAATGTAGTTAATTTTGATACAAAAAGGTTCTGTTCATTGTTTTTGCAGGACTAACAGTGAGCATGTAGGGAGGAGAGAAGATTAAAATCATGGGTGTGGTTCTTGAAGATGTTGCAGGTTCCATAAAACTTTATGGCAGGGGCAGCTGAATAACCCTGTGTATGATCCACAAGATTCAACAACATGCTGATCAAACCTCATGGTCAAACATGGCTGCTGATAGAAAATAGGTGGTTCATATTGGCTTGAGTATCCCCATTATGTGACTGCTGTAAAGAAGAGGATGTGGGGTGTTCTCCGTCAGCTTTTATACCCACACTGGTATGCCAAAAGGCATTAAAATATACAAGGCATGCCAGAAAAGTAAGTACCATTGTGGGAAAGGACTCATGAAAACATTTCTTCAGACCGTAACAGCCACCACTGTTCAGACATTTGTCATAGCAGTAATCCAACTTTTCTATGCCCTTTTCATAGAAAGATAATACCAGTTAAGACCTCCAATACTGATCACACTTGCTTACATCATCATAGGTGTTCAAGCACCTTCATCCTGACTGATGATGAAGTAAAAGTGGTAGTCCGAAGATGTGAGATCAGCACTGATTGGCAGGTGGTCTCACTGTTCCCAAGTGAATTGTTTAGTAAGGATTTCAGTGCCACCAGCAGAAATGAAGCATCATAATGATTCGATTGAGAGTTTTGCATCTTTTGTTTTGAATAGTGTGATGGAGTTCTCTCGGTGTTTTGCAGTATCATACCGCTTTCATGGTTTCAGCTCTGAGAAGGAACTCAACAAGCAGAATGCCTTGTTGGTCGCAGAATCCATTTCACCTGACTTTTTGCACTTGCAACTTCATTATGATTTCTTTTTTGGGGGTGGTGGAGGATTGTCGGACTGTCAGTTCCTTCACTCCATAGATTGTTGATTTTATTTTGGAGTGTCATGAAGACCCCAAGTTTCATCACCAGTCACGATTCTATTTAAGAACTCATCTTCCTCATCACTGTATTCAGTGCTGAAATGTCAAAACTCTGCCAAGGTACATAATTTTGAAAGCATTTTTCAAACGCAATTTATGACTGAGTCATGCAAAACAGTTTTTGAAATACATTCTTATTGTGAACCATGTGTTTTCTCACCCATACCATCAGTGACAACAGAAGGCTGTCCAACACATGCTTCGTCATGAGTGTTTCTTCAACTGTTTCATCCACTTTCTCACCATAAATGTCTACAAGTTGATGAATTTCAGCTGGCATAATGTTCTGTGTGTTGGAACTAAACATAACAGAGCACACTTCACAGTCACTGGGCTCAGAGGTTGTCCTAAAGATTTTGACTGATCACTAACAAATATAAATACCACAAAATTGAGCTGCAGTGTCAAGACAATGAACCAGAGAAATGTGTGAACCTACAACACAAGTGCTGCAGTGGCAGTAGAATGATTTGGCAATTACTTTCAGGATGCACCTCATACTTAGGACTTCAATGGAAGTGCCTGTCGCCTTTTAATGTAAATTTTTGCTTATGATGGTAACTATGTTTAAGCAGTGTGTGTGTGTGGCAAGGGGGTAATTAACAGTTGAACTATCTTTGTTTTGTTTATCTCTCTCTAGTCATGACAGGTAATGTGAATCAAGGACAAAGGTACTTTCTGAGTTACCTTAGTCAAGCTCCAACCCTTCTGTCCTGTACAGCTACTTGCTTTTATCCTGAGGTTGTTACTCTCTGGTCAGCAGGTGCTCCTAAAAAAGTTGCATACATTGTGTACAAAAATCTACATTTACAAAGAATTTGTGGGGCCAGACATGTTAGTAATGCTCAAGATATGGTGTGACTATTGGTATAGGGGCAATTCAGAAAATATCACCTGCCTACATTATGGCGCAACTGGAATATGCTTGCTCAAATAGTGACAATGCATTCAGCTGAACTGGTAACCAGTGCTTCATATACCAACATCGTCTCCCCCTATAAAAAAAGAAATTTAGAGGCAGTCACATAAAAAAAGCTTCTTTTCCTCTCCTAAACACTCGGAAATTGTGTGTATGTAGTTTGTTTTCATATACAGGGTGTATTAAAAGAGCTGTCACCATTACCTACACTGCTTGCATGGTGTTAATTTGCACACAGATTTCTGGTTGTTCCACTGGAAAGCTTACCAAGACATTTACAGCATAAAACTGATACCTGCTTGTATTTTAAAAAATGTACACAGCTCAAAGGTAGTGCAACTCCAACTCTGTACAATTACCAAGCCTTTCATGCAGTACAACATTTTTAACCTCTGGGATAAGCTACGAAGTAATTACTCAATGCCATACGAAAAAACAAAACAGCCTCACTGCTAATATTTCTCACATACGTAATAGGTGATGGGAACAATGAAACCAACAAAATTAAGAAGACCATTAGCATTTTTTTTAAATTCATCTATCTTTTACAGTAAATTTCAACCATAAATGTTTCGTAGGCACATTACAACATTAACAAACACTGCATTATAAATATAATTTGGGACTTCAGTGTGCAACTATATACATGACCATTTTTATTACTTAAGGGTTAATTTTATCGACTTACAGAAACAGTTAGTTTAAGAAACATTTAATCATGCCGATGGTCACCTGTTATCTCACTGCTACATAGTGTTAAACCATAAGCTAGGTGGAAGACTCACTGGACGAAAAATTGTTAGAACTACCTACATACATTGGTAAAAAGCACTTCTGCTGGTCTCAAAATACTTTATTGTGCGCTTCTGTTCCAAATGACAACTTCACAGCTACAGTAATTTCACCAATAAGGTGGGCTACAAATAGGTTGTAATATTCTGACCTGAGTAGCTCTTCAGCAAATAGAGCTACATAATATGTGCTACTGTTTTTACATGACCACTAATGCTAGTCATGTTTACAATAGAAACAATAATTAGGCCGAATACATTTAAAATTGTATGCCTACAGCCAGAATGTACTACTTGTTGGAAATGAAAATTCATCAAAATACTTGTAGTACACACTGAAATACCTTGCATCCATTCTCTCTTGCTGCAATAAAGCTAAATCTCATAGCCAAAGGCAGTTGTACATTGTTGAGGGGAACTAGAACAGCTAGTAAATGTAACTAAATAATATCTGTATTCATTTGAGTTTGTTTCACCAAGATCCAGATTATGTTGTCACTTATGTCCCCTTGTTCTCACATTAACCGATTAGTTTTCAATTTTGGCCAATTGATACAAGACAGACTTATAACTCCTTCATGTTCATTGTTATTGGCAATAACTTTATTAGCTCTGATGACAATACAAAACTTGATAAACAAGTCAATGCAATCTGTGCCAGCACTTACCTCTTTCAAATTTTGTTTACATTCAGTGCTATTCATTTTGTTCTAAGGCTTGTGTTTAGTATAAATAACCAATGGTGCATCTGTAGGCCATACCAGGTCCAATATTAAAAC
Organism: Schistocerca gregaria; assembly: GCF_023897955.1. Taxonomy (NCBI): domain Eukaryota; kingdom Metazoa; phylum Arthropoda; class Insecta; order Orthoptera; family Acrididae; genus Schistocerca; species Schistocerca gregaria. The sequence continues at coordinate 1,840,342 of NW_026061773.1, forward strand.
TGCCTCAATTTGATCCCATAGATTGCCACTTTACTGATGTGGCATTTAATAAATTAAAAAGAGCATCTCTCTTGAAATATTTACAAACTGAATACTGCTGAACAAGACGTACATACATTTTGACACAGTTATACAATTGAAAACGTTGACAGATGCTCCAAAAATTTCTTTTGCAACCTGAATACTGAAACATGTTCTAGGAACTACTTTAAAATGTTAAAATTCTACACTGGAAGACACTCTGTTTCATTTTTATATTACTGCAGAAGGGCAGGAGCAAGATAAGGTACTTTCAGGTTCCAGTACTGACCATGGTCTTACTGTCATCCAGTTAGAAACATTCACACAATGTTAGTCATAGCAGAAGCACTTCCACTACAATGGTTGTGACAAGTATGCTCCTAAACCCTATTATTCTCATTTACTTTTTTGTGGTTTACATTGTTCACTGATAAACAATGGCGTCCTAGCAGACACTGTAGAAATAAACTTCTTTGGACCAAATACATGTTAAATGTTTATTAGTATTTCTGTCACAACAATAGAAGGTAAGTAAGGTTGCTCCACACCAAAATTATAAAATTTTTTTACTGCCAACACCAGTTGTTCTGCTCCAAAATCAAACTAAATTTTCAGGTCTTCTGTGTGGTCTGCAAGTTCCTTTATGTTGGGAGCATATGTTTTACTTAATAGGCAAGTTTTCTGGAACTTGTGATTTAGTAGAAAGCAAAGAAAAAACTAAAAGGCGATGAAATGAGAAATTAGAATGTGTGAGAATCACTCCAATTAGGCCAGTGGCTATATAATCTTGGTGGTGCACGGAACTGGGTTCTCAAGGCTGAGAAGAGACAGAAAAATGAAGTGAGATGTTTATGTTCCTTTGAAAGATCTAGAGACACTAGGAAGGATTATGTATGCCAATCAAGGACTATTTAAGACCATGACAGTTGGTCCTCTTGACTAGGGGTGTGAGAGAACAAACCACCACAGAAGAAAGGGAAAAATATTGTGAACTGCTATGCCAGATAGACAAATGTGTAAATTCATTAACTGAACACATAACAGGTATTGACTAGTAATAAGTTTCGCCAAAGCCAGTTGTCATTGGTTAGGTCAATACATGCCTAAGATGTCATTTTTCATGAGTAACACTGTGTGAACAAAGAACAGCTCTCAAGCATACTAAACATCAATGACCCGCTGCCTACTGGAATAACAAAGTTTCTTTATGGACCACATTTTGATTACTTGGCAGAAGCAATCTCTAGTTTATAGTGGGCTGTAATGATATCAAGCATAATATCTCACATCACCTCATAACTTTGGCATTCTGCTGTTTTTAGGGCAGTGCTTAACAAATCAAAGAAGTTCGCCAAGATATGGCACCGTTTTTTATAATACCTGCCACTCTGCTTGTGTCATGTTAATGGAAACTGACAATCATAGCACCCACAATGGTTCAATTTTCACTTTCACAAAAAGAAAACCAGACTGTCTGTGGGTTTGGTGTTCAGCAGGGGGCAAAACCTTGTTAGTGGTCTCGCTGCGAGACTCAAAAGCATTCTAATGCCCGTGCTTACATCACTGGGTTTTGAGAGAACTGTCGGAAGGCAGCAGTGTTATTCTTGGCAGGTCCTGGCAAAAATTACTATTGGGACAGCAAATGCATTAAATCACTAGAAACTGCTGTCAGGTAGAACCACTGTACTCAATAACAACCAGAATCATTTCTATAAGTATCGCATATGAGTGCAGCTTATGGAAACTATATGGACATGAGTTCAAAATCCCTTTCTTATCTGCAGGAATTTACACTAGATTATCACACAACAGCTGTAGGGACCTAGAATAAGTTTATTCATTGAGAATACAGAAAATTGCGACACTCTCATTTCGTTATTTTCAACAGAACAACCAAAGGAAATGGAAAATCTAGCTGAAGAAATTAATAAATTACACCACAAAATTCAATTCATTTCATGTCACTGTAGGAATGAAACATTAACAAAACTTTTTATATAAAATTCTGAAATTTCCAGGAAGCCAACAATTACCAGGGTTACCATCCATATCAATATAAAAAAGTGTTCTTCAGAAGAATGTTTAATCACATGCGTAATGATCCAATGGATACAAGTGAAATATAAAAAGAAACACAAATTGTAAAATCAGCTGCCTCCAGTTATGAATACATTCCCACTGTAATACATAAATTAAACCAACCACCCACAAACAGGAAGACCATCTTTGTAATAAGCTGACCTTCCTCAAGGAAGATTTCATGCCAACCTCTTCAAGTTGTATGACATAAAAATAAGCTTCTTCACAAGCAACACAATACTGAAAGCACTAAGCAAGAATATCACAAGTCAGGTATGTCCAAACTTCTGCAATAAACAAACTGGTAGAAGCACAGGGATGCACTCTGTCTTAACATCCAAAACAAATCTGACTTTGCAGAATGAGTTACTGGGCAAGAATTGTGGCAATCAGTGTAGAAAAGAACCAGGCAAGAAATCTGACTTTCTTGAAGGAACTGAAATATCTTTCAACAGAGATACAGCACCAGTCTACTTGCTCAATGACAAATCTTGCCTTCACAACTATGAAGGCTTTATATTTCAAAAATAATTAAATTAAAAAAAAACCTGCCCCCCTATCTCTCTTTACATCTTACCTACATTAATATCACTATAAATAATCTTGCATGATATATCTAAGCCTTCTACTCTTGTTTTTAAAAGTAAACTTCATCTACATAGCAAGAGCTGCAAATATTGGAACTTAACTCTATTTTTGGGCATTCATGTTCAGTTTTGATAAAAGTATTTACCCACACACTTTTATTGTCTCTGAGCAAAGTATGTTATATCTTCATAACACGCATCAGTTGTACAGTGCTGGCTAAGTTTAGTAATCAATTGTGCCTCATGGGCATGACTATTGTCTGAAGTAGTGATGGAAGGAATTGACACTTTGAATGCTGCATAGAGGGCTATGTGAGTGTCTTTTCTGAGCAGCACATTGCAAATCATACCAGATAAGCTCAATGTTCAAATCTGGGGAGTTTAGTGGCCAGTGGAAGTGTTTAAATTTAGAAGAGTGTCCCAGGAACCACTTTGTAGCAATTCTGGACCTGCCAACTGTATCATTGTCCTGCTGGAATTGACCGAGTCCATCAGAATTCCCAATGGACAGGATGCTTATGTATGTGTCACCTTTCAGGGTCATACCTAGCCATATACTCCAACTGCATGCCTCCTACATCATTACAGAGCCTCCACCAGCTACAACTGTCCCCTACTGACATGCAGTGTCCATAGATTCAAGAGGTTGTCTCCATGCCTGTACGTGTCCAACTGCACGACACAGTTTGAAATGAGACTTGTCCGACCAGGCAATGCGTTTCCACTCATCAACAGTCAAATATCAGTGTTGATGGACCCAGGTGAGGCGTAAAGCTTTGTGTCATTCAGTCAACAAGGGTACACAAGTGGACCTTCCGCTACAAAAGTTCATATCGGTGATGGTTCACACTCTGACACTTGTCCATGGCCCAGCATTGAAATATGCAGAAGGGTTGCACTTCTGTCACTTTGAATGATTCTCTTCAGTTGTTGGTCCTGTTTTTGCAGGATCTTTCTTCGGCTGCAATGATGTCGGAGATCTTATGTTTTACTAGATTCCGGATATTCACTGAATGCTCATGAAAATAACCACTTCATTCTTACGTTGGAGATGCTTTGTCCCATTGCTCATATGCCAACTATAACACCACATTCAAATTCACGTAAATCTTGATAAGCTGCCATTGTAGCAGCACTAAGCAATCTAGCATCTGTGCCAGAAAAATGTTGTCTTATATAGGCATTGCCGACTGCAGTGCCATAATCTGTATGTTTACAAATCCCTGTATTTGAATACGCATGCCTAAGCCAGTTTTGTTGGCAATTCAGAGTATATACATATCCAGTGAGAAGATAATGATATGTTACCAATCCACATACTGTGATGGAAGAGGTACATGGCAGGGAATGTGTTCTGTTGTTTGGTGGTTGATGGTATTCTGGGACCATTTTATCCTCAGAAAAAAAACCTCTTACCTTGATATGCTCAGGCTGTTACTATGACTGGCTGACTCCCGAGACACAGTCTTTTTCCAGCAATATGGTGCACTGTGGCAGATGTTGCGGACCAGGTGTTACGAGGTATGCTGAAATGGCAGGGGTGGTCCTATTCCCTGGTGTTCTAGGCCAACAGGCATTAGAAACGTGGGCTTGTTTCTGTGAGCACATACCAAGGACAGAGTCTAACAAGCAGCTGTCAACCACATCAAAAATTTAATGAACAAAATCATTTCTGTCCTTGCCACAGGTGATGCAGATATAATGTGCTGAATGTGGATCGATCCTGATAACAGACTGGAAATTGTGCCCACATGTTGAAATTGATTAAACTGCATAAAACTTTGTGACAATACCTTAGGTCAAATTTGTTTGCATGCTGTTACACAACATAAGTGTTCTGTAACTTTTGAGACACTCTGTTTATCCTCTGCCCATTGCAGGTTAAAAACCTTATTGTGCTGTCAGAGCCCTTGATATGTTCTCAGAAAGAGGCTAAACCACCACACATTTCAAGTCACCTGCTGTCCAGTTTATGTGGTGTTTGCTCCACTGACAACATATACATTTTTATGCCTCAATAGTCTTCTGCAACGGTCCCACTGCAGCAACTTGGCATCACAATATTTGGTTGAAAACTAGTAGACATGGGTCTGCAGTGATTCCTGTTGTGTTTGAGACTGACTGTCAATGGCAACTTACAATGTTCATCTCGATGACTAACTACGAGTTAGGATCTTAATGTGGCCACATTGTGTGGTACAACATTCCTTGTAGACAAGCATTTGGGAGAGAATAATCCCATACGAGGAGGGTTGAGGAAAGAGCATGTAAAAGGCACATTATAAAATATGTGATGAAGGGAGGCAAATAACGTTGAGTAGCATCTATCGACCCACTTCACTGAGTGGTCAGCATATCTGACTGCCATGCAGTTCATTTCCAGTCATGTCGCACCTTCTCTCTGCTCAGGGAGTGGGTGATATGTTGTCCTTATTATTGATTCATCATCACCAGCATGAAAGTCACCCACCGTGGTGTCAACAGAAAAGACCTGCTACTTGTCAGCCAAACTTACCCAGCAAGTGACTCCCAGGTATCAATGTCCATATGACCACTTCATTCCACCTAGAGCATTAGAAAGGGAAACGTACCAAAGAGGAACAGTGACTAAATATGCTAAATGTGTTGGGCTATAAACAAACAAAGATACTATTTCAAAATTTAAAAGCTTTTGTCTACCTTGGTCACCAAAGTCTGAACATTATGGCCTTTCCTCAGAAACATACAGTGATCACAAGTCCAAAGTAGCAACCGAAAAGATATCTTATCAGTGTACTATCAGATATGAGGCTCCTCTGAAATTGTCTATGGAGGTTTTTTACTTTCTCCTACATAAAGGGTGAGATGAACTCCACTGATAAAATTCAGGTGGTGGTTCAAAGATGTTTTATGAGTATTTTGGTACAATGGACCTTGGTCTCCTGTGGCTCACTGCAAAGTAATAATGTAATTATGATTTATTTAGTTTGTTACCTTCATTTCTTCTGAAAATACACTGTCCAGACACGTTAATGTGACTACCCGTCAAGACCTCGAATAACCTCTTTTTGCAGTGCACACCGTTGCGAGACATGCAGGAAGAGATTCATGGAAATGATCATATGGCATTAATGACTGGCAGACCCCATCCAGGCTCGATCAGCTGCCTACTGCAATTCTTTTCATTTTATGCTGCTTTTGAGACATGCTTGTTGATGACAAGAACAACACAATGCCCACTTTCCAAGGACACAAAAATCCCGTATCAAACTGGGCTCCCCCACGTGGCTGTGAGGTTCTGTATTAACAGGGGTGTGGAGCCATTACTATTTCATTGCCAAGTCCAGGTGTTCTAGGATTCTCATGTGAGGATCCACAGACAATACACCCTGGCAGGGGGGTTCCCACAGATTCTCAGTTGGTTTAAATCCGAGGACTTTGGTGGTTAGAGGCATGTAATAAACTCGTCCTGTTGCTGTTTGAACCACACATGTACACTGCGAGCTGTGTTGCATTGTACTGCTGGTAAATGTCACTATGCTGAATAAAAACAAACTGTGTGTACGGGTGGACACGGCCCTCGAGGACAGACGGATACATCTGTTGATCCTTTGTGCCTCCCAGAATATCATCACCACCCAGGGAATGCCACAGACTCCCTCCCCTGTTGTGCCCCATTCTGACAGTTGTTGCAGTGTGTTTTGCTTTCAGACATTTAACAATGTGCATGCCAATGGCCATCTGTCATTTGAAAAGCCTCTCGGTTCATCTGGGTGGTCAGTTGTTTAACAGATGCACGTCTCTGCAGCTGACACTCACCCCTGTCATCTGTGGCCCATGACTACACAACAGTATCCACGGCACCAATTCTGAATAGCACCATTTTGCTGAGCACAGTATACTTTAACCACACTGACATGCAAACAGTTTACAGACTTACTCATTCCCAAATGCTTCCACCCTTTCCCCAAAAGCCAATGACAGTGCACATTTTGTCTCCTCCTTACAGTGACAACTGCACTATTTTCTCTGGCTCCCAACATGCTTTGTATACCCTTCACTGCTAGTGGTGTTGTCTGTGAGTGATTACTGCATGCCGATTTTGATTGCAGGCAGTGGTCATATTAATATTATGGACCAGACCGTGTATCTACACAATAAAGAAAAAACCCAGTGTAGCATATCAACTGTATTTTGTCAAAAAATATGCAAGTTTTTTCCACAGAAACGAAAATTTCTAAATTCGTTCCCCTGTTGAAAAAGAGTGATAATCTTGAAACAGAAAACTGCAGACCTGTCTCACTTCTCCCAACTTTCTCTAAGGTTTTGGCGATACTAATCAAATATAGAGTGACACATTATCTTAATTATGGAATCTGATAAACAGTAATCAGCATGGATTTCTAGCTGGGAGTAGTACCGAAACAGCTTTACTGGAAAAAACCCAAAAGAAATAATTAGTAAATTGGGAGAGGGAAAAAGTGTTGTCAGGATAAATCTAGAGCTTCAAAAGCCTTTGACACTGTTGACCACAGCATACTTTTGGAAAATCTTGAAGCTATAGGTATCAGAGGACCGGAACAAAAAGTGGCTTGAGTAGTATCTGGAAAAGAGGATGACGGTGGTTGGAATTACAGCACCAAAAGAAGTGTATTAGGCCCCTTGCTGTTCCCCATTTACATTAATTATATTCATGTGCCAGAGAGAAAAGCTAGAATCAAGTTGTTTTGCTGAAGATACTAGTTTAATTGTTTGTTTTATGAAGCAGTCATTGCACACTATTGTGGACCATGTCCTACAAGATACACAAAAATGGCTCGGTGCAAACAAGCTAACACTGAATGCAAAAAAAAAAAACTAATTATGTGCAATATTTAAGAATAAGTGAACATGACGACCTACATCTCACTATGGAGGGAAACAACTTGAAAGAGTTCAGTGAGCAAAATTCCTGGGTATGCACATTGATGAGAAGATAAACTGGAAGGACCATGTGGTGAGCTTAGCACTAAAACCCAATTCAGCATGTTTTGTACTTGGAATAATTTCAAGAGTTTGTAGTAATGACTGTACCAGATTAGTATATTTTGGCTATTTCCAGTCAATTGAGGCCTATAGGATAGTATCCTTGAGGAAAAACAAATTGTTGTTTAAATGAGATTTTCAAATTACAAAAACACCCTATTCAGATAACGACCCAGAGCCCACATCAAACACGTTGTAGGCCCCTTTTTAAAGCATTGGAAATTTTTGCAATTCCATCATTATACATTCTGAAATGTCTGTCGGTGATCAAACAAAATCGCGACAAAATGAAAAACCAATACAGGTTACCATACACGGCAATGTAAAAATCTCCACTTACAGGCTGTAATAAGGACCCAAAGTCAGAAACATGTATGTAATCAAGGCATCAAACTTTTTAATGCACTACCAAAACATATCAAAGAGCTGGAAAATTAGGATAAATTTAAAACTGTTATAAAGAACAACATGCTTGACAAATGTTATTACAGCATAAGTGAATAGCTGTGCACAAATGTATAAGGATTTAATTTCATGTGATGAACAAAATTTCATCAGTAAATGTGTCTGGCAAGCCCATAAGAAGATCAATAACCACATGCTTAAAAAATGTCACTAAAGTATAAGTGAATAGCTCTGCTCAACTGTAGAAAAATATATGATGTGGCAAATGAAATCACAACTTCAAGGAATAGGTCTGTCCAGCACATAATTTCTTGTGTCATAAAAACAGTTATTTGTTGTATATTGTATTAAAAATGAGATAAATTAATATGAATACAGCACAAATTTGATCATTGGGATGTTGTGGTCTTAAGTCCTGATACTGGTTTGATGCAGCTCTCCATGCTGCTCTATCCTGTGCAAGCTGCTTCATCTCCCAGTACCTACTGCAACCTACATCCTTCTGAATCTGTTTACTGTATTCATCTCTTGGTCTTCCTCTACGTTTTTACCTTTCCTGCTGCCCTCCAATACTAAATTGGTGATGTCTGAGAACATGTCCTACCAACCGATCCCTTCTTCTACTCAAGTTGTGCCACAAACTCGCCTTCTCCCGAATCGTATCCAATACCTCCTCATTAGTTATATGATCTACCCATCTAATCTTCAGCATTCTTCTGTAGCACCACATTTCGAAAGCTTCTATTCTCTTATTGTCCATGTTTCACTTCCATACCAGGCTACACTCCATACAAATACTTTCAGAAACGACTTCCTGACACATAAATCTATACTCGATGTGAACAAATTTCTCTTCTTCAGAAACGCTTTCCTTGCCAGTCTACATTTTATATCCTCTCTACTTCTCATCAGTTATTTTGCTCCCCAAATAGCAAAACTCATTTACTACTTTAAGTGTCTCATTTCCTAATATCATTCCCTCAGTATCACCTGACTTAATTCGACTACATTCCATTATCCTTGTTTTGCTTTTGTTGATGTTCACCTTATATCCTCCTTTCAAGACACTATTCATTCCGTTCAACTGCTCTTCCAGGTCATTTGCTGTCTCTGACAGAATTACAATGTCACTGGCGAACCTCAAAGTTTTTATTTCTTCTCCATGGCTTTTAATACCTACTCCGAACTTTTCTTTTGTTTCCTTTACTGCTTGCACAATATACAGATTGAATAACATCGAGGAGAGGCTACAACCCTGTCTCATTCCCTTCCCAACCACTGCTTCCTTTTCATGTCCCTCGAATCTTATAACTGCCATCTTGTTTCTGTACAAATTGTAAATAGCCTTTCGCTCCCTGTATTTTACCCCTGCCACCTTTAGAATTTGAAAGCAAGTATTCCAGTCAACATTGTCAAAAGCTTTCTCTAAGTCTACAAATGTTAGAAACGTAGGTTTGCCTTTCCTTAATCTACTTTATAAGGTAAGTCGTAGGGTCAGTATTGCCTCATGTGTTCCAATATTTCTACGGAATCCAAACTGATCTTCCCTGAGGTTGGCTTCTAGTTTTTTCCATTCATCTGTAAAGAATTTGCGTTAGTACTTTGCAGCTGTGACTTATTAAACTTATAGTTTGGTAATTTTCTCATCTGTCAACGCTTGCTCTCTTTGGGATTGGAATTATTATACTCTTCTTGAGGTCTGAGGGTATTTCGCCTGTCTCATACACCTTGCTCACCAGATGGTAGAGTTTTGTCAGGACTGGCTCTCCCAAGGCTGTCAGTAGTTCTAATGGAAGGTTTTCGACTCAGGTCTTTCACTGCTTTGTCAAACTCTTCATGCAGTATCATATCTCCCATTTCATCTTCATCTACATCCTCTTCCATTTCCACAATATTGTCCTCAAGTACATCACCCTTGTATAGATCCTCTATATACTCCTTCCAACTTTCAGCTTTCCCTTCTTTGCTTAGAACTAAGTTTCCATCTGAGCTCTTGATATTCATACAAGTGGTTCTCTTTAATTTTCCTGTAGGCAGTATCTATATTACCCCTGGTGAGACAAGCCTCTACATCCTTACATTTGTCCTCTACCCATCTCTGCTTAGCCATTTTGCACATCCTGTTGATCTCATTTTTGAGACATTTGTATACCTTTTTGCCTTCTTCATTTACTGCATTTTTATATTTTCTCCTTTCATCAGTTAGGTTCAATAACTCTTCTGTTACCCAAGGATTTCTAGCAGCCCTCATCTTTTTTCCTACTTTATCCTCTGCTGCCTTCACTACTTCATTTCTCAAAGCTACCCATTCTTCTTCTACTGTATTACTTTCCCCCATTCCTGTCATTTGTTCCCTTACGGTCTCCTTGAAGCTCTGTACAACCACTGGTTCTTTCAGTTTATCCAGGTCCCATCTCCTTAAATTCCCACCTTTTTGCAGTTTCTACAGGTCATAACCAATAGATTGTGGCCAGAGTCCACATTTGCCCCTGGAAATGTCTTACAATTTAAAACCTGTTTCCTAAATCTCTGTCTTACCATTATATAATGTGAAATATTGCAGTATCTCCAGGTCTCTTCCACATATACAACCTTCTTTCATGATTCTTGAACCCAGTGTTAATCATAGCTAAATTATGCTCTGAGCAAAATTCTACCAGATGGCTTCCTCTTTCATTTCTCCCCCCCCCCCCCCCCCCCCCCCAAATCCATATTCACCTACCACGTTTCCTTATTTCCCTTTTCCTGCTACCGAATTGCAGTCACCAATGACTATTAAATTTTCGTCTCCTTTCACTATCTGAATAATTTCTTTTACTTCATCATACATTTCTTCGTCATCTGCAGAGCTAGTTGGCATATAAAGTTCTACTACTGTGGTAGGCGTGGGCTTCGTGTCTATCTTGGCCACAATAATGCGTTTACTATGCTGTTTGTAGTAGCTTACCCACACTCCTATTTTTTTAATTCATTATTTAACCTACTCCTGGTTACCCCTCATTGATTTTGTGTTTATAACCCTGTAGTCACCTGACCAAAAGTCTTGTTCCTCCTGCCACCGAACTTCACCAATTCCCGCTATATCTTACTTTAACTTATCCATTTCCCTTTTTAAATTTTCTAACCTACCTGCCCGATTAAGGGATCTGAAATTCCACGCTCCGTTCCGTAGAACGTCAGTTTTCTTTCTCCTGATAACGACATCCTACTGAGTAGAGCTCGCCCAGAGATCCGAATGGGGGATTATTTTACCCCCGAAATGTTTTACCGAAGAGGACGCCATCATCATTTAACCATACAGTAAATGTGCATGCCCTCGGGAAAAATTTCTGCCATAGTTTCCCCTCGCTTTCAGCCATTCGCAGTCCCAGCACAGCAGGGCCGTTTCGGTTCGTGTTACAAGGGCAGATCAGTCAATCATCCATAATGTTGCCCTGCAACTACTAAAAAGGCTGCTGCCCCTCTTTAGGAATCACACCTTTGTCTGGCCTCTCAACAGATACTCCTCCGTTTTGGTTGCCCTATGGTACGTCTATCTGTATCACTGAGGCAAGCAAGCCTCCCCACCAACGGCAAGGTCCATGGTTCATGGTTCATTGGGATGATGATAAATAAAAGTGGCGAGTGGATGAGTGTGTTATGCATTGCAAGGCAAAACACAGCCAACTGGGCACGGTATAGCAAGAGCCAACGCTGCAGCACACTACTGGAACAGAAACCTTTCATCATTTTCCACTATGGAAGTGTTTAGAGAACGTGAGCTTAAGTCCTAAACGAACATAGTGTGGATGTGTAAGCCCTCAGCCTTCGTGCACTAAATTCTTCTCATCTCAGTACCACAGCCTTCGCCATCGGCGTAACCGTGGAATGCAGTAAGGGGTTGGCTGTTCGACCACAAGAAGCAGCAGCCTGCCCTGAGTTACAAGGGGCTAGCGGAAATTCGCGGGGATTGTCAGCTGCACTGTTTTGCTGCTTTACCTACAACTCAGACTATTGTGGTCGTGACATTTCTTGTACCTATTAAGTGTTGCAACAATGTATTTGTATGATTTCAGCTGTTACAACTGCGACTCTTTGGCATCACGGTAATAGGGTACGGCATTTTTTCGCCTGTTTAACTGCACAGTTTTATTTTTCGCTATCGATTTGCTGTAGTACCTTAGAACATATTCTGAGGTCAAACAGAACGACCTCACCGCGAGCCAGCATGAATTTCGAGAATATAGATCATGCAAAACCCAATTCACTTAAAAAGCACAGTTGTCCTGGTGAGTGAAATGCGTTTCGGAAATCAGTAAACACCGTTTTCCCCTGTCTGCCTTGATCTCTGGTTTTCAGACTGTCGTTCGAGTCGGGTTGCACGTAGTCGATGTTTTCGGAATCCATGCTGCTTAGCTGGGGGGAGCTCATTCAGTCTGAGGTAACTCGTTACGCCTGAGTTCAGAATTATAAATTTTCTGCTTGACCAAGATTTCGTGCCACCGTGAAGACCAGCCTAGACTTCAGGGTGGCTCTAATGCCACTCTTGATTCCTTGTGGATAGCTTGGAAGTTAATGCTGATAATCTCTGAGAACTGTACACAGTCGTATGCGTGAATACAAGGTGCGCTGATAAAAAGTAAAACATTTATTAACTGTCGGCTGCTACTTGGTAATCAGCACGTGATTACCGACGCAAAAGGTAATACAGAGTTTGACAGTAGGCGTACAAAAAATATCTCGTGACCAAAGACGTAAGCGTAGTTATGGCGATTCGCTTCTTAAAAGTTTACACAAGTACAGATGGAAATTGTGCTCGAATATGTGATACAAATAAAGCAATATACTGATGCGAGTTGGGCGTTTTACTGCTCTGTAACTGGCAACAGGATCGCGTTTACGTGTATGTTATCTGGGCATCACAACCAATTAAAATAAATCCTCCCCCCCCCCCCCCCCCCCATAAGCATAAAAAAGCAAATGTCGGGCTTGGTAGTCTAGCGATAATGAGCGTGCAGGAACAGTAGAAGTCGCTTGTTCGAATCTCGGTGCCTTTCTTTTTTGTATTTTTAAGTGCAGTGTGCCATGTTTTTGGCTAAATATACCACTTAATCTTTTACCCTTGTTTTCGTCTGTCTGTTGCAGATCCTTTGCTTCGGGAACGGGGAGATGTATCAAGTTGAAATTTTTTTCACATACAGAGGTCGTGTTCCCTTCACGGTGTAAAATATACAGACCTAGAGGGCACTTTCTGTTGACCTACACTAATGAAAATTAGCAAGGAGCAAGGTTTTACAGTACACGTAAAGGAAAAATCCGAAAACTGGCAATTTGTTATTATATCACACGGAAATTGTTATCCAACATCGAACTTCAAATTACAACATCAGTAGTTCTGCGTTCATGTTGACTGGGTCCCAATACTAAACGTCAAATATCGCGCAAGGAATGGCAGTATTGTGTTTCGGAATGTAGCCGTCATCAGATATCCATATGCATATGTCGTTCAAAGTTGCATGTGAAGCAAAATTTCGCAGAATAGACGCAGTTAGCCTCAATGCAAAACTTCTAATTACTCTAATAACAGTAATACTTAAATATCTTCAACATTTCGCGGTCCTGTCACCAACTGTATAAACATTAATTTTAATAATGAACAGTCTCAGTTGCACCGTTTATCTAGAATTTACCTGTGTTTCAGTCGGGATAACCCAACCTTCTTCACAATAACATATCTACTGTCTGTCCATAGTGGACATCGCCAAGTTAATACTACTAATTCATAAACTATCGCCAGACCGTAAAACTTATCTGGCACTGCCTCGGCCCCACTTCGCGACCGCGATACGGCAGCCACGAGTGCTGTAGTGGATCTCCACTATGAACACACAGTAAACACTGTTATTCTGAAGAAGGTTCAGTTATCCCTACTGAAACCTGGGTAAAGTCTAGGTAAGCGGTGCAACAGAGGCTGTTCATTATTAAAATAATAATACTGGTCGCCTGCTTCCTGCATGACTTTGTCACATTTATACTATTAAAATGAAAACATTCTCGAAAATCTTTTAATCCGTGGGATCGGTATCTTGCCAGGATCAATGTCGATAACGGGTGAAAATAGTCGAGATTCTCTACTCCCGGAACGTATGAACTGTCTACATACATAATTAAGTTTGTATAACATCCTCACCGAGCGAGTCCATTTTTTCGTTTTTTTTTGTATATTATGCAATGTACCTTTTTTCTCTTTTGAAAATGTGTCTTAATGACGTGTAAGATTTGGCAGTTCATGGATGACTGACATGCAATGATTCAAACCCATTACATTCTTATGCCTTGTATTAAATAACAATGCTGCAATGAGACAGAAAATTGAAACCTATTACAGGGTTGCCACAACTTTCCCCCAAGTGAAAGACCTAAATTGTAAAAAAAAAAAAGTAATGACCTCTGTGTTTCTGAACGTGTGAACAAAAATCTTAAGTACTAACATCAAAATGTTGTGTAATGAACTGCTTGTAGATGGAGAAAGGAAGCCCAATGGTAGATATGTTTAATTAAGATCACTGATTTTATTTTCATAAAGCGAAACCTATTTGGTGACGAAAATATGCGTTTTCTTGGAGTTGCGAGACACATTCCTGAAAGCAGTGATGGTATTTAAAATAATCTCAGAAAAAAAGTAGGCCTCTCGAAATAAATGTACAAGGTGGGGAAGAGGTGTGTCAACCAACACTGTAGGTGACTGCTAATAAAATTATGCTTCTATGTTCGTAATTGTCGGTTATTACTCACTGAGTTATGTCTATTATCTACAGGTATTGTGTGATTCTTTTTCTTTCAATAAATACATGACCTCATAGTGTACAAACTGCCTGCGATTGCCACAAATTTTTTTTTCTTATCGTCCATTCTTTCAAATATATAAACTACTTTCGAAGTGCCAAAATATACTATAATAAATAAATTTTGTATCAAACGCCGCACTGTACAATGTACTTGCTGTGAGACAGTCACGATACCCGAAATACATCGCCTGGGGCCGAGGAGGGGCACCACAGTCCTAGGTCCATGGTAGTACCCGCACATTAGTGGCAAACTATGGGCTTTGGATCGGCAGGCCCGATCCGTTAGAGAGACCCACAGAAATGGCCTGCAATTTTGGCCCGCCACGAAAGTCCATTCATGTGGCCAGCCATTCACATGTCACAGTCACCACATCGATGAAATGAGACCGCGGCGATAACACACGCAACGGGTAACTCGAGCAAATACTCTGAGAGTAGTCAGCAACTCACCGTAAGGATGATCGCTCAGGCACATAGAAAAGACCATCAAACTCTATAACTAAATTTTTGGCTATAGCCTTTGTCAGAAAACGAAAGTAGTTGTGACTTTTTTTTACCGCCAGTTCATTCGTCCAGTTGCGGAAGCTGTCAGGCGCTGACGCCACGCTGCAACACACTACTGCCAGGCGGGCTGCATCGGGCACAGCCCCTGTAAATTAGCAACTGCACAGTCCAGCGAGCTAAGAAAGTTGCAACTCGGTCTGCAGAGGTCCTTGGTGCACACAAGACACTAGAACAGGTGGTGCACACAACCGCGACAGTATCACTGCTGCTGCGGACCTTTCGCTGCATCCACCGTGACTCGTGCGGCCTCTGGAGTGTAAGTGTGCCTCCCGGGCAGTCCCGTCGTAGCCGACAATTGGTGCCCAGCATCGACTCCGACTGCACGCCGCCTTCGCTTCCTGTCCACAGTGTTAACTATACAGACGGCGCTTCTACGAAATCGGCAAAAAATTATATACACCATTTAAAGAATATTATGTTTTTGAAGAAAACTACACTGTCAAAAATTCCCTTTAACTAACAGCTAAAATTAAAAACTTTTCCATTTCTGATGATGGTAATTCCGTATCCTTTAACGTAGTTAATTTACTTGTTAACATTCACATTTATGAGACTATTAAAATTACTGATGAGAATCTTCTCCAACACAAAAACCTAATGTACAAGAAATTAAAGATGTCATTAGGTTATTACTTCTGATACTCTCCTACAACTATTTCCAGTTTAACGCTGAAATTTTTTTTACGACCTTTAGCCTTTGCCGTGCCCATTTGTATAACAAGTACGCTTGCCAACAGTTTTGTTAAACATCACAAAAGGCAGTACTTTAAGAAATTGGTGTGACCTGAGCAATTTTCCAGTCTTTAGGTACGGATCTTTCTGTGAGCGGTTGTATATAATTACTAAACATGGAGCTATTGTATCAGCACACTCAGAGGAAATTGACTGGTATACAATCTGGAACGGAAACCTTGCCTTTAATAAGTGATTTAAGCTGCTTTGCTACACCGAGGATATATGCTTCTCATTTTGGCACTTTCTGTTGACTGGGCTTCGGGAATACTTGCTTCGTATTCATTGCTGAAGGAGTTTCGGAAAACCACGTTTCTTAACTCTACTTTAGTAGCACTGTCATCAGTGACTCCACCGTTACTTTCGCGCAGTGAAGGTACTGATTGCGTCTTGACACTGGTGTACTTCATGCATGACCAGAATCTCTTTGGGTTTTTCGCCAGATTTCGAAACAGAGTTTTGTTGCGGAAATTATCAGGAGCATCTCGCTGTAGTAACCGCTATATTTAGAACTTCTGCAAAACATTGCTAGTCTTGCGGATTTTGGATTCTTTTAGTTTTGGCATGCTTTTTCGTTACTTCTGCAACAGCGATTTCACCCGTTTTGTCCATGGGGGATCAGTACCATCACTTATTAATCTATGTGGTATATATATCTCTCAATTGCAATCGATACTATTTCTCTGAAATCATTCCACATCTTTTCTACGCTTACATGATCAGATCGGAAGGAGTGGAGGCTGTTTCCTTAAAAATCGTTAAGAGCATTGTCAGCTTTTTTTAAACAGATGTACTTTAAGTTTCTTTTTGATGGTTGTAGGTGTTACACTATTCAGTGTACGGGCAACTGACTTGTGGTCGCTAATCCCTGTATTCGTCATGATACTACCTATTCATCCAGGAATATTTGCTGCTATGAGGTCAAGTACGCTTTCGTAACCATTTATGCTTCGAGTGGGCTCACGAACTAATTGTTCAAAATAATTTTTTTAGAAAGCATTCAGTACAATTTCGGCTGACGTTTTATGCGTACCGCCGCCTTTAAAGGTATAAATTTTCCAGCATATCGAGGATAGATCGAAATCAACACCGACTATAATTGTGGGAGTGGGGTACCGATTTGAAATGAGACTCACGTTTTCTTTGAACTGTTCAGCAACTATATCCTCTCAGTCGGGGTCGGTAAAACGATCCAGTTTAGTCCGATTGACAAGTACAGCCTCTACCCAAACTATTTCGCAGGAACTATCTACTTCAGTTTCACTACAAGGTAAACTACTTCTGACAGCAATAAATACTCCAGCACCAACTATGTTTAATCTATCCCTTCTGAACGTTGTTAGGTCGTTTGAAAAAACTTCGGCTTAACATATTTCCGGCTTTAGCCAGCTTTCCGTACCTATAACTGTTTGAGCTTCAGTGCTTTCTATTAGGGCCTGGAGCTCTGGTTCTTTCCCAACACAGCTACGATAATTTACAACACCGATCGTTTCTACAACCACCTTACTGTGTGTTACCTGCCCCCTTTTAGACAGACGCCATTTCTATGTTTTCCTGAGACCCTCTAACCTAAAAATCCGCCCCCACTACCCGTGTAGTGGACTCCTGACCTATTAAGCGGAATCCGGAAACCCACCACACTATGGCTCAAGTCAAGGAATCTGAGGCCTACACAGTCACATAACCGCCTGAGCCTATGATTCATACCTTCCACTTGGCTCTGCACCGAAGGACCACAGTCGGTTCTGTCGATGATGGTGCAGATTATGAGCTCCGCCTTAAACTCGCTTAACCATATCCGCTAAACAAAAGGAGAGAGAATCTCCTCCAATCCAAAGCGACACAAGCCATTGGCACCGACTGGGGCCACCACCTGCAGTTGGGTGCACCCTGTACTCTTCATGGCATCCGGAAGCACTCTTTAGAAATCAGGACTGACTCCCCCACCTTGTGCACACTGCCATCCTTCCACACTTTGGCAGCCATGTTACTAAGGGGGCCCAATTACGCGCCTATTATTGGAGTTCCGAACCACCAGCAAACTCACCTTCTGTGAACACCACGAATTTGCGTTCCAAGAAGGTTCCTCTGGAGGCCCTACGATCGGCCCCTCGCAAAGTCTTTCGCTGCCTGCCATACTTTGGAATGATCTCTCACTCGACCACAGGTGAGGGATCAACCTCAGCGCTGCAGACCAACATAAATGTAGGATAATGACATCACTGCTGCTCAAAAATCTGCAGTCAGAGAAGACAACTCCAAATGCAAGGGGAAAAGACACAACAATGCTGTAAGTGAATATCAGAAACTTATCTATTATAAAGAACGTTCCTAGATGTAGAAAGCGACCGAAATTGTTAATTCCACTTATGAGATTCTAAAAGAATTAACTTATATGGTAAAATAAACCAAGTCTGCTTTTCTTCATGGTTACGTGACGTTACGTATATATGTTTTTTATTTTTATTCGTCAATGCCTTCCGTTTAAGCACTCACTCAAGCTAAACAGGTCTCTGCTGCCAAGTCATTATCAATTGTCATTGATGAAGGGTGAAAGCAAAGGAAAGAGTATTCACTTTCTTTTGCCTGATGGCGGATTTAGGGAGTTGGGATGCATGGCAAAAGCGCATTCTTACGCGACTTTTATTTTTACCAAAGTACTTTTATACCGTAACAGCGTTGTGTACGTTGATTATGACTCTATGATCATACTGATATACTAAAAAGGACAACCAAACCAGCATCCACTGCAACGTGGATAGTAGTACGAAAAGATTTGTTTTTACTTTTTAGACATTACTCCTGAGTAGAAAATTCGAAGCGCAAATGACCGTTACAATCGAGTCTGCACAATTCGAAGTTCGAATAATTAACTCGACTTTACTCTAGATGAAATCAGGAAAAATCGAAATAAAATTTTGATTTTTTTTTACTATCGTATTTCCAGTTTTCTTACATGTTTTTTTGCTTTAGTATTTGAAACGGAAGGTATACATAAATTCAGCTTCATTCATTTTTCAATGCTGAACCAACTGTCACGAATGGTTGCTTTTTGTCAATTAAGTTTCTCATAAAGAACCTTATGTCTTTGGAGCTAGCGTGTCACTCCTTATTTGTATCTGAGACTTCTGTTCCCAGACTAACCGTAAATGTCTTAGCGTTCCGACAAATACCTTTTGTACCCTGCATTGAGTAAGGCAATACTATAAACTTTCGCCTCGCCCGGTCTGCTTGCTCCCGCTTTTTAATACTTATGAGCAACATTATCTTTCCGCTCGATGATCGTTTGCAGCTTGGATGGTGGAATCCCGAAACAATTCGTTACCTGCTACTTCTCGTTGCATTCCACAGCGTCGAAACTCGTTTCTGTTTTACGAATGTCGGGAACTTCCTGGAAAATATCCTAAAGTGAAAAACGTCTACTTTCTCCGTGGTCGAAGTTCCTTGTGTGACAAAATGGCGTCAGATTTGAATCACTATTAATTACGAGACTGACAGTGCGCAAACAAAGGTAAAGTCCACGTGGTTGTCACTTATTGCCTGTATTGGCATATGCGGGTCATTGTTAGGAATCATCTTTATGTAAAATTATAAACTGGTGAAGCTGTTAGCTAGGATTCTCATTTGTGTGTCATTGCGATGAACAGCTTAGGGAGCGCCGCTAGGAGTAACAGAAAATAAAAATATTCGCTGGAATATAAACGAAAAAATATATTGAGTTTAAACCTACGACACATAGGAAGAGTTCGTCTCAGGACTTGTAAATATGCTCTAAATTACAGAAAACGTGAGAAAAGCCCTCCCAGAAGCCTAAATAGGGCAGCGCTGAGAGAAGGTGACAGCTCCCTCAGAGTCGGAAAAAAAGGAAGAAATTGCGCAACGCGATAACGTACTCAAAGGCTATATCGTACCCCAGCCACTGAAAAGTCCAAAATTGTGAGTGTGACCACTGTAATAAAGATATTGTTAACTAAATTTCATATTAATATGAAACACATGTTACGATTTTATCCCGACGTTTTCACGAAAACTCTACGGCCCAGACCTGAACTGGACACACAGAAATTTATTTGCAACGGATTAATAATATGCTGTGGTATTTCGTGCACTGTTAAAACAACTGATGAAACAGACAGAATTATCTGGTGTAAGCTAGGCGTTGACTTGTAATTATAGAATGTCTGCGGGTCGTTTTCATATGACAGTCGCCTCGATTAGTGAAGAAGTTGCTTCGGTTTTCTCGAGGCATTTGGGAACAGGTTGAAACAAACGATTAACAACCGTCGACTGCATACAGTCGCAAAGGCTGATTTCAAATGTCTTTGGTAACTGTAAAGCTACTTCACCTGGGTAGGGGGGACAGCTACTAGTCGGAGGTAAACACTTCCCCCTCACAGCGTTCTAATGTTGCCGGCTACACTATGCCACTCAGCGTCCAATGTAAACACAGCCGACAACAGGAAGTGTGACAGAACTACCAGACCGAGTTCAGAGCAGGAAACGGCCGGGGTCCCCGGTGGTCTAGTGGTAAGGGGGTCTGGAACGTTCCAGCGCCTCGGCTGGGGCTATTCGCCCCAGCCGGGCCGGGGTTCAATCCCCGGCCGGCGCTGGAATTTTCAGATTTCCGAACACTAGCCTCCACCTCTGCCCTGGCATGTGGCGCATGCCGGGCACCCCCGTGGGGTCCGTGCTTCGGATCCCACGTGGAGCTCACTCCCTCACTACAAAATATACCTCATTATGCTGCTGCAATCACTTATTTTAAATTTCAATACGCACACTTTCTTCACCAGACCACATCTACATATATTTTCCAGGTACTTTCTACATAAGACATCTCACTGTCGCAAGAAACTGCATAGTATCATGAACATTTGTAGGATTGCAACAATGAAATGAAATCCTCACTAAAAAAACTAATAAGTTTTATTTTCCTTTTTGTGCTAAATGCTGCTAAGATAAATACCAAAACAGCTTTCATTTTCTTGTAGGTAATTATGAAAGTAAGTTTGGCTATAATACTGAATAAATTATCTCAATGTCAAAGAAATGCAAAATATTATATCAATACCATCACACAAGATATTTTCAGGTGTCTCAGTCTGCCTTTTCTTTTTATTATCAGGATTGATTATACGATAATAAATAAATTCTGTATCAGAAATCGTTTCGTAACCGTTCACACTCAGTGCCATTTATAAGTGTATATTGTCAGCAATTGTAGTTTCAAAACAAACACAGGCCTTTTTTTCAAATTATTCAAGTGTCTAAATGAGATTAAGATAGGATACAGGTCACTAATGAGATAAACTCTTTGTTTGTATGATACAGGATAATTCTCCTGGTCTTATGTCAGCTGAATGCTAAATTAAACAGTTAACATTTAAAAAAACGAATTTTACTGACAGGTCTACATGTCTCATATAATATTTCTGTTGGTAGTTTCATGACAACCTCTCAGGCTCAGCTTTATATAAAAGTATCTTGCAGGTCAGAAAAGAAATTTTATTACTACCTCTACAGATTCAGTTGGTCTATTGTTGTTGTACTATTGTTGCATTGCGAGAGAGAGACTGCTACTATAGCTGTTTTCTTTTGCTATTAAATTCCGTGCCATATCTCCATTCTAAATGCTAAAAGGCGTGGATAAACTTTTAGCAATACTATTTCCTTTTCACCACATCGCTGCTAGGTGTCGCTACTGGTCCCTCACACAGTCAGTTGTCTGTAGCGCAGGGCTTCGCTACCAGAGGGCTCTAGCGGAGCTGGCGACGACTCACTCTGCCAGGATTTGCTGCTCCACTCCTGAACGAGTACGCCAGCTGAGATACCCGCTAAATCCTCACACTAAACGAGAAGCGTAATAGCACCAATGCTACATAAGGCAAATCGTGATCAGCGAAACCACCACTATTATAACTGCTTGCTGAAAATACTGCTACAAACTATTTAGAGCGGAAGGGAGCACCTTACCGAAGCCGATCTAGAGGAAAATCCATTTGGAATGAACAGAACCCATATCTATAACATCTTTAGATACAGAAACTTTTGACAATGTTGACCAGAATATGCAGTTTGAATTTAAGATGCAACCAGGAATAAAATATAGCGAGAGAAACATTACTTAGAACTCCACCAGAAATGAGACAGAGGCTGTACAAGTCGAAGGACATAAAAGTAAGGCAATACGTGAGAAGTGAGTGAGACAGCGTTCTAGTCCATTGCCTGATGTTATTCATTCTATATGCAGGGTGTTTCACACTACTCGGGACTGTACAGGCGATTTAACTGATCAAGTTTTACATAGGAATCTACTTCTGAAAACGTCATCTTGCGATGCTACAGAACGTCAAAGTTATAGGAACCGGCATCTACAAAATAGATGGATCCCACGAAGATGTTACAAACTTTCTAAGATGATGCAGATGGATAAATGCGTACATTTGTGATTATGTCCTTGCACCGGAAAATTATAACAGAAAACCTTTCTGTTACCTCTGACAGCATGTAACGTTATCGTTGTTGCTAGGATGTAGGACAGGAAACATGCAGAGGTGGTGGTATGGAACGAAAGAAGAAAACAATGTGCAGTATACATAGGCTGTAAGATGCATACATCATGAACCATGAGCACTTGTTCATCATCGCTTGCGTGAAAGCCATCTCCACTATTGAACAAGTGCTTACAGCTCCAGAATTATGCAGTTTAGAGTCCATGTTTACTGCACTTTTTTTCTTGTTTCGGTCTATACTGCCGCCTCTGAACGTTGCCTACCCTACAATCCTAGCAACAACAGTACCAGTACACGTATTCCACTGTCAGAGGCAGGATAACGATTTTCACTTACAACTTTCGACACGTTTGTTTCCGGTACAGGGGCCCTTACCTCAAATCGATACATTTGTCTGTTTCCATCATACTAGGAAGTTTGTAACACAATCACGGATCATCTTGCATATACATACATTTACCGGAGCTGGCGCCTGTGACTTTGATGCTCCACAGCGTCGGTGGGTGACGTTCGCAGGCATGAGTTTCTAAGTAAAACTGCAAGCTCTAGAAGTGTTGTGGCTCAGTGGTCTGAAGAAGATGATTCTTGCGAGGAAGGAAATATATTTGAAGATGCAAGTAGTGAAGAATTAGCCAATGAACCTGCAGATGTGAATATTGAGGCAGATGGCAGTCCTTCCGATAATATTACTTCATCAGAGTCTGAAAATGAAGCACCACCACAAAAACGTATAGAAGACCACACATACATTAGTCGGAATGGAGCGATTTGGAAATTAGATCCTCCTGCAACTTTTCGTACGCCTGTCCATAACATCGTAAAGAAGGCACCTAGTCCAGCCCTTGGTTTGAATACCTGTAAACCTAAGGATGCCTGGGACTATTTCATCTCCAAGGAAATGATCATCTGCACAAATATTGAAGGCAGAAGAGTGGCTGCTTTACGTGGAAAAACGTTTTGCTTCCTGGAATGGTGGGTTTTCTTGGTCTTTTACTGCTTTCTGGTGATGAGAAGACTTGGGATGTCCTTATTAGAGAATTATTCTAGGATGAAAAGGAAAATCCTACATAGAAGGCTACCTTGCCAGTAAATAGATTCGAGGATATAAGGAGAATGATTAGATTTGATGACAGGCGTACCCGTGAAGCTCGATCTGCAGATGACGCAGCAGTTCGCTATGTATGGGAACTATTTCTTGACAAGTGTAGAAATAGAATGAATCCCAATCATTCGCTCACAGTTGACGAACAGCTAGTCCTAATCCGTGGAAGATGCAGCTTCACCCAGTATATGCCCTCTGAACCATCCAAGTGTGGCATAAAAATATCTTTGTTATGTGATCATATGCTTTAGAGGGAACTGTTTACACGAGAAGGAAGCCCCATGAATTTATTCTGAAAAATCTTGGATTGAATGTAGTGAAAGATCTTGCTAAAAGCATTCAATGATCATCAAAAAATATTACCGTTGACAACTTCTTTACTAGTGTGCTTCAGAAGCAAATTACAGTGGTGGGAACAATCAAACAAAATAAACCAGAAATTCCTAATGAGATGAAACCATCTGTCTCAAGAGCAATTCATTCCTCTTTGTTTGCATTTATAGGTGTCATTACAATGGTGAGTTATCTTCCCAATAAGAAGAAGTCTATAGTTCTCATTAGCACAATGCAATACGACAGAAACATTGATGAAACTCATGCAAAAAAGAAACCAGATGCAATAAACTTCTATAACTCTACGAAGGGTGGAGTAGATAAATGGACCAGAATATTCGTTATTACACTTGCAAGAGACGAACGAGAAGATGTCCATTTGCATTATGGATGAATATGATGGACATCGCAGCAATGACCACTGAAATTTTATTTTCCGCCCAACATCTGACATACCATAGTGGAAGAAGTAATAAAAGGCGTTTGTTCCTAAGAGGTTTAGCAGAGGAAATGGTAAGACCTCTAATGGAACTTCATATTCAGATCCCTAATCTTCCAAAGAAAATCGTTGATGAAATGCGAACATGTCATATTGCCAAACCAACTACATGTTTCAGGAAAAAGAAGAAGATGCAATTATTGTCCATATAAGAAACACAGGAAAAGTGCTATGACATGCATTAAGTGCAAACCCAACTTTTGTAAGGAACATAGTGGCGTTCTTTGTGCTTCTTGTTTGTCACATGTTGAAAACTAAGAAAGATGCAATTTTATGTGAACAATGAATAATAACTTTTTATAAAAATATTGCCTATACACATAATACTGTGAATAATGAGCATGTTTTAATTGAAGAAATTGGTTGTAATAAGTGTTTTAAAATGTAAACTGCAAGTTATAAGTGAATTAATAAAATAATTTGTATATGTTGTTTGTAAAGGAAAGTAACTAATAAAAATTCACTCTTAGAGTTTTATATAAAAGAAATGTTAATCAGGCCCACCAGATCCTGTCACTGTATCTTAGGAATCTTGCGATATGACAAAAAATTTGACAGAACGAAATTTAACTCCAAAGAATGAATATGTGATATGTGGAAAGAGGAAAATTTTAAATTAGGTCAGGGCCTTGGAGGCCCTGCATATGCATTCACGTGTGTTTTCGGCACCATGCATCCTAGCGTTAAGAGAAACAGAATGTTTGCATAAAGGCAAACCGCCGGGCTGTCCCCGAGTGAATGATACAGACGTCGAACGCATCCGCCACAGTTTCACGAGGGGTCCGCAGAAATCCGTTCGCCATGCAGCTCGACAGCTCAGCACGCCCCCGATGTCCGTCTGGCGTCTATGCGTCGACGTTTCTGCATCAAACAATATTAAATTCAGGTACTGCGAGCTGTTCGTGAGGGTGCTAACATCGTGTGAAGTTCCGTAATTTCACTCTTGGCAAGGTGGAGCATGGCTGTTTTCTCCCACAGTTAGTGTTTAGTGACGAGGCAACACTCCATTTACATGGAGAGGTGAACTGTCATAATGTGACAATATGAGGTACGGGACAACCACATGAAGTTGTACAACATAAAATATACTCTCCTAAATTTAATATTTGTCTTATGTATTCCTATTTTTTGTCTGCATCCTAGATATTTATAGGCATCTGATTATTCCAGCGCTTCTATGCAGTCGCTGTGGTTATCCAATATGTAATCTTCTTGTTTAGTGTGTTTTCCCTTGTCTATGCTATTTTTCTTACATTTGTCTGTTCCAAAAGCCATATTTATATAATTGCTGAATACTTATGTTATCTTTAGTAATTGGTTGAGTTGTTGATTTGTTGCTGCCAGTAGTTTTAGATCATCCATGTGTGGGTATGTTCCAGTAATATTGTATCCATAATTTGTATTATTTAGCATGTTGGATAGTGGGTTCAGAGCAAGGCAAAACCAGAAAGGACTTAATGAGTCTCCTTAGTATATTCGACGCTTAATCTGTATTGGCTGTGATGTGATATTATTTGAATTTGTTTGGATATTAAGTGTCGTTTTTCATTACTATGTTTAGGAACTGTATCAATTTAGGATCTACTTTGTATATTTCCAATATTTATAGTAACCATGAGTGGGGTACACTATCAAAACCTTTTCAGTAATCAATGTATGTGTAGTGTAGCGTCCTTTGTTTAGTTTTAGCTTGATATGTTACCTCTGCATCTATTATCAGGTGCTCTTTACATACTCGTGCTCCTTTGCAACAGCCTTTTTGTTCTTCATTTATAATTTTGTTCTGTGTTGTATGTATCGTTATTTTCTGTGTAATGACTGAAGTTAATATTTAGTATATTGTTGGTAGGCATGTCATGGGGCAATAATTTGCTGGGTTTGCTGTGTGTGCTTGATCTTTAGGTTTCAGACAAGTTATTCCTTGTGTATGTGTATCAGGGATTGTGTATGGGTCTGCAATGTAACTGTTAAATTATTTAGTTAGATGTGAATGTGTTGACGTGAACTTCTTTAGGCAGAAATTTGCTATTTTATCTTTTCCAGTGGTTTTCCAATTGTGTGCAGAATTAATTGCTTTGGTCGCTTCATGTTGCAAAATTATCACTTCAGGCATTTGTGGTATCATCTTTTATGTCTCTGTTTTCGCTTGTATCCACCGTGCATGTCTTTTATGTTGTACCGGGTTTGACCATATGTTGTTCCAGAAGTGTTCCATGTCTGTTATGTTTGGTGGATTGTCTATTTTAATGCGTGTGTTATCTATTGTCTGGTAAAATTTCTTTTGGTTTGTGTTGAATGTTTGGTTTTGTTTCCTTCTATTTTCACTTTTTTTGTATGTTCTAAGTCGTTTGGCCAATGCTTCTAATTTCTGCTTCTTTTCATCTAATTGCTCTATCGCTTCTTGTTGTGAGATTTTACCTAACCTTTTTGGTTTTTTATATGATATTTCTTTTCTTAGAAATTGTGTTAGCTGTCTGATGTCTTCTCTCAGTTTTTCTATTCCGATCTGTAGCCTGTGTTGCCATGCAGGTTTTGTGGGTTTCTTCTGTGTGTTGCTTGGTTCTGATGTCTGTCTAGTGTGTAAATTTAGTGTAGAGAGTGCTCCTATTTAAACCAGTAGTTGTAACTCTCCCATAGTTGTGTTTCCATTTATTTTGTTGTGTATGATTGTGTTGATAGTTTTTATTGTTGTTTCGACTTGTGGGTTATTTGGCGGTGTATGCAACAATGGTCTAATGTCTGTATTTGTGTCTTTGTATTCTATATATGTCAGCTGAAATTTTTCTTTTATATCTAACATGTGTGTCACTTCGTGTTCTATTTGTACTTGTTCTGGTGGCAGTCTTAAGATTTCGTTTTCCTCTGATTGTTTAATTGATGCGTGTTGTTCTTTGTTTGTTTGCTCTGGGATGTGTGAGTCCATTACTGTATTATTTTCTTCTTCTTCTGATTGGGCATTATTTTGTTCCAGTATTTGTTGTTCTCGTTGTTTGATGTTTTCTAATTCTGATTATTACACGGATCTGATCAGCTAGTCGTTGTTCTGTTAAAAATTTTAAATCTGGGCATCTGGTAGGAAATGTTGTGTATACTTGTGATCTGTATCCAGTTGTATTGGTTGCTAGGTTTGTTGCTTGGTATTATTATTATTTCGTTGTTGTTCTGTTGGTTAAACGTGTGTGTAGTGTTGCCAGGTTACTTACTACAGTAATTTTTTTTTTTTTTTTTTTTTTTGCCTTTGCTAGAGCCGTCTTTTAAGTTTGCAGGAGCCACCGCTAGTTGCTTCTTTTGGACTGCGACATTACTGTTCTTTCGAAATGTGCCGTTTGTTACTCTTAAAACCAACATGGAGAGCTCCCCAGCGGTGGGGTCGACTTTTTGAAACCAAACAAGCGGTAGTGTAACTCAAGACCCCCCAGTATCAGACCCTGCATCCAGGTGGGCCTCCGTTTGCATGTAACTGACGCAGAAGAGTTTGGAATTTTGCGTCATGCTATATAGCGTTAAGGAAGTCTTATTCCATAGTCTTGTTGCGTGTCATAATGGTTAGGACAGAAGCTTAACCATGCCTCGTCAGGTGCAGTAAAATTTTTTTAAAATCCTTATCGAAATGACTTTGGTGCCTATTTTTACTCAATTTATTGTTTTAAATGTAATTTCTTTCGTTCTATTCCTTTGTCACATCGTTTTAATCACCGTATGAACTTTTCCATTTGTTTCATTTTTCTTTGCATCATTCTTCTTCCAATCGGAATTTTTGTGAATGTGTATTTTATTGTACCTATCTGTTTGACTATTCAATTACTTCAAATCTCCGATAAATTAATTAAAAAAACAAAAGACGAAATAATCTATTTATATTGACTGTGCATTAACGTGAAAAACGTATTTTTCATTACAAGACGTGCCTTTTTCTGCATGGTAATCGACATACAAATATTTAAAACATTACCTAAATTCTTTGTGTACTATGGAAATGTATGGTAGATGATGATATGAATGAGAGAAGGTTTTCTAAGTAAAACAAAATTCAAGCAATGTGAGAAATCGATATAATGAACACAATAACGAAAACACAGGGCCATAAAAATAGGAGAAATTAAATCGGAATTAGTACATGAAGATAATTAAAAGTTCACGAACAAATATTTCCAGTGGAAAATGGATGATAAGAAGAAAAATTAGACCAAATGAAGAAGTTCATATCACTATTGAATCACGTGACCGAGGAGCGGAAATAAAAAAAAATATATTTACATCAGTTGAATGAAAATGATTATCAATATCACTTCGATAAACACCTAGCATAGATTTCTTCCTCTGGTGAGATTCGAACCCACAACCTCATGCATGTGAAGCTAGTATCCTTTCCAATACCCTCACAACCTACCTAGGTCATTCGGCTTTCTTCACGTTATTGAGTCTCACACAAAATTCCGAATTTCTTTTCTCGTCAGTTCCTCGAAAACGTCTACCCACCAGGATGAATGGCTGCACTGTGTGATACTTGGGTGCTTAACCTACATAACCGTATAGATGGTTACAGAAAGTCGATCCTACCCCTGGAGAAATCTCCTTGTAAGACATAACGAAAGAGTGCCGCCGTTTCATTATATCTACTGATACGGTGGTCGACACACTGTTAGTAGTGTAGCCATAGTAACACAAACGGTCTGAAAACTGCACGATCTAAGTAACGAGGGACTACCTCGCACTTAGTCCAAAGGAAAATCTGCAGAATTACTAAAAGACTTGTAGCCAATGAACCGAGTCCCCTGAAGTCATTTAGTCCGTAGCGACTGCTGAGAACCTTCAGAGCAGTCATTAGGATTCGCACTCTACTACTTCGATGTTACACGTTCGGTGTCCTACTCTATGGAGCTGAGTCATGGACTGTATTAGGCATTTGAAATGCGATCGTATGGAAAAATATTAAGGATACCATCGACAGATTTAGTCAAAAGTACGGCGGTACGAAAATGTAGAAATTCTCAACAGCATCCAGAGAGCAGAACTCGATTGTTTTGGTAGCGCAATTCCGCAACAACAAATAAAACCTGTTGAAATTAATAATTCAAGGAAACATTAATGGCCGGCAGTCTGGACGAGCGTTTCTAGGCGCTTCAGTCTGGAACCGTGCGACCGCTACGGTCGCAGGTTCGAATCCTGCTCTGGAAATGGGTGTGTGTGATGTCCTTAGGTTACTTAGGTTTAAGTAGTTGTAGGTTCTAGGGGACTGATGAGCTCAGATGTTAAGTCCCATAGTGCTCAGAGCCATATGAACCATTTTTTGAAAGATTAATGGAATATGTGATCCACGACGCATAGGATTAACCTGGCTAAATAACTCAAACCAGCAGTTTGGGTTCAGCACTGAATCAATGTTCTGAAAAACCATGGACGGACAACAGATCATGCTATCGATCGGCAGTGTTACTGGAGGACGAGGTACTTAAGAGAGGAAGAATGACAATGCTTAAAAATTACATAAATGCTCACCATTAAATTTAATACTCCACTCATATAATCGCGCTAGCTGCCATTAAAATTAATCTGCAATTGGCATACAGTTAAAATTTTTTGAACCTAGTGCTCTTAACAGCACTCATGTCACCACTTATTTTAATCAATGTATTTATTTTCTCAGACATCCACCGTACGAGGACGCACTGAAAAGTAATGTCGACAGATGTTTTACGTGAAAACTCTCAAAGCTTTTTAAATAAAACAAACTTCATTAACATTCTACATTGTATTCTTCACGTCTATAAATTTATTTCTCAAGACACTCACCCTCGGAACCAGCAAAATTTCCCCAACTAGATACTATTTTGTTGACACCGTCACAGTGTACTGTTTGACTATGTTAACAGAGCCACAACCTTACCTCTGCTTGCACCGCTTGAAACAACTGAAGTGCTCAAAGGTTTTCTTAGTTTTGCGATAGACGAAAATCGAGACTGTGTGTAGGATGATCGACGGCTGTGCAAGGACGTCGGCTTGCTGCAGATGCCGCAGCGATCGTGTGTAGTTTGGCACTGCCGTGCTCAAGGAGAGTGTGCTCCACATGCGGACGAAGTCTTCGAATTCGTTCTTTTAGTTTTGTGAGCTCTTTCTCACCCACCAACATAGTCACTCAGATAAGAGAGGTAACTATCCAAAATAAGGATAAACACTTGTTACAAAACGCTCCTTACGCAAAATCAGAGGGCTGCAGATATCCAAAGTAAAGATGTAGAATGTTACTGACTTCATCAAATAAAACAGACCGAGTCATTATCTTCTCAGCACGCCGTCGTGTTATAAGCACAAAAATCCAAAAAATTGTTTCAGAGCAAAGTATGCTGTATTTTTAAGTGATGATCTTTGTAATGTACATCTGTATTAAACGTTATGCTGGTGATATATGGTGACAATGCGTATTTATATTTACAATGAAGAGAGATTGACCAGTGGCCAATATACAACTAAAACCAAGTTGTCAGATGGATATTAACTGCAATGGATTAGTGGAGAAATACAGGGATGAAGAAGTAGTTCGATTGTCTTGCCGCATGTATGCTGTAGAGCACATCTTCCACCGGACTGCCTTGATGATGCATGGATGGTAACAGCGTAGTAAATGCCCGGTGACGAAAAGGTCATGAATTCGTAGACTATATAGTCAGTCAATAGATGGAAAATCCTAGTACACCATCTGAAATGTGGAATTGGTGAAGACAGACAGTCGACCGAAATTATATCGAAATAAATTCATTCTTAACTTGTCTTCAGTTGCGTTAGGTAACACCTCGATAGCTAACACATCTGCGTTCAGAGAATTTATTTCGAAGTGATTTCGGTCAGCTATCTACCGTCATCAATTCGATGCACAGGACCATGAATACTGTCGAAGTTTGGCATAGCAAACGATACTCAATCAGGCAAAGGTATCTGAACCTACAATTTCTGATCAATATGCTAAAGGAGAATGTAATAAAATCAATACCTGAAATTTAAAAAAATGTAATCCGTCGGTTAGCCTCTTCAGTGAAAGAGATTAAAAATAAATCCGTGTTGAAAAGGAGTTAAAAGATATTTTAAGAATACATAATGACTTGGTGGATTTAAGGAGTTTAAAATTTACGTCATTCGTACGAAAAGTTCGTAAAATAAGACAGAAGTAATGTTGTAGAACAGAAAATGTAAAAAATAATATTTTTTTAAACACGGCTATGCACAGCCTTAAGCCTAGATAAAATGTGGAGGGGCGATCTTATTACAAAACAACAGGCAGAGCCTCCCCATTGTCGCGGCTTCCTTTGCAGGTCGGAGAAACCGCAGCTAAAATGTATGTGGCCAGAAACACCACGTTGACTCACGGCCGCAGAAGCCCATGACACCCTTTAAGAGGCGGCGAGGCATCTCGTACTGTAGTTATATGAGAGTGAATTTATTCCTCGCTCCTCATGAGACATCATCAAACTTATTTTCCTGCTTCTGGAGTGTCTACAGCGAGTATGAGCGAATCCCGAAACGTGACATCTTACTTTTGTACTGCTCTTCGTTCCACACCTTCAAGGACAAACTTCTTTTCTGTGGCACTCGAACACTTGTACTTCTTCGATGTCATTTTCACGGCGGATCTATGTACTGTGCTTATGCTTTATTGAGAAAACACGTAAATTTTTCAAAGTGTTTAGAGATGAAACGATTATCTTAATAACCGATAAAACAATTCCAGATATCGAGTATTACGTACCGGCTGGCACTTCATTACGAAATGTTTACGGGGCTGTCTGTTATGACAGTCGCTTCCGTTTATGGAATGTACCGAACACAGGAGGTTTCTTCGGTAAACAGAAGTTCTTACATGGGTCTTGACAACACGATCGAATTACAGAGGTTCAAATAGTGAGACGCGACTGTGTGGAACTGCATAGGCAGATTTCGGTCTCTGGAAATAATTGTAACTCAACTAAGGACTTTATAGCGACACGAACGTCAGCCGGGTAAATAAGTCCCACACTAAGTGGACATCCAGCGGACGCAGGTAAACACTTCCTGTTACACCACGCCACTGCTGCCTCGGTGTAAACACGGAGGACAGCAGGAAGTGCACGACCACTAGCTGGACTCCAGAGCAGGAAACAGCCGGGGTCCCCGGTGGTCTAGTGGTAAGGGGGTCTGAAACGTTCCAGCGCCTCGGCTGGGGCTATTCGCCCCAGCCGGGCCGGGGTTCAATCCCCGGCCGGCGCTGGAATTTTCAGACTTCCGAACACTAGCCTCCACCTCTGCCTTGGCATGTGGCGCATGTCAGGCACCCCCGTGGGGTCCGTGCTTTGGATCCCACGTGGAGCTCACTCCCACACTACAAACTGTACCTGATTATGCTGCTACAAACATTTAAAATTTTGATTCGCACACTTTCTTCACCAGACTTCATCTACATATATTTTAAGGTATTTAATATATCTCACTATCAAAAGAAACTGCTTGGTATATTTGTAGGATTACAACTATGAAATAAAACCCTTACAAAAAAAAAAAAAAAAAAAAAAAAGATTTTGTTTTCCTTCGTGTACTGAATACTGCTGAGGTTAATACACAAACATGTGCCATTTTCCTGTAGTTACCAGTGAATATTCGAAAAAAAGGTTATCATACTGATTCATATATTACATACTGTATTTCACACATTCTCAGTGCTGAAAAAGCAATAATTATTTCAACGTCATAAGAAAATACAAAATATTACATCAATAGCAAATCACAAGCCAACGCTGTGTTATTTTTAGTATCATGATTGACTATGTGATAAATAAATCCTGTATAAGAAATCGTTTCGTAATAGTTGACAATATCTTTTAAAAATACTTTTCACTAATTGCATTTTCAAAAACGAACAAAGGCCTTCTTTTTTCTCAAATTATTCTAGTATCAAAATGAGATGTTTGATGTGACACAGGTCACTAAAGAGATAAACTCTTTTTTGTATGAAAAACGTTATTTCTCGTGGTTTTATGTGAGCTGAATGCTGAATCAAACAGATAATACTTAACGTTAACAAGAGGAATTTCTTGGGGATTTCACTAACAAGCCCATATATTTGATATAATATTTCGATTAATAGTTATATGACAACCTCCCTGCCTCTACTTTATGTAAAAGTATCTTTTGGATCAGAAAAGAAATTATGTTACTACTTCTATGAGTTAAGTCTGGTTGAATGAAAGAGATTGTAAAGGCCTTAGCCGAAGATGCAGAATGTTACCTTCTCTGCAAGGCATTTGCCATCAGTAATGAGTGAAACTGTAAGATAGGAAAAATGGATGACAAACGTCTATTACTGTTGTACTATTATATCACTAACGTTGCATTGCATAAACTTACTTACAGTTCTCGTTGCTGTTCAATATTCTTTAACTCACTATACCGTGCGATTATTTTGTTAACATTTAATATAACAGTAGCCCTGTTCCGAGCCACATATCCATTTTTAATGCTTAAAACTGTGGACAAAACTATTAGTAATACTAAATTACGAAGAGGTAATGATGAATGTAACATGCTGCATACATTAATGTCGCTCGAGATGTAGTTTGCATTATATGTTACGAGAACAGAATTATTTTGTAATGTGTGAAATACACAAAAATACGGTAACAGACAAACCGAGCAGTGATGCCGTAGTCTGTTTTGTAATAATAGTGTAAAGGAAGAAATAAACAGCAACTAGACATTTAAGTCACTCAATATTCGCGGCCATTTTGCGGTTCATCACTTCGCTGCTACGTGTCGCTACTAGTACCTCACACACTTCGTTGCCTGTAGTGCAGAGCTTCGCTACCAGAGGGCTCTATCAGCATCGGCGAGGACTCACTCTGTCGGCGTTTGCTGCTTCACTGCTCAACATCTATGCTCGCTGATATGCTGCTAAATCTTCAGAATAAACGAAAAAAATAACACCAAATATGGCAAATAGTGATAATTGTGAATACTACCGAACCATCTCTTTCATACGTCCTGGCTGAAAATACTGATCCAAAATATTTACAGAGGAATGGAACACATTAGAGGAGACGAGCTATAGGAAAATCGAACACACTAGCCGCTAGAGATCGGTTGAAGAAATTCAACCCATATTTATAACATCTATAGATGTAGAAAATAACTTTTCACAGTTTTGACCAAAATATAGTTTGAATTTAAGATGCAACCAGCGATAAAATACAGTGAGCGGCATGTTATCTAGAGCTCTGCCAAAAATCAGCCAGCAGATGTAAGACTTATAAGAAAGCTGGTAGTTGATAGTTGAGGAGGGAGAGAGAGAGTGAGTTTGCATACAGAAAGTTTCACACGTCGTGCGACACACTTATCGCGTTTGTAGAGGGGACCTACCTGGGAATCGATGTCTGGAAACGTCATCCAGCGAGGCTACAGAGTATCAAAGTTACAGGCGCTGTAGTCTGTAAAATGTGTGTACACAGGGAGATCCAATGAAGATGTTAGCAATTTTCTATGATGATGGAGATGGATAAATTTGAGGTTATGTCCCTATAACGAAAAATTGGAAGAGAAGACATTCCTGTTACGTGTAACAGTATGTACCGGTAGTGTTGCAGCTAAGATGTAGGGCAGGAAACTTTCAGAGGTGGTAGTATGGACCGAATGTCCAGTACACATGGGCTGTAAAATGCATACCTTAAGAGCTGTGAGGACTTGTTCATCTTCGCTAGCATAAAACATATCTCCACTGTTGAACAGGTGCTCATAGCGCCTCAGGTATGCATTTTGTAGCCCATGTTTACCGGACATTTTTTTCTTACTTTGATCCATACTACCACCTATGAAAGTTAGCAACAACAGTACCAGTACTTGTATTCCGCCGTCAGAGGTATGATAACGATATTCCCTTGTAACTTCCGGAACATGATACATGATCAAATTGATAAATAATCACGGCATCACACTCTACTTACATACATTCGCCGGGGCTGGTGCCTGTATTTTGATGCTCTGTAGCCTCGTTAGATGACGTTTGCATGCATGAGTTACTAGGTAAAATTGCAAGCTCTAGAAATGTTGAACACCTTGTATAAAGAAAGCAACATACGAAACGAACGAGATATTTGGGAAATTAATCGAAGATAAGAAAGAAGAAATAGAAATTGTTTCCAAATCGACCTTTCACTTCGATGCTGCTGATTTGAAATTTCGTGGCATGTATTCGCTCTGAAGAGGATCGTTCAAATGATGGTCGAAATGTCGTTATTTTAGTTGTTTCACTGTTGTATAATGACACGGCCTAGTACCCAAAATGATTTTCTTAAATTTGTTTGTAGGAATTCTATCGCTTCTCAACGATATTTTCAGAATGATAGTAGTATTTTTTCCTACACCTACCAACTTTAATAGTGCTAGAAATGATGAAAATATTACCTAATACTTTTTGATATGGAGACAGAGACGGTGCTTGGTTTTAATGATAACAATATACAGGAAAATTCAGCCATGTTTCTGCGAAGTAGCATTACGCCGAAATTCTGAAATACATCCGTATATTTCGAATGTGGTACAACAGCTGTAGGTAGGAGACGAGGTACTGCAGAAGTAAAGCTGTTTAGACGGGGCGTGAGTCGTGTTTGGGTAGCTCAGATGGTAGAGCACTTGCCCATGAAAGGCAAAGGTAGCGAGTTCGAATCTTGGTCCCGCAAAGAGTTTTAATCTGCCGGGAAGTTTCATATCGGCGCACACTCCGCTCCAGAGGGAACTAATTCTGGAAACAGCTGTATAGTTACTGGAGAGATACAGGATGTTCCAAAATCACGTTAAAAACTTCTAGGGAAATGAGTAATGATATTTTGAAGAGGAGCCCATGTATGGAAAGGTATATCCGTGCTACAGCCGTATGAATACACCTTCGCTAATGTGGTATGCAACAGGGTTATAATCACTGTGGGGGGGGAGGGGGGTTACTTACGTCGGATCGTATGATGTCATTTGACAGCTGTCTCCTCTCTGACCTGGTTCGAGTCTCGTTCATGTTTCTGTGAGTGTTAGAGGAACATTGCTGAGTACACTTTTGCCGAATATACCGACACGAGTATTCTGTGTGGCGAAGCTCACAGTACTGGAAGAGCTGCTGGTCGCGTTTATCAAGATCGTTGTCCACAGCGTCTGACTCCTCCCCACACGCTTTTCGTTACCATTGCACAACGTCTTCGAGTAAGGGTGCCTTCAACGTCATCAGGTGCGTGTGTGGTGCCTGTGGAGACGCAGCGCACGCGAATTGGAAAATATATTTATATGGATATGGTGTCTGTCCTTTCGGACATGTCCGAAAGGACGCTACGAATGTAGTGTGTGGTCATACATAGGTGAGAAAGTGGGTCTCGCGGGAGGCGTGCGCGAGATAATTCCTGTAGTCTCACTATCCTCTGTGCCGTCGGTGGCTCAGATGGATAGATCGACTGCCATGTAAGCAGGAGATCCCTGGTTCAAGTTCCGGTCGGGGCACACATTTTCACCTGTCTTCGTTGATATCTATCAACGCCCGTCAGCAGCTGAAGGAAATAATATCATTCTAATTTCAAATTGGAAAAGGCCCTCCTGTAAAAACAGTGTCTCTGAAGACCGATTTTTTTGATTCTTTGGTTATTAAAGAGTGAAACTGTAGAACAATAGATGTACTCGGCCACATCTACACTGAAATGCCAAAGAAACTATTATAATAATGCGTATTCAAACACAGAGATATGTAAACAGGCTTAATATGGTGCTGCCGCCGGCAACGCCTATGTAAGACATGTGTCTACCGTAGTTGTTAGATCGGTTACTGCTGCTACAATGGCAGGTTATCAAGATTTAAATGACTTTGAACGTGGTTTTATACTTGGCGCAAGACCGATGGGACACAGCATCTACGAGGTAGCGATGAAGTGGGGATTTTCCTGTACGACCATTTCACGAGGGCACCCTGAATATCAGCAATCCAGTAAAACAATAAATCTCCAACATCTCTGCGGCCAGAAAAAAAATCCTGCAAGAATGGAATCTGAAGAGAATCGTTCAGAGTGGCGAAAGTGCAACCCTTCCGAAAATAACTGAAAATTTCAATGCTTGACCATCAACAAGTATCAGCATGCGAACCATTCATGGAAACATCATCTACATGGGCTTTCAGAGCCGAAGGCCCACTCGTGTACCCTTGCTCGCTGCACAGCACAAAGCTTTACGCCTCATTTGGGCCCATCGGTACGAACATTGGACTGTTGATGACTCGAAACATATTGCCTGGTTGGACGTGTCTCATTTCAAAATGTATATACAGTATGGAAGTGTATGGGTATGAATACGACATCATGACTCCATGGACCCTGCATGTCAGCTGGAATCTGTTCAAGCTGGTGGAGGCTCTGTGACGTTGTAGAGCGTGCGCATTCGGAGTTATGTGGGATCCCTGACACGTCTAGATACATTCTGTCTAATCACCTGCATCCATTCGTGTCCATTGTGGATTCCGACGGAAGTGGGTAATTCCAGCAGGACAAAGGAGCGGCCCACACAACCACAATTGCTACAGAGTGGCTGCAGGAACACTCTTCCGAGCTTAAACACTTTCGCTGGCCACCAAACTCCCCAAACATACTGTACGTCTCTAGTAAATTTTATAGCATTAACTACCATATCTGGAATGCCTTGCAAAGTGTTGATCAGAGGAGATCTCTGCTCCCTCTTACTGTTACGGATTTATGGGCAGCTCTGCAGGTTTCATGGTGTCAGTTCCCTGCTGCGCGACTTCAGCCATCAGTAGAGTCCATGCCACGGCGTGTTGAGGCACTTCTGCGTGCTCGCGGGGGCCATAAACGATATTTCTTTGATTCCACAGTGTAACAAATTACTTGTCAATGTGACAGCCTTACCAACATGTTTTCAAATGGTTCTAGTATACGGTACGTCTCGGGAGACGGGTTACAATTTAAAATATGAGTATTATGTACTCAGTCCCCTCTACAAATTCTAGCAGGTAGTGATGGGAATTTCAGAACATCCTGTACGTTTCCAGCAAACTGTATAGCCGTTGTCGTGTTACAATTGGTATCGGCGAATACATTCCATAATTTGTGACAGATCGTGAGGCGCGACTGCAGACGTCCGTAGCGTTTACCCAGGGGGCGTCTCGGCTACGGCCGCTCTGACGGCCACGAGAATAGCCGGAGGTAGAGAGCGCAGCACGGCTAGTTTGAAGGCCACTTTCAACTAGTGTTGCCAGAGGTGTCTCTTTTTAGAGATTCTACGACTCGCCCCACGTAAGCTTTATCTGCTAACATTTCGAAATACACTATCCTATCAATGAGTGTACAGACACCTATTAGTGGACATTAATATGCAGTTTGTCCAACCTTTGTCTCTATGGCGGCTTGAACTCTGCTCGGGACACTAAGTGAGGTGCCTGCCGACAATTTACGCACCACACACGGAGATCTACGTGTTTGTACATGCAAGGCAATACATTGCTCAGCAAGATAGCCATATCTCTCACCAATTTTGAACATTTGGAGCACAATGGGCAGGCTCTTTAAAGCAGGTCGCGATTTTGGCGATGTAATGAACCAACTGAACTGAATTTGGTACCATATCCATCAGGAGGGTATCCACTAACTTTATAAGTCAATGTCAAGCCTAGTAACTGCCAGAGGTGGCCCAACACATTATCGACTTATCAATTTGTGAATCTCTTTGTCTTGAATTAATCATCCAGTTTTTCTTCACCTCTAATCATTCATTTGCCCCTACACGTACAGTGATGCTCAAAACTATCCTAACGCCCGAATTGAATTTCGCCTGATTCACATGCAACCCACATAACGCAACTGTCTAGCAGGTCCCCTTATCGCTCCTTGGTACAGTCTTTTGACTATTGAAAATGGTTCCAACAAATCACCACAAGAAAACACTGTTCTGTATCGCAATAACTCAAGATGTAAAGTAATACCACGATACTACAAATATCACGGAACACCTTATCACAGATAAGACTGCCCTTAAGGCTTGTAGCTCACATTTATTACAATAAATGACATACCTGACATTTTACCACTCTCATTATTATTACGTCAGATAGGTAATGCACATTGTAAATTCGTCGAATTCATGATTTACTCTTCAAAGTAACATACCGTACTTATTATTTAACACAAAATAAGATTAAAAATTAAAGGTATTCACGAGCAGCTAATTGAGAATATTTATGAACTTCAAATGACACGACGAACCGTCTCGTTCTGCATATGGATGCAAACTCAGGTCATGCAGACTAAGCAAAGATTTCGTGCCTGACGGAAACTAACAGTCACTCGTGATTAGGCATACAGAGAGTGATATACCTCGATTTTAGACTGAGCCAGTTTGCAAATACCAACTTTAAATTACATAGCGCAAGTATTTTTGCCGGACGCGAATTCCTACCCAGCACCTATTGTCCCTGTTAACGAACGACGAGAGATGTTGAATCTTGGTTCTTAACAAGTAACTTACTTGAATTGCCGTGAGGTAAGGCTTTGTACTGGGCAGGGATTCGAACTCAGAACTTAATCGAATAGATATCGACGCACAATCAACTGTGACATTTCGGATTTTCTCGGCAGTAGCTAGATGTTTTAACTGAAATGACGAGACGAAACATACATTTTTTTCCTTCCCAAAACTCCAACCCGGCATCTATCGCTGTTATATTCTAGAGAAAACGAACGTTAAATATGGGTTTGTTGCACCAGCAGCGACATGTGAGCGTGTTGGAACTAGAAATAATATGACGAAGAGTTCAGTGCTCACTGGGAATACAGCTCCACACATCATATCGCTTTTGACTACACACAAAGATACGTCAGCTTCCGAATTTTTGTCCAGCTCGGCCTAACATCTTGAACTTACAGTGATCTCGCAAATAGTCCTGTGTCTCACTGGGTGTCAAAACGTCACATATCGTTAGTGTTGACAACGAATGAAAATACATTAAACATTAAAATAATTATCCACCAGCAGATAGGTGTTCTCATGCTAGAGCTTGATAATACATAATGAAATCTATAGTGCCGGGCCAGGATTCGAACCCATTCACGCGCAGTATGTGGAGATGTTGAGGAATCTGCAGTTCTGAACAAACAACAAATAGTAGCCGTGCTGTATTCTCACGAAGGGATCAAATTGAGCGTTAAGTACGGTCTAAGTTGCATTCCCAGTTCAGAACCGATTTTATCGACATACAGAAGCTCAGATAAAATATGGACTAAATGTCCTTTGAGCGTTATTTAAGCATCACAAGACTGCACATACATGCAATCGATTTCGAGGTGCAAAGTGTTTATCTTACTTTGGTGACAGCTGGGCATAAGAGATTTCCAAAAACTTTTTATCGTACTGAAATAATCTTTTGTCGGAAAGAAACAAGGTAAGTGTTTTATTTGTATATATTTTGTAGGAAACTGTAATCGTGATGGAAGATTATACACCTTAATGTTTGACACAACTGCTAGGAGAAAACGCTGCATCCTAACCAAACCCTGCGGTTCCTCTCCATATCCCCGTAAGACACGAGCAGGGGATTCTCCACGCATACCGCTACACAGCTGTTCCTAGCACACCTGAGATTTGGCAACATCGTCACAAACATTAGGCAACACTGTGACAATGCAATCACTTCCGCCTATGGTACTGAATTGGCTCACTAAATTTACTTGATATTACCTTTCCATTTGAATGGCTCATGCTGTATAATCCTTACGTAAACTAAGATACTGAGGCAGAAAATTCAATTTTTTGGCTAAAGAAATGCTATTCTTCACATAAGTGGCAACTTTTATTATCTTTCACGATGCGTTATGAGGCTGAGCGACCAATACCATGATGAGAGTGGTGCAAAGGTAGCAGTGTGTCTGTAACCCGGTGGTACCGCCCATGTCTCGTGTCAGAACGGCTCAATCAGTCGTCAGTTCCAACTGAGGTAGGGACCATCGTGTGCGAGCTTTTTTTTTTAAGGAGCTGCGAATTTCCAGAAAAAATTCTGTATCGAAATCGGAAGAAAACCTTTACACATCAAATCTTCTTGGTAGCTCGACTCAGTAAGTTGTGTTAATCGTCATAGATCATGGCGTTCTGACTTCCAAGCTGCTTCGCAATACCAGCGTCTCTGAAGAAATTCGAATCGATCATCAACGATACGAACTTCAATATTGTTCTTCACTTACGACTCACATTCCAGGGTGATAAGTATGAAGGAAATGAGCCTCTTGATTACTCTATGCTAAACTTTCCTGCAGACATGTGCTGACAGTGTCTCTAGCAACTTGCTTTTTCTCTGGGTAGCTTCAAATGTGGCAGTTTTGTCGTCTTAAATCCAATTGAATATTCTAAATATCATTTGTGAACAGCGTTCACTTCTCCATTAATTAATTTATGGACCTCAAAAGAAGCAATTTGCCTTAGTAGCTATAGAGCAGGTTCTGATAGGAATTGACGCAATCTTTTTCATCCATTTACCATAGAAAATCAAAGAAAGAAACCAAACATTACATTGCATTTACTCCCTGTGCCTTGAGTAACACATATGAATCCATGACAATAATAAATTATTTCAAGAATCTCCTGTGCAAGGAAAAGAACAGAATGGGACGCTTTAATTATAGCGCACTGGATCAGAAACAATGAAATTAATTCTGTGTCACATTGATGTACTGCATTCTAATGTAATAAAATAATCATCAAATAAAAACGGTTTTGTGCCTCCTTTGCTATCAAGAATGAAACACAAATCGTAGACAGATTTTATGGGTCACTACTCAACAACATTAAAACATTTTACATGGTTGAGAGTGTGGAGTGGAGCAGATGTTGTCGGCAGAAGGCAGCGCAGTGCCTCAGCCCCCGCCGGTAGGCAGCAAACGGGTCCCAGAGAACTCAGACGCATGCGGTGTTCAGAGGCAGATGCTCGGTAAAGAAATCTTTCGCTAAAACATTGTTGAACCAAACTATTATTACCAGTGTGACACAAAGCGAAATATATTGTAGATTCGCTTGAATTACACGCATAGCTTCAGCACCGAGAGGAAAGGGGCGATAAAAATTTTGTCGTTGTCTGCTTCCGGTCGCCAGACGTCATATTAGCTAGTCTCACGTTTTACCTCAAGACTACGGCCTTAGTCAAGAATAATGTACTGAGACTGAACTCAAGACTTCCTCTGGGAGGTGCCGCAGTCTACAATGTTGCAGATCGAACTTACTGCCGGACACAGTATCCTGAGAGGAGCACGACTGTGTTGTCCACCTTATGTGGACGGCTCGGCGGTCAATGTTTTGCTCTAAGGCTGTATCTACAACACATATTGCATCCTGAACACCTAGAAGAATTAAAATAACAAAAGTAGTTTATGAGAGCAACGTTAACTATGGCGTTCGAAGTATTCATAGTGTTGTGTTCGTGTGTGCAAACGCCTTCCAATGCCCACTCAAGGAGGACAAGGATACAAAGTCTAGCTTCAGTATTATAAAATCGCTACAGTCTGCGAATAAACTCAGACTTGGGTTGATAATT
Source organism: Schistocerca gregaria (assembly GCF_023897955.1). Classification (NCBI taxonomy): domain Eukaryota; kingdom Metazoa; phylum Arthropoda; class Insecta; order Orthoptera; family Acrididae; genus Schistocerca; species Schistocerca gregaria. The sequence goes on from NW_026061773.1 coordinate 1,883,578, forward strand.
AATTTGAATATTTAGCAATACTATACCCATTGGTGTTAAACTCGTTATTAACCAATGATTCCCACAGCTACAGGGACACTACTTGTGATACTTAGGCAGTGCTATCAGACGAAAAGATCAACCTGACACAAACTGTGGGAAGTTTGTTTTACAAACTTCGTACCAGGATAATGAGCTTTTACGTATTTGGGATGTCTGTGAACGTTGCTGCTTGAGACGATTTAAGACGAAAGTAAATTCCTTTAGCAACGACAATGTTTGAAGAAACCGTCTTAACGGGACTAAATCGTGATTTGTAAATCGTTTACCGGCCGTACTCTACCGCATTTCGCTGATTGGAAGGCAAATAGATTACGGAAAAATGTCACAGAAGGAAAAGGGAGAACGAAATGTCTCCCACTGGAAGGTCATGTTGTCTTATTTAAATGATTACAACATCAGGTAAAACGACCAGTCAGATTGTCAGTATAAGAACATTACTGTTGTCAGTATGATGTAGCACTGCTCAGGGCCTGTAACGATAAAGGGCCCGTTTAGGTCAGTCATATTGTATAAAGAAGTGGAAGAGAGAGCACCGCTAAATTCCACAATCCGTATGCATTGCAGACACACAGAAATTACTGTTACAGTGTACTAATGGAGCCCAATTAATGAGAGAACTGCGTATTTTCCGGTGAGAGAGAGCACTGGCAAATAATCTTCGCTAAATTAGGTTACTTAATCTGGTGTCACTCTGAGCCAGAATTTATGGCCGGCGGCTGAGTGTAAGGTCAGTGGGCCGGATCCGAGTTTTGCAAGTGCGAAATACTTTCCTACATTATAGAAGCGAATATTAAACTGGAACTAATATTCCAAAAATTTTGAACTTGGATAGCTTAGAATGAAAATCTTTTTCTTTATTGCAAAGGAAAACAATTGATTTTCTAAAACATTCTCTGTCATACACAACTTGAAACAGGTCACGTCGACCAAATCATATGGAAAAATTGCCAGCGGCGTATATCGGCAGGCAGTAAGATCTCTTGGCTTTTGGTTTGGCAGTACTCGACAGCCATTTCTAGGCGCAAGTAATAGAAGAAAGGCAGAGCGTTATTGTTATCAAGTAACGTCTTCATCGATTACTTTAGTTTTAATGTAATCTATGAGTAATTACTCATAGATATTAACATGAAAAGAATTCTGTAGACAGAGAAAGAACCTCTTCTTGGGAAACTACTTGTATAGTGACCAAAAGGCACGAACTGATATTCAAGTACAGTGTTCCAGCAGCGGCATGAAGAAAATGATAGTAATAATGACGGTAATAATCCAATTATCCGGTAACTTCACACTTCCCAGTGGATCTTCACGAACTAAGAAAATATCTGAATTTGTGAACATTTCAAAATGGCTTCACATCGAGCCTATGATGCCTACAAGGGTCTTTACATCCTGCTGACATGAGAATAGCATAATCTCCGCGTCAGAAGCTTGTTCCTACTTAAACATTTAATAGACTCGCGTTTTATCCACCGTGACTACTTTTGTAAGCTCAGCACATCATCCGTTGCAGCTCACTCCTGGGGCTGGGAAATATGGGCACAATGGCCTGGTGGAACTATCACAGGAGCAATGCGTTGGTTCAGACATTTACTTTTAAGAAGCACAAACAGATTTACTTTGCGTCTGGTAACCTCAAAAGAAAGACGTTATAATCCAGAATTCGCAATACAAATCACGTTCCATCATTACCAACTGGGCAGAGCCAGGTTACGTTGGGAAATGACATAGCGGAAGTCATCGTAAACAGAAATACAGTCGCCAGTAAACTTACTTACATTAGAAAATTTTATTTTATTTTATGAACCGATAGCCATTTAAAGGATGGGGCTCTTATTTTACTTGTAATTGATTGAACTAGAGACGTTGAAAAATTTGGTGCTGGACTGTGATTCGAATTCGTTTCTCCTCTTTCGAGGATCTGAATCTCTCGGGACATTATAGTTCAACCATTTCGTCCCTTTTCGCAAGACTGCAACCTTCTCTAGGTCTCCTCCAAAGGTAAGTATGTGGGTCCGAATCCTGATCCAATACAAAAATATTCATAGTTTCAGTTCAAGCCCTATAACGTGCACACCGTCCCGCTAGTGAAAACCAACGTGCGCTTTTAATGTCTATTCATGTGTTGCCAACAATCGCAATAGGTGTCATTATTTCTTGTCAAACACGCACACACCTTACCGTTGGTGAGTAAGCAACTGATATTTAAGCTATATTTGTGGATGCACGGTAGGCGTGTAGTTAGATTGTCGCTTAGGTACAAAAGTTTGTATCCTTAGTTTAGATTCAAACACCTAGCAGCTGGTAAGAAAAACCGATACGTAAATTTGATTTTACTTAATTAACAATACGATTACGTGTTGGGTTCGTATCTCCGTCATATAACTTCACATCATGCACTTAATCTTTAAATGCATGCGCACTTTGTTACTTGAGCATGGAGGTATATCAGACATCTTTCGTGGTTACTTAACAGGGACGAAATTGTCTTGTTAGGAGTCCCGGTTTATTAAAAAAATTGTCGTCTTTTATTTTCAAGTTTAGATTTCATTACTGGTATTGGTAAAAATTTCGGTAATTCATGACTCTTCATGGATAGCCATCAATATGATATGATTAGATTACATTAGATCAATTCTTGTTTCATAGATCATGAATACGATATTTCGTAATGACGTGTAACGTGTGATTTTAATGAAAGATTTCTTTACATACCATGATTCAATTTCTTTACAACAATTTCTTACTCTCTCTCATTCTTTTTGATTCTCTCTCTCTCTCTCTCTCTCTCTCTCTCTCTCTCTCTCTCTCTCTCTCTCTCTCTCTCTCTCTCTCTCTCTATCATACACACACACATTCTTTTTTTCTTTATTTGTTTGTTTTGCTCGACTATCGGCGAGGCATGAAAACGTCTCTGAATGAGCTTCTTAGTTTTTAGTACACTTACGAAATAAATATAAAAATAACTGTGAGAGTTACTGATATATGATGCTTAGTTTTCAGTCAGTTCCGAGTATTATTAGTAACCACGCTCCAGTCCCTAAACCTAGTTACAGAAATGCGAATCAGACGCATTACGTATTCCAGGCCGTAGCAACCGCGACTTGGAGACACCAGCTATGGTCACTTCCCAGACCGCTGTACGATCACATCGGTTCGTCTTCTTTCTGCTGGTACTGTAACTGAGATTTGACAACAAGGCAACGTATGTTTGGCAACTCTGTGATCGACCAGTTGCTTCCTGGTGTGCACGGAATTTATCCTCAAAGTTCACTTGATTTTACCTGTCATTTCCATTGAATAATCTGATTTATTATCACTTTACGTGTAACAAAAGATTGTAAATTTACGGTTTTCAGCCCAGGAAAGTCGTTGCACGTGGAAACCGCAACTAATCTCGTCCTTTAAATAGCGGTTTACGAGTGCTAGACATTATCGATCTCGTAAGAGTAAGCTGAGACACGTACTTCTACTCCAGCTCTATGGTAATGCGCTGACCTGAGAAATAGCATCTGTTATGGTTCGCACTTCCAGACTCACTGACTGTAACGTTTTTATCCCTTCTGTGAAAGAGCTACTAACAGTCAGATAAAACATCGATAAGGAAATCGCAAAAAAATACTTTCGGCTCATAGTTCAATGGTGAAAACTTACAATGCTGCACAACGGGTAACTCCTCTTCCCGCCGCTGACAAGCAAATTTTGGGTTTCTAGGAATACAAAACTTTACTTATGAAATGCGACATTTGTACTGCACGACGTTTTCAACAAAGAGATGGCGCAATACAGTAGCTCAAGTGGAAAGAAACACTTCCTTTTCAAATTTGTGCATCCTACACTGTTGGCTGTTCTGTGTAGGTGGCAGGTACGTGATTTTATTTCGGTCGAATTTATGCACTGGGTAGTCGAGGCAGCTAGTTCATTGTGATTCGGTCAACCAAGTAAATGAATTTACTGAACCTGCTGCAAATTACTACAGGAAGCCTGTGTGTCAATTCTCATCCAGTGTGGTGCAACGGCGTTACGATAGAAAAATGAGCCACATCCTTATAATATGCTTGAATATCTATGGACTGGGTTCGATTCCAACTTCTGTCAATGATTTTAGATAAGAAGAGACAGATTCCATTCTCTTCTGGCAACACCAAGTGAAGAAGATATAATGACATTGTGGTCTGAAATTGACATAAAAAATGATATTCCTTTTCTACAAAGTAGACGTTAGGATGAATCACAATAAAGACTGGAGCGGCGACACGTAGAAACCTTTCTTATACTTGTTATTTATTTCTAGTGACGAAACAAACGCTATGTAGGCTCACAGGACATTTAGTCCATATTTTATCTGAGCTTCTGTATGTCGATAAAATCGGTTCTGAACTGGGAATGCAACTTAGACCGTACTTAACGCTCAATTTGATCCCTTCGTGAGAATACAGCACGGCTACTATTTGTTGTTTGTTCAGAACTGCAGATTCCTCAACGTCTCCACATACTGCGCGTGAATGGGTTCGAATCCTGGCCCGGCACTATAGATTTCATTATGTATTATCAAGCTCTAGCATGAGAACACCTATCTGCTGGTGGATAATTATTTTAATGTTTAATGTATTTTCATTCGTTGTCAACACTAACGATATGTGACGTTTTTGACACCCAGTGAGACACAGAACTATTTGCGAGATCACTGTAAGTTCAAGATGTTAGTCCGAGCTGGACAAAAATTCGGAAGCTGACGTATCTTTGTGTGTAGTCAAAAGCGATATGATGTGTGGAGCTGTATTCCCAGTGAGCACCGAACTCTTCGTCATATTATTTCTAGTTCCAACACGCTCACATGTCGCTGCTGGTGCAACAAACCCATATTTAACGTTCGTTTTCTCTAGAATATAACAGCGATAGATGCCGGGTTGGGGTCTTGGGAAGGAAAAAAATTAATGTTTCGTCTCGTCATTTCAGTTAAAACATCTAGCTACTGCCGAGAAAATCCGAAATGTCACAGTTGATTGTGCGTCGATATCTATCCGATTAAGTTCCGAGTTCGAATCCCTGCCCAATACAAAGCCTTACCTCACGGCAATTCACGTAAGTTACTTGTTAAGAACCAAGATTCAACATCTCTCGTCGTTCGTTACAGGGACAATAAATTCGCGTCCGGCAAAAATACTTGCGATATGTAATTTAAAGATGGAATTTGCAAACTGGCTTTGTCTAAAATCGAGGTATATCACTCTCTGTATGCCTAATCAGGAGTGGCAGTTAGTATCCGTCAGGCACGAAATCATTGCTTAGTCTGCATGACCTGAGTTTGCATCCATATGCAGAACGAGACGGTTCGTCGTGTCATTTGAAGTTCATAAATATTCTCAATTAGCTGCTCGTGAATACCTTTAATTTTTAATCTTATTTTGTGTTAAATAATAAGTACGGTATGTTACTTTGAAGAGTAAATCATGAATACGACGAATTTACTACGTGCATTACCTATCTGACGTAATAATGAGAGTGGTAAAATGTCAGGTATGTCATTTATTGTAATAAATGTGAGCTACAAGCCTTAAGGGCAGTCTTATCTGTGATAAGGTGTTCCGTGATATTTGTAGTATCGTGGTATTACTTTACATCTTGAGTTATTGCGATACAGAACAGTTTTTTCTCGTGGTGACTTGTTGGAACCACTTTCAATAGTCAAACGACTGTACCAAGGAGCGATAAGGAGACCTGCTAGACAGTTGCGCTATGTGGGTTGCATGTGAATCAGGCGAATTTCAATTCAGGTCGTTCGGATACTATTAGGCATGAATGAACATCACGTGTATCGATTTCCATCGCGACACTAGATCGCGTGTTGGATACGTTTATTCTCCTTAGTGTGTAAATATATTTGGAGCATGTCATTCAAAAACGTTTGAAACGACATAGACGGGAGCGGGTTGTTGTTAGGAGAGCAGAATGTATTAGACTCGCGGATCATGTGGTGTTATCGGCAGAGAGCGAAAGAAGTATGACTGAAATGTTAAAAGAATTGAACAAGAGGCGTGAGTAAATTGGAATGATAAATAATAAGAAAATCGCAAAATGTCCGGTGATAGGTGCAAGAAAAGCAAGAACAACTATAATGTTAGGCAGGAAGATACACAACAATTTAGTGTTTTTAGATAACTGCGACGTGCTATTATGGACGACATTGGAAGTAATATGGAGGTGAAAATACGTATAGCAATTGCCAACGAGACGTTTCATAACAGGAGGCTTTTATGTGGGTGCGTTGATAGGGGATAAAATAGGCAGGCACAGTGAGAAATGAGGTGGTGTTGAGTGGGAGAACAGAGAGAAATTTTAAAGGTAGCAGGATGAGCAAACACAATTGGCATGGACACTGAATGAGAAGAGATTGTTTATTGATGGTATGGAGGAAACGGTGAATGCAAGAAGAAGAAGAAGAAGAAGAAGAAGAAGAAGAAGAAGAAGAAGACGATGAACATACCAGGTGATGGACAGCGTAAGAACAGAAAATAGTTGTGAGAAAACAAGAGGGTAACAAATGATGGGACTGCATGGAGAGCTACATGTGAAGACCTGCCCTAGGGCAGAACACTCATGGTGGTGGTGTTGATGAAGAGGAGACTTATGTAGGACATTTTGCAAAACGCCCATTTTCTTGTAATCCAAATTTAAACAAAACATAGGCAGCTTATAATTTGTAGTCTATAAATGACCGTGAATTGCGTGACAGATGGAACTTGCCAGTATACCAGTTATTAGGACTTATTCCCACTCCACTGACGTATGGAGCGTGCGAACTGTGGCTGCTTAAAAGCCTCTGTGTGTGCTGTGCTTAGTCTCTTCTGGTCTTCACGCTTCCTACAGTTACAATACGTAGGCGGTTTCAGTATATTCCATTCCTACTTTCATCATGTAACGTCAGTTCTAGAAACTTTCTAATTAGGTCTCCTCGCGATACTTTGCTCTTCCACGGGATAGTTTGTGTCTACCATGAACTGCCCGTTAGTCAGTAAGTGGAATAATTGGTTTTCCGACACATGTCACCATGTTACTGTCGCCCTGTCTCCACGTCAGAGAGACGGAAATTCTGTGTGCCACATTTGAAGATGAGTCTGTAAAGGTTACAAAACTAGTTAATGGAATTACAAATAGTTCAAAAAGTGAGTTTTTGCAGTTTTCCGTATTTACATTCAATGCACTAGTCACAGGCTCTAGGCGATCCTTAGGGGATATGCTTAGTCGGTTGGGAGCGTGATGTGTCCCTCCGAGATTAATTTCACCTGGGCTTTAAGCGACTCACCGGTCAGCATTTACAGAGCTGCCAACTACATCTCACACCGGGAATATTACCAGGATTAGTTTGCATCGCAGCCTACGGAAGAGAACGCAAATCGAACGAGCATTCGCAGTCATTCCCTCCATTGACCACCATTCGCCTATATTCAACAGTTAAGGATTCCTCCGGAAATATTCCAAGTAGACTTTCTCTGGATATTTTACGTTTGTTTCCAAGCGCCTGCCTGTTCAATTTGATCAGAAACTGTGTGACATTCTCCAACGGGTCAAAAAACCTGTGACCATTCGTGCCGCCCTTCTCTGTATACATTCAGTATCGCCGGGCAGTTGTATCTGATTAGGATCCAAGAATCTCGAGCAATATTGGGGGATGGGTCGCAAGCGTGATTTGTAAGCAATTTCTTTTGTACACCGATTGTATTTTCCTAGAATTCTACCAACGAATTGCAGCCAGCCACCGTATTTCCCTAAGACTGCGACTATGTGACGGTTCCATTTCAAATCTCTAGAAATTTTTACACCCAGGTATTCATGTGGGTTGAGCGATTGCGAATTTGACTCGCTGCACTATACTCGTAGGATAAGGTTATATCGTTTTGTGAACCGAACAATTTTACATTTCGGGAACATTTCAACTAAGTTGTCATGCTTTGCACTACACTGATATCTTATGAGGGCGTGGCTTCTTTCAAACAGAACTTTATTACAGGCAACAGCATCATTTGCGGAAACACTGAAGATCCAAATAGACCGCGTAACCACCGCCCCTTCTCCTCTCCAAATTGCTGTCTCAAAACGGTAAGTCCCATATGTAAACCACCTTCAGAAGTTCGTTCACTTTCAGTATCAGTTAATGTGTTAAAAACTTGACCTGAAGAAACATAACCCTTTGCAGTTGACGACGCTCTGTTGTAAGAGAAGCTAGTTTTTCGAAAACGACTCAATATTTATGTACTGAACTAGGTGTTGTACAATTCTATAATTTTCAGGTACATTTGGCGACGTATGTGGATACTGTCTGACAAATGTGTTGCGAATAAAGTGAGTAGTAAAGAAGTAATGAAGTGAAACATCAAGCCTGATGCTGACACTTTACTGCACGAACAGCGAAAATGTAGAAGTGATAAAAGTCTTTTTCCTTTCATCATTCTGTCAGGGATGTCAGAGGGGAAAAAAAGTTTCGCCAAGTTTCGAAATTATGTGTGAAGTTTGTTGGAAGTCGCCACGTGCTGCCTTTCACAAATGCTCGGTGAATATAGTCTCGATAATTTGCGCTCCATGAAATTATGCTGCCTTAGACGAGTACGCAGTTTGTAACTTTTAACGCCCGACTTATTGCGTAAACCTATGCCTTTAAATGAAGGACGGAAGGAGGATTGCGTTTAATGTGCTATCGATGTCGAGGTCATTAGAGACGGAGCAGGAGTTGGCAATGCGTCAGGGAAGGGTAAAAGAAGTCCGCCGTTCCCTTTCAAAGGAATCATCCCAGCATTTGCTTGGAGCGATTCAGGAAAGTTACGGAAAACGTATCAGGATGGCCGGATGCGGATTTAAACGTCATCCTCCCGAATGCGAGTCTAGTGTACTAGTTGACAGCTCGTCGTGTAGAAGCTAGCGTTGCTGGTGATGGGATTCCGGGTTCGATTCACGGCTGGGTTGCGTTCTCCGCCCGGGAAGTAGGTGTCTGTGATGCCATCATTTCATCATCATTCGTGAAGGTGGCGAAACTGGACTGTGTAAAGGTTGGGGCTTTGTACAGGCGCTGATAACCGTGCAGTTAAGCGCCCCAAAAACCAAACATCATCATCATCATCATCATCATACCATGTACTAACCACTGCGGCAGCTCGTTCGGTATACATTTAAATGAGCAGATTAAGTCAGCATTTTTAGTATTTACATTGACTTCGTTCTTCATAAATGAAAGCAGGAACTACGACAAGACAAAAGAATTGGGATAACGAATGAGAAATACCTGATTGTGCTTCTGTTTGTAGATGACATGATTCACGTTCACGAAATGACCTCCAAAGATCTATATACCACCTGAACGAAATATGCAATGAATACAACTTTAAAATTTCTAGTAATAAAACGAAAATAAATGCACTCCGAGGAAAATGCTCAGTCATTTTAAAACTAGTTTTGGATAATCCTGCTTTAGAACTGGTCTCTTAATCTTTCACTTAGGCTACGCTGTAAGATCTGATTTTTACTCTGATACTTAAAATAAATTACACAAATTCTAAGCTGTCTGTGACACTATTATCTGAATATTGGGCAATAAAGTACAAAAAGATTGTTCCGAAATTCTATAACGTGGTCCCGGTTCCTGTATTATGCTATGAAAGCGAAAACATGGTTAAAAAAAAAGCAAAAAAAATCACACGGCAGAGATGAGGTTCCTAAGAAATTCGAAGAGCTGCACAACAAGAAATGATTAGGAATGAAGATACTAGAGAAAAATTAAGTATTTTCAACAGAAACTAAAAAATTCAAAAATATCGTGAAGACTGGTGAGAATGCTACGTCCCAGACTTCCCCAAAATATTCTGAACTACAAACGGAATGGAAGACGTGATATTGAAAGGCCTCGGACGTGGGAGCAATTTCGTTTGAGAGACTATCCCGCACGGCGACTACTGAAGTACTTATACATTATAGAATTCTTAAGTTATACAAGCAAAATAAGTAAGTTTTAATGTAGTTTACGTTCACTGATGCAAAAAAAAATTTTTCTTGCTTTTTAAAGTGGGCTATGTTCTTTCTCAGAGTTCAAACTGTCTCAATGCCAAATTTGAACAATATCTGTTAAGCGGTTTGGACTCGAAAACGAAACAGACTGTGTTACAAAGCAGAAAAGCAACTGAGAGAAAGAAGCGGCGTCGGTTTCTGCAGGAGGCGGACATCATTTTGTACGACAATGTTCGGGCACGCTCGGTTCAAGTCGTGACTGATTTGATCGGTATATGGGGATGGGGAGCGCCGCATCACGCACCACACTCATCTACATCTACATTTATACTCCGCAAGCCACCCAACGGTGTGTGGCGGAGGGCACTTTACGTGCCACTGTCATTACCTCCCTTTCCTGTTCCAGTCGCGTATGGTTCGCGGGAGGAAAGACTGTCTGAAAGCCCCTGTGCTCTCTCTAATCTCTCTAATTTTACATTCGTAATCTCCTCGGGAGGTATAAGTAGGGGGAAGCAATATATTCGATACCTCATCCAGAAACGCACCCTCTCGAAATCTGGCGAGCAAGCTACACCGCGATGAAGAGCGGCTCTCTTGCAGAGTCTGGCACTTGAGTTTGTCAAACATCTCCGTAACGCTATCACGGTTACCAAATAACCCTGTGACGAAACGCGCCGCTCTTCTTTGAATCTTCTCTATCTCCTCCGCAAACCCGATCTGGTACGGATCCCACACCGATGAGCAATACTCAAGTACAGGTCCAACGAGTGTTTTGTAAGCCACCTCCTTTGTTGATGAACTACAGTTTCTAAGGACTCTCGCAATGGATCTCAACCTGGTACGCGCCTTACCAACAGTTAATTTTATATGATCATTCCACTTCAAAAAGTTCCGCACGCATACTCCGAGATATTTTACAGAAGTAACTGAGACCAGTGTTTGATCCGCTATCATATAATCATACAATAAAGGATCCTTCTTTCTATGTATTCGCAATACATTACATTTGTATATGTTAAGGGTCAGTTGCCACTCCCTGCACCAAGGGCCTATCCGCTGCAGATCTTCCGGCATTTCGCTACAATTTTCTAATGCTGCAACTTCTGTGTATGCTACAGAATCATCCGCGAAAAACCGCATGGAACTTCCGACATTATCTACTACCTCATTTATATATATTGTGAAAAGTAATGGTCCCATAACACTCCCCTGTGGCACGCCAGAGATTATTTTAACGTCTGTAGACGTCTCTCCAGTGATAACAACATGCTGTGTTCTGTTTGTTAAAACTCTTCAATCCAGCCACAGAGCTGGTCTGATATTCCGTGGGCTCTTACTTTACTTATCAGGCGACAGTGCGGAACTGAATCTAACGCCTTCCGGAAGTCGAGAAAAATAGCATCTACCTGGGAGCCTGTATCTAATATTTTCTGGGTCTCATGAACAAATAAAGTGAGTTGGGTCTCACACGATGGATGTTTCCGGAATCCGTGTTGATTCCTACAGAGTAGATTCTGGGTTTCCAAAAACTACATGATACTCGAGCAAAAAACATGTTCTAAAATTCTACAACAGATCGACGTCAGAGATATAGGTCTATAGTTTTGCGCATCTGCTCTACGACCCTTCTTGAAGACTCGGACTACCTGTGCTCTTTTCCAATCATTTGGAGCCTTCCGTTCCCCTAGAGACTGGCGGTACACAGCTGTTAGAAGGGAGGGCAAGTTCTTTCTCGTACTGTGTAGAATCGAATTGGTACCCCGTCAGGTCCAGTGGACTTTCCTCTGTTGAGTGATTCCAGTTGCTTTTCTACTCCTTGGACACTTATTTCGATGTCAGCCATTTTCTCGTTTGTGCTAGGATTTAGAGAAGGAACTGCAGTGCGGTCTTCCTCTATGAAACATCTTTGGAAAAAGGTGTTTAGTATTTCAGCTTTACGCCTGTCATCCTCTGTTTCAATGCCATCATCACCCCGGAGTGTCTGGACATGCTGTTTCCAACCACTTACTGATTTAACGTGAGACCAGAACTTTCTAGGATATTCTGTCAAGTCGGTACATAGAATTTTACTTTCGAATTCACTGAACGCTTCACGCATAGCCCTCCTTACGCTAACTTTGACATCGTTTAGCTTCTGTTTGTCTGAGAGGTTTTGGCTGCGTTTATACTTGGAGTGAAGCTGTCTTTGCTTTCGCAGTAGTTTCCTAACTTTGTTGTTGAACCACGGTGGGTTTATCCCGTCCCTCACAGTTTTACTCTACACGTACCTGTCTAAAACGCATTTTACGATTGCCTTGAACTTTTTCCATAAATACGCAACATTGTCAGTGTCAGAACAGAAATTTTCGTTTTGATCTGTTAGGTAGAATGAAATCTGCCTTCTATTACTCTTGCTAAACACGTAAACCTTCCTCCCTCTTTTTATATTCCTATTAACTTCCATATTCAGGGATGTTGCAACAGCCTTATGATCACTGATTCCCTGTTCTGCACATACAGAGTCGAAAAGTTCGGGTCTGTTTGTTATCAGTAGGTCCAAGATGTTATCTCCACGAGTCGGTTCTCTGTTTAATTGCTCGAGGTAATTTTCCGATAGCGCACTCAGTATAATGTCACTCGATGCTCTGTCCCTACGACCCATCCTAAACATCTGAGTGTCCCAGTCTATATCTGGTAAATTGAAATCTCTACCTAAGACTATAACTTGCTGAGAAAATTGATGTGAAATGTATTCCAAATTTTCTCTCAGTTGTTCTGCCACTAATGCTGCTGGATCGGGAAGTCGGTAAAAGGAGCCAATTATTAACCTAGCTCGGCTGTTGCGTGTAACCTCCACCCATAATAATTCACAGGAACTATCCACTTCTAATTCACTACAGGATAAACTTCTACTAACAGCGACTAACTCTCCACCACCGGTTGCATGCAATCTATCCTTTCTACCTGTCTGTACCTTTGTAAAAATTTCGGCAGAATTTCTCTCTGATTTCAGCCAGCTTTCTGTACCTATAACGATTTCAGCTTCGGTACTTTCTATCAGCGCTTGAAGTTCCGGTACTTTACCAACGCAGCTTCGACAGTTTACCATTACAATACCGATTGCTGCTTGGTCCCCTCATGTCCTGCTTTGCCCCGAACTCGTTGAGGCTGCCGCCCTTTTTGTACTTGCCCAATGCCATCTAACCTAAAAAACCGCCCAGCCCACGCCACACAACCCCTGCTACCCGTGTAGCCGCTTGTTGCGTGTAGTTGACTCCTGACCTATCCAGCGGAACCCGAAACCCCACCACCCTATGGCTCAAGTCGAGGAATCTGCAGCCCACACGGTCGCAGAACAATCTCAGCCTCTGATTCAGACCCTTTACTCAGCTCTTTACCAAAGGTCAGCAGTCAGTCCTATCGACGATGCTGCAGATGGTGAGCTCTGCTTTCATCCGGCTAGCGAGACTGGCAGTCTTCACCAAATCAGATAGCCAGGGAGGGTTTCCTCCGATCCATAGCGACACACATCATTGGTGCCGACATGAGCGACCTGTGCAACCTGTACCCTTCATGGCATCCGGAAGGACCCTTTCCACATCTGGAATGACCCACCCCGGTATGCACACGGATTGCACATTGGTTTTCTTCGCCTCTCTTGCTGCCATATCCTTAAGGGGCCCCATTACGCGCCTGACGTTGGAGCTCCCAACTACCAGTAAGACCACCCTCTGCGACTGCTCGGATCTTGCAGACTGAGGGGCAACCCCTGGAACAGGACAAGCAGCCACGTCAGGCCGAAGATCAGTATCAGCCAGAGACAACCCCGGACTTGCGCCCTTCTGAGCTCAGCTTGATTCCTGACGTGAAGGTAGCGTTCTCGCTTTCCGCGTCTGGGTTCCGGAGTTCGATTCACGGCGGGGTCAGGGATTTTGTCTGCCTCGTGATGGCTGGGTGTTGTGTGATGTCCTTAGGTTAGTTAGGTTTAAGTAGTTCTAAGTTCTAGGGGACTGATGACGATAGATGTTAAGACCCATAGTGCTCAGAGTCATTTGAACCATTTGTCGAACTTTGGGGTATTCGGTTCGGAGCTGTTATGGAGATACGTCAGACAATAGACCGCTCCATTCGAACTACCTATACAACTGCCGTAGTTAGGGGTATCTTGCTCTTTCAACATCACTGGCGATGGCTTATATACATGAGCTATTTAAAAAATATCCGACCTTTTTTAATTGTTGAAATCAACAATGGTATCAGGGCGCGCATGCGCTCATGTTTTCAGGCATATTTAGCACACATACCTGATTTTCTCCACTACTTTGGAACGCTTGCAAGTGGTACACGTTGGATTTAGTATTCTGAGCAAAATGACGTCTTTACATCACATTTGGCTCCAAGCTTGGCAATTCTCAAGTTGAAACCATCGTGTGTTTGTGGACAAAGTAATGGGTACTGCAGGGCTAAAGGAGTGGTACAACCATTTCAAAGGTAGCCGCTAATCAATGAAGACAGAAGACAGTTAAGGTACGCCCGCAATATCCGCAAATCAGGTCGTTACTGATCCCGCAATATTGCTGGTGAAGCAGAATGGACGAATCACTATCAGAGAAGTTGCAGTCTAATCTAAAAGCCGTAAAGTCAACTAAATAACTAGGTGTTACAATAACTAACGTCCACCCGCGGTAGCTGAGTGGTCAGCACGACAGACTGTCAATCCTAAAAGACCGGGTTAGATTCCCGGCTGGGTCGGAGATTTTCTCCGCTCAGGGACTGGGTGTTGTGTTGTACTAATCATCATTTCATCCCCATCGACGCGCAAGTCGCCGAAGTGGCGTCAAATCGAAAGACTTGCACCAGGCGAACGGGCTACCCGATGGGAGGCCCTCGTCACACGCCATTATTATTATACAATAACGAACAACTTAAATTGGAAAGAACACATAGAAAATGTTGCGGTTAAGGCTAACCAAAGACTGCGTTTTATTGGCACGACACTTATAAAACGTAACAGACCTACAAAGGAGACTGCCTACACTACGCTTCTCTGTCCTCTTTTAGAATACTGCTGGAAGATGTGGGATCCTTACAAGATAGGACTTACGGAGTAGATCGAAAAAGTCCAAAGAAAGGCAGCACGTTTTCTATTATCGCGAAATATGAGAGAGTGTGTCACACAAATGATACTGGATTTGGGCTGGACATCATTAAAAGAAAAGCGTTTTTCGTTGCGACAGTATCTTCTCACGAAATTCCAATCACCAACTTTTTCCTCCGAATGCGAAAATATTTTGTTGACACCGACCTACGTAGGTAGAAACGACCACAACGATAAAATAAGGGAAGTCAGAGCTCGTATGGAAAGACACAGGTGATCATTCTTTCCGGGTGCTATGCGAGATTGGAATAATAGAGACTTGTGAAGGTGGTTCGATGAACAATGTGCCATGCACTTAAATGTGACTTGCAGAGTATCCATGTAGATGCAAGTATAGGTGGTCACATTTTTACTATCCCCTGTATGTGCATATCGCTTCACACGACCTTTGTTACCTCAATGTCGATATCGGCATCATTTTCGAAATATGTGAGCTTACTTATATTATCTGTAATGTTAATATACAACAGGAACAATAAGGCTCCCAACACACTTCCCTCTGGCACAAGTGGTTACTTTTACACGTATAGATGAACTCTCCATTTAGAATGAGATGATGTGTCCCCCCTACAAAAATATTTTATTGGCCGTACTTTATACGATGCAGGCAAACGGTCAACTACAATTGTTGTTTACTGTGCGGTAACCTCTAGCGTATCAGAAGCGGTGTAGGAAAATGTTTTCAAATGAGTATACGCACTCGTATTTCGGCAGGTGCACAGTTTTGCCATTTCAATTTTTGCACGTTTTTACAGATACCTTTTCGAAAATTTCGAGCAAAACAAATCGAAATCTTTATTACATCACGAAACAATGAAGAAGCAAATGCGGGTTTGTTCGCAAGCCCGAAGCATTATCTGGTACAAGAATCATTGATTTTAATAAAGTAGCTGTCGATAGGTTTTTTTCGTTGCTAACAAATGTAACTGACAATCACAAACTAATGACTTCTCAAATAACTAATTGTGATGAAACAGGCGTCTCGGTTAATGCTAAAAACCAATCGAACATCGCAGCTTGCAAAGGGAACCGTCCAGTGCGATCGTTAACCTCTGCAGAAAGGGGCGAAACTGCAACCATCCTCATTAGTACGTCAGCAAGCGGAGCTGACATTCCTCCTACGATTATTTTTCCACTAAAGAAGAAGCAGAAAGAATTTGAGTTAGGACTGACAGCAGGAGGTTGCGCTGAGGTCCACAGCACCGCATGGATGGCCACAGAGTCATTCTTTGTATGGTTTCCACAATTAGTGGTATTTTCTAAGACATCAAAGCACGTCCCAGTTCTCCTTATATCAGATGGCCACTCAGCTCATACCACGAACAATGACGTTATGGACTACGCGAGGGAGAGTGGCGTTTCTTCACCACCACATTGCTCTCACAGACTTCAGCCGCTTGATGTTTGTTTTATAAATCCTCGTTATAGTGATCAGCTTCGAAAATGGCTGCGAAGCCACGCAGGGAAAGTCGTAACTATCTTTCAAATTTCAACGCTTTTTGGTTCAGCTTTCGTCTAAAGCGCAACAATGAAAACCGCTATTAAAGGTTTCGAAGCTACTGCAATATGGCCCACGGACCCATCCATATTCAAGACGCACACTTCCTATCGGCACACACAACTGACAGCGGACGTGATAGGCCGTCAGATGAAGGGGTTATTATATCTGAACAATTTGAATTGCCTCCAACTAGCACACCAGCTGAAAAAGACGACTCAAACGGGCTGGATAATCAAGGGGACGAGGTTTCAGCGAATTGTTACAATGAACTGCCGCGTAGAATAACAAAGTTATTGGGGCTAATTGTTCTAATCTTGGGTGCTCTTGGATGACAACTGACAACACAACCTCCTCATTTCATATTTCACCTGAGATTCTGATTTTCTTGTCAAAAGTTAACGAAAGCAAGAAAAGAGCGAGACTGAAAAGGGGGAACAACGTTGTTTTAACTGATTCGCCGTACAAAAAAAGAGTTAAAAGTCATTAATGGGAGAAATAGAAAAAAGAACATTGACAAAGAAGAAAGAGCAAACAGAAAACTTTTTGCGAAAGAGAATAAAATTAAGAACTCAAAAACGAGAGAAAGAGCCTGAAGATAAATGGAAGAAAGGAGTAAGAATACTATACTAACGAGAGTGATTATGAGGTAAGTTCTGACTGTCAGTGTGTATATTGTGGTGGGTTATATTCAAAATCAGTTGGAGGTTGGGTCGCTTTTTCCACGTGCAAAAAATGGACACACGATTCTTGTGCAGGAATAGATAGCGAAGATGATGAGTGTCTCCCTGTGTGTGAATTTTGTAAACAGGATACGATACATGAAAACTGTAGTTTGACATTAATACTCACTTTAAACTAAAAAAAATACCGAGCAAGCCAATATTTTCTGCATTTCCGATAATTTTATACGTTTTTGTAATCACTTGTATTTACCACCCCATTCTGCCGCGTGCAAATGATATAAATTTGTTTTTGAGTGAGAAAATATTGTTGTTTTATTTTATGGCAATGTTCTTATATTTTTGTGATTAATACATCATAATGTGTTCATATAAAAATTTGTAACTCTCTTATTTATCAATTTTGTACATTTAATCAAAGTTTTCAACTGTGTACCCCATTATACCTTGGATTCCCCAACGTGTCGGATAAGAAAGGTAAAAATACAATCACTACTCGTTTCTTCAACGACAATTTAAGCTGTGTTCTGTGGTTCCTCCCAGAGTTCATCACGATATATTCCGAAAAAAATCATAGTTAACGAACGTTATAAATTGCTCTAGAAACGAAGGCAATCCCAGTTAACATTTAATAAGGCCACTGGTATCCTTCGAAATGCAACTAATCAAAGTAATGCAGAACGTCGTGGGTCACAGCGGATGGGTGGAATCGAAATATGACATTTACCCACGATCGCTTCTTTTTGTCAATTTGTGCCATTAATTTCTCTGCTCCCTAATCTGATTTCGTATCTCCCCATCAGCTATTCGATCAAAACTTTTTTAGCATTCTTCTACACCACCACATTTCGGAAGTTTCTAGTCGTCTCCTGTTTGGGGAACCAGGCATGTTAACTGCTGATTCGCAATATATTTATTCCGAAAGGCAAAAGGAACCCCGAAAACAATGAAAATAATTTTGTTTATTGGTGACTGTACCAGTCTGATTTACACTTAGTGCGAATATGAAAGTATTTTATTCCAAATCCTTATTTGAAGGTACTAAAATGTCGGTTTAAATGGCAGCTTGCTATGTAAGACATGCCCACTTGTTTCTCTGTGCCATCTCTTCTTTGAGATGATAAGCCTAGGGACATTTTACCCGTAGTTTTTGAGCTTTCACCTATTGAATACATTTTTTCTTGTCTCGTAGTCAGTTGTTTGCTACAGTAATAACGTTTCTGAACAAAACAAATGCCAAGATCTACCCACAAAGTTTTCGAGAGAAGTTCTAGAAGACTTGCAAGAAATAAAAAAGTAAATATCATGAAACAAATGTTATGTTTTTGTACAGCATGCATACTATTGGAAAGTGAAAGAAACTATGAATTTAAATGAGTGCATGTACGACGTTAAGTGCAATGCAACTTTAAATTTTCCGTAACTTTTCTAACTAAATGTACCTTTCCTCTCAAACCATTTATCCCAGAACCATGGAATTCTAACGGTCAGTTTTCTTACTCGAGGGCATGAAGAGTCGAGGGATATGAAAGGGAAGCAGTGGTTGGGAAGGGAGTGAGACAGGGTTGTAGCCTATCTCCGATGTTATTCAATCTGTTTGCTGAGCAAGCAGTAAAGAAAACAAAAGAAAACTTCGGAGTAGGAATTAAAAACCATGGAGAAGTTGTATTATAATGAACACTATGGTCTTTTTATTTTTGAAATTTGCCTGCAAAACCTCTCTTTCAAAATTTTTCTAAAAATTTCAGTATTAATATATTATTCATGAAAAATTGTTAGCTTGTTGGAAAACAGTGGAAATGCATGTAAGTAATGTTTTGTGTTTTACCGTTAATATAACACAACTTAGAATAAGGATCATATAAATAGATCAGTTAACATGGTGGAGATGGAAGATACGTTCTCCCCGTGAATATTGTATTTAAAAACAAATGAATATTTTCAAATCAACAGCTCATTTCATGAAGTCATAACTAGAAGTGAATAATCTCCACAAAAATTGGTAAGTTAATTACTTTGGTGCAAGAAAGTCTCCATCATTAAGGAGAACGATGTTTTCAATAACTTGCCGGCAGCCACAAAAAGCTTTACTACTGACAGATTTCAGTTTACGAGGAGCCTAAAGGATTTCTTGCTAACCATCTCTTCCGACACCATTAATGAATTGAATTATTTATTAGAACTAGCGCGCGCGCGCGATTGAGAGAGAGTGTGTGTGTGTGTGTGTGTGTGTGTTAGAGAGAGAGAGAGAGAGAGAGAGAGAGAGAGAGAGGGGGGGGGGGGGGTCAAATAATACGTGTACAATCAGAAGTGTGACTAAATTTTCATTCCTCGTTCATGATCAGTCCATTTGCGGTCTGTGGATAGTAAATTAGCATATTATTTTCCCATTGAGTATCTCCCCATTATGGATCAATTTCAATGGAAAGTACATATAATCTAATCCTCTTGTCTGCCCCACTTCTGTTGAAGGTTACACATCACACAAATACCTTGTTGTTGTTGTCTTCAGTCCACAGACTGGTTTGATGCAGCTCTCCATGCTACTGTATCGTCTGGAAGCTTCATCTCCCAGTACCCACTGCAACCTACATCCTTGTGAATCTGCTTAGTGTATTCATCTCCTGGACTCCCTCCTCGATTTTTACCCTCCACGCTGCCCTCCAATATTAAATTCGTGATCCCTTAATGCCTCAGAACGTGTCCTACTATCCGACCCCATCTTCTACTCAAGTTGTGCCACAAAGTTCTCTTCTCCCGTATCCTATTCAATACCTCCACATTAGTTATGTGATCTACCCATCTAATCTTCAGCATTCTTCTGTAGCACCACATTTCGAAAGCTTCTATTCTCTTCATGTTCAAACTATTTATTGTCCATTATTCACCTCCATACGTGGCTACACTGCATACAAATACTCGGAGAAAAGACTTCCTGATACCTAAAGCTATACTCGATGTTAGCAAATTTTTCTTCTTTAGAAACACTTTTCTTACCATTGACAGTCTACATTTTATATCCTCTCTACTTCGACCGTCATCAGTTATTTTGCTCCCTAAATAGCAAAACTCCTTTACTACTTTAAATGTCTCATTTCCTAATCTAATTCCCTCAGCATCACCCACCTTAATTCGACTACATTCCATTATCCTCGTTTTGCTTTTATTGATGCTGATCTTATATCATCCCTTCAGGACACTTCATTCTGTTCAGCTACTCTTCTAGGTTCTTTGCTGTCTCTGAATTACAAAGTCATCGGCAAACCTCAAGGTTTTAGTTTCTTATCCATGGATTTTAATTTCTACTCAGAATTTTTCTTTTGTTTCCTTTACTGCTTGCTCAATAAACAGATTGAATAACACTGGGGATAGTCTACAACCCTGTCTCATTCCCTTCCCAACCACTGCTTCAATTTCATATCCCTTGACTCTTATAACTGCCACCTGCTTTCTGTACAAATTGTAAATTGAATTCGCTCCCTGTATTTTACCCCTGCCACCTTCGGAATTTGAAAGAGAGTATTCCAGTCAACATTGTCAAAAGATTTCTCTAAGTCTACAAATGTTAGAAACGTAGGTTTGCCTTTCCTTAATCTACTTAATAAGGTAAGTCGTAGGGTCAGTATTGCCTCACATGATCCAGTATTTCTACGGAATCCTAACTGGTCTTCCCTGAGGTCGGCTTCTACCATTTTTTCCATTCGTCTGTAAAGAATTTGCGTTAGTATTTTGCAGCTGTGACTTATTAAACTGATAGTTCGCTTATTTTCACATCTGTCAACACCTGCTTTCTTTGAAATTGGAATTATTTCATTCTTCTTGAAGTCTGACGGTATTTCGGCTGTCTCATGCATCTCGCTCATCAGACGGTAACGTTCTGTCAGAGTTGGGTCTCCCAAGGCCGTCAGTAGTTCTAATGGAATGTTGCCTACTCCCGGGATCTTGTTTCGATTAAGGTCTTTCAGTGCTCTGTCAAACTCTTCACGCAGTATGTCATCTCCCATTTCATCTTCATCTACATCCTCTTCCATTTCCATTATATTGTCCTGAAGTACACTGCCCTTGTATAGATCCTCTATATACACCTTCCACCTTTCTGCATTCCCTTCTTTGCTGATAACAGGGTTTCCATCTGAGCTCTTGATATGCATACAAGTGAATCTCGTTTCTCTAAAGGTCTCTTTAATTTTCCTGTACGCAGTATCTATCTTACACCTAGTGATATGCGCCTCTACATCCTTACGTTTGTCCTCTAGATATCCCTGCTTAGCCATTTTGCACTTCCTGTCGATCTCATTTTGAGACATTAGTATTTCTTTTTGCCGGCTTAATTTACTGCATTTTTGTATTTTCTCCTTTCATAAATTAAATTCAATATATCTTCTGTTACCCTCTTTCTCTGCGCATGTCAAGTTCCGTAGGCCCAAATTGAGGAGCAAATCTTCAAGGTCATGGAACGTGTCAGTATCTACATCTACATCCGTACTCCGCAAGCCGCCTAACGGTGTGTGGCGGAGGGTACCCTGAGTACCTCTATCCGTTCTCCCTTCTATTCCAGTCTCGTATTGTACGTGGAAAGAAGGATTCTCGGTATGCTTCTGTGTGGGCTCTAATCTCTCTGATTTTATCCTCGTTGTCTCTTCGCGAAATATAAGTAGGAGGGAGCAATACACTGTTTGACTCTTCGGTGAAGGTATGTTCTCGAAACTTCAACAAAAGCCCATGCAAAGCTACGGAGCGTCTCTCCTGCAGAGTCTTCCACTGTAGGTTATCTATCATCTCCGTAACGCTTTCGCGATTACTAAATGATCCTGCAACGAAGCGCGCTGCTCTCCGTTGGATCTTCTCTATCTCTTCTATCAAACCTATCTGGTGTGGATCCCACACTGCTGAGCAGTATTCAAGCAGTGGGCGAACAAGCGTACTGTAACCTACTTCCTTTGTTGTCGGATTGCATTTCCTTAGGATTCTTCCAATGAATCTCAGTCTGGCATCTGCTTTACCGA
The DNA here is from genome assembly GCF_023897955.1 of Schistocerca gregaria. NCBI lineage: Eukaryota > Metazoa > Arthropoda > Insecta > Orthoptera > Acrididae > Schistocerca > Schistocerca gregaria. Next base: position 1,905,937 of record NW_026061773.1, read on the forward strand.
CGATCAACTTTATATGAACATTCCATTTTAAATCACTCCTAATGCGTACTCCCAGATAATTTATGGAATTAACTGCTTCCAGTTGCTGACCTGCTATTTTGTAGCTAAATGATAAGGGACCTATCTTTCTATACATTCGCATCACATTACACTTGTCTACATTGAGATTCAATTGCCATTCCGTGCACCATGCGTCAGTTCGCTGCAGATCCTCCTGCATATCAGTACAATTTTCCATTGTTGCAACCTCTCGATACACCACAGCATCATCTGCAAAAAGCCTCAGAGACTTTCCGATGTCATCCACCAGGTCATTTATGAATATTGTGAATAGCAACGGTCCTATGACACTCCCCTGCGGCACACCTGAAATCACTCTTACTTCGGAAGACTTCTCTCCATTGAGAATGACATGCAGCGTTCTGTTATCTAGGAACTCCTCGATCCAAGCACACAACTGATCTGATAGTCCGTATGCTCTTACTTTGTTCATTAAACGACTGTGGGGAACTGTGTCAAACGCCTTGCGGAAGTCAAGAAACACGGCATCTACTTGTGAACCCGTGTCTAAGGCCCTCTGAGTCTCGTGGACGAATAGCGCGAGCTGGGTTTCACACGGCCGTCTTTTTCGAAACCCATGCTGATTCCTACAGAGTAGATTTCTAGTCTCCAGAAAAGGCATTATACTCGAACATAATACGTGTTCCAAAATTCTACAACTGATCGACGTTAGAGATATAGGTCTATAGTTCTGCACATCCGTTCGACGTCCCTTCTTGAAAACGGGGATGACCTGTGCCCTTTTCCAATCCTTTGGAACGCTTCGCTCTTCTAGAGACCTACGGTACACCGCTGCAAGAAGGGGGCAAGTTCCTTCGCGTATTCTGTGTAAAATCAAACTGGTATCCCATCAGGACCAGAGGCCTTTCCTCTTTTGAGCGATTTTAATTGTTTCTCTATCCCTCTGTCGTCTATTTCGATATCTACCATTTTGTCAACTGTGCGACTTCAAGAGAAGGAAGCACAGTGCAGTCTTCCTCTGTGAAACAGCTTTGGAAGAAGACATTTAGTATTTCGGCCTTTAGTCTGTCATCCTCTGTTTCAGTACCATTTTGGTCACAGAGTGTCTGGACATTTTGTTTTGATCCACCTACCGCTTTGACATAGGACCAAACTTTCTTAGGATTTTCTGCCAAGTCAGTACATAGAACTTTACTTTCGAATTCATTGAAAGCCTCTCGCATAGCCCTCCTTACACTACATTTCGCTTCGCGTAATTTTTGTTTGTCTGCAAGGCTTTGGCTATGTTTATGTTTGCTGTGAAGTTCCCTTTGCTTCCGCAGCAGTTTTCTAACTCGGTTGTTGTACCACGGTGGCTCTTTTCCATTTCTTACGATCTTCCTTGGCACATACTCATCTAACGCATATTGTTCGATGGTTTTGAACTTTGTCCACTGACCCTCAACACTATCTGTACTTGAGACAAAACTTTTGTGTTGAGCCGTCAGGTACTCTGTAATCTGCTTTTTGTCACTTTTGCTAAACAGAAAAATCTTATTACCTTTTTAATATTTCTATTTACGGCTGAAATCGTCGATGCAGTAACCGCTTTATGATCGCTGATTCCCTGTTCTGCATTAACTGACTCAAATAGTTCGGGTCTGTTTGTCACCAGAAGGTCTAATATATTATCGCCACGAGTCGGTTCTCTGTTTAACTGCTCAAGGTAGTATTCAGATAAAGCACTTAAAAATATTTCAATGGATTCTTTGTCCCTGCCACCCGTTATGAACGTTTGAGTCTCCCAGTCTATATCCAGCAAAATTAAAATCTCCTCCCAGAACTATAACATTTCCCTAAGGGGCTCCATCACTAGCCTAACGTTGGAGCTCCCAATAACTAATAAACCCCTCCCCCCGTGTGCCTGCTCGGACCTTGCTGAAGGAGCAGCCACATGTCCATTCACAGGCAGAGCGGGCGATGCCACACGGCCAGCCTCCACATTGACCCTCCGCCTCGTGCGCCGCGAACGCCACTGAACCCGCCACTCCCCTTGGGGAGAGGGTGGCCCAACCGCGCCCGGTACCCGCGAAGATCTCTCGACAGCAGGGACAGTGGGTGAAGCATCTAATACCTGGGGTGCACCATGCGACGCACCAGACTCCCCACTGCCGCTACACTCCGAGGCAGCAGCCTGATGACGGCTGACCGCGGCCATCAACACGCTCAGCTGTTCGCGAAGAGTGGCCAGCGTCCGTACACAGCAGTCACACATCCTATCCATCCTAAGGAATCAATTTACCGAAGAGACTTAATCAACTTTTAAGTAGACTGCTAATTCACTAAAGGCGATTGATTACTGACTAAACTGTGATTGCTAACCACTTCTTGTGGAAAACAATGAAAATAGCACTACCTGTCTCTGGACTGTATTCAAAACAAACACTAGCACTACTGGCACTATGGCTGACTACAAGGACTCTCTCTCACTGTATTCAAAACAAACACGAAATCTATGTAACACTATTACTAGCACTCGACAATTAAAGCTTCCTAAAAGCAAAAACACACGGAAGAAGAAGTGACAAGTAAGAAAAATAGAGTTAATACTTAAATTAAGGTAGCTCGCTGCACAGCAGACGTGAAGCAGCTGGCGGTTAGGGCGACACATGAACTTACAACAAAAAAGTAATAACAGATAGAAATACATGTTCATGAACCTGAGAGAAAATCAGTCCATAAGTTTAAGCAAACGCTATCAGCAGTACAATGAGAATGAGCTTAATTTTTCAATTAACTCCTCGACAGAATAAAAGGAGTGACCCATGAGGAAACACTCCAGTTTCGATTTGAAAGCGCGTGGATTACAGCTAAGATTTTTGAATTCGAGTGGCAGCTTATTGTAAATGGATGCAGCAGTATACTCACACATTTTTGCACAAGAGTTAAGGAAGTCCGATCCAAATGGAGGTTTGATTTCTCCCGAGTATTAACCGAGTGAAAGCTGCTTATTGTTGGAAATAAACTAATATCGGTAACAAGAAACGACAATAAGGAATATACATATTGAGAGGCCAAGGTCAAAATACCCAGACTCCCTGAACAGAAGTCGACAAGAGGTTCGTGAACTCACACCACTTTTTGCCCGAACCTCCAGTTTCTGAGCCAAAAATATCCATCTAGAATGGGAAGAGTTACCCCAAAAACATAATACCATACGACATAAGTGAATGGAAATAAGCAAAGTAGACTAATTTACTTGTCGAAGTATCACTCACTTTCGGCACCGTTCCAATAGTGAAAATGGCAGTATTAAGTCTTTGAACAAGATCCTGAACGTGGGCTTTCCACGACATCTTACTATTTATTTGAACACCTAGGAATGTGAACCGTTCAGTTTCACCAATCATATGCCCATGCTGTGAAATTAAAACGTCAGGTTTTGTTGAATTGTGTGTTAGAAAATGTAAAAACTGAAGCTTACTGTGATTTAACGTTAGTTTATTTTCTACAAGCCATGGACTGAGGTCATGTACTGCACTACTTGAAACGGAGTCAATGTTGCACCCAACATCCTTTACTACCAAGCTAGTGTCATCAGCAAACAGAAATATTTTAGAGTTACCCATAATACTTGAGGGCATATCATTTATATAAATAAGGAACTGGAGCGGCCCCAACACTGATCCCTGAGGAACCCCCTCCCCCTTGACAGTACACCACTCAGATCCCTCATCACACTGTATTACTTTCCCCCATTCCCGTAGATCGTTCCCTAATGATCTTCCTGAAACACTCTACAACTTCTGATTCTGTCAGTTCTTTCAGGTCCCATCTCCTTAAATTCCCACCTTTTTCCAGTTTCTTCAGTTTAATCTACAGTTCATAATCAATATATTGTGATCAGAGTCCACATTTGCCCCTGGAAATGTCTTACAATTTAAAATCTGGTTCCTAAATCTCTGTCTTACCATTATATAATATATATGAAATATTGCAGTATCTCCAGGTCTCTTCCACGTATACAATCTTCTTTCATGATTTTTGAACCAAGTGTTAGCTATGATTAAGTTATGCTCTGGGCAAAAACCTACCAGGCGGCTTCCTCTTTCATTTTTTACCCCCATTCCATATTCACCTACTACGTTTCCTTTTCTTCCATTTCCTACTGTCGAATTCCAGTCACCCATTAATATTAAATTTTCATCTCCCATCACTATCCGAATGATTTCCTTTATCTCATCACACATTTCATCAATTTCTTCATCATCTGCGGACTACTTTTACGGCTTTGGTAGGCGTGGGATTCGTGGCTATCTTGGCCACAACAATGCGTTCACTATGCTGTTTGTAGTAGCTTACCCGCATTCCTATTTTTATTAATCATTAGACCTACTTATGCATTAGCTTCATATTAGCCTTCCTAATACTAAAATCTATATCCGATGTTAACAATGACGCCGGTGGATGGACTATTAGGAAATTACTGATCGTCGAGAAAGTCACAAATATAACCGACAAGCTAATGGGCCCTTCACAGGAAAAGGTTTTTTGCCAGAAAACGGGGAAAATTGAAACCCAGCAAATGAGTAAAAAAATGTATATTCACTGACAAAAAAAATAGTGTACGCACACAACTTACACAACAATAGTCTGGGATTACTCTATTACGTAATACAGTTTTTGTGATTGTATCTTGCAGCTTTAGTTATTTTTAATTAAAAGAGGCTTTAAAAGGACAGAAAGAACGTGTTGGACTACGCTACAGATCGTTCTGTTAGCACAGTCTTTACTTTGTAATCACTTTCGTTGACTTCGGCAACTCTCAACAGAAATCTCCAACCTAACCGAGACAATGTGCTACGATACAGCCGAGATCATGACAAGAGAATGGGCTACATCACACTCGAAGTAAATGGATCCCCATGACCTGTATACGTCTGTTATAAAAAATCTCCAAGCCACTCTCCTCAAATAGACCGCAATCTTCTCTTGACCTTCAACTGTTACTATTTCAGAATTAAAAACCAGATTCAAAGAAAATTTGGCTACAAGGCACAAAACTAGAAAAATAAAAATAATAAAAGTGAGAACGTGAAACATGTTAGCAATAATCATAAACAGGAGATTTACAGAAAATATAATTGAGAAAGGAAATCATTAATATTATCGACCGTTTAGGAACTCTAGGCTACGAAATGGATAAAACCACATATCGAATAAGTGGTGGAAGAGTTAGTGTGTTTTAAGATTAAAACCAAACAAGAATTAGAGAAAAATATATCGAAGCAAGGCCTCTATTACGAAAAATTGCTAAATCTCGAGACAAATTGTGTCCTTCTGTATTAGATGAAATGTTTTGGCCCCTAGTACGGATGAAACAGTATCTGCAGTATCAACAGGAACTTCGGACATGTGTTTCATATTTCATACAAGCCTGCAGTCTATAAATATTTAAACAAAATACTAAAACAAAATACCACTACAGGGAATTACTTACGAAGTAGTTCTTGGTAAAGAAACACAGGACACAATTACGTATGTAGGCTTAATACGAACTACAACTGTGTTTATAAATCGCTATAGTTGCCTTGGACTAACGACGAGCAAATATCAATATAACCTGTACGCTTTTCAAAGCTGTTATCCATGAAAAAGCCAAACTACGTATCGTGAACAAAATACAATTTAACACCGAAACAATGACATTAGCTGACAATGGGCACAGACTTTAGTCAATGGGCACGGTTGAAAATTTGTGCCAGACCAGGATTAGCACCCGAGTCCCCTGGTTACGAGGGAGAGGCAATGATCACTGTGTCCGAATTACACAGTGGTCAACAGAATAGCACGAACTGCCCGAGCATGCCGTTCTTTAGATCCAAATTCTCAATTTCTCCATAGACTGCTAATGCACTGCTCCTTGAACATAATCCTCCTCCCTTTAATTATACAGTACATGGCCAAAAAAACAGACACCGAATATATGCAAACTTGGCCTTACGAACATTGCAGACGTCGTCTATGTAACACACGTCAAACTTCAAAGAATTTACCAATTCGTTGCATTGTTTACTATAGACCACAAATCAAGTAACGTAAAAAAAGCACTGCGTCTATTGAGATCATGATTCAGAGTTAAAAAAAACTAATAAGTCGCCTACATATTACAGGTGCTGCCGAAAGAGGAGAACCATTATTTTCCCACAAAAGGAAATATAGTTAAAATTACGCTTCTATTTCGGTTAGTTTATGCGGTTACTAAAATTTGCAGTGAAAGTTACATAGTGGACTCTACCCTCCCCCCACCAGAAACGTAGTTATCGTGGCTGTTGTGAGACTTTTGTACACAGTTAGAGAAAGTGTGTTAAATGTGGCGCGGACGGAAACGCTAGGCTACGCTACAGGGCAATCTGCTCGCACAACGTTTAGTCGGCATTCATAATCGTTGGCGTAAACAACTCTCAATCAAATTACCACCTTCCAACCTAACTTAGATCTCGGGCTACACTACCAATCGGCCTGTCATCACAACCAAAAATTCATTGAGGGGGGTGGAGGGATTTCCTGTAGCTCTCTCTAATGTATCTCTAGGCAAAACTGCCAGTTTTGTCAGACTCAACAGCAAGATTTACCAATGGTAAACACTTTTGAGACGGCTCGTAATATAGGAATAGTCCTCTTCGTCTTACTTGGCATAAATTGTTCGCTGGCGTCCCAGCAGCTAGCTCCCTCAGTGTCTGCTTCTGCCATCGCACCACGCTAGTCTGCTGTTGTCCTAGCAGACCGAACGCACCGCACATCCGATACCTTCGGAACCACTCACTGGCCAGTTAGCAACTGAGCGGAACACTGTTTACATCGTGAAAGGAAAACTATGCAAAGATGTACACTTAAATGGCACGACTGAGTAGCACACACACAGTAATATCTGAGGAATGTCCTTCGACACGCGCAGAACGAAAGTCTTCTCGCGAACGTACAGCGTCTCTGAAAAAAAATCTCGTGACTATATTCCGGCGTTACGGCCAGGTTCTCATACAAATGAGCAAAAAAGGGTACATTTGAAATTCTTTTTGAGACAATGAAAATACATTCGAAAGATCTGTTTGGGAATTACGAGTGATAATACTATGAGCTTAATTTTAGATTTTCAATAAAAAATGGCGCCCGTAATTATGATTTGATCAAGGGCCTGCGAGACTGGAGTACGCAGAGCGCGTGCAGTGTGGCACCTCATATGTTACCTGAATTCAAAAATGGGTAACATCAGTTGATACTACATTATTCCTCTGAAATTGAAAATGGATAACATCAGTCGATAAAACATAAAATTTATGGGAGCGTATACCTAACCGCAATGAAACAACCTTAAATTTAACGATACAGTGCTAATTCGAACTTTGAGTTCGATTTTTGAGGGTTTGTTTCACTCCTTATGCCTACACAAAAATTAGTTAATATTAACAAATGTCATATTATAGCTATAAGTTCCTAAGAAAAGTGTTTACTTTTAGGGGTCAGAGGTAGATGTTAAGAGAACGAACCACTTTTAATTTATGCTGCATGCCGTTCTGAGAAAATAGTTACCCGAAAAAAATATGTTCAAAGTTTAGGGAAAACATTTAGTTATATTATTACTTCGATTTGCATGAACTGAGTGTTACATATATATTTTTAATGTCGCTGAAAACGAATCTGAAGTCAGATTTTCAATATTCAAAACAGCTAATCCAATACGGAGGGCAACCGATTATGTTTTGACCAATTTTTACCAAAAATGTATTTTCGTTATTTACGTTTAGTCTGCAAGTCAAGGAGTATTTATCAACCCTTCCTCTACCTCTGATTGTTCCTAGACAGCAACTTCCTGTTCTTCTTGGCAGGAAAAGCCGATCTGTCAAAGCTGGATATGCAGCACTCGGCAGCCTGCACTTGATATTCGTCCGTATTTTCGGTGAGTATGTTTGCATGCATTCTGCAGTATGAATCATTTTGAGCACGTGCGACACGGGACGAGTTATCATCTACATCTATATGGATACCCTGCAAAACACATTTAAGTGCCTGGCAAAGGGTTCATCGAATCACCTACACAACTGATAATTAATTGAAACCCTCAGCTGCCGACAGGTGTTGTTGATATACTTCGATGGGGACAGCTGAAAAGTGTGCCGCTACTGGGACTCGAACCCAGGATCTCCTGCTTACAAGGCAGACGCTCAATCCATCTTAGCTATCGAGGGCACAAATGAACAGCACGACTGCAGGAATTTATCCCTCGCACGCTTCCCGTTAGACTCACACCCCGAACCGCCCACAATCCGATTACGTAATGTACTTAATAGGTATTTGTCCATCCACTCATTACTGGCTCACACTAAGGTGACGATTCCCGTAAGATTTCCGGTAGCCTGTGCGCATTCGCACAGACGAAGGTCAATGGCTGGGTGACGTTTAACCATAGATATGAAGATAGTAACTGTTCTAGAAAGAACAGGCGCCACTGACGACCGTACAGCTCTTCTAGAATACATGATAGACCGGCCGATGTGGCCGAGCGGTTGTAGGCACTTCAGTCGGGAGCCACGCGACCGCTACGGTCGCAGGTTCAAATCCTGCCTCGAGCATGGGTGTGTGTGATGTCCTTAATTTAGTTAGGTTTAAGTCGTTCTAAGTTCTAGGAAACTGATGACCTCAGATGTTAAGTCCCAAAGTGCTCAGAGCCATTTGAACCATCAGTCCCTATGTTTACAAACTACTTACAGTAACTTACGCTAAGGACAACACACACACAACCATGCCCGAGGGAGGACTCGAACCTCCAACGGGGGGAGCCGCGCGAACCGTGACAAGGCGTTGGACACATGGCGGGTACCCCGCGCGGCTCATGGCAGCCGTGACACTGCTTCAAACAATGGACTGTAGAAACTTTTGTAAAGCACGGATTAAAAAAAAAACTTTCTGTTCCAAGAGTCTAGACAAGTACACCTTTAAAAAATGCAACTACAAAGAAATTGAATTTTCGAACGTTTTGAATGAGAACCTGTCCTTATGGAACACCGTTGATCAAATGTCACAGGGATTATATACTCAGGTTTCACATGTGGATTAACACTTTCTAATCAATATCCGGAATGAGCAGGGCTTAAAACTTTGAAGAGTTAAATTTCAAGGGCCGTTCTCTTGTATGCAAATAGTTTCACAGTAGAAATTTCTCTAGTTTTATTTATTAATTTATTTATTTATTTTTTGCTGTAGGTAAAGAAGGATAGCATTGTGAGGAGGGGGAAGGGGGGGGGGAGGAATCTCGCCTCTCCCACCTTGGAATTCTCAGTACAGAATTTTTATTCATTACGAGATTCTTAGCCACTTGCAGAAGTGATTTCGAGTGATTCTGCAAAACTTTTCCTTTAGCCAATCGTAGCAACTATAGGATTCCGTTCCTGCTGCATGACATGTCTCGGAACTTAAAGTGACCAACTCATTTGCATAAAGAGCTAGCTTATCATCCGCTTCTTTACTTGCGTAGACCGTTCATGGTCTGCAAAGAATTTTTTTCTTTAATCGTTTTTTTATGTCTTTTATAAACTGCAACACTTTCTAAACTTTCTAAACTTAGCGCCGTTGAAGCATGGTCTTTTACTGAATGATCAAAAAGCAATGCTGACAGCTGGAGTCCAAGGTTTTTGTTAATCAAGCCGTTTGTATTCTTGTGGTGATATCTCCGTACAGTCTTTCATTCCCTAACGCATATTTCTTTATATCTAATTGAGAAGTGAAATACCGGTTTTCATAGATGCAGATTTAAAATATTTTAATATAACGCAATAAATATTTCATTAAAATTTTCATCCCCTTATGCTCGAAGTTCCAAAACCAGAAAAACACGTAGTTTTTAAAAATTGTAACATATTAGCCGAATACGAATTGTCAGATATATTTAGCAATCCTTTCATAATGAACCATTTTCTGAAACATCTCACACCCTTTAGGGGTTGGGTTTTCAAAAACAATTAAACACGTATTCTTCTATTTAGAGCCGAGGAGCCAAATTCAAATCTTCATCCATTTAATTCTAAAAATGCTTTCATAGTGAAATATTTCATAAAACATTACATCCCCTATTTCACTCTATTAGTGAGTTAAATTTCCAAAAGCAACGAAACACATTTTTTTTTACATCCAACCGAGATGTCAAATACCTATTTTCATAGATGTAGCTATAAAAATGCTTCAGTAGTTCTTTAATAATGATTTATTTTCAAAAAATCTTCACTAATTATTTTATCCCCCAATGGAAGAATTTCGGAAAATGCTAAAAACCTGTTTCTTTTTTGTATCTGACTGAGACACCAAATGTCAATTTTCGTAGTTTTGTAGTTATAGCTTCAATAGGGACATAGGGACATATTTAAAAAAAAGACTTTCAACCCATGTTTCACCCCCATAGGAGTGAAATTTCGAACAATCTCTTCTTAAATGATGCTTTCAGCGTAAGATTTACACCTTCATCAAATTTCAAGTCCGTATACTTTGCAGGTTGGGCTGGAAGGCTATGGGTCAGTGAAACCTGTGCCCCTATTGCACCTTCTTGGAGGTTGTAGTTCCAAAAACAGTGAAACACGTAGTTTTCTATAACACAATATTCATAGATTTCGCTTTAAAAACTCTTTCGCACTGAAATACTTTCATAAAACATTACATCCTATATTCCACCCTCTTAATCGTTGAATGTATCAAAAACAGGTTTTAATATATTTCATGAAACATTTCATCCTCTGTGATATGGGGTATGGTAGTGACACACCAAAATCACAATAGTAATCCGTTGTAGTTGCTACATATTTTATTACAATCAAAAGCATTATAAAATCACAAGGCCAGATCAGTTGGACAAATAATAAATAAATTTCGTTAAGTGGAACGAGACCCGTAAAACTTGAAATTTGAATATGACTAGGTATATATACTTAGGTAAAGCTTTACTTAAATAGCACAAATGTCCATAAAATTCATAGCAGAACTCTCACTACTTGCAATCAGGGGAGAAACAGATTAAGCGTAAGAATACAGATATTTAACGTTCGGCTTGCCAACTTTCCTAAACAAAACTGTATAAAAATGACTAAAACAATTAAGGGGGTCCTTTAATTTTGACTAAACGGACCTTCAAATTTACTTACTCAGTTGATTAATCAACAATATTCTTAGAATGATTACAACTAGAACATGACTATATGACAATACCCTTAAAATAAGGTTGCTTCAATATTTCGTGTGAATTGGCGATAGACGCGAGCAGACCAAGGATTCAAATCAATACAAGAGATCCACGAGGCAGAGAATGACATGGAAATATACTCAACATGGCAATGCAATTGAACTTTGGATGCTATAGTTCAGCACCGGAAAGATGGAATCACGCAAAAGTGACAACATACCCCAAGATGTAAAGGAGAGGACATGGCCTCAAATATCTCTCTGCCGCCGTGGTGCTCTGCTCCCAGTATGCTAGCGTCGACCGCTGCCAGTTATCTCTAACACAACACACATCAAGAGCAGACAATTTTCTGAGACATAAACTACACAACCCTATCTGGAGAACAGGTGAGCAATACAACTGGACTGAAACCAATGAGCCTCCGTGAGTTACTTGGCCAGTGCCAGCCCTTAAACTTTGATTAATAAGATCGCTAAAAATCATACCGAAGTTAAGATGACGAGACTTATCTCCAGGTTCACCATATTAGTGGCAGAGACAATAAATTGGCGACGCTCTTATCCGTATGTTCGCGGCAGAGTCTGGGGAAGGCAAGGGCCACGTGGAGCCGGATCTGGGGGTCAATTTCCTTCTCTCCGAGACACCCGGCTTCTTCTGCGACTTAGCCGGCAAACAGGAGAGGACCCCGGGTGGGGACCGATTCGGCAGCAGTTGGCGGATGGCGAGGTCTTCGGGGGGTGGGGTTGGGGGGGGGGGGATGGTGTCTTGTGTAAAGGGGAAGACAACCGTGGTGAAGGGAAGGTCTGTATTCCACAGGAACGAGTTAGCATGGCACTCAGATATTTCCACGATTCGGCGGTAGGGGATCATTTGGGGTTCTACAAGACCTTGAACAGAGTTCGGGAACACATGTTTTGGCCCAACCTATATGGCGATGGCATGCGATTTGTTGGCAACTGTGTCCAGTGTAAGCGCGGTAAGCCCGATGTTGGGCCGCACAGAGAACTACTACAGTCGGTTAGCGAGCAGTGTCCTCTGGACCGCGACTCAAAGATCGAAACATCGATCGACGGAAACTGGCGCCAGAAACGCACCAGCTCACTCTATTTCATCCCCTTAGGGGTTGAACTTCCAAAAACACGAAAATACGTATTTTCTTATTTGTAACCTTGAAGTCAAATACCAATTTTCGTAGATATAGCCTTAAAAATACTTCCATAGTCCTTCCATAATTTTTTATCTCAAGATAAAATGTTCACCTACTATTTCACCTCATAGAGGTTAAATTCCCAATAATACTGGAACACATATTTCTTTATTTCTGACCTAGAAACCAGATACAAATTTTCGTCTGCCTAGCTTCAAAATTACCTTAATAGCTAAATGTTTCAAAAATCCTTTCATTTCCTGTGTATCCCCCTTAGAGGTGGAATTTCGAAATATGCAGTATAAGCGGTATAAGATCAACAACCTTTCCAAATCTCAAGGTTTATTTTCCTTGGCGGTCTGGACTGTGTGAATTTCATAGTAATGGCCTCCACACAAACACACACACACACGCACACACACACACACACACACACACACACACACACACCACTAACAATGCCACCACCACCTCCTGGGGAAATTTCTGCAGACGCCCTTGTTCCACTGCAGTCATATTTTGCCGACGACCTACATTTAGCAGCGTGGGAGGGATAGTGTCGTGCAACAGACAGTATACTCAGTAGACAACGAACTGTTCGTTGTGAAATCAGGGACATAGGAACCGAGACTGACACAGAAGGTGCTGAAGGTGAAGCACACTAGACTCGTGTCTACCACGGCTTCAAATAGTATCGATTTACTATGAACGGAAGTTCCGAAAAGTGAGCAAGTAATTTTACAGTAAATTCAGTACCGATGGTGAGGATATACAACGAAAAACATTTCTATAATATTTCAGAAATAATGAAACATTCCACTCAAGTCGCGCGGCAGAAAACGCAATGGATATGCTTGCACTTAAGACGGAAGGCCCCACGTGCTTACGCAGGCTTACGACAGATCGCAAAATTCGGCAGTAGGCGTAAGCCAACCTCTTGTGCTGCCATCTGTTATTGATGCCAGGCATCAAGGTCTCAGTAGTTCGACCATCCACTGGAGAGTAGTTGCTTTATAAGTACTCCGTCTTCAGGCCACGAGTGACCTACTGGGACAGCACCATCCGACCGCCGTGTCATCATCTGTGGAGGATGTGAACAGGAGGGGCGGGGATCAGCACACTGTTCTCCCGGTCGTTATGATGGTTTTCTTTGACCGGAGCCGCTACTATTGGGTCGAGTAGCTCCTCGATTGGCATCATGAGGCGGCCTGGATGATCACCCATCCAAGTGCCTTCAACGCCCGACAACGCACTTAACTTCGGTGATCTCACGTGAACCGATGCCACCTCCGCGGCAAGTCCGTTGCTGCAGATATTTTAGAGTAGTTGTTACGTTTCATAATTATCTAGTTTACGGGGAAAATGTAAAAAAGGCGATTGTCACCGAAGCTACAACTAATCTGAATTTCTGGTTAGTTATCAAGTGGTCTTATGTGCAAGCCTGATTTTTTCATCCTTTGCGGTGGGAATGATTCAAACCCGTCATGTTCTTCTTATGAGGTGTTCTATTTATTTTGCACACAATGATCGTTTGTAGTTGTGTTGAGTTACCACCTTGATAAATTTTTGGATGGCGCACGTATCATAACTGAGATCTGCGCTTGCGCTTAATGGCTGAAGGTCAATTAGCGTAATGAGTAGTAGCGAATGTTATAGTAACATGTTTGTAAATTATTTCAGGTAAATTACCTTAGTAGTGTAATATTATCAGTATACCAGTACAGTATGTGGGCCAATTACGTTAGTCATGGAATACTATCCGTATAAGACTATGTCACCTTGATGTCCCGGAATTTGCTTCAATTTTGGAATCCACGAAAGAACTGGAAATTTTCCTTTACACAGCTTTCCATATAATTTCTATTACAGTGATTCAGTCTTGCCTGTCACTCGACTTTTCTGACTGTGAAATAAATTCTATCGCTCATGTGCTTATTACCTCTTCGTGTTTCCATTTGCCGATATTGCGCATAAACACATACATATCTCAACGTTGCTATGTACATTGATGGAACGACACACTTTTCTGTGGAGACACTGCAGTTTAGAGATAGAAAAACCGATCAGTTAAAACGACATGGGTATTTTAGTTCTGAATAACCGATGTCTTTCGGTATTTGTTTGCTCTCGGTTATAACAAGTATCTTTTTATATTTTCCTGATAACCACGTAAAAACAGATATACCAATTAGCCACAGTTGTCGTAGTAAAATTTTTAGTTTTCAAATAAACCTTTTTTAAAAAAGACGAGTAATTTTTATTCGTAAGATTTCCATAGCTCTTAAATACTGCGTTATTACAGAAAAAATGGGAAAAGTGATGTATGCCACTTTAATAACACTGCTGATAGAAACGAGCAACAAGTGAATTGGTCCAACATTGCCGAGACAATACTGTGCCTGTTATACAAGCAGTGCGCGAGAATGGACGCAGTTTCTCGCTGTTGTCGAACGTCAGTTGTAACACAGAATGGCACCATCTGGAAGCCTGGAAGTATTTTACGATATGCAGTACGAGTGAAGCACAATGGTCGATTTGGTCGACTTGCGACATCATACAAGGAAAAAAGTTAAAATTTTACAAATCATTCATAGTTCGGGATAAAATTAGAAAGTGCCTGATCTGCTGCCTGTGTCTACGTTATCTGCTTTTAGCCGTTAACAGAGAAATTAAAACGAAAAAGAGAGTTCTCCTGCCGCAGTTTTCACTCTTTATCGCTGGATTATACGTAATGCCCGCATAGTGCTGTGATAACCGATTTAAATATAATTTTTGAGCAGAGTTCTAAAAACTAAAATCAGTAGGATAATACTGGCAGTTTTCTGTGGTATAGAAGTACTCGCTATATTTTGAGAGAAACAGCGAACAGCGGACAAAGTTTTATTGGACTATTTAATTTAAAGAAATTAGAATTATATTAATACCGTCAGTTGCTCACGGGCGTTGATAAATATCAACGTGGACAAGTGAAAATGTGTGCCACGACCGGGACTCGAACCCGGGATCTCTTGCTAAAATGACAGACGCTCTATGCATCTAGGCCACCGAGGGCACAGTGTATGGTTCGACTGCAGGGACTATCTCGCGCACGCCTCCTGCGAGACTCACATTCTTACCTTGAATGTCCATACACTACAGTCGTAGAGTCCCACTCCAACACACTCATTCCTCGTGGAAGACATGTCCATATCCATATAAGTATATGGTTCTGGCAACACCAGCCATGACCTTCTTCTGTGAAGATGCACAAGTATTCCCCGAACTGTTACGGGACTTGGTAAGAATGTGTTCCACGAGTAATGAATGTGTTGGTGTGGGACACTACGAATGTAGTGCGTGGACATGGAAGGTGAGAATGTGAGTCTCGCGGGAAGCGTGCGCGAGATAGTACCTGCAGTCACACTATCGTCTGTGCCCTCGGTGGCTCAGATGGGCAGAGAGCCTGCCATGTAAGCAGGAGATCCCGGGTTCGAGTCCCAGACAGGCACACATTGTCACCTGTCCCCGTTGATATATATCGACACCCGTGAGCAGCTGACGGTATTAATATAATTCTAATTTCGTTCTGGACGGCTGCAGGTCATCATAAATGTATTTGACGTTTTGATTCCATTTATCAAGAAACTGAGAAAGTAAAAATTTTTATCTTTGTTTGATTTCTACGTTTACAAGAGGAAATAATGTAAATAAAATACTGAAAATCTGTTATTACAAGAACTGGTATTGTGACGGGCTTTAACAATTAGGTTAAAGTGAGGCTGGGAAACTGATAAGAGCCGAAAACCAGTTGTTTGAGCGATAACCGACATTCCCACTGCTGTTGTGAGTGGTAAGATTGACGCGCAAGGACATCTAGAACAGTTTCTCAGAAAGGTTACTGCAACTCTGATGTTCTCAAAATGAACGGGCCAGCCATTGGCGTCCGCGAGGGGGAAGGGGAGGGGGAGGGGAGGAGGTGGGGAGGGGAGGATAGGCAAAAGGGCACTTTCACCCGTCGCCCCTAACCATCCTTGGAATCTGGAGTAAAGAGTTTTTATTCGTTACAGTATACTCATACTCTTCCAGATAAGAATTCTCCACAATACTGCTAAACCTTAGCTTTGACCAGTTGTAGCGCTTATAGAGTTAGGGTCTTGTAGCTTGATGCACCTCGTAACTGACCAGCTGATTTGTACACAGAGTGCCAGTTTCAGAATCATGCACTCCAGCCCCGACGCGCCTTCCCCCCTCCCCACCACTGGAAATATTTCTGCAGACTCCAGTCTGCCACTGTGCATATATTTTGATAACATCCTGGTTTTAATAGCATCGAAGGAACAGCATTGTGGAGTAAAGGGTAGACCTAGCACAGACCACACCATTCACAATGAAACGCATCACTTAGTAGATGGTGAAGTACTTTGAAGCTAGCCAGATAGAAACAGAACCTCCTGGCACTGTATCTAACCCAAATTCTAATCTTACACTAATCTCTTGTATGTACCTACCACGCCCTCAAAGAGCCAACGATTTACTATTATCAAAAGTTCCGAAAAATGAGGAAGAAATTGACCCACACTTTTTTCCGTTGTTCATTATTTCGATTACCCCATAAAGGGAATGGACTTGTAGCCACAGGTTACACAAGCGATAAATGGTTTAAAATACATAAAAAGAGATGACAATAGGAAACGATTTTTAAAAACACAATGATGCGGCTTTTACGATTTTTACAGGAAAAAAAAATGGATGACAAAATAAAGGTTTTTCAAAAATATGCTGGTGGACAATATTGGGGATTTTTTATGTTTATAGATGACTAGCGGAAAAGCTTGGTGTTGACCAGGCATTTATTTACAGCTGTGCGTCCACGTCCGTACTATGCAGCGTCTGGCCTTGTCCTGAGTTTTTATGACGTATCTCCTGAAACATGTGTCGTACAATGATATAATTTTGTAGGTGCATTCAGCGTCATATGCGGATACTGTCTGCAAAATTTATTGCGAATATAGTAGCAAAGAAGTAACAAATTTAAATGTCACGAATGCTGTGATCCCCACACACTTGGGTGCAACCAATGTACACAGGATGCTTGGCTCGATCATTATGGCTACCATCACCGCTGGTCGAAATTGGACCAGCTGTGTCGACGTAGTGAAAATATAAATGTGCATAACATGGTAAATGTCCATTCTTTCCAGCCATCAGACCTGATCTACGATCAAAAATATCATGTAAAAGTGGTAGGGGCAACGGCCTTGCCGCAGTGGATACACCGGTTCCCGTCAGATCACTGAAGTTTAGCACTTTCGGGCGTGGTCGGCACTTGGATGGGTGACCATCCGGGCCGCTATGCGCTGTTTCCATTTTTCGGGTTGCACTCAGCCTTGCGATGCCAATTGAGGAACTACTCGACCGAATAGTAGCGGCTCCAGTCAAAGGAAACTACCACAACGAGTGGGAGAGCCAGCTCCTCCTCCACCCTCAGTGAGAATGACGTGGCGGTCGGATGGTCCTGATTGGCCACTTGTGGCCTGAACACGGAGTGCTTTCTTAAAGGAGTGCTCCCTACATAAAACTGACAGTCTTGACTCAGGGACTGTCCACGGTAAATGCTGCATTGGACCTACGAATACTATTAAAATAACGGTTTGAGTTCTCTTTAGTTGTCCAATCATCTGAAGTGAGTCCTTATTGAAGTAAGCTGAAAAATAGATTTTATGTTAATGGCGGATAAATTTTATGTTAATGGCGGCAAATTAACTTTACCCTAATGACACACAAGGTCAATGCCGTTCCATCACGTAAAGTACTCTCAGATCGAAATGTTTTGCATTACCAAATCTCCAATGTAGATCCATCATACCGCAATTATAATTCTCAAAATAATTTGGAGCTACGTTCAATGCATATTTAAATGCATCTTTCAAAACAATACCAGAATTCTCATTAGATCATCATTATCAGTGCCTAGAGTATTCCAATTATTTCGTCTACCAAAAACCGCGTCTCACTATGGCTTTTTCAGTACGCTGTTTTGTTTTCCACTGCTGACAATAGAAACGATCTGGCAGATGTGACATTGTAGATGTCCAGTATGCGTGTCTTAATGCAAATAAACCGTCTGGAACATTTACCCTTGAACCTCCCTAGAATGGGATTTCATGGAACGTTATTACTTTCCTGTGTCCATTTCTATCACACCAGCTGATCGCCACGACTGGGGAGAGTGAGGAGGGGGTGGGGTGAAAGTTGGCAGCACTTTGAGTGGCAGAAACCTCACGTTTCCGTCATTTGTTTTCATAATGACGTAGTGCCAATTCGTCACATTGGACGCTTTTCTCTCGGAAACGTTTACATTCATCGTCTGGATATCAATGTCGCCTTCTGAGGTATGCAGTCGCACCACTCTGTACGAAATAGGTTCTAAGCTGATGCAGTTGACAAGTAACGTCGAAATATATCGTCACCTCGAAATATATCGACACCTCGAAATAAATCCACACCCAGAAATAAATCGCCAACCCGAAATAAATCGCAACCTCGAAATAAATCGACACCATGAAAAAAATCGAAACTTCGAAATAAATCGACACCTCCAAAAGACAGCTACATCGAAATGATTAGATATCCCGAAATATATCGACATCTAGACGCATTTCAGCTTACCATATAGATCGATATCTCGAATCTCACGGACCTCTCGAGATAAATCGAGGTATAGAAATATATCGATATCTTGAAATATATTGGTACCTAGTAATATAAAGATATCTCTAAAAATACAATATCTAGAAATTTATGGATTACTTGAGATATAGAGATTTCTTGACATATATCGATATCTCGAAAGGAATCGATATCTGAAGTACACCGATACATGGAATAATATATCGATAGCTCGAAATAAACAGACAACCCGATTTGTTTCGGTATATCAAACTAAATCGATATCTCGACATAAACGGATACTTCGAAATCAATTGATACCTCGAAATAAATGGATGCCTCAATATAGATAGATATCTCGAAATAAATCGACATCTCGATATAATGAGTGCTTCGACATAAGTCGATATATCGAAATGAATCGATAATGGGAAAGAATGGACGTCTTGAAAAAAATCTGTACCCCTAAGAAAACGATTCTCGAAATAAATAGGTATATCGAAATATATCGCTATCTCGATAAATACCGATATCTAGTGGTCGGATATATGTTTCAAGTTGACTTGACATATCAGTATAGTTCGATATACATCAAAATACTTTGGATTTTCAATATACCGATAGATTTCTAGACCTCGGGGAAAAAATCGCCGATCCGACCTCAGTGCAAAAACGCAGACCTAGGGAAAAAACGCCGACCTCGGGGAAAAACGCAGACCTCGAGGGAAAAACGTCGACCTCGGGGTAAAACGCCGACCTCGTGGGAAAACGCCGACCTTCGGAAAACTGCCGACCTCAGGAAAAATCCAGTTCCATTAATTTACACAGACACTAATGTATGTCACCATTAGGTTCTCAAAATACAACCAAATTCCTGGTATTTATCACCTCACACAAAAAGTGGTCGTGACAGAAAAGTCTTGTTCTTTAGAAAGTTTAGAATGAGATGTTCTAAATATTGCAGTTTATCCATTTACAATAATCTACAAGCACTGCACAATGAGAAGAGACTGTCAACCACAGCACTTTGAAATAGTGGACAGCCAGGAAGACAGAGGTTGCATTGCTGTTTCTAATCCTCTGGTGCTTGAGATTTAGAATCCAGGATTGCCTCGAATGAGAACAGCAATAATGGATGTCCTGCACCAGTGTAGAACTTACTCTGGAACTCCACAGAAAATCACAAGGCACAATTATATCACATCATTCTCAGCAAACTACAGAAGCCTCTAATGGACGTAACAACGTTGTCACCTCCTTCACCAGTGAAAGATCTTAGTAGCTATTGAGTCAAGAGTAGGTGGCCAATTAATAATTTGTTGCTCAAAGCTAACTTCAGTGTATATGGGAATACTCAGTGGACATCTTTAACCATCATATTTTACTGTCTAAGATATGTCAACTTCTCAGACTATAAGTATAAGCAGAGCTTGGTCTTTCCCAATCCGAGATTGTTTAGAATGGGTATCAAGGGAATCAGATCTACTGGGCATTTAGAGCAACCTGCTTTAAACAATATGAGCAGGCAATAGACACAGACACAGAATTTGAAATTTCTCTGTGAAGCGGTTACCTTCATCGTCTGAAAACTTATGTTGTGTGCTGCGCTATGTGGAGGTACTAATAGCAACACAGTAAAACACAGAAGAAGCTTATAAGTTGATGTAATCAGCCAGTAAGAAGCACTAAACTTTAAGTTTTAGTAATCGATTATTGACTTATTATCCGGCTTTGGTGCCTTGACATTACCGACGACCTTAAGATTTTGCATGAAGAGAGGCCTAAAAGCCACGTTACACGAGAGAATGTGAAAAGTGTTCATATGTAGTAAAAACCTAAGAAATAAGCCCGTTTTCGTCATTTGCTATCAAATCGACGTATTGCCAGAGCGTTACATTGGCAGCTTTTCTCTCTGAAACGGTTACATTTATCGTCTGCAAACTTATGTCGCGTGCTAAGGAATGCTGAGACACTAAAAACAACACAGTAGAACATAGAGGAAGCTTCTAGGTTGATGTAATTAGCCCGTAGGAAACAGTACAATTCAGGTTTTAGTTATCGATTAGTTGGGAGCTCCAATGTTAGGCGCGTAATAGGGCCCCTTAGGGATACGGCGGCTAAGGAGGGGAAGAAATCCAGTGTGCACTTCGTGTGCATTCCGGGAGGAGTCATTCCTGATGTGGAAAGGGTCATTCCGGATGCCATGAAGAGCACAGGGTGCAGCCAGCTGCAGGTGGTGGCACATGTCGGCACTAATGACGTGTGTCGCTTTGGATCAGAGGAAATTCTCTCTGGATTCCAGCGGCTATCTGATTTGGTGAAGGCTGCCGGTCTTTCTTACGAGATGAAGGCAGAGCTGACCATCTGCAGCATCGTTGAGAAAACCGACTGCGGACCTTTGGTGCAGAGCCGGATGGAGGGTCTGAATCAGAGGCTCAGACGGTTTTGCAACCTTATTGGCTGCAGATTCATTGACTTGCGCCATAGGCTGGTGGGGTTGCGGGTTCCGCTGAATAGGTCAGGAGTTCACTACACTCAGCTGGCGGCTACACGGGTAGCGGAGGCTGTGTGGCGTGGACTGGGCGGTTTTTTAGGTTAGAAGGCCTCGGGAAAGTGCGGGATGGGCTGCAATGTCAAAGGGTGCTTGGCAATTACAGGACGTGCTTCGATCAAGGAACAGTCGGAATTATAGTTGTAAATTGTTGTAGTTGCGCTGGAAAAGTCCCTGAGCTTCAAGCGCTAATAGAAAGCACAGAAGCTGATATCGTTATAGGTACAGAAAGCTGGCTAAAGCCTGAAATAAGTTCTGCAGAAATTTTTACGAAGTCTCAGACGGTGTTCAGGAAAGATAGATTAGGCAGAATTGGTGGTGGAGTGTTTGTGTCTGTCAGTAGTGGTTTATCTTGTAGTGAAGTCGAAGTAGATACTCCGTGTGAATTGGTGTGGGTGGAGGTTATACTTAAAAGCCGAATTAAGTTAACAATTAGCTCCTTCTACCGACCCCCAGACTCCGATGATACAGTTGCAGAACAGTTCAGAGAAAGTTTGAGTCTCGTAACAAATAAATACCCAACTCATACGGTTATAGTTGGTGGGGATTTCAACCTACCCTCGGTATGTTGGCAAAAATACTTGTTCAAAGCCGGTGGTAGGCAGAAAACGTCTTCCGAGATTGTCCTAAATGCATTCTCCGAAAATTATTTCGAGCAGTTAGTCCACGAACCCACGCGAATTGTAAATGGTTGCGAAAACACACTTGACCTCTTGACCACAAACAATCCAGAGCTGATAGAGAGCATCATGACTGATACAGGGATTAGTGATCACAAGGTCATTGTAGCTAGGCTCAATACCATTTCTTCCAAATCCATCAGAAACAAACGCAAAATAATTTTATTTAAAAAAGCGGATAAAGTGCCACTAGAAGCCTTCCTAAAAGACAATTTCCATTCCTTCCGAACTGACTATGCGAATGTAGACGAGATGTGGCTCAAATTCAAAGACATAGTAGCAACAGCAATTGAGATATTCATACCTCATAAATTGGTAAGAGATGGAACGGATCCCCCGTGGTACACAAAAAAAGTCCGAACGCTGTTGCAGAGGCAACGGAAAAAACATGCGAAGTTCAGAAGAACGCGAAATCCCGAAGATGGGCTAAAATTTACAGACGCGCGAAATTTGGCACGTACTTCGATGCGAGATGCCTTTAATAGGTTCCACAACGAAACATCGTCTCGAAATTTGGTAGAAAATCCGAAGAAATTCTGGTCGTATGTAAAGTAGACAAGCGGCAAGACGCAGTCAATACCTTCGCTGCGCAGTGCCGATGGTACTGTTATCGACGACTGTGCTGCTAAAGCGGAGTTATTGAACGCAGTTTTCCGAAATTCCTTCACCAGGGAAGACGAATGGAATATTCCAGAATTTGAAACACGAACATCTGCTAGCATGAGTTTCTTAGAAGTAGATACCTTAGGGGTTGCGAAGCAACTCAAATCGCTTGATACGGGCAAGTCTTCAGGTCCAGATTGTATACCGATTAGGTTCCTTTCAGATTACGCTGATACTATAGCTCCCTACTTAGCACTCATATACAACCGCTCGCTCACCGATAGATCTATACCTACAGATTGGAAAATTGCGCAGGTCGCACCAGTGTTCAAGAAGGATAGTAGGAGTAATCCATTTAACTACAGACCTATATCATTGACGTCGGTTTGCAGTAGGGTTTTGGAGCATATACTGTATTCAAACATTATGAATCACCTCGAAGGGAACGATCTATTGACACGTAATCAGCATGGCTTCAGAAAACATCGCTCTTGTGCAACGCAGCTAGCTCTTTATTCGCACGAAGTAATGGCCGCTATCGACAGGGGATCTCAAGTTGATTCCGTATTTATAGATTTCCGGAAAGCTTTTGACACCGTTCCCCACAAGCGACTTCTAATCAAGCTGCGGAGCTATGGGGTATCGTGTCAGTTGTGCGACTGGATTCGTGATTTCCTGTCAGGAAGGTCGCAGTTCGTAGTAATAGATGGCAAATCATCGAGTAAAACTAAAGTGATATCAGGTGTTCCCCAGGGAAGCGTCCTGGGACCTCTACTGTTCCTGATCTATATAAATGACCTGGGTGACAATCTGAGCAGTTCTCTTAGACTGTTCGCAGATGATGCTGTAATTTAACGTCTAGTAAGGTCATCCGAAGACCAGTATCAGCTGCAAAGCGATTTAGAAAAGATTGCTGTATGGTTTGTCAGGTGGCAGCTGACGCTAAATAACGGAAAGTGTGAGATGATCCACATGAGTTCCAAAAGAAATCCGTTGGAATTCGATTACTCGATAAATAGTACAATTCTCAAGGCTGTCAATTCAACTAAGTACCTGGATGTTAAAATTACGAACAACTTCAGTTGGAAGGACCACATAGATAATATTGTCGGGAGGGCCAGCCAAAGGTTGCGTTTCATTGGCAGGACACTTAGAAGATGCAAGAAGTCCACTAAAGAGACAGTTTACACTACACTCGTTCGTCCTCTGTTAGAATATTGCTGCGCGGTGTGGGATCCTTACCAGGTGGGATTGACGGAGGACATCGAAAGGGTGCAAAAACGGGCAGCTCGTTTTGTATTATCGCGTTATAGGGGAGAGAGTGTGGCAGATATGATACACGAGTTGGGATGGAAGTCATTACAGCATAGACGTTTTTCGTCATGGCGAGACCTTTTTACGAAATTTCAGTCACCAACTTTCTCTTCCGAATGCGAAAATATTTTGTTGAGCCCAACCTACATAGGTAGGAATGATCATCAAAATAAAATAAGAGAAATCAGAGCTCGAACAGAAAGGTGTAGCTGTTCGTTTTTCCCGCTCGCTGTTCGGGAGTGGAACAGTAGGAGATAGTATGATTGTGGTTCGATGAACCCTCTGAAAAGCACTTAAATGCGAATTGCAGAGTAGTCATGTAGATGTAGATGTAGATGATTTATTAGCCGGCTTTGGTGCCAGTGAAATTACCGACTACCTTAAGATTTGGCATTAAACAAGGTCTGGCAGCCACGTTACACGAGAGAATGTGAAAAGTGTTCATATGTACTAAAAACCAAGGAAATCCGCCCGTTTTCACATCTGCTTTCGAATCCACGTAATGCCAGATCGTCACATTGGCCGTTTCCTCTCTGAAACGGTTACATTTATTGTTTGCATAGCTATGTAGCGTGCTGCGGTTTGCGGAGACACTAAAAGCACCATAGTAAAACACAGAAGAAGCTTTTAATTTGGTGTAATAGCCAGTAAGAAGCAGTACAATTCAAGTTTTAGTTATCGATTATTGAATTTTTAGCCGGCTTTGGTGCCTTGGACATGAGCTAGGACCTTAAGATTTGGCATGAAGGGAGGTCTGGCAGCCACGTTGCACGGGAGAAAGTGAGAAGTTTTCATGTGCAGTAAAAACCTAAGAAATCCGCCCGTTTTCGTCATCTGCTTTCGAATCGACGTAATGCCAGATCGTCACATTGGCCGTTTTCCCTCTGAAACGGTTACATTTATCGTGTGCAAACTTATGTCGCGTGTTGCGGTATGCGGAGACACTAAAAGCACCATAGTAGAACACAGAAGAAGCTTCTAAGTTGATGTAATAGCCAGTAAGCAACTGTACAATTGAAGTATTAGTTATCGATTAGTGAATTTTTAGAAGGCTTTAGTGCATTCGACATGAGCTAGGACCTTACGATTTAGTATGAAGGGAGGTCTATGAGCCATATCGCACGGGAGAATGTGAAAAGTGTTCACATCTAGTAAAAACCTGAGAAATCCGCCCGTTATCGTCATTTGCTATCGAATCGAATTAATGCCAGATCGTCACATTTTCCGCTCTTCTTTCTGAAACGGTTACATTTATCGTGTGCCATGCTATGTCGCTTGCTGCGGTAGTCGGAGACACTAAAAGCACCATAGTAGAACAGAGAAGAAGCTTCTAAGTTGATCTAATAGCCAGTAAGCAGCTGTACAATTCAAGTATTAGTTACCGAGTATTGACTTTTTAGATGGCTTTAATGCACTGGACATGAGCTAGGACCTTACGTTTTAGTAAGAACGTAGATCTAGCTGCCACGTTGCACGGGAGAACGTGAAAAGTGTTCACATCTAGTAAAAACCTGAGAAATCCGCTCGTTTTCGTCATTTGCTATCCAATCGACTTAATTACAGATCGTCACATTGGCCGCTCTTCTCTCTGAAACGATTACATTTATCGTGTGCAAAGCTATGTCGCGTGCTGCAGTATGCGGAGACACTAAAAGCACCATAGTAGAACAGAGAAGAAGCTTCTAAGTTGATGTAATAGCAAGTAAGAAGCAGTACAATTCAAGTTTTAGTTGTCAGTTATAGACTTTTTAGATGGCTTCAGTGCATTGTACATGAGCTAGGACCTTAATATTTAGTATGAAAGGAGGTCTAGCGGCCACGTTGCACGGGAGAACGTGAAAAGTGTTCATATCTAGTAAAAACCTGAGAAATCCGACCGTTATAGTCATTTGCTATCGAATCGACGTAATGCCAGATCGTCACATTTTCCGCTCTTTTTTCTGAAACGGTTACATTTATCGTGTGCAAAGCTATGTCGCGTGCTGCGGTATGCGGAGACACTAAATACACCATAGTAGAACACAGAAGAAGCTTCTAAGTTCATGTAATACCCAGTAAGAAGCAGTACAATTCAAGTATTAGCTTTCGATTATTGACTTTTTAGCCGGCTTTGGTGCCTTGGACTTGAGCTTGGACCTTAAGATTTTGCATGAAAGGAGGACTAGCAGAAGCGTTGCACGGGATAATGTGAAAAGTCTTCTTATGTAGTAAAAACCTGAGATATCAGTCCGTTTTCGTCATTTTTTATCAAATCGACTTTAAGCCAGATCGTTACATTGGCCGCTCTTCTCTCTGAAACGGTTACGTTTATCGTCTCCAAAGAAGTGTCACGTGCTGCGGTATGCGGAGACACTAAAAGCACTATACTAGAACACATAGGAAACTTCCAAGTTGATGTAGTAGCCAGTAACACGTAGTTCAATTCAAGTTTTTGTTATCGATTATTCACTTTTTAGCCGGCTTTGGTGCCTTGGACACGAGCTAGGACCTTAAGATTCTGCATGAAAGGAGGACTAGCAGCCGCGTTGCACGGGAGAATTTGAAAAGTGTTCATATGTAGTAAAAACCTGAGACATCCGTCCGTTTTCGTCATTTGTTATCAAATCGACTTAAAGCCAGATTGTTACATTGGCCGCTCTTCTCTCTGAAACGGTTACATTTATCGTCTGCAAACTTATGTTGCGTGCTAAGGAATGCGGAGACACTAAAAACAACACAGTAGAACACAGAAGACGCTTCTAGGTTGATGTAATTAGCCCTTAGGAAACAGTACAATTCAGGTTTTAGTTATCGATTATTGATTTATTAGCCGGCTTTGGTGCCAGTGAAATGACCGACTACCGTAAAATTTGGCATTAATCAAGGTCTGATGAGCCACGTTTGCACGAGAGAATGTGAAAAGTGTTCATATGTACTAAAAACCTAAGAAATCCGCCCGTTTTCGTCATTTTTTATCGTATCGACTTAAAGCCAGATCGTCACATTGGCCGCTCTTCTCTCTGAAACGATTACATTTATCGTGTGCAAAGCTATGTCGCGTGCTGCAGTATGCGGAGACACTAAAAGCACCATAGTAGAACAGAGAAGAAGCTTCTAAGTTGATGTAATAGCAAGTAAGAAGCAGTACAATTCAAGTTTTAGTTGTCAGTTATAGACTTTTTAGATGGCTTCAGTGCATTGTACATGAGCTAGGACCTTAATATTTAGTATGAAAGGAGGTCTAGCGGCCACGTTGCACGGGAGAACGTGAAAAGTGTTCATATCTAGTAAAAACCTGAGAAATCCGACCGTTATAGTCATTTGCTATCGAATCGACGTAATGCCAGATCGTCACATTTTCCGCTCTTTTTTCTGAAACGGTTACATTTATCGTGTGCAAAGCTATGTCGCGTGCTGCGGTATGCGGAGACACTAAATACACCATAGTAGAACACAGAAGAAGCTTCTAAGTTCATGTAATACCCAGTAAGAAGCAGTACAATTCAAGTATTAGCTTTCGATTATTGACTTTTTAGCCGGCTTTGGTGCCTTGGACTTGAGCTTGGACCTTAAGATTTTGCATGAAAGGAGGACTAGCAGAAGCGTTGCACGGGATAATGTGAAAAGTCTTCTTATGTAGTAAAAACCTGAGATATCAGTCCGTTTTCGTCATTTTTTATCAAATCGACTTTAAGCCAGATCGTTACATTGGCCGCTCTTCTCTCTGAAACGGTTACGTTTATCGTCTCCAAAGAAGTGTCACGTGCTGCGGTATGCGGAGACACTAAAAGCACTATACTAGAACACATAGGAAACTTCCAAGTTGATGTAGTAGCCAGTAACACGTAGTTCAATTCAAGTTTTTGTTATCGATTATTCACTTTTTAGCCGGCTTTGGTGCCTTGGACACGAGCTAGGACCTTAAGATTCTGCATGAAAGGAGGACTAGCAGCCGCGTTGCACGGGAGAATTTGAAAAGTGTGCATATGTAGTAAAAACCTGAGACATCCGTCCGTTTTCGTCATTTGTTATCAAATCGACTTAAAGCCAGATTGTTACATTGGCCGCTCTTCTCTCTGAAACGGTTACATTTATCGTCTGCAAACTTATGTTGCGTGCTAAGGAATGCGGAGACACTAAAAACAACACAGTAGAACACAGAAGACGCTTCTAGGTTGATGTAATTAGCCCTTAGGAAACAGTACAATTCAGGTTTTAGTTATCGATTATTGATTTATTAGCCGGCTTTGGTGCCAGTGAAATGACCGACTACCGTAAAATTTGGCATTAATCAAGGTCTGATGAGCCACGTTTGCACGAGAGAATGTGAAAAGTGTTCATATGTACTAAAAACCTAAGAAATCCGCCCGTTTTCGTCATTTTTTATCGTATCGACTTAAAGCCAGATCGTCACATTGGCCGGTCGTCTCTCTAAAACGGTTACATTCATCGTGTGCAAAGCTATGTCGCGTGCTGCGGAATGCGGAGACACTAAAGCCACGATAGTACAACACAGAAGAAGTTTCTAAGTTGACGTAATAACCAGTAAGAAGCAGTCAAATTCAAGTTTTAGTTATTGATTAATGACTTTTTAGCCGGCATTGGTGCCTTGTACATGCGCTAGAATCTTATGATTTTGCATGAAGGAAGGTCTATCAGCCACATCGCACAGGAGAATGTGGAAAGTGTTCACATCTAGCAAAAACCTGAGAAATTCGCCCGTTTTCGTCATTTGCAATCGAATCGACTTAATGCCAGATCGAATATTGGCAGCTCTTCTCTCTGAAACGGTTACATTTATCGTGTGCAAAGCTATGTCGCGTGCTGCAGTATACGGAGACACTAAAAGCACCAAAATAGAGCACAGAAGAAGTTTCTAAGTTTATGTAATAGCCAGTAAGAAGCAGTACAATTCAGGATTCAGTTGTCGATTACTATCATTTTAGCCTTCTTTGGTACCTTGGACACGAGCAAGGACCTTACGATTTTGCATAAATGGAGGACTAGCAGCTGCGTTGCACGCGAGAATGTGAAAAGTGTTCATACGTAGTAAAAACCTGAGATATCCGTCCGTTTTCGTCATTTGTTATCATATCGACTTAAAGCCAGATCGTTACATTGGCCGCTCTTCTCTCTGAAACGGTTTCATTTATCGCTTGCAAAGCCATGTCGCGTGCTGCGTGCCGCGTTGCTATTGAGATTGTGAAAAGTGTTCATATGTACTAAAAAGATGAGAAATCCGTCCGTTTTCGACATTTGTTATCGAATCGACTTAAAGCCAGATCGTCACATTGGCCGCTCTTCTCTCTGAAACGGTTTTATTTATAGTCTGCAAAGCTATGTCGCTTGCTGAGGTATGCGGAGGCACTAAAAGCACCATAGTAGAACACACGTGAAGTTTCTAAGCTGATGTAGAAGCCAGTAAGAAGAAGTATAATTCAAGTTTTAGTTATCGATTATTGACTTTTTAGCCGGCTTTGTTGCCTTGGGCATGAGCTAGGACCTTAAAATTTTGCATGAAAGGAGGACTAGCAGCCGCGTTGCAAGGAAGAATGTGAAAAGTGTTCTTATGGAGTAAAAACCTGAGATATCGGTCCGGTTTCGTCATTTGTTATCAAATCGACTTGAAGCCAGATTGTTACATTGGCCGTTCTTCTCTCTGAAACCATTAAATTTATTGTCTGCAAAGGTATGTCGCTTGCTGCAGTATACGGAGACACTAAAAGCACCATAGTAGAACACAGAAGTAGCTTCTAAGTTGATGTAATAGCCAGTAAGATGTAGTACAATTCACATTTTAGTTATCGATTATTGACTTTTTAGACGGCTTTGGCGCCTTGGATTTGAACTAGGACCTTAAGTTTTTGCATAATGAAGGACTAGCAGCCGCTTTGCACGGGTAATTTGAAAAGTGTTCATAAGTAGTAAAAACCTGCGAAATCTGTCCGTTTTCGTCATTTGTTATCGTATAGACTTAAAGCCAGATCGTCACATTGGCCGCTCTTCTCTCTGAAACGGTTATATTTATAGTGTGCAAAGCTATGTCGCGTGTTGCGGTATGCGCGATACACTAAAAGCATCATAGCAGAAGACAGAAGAAGCTTCAAAGTTGATGTAATAGCAAGTTAGAAATAGTACAATTCAAGTTATAGTTATCGATTATTGACCTTTTACCCTTCTTTGGTGATTTGGACATTAGCTAGGACCTTAAGATTTTGCATAAAGGGATGTCTAGCAGCCACTTTGCACGGGAGTATGTAAAAAGTGTTCATATATATAGTAAAAACCTGAGAAATGCGTCCGTTTTCGTCATTTGTTAACCATTCGACTTAAAGCCAGTTCGTCACATTGGCCGCTCTTCTCTCTGAAACGGTTTCATTTATCGTCTGCAAAGCTATGTCGTGTGCTGCGGTATGGGCTCGACACGTAAAGCACCATAGTAGAACACAGAAGAAGCTTCTAAGTTGACGTAATAGCTAGTAAGAAACAGTACAATTCAAGTTTTAGTTATTGATTATTTACCTTTTACCTTTCTTTGGTGCTTGCTTGATGGGAAGTCTGGCAGCCACGTTGCACGAGAGAATGTGAAAAGTGTTTATATGTAGTAAAAACCTGAGAAATCGGGCCGTTTTCGTTTTTTCTTATCGAATCGAATTAAAGCCAGATCGTCACACTGCCCGCTCTTGCCTCTGAAACGGTTACATTTATCGTCTGCATAGCTATGTCGCGTGCTGCGGCTTGCGGAGACACTAAAAGCACCATAGTAGAACACAGAAGAAGTTTCTAAGTTGAAGTAATAGCCAGTAAGAAGTAGTACAATTCACGTGTTAGTAATCGATTATTGACTTTTTATACGGGTTTGGCGCCTTGGACTTGTGCTAGGACCTTAAGTTTTTGCATGATGAAGGACTAGCAGCCGCTTTGCACGGGTAATTTGAAAAGTTTCCAGAATGAGATTTTCACTCTGCAGCGGAGTGTGCGCTGATATGAAACTTCCTGGCAGATTAAAACTGTGTGCCCGACCGAGACTCGAACTCAGGACCTTTGCCTTTCGCGGGCAAGTGCTCTACCAACTGAGCTACCGAAGCACGACTCACGTCCGGTACTCACAGCTTTACTTCTGCCAGTATCCGTCTCCTACCTTCCAAACTTTACAGAAGCTCTTCTGCGAGCACTTGCCCGCGAAAGGCAAGGGTCCTGAGTTCGAGTCTAGGTCGGGCACACAGTTTTAATCTGCCAGGAAGTTTCATATCAGCGCACACTCCGCTGCAGAGTGAAAATCTCATTCTGGAAACATCCCCCAGGCTGTGGCTAAGCCATGTCTCCGCAGTATCCTTTCTTTCAGGAGTGCTAGTTCTGCCGGTTCGCAGAAGAGCTTCTGTAAAGTTTGGAAGGTAGGAGACGGATACTGGCAGAAGTAAAGCTGTGAGTACCGGACGTGAGTCGTGCTTCGGTAGCTCAGTTGGTAGAGCACTTGCCCGCGAAAGGCAAAGGTCCTGATTTCGAGTCTCGGTCGGGCACACAGTTTTAATCTGCCAGGAAGTTTCAATTTGAAAAGTGTTCATATGTGCTAAAAACCTGAGACATCTGCCATTTTCGCCATTTGTTATCAAATCGATTTAAAGCCAGATCGTTACATTGGCCACTCCTCTCTCTGAAACGGTTTCATTTATCGTCTGCAAAGCTGTGTCGTGTGCTGCGGTATGGGCTAGACACTAAAAGCACCATAGCAGATCACAGAAGAAGCTTCTAAGTTGATGTAATAGCCAGTAAGAAACACTACAATTTAAGTTTTAGTTATCGAATATTGACCTTTTACCCTTCTTTGGTGCCTTGGACATGAGCTAGGACCTTAAGATTTTGCTTGATGGGGAGTCTAGCAGACGCGTTGCACGGGAGAATGTGAAAAGTGTTCATATGTAGTAACAACCTGAGATATCCGTCCGTTTTTGTCATTTGTTATCGAATCGACTTAAACCCAGAACGTCACGTTGGCCGCTCTTCTCTCTGAAACGGTTACATTTATCGTCTACAAAGCTATGACGCGTGATGCGATATGCGGAGGCACTAAAAGCACCATAGTGGAACACAGAAGAAGCTTCTAAGCTGATGTAATAGCTAGTAAGAAGTATTACAATTCACGTATTAGTTATCGATTATTGTCCCTTTAGCCGTCTTTGGTGTCTTGTACATGAGCTAGGACATTAAGATTTTGCATTAAAGGAGGACCAGCAGCCGCGTTGCTCGGGAGAATGTGATAAGTGTTGATAAGTAGTAAAAACCTGAGAAATCCGTCCGTTTTCCTCATCTCTTATCAAATCGTCTTAAAGCCAGAACGTTACATTGGCCGCGATTCTCTTTGTAACGGTTACATTTATCGTCTTCACAGCTATGTCGGGTGCTGTGGTATGCTTAGACAATAAATGCACCATAGTAGAACACAGAAGAAGCTTATAAGTTGATGTAATAGCCAGTAAGAAATAGTACAATAACGTTTTAGATATCGATTATTCACTTTTTAGCTGGGTTTGGGGCCTTGGACATGAGCTAGGACCTTCAGATTTTGCATCTAAGGAGGACTAGCAGCTGCGTAGCACGGGAGAATGTGAAAAGTGTTCATATATAATAAAAACCTGAGATATCCGTCCGTTTTCGTCATTTGTTATCGAATCGACTTAAAGCCAGATCATCACACTGGCCGCTCTTCTATCTGAAACGGTAACATTTAACGCTTGCAAAGCTATGTCGCGTGCTGCGGTATGCCGAGACACTAACAACACCATAGTAGAACACGGAAGAAGCTTCTAAGTTGATGTAATTGCCAGTAAGAAATAGTACAATAACGTTTTAGATATCGATTATTGACTTTTTAGCTGGCTTTGGGGCCTTGGACATGAGCTAGGGCATAAGATTTTGCATCAAAGGAGGACTAGCAGCTGCGTTGCACGGGAGAATGTGAAAAGTGTTCATATATAGTAAAAACCTGAGATATCCGACGGTTTTCGTCATTTGTTATCGAATCGACTTAAAGCCAGATCGTCACACTGGCCGCTCTTCTCTCTGAAACGGTTACATTTATCGTCTGCAAAGCTATGTCGAGTGCTGCGGTATGCAGAGATACTAAAAGCACCATAGTAGAACACAGAAGCAGTTTCTAAGTTGATGTAATAGCCAGTAAGAAGTAGTACAATTCAAGTTTTAGTTATCGATTATTGACTATTTAGCCGTCTTTCGTGCCTTGGACATAAGCAGTGACATTAAGATTTGCGCATAAAAGGAGGACTAGCAGCTGCGTTGCACAGGCGAGAATGTGAAAAGTGTTGATAAGTAGTAAAAACCTGAGAAATCCGTCCGTTTTCCTCATCTGTTATCAAATCGACTTAAAGCCAGAACGTTACATTGGCCGCTCTTCTCTCTGAAACGGTACCATTTATCTCCTGCAAAGCTATGTCGCGTGCTGCGGTATGCCGAGACACTAACAGCACCATAGTAGAACACAGAAGAAGCTTCTAAGTTGATGTAATTGCCAGTAAGAAGTAGTACAATAACGTTTTAGATATCGATTATTGACTTTTTAGCTGGCTTTGGAGCCTTGGACATGAGGTAGGACCTTCAGATTTTGCATCTAAGGAGGACTAGCAGCTGCGTTGCACGGGAGAATGTGAAAAGTGTTCATATATAGTAAAAACCTGAGATATCCGTCCGTTTTCCTCATCTGTTATCAAATCGACTTAAAGCCAGATCGTCACACTGCCCGCTCTTGCCTCTGAAACGGTTACATTTATCGTCTGCATAGCTATGTCGCGTGCTGCGGCTTGCGGAGACACTAAAAGCACCATAGTAGAACACAGAAGAAGTTTCTAAGTTGAAGTAATAGCCAGTAAGAAGTAGTACAATTCACGTGTTAGTAATCGATTATTGACTTTTTAGACGGGTTTGGCGCCTTGGACTTGTGCTAGGACCTTAAGTTTTTGCATGATGAAGGACTAGCAGCCGCTTTGCACGGGTAATTTGAAAAGTGTTCATATGTGCTAAAAACCTGAGACATCTGCCATTTTCGCCATTTGTTATCAAATCGATTTAAAGCCAGATCGTTACATTGGCCACTCCTCTCTCTGAAACGGTTTCATTTATCGTCTGCAAAGCTGTGTCGTGTGCTGCGGTATGGGCTAGACACTAAAAGCACCATAGCAGATCACAGAAGAAGCTTCTAAGTTGATGTAATAGCCAGTAAGAAACACTACAATTCAAATTTTAGTTATCGAATATTGACCTTTTACCCTTCTTTGGTGCCTTGGACATGAGCTAGGACCTTAAGATTTTGCTTGATGGGGAGTCTAGCAGACGCGTTGCACGGGAGAATGTGAAAAGTGTTCATATGTTGTAACAACCTGAGATATCCGTCCGTTTTTGTCATTTGTTATCGAATCGACTTAAACCCAGAACGTCACGTTGGCCGCTCTTCTCTCTGAAACGGTTACATTTATCGTCTACAAAGCTATGACGCGTGATGCGATATGCGGAGGCACTAAAAGCACCATAGTGGAACACAGAAGAAGCTTCTAAGCTGATGTAATAGCTAGTAAGAAGTATTACAATTCACGTATTAGTTATCGATTATTGTCCCTTTAGCCGTCTTTGGTGTCATGTACATGAGCTAGGACATTATGATTTTGCATTAAAGGAGGACCAGCAGCCGCGTTGCTCAGGAGCATGTGATAAGTGTTGATAAGTAGTAAAAACCTGAGAAATCCGTCCGTTTTCCTCATCTCTTATCAAATCGTCTTAAAGCCAGAACGTTACATTGGCCGCGATTCGCTTTGTAACGGTTACATTTATCGTCTGCACAGCTATGTCGGGTGCTGTGGTATGCTTAGACAATAAATGCACCATAGTAGAACACAGAAGAAGCTTCTAAGTTGATGTAATAGCCAGTAAGAAATAGTACAATAACGTTTTAGATATCGATTATTCACATTTTAGCTGGGTTTGGGGCCTTGGACATGAGCTAGGACCTTCAGATTTTGCATCTAAGGAGGACTAGCAGCTGCGTTGCACGGGAGAATGTGAAAAGTGTTCATATATAGTAAAAACCTGAGATATCCGTCCGTTTTCGTCATTTGTTATCGAATCGACTTAAAGCCAGATCATCACACTGGCCGCTCTTCTATCTGAAACGGTAACATTTATCGCGTGCAAAGCTATGTCGCGTGCTGCGGTATGCCGAGACACTAGCAACACCATAGTAGAACACGGAAGAAGCTTCTAAGTTGATGTAATTGCCAGTAAGAAATAGTACAATAACGTTTTAGATATCGATTATTGACTTTTTAGCTGGCTTTGGGGCCTTGGACATGAGCTAGGGCATTAAGATTTTGCATCAAAGGAGGACTAGCAGCTGCGTTGCACGGGAGAATGTGAAAAGTGTTCATATATAGTAAAAACCTGAGATATCCGACGGTTTTCGTCATTTGTTATCGAATCGACTTAAAGCCAGATCGTCACACTGGCCGCTCTTCTCTCTGAAACGGTTACATTTATCGTCTGCAAAGCTATGTCGAGTGCTGCGGTATGCAGAGATACTAAAAGCACCATAGTAGAACACAGAAGCAGCTTTTAAGTTGATGTAATAGCCAGTAAGAAGTAGTACAATTCAAGTTATAGTTATCGATTATTGACTATTTAGCTGTCTTTCGTGCCTTGGACATAAGCAGTGACATTAAGATTTGCGCATGAAAGGAGGACTAGCAGCTGCGTTGCACAGGCGAGAATGTGAAAAGTGTTGATAAGTAGTAAAAACCTGAGAAATCCGTCCGTTTTCCTCATCTGTTATCAAATCGACTTAAAGCCAGAACGTTAGATTGGCCGCTATTCACTCTGTAACGGTTACATTTATCGTCTGCAAAGCTATGTCGCGTGCTGTGGTATGCGAAGACAATATAGGCACCATAGTAGAATACAGAAGAAGCTTCTAAGTTGATGTAATAGCCAGTAAGAAGTAGGACGATAACATTTTAGATATCGATTATTGACTTTTTAGCTGGCTTTGGGGCCTTGGACATGAGCTAGGACCTTAAGACTTTGCATCAAAGGAGAACTAGCAGCTGCGTTGCACGGGAGAATGTGAAAAGTGTTCACATGTAGTACAAACCTGAGAAATCCGTCCGTTTTCGTCATTTCTTATCAAATCGACTTAAAGCCAGAACGTTACATTGGCCGCTCTTCTCTCTGAAACGGTACCATTTATCTCCTGCAAAGCTATGTCGCGTGCTGCGGTATGCCGAGACACTAACAGCACCATAGTAGAACACAGAAGAAGCTTCTAAGTTGATGTAATTGCCAGTAAGAAGTAGTACAATAACGTTTTATATATCGATTATTGACTTTTTAGCTGGCTTTGGAGCCTTGGACATGAGGTAGGACCTTCAGATTTTGCATCTAAGGAGGACTAGCAGCTGCGTTGCACGGGAGAATGTGAAAAGTGTTCATATATAGTAAAAACCTGAGATATCCGTCCGTTTTCGTCATTTGTTATCGAATCGACTTACAGCCAGATCATCACACTGGCCGCTCTTCTCTCTGAAACGGTTACATTTATCGTCTGCAAAGCTATGTCGAGTGCTGCGGTATGCAGAGATACTAAATGCACCATAGTAGAACACAGAAGAAGCTTCTAAGTTGATGTAATAGCCAGTAAGAAGTAGTACAACTCAAGTTTTAGTTATCGATTATTGACTATTTAGCCGTCTTTCGTGCCTTGGACATAAGCTGTGACATTAAGATTTGCGCATGAATGGAGGACTAGCAGCTGCGTTGCACAGGCGAGAATGTGAAAAGTGTTGATAAGTAGTAAAAACCTGAGAAATCCGTCCGTTTCCTCATCTGTTATCAAATCGACTTAAAGCCAGAACGTTACATTGGCCGCTATTCTCTCTGTAACAGTTACATTTATCGTCTGCAAAGCTATGTCGCGTGCTGTGGTATGCGGAGACAATATAGGCACCATAGTAGAATACAGAAGAAGCTTCTAAGTTGATGTAATAGCCAGTAAGAAGTAGCACGATAACGTTTTAGATATCGATTATTGACTTTTTAGCTGGCTTTGGGGCCTTGAACATTAGCTACGGCATTAAGATTTTGCATCAAAGGAGGACTAGCGGCTGCGTTGCACGGGAGAATGTGAAAAGTGTTCATATGTAGTAAAAACCTGAGAAATCCGTTCGTTTTCGTCATTTCTTATCAAATCGACTTAAAGCCAGATCGTCACATTGGTCGCTCTTCTCTCTGAAACGGTTACATTTATCGTCTGCAAAGCTATGTCGCGTGCTGCGGTATGCGGAGACACTAACAGCACCATAGTAGAAATCAGATGAAACTCCTAAGTTGATGTAATAGCCAGTAAGAAGTAGTGCAATAACGTTTTAGATACCGATTATTGAATTTTTAGCTGGCTTTGGGGCCTTGGACATGAGCTAGGACCTTAAGATTTTGCATCAAAGGAGAACTAGCAGCTGCGTTGCACGGGAGAATGTGAAAAGTGTTCATGTGTAGTAAAAACCTGAGAAATCCGTCCGTTTTCGTCATTTCTTACCAAATCGACTTAAAGCAAGACCGTCACATTTGTCGCTCTTCTGTCTGTAACTGTTACATTTAACCATCTGCAAAGCTATATCGCGTGCTGCGGTATGTAGAGACACTAACAGTACCATAGTAGAACCCTGGTGAAACTTCTAAGTTGAAGTAATAGCCAGTAAGAAGTAGTGCAATAACGTTTTAGATATCGATTATTGACTTTTTAGCTGGCTTTGGGGTCTTGGACATGAGCTAGGGCCTTAAGATCTTGCATCAAAAGAGGACTAGCAGCTGCGTTGCACGGGAGAATGTGAAAAGTGTTCACATGTAGTACAAACCTGAGAAATCCGTCCGTTTTCGTCATTTCTTATCAAATCGACTTAAAGCCAGAACGTTACATTGGCCGCTCTTCTCTCTGAAACGGTACCATTTATCTCCTTTAAAGCTATGTCGCGTGCTGCGGTATGCCGAGACACTAACAGCACCATAGTAGAACACAGAAGAAGCTTCTAAGTTGATAACACTGCCAGTAAGAAGTAGTACAATAACGTTTTAGATATCGATTATTGATTTTTAGCTGGCTTTGGGGCCTTGAACATGAGCTACGGCCTTAAGATTTTGCATCAAAGGAGGACTAGCAGCTGCGTTGCACGGGAGAATGTGAAAAGTGTTCATATGTAGTAAAAACCTGAGAAAACCGTTCGTTTTCGTCATTTCTTATCAAATCGACTTACAGCAAGAT
The DNA here is from genome assembly GCF_023897955.1 of Schistocerca gregaria. Classification (NCBI taxonomy): domain Eukaryota; kingdom Metazoa; phylum Arthropoda; class Insecta; order Orthoptera; family Acrididae; genus Schistocerca; species Schistocerca gregaria. Next base: position 1,944,397 of record NW_026061773.1, read on the forward strand.
CGTCACATTGGTCGCTCTTCTCTCTGAAACTGTTACATTTATCATGTGCAAAGCTATGTCGCGTGCTGCGGTTTGCGGATACTCTAACAGCACCATCGTAGAACACAGATGAAACTTCTAAGTTGATGTAATAGCCAGTAAGAAGTAGTACAATAACGTTTTAATTATCGATTATTGACTTTTTAGCTGGCTTTGGGGTCTTGGACATGAGCTAGAACCTTAAGACTTTGCATCAAAGGAGGACTAGCAGCTGCGTTGCACGGGAGAATGTGAAAAGTGTTCATATGTTGTAAAAACCTGAGAAATCCGTCCGTTTTCGTCATTTCTTATCAAATCGACTTAAAGCCAGGACGTCACATTCTTCGCTCTTCTCTCTGAAACGGTTACATTTATCGTCTGCAAAGCTATATCGCGTGCTGCGGTATGCAGAGACACTAACAGTACCATAGTAGAACACTGATGAAACTTCTAAGTTGATGTAATAGGCACTAAGAAGTATTGCAATAACGTTTCAGATATCGATTATTGACTTCTTAGCTTGCTTTGGGGTCTTGGAAATGAGCTAGGACCTTAAGACTTTGCATCAAAGGAGGACTAGCAGCTGCGTTGCACGGGAGAATGTGAAAAGTGTTCATATGTAGTAAAAACCTGAAAAATCCGTCCGTTTTCGTCATTTCTTATCAAATCAAATTAAAGCCAGAACGTTACATTGGCCGCCCTTCTCTCTGAAACGGTACCATTTATCGCCTGCAAAGCTATGTCTCGTGCTGCGGTATGCCGAGACACTAACAGCACCATAGTAACGCAGAAGAAGCTTCTAAGTTGATGTAATAGCCAGTAAGAAGTAGTACAATAACGTTTTAGATATCGATTATTGACTTTTTAGCTGGCATTGGGGCCTTGGACATGAGCTAGGACCTTAAAATGTTGCATCAAAGAGGGACTAGATGCTCCGTTGCACGGGAGAATGTGAAAAGTATTCATATGCAGTACAAACCTGAGAAATCCGTCCGTTTTCGTAATTTCTTATCAAATCGACTTAAAGCCAGGACGTCACATTGGACGCTCTTCTCTCTGAAAAGGTTACATTACTCGTCTACAGAGCTATGTCGCGTGCTGCGGTATGCGGAGACACTAACAGCACCATAGTAGAACACAGATGAAATTTCTAAGTTGATGTAACAGCCAGTAAGAAGTAGTGCAATAACGTTTTAGATATCGATTATTGACTTTTTAGCTGGCTTTGGTGTCTAGGACATGAGCTAGGACCTTAAGACTTTGCATCAAAGGAGGACTAGCAGCTGCGTTGCACGGGAGAATGTGAAAAGTGTTCATATGTAGTAAAAACCTGAGACATCCGTCCGTTTTCGTCATTTTTCTTATCAAATCGACTTAAAGCCAGATCGTCACATTGGTCGCTCTTCTCTCTGAAACGGTTACATTTATCGTCTGCAAAGCTATGTCGCGTGCTGCGGTATGCGGAGAGACTAACAGCACCATAGTAGAAAACAGATGAAACTTCTAAGATGATGTAATAGCCAGTAAGAAGTAGGACAATAACGTTTTAGATTTCGATTATTGACTTTTTAGCTGGCTTTGGTGCCTTGGACGTGAGTTAGGACCTTAAGATTTTGCATCAATGGAGAACTAGCAGCTGTGTTGCACGGGAGAATGTGAAAAGTGTTCATATGTAGTAAAAACATGAGAAATCCGTCCGTTTTCGTCATTTCTTATCAAATCGACTTAAAGCCAGATCGTCACATTGGTCGCTCTTCTCTCTGAAACGGTTACATTTATCGTCTGCAAAGCTATGTCGCGTGCTGCGGTATGTGGAGACACTAACAGCACCATAGTAGAAGACTGATGAAACTTCTAAGTTGATGTAATAGCCAGTAAGAAGTAGTACAACAAAGTTTTAGATATCGATTATTGACTTTTTAGCTGGCTTTGGGGTCTTGGACATGAGCTAGGACCTTAAGACATTGCATCAAAGGAAGACTAACAGCTGTGTTCCACGGGAGAATGTGAAAAGTGTTCATGTGTAGTAAAAACCTGAGAAATCCGTCCGTTTTCGTCATTTCTTATCAAATCGACTTAAAGCCAGATCGTCACATTGGTCGCTCTTCTCTCTGAAACGGTTACATTTGTTACATTTATCGTCTGCAAAGCTATGTTGCGTGCTGCGGTATGCGGAGGGACTATCAGCACCATAGTAGAACACTTATGAAACTTCTAAGTTGATGTAATTCCCAGTAAGAAGTAGTATAATAACGTTTTAGATATCGATTATTGACTTTTTAGCTGGCATTGGGTTCTTGAACATGAGCTAGGACCTTAAGACCTTTCATCAAAGGAGGACTAGCAGCTGCGTTGCACGGGAGAATGTGAAAAGTGTTCATATGTAGTAAAAACCTGAGAAATTCGTCCGTTTTCGTCATTTCTCATCAAATCGACTTAAAGCCAGATCGTCTCATTGGTCACTCTTCTCTCTGAAACGGTTACATTTATCGTCTGTAAAGCTATGTCACATGCTGCGGTATGCGGAGACACTAACAGTACCATAGTAGAACACAGATGAAACTTCTAAGTTGATGTGATAGCCAGTAAAAAGTAGTACAATAACGTTTTATATATCGATTATTGACTTTTTATTTGGCTTTGGGGCCTTGGACATGACCTAGGACCTTAAGATATTGCATCAAAAAAGGACAAGCAGCTGCGTTGCACGGGAGAATGTGAAAAGTGTTCATATGTGGTAAAAACCTGAGAAATCCGTCCGTTTTCGTCATTTCTCATCAAATCGACTTAAAGCCAGATCGTCTCATTGGTCACTCTTCTCTCTGAAACGGTTACATTTATCGTCTGTAAAGCTATGTCACATGCTGCGGTATGCGGAGACACTAACAGAACCATAGTAGAAAACAGATGAAACTTCTAAGTTGATGTAATTGCCAGTAAGAAGTAGTACAATAACGTTATAGATACCGATTATTGACTTTTTAGCTGGCTTTGGGGTATTGGACATGAGCTAGGACATTAAGATTTTGCATCAATGGAGAACTAGCAGCTGCGTTGCACGGGAGAATGTGAAAAGTGTTCATTCGTAGTAAAAACCTGAGAAATCCGTCAGTTTTCGTCATTTCTTATCAAATCGACTTCAAGGCAGAACGTCACATTGGCCGCTCTTCTCTCTGAAACGGTTACATTTATCGTCTGCAAAGCTGTGTCGCGTGCTGCGGTATGCGGAGACACTAACAGTACCATAGTAGAACACAGATGAAACTTCTAAGTTGATGTGATAGCCAGTAAAAAGTAGTACAAAAACGTTTTATATATCGATTATTGACTTTTTATTTGGCTTTGGGGCCTTGGACATGAGCTAGGACCTTAAGATTTTGCATCAAAAAAGGACTAGCAGCTGCTTTGCACGGGAGAATGTGAAAAGTGTTCATATGTAGTAAAAACCTGAGAAATTCGTCCGTTTTCGTCATTTCTCATCAAATCGACTTAAAGCCAGATCGTCTCATTGGTCACTCTTCTCTCTGAAACGGTTACATTTATCGTCTGTAAAGCTATGTCACATGCTGCGGTATGCGGAGACACTAACAGCACCACAGTAGAAAACAGATGAAACTTCTAAGTTGATGTAATTGCCAGTAAGAAGTAGTACAATAACGTTATAGATACCGATTATTGACTTTTTAGCTGGCTTTGGGGTATTGGACATGAGCTAGGACCTTAAGATTTTGCATCAAAGGAGGACTAGCAGCTGCGTTGCACGGGAGAATGTGAAAAGTGTTCATATGTAGTAAAAACCTGAGAAATCCTTCAGTTTTCGTCATTTCTTATCAAATCGACTTAAAGCCAGATCGTCACATTGGTCGCTCTTCTCTCTGAAACGGTTACATTTATAGTCTGCAAAGCTATGTCGCGTACTGCGGTATGCATAGACACTAACAGCACCATAGTAGAAAACAGATGAAACTCCTAAGTTGATGTAATAGCCAGTAAGAAGTAGTACAATAACGTTATAGATACCGATTATTGACTTTTTAACTGGCTTTGGGGTCGTGGACATGAGCTAGGACCTTAAGATTTTGCATCCATAGAGAACTAGCAGCTGCGTTACACGGGAGAATGTGAAAAGTGTTCATGTGTAGTAAAAACCTGAGAAGTCCGTCCGTTTTCGTCATTTCTTATCAAATCGACTTAAAGCCAGATCGTCACATTGGTCGCTCTTCTCTCTGAAACGGTTACATTTATAGTCTGCAAAGCTATGTCGCGTGCTGCGGTATGCGGAGACACTAACAGCACCATAGTAGAACAATGATGAAACTGCTAAGTTGATGTAATAGCCAGTAAAAAGTAGTACAATAACGTTTTAGATATCGATTATTGACTTTTTAGCCGGCATTGGGGTCTTGGACATGAGCTAGGACCTTAAGGCGTTGCATCAAAGGAGGACTAGCAGCTGCGTTGCACGGGAGAATGTGAAAAGTGTTCATGTGTAGTAAAAACCTGAGAAATCCGTCCGTTTTTGTCATTTCTGATCAAATCGACTTAAAGCCAGATCGTCACATTGGTCGCTCTTCTCCCTGAAACGGTTACATTTATCGTCTGCAAAGCTATGTCGCGTGCTGCGATATGCGGAGACACTAACAGCACCATAGTAGAACACTGATGAAACTTCTAAGTTGATGTAATAGCCAGTAAGAAGTAGTACAATAACGTTTTAGATATCGATTATTGACTTTTTAGCTGGCTTTGGGGTCTTGGACATGAGCTAGGAACTTAAGACTTTGCATCAAAGGAGGACTAGCAGCTGCGTTGCACGGGAGAATGTGAAAAGTGTTCATATGTAGTAAAAACCTGAGAAATCCGTTCGTTTTGTTCATTTCTTATCAAATCGACTTAAAGCCAGATCGTCACATTGGTCGCTCTTCTGTCTGAAACGGTTACATTTATCGTCTGCAAAGCTATGTCGCGTGCTGCGGTATGCGGAGACACTAACAGCACCATAGTAGAACACAGATGAAACTTCTAAGTTGATGTAATAGGCAGTAAGAAGTAGTACAATGACGTTTTAGATATCGATTATTGAATTTTTGCTGGCTTTGGGGCCTTGGACATGAGCTAGGACCTTAAGATTTTGCATCAAAGGAGAACTAGCAGCTGCGTTGCACGGGAGAAAGTGAAAATTGTTCATATGTAGTAAAAACCTGAGAAATCCGTCCGTTTTCGTCATTTCTTATCAAATCGACTTAAAGCCAGATCGTCATATTGGTCGCTCTTCTCTCTGAAACGGTTACATTTATCGTCTGCAAAGCTATGTCGCGTGCTGCGGTATGCGGAGACACTAACAGCACCATAGTAGAACACTGATGAAACTTCTAAGTTGATGTATTAGCCAGTAAGAAGTAGTACAATAACGTTTTAGATATCGATTATTGACTTTTTAGCTGGCTTTGGGGTCTTAGACATGAGCTAGGACCTTAAGACATTGCATCAAAGGAGGGCTAGCAGCTGCGTTGCACGGGAGAATGTGAAAAGTGTTCATGTGTAGTAAAAACCTGAGAAATCCGTCCGTTTTCGTCATTTGTTATCGAGTCGACTTAATGTCAGATCGTCTCATTGGCCGCTCATATCTCTGAAACGGTTACATTTATCGTCTGCAAAGCTATGGCCCGTCCTGCGGTATGCGGAGACACTAAAAGCACCATAGTAGAACACAGAAGAAGCTTCTAAGTCGATGTAATAGCCAGTAAGAAGTAGTACAATTCAAGTTTTAGTTATCGATTTTTGACTTTTTAGTCGGCTATGTAATAGCCAGTAAAATGTAGTACACTTCAAGTTTTAATTATCGATTATTGAATTTTTAGCCTTATTTGTTGCCTTGGACATGACCTAGGACTTTAAGATTTTGCATGAAAGGAGGAATAGCAACCGCGTTGCACGGGAGAATGTGAAAAGTGTTCATATGTAGTAAAACCCTGAGAAATCCGTCCGTTTTCGTCATTTGTTATCGAATCGACTTAAAGCCAGATCGTCACATTGGTCACTCTTCTCTCTGAAACGGTTGTACTTATCGTCTGCAAAGCTATGTCGCGTGCTGCGGTATGCGGAGACAGTAAAAGCACTATAGTAGAACCCAGATGAAGCTTCTAAGTTCATGTAATAGCCAGTAAGAAGTAGTACAATTCAAGTTTTAGGTATCGATTATTGACTTTTTAGCCGGTTTTGGTGTATTGGACATGAGCTAGGACCTTAAGATTTTGCATGAAAGGAGGACTAGCAGCCGCGCTACACGGACGAATGTGAAAAGTGTTCATATGTAGTAAAAACCTGAAAATCCGTCCGTTTTCGTCATTTGTTATCGAATCGACTTAAAGCCAGATCGTCACATTATCCGCTCTTCTCTCTGAAACGATTACATTTATCGTCTGCAAAGCTATGTCGCGTGCTACGTTATCCGGAGACACTAAAAGCATCATAGTAAAACACAGATGAACCTTCTAAGTTGATGTAATAGCCAGTAAAAAGTAGTACTATTCAAGTTTTTGTTATCGATTATTGACGTTTTACCAATCTTAGGTGCTTGGACATGAGCTAGGACTTTAAGATTTGGCATGAAGGGAAGTCCAGTGGCCGCGTTGCAGGGGAGAAAGTGACAAGTGTTCATATGTAGTAAAAATCTGAGAAATTCGTCCGTTTTCGTCATTTGTTATCGAATCGACTTAAATCCAGATCGACACATTGGCCGCTCTTCTCTCTGAAACGATTACATTTATCGTCTGCAAAGCTATGTCCGGTGCTGCGGTATGCGGAGACACTAAAAGCACCATAATACAATACAGATGAACCTTCTAAGTTAATGTAATAGCCAGTAAGAGGTAGTACAATTCAAGTTTTAGTTATAGATTATTGAATTTTTAGTCGGCTTTGGTGCCTTTGACATGAAATAGGACCTTAAGATTTTGCATGAAATTCAGGACTAGCAACCGCGTTGCACAGGGGAATGTGAAAAGTTTTCATATGTAGTAAAAACCTGAAAAATTGTCCGTTTTCGTCACTTCTTATCGTAACGAATTAAAGCCATATCGTCATATTAGCCGCTCTTCTCTCATAAACGGTTGCATTTATCGTCTGCAAAGCTCTGTCGCGTGCTGCGGTATACGGAGACACTAAAAGCAGCATTGCAGAGCACAGATGAAGCCTCTAAGTTGATGTAATAGCCAGTAAGAAGTAGTACAATTCAAGTTTTAGTTATCGATTACTGACTTTTTACCATTCTTTGGTGCTTCGACATGAGCTAGGAAATTAAGATTTTGCATGAAGGGAAGACTAGTGGAAGCGTTGCAGGGGGGAATGTGAAAAGTGTTCATATGTAGTAAAAATCTGAGAAATTCTTCCGTTTTCGTCATATGTTATGGAATCGACTTAAAGCCAGATCGTCACATTGGCCGCTCTTCCCTCTGAAACGAATACATTTATCGTCTGCAAAGCTATGTCGCCTGCTACGTTATCCGGAGACACTAAAAGCACCATAGTAGAACACAGATTAAGCTTCTAAGTTGATGTAATAGCCAGTAAGAAGTAGTACAATTCAAGTTTTAGGTATCGATTATTGACTTTTTAGCTGGCTTTTCTGCCTTGGACATGAGCTAGGACTTTATGATTCTGCATGAAAGGAGGACTAGCAGCCGAGTTGCATTGGAGAATGTGAAAAGTGTTCATATGTAGTAAAAACCTGAGAAATCCGTCCGTTTTCGTCATTTGTTATCGAATCGACTTAAAGCCAGATCGTCACATTGGCCGCTCTTCTCTCTGAAACGGTTACATTTGTCTTCTGCAAAGCTATGTTGCGTCCTGGGGTATGCGGCGACACTACAAGCACCATAGTAGAACACAGATGAAGCTTCTAAGTTGATGTAAAAGACAGTAAGAAGTCATACAATGCAAGTTTTAGTTATCGATTATTGACTTTTTAGACGGCTTTGGTGCCTTGGATATGGGCTACGTCTATACGATTTTGCAGGAAAGGAGGACTAACAGCCGCGTTGCACGGGCGAATGTGAAAAGTGTTCATATGTAGTAAAAACCTGAGAAATCCGTCTGTTTTCGCCATTTGTTATCGAATCGACTTAAAGCCACATCGTCACATTGGCCGGTCTTCTCTCTGAAACGGTTGCATTTATCGTCTGCAAAGCTCTGTCGCGTGCTGCGGTATACGGAGACACTAAAAGCACCATAGTAGAACACAGATAAAGCTTCTAAGTTGATATAATAGCCAGTAAGAAGTAGTACAATTCAAGATTTAGTTATCGATTATTGACTTTTTAGCTGGCTTTGGTGCCTTTGACATGAGGTAGGACTATACGACTTTGGATGAAAGGAGGACTAGCAGCCGCGTTGCACGAGCGAATGTGAAAAGTGTTCATATGTAGTAAAAACCTGAGAAATCTGTCCGTTTTCGTCATTTGTTATCGAATCGACTTAAAGCCAGATCGATACATTGGGCGCTGTTCTCTCTGAAACGGTTACATTTATCGTCTGCAAAGCAATGTCTCGTGTTGCGGTATCCGGAGATACTAATAGCACCATAGTAGAACACAGATGAAACTTATAAGCTGATGTTATAGCCAGTAAGAAGTAGTACAATTCAGGTTTTAGTTATCGATTATTGACTTTTTAGCAGGCTTTGGTGCCTTGGACAATTGCTAGGACCTTCGGATTTTGCATGAAAGGAGGACTAGCAGCCGCGGTCCTCGGGCGAAAAAGTGTTCATATGTAGTAAGAAACTGAGAAATCCGTCTGTTTTCGTCATTTGTTATCGAATCGACTTAACACCAGATCGTCTTTTGGCCGCTCTTCTCTCTGAAACGGCTACATTTATCGTCTGCAAAGATATGTCGCGTGCTGTGGTATGCAGCGACACTAAAAGCACCATAGAAGAATACAGATCAAACTTCTAAGTTTATGTAATAGCCAGTAAGAAGTAGTAGAATTGAAGTTTTAGCTATCGATTATTGACTTTTTACCCTTCTTTGGCGCTTGGACATGAGTTAGGGCCTTAAGATATTTCATGAAGGGAAGGCTAGTGGCCACGATGCACGGGAGAATGTGAAAAGTGTTCATATGTAGTAAAAATGTGAGAAATTCGTCCGTTTTCGTCATTTGTTATCGAATCGACTGAAATCCAGATCGACACATTTGCCGCTCTTCTCTCTGGAACGATTACATTTATCGTCTGCAAAGCTATGTCGCGTGCTGCGGTATGCGGAGACACTAAAACCATAATAGTAGTACACAGATGAAGCCTCTAAGTTGATGTAATAGCCAGTAAGAAGTAGTAGATTTCAAGTTTTCGTTATCGATTATTACTTTTTAGCCGGCTTTGGTGCAATTGACATGAGCTATGACCTTAAGATTTTGTATGAAAGGAGGACTAGCAGCCGCGTTGCACGAGCGAATGTGAAAAGTGTTCATATGTAGTAAGAATCTGAGAAATCCGTCCGTTTTCGTCATTTGTTATTGATTCGACTTAAATCCAGATCGACACATTGGCCGCTCTTCTCTCTGAAAGGATTACATTTATCGTCTGCAAAGCTATGTCGCGTGCTACGTTATCCGGAGACACTAAAAGCATCAGAGTAAAACACAGATGAACCTTCTAAGTTGATGTAATAGCCAGTAAGAAGTAGTACTATACAAGTTTTTGTTATCGATTATTGACTTTTTACCATTCATTGGTGCTTCGACATGAGCTAGGAAGTTAAGATTTTGCATGAAGGGAAGTCTAGTGGCCGCGTTACAGGGGAGAATGTGAAAAGTGTTCATATGTAGCAAAAAACTGAAAAATTTGTCCGTTTTCGTCATTTGTTATCGTATCGAATTAAAGCCATATCGTCAAATTAGCCGCACTTCTCTCATAAACGGTTACATTTATCGTCTGCAAAGCTATGACGCGTGCTGCGGTATACGGAGACACTAAAAGCACCATAGCAGAACACAGATAAAGCTTCTAAGTTGATGTAATAGCCAGTAAGAAGTAGTACAATTCAAGATTTAGTTATCGATTATTGACTTTTTAGCCGGCTTTGGTGCCTTTCACATGAGCTAGGACCTTAAGATTTTGCATGAAAGGAAGACTAGCAGCCACGTTGCAAGGGACAATGTGAAAAGTGTTCATATGTAGTAAAAACCTGAGAAATCCGTCCGTTTTCGTCATTTGTTATCGAATCGACTTAAATCCAGATCGTAACACTGGCCGGTCTTCTCTCTGAAACGGTTACATTTATCGTCTGCAAAGATATGTCTCGTGTTGCGGAATGCGGAGACACTAAATGCACCATAGTAGAACACAGATGAAGCTTCTACGTTGATGTAATAGCCAGTAAGAAGTCATACAATGCAAGTTTTAGTTGTCGATTACTGACTTTTTAGCCGGCTTTGGTGCCTTGGACATGAGCTACGACTCTACGATTTTGCATGAAAGGAGGACTAGCAGCCGCGTTAACGGGAGAATGTGAAAAGTTTTCATATGTAGTAAAACCTGACAAATCCGTCCGTGTTCGTCAATTGTTATCGAATCGACTTAAAGCCAGATCGTCACAGTGGCCGCTCTTCCCTCTGAAACGGTTGTACTTATCGTCTGCAAAGCTATGTCGCATTTACATTTACCCACAGCAAACCTATGTCGCTGGGTGCGGTATGCGGAGACACTAAAAGCACCATAGTAGAACACAGTAGAAGCTTCTAAGTTGATGTAATATGTAGTAAGAAGTAGTACAATTCAAGTTTTAGTTTTCGATTATTGACTTTTTAGCCGGATTTGGTGCCTTGGGCATGAGCTAGGGCCTTAAGATTTTGCATGAAAGGACGACTAGCAGCCGCATTGCACGGGACAATGTGAAAAGTGTTCATATGTAGTAAAAACCTCAGATATCCGTCCGTGTTCGTCATTTGTTATCGTATCGACTTATAGCGAGATCGTCACATTGCCCGCTCTTCTCACTGAAACGGTTTTATCTGTCGTCTGCAAAGCTATGTCGCTGGGTGCAGTATGCATAGACACTTAAGGCACCATAGTACAACACAGAAGAAGCTTCTAAGTTAATGTAATAGCCCGTAAGAAGTAGTACAATTCAAGTTTTCGTTATCGATTATTCACTTTTTAGCCTGCTTTGATGTCTTGTACATGAGCTAGGACCTTAAGTTTTTGCATGAAAGGAGGACTATTAGCCGCGTTGCACGGGACAATGTAAAAAGTGTTCATATGTAGTAAAAACCTGAGAAATCCGGCCCTTTTCGTCATTTGTTATCGAATCGACTTAAAGCCAGATCGTCACATTGGCCGCTCTTCTCCCGGAAACGATTACAATTATCATCTGCAAAGCTATGTCGCATGCTGCGGTATGCGGAGACACTAAAAGCACCATAGTAGAACACAGATGAAGCTTCTAAGTTGATGTAATAGCCAGTAAGAACTACTGCACTTCAAGTTTTAGTTTTCGATTATTGACCTTTTAGACTTTTTTGGTGCCTTGGACATGAGCTAGGACCTTAAGATTTTGCATGAAAGGAGGACTAGCAGCCGTGTTGCACGGGAGAATGTGAAAAGTATTCATATGTAGTAAATACCTAAGATATTCGCCTGTGTTCGTCATTTGTTATCAAATCGACTTTAAGCCAGATCCTCACATTAGCCGCTCTTCTCTCTGAAAGGATTACATTTATCGTCTGCAAAGCTATGTCGCGTGCTACGTTATCCGGAGACACTAAAAGCATCAGAGTAAAACACAGATGAACCTTCTAAGTTGATGTAATAGCCAGTAAGAAGTAGTACTATACAAGTTTTTGTTATCGATTATTGACTTTTTACCATTCATTGGTGCTTCGACATGAGCTAGGAAGTTAAGATTTTGCATGAAGGGAAGTCTAGTGGCCGCGTTACAGGGGAGAATGTGAAAAGTGTTCATATGTAGCAAAAAACTGAAAAATTTGTCCGTTTTCGTCATTTGTTATCGTATCGAATTAAAGCCATATCGTCAAATTAGCCGCACTTCTCTCATAAACGGTTACATTTATCGTCTGCAAAGCTATGACGCGTGCTGCGGTATACGGAGACACTAAAAGCACCATAGCAGAACACAGATAAAGCTTCTAAGTTGATGTAATAGCCAGTAAGAAGTAGTACAATTCAAGATTTAGTTATCGATTATTGACTTTTTAGCCGGCTTTGGTGCCTTTCACATGAGCTAGGACCTTAAGATTTTGCATGAAAGGAGGACTAGCAGCCGTGTTGCACGGGAGAATGTGAAAAGTATTCATATGTAGTAAATACCTAAGATATTCGCCTGTGTTCGTCATTTGTTATCAAATCGACTTTAAGCCAGATCCTCACATTAGCCGCTCTTCTCTCTGAAACGGTTACATTTATCGTCTGCAAAGCTATGTCGCATGCTGCGGTATGCGGAGACACTAAAAGCACCATAGTAGAACACAGATGAAGCTTCTAAGTTGATGTAATAGCCAGTAAGAACTACTGCACTTCAAGTTTTAGTTTTCGATTATTCACCTTTTAGACTTTTTTGGTGCCTTGGACATGAGCTAGGACCTTAAGATTTTGCACGAAAGGACGACTAGCAGCCGCATTGCACGGGACAATGTGAAAAGTGTTCATATGTAGTAAAAACCTCAGAAGTCCGTCCGTGTTCGTCATTTGTTATCGAATCGACTTATAGCGAGATCGTCACATTGCCCGCTCTTCTCACTGAAACGGTTTTATCTGTCGTCTGCAAAGCTATGTCGCTGGGTGCAGTATGCATTGACACTTAAGGCACCATAGTACAACACAGAAGAAACTTCTAAGTTAATGTAATAGCCCACAAGAAGTTGTACAATTCAAAGTTTTCGTTATCGATTATTCACTTTTTAGCCGGCTTTGGTGAGTTGTACATGAGCTAGGACCTTAAGATTTTGCATGAAAGGAGGACTATTACCCGCGTTGCACGGGAGAATGTAAAAAGTGTTCATATGTAGTAAAAACCTGAGAAATCCGTATATTTTCGTCATTTGTTATCGAATCGACTTAAAGACACATCGTCACATTTAACGCTCTTCTCTCTGAAACGGTTACATTTATCGTCTGCAAAGCTATGTCACTTATTGCTGTATGCGGTGAGGCTAAAAGCAAACATAATAGAACACAGAAGAAACTTCTAAGTTGAAGTAATAGCCAGTAAGAAGCAGTACAATTCAAGTATTGGTTATCAATTATTGATTTTTAGCCGGCTTTGGTTCCTTGGACATGAGGTGGAATCATAAGATTTTGCATGAAAGGAGGACTAGCAGCCGCGTTGCACGGGAGAATGTGAAAAGGGTTCATATGTATTGAAAACCTGAGAAATCCGTATGTTTTCTTCAATTGTTATCGAAACGACCTAATGCCAGGTCGTTACATTGGCCGCTCTTTCCTCTGAAACCGTTATATTTATCGTCTCCAAAGATAGGTCGCGAGCTATGTAATGCTATACTAGAACACAGATGAAGCTTCTAAGTTGATGTCATAGCCAGTAAGAAGTAGTGCAATTCAAGTATTCGTTATCGATTATTCACTTTTCAACCGGCTTTGGTGCCTTGTACAGCAGCTAGGACATTAAGATTTTGCATGAAAGGAGGACTATCAGCCGCGTTGCACGGGAGAATGTGAAAAGTGTTCATATGTAGTAAAAACCTGAGAAATCCGTCCGTTTTCGTAATTTGTTATCGAATCGACTTAAAGCCAGGACGTACATTGGCCGCTCTTCTCTCTGAAACGGTTATATTTACCGTCTGCAAAGCTATGACGCGTGCTGCGGTATGCGGAGACACTAAAAGCACCATAGTAGAATACAGGAGAAGCTTCTAAGTTGATGTAAGAGCCAGTAAGAAACAGTAAAATTCAAGTTTTAGTTATCGATTATTGACCATTTAATTTTCTTTGGTGCTTTGGAAATGAGCTAGGACTTTACAATTTTGCATGTAGGGAAGTGTAAGAGCCGCTTCGCACGGGATAATGTGAAAAATGTTCATATATACTAAAAACATGAGAAATCCCTCCGTTTTCGTCATTTGTTATCGAATCGACTTAAAGCCAGATAGTCACATTGGGGGCTCTTCTCTCTGAAACGGTTATATTTACCGTCCACAAAGCTATGTCGCGTTCTGCGGTATGCGGAGACACTAAAAGCACCATAGTAGAACACTGAACAATCTCCTAAGTTTATGTAATAGCCAGTAAGAAGTAGTACAATTCACGTTTTAGCTATCGATTATTGACTTTTTAGCCGGCTTTGGTGCCTTGGGCATGAGCTAGGACCTTAAGATTTTGTGTGAAAGGAGGACTATCAGCCGCGTTACACGGGTGAATGTGAAAAGTGTTCATATGTAGTGAAAACCTGAGAAATCCGACCTTGTTCGTCAATTCTTATCGAATCGACTTAAAGCCAGGACGTACATTGGCCGCTCTTCCCTCTGAAACGGTATTATTTATCGTCTGCAATGCTATGTCGCTGGGTGCAGTATGCATAGACACTTAAAGCAGCATAGTACAACACAGAAGAAGCTTCTAAGTTAATGTAATAGCCCGGAAGAAGTAGTACGATTCAAGTTTTCGTTATCGATTATTCACTTTTTAGCCTGCTTTGTTGCCTTGTACATGAGCTACGACCTTAAGTTTTTGCATGAAAGGAGGACTAGCAGCCGAGTTGCACGGGAGAATGTGAAAAGTGTTCATATGTAGTAAAAACCTGAGAAGTCCGTCCGTTTTCGTCATTGTTATCAAATCGACTTAAAGCCAGATCGTCACATTGGCCGCTCTTCCCTCTGAAACGGTTACATTTACCGTCTGCAAAGCTGTGTCGCGTGCTGCGGTATGCGGAGATACTAAAAGCACCATAGTAGAACACTGAAAAAACTAATAAATTTATGTAATAGCCAGTAAGGTGTAGTGCAATTCACGTTTTAGCTATCGATCATTGACTTTGTAGCCGGCTTTGGTGCCTTGGGCATGAGCTAGGACCTTACGATTTTGCGTGAAAGGAGGACTAGCAGCCGCGTTACTAGGGTGAATGTGAAAAGTGTTCATATGTAGTGAAAACCTGAGAAATCCGTATGTTTTCGTCAATTGTTGTCGAATCGACTTAAAGCCAGATCGTCACATTGGTCGCTCTTCCCTCTGAAACGGTTATATTATTCGTCTGCAATGCTATGTCGCTGGGTGCAGTATGCATAGACACTTAAAGCACCATAGTACAACACAGAAGAAGCTTCTAAGTTAATGTAATAGCCCGTAAGAAGTAGTACAATTCAAGTTTTCGATATCGATTATTCACTATTTAGCCTGCTTTGATGCCTTGTACATGAGCTAGGACCTTAAGTTTTTGCATGAAAGGAGGACTATTAGCCGCGTTGCACGGGACAATGTAAAAAGTGTTCATATGTAGTAAAAACCTGAGAAATCCGGCCCTTTTCGTCATTTGTTATCGAATCGACTTAAAGCCAGATCGTCACATTGGCCGCTCTTCTCCCTGAAACGATTACAATTATCATCTGCAAAGCTATGTCGCACGCTGCGGTATGCGGAGACACTAAAAGCACCATAGTAGAACACAGATGAAGCTTCTAAGTTGATGTAATAGCCAGTAAGAAGTACTGCACTTCAAGTTTTAGTTTTCGATTATTGACCTTTTAGATTTTTTGGTGCCTTGGACATGAGCTAGGACCTTAAGATTTTGCATGAAAGGAGGACTAGCAGCCGTGTTGCACGGGAGAATGTGAAAAGTGTTCATATGTAGTAAAAACCTGAGAAATACGTCCGTTTTCGTCATTTGTTATCGAATCGACTTAAAGTCAGATCATCACATTGGCCGCTCATCTGTCTGAAACGGTTACATTTATCGTCTGCAAAGCTATGTCGCATGCTGCGGTATGCGGAGACACTAAAAGCACCATAGTGGATCACAGATGAAGCATCTACGTTGATCTAATAGCCAGTAAGAAGTAGTACAATTCAAGTTTTAGGTATCGATTATTGACTTTTTAGCTGGCTTTGGTGCCTTGGACATGAGCTAGGACCTTAAGATTCTGCATGAAAGAAGGACTAGCAGCCAAGTTGCACGGGAGAATGTGAAAAGTGTTCACACGTAGTAAAAACCTGAGGAACCCGTCCATTTTCGTCATTTGTTATCGAATCGACTTAAAGCCAGATCGTCACATTGGCCGATCCTCTCTCTGAGACGGTTGTACTTATCGTCTGCAAAGCTATGTCGCGTGCTGCGGTATACGGAGACACTAAAAGCACCATAGTAGAACACAGATGAAGCTTCCTAGTTGTTGTAATAGCCAGTAAGAAGTAGTACAATTCAAGTTTTAGTTAACGATTATTGACTTTTTAGCTGGCTTTGGTGCCTTGGACATGAGGTAGAATCTTAAGATTCTGCATGAAAGGAGGACTAGCAGCCGAGTTGCAGGGTAGAATGTGAAAAGTGTTTATATGTAGTAAAAACGTGAGAAATCCGTTACTTTTCGTCATTTGTTATCGAATCGACTTAAAGCCAGATCGTCACATTGGCCGCCCTTCTGTCTGAAACGGTTACATTTATCGTCTGCAAAGCTATGTCGCATGGTGCGGTATGCGCAGACACTAAAAGCACCATAGTGGATCACAGATGAAGCATCTAAGTTGATGTAATAGCCAGTAAGAAGTAGTACAATTCAAGTTTTAGGTATCGATTATTGACTTATTTGCTGGCTTTGGTGCCTTGGACATGAGCTAGGACCTTAAGATTCTGCATTAAAGGAGGACTAGCAGCCGCGTTGCACGGGGAGAATGTGAAAAGTGTTTATACGTAGTAGAAACCTGAGAAATCCGTCCGTTTTCGTAATTTATTATCGAATCGACTTAAAGCCAGATCGTCACATTGGCCGCTCTTGTCTCTGAAACGGTTACATTTATCGTCTGCAAAGCTATGTCGCGTTCTGCGGTATTTGGAGACACTAAAAGCACCATAGTAGAACACAGATGAAGCTTCTAAGTTGATGTAATAGCCAGTAAGAAGTAGTACAATTCAAGTTTTAAGTATCGATTATTGACTTTTTAGCTGGCTTTGGTGATTTGGACATGAGATAGGACCTTAAGATTCTGCATGAAAGGAGGACAAGCAGCCGAGTTGCATGGGAGAATGTGAAAAGTGTTCATATGTAGTAAATACCTGAGAAATCCGTCCGTTTTCGTCATTTGTTATCGAATCGACTTAAAGCCAGATCGTCACATTGGCCGCTGTTCCCTCTGAAACGGTTGTACTTATCGTTTGCAAAGCTATGTCGCGTGCTGCGGTATGCGGAGACATAAAAGGCACCATAGTGGACACACAGATGAAGCTTCTAAGTTGATGTAATAGCCAGTAAGAATTAGTACAATTCAAGATTTACGTATCGTTTATTGACTTTTTTGCTGGCTTTGGTGCCCTGGACATGAGCTAGGACCTTAAGATTCTGCATGAAAGGAGGACTAGCAGCCGAGTTGTATGGGACAATGTGAAAAGTGTTCATATGTAGTAAAAACCTGAGAAATCCGTCCGTTTTCGTCATTTGTTATCGAATCGACTTGAAGCAAGATCGTCACATTGGCCGCTCTTCTCTCTGAAACGGTTGTACTTATCGTCTGCAAAGCTATGTCGCGTGCTGCGGTATGCGGAGACACTAAAAGCACCATACTGGATCACAGATGAAGCATCTACGTTGATGTAATAGCCAGTAGGAAGTAGTACAATTCAAGTTTTAGGTATTGATTATTGACTTTTTACCCTTCTTTGGTGCCTTGGACATGAGTTAGGTACTTAAGATTTTGCATGAAAGGAGGACTAGTAGCCGCGATGCGCAGGAGAATGTGAAAAGTGTTCATACGTAGTAAAAACCTGAGAAATCCGTCCGTTTTCGTCATTTGTTATCGAATCGACTTAAAGCCAGATCGTCACATTGGCCGCTCTTCTGTCTGAAACGGTTACATTTATCGTCTGCAAAGCTATGTCGCATGCTGCGGTATGCGGAGACACTAAAAGCACCATAGTGGATCACAGATGAAGCATCTACGTTGATGTAATAGCCATTAAGAAGTAGTACAATTCAAGTTTTAAGTATCGATTATTGACTTTTTAGCTGGCTTTGGTGCCTTGGACATGAGCTAGGACCTTAAGATTCTGCATGAAAGAAGGACTAGCAGCCGAGTTGCACGGGAGAATGTGAAAAGTGTTCACACGTAGTAAAAACCTGAGGAACCCGTCCATTTTCGTCATTTGTTATCGAATCGACTTAAAGTCAGATCATCACATTGGCCGCTCATCTGTCTGAAACGGTTACATTTATCGTCTGCAAAGCTATGTCGCATGCTGCGGTATGCGGAGACACTAAAAGCACCATAGTGGATCACAGATGAAGCATCTACGTTGATCTAATAGCCAGTAAGAAGTAGTACAATTCAAGTTTTAGGTATCGATTATTGACTTTTTAGCTGGCTTTGGTGCCTTGGACATGAGCTAGGACCTTAAGATTCTGCAAGAAAGAAGGACTAGCAGCCGAGTTGCACGGGAGAATGTGAAAAGTGTTCACACGTAGTAAAAACCTGAGGAACCCGTCCATTTTCGTCATTTGTTATCGAATCGACTTAAAGCCAGATCGTCACATTGGCCGATCTTCTCTCTGAGACGGTTGTACTTATCGTCTGCAAAGCTATGTCGCGTGCTGCGGTATACGGAGACACTAAAAGCACCATAGTAGAACACAGATGAAGCTTCCTAGTTGTTGTAATAGCCAGTAAGAAGTAGTACAATTCAAGTTTTAGTTAACGATTATTGTCTTTTTTGCTGGCTTTGGTGCCTTGGACATGAGGTAGAATCTTAAGATTCTGCATGAAAGGAGGACTAGCAGCCGAGTTGCAGGGTAGAATGTGAAAAGTGTTTATATGTAGTAAAAACGTGAGAAATCCGTTACTTTTCGTCATTTGTTATCGAATCGACTTAAAGCCAGATCGTCACATTGGCCGCCCTTCTGTCTGAAACGGTTACATTTATCGTCTGCAAAGCTATGTCGCATGGTGCGGTATGCGCAGACACTAAAAGCACCATAGTGGATCACAGATGAAGCATCTAAGTTGATGTAATAGCCAGTAAGAAGTAGTACAATTCAAGTTTTAGGTATCGATTATTGACTTATTTGCTGGCTTTGGTGCCTTGGACATGAGCTAGGACCTTAAGATTCTGCATTAAAGGAGGACTAGCAGCCGCGTTGCACGGGAGAATGTGAAAAGTGTTTATACGTAGTAGAAACCTGAGAAATCCGTCCGTTTTCGTAATTTATTATCGAATCGACTTAAAGCCAGATCGTCACATTGGCCGCTCTTGTCTCTGAAACGGTTACATTTATCGTCTGCAAAGCTATGTCGCGTTCTGCGGTATGCGGAGACACTAAAAGCACCATAGTAGAACACAGATGAAGCTTCTAAGTTGATGTAATAGCCAGTAAGAAGTAGTACAATTCAAGTTTTAGGTATCGATTATTGACTTTTTAGCTGGCTTTGGTGATTTGGACATGAGCTAGGACCTTAAGATTCTGCATGAAAGGAAGACAAGCAGCCGAGTTGCATGGGAGAATGTGAAAAGTGTTCATATGTAGTAAATACCTGAGAAATTCGTCCGTTTTCGTCATTTGTTATCGAATCGACTTAAGGCCAGATCGTCACATTGGCCGCTGTTCCCTCTGAAACGGTTGTACTTATCGTTTGCAAAGCTATGTCGCGTGCTGCGGTATGCGGAGACACAAAAGGCACCATAGTGGACACACAGATGAAGCTTCTAAGTTGATGTAATAGCCAGTAAGAAGTAGTACAATTCAAGATTTACGTATCGATTATTGACTTTTTTGCTGGCTTTGGTGCCTTGGACATGAGCTAGGACCTTAAGATTCTGCATGAAAGGAGGACTAGCAGCCGAGTTGTATGGGACAATGTGAAAAGTGTTTATATGTAGTAAAAACCTGAGAAATCCGTCCGTTTTCGTCATTTGTTATCGAATCGACTTGAAGCAAGATCGTCACATTGGCCGCTCTTCTCTCTGAAACGGTTGTACTTATCGTCTGCAAAGCTATGTCGCGTGCTGCGGTATGCGGAGACACTAAAAGCACCATACTGGATCACAGATGAAGCATCTACGTTGATGTAATAGCCAGTAGGAAGTAGTACAATGCAAGTTTTAGGTATTGATTATTGACTTTTTACCCTTCTTTGGTGCCTTGGACATGAGTTAGGTACTTAAGATTTTGCATGAAAGGAGGACTAGTAGCCGCGATGCGCAGGAGAATGTGAAAAGTGTTCATACGTAGTAAAAACCTGAGAAATCCGTCCGTTTTCGTCATTTGTTATCGAATCGACTTAAAGCCAGATCGTCACATTGGCCGCTCTTCTGTCTGAAACGGTTACATTTATCGTCTGCAAAGCTATGTCGCATGGTGCGGTATGCGGAGACACTAAAAGCACCATAGTAGAACACAGATGAAGCTTCTAAGTTGATGTAATAGCCAGTAAGAAGTAGTACAATTCAAGTTTTAAGTATCGATTATTGACTTTTTAGCTGGCTTTGGTGCCTTGGACATGAGCTAGGACCTTAAGATTCTGCATGAAAGGAGGAGTAGCAGCCGAGTTGTACGGGAGAATGTGAAAAGTGTTCACACGTTGTAAAAACCTGAGGAACCCGTCCATTTTCGTCATTTGTTATCGAATCGACTTAAAGCCAGATCGTCACATTGGCCGATCTTCTCTCTGAAACGGTTGTACTTATCGTCTGCAAAGCTATGTCGCGTGCTGCGGTATACGGAGACACTAAAAGCACCATAGTAGAACACAGATGAAGCTTCCTAGTTGATGTAATAGCCAGTAAGAAGTACTACAATTCAAGTTTTAGTTATCGATTATTGACTTTTTAGCTGGCTTTGGTGCCTTTGACATGAGGTAAGACCTTAAGATTTTGCATGAAAGGAGGAGTAGCAGCCGAGTTGCACGGGAGAATGTGAAAAGTGTTCATATGTAGTAAAAACGTGAGAAATCCGTTACTTTTCGTCATTTGTTATCGAATCGACTTAAAGCCAGATCGACACATTGGCCGCCCTTCTGTCTGAAACGGTTACATTTATCGTCTGCAAAGCTATGTCGCATGGTGCGGTATGCGGAGACACTAAAAGCACCATAGTAGAACACAGATGAAGCTTCTAAGTTGATGTAATAGCCAGTAAGAAGTAGTACAATTCAAGGTTTAGGTATCGATTATTGACTTTTTAGCTGGCTTTGGTGACTTGGACATGAGCTAGGACCTTACGATTCTGCATGAAAGGAGGACTAGCAGCCGAGTTGCAAGGGAGAATGTGAAAAGTGTTCATATGTAGTAAAAACCTGAGAAATCCGTCCGTTTTCGTAATTTGTTATGGAATCGACTTAAAGCCAGATCGCCACATTGGCCGCGATTCTCTCTGAAACGGTTGTACTTATCGTCTGCAAAGCTATGTCGCGTGCTGCGGTATGCGTAGACACTAAAAGCATCATAGTAGAACACAGATGAAGCTTCTAAGTTGATGTAATAGCCAGTAAGAAGTAGTACAATTCAAGATTTACCTATCGATTAATGACTTTTTTGCTGGCTTTTGTGCCTTGGACATGAGCTAGGACCTTAAGATTCTGCATGAAAGGAGGAGTAGCAGCCGAGTTGTATGGGACAATGTGAAAAGTGTTCATATGTAGTAAAAACCAGAGAAATCCGTCCGTTTTCGTCATTTGTTATCGAATCGACTTGAAGCAAGATCGTCACATTGGCCGCTCTTCTATCTGAAACGGTTGTACTTATCGTCTGCAAAGCTATGTCGCGTGCTGCGGTATGCGGAGACACTAAAAGCACTATAGTAGAACACAGATGAAGCTTCTAAGTTGATGTAATAGCCAGTAAGAAGTAGTACACTTCAAGTTTTAGGTATCGATTATTGACTTTTTAGCAGGCTTTGGTGCCTTGGACATGAGCTACGTCCTTAAGATTCTGCATGAAAGGAGGACTAGCAGCCGCGTTGCATGGGAGTATGTGAAAAGTGTTCATATGTAGTAAAAACCTGAGATATCCGTCCATTTTCGTCATTTGTTATCGAATCGACTTATAGCCAGATCGTCACATTGGCCACTCTTCTCTCTGAAACGGTTATACTTATCGTCTGCAAAGCTATGTCGCGTGCTGCGGTATGCGAAGACACTAAAATCACCATAGTGGACACACAGATGAAGCTTCTAAGTTGATGTAATAGCCAGTAAGAAGTAGTACAATTCAAGTTTTAGGTTATGGATTATTGACTTTTTAGCAATCTTTGGTGCCTTGGAAATGAGCTAGGACATTAAGATTCTGCATGAAAGGAGGACTAGCAGCCGCGTTGCATGGGAGTATGTGACAAGTGTTCATATGTAGTAAAAACCTGAGAAATCCGTCCGTTTTCGTCATTTGTTATCGAATAAACTTAAAGCCAGATCTTCACATTGGCCGCTCTTCTCTCTGAAACGGTTGTACTTAACGTCTGCAAAGCTATGTCGCGTGCTGCGGTATGCGGTGACACTAAAAGCACCATAGTAGAACACAGACGAAACTTCTAAGTTGATGTAATAGCCAGTAAGAAGTAGTACAATTCAAGTTTTAGGTATCGTTATTGACTTTTTAGCTGGCTTTGGTGCCTTGGACATGAGCTAGGACCTTAAGATTCTGCATGAAAGGAGGACTAGCAGCCGAGTTGCATGGGAGAATGTGAAAAGTGTTCATATGTAGTAAAAACCTGAGAAATCCGTCCGTTTTCGTAATTTGTTATGGAATCGACTTAAAGCCAGATCGTCACATTGGCCGCTCTTCTCTCTGAAACGGCTGTACTTATCGTCTGCAAAGCTATGTCGCGTGCTGCGGTATGCGTAGACACTAAAAGCACCATAGTAGAACACAGATGAAGCTACTAAGTTGATGCAATAACCAGTAAGAAGTAGTCCAATTCAAGATTTAGGTATTGAATATTGACCTTTTAGCTGGCTTTGGTGCCTTGGCCATGACCAAGGACCTTAAGATTCTGCATGAAAGGAGGACTAGCAGCCGAGTTGCACGGGAGAATGTGAAAAGTGTTCATATGTAATAAAAAAATGAGAAATCCGTCCGTTTTCGTCATTTGTTATCGAATCGACTTAAAGCCAGATCGTCACATTGGCCGCCCTTCTGTCTGAAACGGTTACATTTATCGTCTGCAAAGCTATGTCGCATGGTGCGGTATGCGCAGACACTAAAAGCACCATACTGGATCACAGATGAAGCATCTACGTTGATGTAATAGCCAGTAGGAAGTAGTACAATTCAAGTTTTAGGTATTGATTATTGACTTTTTACCCTTCTTTGGTGCCTTGGACATGAGTTAGGTACTTAAGATTTTGCATGAAAGGAGGACTAGTAGCCGCGATGCGCAGGAGAATGTGAAAAGTCTTCATACGTAGTAAAAACCTGAGAAATCCGTCCGTTTTCGTCATTTGTTATCGAATCGACTTAAAGCCAGATCGACACATTGGCCGCCCTTCTGTCTGAAACGGTTACATTTATCGTCTGCAAAGCTATGTCGCATGGTGCGGTATGCGGAGACACTAAAAGCACCATATTAGAACACAGATGAAGCTTCTAAGTTGATGTAATAGCCAGTAAGAAGTAGTACACTTCAAGTTTTAGGTATCGATTATTGACTTTTTAGCAGGCTTTGGTGCCTTGGACATGAGCTACGTCCTTAAGATTCTGCATGAAAGGAGGACTAGCAGCCGCGTTGCACGGGAGTATGTGAAAAGTGTTCATATGTAGTAAAAACCTGAGATATCCGTCCATTTTCGTCATTTGTTATCGAATCGACTTATAGCCAGATCGTCACATTGGCCACTCTTCTCTCTGAAACGGTTATACTTATCGTCTGCAAAGCTATGTCGCGTGCTGCGGTATGCGAAGACACTAAAATCACCATAGTGGACACACAGATGAAGCTTCTAAGTTGATGTAATAGCCAGTAAGAAGTAGTACAATTCAAGTTTTTGGTTATGGATTATTGACTTTTTAGCTATCTTTGGTGCCTTGGAAATGAGATAGGACATTAAGATTCTGCATGAAAGGAGGACTAGCAGCGGCGTTGCATGGGAGTATGTGACAAGTGTTCATATGTAGTAAAAACCTGAGAAATCCGTCCGTTTTCGTCATTTGTTATCGAATAAACTTAAAGTCAGATCTTCACATTGGCCGCTCTTCTCTCTGAAACGGTTGTACTTAACGTCTGCAAAGCTTTGTCGCGTGCTGCGGTATGCGGTGACACTAAAAGCACCATAGTAGAACACAGACGAAACTTCTAAGTTGATGTAATAGCCAGTAAGAAGTAGTACAATTCAAGTTTTAGGTATCGTTATTGACTTTTTAGCTGGCTTTGGTGCCTTGGACATGAGCTAGGACCTTAAGATTCTGCATGAAAGGAGGACTAGCAGCCGAGTTGCATGGGAGAATGTGAAAAGTGTTCATATGTAGTAAATACCTGAGAAATTCGTCCGTTTTCGTCATTTGTTATCGAATCGACTTAAAGCCAGATCGTCACATTGGCCGCTGTTCCCTCTGAAACGGTTGTACTTATCGTTTGCAAAGCTATGTCGCGTGCTGCGGTATGCGGAGACACAAAATGCACCATAGTGGACACACAGATGAAGCTTCTAAGTTGATGTAATAGCCAGTAAGAAGTAGTACAATTCAAGATTTACGTATCGATTATTGACTTTTTTGCTGGCTTTGGTGCCTTGGACATGAGCTAGGACCTTAAGATTCTGCATGAAAGGAGGACTAGCAGCCGAGTTGTATGGGACAATGTGAAAAGTGTTCATATGTAGTAAATACCTGAGAAATTCGTCCATTTTCGTCATTTGTTATCGAATCGACTTAAAGCCAGATCGTCACATTGGCCGATCTTCTCTCTGAAACGGTTGTACTTATCGTCTGCAAAGCTATGTCGCGTGCTGCGGTATACGGAGACACTAAAAGCACCATAGTAGAACACAGATGAAGCTTCCTAGTTGATGTAATAGCCAGTAAGAAGTACTACAATTCAAGTTTTAGTTATCGATTATTGACTTTTTAGCTGGCTTTGGTGCCTTTGACATGAGGTAAGACCTTAAGATTTTGCATGAAAGGAGGAGTAGCAGCCGAGTTGCACGGGAGAATGTGAAAAGTGTTCATATGTAGTAAAAACGTGAGAAATCCGTTACTTTTCGTCATTTGTTATCGAATCGACTTAAAGCCAGATCGACACATTGGCCGCCCTTCTGTCTGAAACGGTTACATTTATCGTCTGCAAAGCTATGTCGCATGGTGCGGTATGCGGAGACACTAAAAGCACCATAGTAGAACACAGATGAAGCTTCTAAGTTGATGTAATAGCCAGTAAGAAGTAGTACAATTCAAGGTTTAGGTATCGATTATTGACTTTTTAGCTGGCTTTGGTGACTTGGACATGAGCTAGGACCTTACGATTCTGCATGAAAGGAGGACTAGCAGCCGAGTTGCAAGGGAGAATGTGAAAAGTGTTCATATGTAGTAAAAACCTGAGAAATCCGTCCGTTTTCGTAATTTGTTATGGAATCGACTTAAAGCCAGATCGCCACATTGGCCGCGATTCTCTCTGAAACGGTTGTACTTATCGTCTGCAAAGCTATGTCGCGTGCTGCGGTATGCGTAGACACTAAAAGCATCATAGTAGAACACAGATGAAGCTTCTAAGTTGATGTAATAGCCAGTAAGAAGTAGTACAATTCAAGATTTACCTATCGATTAATGACTTTTTTGCTGGCTTTTGTGCCTTGGACATGAGCTAGGACCTTAAGATTCTGCATGAAAGGAGGAGTAGCAGCCGAGTTGTATGGGACAATGTGAAAAGTGTTCATATGTAGTAAAAACCAGAGAAATCCGTCCGTTTTCGTCATTTGTTATCGAATCGACTTGAAGCAAGATCGTCACATTGGCCGCTCTTCTATCTGAAACGGTTGTACTTATCGTCTGCAAAGCTATGTCGCGTGCTGCGGTATGCGGAGACACTAAAAGCACCATAGTAGAACACAGATGAAGCTTCTAAGTTGATGTAATAGCCAGTAAGAAGTAGTACACTTCAAGTTTTAGGTATCGATTATTGACTTTTTAGCAGGCTTTGGTGCCTTGGACATGAGCTACGTCCTTAAGATTCTGCATGAAAGGAGGACTAGCAGCCGCGTTGCATGGGAGTATGTGAAAAGTGTTCATATGTAGTAAAAACCTGAGATATCCGTCCATTTTCGTCATTTGTTATCGAATCGACTTATAGCCAGATCGTCACATTGGCCACTCTTCTCTCTGAAACGGTTATACTTATCGTCTGCAAAGCTATGTCGCGTGCTGCGGTATGCGAAGACACTAAAATCACCATAGTGGACACACAGATGAAGCTTCTAAGTTGATGTAATAGCCAGTAAGAAGTAGTACAATTCAAGTTTTAGGTTATGGATTATTGACTTTTTAGCAATCTTTGGTGCCTTGGAAATGAGCTAGGACATTAAGATTCTGCATGAAAGGAGGACTAGCAGCCGCGTTGCATGGGAGTATGTGACAAGTGTTCATATGTAGTAAAAACCTGAGAAATCCGTCCGTTTTCGTCATTTGTTATCGAATAAACTTAAAGCCAGATCTTCACATTGGCCGCTCTTCTCTCTGAAACGGTTGTACTTAACGTCTGCAAAGCTATGTCGCGTGCTGCGGTATGCGGTGACACTAAAAGCACCATAGTAGAACACAGACGAAACTTCTAAGTTGATGTAATAGCCAGTAAGAAGTAGTACAATTCAAGTTTTAGGTATCGTTATTGACTTTTTAGCTGGCTTTGGTGCCTTGGACATGAGCTAGGACCTTAAGATTCTGCATGAAAGGAGGACTAGCAGCCGAGTTGCATGGGAGAATGTGAAAAGTGTTCATATGTAGTAAAAACCTGAGAAATCCGTCCGTTTTCGTAATTTGTTATGGAATCGACTTAAAGCCAGATCGTCACATTGGCCGCTCTTCTCTCTGAAACGGCTGTACTTATCGTCTGCAAAGCTATGTCGCGTGCTGCGGTATGCGTAGACACTAAAAGCACCATAGTAGAACACAGATGAAGCTACTAAGTTGATGCAATAACCAGTAAGAAGTAGTCCAATTCAAGATTTAGGTATTGAATATTGACCTTTTAGCTGGCTTTGGTGCCTTGGCCATGACCAAGGACCTTAAGATTCTGCATGAAAGGAGGACTAGCAGCCGAGTTGCACGGGAGAATGTGAAAAGTGTTCATATGTAATAAAAAAATGAGAAATCCGTCCGTTTTCGTCATTTGTTATCGAATCGACTTAAAGCCAGATCGTCACATTGGCCGCCCTTCTGTCTGAAACGGTTACATTTATCGTCTGCAAAGCTATGTCGCATGGTGCGGTATGCGCAGACACTAAAAGCACCATACTGGATCACAGATGAAGCATCTACGTTGATGTAATAGCCAGTAGGAAGTAGTACAATTCAAGTTTTAGGTATTGATTATTGACTTTTTACCCTTCTTTGGTGCCTTGGACATGAGTTAGGTACTTAAGATTTTGCATGAAAGGAGGACTAGTAGCCGCGATGCGCAGGAGAATGTGAAAAGTCTTCATACGTAGTAAAAACCTGAGAAATCCGTCCGTTTTCGTCATTTGTTATCGAATCGACTTAAAGCCAGATCGACACATTGGCCGCCCTTCTGTCTGAAACGGTTACATTTATCGTCTGCAAAGCTATGTCGCATGGTGCGGTATGCGGAGACACTAAAAGCACCATATTAGAACACAGATGAAGCTTCTAAGTTGATGTAATAGCCAGTAAGAAGTAGTACACTTCAAGTTTTAGGTATCGATTATTGACTTTTTAGCAGGCTTTGGTGCCTTGGACATGAGCTACGTCCTTAAGATTCTGCATGAAAGGAGGACTAGCAGCCGCGTTGCACGGGAGTATGTGAAAAGTGTTCATATGTAGTAAAAACCTGAGATATCCGTCCATTTTCGTCATTTGTTATCGAATCGACTTATAGCCAGATCGTCACATTGGCCACTCTTCTCTCTGAAACGGTTATACTTATCGTCTGCAAAGCTATGTCGCGTGCTGCGGTATGCGAAGACACTAAAATCACCATAGTGGACACACAGATGAAGCTTCTAAGTTGATGTAATAGCCAGTAAGAAGTAGTACAATTCAAGTTTTTGGTTATGGATTATTGACTTTTTAGCTATCTTTGGTGCCTTGGAAATGAGATAGGACATTAAGATTCTGCATGAAAGGAGGACTAGCAGCGGCGTTGCATGGGAGTATGTGACAAGTGTTCATATGTAGTAAAAACCTGAGAAATCCGTCCGTTTTCGTCATTTGTTATCGAATAAACTTAAAGCCAGATCTTCACATTGGCCGCTCTTCTCTCTGAAACGGTTGTACTTAACGTCTGCAAAGCTTTGTCGCGTGCTGCGGTATGCGGTGACACTAAAAGCACCATAGTAGAACACAGACGAAACTTCTAAGTTGATGTAATAGCCAGTAAGAAGTAGTACAATTCAAGTTTTAGGTATCGTTATTGACTTTTTAGCTGGCTTTGGTGCCTTGGACATGAGCTAGGACCTTAAGATTCTGCATGAAAGGAGGACTAGCAGCCGAGTTGCATGGGAGAATGTGAAAAGTGTTCATATGTAGTAAATACCTGAGAAATTCGTCCGTTTTCGTCATTTGTTATCGAATCGACTTAAAGCCAGATCGTCACATTGGCCGCTGTTCCCTCTGAAACGGTTGTACTTATCGTTTGCAAAGCTATGTCGCGTGCTGCGGTATGCGGAGACACAAAATGCACCATAGTGGACACACAGATGAAGCTTCTAAGTTGATGTAATAGCCAGTAAGAAGTAGTACAATTCAAGATTTACGTATCGATTATTGACTTTTTTGCTGGCTTTGGTGCCTTGGACATGAGCTAGGACCTTAAGATTCTGCATGAAAGGAGGACTAGCAGCCGAGTTGTATGGGACAATGTGAAAAGTGTTCATATGTAGTAAAAACCTGAGAAATCCGTCCGTTTTCGTCATTTGTTATCGAATCGACTTGAAGCAAGATCGTCACATTGACCGCTCTTATCTCTGAAACGGTTACATTTATCGTCTGCAAAGCTATGTCGCGTTCTGCGGTATTTGGAGACACTAAAAGCACCATAGTAGAACACAGATGAAGCTTCTAAGTTGATGTAATAGCCAGTAAGAAGTAGTACAATTCAAGTTTTAGGTATCGATTATTGACTTTTTAGCTGGCTTTGGTGATTTGGACATGAGATAGGACCTTAAGATTCTGCATGAAAGGAGGACAAGCAGCCGAGTTGCATGGGAGAATGTGAAAAGTGTTCATATGTAGTAAATACCTGAGAAATTCGTCCGTTTTCGTCATTTGTTATCGAATCGACTTAAAGCCAGATCGTCACATTGGCCGCTGTTCCCTCTGAAACGGTTGTACTTATCGTTTGCAAAGCTATGTCGCGTGCTGCGGTATGCGGAGACATAAAAGGCACCATAGTGGACACACAGATGAAGCTTCTAAGTTGATGTAATAGCCAGTAAGAAGTAGTACAATTCAAGTTTTAAGTATCGATTATTGACTTTTTAGCTGGCTTTGGTGCCTTGGACATGAGCTAGGACCTTAAGATTCTGCATGAAAGGAGGAGTAGCAGCCGAGTTGTACGGGAGAATGTGAAAAGTGTTCACACGTTGTAAAAACCTGAGGAACCCGTCCATTTTCGTCATTTGTTATCGAATCGACTTAAAGCCAGATCGTCACATTGGCCGATCTTCTCTCTGAAACGGTTGTACTTATCGTCTGCAAAGCTATGTCGCGTGCTGCGGTATACGGAGACACTAAAAGCACCATAGTAGAACACAGATGAAGCTTCCTAGTTGATGTAATAGCCAGTAAGAAGTAGTACAATTCAAGTTTTAGTTATCGATTATTGACTTTTTAGCTGGCTTTGGTGCCTTGGACATGAGGTAAGACCTTAAGATTCTGCATGAAAGGACGACTAGCAGCCGAGTTGCACGGGAGAATGTGAAAAGTGTTCATATGTAGTAAAAACGTGAGAAATCCGTTACTTTTCGTCATTTGTTATCGAATCGACTTAAAGCCAGATCGCCACATTGGCCGCGCTTCTCTCTGAAACGGTTGTACTTATCGTCTGCAAAGCTAAGTCGCGTGCTGCGATATGCGTAGACACTAAAAGCATCATAGTAGAACACAGATGAAGCTTCTAAGTTGATGTAATAGCCAGTAAGAAGTAGCACAATTCAAGATTTACCTATCGATTAATGACTTTTTTGCTGGCTTTTGTGCCTTGGACATGAGCTAGGACCTTAAGATTCTGCATGAAAGGAGGAGTAGCAGCCGAGTTGTATGGGACAATGTGAAAAGTGTTCATATGTAGTAAAAACCTGAGAAATCCGTCCGTTTTCGTCATTTGTTATCGAATCGACTTGAAGCAAGATCGTCACATTGGCCGCTCTTCTATCTGAAACGGTTGTACTTATCGTCTGCAAAGCTATGTCGCGTGCTGCGGTATGCGTAGACACTAAAAGCACCATAGTAGAACACAGATGAAGCTTCTAAGTTGATGTAATAGCCAGTAAGAAGTAGTACAATTTAAGATTTACGTATCGATTATTGACTTTTTTGCTGGCTTTGGTGCCTTTGGCATGAGCTAGGTCCTTTTGATTCTGCATGAAAGGAAGACTAGCAGCCGAGTTGCATGGGAGAATGTGAAAAGTGTTCATATGTAGTAAAAACCTGAGAAATCCATCCGTTTTCGTCATTTGTTATCAAATCGACTTAAAGCCTGATCGTCACATTGGCCGCTCTTCTCTCTGAAACGGTTGTACTTAACGTCTGCAAAGCTATGTCGCGTGCTGCGGTATGCGGAGACACTAAAAGCACAATAGTAGAACACAGATGAAGCTTCTAAGTTGATGTAATAGCCAGTAAGGAGTAGTACAATTCAAGTTTTAGGTGTCGAATATTGACTTTTTAGCAGGCTTTGGTGCATTGGACATGGGCTAGGACCTTAAGATTCTGCATGAAAGGAAGACTAGCAGCCGAGTTGCACGGGAGGATGCGAAAAGTGTTCATATGTAGTAAAAACCTGAGAAATTCGTCCGTTTTCGTAATTTATTATCGAATCGACTTAAAGCAGTGCGTCACATTGGCCGCTCTTCTCTCTGAAACGGTTGTACTTATCGTCTGCAAAGCTATGTCGCGTGCTGCAGTATGAGGAGACACTAAAAGCACCATAGTAGAACAGAGATGAAGCTTCTAAGTTGATGTGATAGCCAGTGAGAAGTAGTACAATTCAAGTTTTAGGTATCGATTATTGACTTTTTAGCTGGCTTTGGTGCTTTGGACATGAGCTAGGACCTTAAGATTCTGCATGAAAGGAGGACTAGCAGCCGAGTAGCATGGGAGAATGTGAAAAGTGTTCATATGTAGTAAAAACCTGAGAAATCCGTCCGTTTCCGTCACTTGTTATCGAATCGACTTAAAGCCAGATCGTCACATTGGCCGCTCTTCTCTCTGAATCGGTTGTACTTATCGTCTGAAAGCTATGTCGCGTGCTGCGGTATGCGGAGACACTAAAATCACCGTAGTAGAACACAGATGAAGCTTCTATGTTGATGTAATAGCCAGTAGGGAGTAGTACTATTCAAGTTTTAGGTGTCGAATATTGACTTTTTAGCTGGCTTTGGTGCCTTGTACATGAGCTATTACCTTAAGATTCTGCATGAAAGGAGGACTAGCAGCCGAGTTGCACGGGATAATGTAAAAAGTGTTCATATGTAGTAAAAACCTGAGAAATCCGTCCGTTTTCGATATTTGTTATCGAATCGATTTAAAGCCAGATCGTCACATTGGCCCCTCTTCTCTCTGAAACGGTTGTACTTATCGTCTGCAAAGCTATGTCGCGTGCTGCAGTATGCGGAGACACTAAAAGCACCATAGTAGAACACAGATGAAGCTTCTAAGTTGATGTGATAGCCAGTGAGAAGTAGTACAATTCAAGTTTTAGGTATGGATTATTGACTTTTTACCTATCTTTGGTGCCTTGGAAATGAGCTAGGACATTAAGATTCTGCATGAAAGGAGGACTAGCAGCCGAGTTGCATGGGAGAATGTGAAAAGTGTTCATATATAGTAAAAACCTGAGAAATCCGTCCGTTTTCGTAATTTGTTATGGAATCGACTTAAAGCCAGATCGTCACATTGGCCGCTCTTCTCTCTGAAACGGTTGTACTTATCGTGTGCAAAGCTACGTCGCGTGCTGCGGTATGCGTAGACACTAAAAGCACCATAGTAGAACACAGATGAAGCTTCTAAGTTGATGTAATAGCCAGTAAGAAGTAGTACAATTCAAGATTTACGTATCGATTATTGACTTTTTTGCTGGCTTTGGTGCCTTGGACATGAGGTAGGACCTTAAGATTCTGCATGAAAGGAGGACTAGCAGCCGAGTTGTATGGGACAATGTGAAAAGTGTTCATATGTAGTAAAAACCTGAGAAATCCGTCCGTTTTCGTCATTTGTTATCGAATCGACTTGAAGCCAGATCGTCACATTGGCCGCTCTTCTCTCTGAAACAGTTGTACTTATCGCTTGCAAAGCTATGTCGCGTGCTGCGGTATGCGGAGACACTAAAAGCACCATAGTAGAATACAGATGAAGCTTCTAAGTTGATGTAATAGCCAGTAAGAAGTAGTACAATTCAAGTTTTAGGTATCGATAATTGACGTTTTAGCTGGCTTTGGCACCTTGGCCATGAGCTAGGACCTTAAGATTCTGCATGAAAGGAGGACTAGCAGCCGAGTTGCATGGGATAATGTGAAAAGTGTTCATATGTAGTAAAAACCTGAGAAATCCGTCCGTTTTCGTCATTTGTTATCGAATCGACTTAAAGCCAGATCGTCACATTGGCCGCTCTTCTCTCTGAAACGGTTGTACTTATCGTCTGCAAAGCTATGTCGCGTGCTGCGGTATGCGGAGACACTAAAATCACCAGAGTGGAACACAGATGAAGCTTCTAAGTTGATGTAATAGCCAGTAAGAAGTAGTACAATTCAAGTTTTAGGAATCGATTATTGACTTTTTAGCTGTCTTTGGTGCCTTTGCATGAGCTAGGTCCTTAAGATTCTGCATGAAAGGAGGACTAGCAGCCGAGTTGCACGGGAGGATGCGAAAAGTGTTCTTATGTAGTAAAAACTTAAGAAATCCGTCCGTTTTCGTAATTTATTATCGAATCGACTTAAAGCAGTGCGTCACATTTTCCGCTCTTCTCTCTGAAACGGTTGTACTTATCGTCTGCAAAGCTATGTCGCGTGCTGCGGTATGCGGAGACACTAAAAGCACCATAGTAGAACACAGATTAAGCATCTATGTTGATGTAATAGCCAGTAAGAAGTAGTACAATTCAAGTTTTAGGTATCGATTATTGACTTTTTAGCTGGCTTTTGTGCCTTGGACATGAGGTAGGACCTTATTATTCTGCATGAAAGGAGGACTAGCAGCCGAGATGCATGGGAGAATGTGTATAGTGTTCATATGCAGTAAGAAAATGAGAAATCCGTCCGTTTTCGTCATTTGTTATCGAATCGACTTAAAGCCAGATCGTCACATTGGCCGCTATTCTCTCTGAAACGGTTGTACTTATCGTCTGCAAGGCTATGTCGCGTGCTACAGTATGCGGAGACACTAAAAGCACCATAGTAGAACAGAGATGAAACTTCTAAGTTGATGTGATAGCCACTGAGAAGTAGTACAATTCAAGTTTTAGGTATCGATTATTGACTTTTTAGCTGGCTTTGGTGCCTTGGACATGAGCTAGGACCTTACGATTCTGCATGAAAGGAGGACTAGCAGCCGCGTTGCACGGGAGTATGTGAAAAGTGTTCATATGTAGTAAAAACCTGAGAAATCCGTCCATTTTCGTCATTTGTTATCGAATCGACTTAAAAACAGTTCGTCACATTGGCCCCTCTTCTCTCTGAAACGGTTGTACTTATCGTCTGCAAAGCTATGTCGCGTGCTGCGGTATGCGGAGACACTAAAAGCACCATAGTAGAACACAGATGAAGCTTCTAAGTTGATGTAATAGCCAGTAAGGAGTAGTACAATTAGAGTTTTAGGTATCGAATATTGATTTTGTAGCTGGCTTTGGTGCCTTGGCCATGAGCTAGGACCTTACGATTCTGCATGAAAATAGGACTAGTAGCCGAGTTGCATGGGAGGATGCGAAAAGTGTTTATATGTAGTAAAAACCTGAGAAATACGTCCGTTTTCGTAATTTATTATGGAATCGACTTAAAGCAGTGCGTCACATCTGGCGCTCTTCTCTCTGAAACGGTTGTACTTATCGTCTGCAAAGCTATGTCGCGTGCTGCGGTATGCGGAGACACTAAAAGCACCATAGTAGAACACAGATGAAGTTTCTAAGTAGATGTGATAGCCAGTAAGAAGTAGTACAATTCAAGATTTAGGTATCGATTATTGACTTTTTGCTGGCTTTGGTGCCTTGAACATGAGCTAGGACCCAACGATTCTGCATGAAAGGAGGACTAGAATCCGAGTTGTACGGGGGAATGTAAAAAGTGTTCATATGTAGTAAAATCCTGAGAAATCCGTCCGTTTTCGTCATTTGTTATCGAATCGACTTAAAGCCAGATCGTCACATTGGCCCCTCTTCTCTCTGAAACGGTTGTACTTATCGTCTGCAAAGCTATGTCGCGTGCTGCAGTATGCGGAGACACTAAAAGCATCATAGTAGAACACAGATGAAGCTTCTAAGTAGATGTGATAGCCAGTGAGAAGTAGTGCAATTCAAGTTTTAGGTATCGATTATTGACTTTTTAGCTGGCTTTGGTGCCTTGGACATGAGGTAGGACCTTAAGATTGTGCATGAAAGGAGTACTAGCAGCCGCGTTGCACGGGAGTATGTAAAGAGTGTTCATATGTAGTAAAAACCTGAGAAATGCGTCCATTTTCGTCATTTGTTATCGAATCGACTTGAAGCCAGATCGTCACATTGGCCTCTCTTCTCTCTGAAACGGTTGTACTTATCGTCTGCAAAGCTATGTCGCGTGCAGCGGTATGCGGAGACACTAGAATCACCATAGTGGAACACAGATGAAGCTTCTAAGTTGATGTAATAGCCAGTAAGAAGTAGTAAAATTCAAGTTTTAGGAATCGATTATTGACTTTTTTGATGGCTTTGGTGCCTTGTACATGAGCTATTACCTTAAGATTCTGCATGAAAGGAGGACTAGCAGCCGAGTTGCCTGGAAGAATGCGAAAAGTGTTCATATGTAGTAAAAACCTGAGAAATCCATCCGTTTTCGTCATTTGTTATCGAATCGACTTAAAGCCAGATAGTCACATTGGCCGCTCTTCTCTCTGAAACGGTTGTACTTATCGTCTGCAAAGCTATGTCGCGTGCTGCGGTATGCGGAGACACTAAAAGCACCATAGTAGAACACAGAAGAAGTTTCTAAGTTGATGTAATAGCCAGTAAGAAGTAGTACAATTCAAGTTTTAGGTATCGATTATTGACTTTTTATCTGGCTTTTGTGCCTTGGACATGAGTTAGGACCTTAACATTCTGCATGAATGGAGGACTAGTAGCCGAGTTACATGGGAGAATGTGAAAAGTGTTCATATGTAGTAAAAACCTGAGAAATCCGTCCGTTTTCGTCATTTGTTATCGAATCGACTTAAAGCCAGATCGTCACATTGGCCGCTCTTCTCTCTGAAACGGTTGTACTTATCGTCTGCAAAGCTATGTCGCGTGCTGCGGTATGCGGAGACACTAAAAGCACCATAGTAGAACACAGATGAAGCTTCAAAGTTGATGTAATAGCCAGTAAGAAGTAGTACTATTCAAGATTTAGGTATCGATTATTGACTTTTTTGCTGGCTTTGGTGCCTTGGACATGACCTAGGACCTTAAGATTCTGCATGAAAGGAGGACTAGCAGCCGAGTTGCACGGGAGAATGTAAAAAGTGTTCATATGTAGTAAAAACCTGAGAAATCCGTCCGTTTTCGTCATTTGTTATCGAATCGACTTAAAGCAAGATCGACACATGGGCCCCTCTTCTCTCTGAAACGGTTGTACTTATCGTCTGCAAAGCTATGTCGCGTGCTGCAGTATGCGGAGACACTAAAAGCACCATAGTAGAACACAGATGAAGCTTGTAAGTTGATGTGATAGCCAGTGAGACGTAGTACAATTCAACTTTTAGGTATCGATTATTGACTTTTAGCTGGCTTTGGTGCCTTGGACATGAGCTAGGACCTAAAGATTCTGCATGAAAGGAGGACTAGCAGCCGCGTTGCACGGGAGTATGTGAAAAGTGTTCATATGTAGTAAAAACCTGATACATACGTCCATTTTCGTCATTTGTTATCGAATCGACTTATAGCCAGATCGTCACATTGGCCCCTCTTCTCTCTGAAACGGTTGTTCTTATCGTCTGCAAAGCTATGTCGCGTGCTGCGGTATGCGGAGACACTAAAATCACCATAGTGGAACACAGATGAAGCTTCTAAGTTGATGTAATAGCCAGTAAGAAGTAGTACAATTCAAGTTTTAGGTTTCGATTATTGACTTTTTAGCTGGCTTTGGTGCTTTGGACATGAGCTATGTCCTTAAGATTCTGCATGAAAGGAGGACTAGCAGCCGAGTTGAAAGGGAGAATGTGAAAAGTGTTCATATGTAGTAAAAACCTGAGAA
This sequence comes from Schistocerca gregaria, assembly GCF_023897955.1. Taxonomy (NCBI): domain Eukaryota; kingdom Metazoa; phylum Arthropoda; class Insecta; order Orthoptera; family Acrididae; genus Schistocerca; species Schistocerca gregaria. The sequence goes on from NW_026061773.1 coordinate 1,981,370, forward strand.
ATCCGTCCGTTTTCGTCATTTGTTATCAAATCGACTTAAAGCCTGATCGTCACATTGGCCGCTCTTCTCTCTGAAACGGTTGTACTTAACGTCTGCAAAGCTATGTCGCGTGCTGCGGTATGCGGAGACACTAAAAGCACAATAGTAGAACACAGATGAAGCTTCTAAGTTGATGTAATAGCCAGTAAGGAGTAGTACAATTCAAGTTTTAGGTGTCGAATATTGACTTTTTAGCAGGCTTTGGTGCATTGGACATGGGCTAGGACCTTAAGATTCTGCATGAAAGGAAGACTAGCAGCCGAGTTGCACGGGAGGATGCGAAAAGTGTTCATATGTAGTAAAAACCTGAGAAATTCGTCCGTTTTCGTAATTTATTATCGAATCGACTTAAAGCAGTGCGTCACATTGGCCGCTCTTCTCTCTGAAACGGTTGTACTTATCGTCTGCAAAGCTATGTCGCGTGCTGCAGTATGAGGAGACACTAAAAGCACCATAGTAGAACAGAGATGAAGCTTCTAAGTTGATGTGATAGCCAGTGAGAAGTAGTACAATTCAAGTTTTAGGTATCGATTATTGACTTTTTAGCTGGCTTTGGTGCTTTGGACATGAGCTAGGACCTTAAGATTCTGCATGAAAGGAGGACTAGCAGCCGAGTAGCATGGGAGAATGTGAAAAGTGTTCATATGTAGTAAAAACCTGAGAAATCCGTCCGTTTCCGTCACTTGTTATCGAATCGACTTAAAGCCAGATCGTCACATTGGCCGCTCTTCTCTCTGAATCGGTTGTACTTATCGTCTGAAAGCTATGTCGCGTGCTGCGGTATGCGGAGACACTAAAATCACCGTAGTAGAACACAGATGAAGCTTCTATGTTGATGTAATAGCCAGTAGGGAGTAGTACTATTCAAGTTTTAGGTATCGATTATTGACTTTTTGCTGGCTTTGGTGCCTTGAACATGAGCTAGGACCCAACGATTCTGCATGAAAGGAGGACTAGAATCCGAGTTGTACGGGGGAATGTAAAAAGTGTTCATATGTAGTAAAATCCTGAGAAATCCGTCCGTTTTCGTCATTTGTTATCGAATCGACTTAAAGCCAGATCGTCACATTGGCCCCTCTTCTCTCTGAAACGGTTGTACTTATCGTCTGCAAAGCTATGTCGCGTGCTGCAGTATGCGGAGACACTAAAAGCATCATAGTAGAACACAGATGAAGCTTCTAAGTAGATGTGATAGCCAGTGAGAAGTAGTGCAATTCAAGTTTTAGGTATCGATTATTGACTTTTTAGCTGGCTTTGGTGCCTTGGACATGAGGTAGGACCTTAAGATTGTGCATGAAAGGAGTACTAGCAGCCGCGTTGCACGGGAGTATGTAAAGAGTGTTCATATGTAGTAAAAACCTGAGAAATGCGTCCATTTTCGTCATTTGTTATCGAATCGACTTGAAGCCAGATCGTCACATTGGCCTCTCTTCTCTCTGAAACGGTTGTACTTATCGTCTGCAAAGCTATGTCGCGTGCAGCGGTATGCGGAGACACTAGAATCACCATAGTGGAACACAGATGAAGCTTCTAAGTTGATGTAATAGCCAGTAAGAAGTAGTAAAATTCAAGTTTTAGGAATCGATTATTGACTTTTTTGATGGCTTTGGTGCCTTGTACATGAGCTATTACCTTAAGATTCTGCATGAAAGGAGGACTAGCAGCCGAGTTGCCTGGAAGAATGCGAAAAGTGTTCATATGTAGTAAAAACCTGAGAAATCCATCCGTTTTCGTCATTTGTTATCGAATCGACTTAAAGCCAGATAGTCACATTGGCCGCTCTTCTCTCTGAAACGGTTGTACTTATCGTCTGCAAAGCTATGTCGCGTGCTGCGGTATGCGGAGACACTAAAAGCACCATAGTAGAACACAGAAGAAGTTTCTAAGTTGATGTAATAGCCAGTAAGAAGTAGTACAATTCAAGTTTTAGGTATCGATTATTGACTTTTTATCTGGCTTTTGTGCCTTGGACATGAGTTAGGACCTTAACATTCTGCATGAATGGAGGACTAGTAGCCGAGTTACATGGGAGAATGTGAAAAGTGTTCATATGTAGTAAAAACCTGAGAAATCCGTCCGTTTTCGTCATTTGTTATCGAATCGACTTAAAGCCAGATCGTCACATTGGCCGCTCTTCTCTCTGAAACGGTTGTACTTATCGTCTGCAAAGCTATGTCGCGTGCTGCGGTATGCGGAGACACTAAAAGCACCATAGTAGAACACAGATGAAGCTTCAAAGTTGATGTAATAGCCAGTAAGTAGTAGTACTATTCAAGATTTAGGTATCGATTATTGACTTTTTTGCTGGCTTTGGTGCCTTGGACATGACCTAGGACCTTAAGATTCTGCATGAAAGGAGGACTAGCAGCCGAGTTGCACGGGAGAATGTAAAAAGTGTTCATATGTAGTAAAAACCTGAGAAATCCGTCCGTTTTCGTCATTTGTTATCGAATCGACTTAAAGCAAGATCGACACATGGGCCCCTCTTCTCTCTGAAACGGTTGTACTTATCGTCTGCAAAGCTATGTCGCGTGCTGCAGTATGCGGAGACACTAAAAGCACCATAGTAGAACACAGATGAAGCTTGTAAGTTGATGTGATAGCCAGTGAGACGTAGTACAATTCAACTTTTAGGTATCGATTATTGACTTTTAGCTGGCTTTGGTGCCTTGGACATGAGCTAGGACCTAAAGATTCTGCATGAAAGGAGGACTAGCAGCCGCGTTGCACGGGAGTATGTGAAAAGTGTTCATATGTAGTAAAAACCTGATACATACGTCCATTTTCGTCATTTGTTATCGAATCGACTTATAGCCAGATCGTCACATTGGCCCCTCTTCTCTCTGAAACGGTTGTTCTTATCGTCTGCAAAGCTATGTCGCGTGCTGCGGTATGCGGAGACACTAAAATCACCATAGTGGAACACAGATGAAGCTTCTAAGTTGATGTAATAGCCAGTAAGAAGTAGTACAATTCAAGTTTTAGGTTTCGATTATTGACTTTTTAGCTGGCTTTGGTGCTTTGGACATGAGCTATGTCCTTAAGATTCTGCATGAAAGGAGGACTAGCAGCCGAGTTGAAAGGGAGAATGTGAAAAGTGTTCATATGTAGTAAAAACCTGAGAAATCCGTCCGTTTTCGTCATTTGTTATCAAATCGACTTAAAGCCTGATCGTCACATTGGCCGCTCTTCTCTCTGAAACGGTTGTACTTAACGTCTGCAAAGCTATGTCGCGTGCTGCGGTATGCGGAGACACTAAAAGCACAATAGTAGAACACAGATGAAGCTTCTAAGTTGATGTAATAGCCAGTAAGGAGTAGTACAATTCAAGTTTTAGGTGTCGAATATTGACTTTTTAGCAGGCTTTGGTGCATTGGACATGGGCTAGGACCTTAAGATTCTGCATGAAAGGAAGACTAGCAGCCGAGTTGCACGGGAGGATGCGAAAAGTGTTCATATGTAGTAAAAACCTGAGAAATTCGTCCGTTTTCGTAATTTATTATCGAATCGACTTAAAGCAGTGCGTCACATTGGCCGCTCTTCTCTCTGAAACGGTTGTACTTATCGTCTGCAAAGCTATGTCGCGTGCTGCAGTATGAGGAGACACTAAAAGCACCATAGTAGAACAGAGATGAAGCTTCTAAGTTGATGTGATAGCCAGTGAGAAGTAGTACAATTCAAGTTTTAGGTATCGATTATTGACTTTTTAGCTGGCTTTGGTGCTTTGGACATGAGCTAGGACCTTAAGATTCTGCATGAAAGGAGGACTAGCAGCCGAGTAGCATGGGAGAATGTGAAAAGTGTTCATATGTAGTAAAAACCTGAGAAATCCGTCCGTTTCCGTCACTTGTTATCGAATCGACTTAAAGCCAGATCGTCACATTGGCCGCTCTTCTCTCTGAATCGGTTGTACTTATCGTCTGAAAGCTATGTCGCGTGCTGCGGTATGCGGAGACACTAAAATCACCGTAGTAGAACACAGATGAAGCTTCTATGTTGATGTAATAGCCAGTAGGGAGTAGTACTATTCAAGTTTTAGGTGTCGAATATTGACTTTTTAGCTGGCTTTGGTGCCTTGTACATGAGCTATTACCTTAAGATTCTGCATGAAAGGAGGACTAGCAGCCGAGTTGCACGGGATAATGTAAAAAGTGTTCATATGTAGTAAAAACCTGAGAAATCCGTCCGTTTTCGATATTTGTTATCGAATCGATTTAAAGCCAGATCGTCACATTGGCCCCTCTTCTCTCTGAAACGGTTGTACTTATCGTCTGCAAAGCTATGTCGCGTGCTGCAGTATGCGGAGACACTAAAAGCACCATAGTAGAACACAGATGAAGCTTCTAAGTTGATGTGATAGCCAGTGAGAAGTAGTACAATTCAAGTTTTAGGTATGGATTATTGACTTTTTACCTATCTTTGGTGCCTTGGAAATGAGCTAGGACATTAAGATTCTGCATGAAAGGAGGACTAGCAGCCGAGTTGCATGGGAGAATGTGAAAAGTGTTCATATATAGTAAAAACCTGAGAAATCCGTCCGTTTTCGTAATTTGTTATGGAATCGACTTAAAGCCAGATCGTCACATTGGCCGCTCTTCTCTCTGAAACGGTTGTACTTATCGTGTGCAAAGCTACGTCGCGTGCTGCGGTATGCGTAGACACTAAAAGCACCATAGTAGAACACAGATGAAGCTTCTAAGTTGATGTAATAGCCAGTAAGAAGTAGTACAATTCAAGATTTACGTATCGATTATTGACTTTTTTGCTGGCTTTGGTGCCTTGGACATGAGGTAGGACCTTAAGATTCTGCATGAAAGGAGGACTAGCAGCCGAGTTGTATGGGACAATGTGAAAAGTGTTCATATGTAGTAAAAACCTGAGAAATCCGTCCGTTTTCGTCATTTGTTATCGAATCGACTTGAAGCCAGATCGTCACATTGGCCGCTCTTCTCTCTGAAACAGTTGTACTTATCGCTTGCAAAGCTATGTCGCGTGCTGCGGTATGCGGAGACACTAAAAGCACCATAGTAGAATACAGATGAAGCTTCTAAGTTGATGTAATAGCCAGTAAGAAGTAGTACAATTCAAGTTTTAGGTATCGATAATTGACGTTTTAGCTGGCTTTGGCACCTTGGCCATGAGCTAGGACCTTAAGATTCTGCATGAAAGGAGGACTAGCAGCCGAGTTGCATGGGATAATGTGAAAAGTGTTCATATGTAGTAAAAACCTGAGAAATCCGTCCGTTTTCGTCATTTGTTATCGAATCGACTTAAAGCCAGATCGTCACATTGGCCGCTCTTCTCTCTGAAACGGTTGTACTTATCGTCTGCAAAGCTATGTCGCGTGCTGCGGTATGCGGAGACACTAAAATCACCAGAGTGGAACACAGATGAAGCTTCTAAGTTGATGTAATAGCCAGTAAGAAGTAGTACAATTCAAGTTTTAGGAATCGATTATTGACTTTTTAGCTGTCTTTGGTGCCTTTGCATGAGCTAGGTCCTTAAGATTCTGCATGAAAGGAGGACTAGCAGCCGAGTTGCACGGGAGGATGCGAAAAGTGTTCTTATGTAGTAAAAACTTAAGAAATCCGTCCGTTTTCGTAATTTATTATCGAATCGACTTAAAGAGGTGCGTCACATTTTCCGCTCTTCTCTCTGAAACGGTTGTACTTATCGTCTGCAAAGCTATGTCGCGTGCTGCGGTATGCGGAGACACTAAAAGCACCATAGTAGAACACAGATTAAGCATCTATGTTGATGTAATAGCCAGTAAGAAGTAGTACAATTCAAGTTTTAGGTATCGATTATTGACTTTTTAGCTGGCTTTTGTGCCTTGGACATGAGGTAGGACCTTATTATTCTGCATGAAAGGAGGACTAGCAGCCGAGATGCATGGGAGAATGTGTATAGTGTTCATATGCAGTAAGAAAATGAGAAATCCGTCCGTTTTCGTCATTTGTTATCGAATCGACTTAAAGCCAGATCGTCACATTGGCCGCTATTCTCTCTGAAACGGTTGTACTTATCGTCTGCAAGGCTATGTCGCGTGCTGCAGTATGCGGAGACACTAAAAGCACCATAGTAGAACAGAGATGAAACTTCTAAGTTGATGTGATAGCCACTGAGAAGTAGTACAATTCAAGTTTTAGGTATCGATTATTGACTTTTTAGCTGGCTTTGGTGCCTTGGACATGAGCTAGGACCTTACGATTCTGCATGAAAGGAGGACTAGCAGCCGCGTTGCACGGGAGTATGTGAAAAGTGTTCATATGTAGTAAAAACCTGAGAAATCCGTCCATTTTCGTCATTTGTTATCGAATCGACTTAAAAACAGTTCGTCACATTGGCCCCTCTTCTCTCTGAAACGGTTGTACTTATCGTCTGCAAAGCTATGTCGCGTGCTGCGGTATGCGGAGACACTAAAAGCACCATAGTAGAACACAGATGAAGCTTCTAAGTTGATGTAATAGCCAGTAAGGAGTAGTACAATTAGAGTTTTAGGTATCGAATATTGATTTTTTAGCTGGCTTTGGTGCCTTGGCCATGAGCTAGGACCTTAAGATTCTGCATGAAAATAGGACTAGTAGCCGAGTTGCATGGGAGGATGCGAAAAGTGTTTATATGTAGTAAAAACCTGAGAAATACGTCCGTTTTCGTAATTTATTATGGAATCGACTTAAAGCAGTGCGTCACATCTGGCGCTCTTCTCTCTGAAACGGTTGTACTTATCGTCTGCAAAGCTATGTCGCGTGCTGCGGTATGCGGAGACACTAAAAGCACCATAGTAGAACACAGATGAAGTTTCTAAGTAGATGTGATAGCCAGTAAGAAGTAGTACAATTCAAGATTTAGGTATCGATTATTGACTTTTTGCTGGCTTTGGTGCCTTGAACATGAGCTAGGACCCAACGATTCTGCATGAAAGCAGGACTAGAATCCGAGTTGTACGGGGGAATGTAAAAAGTGTTCATATGTAGTAAAATCCTGAGAAATCCGTCCGTTTTCGTCATTTGTTATCGAATCGACTTAAAGCCAGATCGTCACATTGGCCCCTCTTCTCTCTGAAACGGTTGTACTTATCGTCTGCAAAGCTATGTCGCGTGCTGCAGTATGCGGAGACACTAAAAGCATCATAGTAGAACACAGATGAAGCTTCTAAGTAGATGTGATAGCCAGTGAGAAGTAGTGCAATTCAAGTTTTAGGTATCGATTATTGACTTTTTAGCTGGCTTTGGTGCCTTGGACATGAGGTAGGACCTTAAGATTGTGCATGAAAGGAGTACTAGCAGCCGCGTTGCACGGGAGTATGTAAAGAGTGTTCATATGTAGTAAAAACCTGAGAAATGCGTCCATTTTCGTCATTTGTTATCGAATCGACTTGAAGCCAGATCGTCACATTGGCCTCTCTTCTCTCTGAAACGGTTGTACTTATCGTCTGCAAAGCTATGTCGCGTGCAGCGGTATGCGGAGACACTAGAATCACCATAGTGGAACACAGATGAAGCTTCTAAGTTGATGTAATAGCCAGTAAGAAGTAGTAAAATTCAAGTTTTAGGAATCGATTATTGACTTTTTTGATGGCTTTGGTGCCTTGTACATGAGCTATTACCTTAAGATTCTGCATGAAAGGAGGACTAGCAGCCGAGTTGCCTGGAAGAATGCGAAAAATGTTCATATGTAGTAAAAACCTGAGAAATCCATCCGTTTTCGTCATTTGTTATCGAATCGACTTAAAGCCAGATAGTCACATTGGCCGCTCTTCTCTCTGAAACGGTTGTACTTATCGTCTGCAAAGCTATGTCGCGTGCTGCGGTATGCGGAGACACTAAAAGCACCATAGTAGAACACAGAAGAAGTTTCTAAGTTGATGTAATAGCCAGTAAGAAGTAGTACAATTCAAGTTTTAGGTATCGATTATTGACTTTTTATCTGGCTTTTGTGCCTTGGACATGAGTTAGGACCTTAACATTCTGCATGAATGGAGGACTAGTAGCCGAGTTACATGGGAGAATGTGAAAAGTGTTCATATGTAGTAAAAACCTGAGAAATCCGTCCGTTTTCGTCATTTGTTATCGAATCGACTTAAAGCCAGATCGTCACATTGGCCGCTCTTCTCTCTGAAACGGTTGTACTTATCGTCTGCAAAGCTATGTCGCGTGCTGCGGTATGCGGAGACACTAAAAGCACCATAGTAGAACACAGATGAAGCTTCAAAGTTGATGTAATAGCCAGTAAGAAGTAGTACTATTCAAGATTTAGGTATCGATTATTGACTTTTTTGCTGGCTTTGGTGCCTTGGACATGACCTAGGACCTTAAGATTCTGCATGAAAGGAGGACTAGCAGCCGAGTTGCACGGGAGAATGTAAAAAGTGTTCATATGTAGTAAAAACCTGAGAAATCCGTCCGTTTTCGTCATTTGTTATCGAATCGACTTAAAGCCAGATCGACACATGGGCCCCTCTTCTCTCTGAAACGGTTGTACTTATCGTCTGCAAAGCTATGTCGCGTGCTGCAGTATGCGGAGACACTAAAAGCACCATAGTAGAACACAGATGAAGCTTGTAAGTTGATGTGATAGCCAGTGAGACGTAGTACAATTCAACTTTTAGGTATCGATTATTGACTTTTAGCTGGCTTTGGTGCCTTGGACATGAGCTAGGACCTAAAGATTCTGCATGAAAGGAGGACTAGCAGCCGCGTTGCACGGGAGTATGTGAAAAGTGTTCATATGTAGTAAAAACCTGATACATACGTCCATTTTCGTCATTTGTTATCGAATCGACTTATAGCCAGATCGTCACATTGGCCCCTCTTCTCTCTGAAACGGTTGTTCTTATCGTCTGCAAAGCTATGTCGCGTGCTGCGGTATGCGGAGACACTAAAATCACCATAGTGGAACACAGATGAAGCTTCTAAGTTGATGTAATAGCCAGTAAGAAGTAGTACAATTCAAGTTTTAGGTTTCGATTATTGACTTTTTAGCTGGCTTTGGTGCTTTGGACATGAGCTATGTCCTTAAGATTCTGCATGAAAGGAGGACTAGCAGCCGAGTTGAAAGGGAGAATGTGAAAAGTGTTCATATGTAGTAAAAACCTGAGAAATCCGTCCGTTTTCGTCATTTGTTATCGAATCAACTTGAAGCCAAATCGTCACATTGGCCGCTCTTATATCTGAAACGGTTGTACTTATCGTCTGCAAAGCTATGTCGCGTGCTGCGGTATGCGTAGACACTAAAATCACCATAGTAGAACACAGATGAAGCTTCTAAGTTGATGTAATAGCCAGTAAGAAGTAGTACAATTCAAGATTTACGTTTCGATTATTGACTTTTTTGCTGGCTTTGGTGCCTTGGATATGAGCTAGGACCTTAAGATTCTGCATGAAAGGAGGACTAGCAGCCGAGTTGCATGGGAGAATGTGAAAAGTGTTCATATGTAGTAAATACCTGAGAAATCCGTCCGTTTTCGTCATTTGTTATCGAATCGACTTAAAGCCAGATCGTCACATTGGCCGCTCTTCTCTCTGAAACGGTTGTACTTATCGTCTGCAAAGCTATGTCGTGTGCTGCGGTATGCGGAGACACTAAAAGCACCATTCTAGAACACAGGTTAAGCTTCTAAGTTGATGTAATAGCGTTTAAGAGGTAGTACAATTCAAGTTTTAGGTATCGATTATTGACTTTTTGCTGGCTATGTTGCCTTGGACATGAGCTAGTACCTTAAGATTCTGCATGAAAGGAGGACTAGCAGCCACGTTCCACGGAGAATGTGAAAAGTGTTCATATGTAGTAAAAACCTGAGAAATCCGTCCGTTTTCGTCATTTGTTATCGAATCGACTTAAAGCCAGATCGTCACATTGGTCGCTCTTCTCTCTGAAACGGTTGTACTTATCGTCTGCAAAGCTATGTCGCGTGCTGCGGTATGCGGAGACACTAAAATCACCAGAGTGGAACACAGATGAAGCTTCTAAGTTGATGTAACAGCCAGTAAGGAGTAGTACAATTCAAGTTTTAGGTATCGAATATTGATTTTTTAGCTGGCTTTGGTGCCTTGGACATGAGCTAGGACCTTAAGATTCTGCATGAAAGGAGGACTAGCAGCCGAGTTGCATCGGAGGATGCGAAAAGTGTTCATATGTAGTAAAAACCTGAGAAATACGTCCGTTTTCGTAATTTATTATGGAATCGACTTAAAGGAGTGCGTCACATCTGTTGCTCTTCTCTCTGAAACGGTTGTACTTATCGTCTGCAAAGCTATGTCGCGTGCTGCGGTATGCGGAGACACTAAAAGCACCATAGTAGAACACAGATGAAGTTTCTAAGTTGATGTAATAGCCAGTAAGAAGTAGTACAATTCAAGTTTTATTTATCGATTATTGACTTTTTATCTGGCTTTTGTGCCTTGGACATGAGCTAGGACCTTAACATTCTGCATGAAAGGAGGACTAGCAGCCGAGTTGCACGGGGGAATGTAAAAAGTGTTCATATGTAGTAAAAACCTGAGAAATCCGTCCGTTTTCGTCATTTGTTATCGAATCGACTTAAAGCCAGATCGTCACATTGGCCGCTCTTCTCTCTGAAACGGTTGTACTTATCGTCTGCAAAGCTATGTCGTGTGCTGCGGTATGCGGAGACACTAAAAGCACCATTCTAGAACACAGGTTAAGCTTCTAAGTTGATATAATAGCCAGTAAGAGGTAGTACAATTCAAGTTTTAGGTATCGATTATTGACTTTTCGCTGGCTATTTTGCCTTGGACATGAGCTAGGACCTTAAGATTCTGCATGAAAGGAGGACTAGCAGCCGCGTTCCACGAAGAATGTGAAAAGTGTTCATATGTAGTAAAAACCTGAGAAATCCGTCCGTTTTCGTCATTTGTTATCGAATCGACTTAAAGCCAGGTCGTCACATTGGTCGCTCTTCTCTCTGAAACGGTTGTACTTATCGTCTGCAAAGCTATGTCGCGTGCTGCGGTATGCGGAGACACTAAAATCACCAGAGTGGAACACAGATGAAGCTTCTAAGTTGATGTAATAGCCAGTAAGGAGTAGTACAATTCAAGTTTTAGGTATCGAATATTGATTTTTTAGCTGGCTCTGATGCCTTGGACATGAGCTAGTACCTTAAGATTCTGCATGAAAGGAGGACTAGCAGCCGAGTTGCATCGGAGGATGCGAAAAGTGTTCATATGTAGTAAAAACCTGAGAAATACGTCCGTTTTCGTAATTTATTATGGAATCGACTTAAAGCAGTGCGTCACATCTGCCGCTCTTCTCTCTGAAACGGTTGTACTTATCGTCTGCAAAGCTATGTCGCGTGCTGCGGTATGCGTAGACACTAAAATCACCATAGTAGAACAGAGATGAAGTTTCTAAGTTGATGTAATAGCCAGTAAGAAGTAGTACAATTCAAGTTTTATTTATCGATTATTGACTTTTTATCTGGCTTTTGTGCCTTGGACATGAGCTAGGACCTTAACATTCTGCCTGAAAAAAGGACTAGCAGCCGAGTTGCATGGGAGAATGTGAAAAGTGTTCATATGTAGTAAAAACCTGAGAAATCCGTCCGTTTCCGTCATTTGTTATCGAATCGACTTAAAGCCAGATCGTCACATTGGCCCCTCTTCTCTCTGAAACGGTTGTACTTATCGTCTGCAAAGCTATGTCGCGTGCTGCAGTATGCAGAGACACTAAAAGCACCATAGTAGAACACAGATGAAGCTTCTAAGTAGATGTGATAGCCAGTGAGAAGTAGTGCAATTCAAGTTTTAGGTATCGATTATTGACTTTTTATCTGGCTTTGGTACCTTGGACTTGAGGTAGGACCTTAAGATTGTGCATGAAAGGAGGACTAGCAGCCGTGTTGCACGGAGAATGTGAAAATGTTCATATGTAGTAAAAACCTGAGAAATCCGTCCGTTTTCGTAATTTATTACCGAATAGACTTAAAGCCACATCGTCACATTGGTCGCTCTTCTCTCTGAAACGGTTGTACTTATCGTCTGCAAAGCTATGTCGTATGCAGCGGTATGCGGAGACACTAAAATCACCATAGTGGAACACAGATGAAGCTTCTAAGTTGATGTAATAGCCAGTAAGAAGTAGTAAAATTCAAGTTTTAGGAATCGATTATTGACTTTTTTGATGGCTTTGGTGCCTTTGACATGAGTTAGGTCCTTATGATTCTGCATGAAAGGAGGACTAGCAGCCGAGTTGCATGGAAGAATGTGAAAAGTGTTCATATTTTGTAAAAACCTGAGAAATCCATCCGTTTTCGTCATTTGTTATCGAATCGACTTAAAGCCAGATCGTCACATTGGCCGCTCTTCTCTCTGGAACGGTTGTACTTATCGTCTGCAAGGCTATGTCGCGTGCTGCAGTATGCGGAGACACTAAAAGCACCATAGTAGAACAGAGATGAAGCTTCTAAGTTGATGTGATAGCCACTGAGAAGTAGTACAATTCAAGTTTTAGGTATCGATTATTGACTTTTTAGCTGGCTTTGGTGCCTTGGACATGAGCTAGGACCTTACGATTCTGCATGAAGGGAGGACTAGCAGCCGCGTTGCACGGGAGTATGTGAAAAGTGTTCATATGTAGTAAAAACTTGAGAAATCCGTCCATTTTCGTCATTTGTTATCGAATCGACTTAAAGCCAGTTCGTCACATTGGCCCCTCCTCTCTCTGAAACGGTTGTACTTATCGTCTGCAAAGCTATGTCGCATGCTGCGGTATGCGCAGACACTAAAAGCACCATAGTAGAACACAGATGAAGCTTCTAAGTTGATGTAATAGCCAGTAAGGAGTAGTACAATTCAAGTTTTAGGTATCGAATATTGATTTTTTAGCTGGTTTTGGTGCCTTGGACATGAGCTAGGACCTTAAGATTCTGCATGAAAGGAGGACTAGCAGCCGAGTTGCATCGGAGGATGCGAAAAGTGTTCATATGTAGTAAAAACCTGAGAAATACGTCCGTGTTGGTAATTTATTATGGAATCGACTTAAAGCAGTGCGTCACATCTGCCGCTCTTCTCTCTGAAACGGTTGTACTTATCGTCTGCAAAGCTATGTCGCGTGCTTCGGTATGCGGAGACACTAAAAGCACCATAGTGGAACACAGATGAAGTTTCTAAGTTGATGTAATAGCCAGTAAGAAGTAGTACAATTCAAGTTTTAGGTATCGATTATTGACTTTTTATCTGGCTTTTGTACTTTGGACATGAGCTAGGACCTTAACATTCTGCATGAAAGGAGGACTAGCAGCCGAATTGCATGGGAGAATGTGAAAAGTGTTCATATGTAGTAAAAACCTGAGAAATCCGTCCGTTTCCGTCATTTGTTATCGAATCGACTTAAAGCCAGATCGTCACATTGGCCGCTCTTATATCTGAAACGGTTGTACTTATCGTCTGCAAAGCTATGTCGCGTGCTGCGGTATGCGGAGACACTAAAAGCACCATAGTAGAACATAGATGAAGCTTCAAAGTTGATGTAATAGCCAGTAAGAAGTAGTACAATTCAAGATTTAGGTATCGATTATTGACTTTTTTGCTGGCTTTGGTGCCTTGAACATGAGCTAGGACCCTACGATTCTGCATGAAAGGAGGACTAGCAGCCGAGTTGCACGGGGGAATGTAAAAAGTGTTCATATGTAGTAAAAACCTGAGAAATCCGTCCGTTTTCGTCATTTGCTATCGAATCGACTTAAAGCCAGATCGCCACATTGGCCCCTCTTCTCTCTGAAACGGTTGTACTTATCGTCTGCAAAGCTATGTCGCGTGCTGCAGTATGCGGAGACACTAAAAGCACCGTAGTAGAACACAGATGAAGCTCCTAAGTAGTTGTGATAGCCAGTGAGAAGTAGTGCAATTCAAGTTTTAGGTATCGATTATTGACTTTTTAGCTGGCTTTGGTGCCTTGGACTTGAGGTAGGACCTTAAGATTGTGCATGAAAGGAGGACTAGCAGCCGCGTTGCACGGGAGTATGTAAAGAGTGTTCATATGTAGTAAAAACCTGAGAAATCCGTCCATTTTCGTCATTTGTTATCGAATCGACTTGAAGCCAGATCGTCACATTGGTCGCTCTTCTCTCTGAAAGGGTTGTACTTATCGTCTGCAAAGCTATGTCGCGTGCAGCGGTATGCGGAGACACTAAAATCACCATAGTGGAACACAGATGAAGCTTCTAAGTTGATGTAATAGCCAGTAAGAAGTAGTAAAATTCAAGTTTTAGGAATCGATTATTGACTTTTTTGATGGCTTTGGTGCCTTTGATATGAGCTAGGTCCTTATGATTCTGCATGAAAGGAGGACTAGCAGCCGAGTTGCATGGAAGAATGTGAAAAGTGTTCATATGTAGTAAAAACCTGAGAAATCCATCCGTTTTCGTCATTTGTTATCCAATCGACTTAAAGCCAGATCGTCACATTGGCCGCTCTTCTCTCTGAAACGGTTGTACTTATCGTCTGCAAAGCTATGTCGCGTGCTGCGGTATGCGGAGACACTAAAAGCACCATAGTAGAACACAGATGAAGTTTCTAAGTTGATGCAATAGCCAGTAAGAAGTAGTACAATTCAAGTTTTAGGTATCGATTATTGACTTTTTATCTGGCTTTTGTGCCTTGGACATGAGTTAGGACCTTAACATTCTGCATGAATGGAGGACTAGCAGCCGCGTTGCACGGGAGTATGTGAAAAGTGTTCATATGTAGTAAAAACCTGAGAAATCCGTCCATTTTCGTCATTTGTTAACCAATCGGCTTATAGCCAGATCGGCACATTAGCCCCTCTTCTCGCTGAAACGGTTGTACTTATCGTCTGCAAAGCTATGTCGCGTGCTGCGGTATGCGGAGACACTAAAAGCACCATAGTAGAACAAAGATGAAGCTTGTAAGTTGATGTGATAGCCAGTGAGACGTAGTACAATTCAACTTTTAGGTATCGATTATTGACTTTTAGCTGGCTTTGGTGCCTTGGACATGAGCTAGGACCTAAAGATTCTGCATGAAAGGAGGACTAGCAGCCGCGTTGCACGGGAGTATGTGAAAAGTGTTCATATGTAGTAAAAACCTGATACATACGTCCATTTTCGTCATTTGTTATCGAATCGACTTATAGCCAGATCGTCACATTGGCCCCTCTTCTCTCTGAAACGGTTGTTCTTATCGTCTGCAAAGCTATGTCGCGTGCTGCGGTATGCGGAGACACTAAAATCACCATAGTGGAACACAGATGAAGCTTCTAAGTTGATGTAATAGCCAGTAAGAAGTAGTACAATTCAAGTTTTAGGTTTCGATTATTGACTTTTTAGCTGGCTTTGGTGCTTTGGACATGAGCTATGTCCTTAAGATTCTGCATGAAAGGAGGACTAGCAGCCGAGTTGAAAGGGAGAATGTGAAAAGTGTTCATATGTAGTAAAAACCTGAGAAATCCGTCCGTTTTCGTCATTTGTTATCGAATCAACTTGAAGCCAAATCGTCACATTGGCCGCTCTTATATCTGAAACGGTTGTACTTATCGTCTGCAAAGCTATGTCGCGTGCTGCGGTATGCGTAGACACTAAAATCACCATAGTAGAACACAGATGAAGCTTCAAAGTTGATGTAATAGCCAGTAAGAAGTAGTACAATTCAAGATTTACGTATCGATTATTGACTTTTTTGCTGGCTTTGGTGCCTTGGATATGAGCTAGGACCTTAAGATTCTGCATGAAAGGAGGACTAGCAGCCGAGTTGCATGGGAGAATGTGAAAAGTGTTCATATGTAGTAAAAACCTGAGAAATCCGTCCGTTTTCGTCATTTGTTATCGAATCGACTTAAAGCCAGATCGTCACATTGGCCGCTCTTCTCTCTGAAACGGTTGTACTTATCGTCTGCAAAGCTATGTCGTGTGCTGCGGTATGCGGAGACACTAAAAGCACCATTCTAGAACACAGGTTAAGCTTCTAAGTTGATGTAATAGCGTTTAAGAGGTAGTACAATTCAAGTTTTAGGTATCGATTATTGACTTTTTGCTGGCTATGTTGCCTTGGACATGAGCTAGTACCTTAAGATTCTGCATGAAAGGAGGACTAGCAGCCACGTTCCACGGAGAATGTGAAAAGTGTTCATATGTAGTAAAAACCTGAGAAATCCGTCCGTTTTCGTCATTTGTTATCGAATCGACTTAAAGCCAGATCGTCACATTGGTCGCTCTTCTCTCTGAAACGGTTGTACTTATCGTCTGCAAAGCTATGTCGCGTGCTGCGGTATGCGGAGACACTAAAATCACCAGAGTGGAACACAGATGAAGCTTCTAAGTTGATGTAACAGCCAGTAAGGAGTAGTACAATTCAAGTTTTAGGTATCGAATATTGATTTTTTAGCTGGCTTTGGTGCCTTGGACATGAGCTAGGACCTTAAGATTCTGCATGAAAGGAGGACTAGCAGCCGAGTTGCATCGGAGGATGCGAAAAGTGTTCATATGTAGTAAAAACCTGAGAAATACGTCCGTTTTCGTAATTTATTATGGAATCGACTTAAAGGAGTGCGTCACATCTGTTGCTCTTCTCTCTGAAACGGTTGTACTTATCGTCTGCAAAGCTATGTCGCGTGCTGCGGTATGCGGAGACACTAAAAGCACCATAGTAGAACACAGATGAAGTTTCTAAGTTGATGTAATAGCCAGTAAGAAGTAGTACAATTCAAGTTTTATTTATCGATTATTGACTTTTTATCTGGCTTTTGTGCCTTGGACATGAGCTAGGACCTTAACATTCTGCATGAAAGGAGGACTAGCAGCCGCGTTCCACGGAGAATGTGAAAAGTGTTCATATGTAGTAAAAACCTGAGAAATCCGTCCGTTTTCGTCATTTGTTATCGAATCGACTTAAAGCCAGGTCGTCACATTGGTCGCTCTTCTCTCTGAAACGGTTGTACTTATCGTCTGCAAAGCTATGTCGCGTGCTGCGGTATGCGGAGACACTAAAATCACCAGAGTGGAACACAGATGAAGCTTCTAAGTTGATGTAATAGCCAGTAAGGAGTAGTACAATTCAAGTTTTAGGTATCGAATATTGATTTTTTAGCTGGCTCTGATGCCTTGGACATGAGCTAGGACCTTAAGATTCTGCATGAAAGGAGGACTAGCAGCCGAGTTGCATCGGAGGATGCGAAAAGTGTTCATATGTAGTAAAAACCTGAGAAATACGTCCGTTTTCGTAATTTATTATGGAATCGACTTAAAGCAGTGCGTCACATCTGCCGCTCTTCTCTCTGAAACGGTTGTACTTATCGTCTGCAAAGCTATGTCGCGTGCTGCGGTATGCGGAGACACTAAAAGCACCATAGTAGAACACAGATGAAGTTTCTAAGTTGACGTAATAGCCAGTAAGAAGTAGTACAATTCAAGTTTTATTTATCGATTATTGACTTTTTATCTGGCTTTTGTGCCTTGGACATGAGCTAGGACCTTAACATTCTGCATGAAAAAAGGACTAGCAGCCGAGTTGCATGGGAGAATGTGAAAAGTGTTCATATGTAGTAAAAACCTGAGAAATCCGTCTGTTTCCGTCATTTGTTATCGAATCGACTTAAAGCCAGATCGTCACATTGGCCCCTCTTCTCTCTGAAACGGTTGTACTTATCGTCTGCAAAGCTATGTCGCGTGCTGCAGTATGCAGAGACACTAAAAGCACCATAGTAGAACACAGATGAAGCTTCTAAGTAGATGTGATAGCCAGTGAGAAGTAGTGCAATTCAAGTTTTAGGTATCGATTATTGACTTTTTATCTGGCTTTGGTACCTTGGACTTGAGGTAGGACCTTAAGATTGTGCATGAAAGGAGGACTAGCAGCCGTGTTGCACGGAGAATGTGAAAATGTTCATATGTAGTAAAAACCTGAGAAATCCGTCCGTTTTCGTAATTTATTACCGAATCGACTTAAAGCCACATCGTCACATTGGTCGCTCTTCTCTCTGAAACGGTTGTACTTATCGTCTGCAAAGCTATGTCGTATGCAGCGGTATGCGGAGACACTAAAATCACCATAGTGGAACACAGATGAAGCTTCTAAGTTGATGTAATAGCCAGTAAGAAGTAGTAAAATTCAAGTTTTAGGAATCGATTATTGACTTTTTTGATGGCTTTGGTGCCTTTGACATGAGTTAGGTCCTTATGATTCTGCATGAAATTAGGACTAGCAGCCGAGTTGCATGGAAGAATGTGAAAAGTGTTCATATGTTGTAAAAACCTGAGAAATCCATCCGTTTTCGTCATTTGTTATCGAATCGACTTAAAGCCAGATCGTCACATTGGCCGCTCTTCTCTCTGAAACGGTTGTACTTATCGTCTGCAAGGCTATGTCGCATGCTGCGGTATGCGCAGACACTAAAAGCACCATAGTAGAACACAGATGAAGCTTCTAAGTTGATGTAATAGCCAGTAAGGAGTAGTACAATTCAAGTTTTAGGTATCGAATATTGATTTTTTAGCTGGTTTTGGTGCCTTGGACATGAGCTAGGACCTTAAGATTCTGCATGAAAGGAGGACTAGCAGCCGAGTTGCATCGGAGGATGCGAAAAGTGTTCATATGTAGTAAAAACCTGAGAAATACGTCCGTGTTGGTAATTTATTATGGAATCGACTTAAAGCAGTGCGTCACATCTGCCGCTCTTCTCTCTGAAACGGTTGTACTTATCGTCTGCAAAGCTATGTCGCGTGCTTCGGTATGCGGAGACACTAAAAGCACCATAGTGGAACACAGATGAAGTTTCTAAGTTGATGTAATAGCCAGTAAGAAGTAGTACAATTCAAGTTTTAGGTATCGATTATTGACTTTTTATCTGGCTTTTGTACCTTGGACATGAGCTAGGACCTTAACATTCTGCATGAAAGGAGGACTAGCAGCCGAATTGCATGGGAGAATGTGAAAAGTGTTCATATGTAGTAAAAACCTGAGAAATCCGTCCGTTTCCGTCATTTGTTATCGAATCGACTTAAAGCCAGATCGTCACATTGGCCGCTCTTATATCTGAAACGGTTGTACTTATCGTCTGCAAAGCTATGTCGCGTGCTGCGGTATGCGGAGACACTAAAAGCACCATAGTAGAACATAGATGAAGCTTCAAAGTTGATGTAATAGCCAGTAAGAAGTAGTACAATTCAAGATTTAGGTATCGATTATTGACTTTTTTGCTGGCTTTGGTGCCTTGAACATGAGCTAGGACCCTACGATTCTGCATGAAAGGAGGACTAGCAGCCGAGTTGCACGGGGGAATGTAAAAAGTGTTCATATGTAGTAAAAACCTGAGAAATCCGTCCGTTTTCGTCATTTGCTATCGAATCGACTTAAAGCCAGATCGCCACATTGGCCCCTCTTCTCTCTGAAACGGTTGTACTTATCGTCTGCAAAGCTATGTCGCGTGCTGCAGTATGCGGAGACACTAAAAGCACCGTAGTAGAACACAGATGAAGCTCCTAAGTAGTTGTGATAGCCAGTGAGAAGTAGTGCAATTCAAGTTTTAGGTATCGATTATTGACTTTTTAGCTGGCTTTGGTGCCTTGGACTTGAGGTAGGACCTTAAGATTGTGCATGAAAGGAGGACTAGCAGCCGCGTTGCACGGGAGTATGTAAAGAGTGTTCATATGTAGTAAAAACCTGAGAAATCCGTCCATTTTCGTCATTTGTTATCGAATCGACTTGAAGCCAGATCGTCACATTGGTCGCTCTTCTCTCTGAAAGGGTTGTACTTATCGTCTGCAAAGCTATGTCGCGTGCAGCGGTATGCGGAGACACTAAAATCACCATAGTGGAACACAGATGAAGCTTCTAAGTTGATGTAATAGCCAGTAAGAAGTAGTAAAATTCAAGTTTTAGGAATCGATTATTGACTTTTTTGATGGCTTTGGTGCCTTTGATATGAGCTAGGTCCTTATGATTCTGCATGAAAGGAGGACTAGCAGCCGAGTTGCATGGAAGAATGTGAAAAGTGTTCATATGTAGTAAAAACCTGAGAAATCCATCCGTTTTCGTCATTTGTTATCCAATCGACTTAAAGCCAGATCGTCACATTGGCCGCTCTTCTCTCTGAAACGGTTGTACTTATCGTCTGCAAAGCTATGTCGCGTGCTGCGGTATGCGGAGACACTAAAAGCACCATAGTAGAACACAGATGAAGTTTCTAAGTTGATGCAATAGCCAGTAAGAAGTAGTACAATTCAAGTTTTAGGTATCGATTATTGACTTTTTATCTGGCTTTTGTGCCTTGGACATGAGTTAGGACCTTAACATTCTGCATGAATGGAGGACTAGCAGCCGCGTTGCACGGGAGTATGTGAAAAGTGTTCATATGTAGTAAAAACCTGAGAAATCCGTCCATTTTCGTCATTTGTTAACCAATCGGCTTATAGCCAGATCGGCACATTAGCCCCTCTTCTCGCTGAAACGGTTGTACTTATCGTCTGCAAAGCTATGTCGCGTGCTGCGGTATGCGGAGACACTAAAAGCACGATAGTAGAACAAAGATGAAGCTTGTAAGTTGATGTGATAGCCAGTGAGACGCAGTACAATTCAACTTTTAGGTATCGATTATTGACTTTTAGCTGGCTTTGGTGCCTTGGACATGAGCTAGGACCTAAAGATTCTGCATGAAAGGAGGACTAGCAGCCGCGTTGCACGGGAGTATGTGAAAAGTGTTCATATGTAGTAAAAACCTGATACATACGTCCATTTTCGTCATTTGTTATCGAATCGACTTATAGCCAGATCGTCACATTGGCCCCTCTTCTCTCTGAAACGGTTGTTCTTATCGTCTGCAAAGCTATGTCGCGTGCTGCGGTATGCGGAGACACTAAAATCACCATAGTGGAACACAGATGAAGCTTCTAAGTTGATGTAATAGCCAGTAAGAAGTAGTACAATTCAAGTTTTAGGTTTCGATTATTGACTTTTTAGCTGGCTTTGGTGCTTTGGACATGAGCTATGTCCTTAAGATTCTGCATGAAAGGAGGACTAGCAGCCGAGTTGAAAGGGAGAATGTGAAAAGTGTTCATATGTAGTAAAAACCTGAGAAATCCGTCCGTTTTCGTCATTTGTTATCGAATCAACTTGAAGCCAAATCGTCACATTGGCCGCTCTTATATCTGAAACGGTTGTACTTATCGTCTGCAAAGCTATGTCGCGTGCTGCGGTATGCGTAGACACTAAAATCACCATAGTAGAACACAGATGAAGCTTCTAAGTTGATGTAATAGCCAGTAAGAAGTAGTACAATTCAAGATTTACGTATCGATTATTGACTTTTTTGCTGGCTTTGGTGCCTTGGATATGAGCTAGGACCTTAAGATTCTGCATGAAAGGAGGACTAGCAGCCGAGTTGCATGGGAGAATGTGAAAAGTGTTCATATGTAGTAAAAACCTGAGAAATCCGTCCGTTTTCGTCATTTGTTATCGAATCGACTTAAAGCCAGATCGTCACATTGGCCGCTCTTCTCTCTGAAACGGTTGTACTTATCGTCTGCAAAGCTATGTCGTGTGCTGCGGTATGCGGAGACACTAAAAGCACCATTCTAGAACACAGGTTAAGCTTCTAAGTTGATGTAATAGCGTTTAAGAGGTAGTACAATTCAAGTTTTAGGTATCGATTATTGACTTTTTGCTGGCTATGTTGCCTTGGACATGAGCTAGTACCTTAAGATTCTGCATGAAAGGAGGACTAGCAGCCACGTTCCACGGAGAATGTGAAAAGTGTTCATATGTAGTAAAAACCTGAGAAATCCGTCCGTTTTCGTCATTTGTTATCGAATCGACTTAAAGCCAGATCGTCACATTGGTCGCTCTTCTCTCTGAAACGGTTGTACTTATCGTCTGCAAAGCTATGTCGCGTGCTGCGGTATGCGGAGACACTAAAATCACCAGAGTGGAACACAGATGAAGCTTCTAAGTTGATGTAACAGCCAGTAAGGAGTAGTACAATTCAAGTTTTAGGTATCGAATATTGATTTTTTAGCTGGCTTTGGTGCCTTGGACATGAGCTAGGACCTTAAGATTCTGCATGAAAGGAGGACTAGCAGCCGAGTTGCATCGGAGGATGCGAAAAGTGTTCATATGTAGTAAAAACCTGAGAAATACGTCCGTTTTCGTAATTTATTATGGAATCGACTTAAAGGAGTGCGTCACATCTGTTGCTCTTCTCTCTGAAACGGTTGTACTTATCGTCTGCAAAGCTATGTCGCGTGCTGCGGTATGCGGAGACACTAAAAGCACCATAGTAGAACACAGATGAAGTTTCTAAGTTGATGTAATAGCCAGTAAGAAGTAGTACAATTCAAGTTTTATTTATCGATTATTGACTTTTTATCTGGCTTTTGTGCCTTGGACATGAGCTAGGACCTTAACATTCTGCATGAAAGGAGGACTAGCAGCCGAGTTGCACGGGGGAATGTAAAAAGTGTTCATATGTAGTAAAAACCTGAGAAATCCGTCCGTTTTCGTCATTTGTTATCGAATCGACTTAAAGCCAGATCGTCACATTGGCCGCTCTTCTCTCTGAAACGGTTGTACTTATCGTCTGCAAAGCTATGTCGTCTGCTGCGGTATGCGGAGACACTAAAAGCACCATTCTAGAACACAGGTTAAGCTTCTAAGTTGATATAATAGCCAGTAAGAGGTAGTACAATTCAAGTTTTAGGTATCGATTATTGACTTTTCGCTGGCTATTTTGCCTTGGACATGAGCTAGGACCTTAAGATTCTGCATGAAAGGAGGACTAGCAGCCGAGTTGCATCGGAGGATGCGAAAAGTGTTCATATGTAGTAAAAACCTGAGAAATACGTCCGTTTTCGTAATTTATTATAGAATCGACTTAAAGGAGTGCGTCACATCTGTTGCTCTTCTCTCTGAAACGGTTGTACTTATCGTCTGCAAAGCTATGTCGCGTGCTGCGGTATGCGGAGACACTAAAAGCACCATAGTAGAACACAGATGAAGCTTCTAAGTAGATGTGATAGCCAGTGAGAAGTAGTGCAATTCAAGTTTTAGGTATCGATTATTGACTTTTTATCTGGCTTTGGTACCTTGGACTTGAGGTAGGACCTTAAGATTGTGCATGAAAGGAGGACTAGCAGCCGTGTTGCACGGAGAATGTGAAAATGTTCATATGTAGTAAAAACCTGAGAAATCCGTCCGTTTTCGTAATTTATTACCGAATCGACTTAAAGCCACATCGTCACATTGGTCGCTCTTCTCTCTGAAACGGTTGTACTTATCGTCTGCAAAGCTATGTCGTATGCAGCGGTATGCGGAGACACTAAAATCACCATAGTGGAACACAGATGAAGCTTCTAAGTTGATGTAATAGCCAGTAAGAAGTAGTAAAATTCAAGTTTTAGGAATCGATTATTGACTTTTTTGATGGCTTTGGTGCCTTTGACATGAGTTAGGTCCTTATGATTCTGCATGAAATTAGGACTAGCAGCCGAGTTGCATGGAAGAATGTGAAAAGTGTTCATATGTTGTAAAAACCTGAGAAATCCATCCGTTTTCGTCATTTGTTATCGAATCGACTTAAAGCCAGATCGTCACATTGGCCGCTCTTCTCTCTGAAACGGTTGTACTTATCGTCTGCAAGGCTATGTCGCGTGCTGCAGTATGCGGAGACACTAAAAGCACCATAGTAGAACAGAGATGAAGCTTCCAAGTTGATGTGATAGCCACTGAGAAGTAGTACAATTCAAGTTTTAGGTATCGATTATTGACTTTTTAGCTGGCTTTGGTGCCTTGGACATAAGCTAGGACCTTACGATTCTGCATGAAGGGAGGACTAGCAGCCGCGTTGCACGGGAGTATGTGAAAAGTGTTCATATGTAGTAAAAACTTGAGAAATCCGTCCATTTTCGTCATTTGTTATCGAATCGACTTAAAGCCAGTTCGTCACATTGGCCCCTCCTCTCTCTGAAACGGTTGTACTTATCGTCTGCAAAGCTATGTCGCATGCTGCGGTATGCGGAGACACTAAAATGCACCATAGTAGAACACAGATGAAGCTTCTAAGTTGATGTAATAGCCAGTAAGGAGTAGTACAATTCAAGTTTTAGGTATCGAATATTGATTTTTTAGCTGGTTTTGGTGCCTTGGACATGAGCTAGGACCTTAAGATTCTGCATGAAAGGAGGACTAGCAGCCGAGTTGCATCGGAGGATGCGAAAAGTGTTCATATGTAGTAAAAACCTGAGAAATACGTCCGTGTTGGTAATTTATTATGGAATCGACTTAAAGCAGTGCGTCACATCTGCCGCTCTTCTCTCTGAAACGGTTGTACTTATCGTCTGCAAAGCTATGTCGCGTGCTTCGGTATGCGGAGACACTAAAAGCACCATAGTGGAACACAGATGAAGTTTCTAAGTTGATGTAATAGCCAGTAAGAAGTAGTACAATTCAAGTTTTAGGTATCGATTATTGACTTTTTATCTGGCTTTTGTACCTTGGACATGAGCTAGGACCTTAACATTCTGCATGAAAGGAGGACTAGCAGCCGAATTGCATGGGAGAATGTGAAAAGTGTTCATATGTAGTAAAAACCTGAGAAATCCGTCCGTTTCCGTCATTTGTTATCGAATCGACTTAAAGCCAGATCGTCACATTGGCCGCTCTTATATCTGAAACGGTTGTACTTATCGTCTGCAAAGCTATGTCGCGTGCTGCGGTATGCGGAGACACTAAAAGCACCATAGTAGAACATAGATGAAGCTTCAAAGTTGATGTAATAGCCAGTAAGAAGTAGTACAATTCAAGATTTAGGTATCGATTATTGACTTTTTTGCTGGCTTTGGTGCCTTGAACATGAGCTAGGACCCTACGATTCTGCATGAAAGGAGGACTAGCAGCCGAGTTGCACGGGGGAATGTAAAAAGTGTTCATATGTAGTAAAAACCTGAGAAATCCGTCCGTTTTCGTCATTTGCTATCGAATCGACTTAAAGCCAGATCGCCACATTGGCCCCTCTTCTCTCTGAAACGGTTGTACTTATCGTCTGCAAAGCTATGTCGCGTGCTGCAGTATGCGGAGACACTAAAAGCACCGTAGTAGAACACAGATGAAGCTCCTAAGTAGATGTGATAGCCAGTGAGAAGTAGTGCCATTCAAGTTTTAGGTATCGATTATTGACTTTTTAGCTGGCTTTGGTGCCTTGGACTTGAGGTAGGACCTTAAGATTGTGCATGAAAGGAGGACTAGCAGCCGCGTTGCACGGGAGTATGTAAAGAGTGTTCATATGTAGTAAAAACCTGAGAAATCCGTCCATTTTCGTCATTTGTTATCGAATCGACTTGAAGCCAGATCGTCACATTGGTCGCTCTTCTCTCTGAAAGGGTTGTACTTATCGTCTGCAAAGCTATGTCGCGTGCAGCGGTATGCGGAGACACTAAAATCACCATAGTGGAACACAGATGAAGCTTCTAAGTTGATGTAATAGCCAGTAAGAAGTAGTAAAATTCAAGTTTTAGGAATCGATTATTGACTTTTTTGATGGCTTTGGTGCCTTTGATATGAGCTAGGTCCTTATGATTCTGCATGAAAGGAGGACTAGCAGCCGAGTTGCATGGAAGAATGTGAAAAGTGTTCATATGTAGTAAAAACCTGAGAAATCCATCCGTTTTCGTCATTTGTTATCCAATCGACTTAAAGCCAGATCGTCACATTGGCCGCTCTTCTCTCTGAAACGGTTGTACTTATCGTCTGCAAAGCTATGTCGCGTGCTGCGGTATGCGGAGACACTAAAAGCACCATAGTAGAACACAGATGAAGTTTCTAAGTTGATGCAATAGCCAGTAAGAAGTAGTACAATTCAAGTTTTAGGTATCGATTATTGACTTTTTATCTGGCTTTTGTGCCTTGGACATGAGTTAGGACCTTAACATTCTGCATGAATGGAGGACTAGCAGCCGGGTTGCACGGGAGTATGTGAAAAGTGTTCATATGTAGTAAAAACCTGAGAAATCCGTCCATTTTCGTCATTTGTTATCCAATCGGCTTACAGCCAGATCGGCACATTAGCCCCTCTTCTCGCTGAAACGGTTGTACTTATCGTCTGCAAAGCTATGTCGCGTGCTGCGGTATGCGGAGACACTAAAAGCACAATAGTAGAACACAGATGAAGCTTCTAAGTTCATGTAATAGCCAGTAAGGAGTAGTACAATTCAAGTTTTAGGTATTGAATATTGACTTTTTAGCTGGCTTTGGTGCCTTGGACATGAGCTAGGACCTTAAGATTCTGCATGAAAGGAGGACTAGCAGCCGAGTTGCTCGGAGGATGCGAAAAGTGTTCATATGTAGTAGAAACCTGAGGAATCCGTCCGTTTTCGTAATTTATTATCGAATCGACTTAAAGCAGTGCGTCACATTGGCCGCTCTTCTCTCTGAAACGGTTGTACTTATCGTCTGCAAAGCTATGTGGCGTGCTGCGGTATGCGGAGACACTAAAAGCACAATAGTAGAACACAGATGAAGCTTCTAAGTTGATGTAATAGCCAGTAGGAAGTAGTACAATTCAAGTTTTAGGTATCGATTATTGACCTTTTAGCTGGCTTTTGTGCCTTGGACATGAGCTAGGACCTTATGATTCCGCACGGAAGGAGGACTAGCAGCCGAATTGCATGGGAGAATGTGAAAAGTGTTCATATGTAGTAAAAACCTGAAAAATGCGTCCGTTTTCGTCATTTGTTATCGAATCGACTTAAGGCCAGATTGTCACATTGGCCGCTCTTCTCTCTGAAACGGTTGTACTTATCGTCTGCAAAGCTATGTCGCGTGCTGCGGTATGCGGAGACACTAAAAGCACCATAGTAGAATACAGATGAAGCTTCAAAGTTGATGTAATAGCCAGTAAGAAGTAGTACAATTCAAGATTTAGGTATCGATTATTGACTTTTTTGCTGGCTTTGGTGCCTTGGACATGAGCTAGGACCTTACGATTCTGCATGAAAGGAGGACTAGCAGCCGAGTTGCACGGGAGAATGTAAAAAGTGTTCATATGTAGTAAAAACCTGAGAAATCCGTCCATTTTCGTAATTTGTTATCGAATCGACTTAAAGCCAGATCGTCACATTGGCCTCTCTTCTCTCTGAAACGGTTGTACTTATCGTCTGCAAAGCTATGTCGCGTGCTGCGGTATGCGGAGACACTAAAATCACCATAGTGGAACACAGATGAAGCTTCTAAGTTGATGTAACAGCTAGTAAGATGTAGTCAATTTAGGTATCGATTATTGACTTTTTAGCTGGCTTTGGTGCCTTGGACATGAGCTATGTCCTTATGATTCTGCATGAAAGGAGGACTAGCAGCCGAGTTGCATTGGAGAATGTGGAAAGTGTTCATATGTAGTAAAAACCTGAGAAATCCGTCCGTTTTAGTCATTTGTTATCGAATCAACTTGAAGCCAGATCGTCACATTGCCCGCTTTTCTCTCTGAAACGGTTGTACTTATCGTCTGCAAAGCTATGTCGCGTGCTGCAGTATGCGGAGACACTAAAAGCACCATAGTAGAACACAGATGAAGCTTCAAAGTTGATGTAATAGCCAGTAAGAAGTAGTACAATTCAAGATTTAGGTATCGATTATTGACTTTTTTGCTGGCTTTGGTGCCTTGGACATGAGCTAGGACCTTACGATTCTGCATGAAAGGAGGACTAGCAGCCGAGTTGCATTGGAGAATGTGGAAAGTGTTCATATGTAGTAAAAACCTGAGAAATCCGTCCGTTTTAGTCATTTGTTATCGAATCAACTTGAAGCCAGATCGTCACATTGCCCGCTTTTCTCTCTGTAACGGTTGTACATTTCGTCTGCAAAGCTATGTCGCGTGCTGCAGTATGCGGAGACACTAAAAGCACCATAGTAGAACGCAGATGAAGCTTCTAAGTTGATGTGATAGCCAGTGAGAAGTAGTACAATTAAAGTTTTAGGTATCGATTATTGACTTTTTAGCTGGCTTTTGTGCCTTGGACATGAGCTAGGACCTTATGATTCTGCATGAAAGGAGGACTAGCAGCCGAGTTACATGGGAGAATGTGAAAAGTGTTCATATGTAGTAAAAACCTGAGAAATCCGTCCGTTTTCGTCATTTGCTATCGAATCGACTTAAAGCCAGATCGTCACATTGGCCACTCTTCTCTCTGAAACGGTTGTACTTATCGTCTGCAAAGCTATGTCGCGTGCTGCGGTATGCGGAGACACTAAAAGCACCATAGTAGAACACAGATGAAGCTTCAAAGTTGATGTAATAGCCAGTAAGAAGTAGTACAATTCAAGATTTAGGTATCGATTATTGACTTTTTTGCTGGCTTTGGTGCCTTGGACATGAGCTATGTCCTTAAGATTCTACATGAAAGGAGGACTAGCAGCCGAGTTGCACGGGAGAATGTAAAAAGTGTTCATATGTAGTAAAAACCTGAGAAATCCGTCCGTTTTCGTCATTTGTTATCGAATCGACTTAAAGCCAGATCGTCACATGGGCCCCTCTTCTCTCTGAAACGGTTGTACTTATCGTCTGCAAAGCTATGTCGCGTGCTGTAGTATGCGGAGACACTAAAAGCACCATAGTAGAACACAGATGAAGCTTCTAAGTTGATGTGATAGCCAGTGAGACGTAGTACAATTCAAGTTTTAGGTATCGATTATTGACATTTTAGCTGGCTTTTGTGCCTTGGACATGAGCTAGGACCTAAAGATTCTGCATGAAAGGAGGACTAGCAGCCGCGTTGCACGGGAGGATGTAAAAAGTGTTCATATGTAGTAAAAACCTGAAAAATGCGTCCGTTTTCGTCATGTGTTATCGAATCGACTTAAAGCCAGATTGTCACATTGGCCGCTCTTCTATCTGAAACGGTTGTACTTATCGTCTGCAAAGCTATGTCGCGTGCTGCGCTATGCGGAGACACTAAAAGCACCATAGTAGAATACAGATGAAGCTTCAAAGTTGATGTAATAGCCAGTAAGAAGTAGTACAATTCAAGATTTAGGTATCGATTATTGACTTTTTTGATGGCTTTGGTGCCTTGGACATGAGCTAGGACCTTACGATTCTGCATGAAAGGAGGACTAGCAGCCAAGTTGCACGGGAGAATGTAAAAAGTGTTCATATGTAGTATAAACCTGAGAAATCCGTCCGTATTCGTCACTTGTTATCGAATCGACTTAAAGCCAGATCGTCACATGGGCCCTTCTTCTCTCTGAAACGGTTGTACTTATCGTCTGCAAAGCTATGTCGCGTGCTGCGTTATGCGGAGACACTAGAAGCACCATAGCAGAACACAGATTAAGCTTCTAAGTTGATGTAATAGCCAGTAAGGAGTAGTACAATTCAAGTTTTAGGTATCGATTATTGACTTTTTTGCTGGCTTTGGTGCCTTGGACATGAGCTAGGACCTTACGATTCTGCATGAAAGGAGGACTAGCAGCCGAGTTGCACGGGAGAATGTAAAAAGTGTTCATATGTAGTAAAAACCTGAGAAATCCGTCCATTTTCGTAATTTGTTATCGAATCGACTTAAAGCCAGATCGTCACATTGGCCTCTCTTCTCTCTGAAACGGTTGTACTTATCGTCTGCAAAGCTATGTCGCGTGCTGCGGTATGCGGAGACACTAAATTCACCATAGTGGAACACAGATGAAGCTTCTAAGTTGATGTATTAGCTAGTAAGATGTAGTCAATTTAGGTATCGATTATTGACTTTTTAGCTGGCTTTGATGCCTTGGACATGAGCTATGTCCTTAAGATTCTGCATGAAAGGAGGAATAGCAGCCGAGTTGCATTGTAGAATGTGGAAAGTGTTCATATGTAGTAAAAACCTGAGAAATCCGTCCGTTTTAGTCATTTGTTATCGAATAACTTGAAGCCAGATCGTCACATTGCCCGCTTTTCTCTCTGAAACCGTTGTACTTATCGTCTGCAAAGCTATGCCGCGTGCTGCGGTATGCGGAGACACTAAAAGCACCATAGTAGAACTCAGATGAAGCTTCAAAGTTGATGTAATATCCAGTAAGAAGTAGTACAATTCAAGTTTTAGGTATCGATTATTGACTTTTTAGCTGGCTTTGGTGCCTTGGACATGAGCTATGTCCTTAAGATTCTGCATGAAAGGAGGACTAGCAGCCGAGTTGAATGGGAGAATGTGAAAAGTGTTCATATGTAATAAAAACCTGAGAAATCCATCCTTTTTCGTCAGTTGTTATCGAATCAACTTCAAGCCAGATCGTCATATGGCCCGCTCTTCTCTCGGAAACGGTTGTACTTATCGTCTGCAAAGCTATGTCGCGTGCTGCAGTATGCGGAGACACTAAAAGCACCATAGTAGAACATGGATGAAGCTTCTAAGTTGATGTGATAGCCAGTGAGAAGTAGTACAATTCAAGTTTTAGGTATCGATTGTTGACTTTTTAGCTGGCTTTTATGCCTTGGACATGAGCTAGGACCTTATGATTCAGCATGAAAGGAGGACTAGCAGCCGAGATGCATGGGAGAATGTGAATAGTGTTCATCTGTAGTAAAAAAATGAGAAATCCGTCCGTTTTCGTCATTTGTTATCGAATCGACAAAGCAGATCGTCACATTGGCCGCTCTTCTCTCTGAAACGGTTGTACTTATCGTCTGGAAAGCTATGTCGCATGCTGCAGTATGCGGAGACACTAAAAGCACCATAGTAGAACACAGATGAAGCTTCTAAGTTGATGTGATAGCCAGTGAGAAGTAGTACAATTCAAGTTTTAGGTACCGATTATTGACTTTTTAGCTGGCTTTGGTGCCTTGGACATGGGCTAGGACCTTAAGATTCTGCATGAAAAGAGGACTAGCAGCCGAGTTGCACAGGAGGATGCGAAAAGTGTTCATATGTAGTAAAAACCTGAGAAATCCGTCCGTTTTCGTCATTTATTATCGAATGGACTTAAAGCAGTGCGTCACATTGGCCGCTCTTCTCTCTGAAACGGTTGTACTTATCGTCTGCAAAGCTATGTCGCGTGCTGCGGTATGCGGAGACACTAAAAGCACCATAGTAGAACACAGATTAAGCTTCTAAGTTGATGTAATAGCCAGTAAGAAGTAGTACAATTCAAGTTTTAGGTATCGATTATTGACCTTTTAGCTGGCTTTTGTGCCTTGGACATGAGCTAGGACCTTATGATTCCGCACGGAAGGAGGACTAGCAGCCGAATTGCTTGGGAGAATGTGAAAAGTGTTCATATGTAGTAAAAACCTGAAAAATGCGTCCGTTTTCGTCATTTGTTATCGAATCGACTTAAGGCCAGATTGTCACATTGGCAGCTCTTCTCTCTGAAACGGTTGTACTTATCGTCTGCAAAGCTATGTCGCGTGCTGCGGTATGCGGAGACACTAAAATCACCATAGTGGAACACAGATGAAGCTTCTAAGTTGATGTAACAGCTAGTAAGATGTAGTCAATTTAGGTATCGATTATTGACTTTTTAGCTGGCTTTGGTGCCTTGGACATGAGCTATGTCCTTATGATTCTGCATGAAAGGAGGAGTAGCAGCCGAGTTGCATTGGAGAATGAGGAAAGTGTTCATATGTAGTAAAAACCTGAGAAATCCGTCCGTTTTAGTCATTTGTTATCGAATCAACTTGAAGCCAGATCGTCACATTGCCCGCTTTTCTCTCTGAAACGGTTGTACTTATCGTCTGCAAAGCTATGTCGCGTGCTGCGGTATGCGGAGACACTAAAAGCACCATAGTAGAACACGGATGAAGCTTCTAAGTTGATGTGATAGCCAGTGAGAAGTAGTACAATTCAAGTTTTAGGTATCGATTGTTGACTTTTTAGCTGGCTTTTATGCCTTGGACATGAGCTAGGACCTTATGATTCAGCATGAAAGGAGGACTAGCAGCCGAGATGCATGGGAGAATGTGAATAGTGTTCATCTGTAGTAAAAAAATGAGAAATCCGTCCGTTTTCGTCATTTGTTATCGAATCGACAAAGCAGATCGTCACATTGGCCGCTCTTCTCTCTGAAACGGTTGTACTTATCGTCTGCAAAGCTATGTCGCATGCTGCAGTATGCGGAGACACTAAAAGCACCATAGTAGAACACAGATGAAGCTTCTAAGTTGATGTGATAGCCAGTGAGAAGTAGTACAATTCAAGTTTTAGGTACCGATTATTGACTTTTTAGCTGGCTTTGGTGCCTTGGACATGGGCTAGGACCTTAAGATTCTGCATGAAA
Organism: Schistocerca gregaria; assembly: GCF_023897955.1. Classification (NCBI taxonomy): domain Eukaryota; kingdom Metazoa; phylum Arthropoda; class Insecta; order Orthoptera; family Acrididae; genus Schistocerca; species Schistocerca gregaria. The sequence goes on from NW_026061773.1 coordinate 2,013,616, forward strand.
GGAGGACTAGCAGCCGAGTTGCACAGGAGGATGCGAAAAGTGTTCATATGTAGTAAAAACCTGAGAAATCCGTCCGTTTTCGTCATTTATTATCGAATCGACTTAAAGCAGTGCGTCACATTGGCCGCTCTTCTCTCGGAAACGGTTGTACTTATCGTCTGCAAAGCTATGTCGCGTGCTGCGGTATGCGGAGACACTAAAAGCACCATAGTAGAACACAGATTAAGCTTCTAAGTTGATGTAATAGCCAGTAAGAAGTAGTACAATTCAAGTTTTAGGTATCGATTATTGACCTTTTAGCTGGCTTTTGTGCCTTGGACATGAGCTAGGACCTTATGATTCCGCACGGAAGGAGGACTAGCAGCCGAATTGCTTGGGAGAATGTGAAAAGTGTTCATATGTAGTAAAAACCTGATAAATGCGTCCGTTTTCGTCATTTGTTATCGAATCGACTTAAGGCCAGATTGTCACATTGGCCGCTCTTCTCTCTGAAACGGTTGTACTTATCGTCTGCAAAGCTATGTCGCGTGCTGCGGTATGCGGAGACACTAAAATCACCATAGTGGAACACAGATGAAGCTTCTAAGTTGATGTAACAGCTAGTAAGATGTAGTCAATTTAGGTATCGATTATTGACTTTTTAGCTGGCTTTGGTGCCTTGGACATGAGCTATGTCCTTATGATTCTGCATGAAAGGAGGACTAGCAGCGTAGTTGCATTGGAGAATGTGGAAAGTGTTCATATGTAGTAAAAACCTGAGAAATCCGTCCGTTTTAGTCATTTGTTATCGAATCAACTTGAAGCCAGATCGTCACATTGCCCGCTTTTCTCTCTGAAACGGTTGTACTTATCGTCTGCAAAGCTATGTCGCGTGCTGCGGTATGCGGAGACACTAAAAGCACCATAGTAGAATACAGATGAAGCTTCAAAGTTGATGTAATAGCCAGTAAGAAGTAGTACAATTCAAGATTTAGGTATCGATTATTGACTTTTTTGCTGGCTTTGGTGCCTTGGACATGAGCTAGGACCTTACGATTCTGCATGAAAGGAGGACTAGCAGCCGAGTTGCATTGGAGAATGTGGAAAGTGTTCATATGTAGTAAAAACCTGAGAAATCCGTCCGTTTTCGTCATTTGTTATCGAATCGACTTAAAGCCATCTCGTCACATTGGCCGCTCTTCTCTCTGAAACGGTTGTACTTATCGTCTGCAAAGCTATGTCGCGTGCTGCGGTATGCGGAGACACTAAAAGCACCATAGTAGAACACAGATGAAGCTTCAAAGTTGATTTAATAGCCAGTAAGAAGTAGTACAATTCAAGATTTAGGTATCGATTATTGACTTTTTTGCTGGCTTTGGTGCCTTGGACATGAGCTATGTCCTTAAGATTCTGCATGAAAGGAGGACTAGCAGCCGAGTTGCTCGGGAGAATGTAAAAAGTGTTCATATGTAGTAAAAACCTGAGAAATCCGTCCGTTTTCGTCATTTGTTATCGAATCGACTTAAAGCCAGATCGTCACATGGGATCCTCTTCTCTCTGAAACGGTTGTACTTATCGTCTGCAAAGCTATGTCGCGTGCTGTAGTATGCGGAGACACTAAAAGCACCATAGTAGAAGACAGATGAAGCTTCTGAGTTGATGTGATAGCCAGTGAGACGTAGTACAATTCAAGTTTTAGGTATCGATTATTGTCTTTTTAGCTGGCTTTTGTGCCTTGGACATGAGCTAGGACCTAAAGATTCTGCATGAAAGGAGGACTAGCAGCCGCGTTGCACGGGAGGATGTAAAAAGTGTTCATATGTAGTAAAAACCTGAGAACTCCGACCGTTTTCGTCATTTGTTATCGAATCGACTTAAAGCCAGATCGTCACATGGGCACCTCTTCTCTCTGAAACGGTTGTACTTATCGTCTGTAAAGCTATGTCGCGTGCTGCGGTATGCGGAGACACTAAAATCACCATAGTGGAACACAGATGAAGCTTCTAAGTTGATGTAATAGCCAGTAAAAAGTAGTACAATTCAAGATTTAGGTATCGATTATTGACTTTTTTGATGGCTTTGGTGCCTTGGACATGAGCTAGGACCTTACGATTCTGCATGAAAGGAGGACTAGCAGCCGAGTTGCACGGGAGAATGTAAAAAGTGTTCATATGTAGTATAAACCTGAGAAATCCGTCCGTATTCGTCACTTGTTATCGAATCGACTTAAAGCCAGATCGTCACATGGGCCCCTCTTCTCTCTGAAACGGTTGTACTTATCGTCTGCAAAGCAATGTCGCGTGCTGCGGTATGCGGAGACACTAGAAGCACCATAGCAGAACACAGATTAAGCTTCTAAGTTGATGTAATAGCAAATAAGAAGTAGTAGAATTCAAGTTTTAGGTATCGATTATTGACCTTTTAGCTGGCTTTTGTGCCTTGGACATGAGCTAGGACCATATGATTCCGCACGGAAGGTGGACTAGCAGCCGAGTTGATCGGGAGTATGTGAAAAGTGTTCATATGTAGTATAAACCTGAGAAATCCGTCCATTTTCGTCATTTGTTATCGAATCGACTTAAAGCCAGTTCGTCACATTGGCCCCTCTTCTCTCTAAAACGGTTGTACTTATCGTCTGCAAAGCTATGTCGCGTGCTGCGGTATGCGGAGACACTAAAAGCACCATAGTAGAACACAGATGAAGCTTCTAAGTTGATGTAATAGCCAGTAAGGAGTAGTACAATTCAAGTTTTAGGTATCGAATATTGACTTTTTAGCTGGCTTTGGCGCCTTGGACATGAGCTAGGACCTTAAGATTCTGCATGAAAGGAGGACTAGCAGCCGAGTTGCACGGGAGGATGCGATAAGTGTTCATATGTAGTAAAAACCTGAGAAATCCGTCCGTTTTCGTAATTTATTATCGAATCGACTTAAAGCAGTGCGTCACATTGGCCGCTCTTCTCTCTGAAACGGTTGTACTTATCGTCTGCAAAGCTATGTCGCGTGCTGCGGTATGCGGAGACACTAAAAGCACCATAGTAGAAAACAGATGAAGCTACTAAGTTGAAGTAATAGCCAGTAAGGAGTAGTACAATTCAAGTTTTAGGTATCGAATATTGACTTTTTAGCTGGCTTTGGCGCCTTGGACATGAGCTAGGACCTTAAGATTCTGCATGAAAGGAGGATTAGCAGCCGCGTTGCACGGGACTATGTGACAAGTGTTCATATGTAGTAAAAACCTGAGAAATCCGTCCATTTTCGTCATTTGTTATGGAATCGACTTAAAGCCAGATCGTCACATTGGCCTCTCTTCTCTCTGAAACGGTTGTACTTATCGTCTGCAAAGCTATGTCGCGTGCTGCGGTATGCGGAGACACTAAAATCACCATAGTGGAACACAGATGAAGCTTCTAAGTTGATGTATTAGCTAGTAAGATGTAGTCAATTTAGGTATCGAATATTGACTTTTTAGCTGGCTTTGGTGCCTTGGGCATGAGCTATGTCCTTAAGATTCTGCATGAAAGGAGGAATAGCAGCCGAGTTGCATTGTAGAATGTGGAAAGTGTTCATATGTAGTAAAAACCTGAGAAATCCGTCCGTTTTAGTCATTTGTTATCGAATAACTTGAAGCCAGATCGTCACATTGCCCGCTTTTCTCTCTGAAACCGTTGTACTTATCGTCTGCAAAGCTATGCCGCGTGCTGCGGTATGCGGAGACACTAAAAGCACCATAGTAGAACTCAGATGAAGCTTCAAAGTTGATGTAATAGCCAGTAAGAAGTAGTACAATTCAAGTTTTAGGTATCGATTATTGACTTTTTAGCTGGCTTTGGTGCCTTGGACATGAGCTATGTCCTTAAGATTCTGCATGAAAGGAGGACTAGCAGCCGAGTTGAATGGGAGAATGTGAAAAGTGCTCATATGTAGTAAAAACCTGAGAAATCCATCCTTTTTCGTCAGTTGTTATCGAATTAACTTCAAGTCAGATCGTCATATGGCCCGCTCTTCTCTCTGAAACGGTTGTACTTATCGTCTGCAAAGCTATGTCGCGTGCTGCGGTATGCGGCGTCACTAAAAGCACCATAGTAGAACACAGATGAAGCTTCTAAGTTGATGTAATAGCCAGTAAGGAGTAGTACAATTCAAGTTTTAGGTATCGAAAATTGACTTTTTAGCTGGCTTTGGTGCCTTGGACATGAGGTAGAACCTTATGATTGTGCATGAAAGGATTACTAGCAGCCGAGTGGCACGGGAGGATGCGAAAAGTGTACATATGTAGTAAAAACCTGAGAAATCCGTCCGTTTTCGGAATATATTATCGAATCGACTTAAAGCAGTGCGTCACATTGGCCGCTCTTCTCTCTGAAACGGTTGTACTTATCGTCTGCAAAGCTATGTCGCGTGCTGCAGTATGCGGAGACACTAAAAGCACCATAGTAGAACACGGATGAAGCTTCTAAGTTGATGTGATAGCCAGTGAGAAGAAGTACAATTCAAGTTTTAGGTATCGATTATTGACTTTTTAGCTGGCTTTTATGCCTTGGACATGAGCTAGGACCTTATGATTCAGCATGAAAGGAGGACTAGCAGCCGAGATGCATGGGAGAGTGTGAATAGTGTCCATCTGTAGTAAAAAAATGAGAAATCCGTCCGTTTTCGTCATTTGTTATCGAATCGACAAAGCAGATCGTCACATTGGCCGCTCTTCTCTCTGAAACGGTTGTACTTATCGTCTGCAAAGCTATGTCGCGTGCTGCGGTATGCGGAGACACTAAAAGCACCATAGTAGAACACAGATTAAGCTTCTAAGTTGATGTAATAGCCAGTAAGAAGTAGTACAATTCAAGTTTTAGGTATCGATTATTGACTTTTTAGCTGGCTTTTCTGCCTTTGACATGAGCTAGGACCTTATGATTCTGCATGAAAGGAGGACTAGCAGCCGAGTTGCATGGGAGAATGTGAAAAGTGTTCATATGTAGTAAAAACCTGAGAAATCCGTCCGTTTTCGTCATTTGTTATCGAATCGACTTAAAGCCAGATCGTCACATTGGCCGCTCTTCTCCCTGAAACGGTTGTACTTATCGTCTGCAAAGCTATGTCGCGTGCTGCGGTATGCGGAGACACTAACAGCACCATAGTAGAACACAGATTAAGCTTCAAAGTTGATGTAATAGCCAGTACGAAGTAGTACAATTCAAGTTTTAGGTATCGATTATTGACTTTTTAGCTGGCTTTTATGCCTTGGACATGAGCTAGGACCTAATGATACTGCATGAAAGGAGGACTAGCAGCCGAGATGCATGGGAGAATGTGAATAGTGTTCATATGTAGTAAAAAAATTAGAAATCCGTCCGTTTTCGTCATTTGTTATCGAATCGACTTAAAGCAGATCGTCACATTGGCCGCTCTTCTCTCTGAAACGGTTGTACTTATCGTCTGCAAAGCTATGTCGCGTGCTGCGGTATGCGGAGACACTAACAGCACCATAGTAGAACACAGATTAAGCTTCAAAGTTGATGTAATAGCCAGTAAGCAGTAGTACAATTCAAGATTTAGGTATCGATTATTGACTTTTTTGCTGGCTTTGGTGCCTTGGACATGAGCTAGGACCTTACGAGTCTGTATGAAAGGAGGACTAGCAGCCAAGTTGCACGGGAGGATGCGAAAAGTGTTCATATGTAGTAAAAACCTGAGAAATCCGTCCGTTTTTGTAATTTATTATCGAATCGACTTAAAGCAGTGCGTCACATTGGCCGCTCTTCTCTCTGAAACGGTTGTACTTATCGTCTGCAAAGCAATGTCGCGTGCTGCGGTATGCGGAGTCACTAAAAGCACCATAGTAGAACACAGATGAAGCTTCTAAGTTGATGTAATAGCCAGTAAGAAGTAGTACAATTCAAGTTTTAGGTATCGAATATTGACTTTTTAGCTGGCTTTGGTGTCTTGGACATGAGGTAGGACCTCACGATTCTGCATGAAAGGAGGACTAGCAGCCGCGTTGCACGGGAGAATGTAAAAAGTGTTCATATGTAGTAAAAACCTGAGAAATCCGTCCGTTTTCGTCATTTGTTATCGAATCGACTTAAAGCCAGATCGTCACATTGGCCCCTCTTCTCTCTGAAGAGGTTGTACTTATCGTCTGCAAAGCTATGTCGCGTGCTGCGGTACGCGGAGTCACTAAAAGCACCATAGTAGATCAGAGATGAAGCTTCTAAGTTGATGAGATAGCCAGTGAGAAGTAGTACAATTCAAGTTTTAGGTATCGATTATTGACTTTTTAGCTGGCTTTGGTGCCTTGGACATGAGCTAGGACCTTACGATTCTGCATGAAATCAGGACTAGCAGCCGCGTTGCACGGGAGTATGTGAAAAGTGTTCATATGTAGTAAAAACCTGAGAAAACCGTCCATTTTCGTCATTTGTTATCGAATCGACTGAAAGCCAGATCGTCACATTGGCCCCTCTTCTCTCTGAAACGTTTGTACTTATCGTCTTTAAAGCTATGTCGCGTGCTGCGGTATGCGGAGACACTAAAATCACCATAGTGGAACACAGATGAAGCTTCTAAGTTGATGTAATAGCCAGTAAGAAGTAGTACAATTCAAGTTTTAGGTATCGATTATTGACTTTTTAGCTGGCTTTGGTGACTTGGACATGAGCTATGTCCTTAAGATTCTGCATGAAAGGAGGACTAGCAGCCGAGTTGCACGGGAGAATGCGAAAAGTTTTCATATGTAGTAAAAACCTGAGAAATCCGTCCGTTTTCGGAATATATTATCGAATCGACTTAAAGCAGTGCGTACATTGGCCGCTCTTCTCTCTGAAACGGTTGTACTTATCGTCTGCAAAGCTATGTCGCGTGCTGCAGTATGTGGAGACACTAAAAGCACCATAGTAGAACACAGATGAAGCTTCTAAGTTGATGTGATAGCCAGTGAGATGTAGTACAATTCAAGTTTTAGGTATCGAATAAAGAATTTTTAGCTGGCTTTGGTGCCTTGGACATGAGCTAGGACCTTACGATTCTGCATGAAAGGAGGACTAGCAGCCGAGTTGCACGGGAGAATGCGAAAAGTTTTCATATGTAGTAAAAACCTGAGAAATCCGTCCGTTTTCGTAATTTATTATCGAATCGACTTAAAGCAGTGCGTCACATTGGCCGCTCTTCTCTCTGAAACGGTTGTACTTATCGTCTGCAAAGCTATGTCGCGTGCTGCGGTATGCGGAGACACTAAAAGCACCATAGTAGAACACAGATGAAGCTTCTAAGTTGTAATAGCCAGTAAGAAGTAGTACAATTCAAGTTTTAGGTATCGATTATTGACTTTTTAGCTGGCTTTTGTGCCTTGGACATGAGCTAGGACCTTATGATTCCGCATGGAAGGAGGACTAGCAGCCGAGTTGCATGGGAGAATGTGAAAAGAGTTCATATGTAGTAAAAACCTGAGAAATCCGTCCGTTTTCGTCATTTGTTATCGAATCGACTTAAAGCCAGGTCGTTACATTGGCCGCTCTTCTCTCTGAAACGGTTGTACTTATCGTCTGCAAAGCTATGTCGCGTGCTGCGGTATGCGGAGACACTAAAATCACCATAGTAGAACACAGATGAAGCTTCTATGTTGATGTAATAGCCAGTAAGAAGTAGTACAATTCAAGATTTAGGTATCGATTATTGACTTTTTACCCTTCTTTGGTGCCTTGGACATGAGCTGGGGCCTTAAGATTCTGCATGAAACGAGGACTAGCAGCCGAGTTGCACGGGAGAATGTGAAAAGTGTTCATATGTATTAAAAACCTGAGAAATCCGTTCGTTTTCGTCATTTGTTATCGAATCGACTCAAAGCCAAATCGTCACATTCGTCGCTCTCCTCTCTGAAACGGTTGTACTTATCGTCTGCAAAGCTATGTCGCGTGCTGCGGTATGCGGAGACACTAAAATCACCACAGTGGAACACAGATGAAGCTTCTAAGTTGATGTGATAGCCAGTGAGAAGTAGTACAATTCAAGTTTTAGGTATCGATTATTGACTTTTTAGCTGGCTTTGGTGCCTTGGACATGAGCTAGGACCTTACGATTGTGCATGAAAGGAGGACTAGCAGCCGCGTTGCACGGGAGTATGTGAAAAGTGTTCATATGTAGTAAAAACCTGAGAAATCCGTCCCCTTTTATTCATTTGTTATCGAATCGACTTATAGCCAGATCGTCACATTGGCCGCTCTTCTCTCTGAAACGGTTGTACTTATCGTCTGCAAAGCTATGTCGCGTGCTGCGGTATGCGGAGACACTAAAAGCACCATAGTAGAACACAGATGAAGCTTCTAAGTTGATGTAATAGCCAGTAAGGAGTAGTACAATTCAAGTTTTAGGTATCGAATATTGAATTTTTAGCTGGCTTTGGTGCCTTGGACTTGAGCTAGGACCTTAAGATTCTGCATGAAAGGATTACTAGCAGCCGAGTTGCACGGGAGAATGCGAAAAGTTTTCATATGTAGTAAAAACCTGAGAAATCCGTCCGTTTTCGGAATATATTATCGAATCGACTTAAAGCAGTGCGTCACATTGGCCGCTCTTCTCTCTGAAACGGTTGTACTTATCGTCTGCAAAGCTATGTCGCGTGCTGCAGTATTTGGAGACACTAAAAGCACCATAGTAGAACACAGATGAAGCTTCTAAGTTGATGTGATAGCCAGTGAGATGTAGTACAATTCAAGTTTTAGGTATCGATTATTGACTTTTTAGCTGGCTTTGGTGCCTTGGACATGAGCTAGGACCTTACGATTCTGCATGAAAGGAGGACTAGCAGCCAAGTTGCACGGGAGGATGCGAAAAGTGTTCATATGTAGTAAAAACCTGAGAAATCCGTCCGTTTTCGTAAATTATTATCGAATCGACTTAAAGCAGTGAGTCACATTGGCCGCTCTTCTCTCTGAAACGGTTGTACTTATCGTCTGCAAAGCAATGTCGCGTGCTGCGGTATGCGGAGACACTAAAAGCACCATAGTAGAACACAGATGAAGCTTCTAAGTTGATGTAATAGCCAGTAGGAAGTAATACAATTCAAGTTTTAGGTATCGAATATTGACTTTTTAGCTGGCTTTGGTGCCTTGGACATGAGCTAGGACCTTACGATTCTGCATGAAATCAGGACTAGCAGCCGCGTTGCACGGGAGTATGTGAAAAGTGTTCATATGTAGTAAAAACCTGAGAAAACCGTCCATTTTCGTCATTTGTTATCGAATCGACTGAAAGCCAGATCGTTACATTGGCCGCTCTTCTCTCTGAAACGGTTGTACTTATCCTTGCAAAGCTATGTCGTGTGCTGCGGTATGCGGAGATACATAAAGCACCATAGTAGAACACAGATGAAGCTTCTAAGTTGATGTAATAGCCAGTAAGAAGTAGTACAATTCAAGATTTAGGTATCGATTATTGACTTTTTACCCTTCTTTGGTGCCTTGGACATGAGCTGGGGCCTTAAGATTCTGCATGAAACGAGGACTAGCAGCCGAGTTGCACGGGAGAATGTGAAAAGTGTTCATATGTATTAAAAACCTGAGAAATCCGTTCGTTTTCGTCATTTGTTATCGAATCGACTCAAAGCCAAATCGTCACATTCGTCGCTCTCCTCTCTGAAACGGTTGTACTTATCGTCTGCAAAGCTATGTCGCGTGCTGCGGTATGCGGAGACACTAAAATCACCATAGTGGAACACAGATGAAGCTTCTAAGTTGATGTGATAGCCAGTGAGAAGTAGTACAATTCAAGTTTTAGGTATCGATTATTGACTTTTTAGCTGGCTTTGGTGCCTTGGACATGAGCTAGGACCTTAAGATTGTGCATGAAAGGAGGACTAGCAGCCGCGTTGCACGGGAGTATGTGAAAAGTGTTCATATGTAGTAAAAACCTGAGAAATCCGTCCCCTTTTATTCATTTGTTATCGAATCGACTTATAGCCAGATCGTCACATTGGCCGCTCTTCTCTCTGAAACGGTTGTACTTATCGTCTGCAAAGCTATGTCGCGTGCTGCGGTATGCGGAGACACTAAAAGCACCATAGTAGAACACAGATGAAGCTTCTAAGTTGATGTAATAGCCAGTAAGGAGTAGTACAATTCAAGTTTTAGGTATCGAATATTGAATTTTTAGCTGGCTTTGGTGCCTTGGACTTGAGCTAGGACCTTAAGATTCTGCATGAAAGGATTACTAGCAGCCGAGTTGCACGGGAGAATGCGAAAAGTTTTCATATGTAGTAAAAACCTGAGAAATCCGTCCGTTTTCGGAATATATTATCGAATCGACTTAAAGCAGTGCGTCACATTGGCCGCTCTTCTCTCTGAAACGGTTGTACTTATCGTCTGCAAAGCTATGTCGCGTGCTGCAGTATTTGGAGACACTAAAAGCACCATAGTAGAACACAGATGAAGCTTCTAAGTTGATGTGATAGCCAGTGAGATGTAGTACAATTCAAGTTTTAGGTATCGATTATTGACTTTTTAGCTGGCTTTGGTGCCTTGGACATGAGCTAGGACCTTACGATTCTGCATGAAAGGAGGACTAGCAGCCAAGTTGCACGGGAGGATGCGAAAAGTGTTCATATGTAGTAAAAACCTGAGAAATCCGTCCGTTTTCGTAAATTATTATCGAATCGACTTAAAGCAGTGAGTCACATTGGCCGCTCTTCTCTCTGAAACGGTTGTACTTATCGTCTGCAAAGCAATGTCGCGTGCTGCGGTATGCGGAGACACTAAAAGCACCATAGTAGAACACAGATGAAGCTTCTAAGTTGATGTAATAGCCAGTAGGAAGTAATACAATTCAAGTTTTAGGGTATCGAATATTGACTTTTTAGCTGGCTTTGGTGCCTTGGACATGAGCTAGGACCTTACGATTCTGCATGAAATCAGGACTAGCAGCCGCGTTGCACGGGAGTATGTGAAAAGTGTTCATATGTAGTAAAAACCTGAGAAAACCGTCCATTTTCGTCATTTGTTATCGAATCGACTGAAAGCCAGATCGTTACATTGGCCGCTCTTCTCTCTGAAACCGTTGTACTTATCCTTGCAAAGCTATGTCGTGTGCTGCGGTATGCGGAGATACATAAAGCACCATAGTAGAACACAGATGAAGCTTCTAAGTTGATGTAATAGCCAGTAAGAAGTAGTACAATTCAAGATTTAGGTATCGATTATTGACTTTTTACCCTTCTTTGGTGCCTTGGACATGAGCTGGGGCCTTAAGATCCTGCATGAAACGAGGACTAGCAGCCGAGTTGCACGGGAGAATGTGAAAAGTGTTCATATGTATTAAAAACCTGAGAAATCCGTTCGTTTTCGTCATTTGTTATCGAATCGACTCAAAGCCAAATCGTCACATTGGTCGCTCTTCTCTCTGAAACGGTTGTACTTATCGTCTGCAAAGCTATGTCGCGTGCTGCGGAATGCGGAGACACTAAAAGCACCATAGTAGAACACAGATTAAGCTTCTAAGTTGATGTAATAGCCAGTAAGGAGTAGTACAATTCACGTTTTAGGTATCGAATATTGACTTTTTAGATGGCTTTGGTGCCTTGGACATGAGCTAGGACCTTAAGACTCTGCATGAAAGGAGGACTAGCAGCCGAGTTGCACGGGAGGATGCGAAAAGTGTTCATATGTAGTAAAAACCTGAGAAATCCGTCCGTTTTCGTAATTTATTATCGATTCGACTTAAAGCAGTGCGTCACATTGGCCGCTCTTCTCTCTGAAACGGTTGTACTTATCGTCTGCAAAGCTATGTCGCGTGCTGCGGTATGCGGAGACACTAAAATCACCATAGTGGAACACAGATGAAGCTTCTAAGTTGATGTAATAGCCAGTAAGAAGTAGTACAATTCAAGTTTTAGGTATCGATTATTGACTTTTTAGCTGGCTTTGGTGCCTTGGTCATGAGCTATGTCCTTAAGATTCAGCATGAAAGGAGGACTAGCAGCCGAGTTGCATGGGAAAATGTGAAAAGTGTTCATTGTAGTAAAAACCTGAGAAATCCGTCCGTTTTCGTCATTTGTTATCGAATCAACTTGAAGCCAGATCGTCACATTGGCCGCTCTTCTCTCTGAAACGGTTGTACTTATCGTCTGCAAAGCTATGTCGCGTGCTGCGGTATGCGGAGACACTAAAAGCACCATAGTAGAACACAGATGAAGCTTCAAAGTTAATGTAATAGCCAGTAAGAAGTAGTACAATTCAAGATTTAGGTATCGATTATTAACTTTTTTGCTAGCTTTGGTGCCTTGGACATGAGCTAGGACATTACGATTCTGCTTAAAAGGAGGACTAGCAGCCGAGTTGCACGGGAGAATGTAAATAGTGTTCATATGTAGTAAAAACCTGAGAAATCCGTCCGTTTTCGTCATTTGTTATCGAATCGACTTAAAGCCAGATCATCACATTGGCCCCTCTCCTCTCTGAAACGGTTGTACTTATCGTCTGCAAAGCTATGTCGCGTGCTGCAGTATGCGGAGACACTAAAAGCACCATAGTAGAACACAGATGAAGCTTCTATGTTGATGTGATAGCCAGTGAGAAGTAGTACAATTCAAGTTTTAGGTATCGATTATTGACTTTGTAGCTGGCTTTGGTGCCTTGGACATGAGCTAGGACCTTAATATTCTGCATGAAAGGAGGACTAGCAGCCGAGTTGCACGGGAGAAAGTAAAAATTGTTCATATGTAGTAGAAAGCTGAGAAATCCGTCCGCTTTCGTCATTTGTTATCGAATCGACTTAAAGCCAGATCGTTACATTGGCCGCTCTTCTCTCTGAAACGGTTGTACTTACCGTCTGCAAAGCTATGTCGCGTGCTGCGGTATGCGGAGATACATAAAGCACCATAGTAGAACACAGATGAAGCTTCTAAGTTGATGGAATAGCCAGTAAGAAGTAGTACAATTCAAGATTTAGGTATCGATTATTGACTTTTTACCCTTCTTTGGTGCCTTGGACATGAGCTGGGGCCTTAAGATCCTGCATGAAACGAGGACTAGCAGCCGAGTTGCACGGGAGAATGTGAAAAGTGTTCATATGTATTAAAAACCTGAGAAATCCGTTCGTTTTCGTCATTTGTTATCGAATCGACTCAAAGCCAAATCGTCACATTGGTCGCTCTCCTCTCTGAAACGGTTGTACTTATCGTCTGCAAAGCTATGTCGCGTGCTGCGGTATGCGGAGACACTAAAATCACCATAGTGGAACACAGATGAAGCTTCAAAGTTGATGTAATAGCCAGTAAGAAGTAGTACAATTCAAGTTTTAGGTATCGATTATTGACTTTTTAGCTGGCTTTGGTGCCTTGGTCATGAGCTATGTCCTTAAGATTCAGCATGAAAGGAGGACTAGCAGCCGAGTTGCATGGGAGAATGTGAAAAGTGTTCATTGTAGTAAAAACCTGAGAAATCCGTCCGTTTTCGTCATTTGTTATCGAATCAACTTGAAGCCAGATCGTCACATTGGCCGCTCTTCTCTCTGAAACGGTTGTACTTATCGTCTGCAAAGCTATGTCGCGTGCTGCGGTATGCGGAGACACTAAAAGCACCATAGTAGAACACAGATGAAGCTTCAAAGTTAATGTAATAGCCAGTAAGAAGTAGTACAATTCAAGATTTAGGTATCGATTATTAACTTTTTTGCTAGCTTTGGTGCCTTGGACATGAGCTAGGACATTACGATTCTGCTTAAAAGGAGGACTAGCAGCCGAGTTGCACGGGAGAATGTAAATAGTGTTCATATGTAGTAAAAACCTGAGAAATCCGTCCGTTTTCGTCATTTGTTATCGAATCGACTTAAAGCCAGATCATCACATTGGCCCCTCTCCTCTCTGAAACGGTTGAACTTATCGTCTGCAAAGCTATGTCGCGTGCTGCAGTATGCGGAGACACTAAAAGCACCATAGTAGAACACAGATGAAGCTTCTATGTTGATGTGATAGCCAGTGAGAAGTAGTACAATTCAAGTTTTAGGTATCGATTATTGACTTTGTAGCTGGCTTTGGTGCCTTGGACATGAGCTAGGACCTTAATATTCTGCATGAAAGGAGGACTAGCAGCCGAGTTGCACGGGAGAAAGTAAAAATTGTTCATATGTAGTAGAAAGCTGAGAAATCCGTCCGCTTTCGTCATTTGTTATCGAATCGACTTAAAGCCAGATCGTTACATTGGCCGCTCTTCTCTCTGAAACGGTTGTACTTACCGTCTGCAAAGCTATGTCGTGTGCTGCGGTATGCGGAGATACATAAAGCACCATAGTAGAACACAGATGAAGCTTCTAAGTTGATGGAATAGCCAGTAAGAAGTAGTACAATATAAGATTTAGGTATCGATTATTGACTTTTTACCCTTCTTTGGTGCCTTGGACATGAGCTGGGGCCTTAAGATTCTGCATGAAACGAGGACCAGCAGCCGAGTTGCACAGGAGAATGTGAAAAGTGTTCATATGTATTAAAAACCTGAGAAATCTGTTCGTTTTCGTCATTTGTTATCGAGTCGACTCAAAGTCAAATCGTCACATTGGTCGCTCTCCTCTCTGAAACGGTTGTACTTATCGTCTGCAAAGCTATGTCGCGTGCTGCGGTATGCGGAGACACTAAAATCACCATAGTAGAACACAGATGAAGCTTCTATGTTGATGTAATAGCCAGTAAGAAGTAGTACAATTCAAGATTTACGTATCGATTATTGACTTTTTAGCTGGCTTTTGTGCCTTGGACATGAGCTAGGACCTTATGATTCCGCATGGAAGGAGGACTAGCAGCCGAGTTGCATGGGAGAATGTGAAAAGAGTTCATATGTAGTAAAAACCTGAGAAATCCGTCCGTTTTCGTCATTTGTTATCGAATCGACTTAAAGCCAGGTCGTTACATTGGCCGCTGTTCTCTCTGAAACGGTTGTACTTATCGTCTGCAAAGCTATGTCGCGTGCTGCGGTATGCGGAGACACTAAAATCACCATAGTAGAACACAGATGAAGCTTCTATGTTGATGTAATAGCCAGTAAGAAGTAGTACAATTCAAGATTTAGGTATCGATTATTGACTTTTTTGCTGGCTTTGGTGCCTTGGACATGAGCTAGGACCTTACGATTCTGCATGAAAGAAGGACTAGCAGCCGAGTTGCACGGGAGAAAGTAAAAATTGTTCATATGTAGTAGAAAACTGAGAAATCCGTCCGTTTTCGTCATTTGTTATCGAATCGACTTAAAGCCAGATCGTTACATTGGCCGCTCTTCTCTCTGAAACGGTTGTACTTATCGTCTGCAAAGCTATGTCGTGTGCTGCGGTATGCGGAGATACATAAAGCACCATAGTAGAACACAGATGAAGCTTCTAAGTTGATGTAATAGCCAGTAAGAAGTAGTACAATTCAAGATTTAGGTATCGTTTATTGACTTTTTACCCTTCTTTGGTGCCTTGGACATGAGCTGGGGCCTTAAGATTCTGCATGAAACGAGGACTAGCAGCCGAGTTGCACGGGAGAATGTGAAAAGTGTTCATATGTATTAAAAACCTGAGAAATCCGTTCGTTTTCGTCATTTGTTATCGAATCGACTCAAAGCCAAATCGTCACATTGGTCGCTTTCCTCTCTGAAACGGTTGTACTTATCGTCTGCAAAGCTATGTCGCGTGCTGCGGAATGCGGAGACACTAAAATCACCATAGTGGAACACAGATGAAGCTTCTAAGTTGATGTAATAGCCAGTAAGAAGTAGTACAATTCAAGTTTTAGGTATCGATTATTGACTTTTTACCCTTCTTTGGTGCCTTGGACATGAGCTGGGGCCTTAAGATTCTGCATGAAACGAGGACTAGCAGCCGAGTTGCACGGGAGAATGTGAAAAGTGTTCATATGTATTAAAAACCTGAGAAATCCGTTCGTTTTCGTCATTTGTTATCGAATCGACTCAAAGCCAAATCGTCACATTGGTCGCTCTCCTCTCTGAAACGGTTGTACTTATCGTCTGCAAAGCTATGTCGCGTGCTGCGGTATGCGGAGACACTAAAATCACCATAGTGGAACACAGATGAAGCTTCTAAGTTGATGTAATAGCCAGTAAGAAGTAGTACAATTCAAGTTTTAGGTATCGATTATTGACTTTGTAGCTGGCTTTGGTGCCTTGATCATGAGCTATGTCCTTAAGATTCAGCATGAAAGGAGGACTAGCAGCCGAGTTGCATGGGAGAATGTGAAAAGTGTTCATATGTAGTAAAAACCTGAGAAATCCGTCCGTTTTGTCATTTGTTATCGAATCAACTTGAAGCCAGATCGTCACATTGGCCGCTCTTCTCTCTGAAACGGTTGTACTTATCGTCTGCAAAGCTATGTCGCGTGCTGCGGAATGCGGAGACACTAAAAGCACCATAGTAGAACACAGATTAAGCTTCTAAGTTGATGTAATAGCCAGTAAGGAGTAGTACAATTAACGTTTTAGGTATCGAATATTGACTTTTTAGATGGCTTTGGTGCCTTGGACATGAGCTAGGACCTTAAGACTCTGCATGAAAGGAGGACTAGCAGCCGAGTTGCACGGGAGGATGCGAAAAGTGTTCATATGTAGTAAAAACCTGAGAAATCCGTCCGTTTTCGTAATTTATTATCGAATCGACTTAAAGCAGTGCGTCACATTGGCCGCTCTTCTCTCTGAAACGGTTGTACTTATCGTCTGCAAAGCTATGTCGCGTGCTGCGATATGCGGAGACACTAAAAGCACCATAGTAGAACACAGATGAAGCTTCAAAGTTAATGTAATAGCCAGTAAGAAGTAGTACAATTCAAGATTTAGGTATCGATTATTAACTTTTTTGCTAGCTTTGGTGCCTTGGACATGAGCTAGGACATTACGATTCTGCATAAAAGGAGGACTAGCAGCCGAGTTGCACGGGAGAATGTAAATAGTGTTCATATGTAGTAAAAACCTGAGAAATCCGTCTGTTTTCGTCATTTGTTATCGAATCGACTTAAAGCCAGATCATCACATTGGCCGATCTTCTCTCTGAAACGGTTGTACTTATCGTCTGCAAAGCTATGTCGCGTGCTGCGGTATGCGGAGACACTAAAAGCACCATAGTAGAACACAGATGAAGCTTCTAAGTTGATGTAATAGCCAGTAAGGAGTAGTACAATTCAAGTTTTAGGTATCGAATATTGAGCTTTTAGCTGGCTTTCGTGCCCTGGACATGAGCTAGGACCTTAAGATTCTGCATGAAAGGAGGCCTAGCAGCCGAGTTGCACGGGAGGATGCGAAAAGTGTTCATATGTAGTAAAAACCTGAGAAATCCGTCCGTTTTCGTAATTTATTATCGAATCGACTTAAAGCAGTGCGTCACATTGGCCGCTCTTCTCTCTGAAACGGTTGTACTTATCGTCTGCAAAGCTATGTCACGTGCTGCGGTATGCGGAGACACTAAAAGCACCATAGTAGAAAACAGATGAAGCTTCAAAGTTGATGTAATAGCCAGTAAGAAGTAGTACAATTCAAGATTTAGGTATCGATTATTGAATTTTTTGCTGGATTTGGTGCCTTGGTCAAGAGCTAGGACCTTACGATTCTGCATGAAAGGAGGACTAGCAGCCGAGTTGCACGGGAGAATGTAAAAAGTGTTCATATGTAGTAAAAACCTAAGGAATCCGTCCGTTTTCGTCATTTGTTATCGAATCGACTTAAAGCCAGATCGTCACATTGGCCCATCTCCTCGCTGAAACGGTTGTACTTATCGTCTGCAAAGCTATGTAGCGTGCTGCAGTATGCGGAGACACTAAAAGCACCATAGTAGAACACAGATGAAGCTTCTAAGTTGATGTAATAGCCAGTAAGGAGTAGTACAATTCAAGTTTTAGGTGTCGAATATTGACTTTTTAGCTGGCTTTGGTGCCTTGGACATGAGCTAGGACCTTATGATTCTGCATGAAAGGAGGACTAGCAGCCGAGTTGCACGGGAGGATGCGAAAAGTGTTCATATGTAGTAAAAACCTGTGAAATCCTTCCGTTTTCGTAATTTATTATCGAATCGACTTAAAGCAGTGCGTCACATTGGCCGCTCTTCTCTCTGAAACGGTTGTACTTATCGTCTGCAAAGCTATGTCGCGTGCTGCGGTATGCGGAGACACTAAAAGCACCATAGTAGAACACAGATTAAGCTTCTAAGTTGATGTAATAGCCAGTAAGAAGTAGTACAATTCAAGTTTTAGGTATCGATTATTGACTTTTTCGCTGGCTTTGGTGCATTGGACATGAGCTAGGACCTTAAGATTCTGCATGAAAGGAGGACTAGCAGCCGAGTTGCACGGGAGGATGCGAAAAGTGTACATATGTAGTAAAAACGTGAGGAATCCGTCCGTTTTCGTAATTTATTATCGAATCGACTTCAAGCAGTGCGTCACATTGGCCGCTCTTCTCTCTGAAACGGTTGTACTTATCGTCTGCAAAGCTATGTCGCGTGCAGCAGTATGCGGAGACACTAAAAGCACCATAGTAGAACACAGATGAAGCTTCTAAGTTGATGTGATAGCCAGTAAGGAGTAGTACAATTCAAGTTTTAGGTGTCGAATATTGACTTTTTAGCTGGCTTTGGTGCCTTGGACATGAGCTAGGACCGTACGATTCTGCATGAAAGGAGGACTAGCAGCCGAGTTGCACGGGAGGATGCGAAAAGTGTTCATATGTAGTAAGAACCTGAGAAATCCGTCCGTTTTCGTAATTTATTATCGAATCGACTTAAACCAGTGCGTCACATTGGCCGCTCTTCTCTCTGAAACGGTTGTACTTATTGTCTGCAAAGCTATGTCGCGTGCTGCGGTATGCGGAGACACTAAAAGCACCATAGTAGAACACAGATTAAGCTTCTAAGTTGATGTAATACCCAGTAAGAAGTAGTACAATTCAAGTTTTAGGTATCGATTATTGACTTTTTAGCTTTCTTTGGTGCCTTGGACATGAGCTAGGACCTAATGATTCTGCATGAAAGGAGGACTAGCAGCCGAGTTGCATGGGAGAATGTGAAAAGTGTTCATATGTAGTAATAACCTGAGAAATCCGTCCGTTTTCGTCATTTGTTATCAATCGACTTAAAGCCAGATCGTCACATTGGCCGCTCTTCTCTGTGAAACGGTTGTACTTATCGTTTGCAAAGCTATGACGCGTGCTGCGGGATGCGGAGACACTGAAAGCACCATAGTAGAACACAGATGAAGCTTCAAAGTTGATGTAATAGCCAGTAAGAAGTAGTACAATTCAAGATTTAGGTATCGATTATTGACTTTTTAGCTGGCTTTGGTGCCTTGGATATGAGCTAGGACCTTAAGATTCGGCATGAAAGGAGGACTAGCAGCCGAGTTGCACGGGAGGATGCGAAAAGTGTTCATATGTAGTAAAAACCTGAGAAATCCGTCCGTTTTCGTAATTAATTATCGAATCGACATAAAGCAGTGCGTCACATTGGCCGCTCTTCTCTCTGAAACGGTTGTACTTATCGTCTGCAAAGCTATGTCGCGTGCTGCGGTATGCGGAGACACTAAAAGCACCATAGTAGAACAAAGATTAAGCTTCTACGTTGATGTAATAGCCAGTAAGAAGTAGTACAACTCAAGTTTTAGGTATCGATTATTGACTTTGTAGCTGGCTTTGGTGCCTTGGACATGAGCTAGGACCTTAAGATTCCGCATGAAAGGAGGACTAGCAGCCGCGTTGCACGGGAGTATGTGAAAAGTGTTCATATGTAGTAAAAACCTGAGAAATCCGTCCATTTTCGTCATTTGTTATCGAATCAACTTAAAGCCAGATCGTCACATTGGCCGCTCTTCTCTCTGAAACGGTTGTACTTATCATCTGCACAGCTATGTCGCGTGCTGCGGTATGCGGAGACACTAAAAGCACCATAGTAGAACACAGATGAAGCTTCTATGTTGATGTAATAGCCAATAAGAAGCAGTACAATTCAAGTTTTATATATCGATTGTTGACTTTTTAGCTGGCTTTGGTGCCTTTGGCATGAGCTAGGTCCGTATGATTCTGCATGAAAGGAGGACTAGCAGCCGAGTTGCATGGGAGAATGTGAAAAGTGTTCATATGTAGTAAAAACCTGAGAAATCCATCCGTTTTCGTCATTTGTTATCGAATCGACTTAAAGCCAGATCGTCACATTGGCCGCTCTTCTCTCTGAAACGGTTGTACTTATCGTCTGCAAAGCTATGTCGCAGTGCTGCGGTATGCGGAGACACTAAAAGCACCATAGTAGAACACAGATTAAGCTTCTAAGTTGATGTAATAGCCAGTAAGAAGTAGTACAATTCAAGTTTTTGGTATCGATTATGGACTTTATGCTGGCTTTGGTGCCTTGGACATGAGCTAGGACCTTAAGATTCTGCATGAAAGGAGGACTAGCAGCTGCGTTGGACGGGAGTATGTGAAAAGTGTTCATATGTAGTAAAAACCTGAGAAATCCGTCCATTTTAGTCATTTGTTATCGAATCGACTTAAAGCCAGATCGTCACATTGGCCCCTCTTCTCTCTGAAACGGTTGTACTTATCGTCTGCAAAGCTATGTCGCGTGCTGCGGTATGCGGAGTCACTAAAATCACCATAGCGGAACACAGATGAAGCCTCTAAGTTGATGTAATAGCCAGTAAGAAGTAGTACAATTCAAGTTTTAGGTATAGATTATTGACTTTTTAGCTGGCTTTGGTGCCTTGGACATGAGCCAGGACCTTAAGATTCTGCATGATAGGAGGACTAGCAGCCGAGTTGCACGGGAGTACGTGAAAAGTGTTTATATGTAGTAAAAACCTGAGAAATCCGTCCATTTTCGTCATTTGTTATCGAATCGACTTAAAGCCAGATCGTCACATTGGCCGCTCTTCTCTCTGAAACGGTTGTACTTATCGTCTGCAAAGCTATGTCGCGTGCTGCGGTATGCGGAGACACTAAAATCACCATAAATGAACACAGATGAAGCTTCTAAGTTGATGTAATAGCCAGTAAGAAGTAGTACAATTCAAGTTTTAGGTAACGATTATTGACTTTGTAGCTGGCTTTGGTGCCTTGGACATGAGCTAGGACCTTAAGATTCTGCATGAAAGGAGGACTAGCAGCCGAGTTGAACGGGAGAATGCGAAAAGTGTTCATGTGTAGTAAAAACCTGAGAAATCATTCCGTTTTCGCAATTTATTATCGAATCGACTTAAAGCCAGATCGTCACATTGGCCGCTCTTCTCTCTGAAACGGTTGTACTTATCGTCTGCAAAGCTATGTCGCGTGCTGCGGTATGCGGAGACACTAAAATCACCATAGTGGAACACAGATGAAGCTTCTAAGTTGATGTAATAGCCAGTAAGAAGTAGTACAATTCAAGTTTTAGGTATCGATTATTGACTTTTTAGCTGGCCTTGGTGCCTTGGACATGAGCTAGGACCTTAAGATTCTGCATAAAAGGAGGACTAGCAGCTGCGCTGTACGGGAGTATGTGAAAAGTGTTCATATGTAGTAAAAACCTGAGAAATCCGTCCATTTTCGTCATTTGTTATCGAATCAACTTAAAGCCAGATCGTCACATTGGCCGCTCTTCTCTCTGAAACGGTTGTACTTATCGTCTGCACAGCTATGTCGCGTGCTGCGGTATGCGGAGACACTAAAAGCACCATAGTAGAACACAGATGAAGCTTCTATGTTGATGTAATAGCCAATAAGAAGCAGTACAATTCAAGTTTTATATATCGATTGTTGACTTTTTAGCTGGCTTTGGTGCCTTTGGCATGAGCTAGGTCCGTATGATTCTGCATGAAAGGAGGACTAGCAGCCGAGTTGCATGGGAGAATGTGAAAAGTGTTCATATGTAGTAAAAACCTGAGAAATCCATCCGTTTTCGTCATTTGTTATCGAATCGACTTAAAGCCAGATCGTCACATTGGCCGCTCTTCTCTCTGAAACGGTTGTACTTATCGTCTGCAAAGCTATGTCGCGTGCTGCGGTATGCGGAGACACTAAAAGCACCATAGTAGAACACAGATTAAGCTTCTAAGTTGATGTAATAGCCAGTAAGAAGTAGTACAATTCAAGTTTTTGGTATCGATTATGGACTTTTTGCTGGCTTTGGTGCCTTGGACATGAGCTAGGACCTTAAGATTCTGCATGAAAGGAGGACTAGCAGCTGCGTTGGACGGGAGTATGTGAAAAGTGTTCATATGTAGTAAAAACCTGAGAAATCCGTCCATTTTAGTCATTTGTTATCGAATCGACTTAAAGCCAGATCGTCACATTGGCCCCTCTTCTCTCTGAAACGGTTGTACTTATCGTCTGCAAAGCTATGTCGCGTGCTGCGGTATGCGGAGTCACTAAAATCACCATAGCGGAACACAGATGAAGCCTCTAAGTTGATGTAATAGCCAGTAAGAAGTAGTACAATTCAAGTTTTAGGTATAGATTATTGACTTTTTAGCTGGCTTTGGTGCCTTGGACATGAGCCAGGACCTTAAGATTCTGCATGATAGGAGGACTAGCAGCCGAGTTGCACGGGAGTACGTGAAAAGTGTTTATATGTAGTAAAAACCTGAGAAATCCGTCCATTTTCGTCATTTGTTATCGAATCGACTTAAAGCCAGATCGTCACATTGGCCGCTCTTCTCTCTGAAACGGTTGTACTTATCGTCTGCAAAGCTATGTCGCGTGCTGCGGTATGCGGAGACACTAAAATCACCATAAATGAACACAGATGAAGCTTCTAAATTGATGTAATAGCCAGTAAGAAGTAGTACAATTCAAGTTTTAGGTAACGATTATTGACTTTGTAGCTGGCTTTGGTGCCTTGGACATGAGCTAGGACCTTAAGATTCTGCATGAAAGGAGGACTAGCAGCCGAGTTGAACGGGAGAATGCGAAAAGTGTTCATGTGTAGTAAAAACCTGAGAAATCATTCCGTTTTCGCAATTTATTATCGAATCGACTTAAAGCCAGATCGTCACATTGGCCGCTCTTCTCTCTGAAACGGTTGTACTTATCGTCTGCAAAGCTATGTCGCGTGCTGCGGTATGCGGAGACACTAAAATCACCATAGTGGAACACAGATGAAGCTTCTAAGTTGATGTAATAGCCAGTAAGAAGTAGTACAATTCAAGTTTTAGGTATCGATTATTGACTTTTTAGCTGGCCTTGGTGCCTTGGACATGAGCTAGGACCTTAAGATTCTGCATAAAAGGAGGACTAGCAGCTGCGCTGTACGGGAGTATGTGAAAAGTGTTCATATGTAGTAAAAACCTGAGAAATCCGTCCATTTTCGTCATTTGTTATCGAATCGACTTAAAGCCAGATCGTCACATTGGCCGCTCTTCTCTCTGAAACGGTTGTACTTATCGTCTGCAAAGCTATGTCGCGTGCTGCGGAATGCGGAGACACTAAAATCACCATAGTGGAACACAGAAGAAGCTTCTAAGTTGATGTAATAGCCAGTAAGAAGTAGTACAATTCAAGTTTAAGTATCGATTATTTACTTTTTAGCTGGCTTTGGTGCCTTGGACATGAGCTATGTCCTTAAGATTCTCCATGAAAGGAGGCCTAGCAGCCGAGTTGCATGGGAGAATGTGAAAAGTGTTCATATGTAGTAAAAACCTGAGAAATCCGTCCGTTTTCGTAATTTATTATCGAATCGCCTTAAAGCAGTGCGTCACATTGGCCGCTCATCTCTCTGAAACGGTTGTACTTATCGTCTGCAAAGCTATGTCGTGTGCTGCGGTATGCGGAGACACTAAAAGCACCATAGTAGAACACAGATAAAGCTTCTAAGTTGATGTAATAGCCAGTAAGGAGTAGTACAATTCAAGTTTTAGGTATCGATTATTGACTTTTTAGCTGGCTTTGGTGCCTTGGACATGAACTATGTCCTTAAGATTCTGCATGAAAGGAGGACTAGCAGCCGAGTTGCATGAGAGAATTTGGAAAGTGTTCATATGTAGTAAAAATCTGAAAAGTCCGTCCGTTATCGTCATTTGTTATCGAATCAACTTGAAACCAGATCGTCACATTGCACGCTCTTCTCTCTGAAACGGATGTACGTATCGTCTGCAAAGCTATGTCGCGTGCTGCGGTATGCGGAGACACTAAAAGCACCATAGTAGAACACAGATGAAGCTTCTAAGTTGATGTAATAGCCAGTAAGGAGTAGTACAATTCAAGTTTTAGGTATCGATTGTTGACTTTGTAGCTGGCTTTGGTGCCTTGGACATGAGCTAGGACCTTAAGATTCCGCATGAAAGGAGGACTAGCAGCCGCGTTGCACGGGAGTATGTGAAAAGTGTTCATATGTAGTAAAAACCTGAGAAATCCGTCCATTTTCGTCATTTGTTATCGAATCGACTTAAAGCCAGATCGTCACATTGGCCCCTCTTCTCTCTGAAACGGTTGTACTTATCGTCTGCAAAGCTATGTCGCGTGCTGCGGTATGCGGAGTCACTAAAATCACCATAGCGGAACACAGATGAAGCCTCTAAGTTGATGTAATAGCCAGTAAGAAGTAGTACAATTCAAGTTTTAGGTATCGATTATTGACTTTTTAGCTGGCTTTGGTGCCTAGGACATGAGCTAGGACCTTAAAATTCTGCATGATAGGAGGACTAGCAGCCGAGTTGCACGGGAGTACGTGAAAAGTGTTTATATGTAGTAAAAACCTGAGAAATCCGTCCATTTTCGTCATTTGTTATCGAATCGACTTAAAGCCAGATCGTCACATTGGCCGCTCTTCTCTCTGAAACGGTTGTACTTATCGTCTGCAAAGCTATGTCGTGTGCTGCGGTATGCGGAGACACTAAAAGCACCATAGTAGAACACAGATAAAGCTTCTAAGTTGATGTAATAGCCAGTAAGGAGTAGTACAATTCAAGTTTTAGGTATCGATTATTGACTTTTTAGCTGGCTTTGGTGCCTTGGACATGAACTATGTCCTTAAGATTCTGCATGAAAGGAGGACTAGCAGCCGAGTTGCATGGGAGAATTTGGAAAGTGTTCATATGTAGTAAAAATCTGAGAAGTCCGTCCGTTATCGTCATTTGTTATCGAATCAACTTGAAACCAGATCGTCACATTGCAAGCTCTTCTCTCTGAAACGGATGTACGTATCGTCTGCAAAGCTATGTCGCGTGCTGCGGTATGCGGAGACACTAAAAGCACCATTGTAGAACACAGATGAAGCTTCTAAGTTGATGTAATAGCCAGTAAGGAGTAGTACAATTCAAGTTTTAGGTATCGAATAAAGAATTTTTAGCTGGCTTTGGTGCCTTGGACATGAGCTAGGACCTTACGATAATGCATGAAAGGAGGACTAGCAGCCGAGTTGCACGGGAGAATGCGAAAAGTTTTCATATGTAGTAAAAACCTGAGAAATCCGTCCGTTTTCGTAATTTATTATCGAATCGACTTAAAGCAGTGCGTCACATTGGCCGCTCTTCTCTCTGAAACGGTTGTACTTATCGTCTGCAAAGCTATGTCGCGTGCTGCGGTATGCGGAGACACTAAAAGCACCATAGTAGAACACAGATTAAGCTTCTAAGTTGTAATAGCCAGTAAGAAGTAGTACAATTCAAGTTTTAGGTATCGATTATTGACTTTTTAGCTGGCTTTGGTGCCTTGGCTATGAGCTAGGACTTTACGATTCTGCATGAAAGGAGGACTAGCAGCCGGGTTGCATGGGAGAATGTGAAAAGTGTTCATATGTAGTAAAAACCTGAAAAATCCGTCCGTTTTCGTCATTTGTTATCGAATCGACTTAAAGCCAGATCGTCACATTGGCCCCTCTTCTCTCTGAAACGGTTGTACGTATCGTCTGCAAAGCTATGTAGCGTGCTGTAGTATGCGGAGACACTAAAAGCACCATAGTATAACACAGATTAAGCTTCTAAGTTGATGTAATAGCCAGTAAGAAGTAGTACAATTCAAGTTTTAGGTATCGATTATTGACTGTTTTGCTGGCTTTGCTGCTTTGGATATGAGCTAGGACCTTAAGATTCCGCATGAAAGGAGGACTAACAGCCGCGTTGCACGGGAGTATGTGAAAAGTGTTCATATGTAGTAAAAACCTGAGAACTCCGTCCATTTTCGTCATTTTTTTTTGAATCGACTTAAAGCCAGATCGTCACATTGGCCGCTCTACTCTCTGAAACGGTTGTACTTATCGTCTGCACAGCTATGTCGCCTGCTGCGGTATGCGGAGACACTAAAAGCACCATAGTAGAACACAGATTAAGCTTCTAAGTTGATGTAATAGCAAGTAAGAAGTAGTACAATTCAAGTTTTAGGTATCGATTATTGACTTTTTCGCTGGCTTTGGTGCATTGGACATGAGCTAGGACCTTAAGATTCTGCATGAAAGGAGGACTAGCAGCCGAGTTGCACGGGAGGATGCGAAAAGTGTACATATGTAGTAAAAACGTGAGGAATCCGTCCGTTTTCGTAATTTATTATCGAATCGACTTCAAGCAGTGCGTCACATTGGCCGCTCTTCTCTCTGAAACGGTTGTACTTATCGTCTGCAAAGCTATGTCGCGTGCAGCAGTATGCGGAGACACTAAAAGCACCATAGTAGAACACAGATGAAGCTTCTAAGTTGATGTGATAGCCAGTAAAGAGTAGTACAATTCAAGTTTTAGGTGTCGAATATTGACTTTTTTGCTGGCTTTGGTGCCTTGGACATGAGCTAGGACCGTAAGATTCTGCATGAAAGGAGGACTAGCAGCCGAGTTGCACGGGAGGATGCGAAAAGTGTTCATATGTAGTAAGAACCTGAGAAATCCGTCCGTTTTCGTAATTTATTATCGAATCGACTTAAACCAGTGCGTCACATTGGCCGCTCTTCTCTCAGAAACGGTTGTACTTATTGTCTGCAAAGCTATGTCGCGTGCTGCGGTATGCGGAGACACTAAAAGCACCATAGTAGAACACAGATTAAGCTTCTAAGTTGATGTAATACCCAGTAAGAAGTAGTACAATTCAAGTTTTAGGTATCGATTATTGACTTTTTAGCTGGCTTTGGTGCCTTGGACATGAGCTAGGACCTAATGATTCTGCATGAAAGGAGGACTAGCAGCCGAGTTGCATGGGAGAATGTGAAAAGTGTTCATATGTAGTAATAACCTGAGAAATCCGTCCGTTTTCGTCATTTGTTATCAATCGACTTAAAGCCAGATCGTCACATTGGCCGCTCTTCTCTGTGAAACGGTTGTACTTATCGTTTGCAAAGCTATGACGCGTGCTGCGGGATGCGGAGACACTGAAAGCACCATAGTAGAACACAGATGAAGCTTCAAAGTTGATGTAATAGCCAGTAAGAAGTAGTACAATTCAAGATTTAGGTATCGATTATTGACTTTTTAGCTGGCTTTGGTGCCTTGGATATGAGCTAGGACCTTAAGATTCGGCATGAAAGGAGGACTAGCAGCCGAGTTGCACGGGAGGATGCGAAAAGTGTTCATATGTAGTAAAAACCTGAGAAATCCGTCCGTTTTCGTAATTAATTATCGAATCGACATAAAGCAGTGCGTCACATTGGCCGCTCTTCTCTCTGAAACGGTTGTACTTATCGTCTGCAAAGCTATGTCGCGTGCTGCGGTATGCAGAGACACTAAAAGCACCATAGTAGAACAAAGATTAAGCTTCTACGTTGATGTAATAGCCAGTAAGAAGTAGTACAACTCAAGTTTTAGGTATCGATTATTGACTTTGTAGCTGGCTTTGGTGCCTTGGACATGAGCTAGGACCTTAAGATTCCGCATGAAAGGAGGACTAGCAGCCGCGTTGCACGGGAGTATGTGAAAAGTGTTCATATGTAGTAAAAACCTGAGAAATCCGTCCATTTTCGTCATTTGTTATCGAATTAACTTAAAGCCAGATCGTCACATTGGCCGCTCTTCTCTCTGAAACGGTTGTACTTATCGTCTGCACAGCTATGTCGCGTGCTGCGGTATGCGGAGACACTAAAAGCACCATAGTAGAACACAGATGAAGCTTCTATGTTGATGTAATAGCCAGTAAGAAGCAGTACAATTCAAGTTTTAGGTATCGATTGTTGACTTTTTAGCTGGCTTTGGTGCCTTTGGCATGAGCTAGGTCCTTATGATTCTGCATGAAAGGAGGACTAGCAGCCGAGTTGCATGGGAGAATGTGAAAAGTGTTCATATGTAGTAAAAACCTGAGAAATCCATCCGTTTTCGTCATTTGTTATCGAATCGACTTAAAGCCAGATCGTCACATTGGCCGCTCTTCTCTCTGAAACGGTTGTACTTATCGTCTGCAAAGCTATGTCGCGTGCTGCGGTATGCGGAGACACTAAAAGCACCATAGTAGAACACAGATTAAGCTTCTAAGTTGATGTAATAGCCAGTAAGAAGTAGCACAATTCAAGTTTTTGGTATCGATTACGGACTTTTTGCTGGCTTTGGTGCCTTGGACATGAGCTAGGACCTTAAGATTCTGCATGAAAGGAGGACTAGCAGCTGCGTTGGACGGGAGTATGTGAAAAGTGTTCATATGTAGTAAAAACCTGAGAAATCCGTCCATTTTAGTCATTTGTTATCGAATCGACTTAAAGCCAGATCGTCACATTGGCCCCTCTTCTCTCAGAAACGGTTGTACTTATCGTCTGCAAAGCTATGTCGCGTGCTGCGGTATGCGGAGTCACTAAAATCACCATAGCGGAACACAGATGAAGCCTCTAAGTTGATGTAATAGCCAGTAAGAAGTAGTACAATTCAAGTTTTAGGTATCGATTATTGACTTTTTAGCTGGCCTTGGTGCCTTGGACATCAGCTAGGACCTTAAGATTCTGCATGAAAGGAGGACTAGCAGCCGAGTTGAACGGGAGAATGCGAAAAGTGTTCATGTGTAGTAAAAACCTGAGAAATCATTCCGTTTTCGCAATTTATTATCGAATCGACTTAAAGCCAGATCGTCACATTGGCCGCTCTTCTCTCTGAAACGGTTGTACTTATCGTCTGCAAAGCTATGTCGCGTGCTGCGGTATGCGGAGACACTAAAATCACCATAGTGGAACACAGATGAAGCTTCTAAGTTGATGTAATAGCCAGTAAGAAGTAGTACAATTCAAGTTTTAGGTATCGATTATTGACTTTTTAGCTGGCCTTGGTGCCTTGGACATGAGCTAGGACCTTAAGATTCTGCATAAAAGGAGGACTAGCAGCTGCGCTGTACGGGAGTATGTGAAAAGTGTTCATATGTAGTAAAAACCTGAGAAATCCGTCCATTTTCGTCATTTGTTATCGAATCGACTTAAAGCCAGATCGTCACATTGGCCGCTCTTCTCTCTGAAACGGTTGTACTTATCGTCTGAAAGCTATGTCGCGTGCTGCGGTATGCGGAGACACTAAAAGCACCATAGTAGGACACAGATGAAGCTTCTAAGATGATGAAATAGCCAGTAAGATGTAGTACAATTCTAGTTTTAAGTATCGATTATTGACTTTTTAGTTGGCTTTGGTGCCTTGGACATGAGCTAGGACCTTAAGATTCTGCATGAAAGGAGGACTAGCAGCCGAGTTGCAAGGGAGGATGTGAAAAGTGTTCATATGTAGTAAAAACCTAAGAAATCCGTCCATTTTCGTCATTTGTTACCGAATCGACTTAAAGCCGGATCGTCACGTTGGCCGCTCTTCTCTCTGAAACGGTTGTACTTATCGTCTGCAAAGCTATGTCGCGTGCTGCGGTATGTGGAGACACTAAAAGCACCATAGTAGAACACAGATGAAGCTTCTAAGTTGATGTAATAGCCAGTAAGAAGTAGTACAATTCAAGTTTTAGGTATCGATTATTGACTTTTTAGCTGGCTTTGGTGCCTTGGACATAGCTAGGACCATAAGATTCTGCATGAAAGGAGGACTAGCAGCCGAGTTGCACGGGAGAATGTGAAAAGTGTTCATATGTAGTAAAAACCTGAGAAATCCGTCCGTTTTCGTCATTTGTTATCGAATCGACTTAAAGCCAGATCGTCACATTGGCCACTCTTCTCTCTGAAACGGTTGTACTTATCGTCTGAAAGCTATGTCGCATGCTGCGGTATGCGGAGACACTAAAAGCACCATAGTAGGACACAGATGAAGCTTCTAAGATGATGAAATAGCCAGTAAGAATTAGTACAATACCAGTTTTAAGTATCGATTATTGACTTTTTAGCAGGCTTTGGTGCCTTGGACATGAGGTAGGACCTTAAGATTCTGCATGAAAGGAGGACTAGCAGCCGAGTTACACGGGAGGATGTGAAAAGTGTTCATATGTAGTAAAAACCTTCGAAATCCGTCCGTTTTCGTCGTTTGTTATCGAATCGACTTAAAGCCAGGTCGTCACATTGGCCGCCCTTCTCTCTGAAACGGTTGTACATATCGTCTGCAAAGCTATGTCGCGTGTTTGCGGTATGTGGAGACTCTAAAAGCACCATAGTAGAACACAGATGATGCTTGTAAGTTGATGTAATAGCCAGTAAGAAGTAGTACAACTCAAGTTCTAGGTATCGATTATTGACTTTTTAGCTGGCTTTGGTGCCATGGACATGAGCTAGGACCATAAGATTCTGCATGAAAGGAGGACTAGCAGCCGAGTTGATCGGGAGAATGAGAAAAGTGTTCATATGTAGTAAAAACCTGAGTAATCCGTCCGTTTTCGTCATTTGTTACGGAATCGACTTCAAGCCAGGTCGTCACATTGGTCGCTCTTCTCTCTGAAACGGTTGTACTTATCGTCTGCAAAGCTATGTCGCGTGCTGCGGTATGCGGAGACACTAAAAGCACTATAGTAGAACACAGATGAAGATTCTAAGATGATGTAATAGCCAGTAAGATGTAGTACAATTCAAGTTTTAAGTATCGATTATTGACTTTTTAGCTGGCTTTGGTGCCTTGGACATGAGCTAGGACCTTAAGATTCTGCATGAAAGGAGGACTAGCAGCCGAGTTGCCCGGGAGGATGTGAAAGGTGTTCATATGTAGTAAAAACCTGAGAAATCCGCCCATTTTCGTCATTTGTTATCGAATCGACTTAAAGCCGGATCGTCACATTGGCAACTCAACTCTCTGAAACGGTTGTACTTATCGTCTGCAAAGCTATGTCGCGTGCTGCGGTATGTGGAGACACTAAAAGCACAATAGTAGAACACAGATGAAGCTTCCAAGTTGATGTAATAGCCAGTAAGAAGTAGTACAACTCAAGTTTTAGGTATCGATTATTGACTTTTTAGCTGGCTTTGGTGCCTTGGACATAGCTAGGACCATAAGGTTCTGCATGAAAGGAGGACTAGCAGCCGAGTTGCATGGGAGAATGTGAAAAGTGTTCATATGTAGTAAAAACCTGAGAAATCCGTCCGTTTTCGTCATTTGTTATCGAATCGACTTAAAGCCAGATCGTCACGTTGGCCGCTCTCCTCTCTGAAACGGTTGTACTTATCGTCTGAAAGCTATGTCGCGTGCTGCGGTATGCGGAGACACTAAAAGCACCATAGTAGAACACAGATGAAGCTTCTAAGATGATGAAATAGCCAGTAAAAATTAGTACAATACCAGTTTTAGGTATCGATTATTGACTTTTTAGCAGGCTTTGGTGCCTTGGACATGAGCTAGGACCTTAAGATTCTGCATGAAAGGAGGACTAGCAGCCGAATTGCACGCGAGATTGTGAAAAGTGTTCATATGTAGTAAAAACCTGAGAAATCCGTCTGTATTCGTCATTTGGTATGGAATCGACTTAAAGCCAGATCGTCACATTGGCCGCTCTTCTCTCTGAAACGGTTGTACTTATCGTCTGCAAAGCTATGTCGCGTGCTGCGGTTTATGGAGACACTAAAAGCACCATAGTAGATCGCAGATGAAGCTTCTAAGTTGATGTAATAGCCAGTAAGAAGTAGTACAATTCAAGTTTTAGGTATCGATTATTGACTTTTTAGCTGGCCTTGGTGCATTGGACGTGAGCTAGGACCTTAAGATTCTGCATGAAAGGAGGACTAGCAGCCGAGTTGCATGGGAGAATGTGAAACGTGTTCATATGTATTAAAAACCTGAGAAATCCGTCCGTTTTCGTCATTTGTTATCGAATCGACTTAAAGCCAGATCGTCGCATTGGCCGCTCTTCTCTCTGAAACGGTTGTACTTATCGTCTGAAAGCTATGTCGCGTGCTGCGGTATGCGGAGACTCTAAAAGCACCATAGTAGAACACAGATGATGCTTGTAAGTTGATGTAATAGCCAGTAAGAAGTAGTACAACTCAAGTTCTAGGTATCGATTATTGACTTTTTAGCTGGCTTTGGTGCCATGGACATGAGCTAGGACCATAAGATTCTGCATGAAAGGAGGACTAGCAGCCGAGTTGATCGGGAGAATGAGAAAAGTGTTCATATGTAGTAAAAACCTGAGTAATCCGTCCGTTTTCGTCATTTGTTACGGAATCGACTTCAAGCCAGGTCGTCACATTGGTCGCTCTTCTCTCTGAAACGGTTGTACTTATCGTCTGCAAAGCTATGTCGCGTGCTGCGGTATGCGGAGACACTAAAAGCACTATAGTAGAACACAGATGAAGATTCTAAGATGATGTAATAGCCAGTAAGAAGTAGTACAATTCAAGTTTTAAGTATCGATTATTGACTTTTTAGCTGGCTTTGGTGCCTTGGACATAGTTAGGACCATAAGATTCTGCATGATAGGAGGACTAGCAGCCGAGTTGCACGGGAGAATGTGAAAAGTGTTCATATGTAGTAAAAACCTGAGAAATCCGTCCGTTTTCGTCATTTGTTATCGAATCGACTTAAAGCCAGATCGTCACATTGGCCACTCTTCTCTCTGAAACGGTTGTACTTATCGTCTGAAAGCTATGTCGCGTGCTGCGGTATGCGGAGACACTAAAAGCACCATAGTACGACACAGATGAAGCTTCTAAGATGATGAAATAGCCAGTAAGAATTAGTACAATACCAGTTTTAAGTATCGATTATTGACTTTTTAGCAGGCTTTGGTGACTTGGACATGAGGTAGGACCTTAAGATTCTGCATGAAAGGAGGACTAGCAGCCGAGTGGCCCGGGGGGATGTGAAAAGTGTTCATATGTAGTAAAAACCTGAGAAATCCGCCCATTTTCGTCATTTGTTATCGAATCGACTTAAAGCCGGATCGTCACATTGGCAACTCAACTCTCCGAAACGGTTGTACTTATCGTCTGCAAAGCTATGTCGCGTGCTGCGGTTTGTTGAGACACTAAAAGCACCATAGTAGAACACAGATGAAGCTTCTAAGTTGATGTAATAGCCAGTAAGAAGTAGTACAACTCAAGTTTTAGGTATCGATTATTGACTTTTTAGCTGGCTTTGGTGCCTTGGACATAGCTAGGACCGTAAGATTCTGCATGAAAGGAGGACTAGCAGCCGAGTTGCACGGGAGAATGTGAAAAGTGTTCATATGAAGTAAAAATCTGAGAAATCCGTCCGTTTTCGTCATTTTTTATGGAATCGACTTAAAGCCAGATCGTCACATTGGCCGCTCTCCTCTCTGAAACGGTTGTACTTATCGTCTGAAAGCTATGTCACGTGCTGCGGTATGCGGAGACACTAAAAGCACCATAGTAGGACACAGATGAAACTTCTAAGATGATGAAATAGCCAGTAAGAATTAGTACAATACCAGTTTTAGGTATCGATTATTGACTTTTTAGCAGGCTTTGGTGCCTTGGAGATGAGCTAGCACCTTAAGATTCTGCATGAAAGGAGGACTAGCAGCCGAATTGCACGCGAGATTGTGAAAAGTGTTCATATGTAGTAAAAACCTGAGAAATCCGTCTGTATTCGTCATTTGGTATGGAATCGACTTAAAGCCAGATCGTCACATTGGCCGCTCTTCTCTCTGAAACGGTTGTACTTATCGTCTGCAAAGCTATGTCGCGTGCTGCGGTTTGTGGAGACACTAAAAGCACCATAGTAGAACACAGATGAAGCTTCTAAGTTGATGTAATAGCCAGTAAGAAGTAGTACAATTCAAGTTTTTGGTATCGATTATTGACTTTTTAGCTGGCCTTGGTGCATTGGACGTGAGCTAGGACCTTAAGATTCTGCATGAAAGGAGGACTAGCAGCCGAGTTGCATGGGAGAATGTGAAACGTGTTCATATGTAGTAAAAACCTGAGAAATCCGTCCGTTTTCGTCATTTGTTATCGAATCGACTTAAAGCCAGATCGTCGCATTGGCCGCTCTTCTCTCTGAAACGGTTGTACTTATCGTCTGAAAGCTATGTCGCGTGCTGCGGTATGCGGAGACACTAAAAGCACCATAGTAGAACACATATGAAGCTTCTACGATAATGTAATAGCCAGTAAGAATTAGTACAATACCAGTTTTACGTATCGGTTATTGCCTTTTTAGCTGGCTTTGGTGCCTTGGACATGAGCTAGGACCTTAAGATTCTGCATGAAAGGAGGACTAGCAGCCGAATTGCACGGGAGAATGTGAAAAGTGTTCATATGTAGTAAAAACCTGAGAAATCCGTCCGTTTTCTTCATTTGTTACGGAATCGATTTAAAGCCAGGTCGTCACATTGTCCGCTCTTCTCTCTGAAACGGTTGTACATATCGTCTGCAAAGCTATGTCGCGTGCTGCGATATGCGGGGACACTAAAATCACCATAGTAGAACATTGATGAAGCTTCTAAGTTGATGTAATAGCTAGTAAGAATTAGTACAATACCAGATTTAGGCATCGATTATTGACTTTTTAGCTGGATTTGGTGCCTTGGACATGAGCTAGGACCTTAAGATTCTGCATGTAAGGAGGACTAGCAGCCGAATTGCACGCGAGATTGTGAAAAGTGTTCATATGTAGTAAAAACCTGAGAAATCCGTCTGTATTCGTCATTTGGTATGGAATCGACTTAAAGCCAGATCGTCACATTGGCCGCTCTTCTCTCTGAAACGGTTGTACTTATCGTCTGCAAAGCTATGTCGGATGCTGCGGTTTGTGGAGACACTAAAAGCACCATAGTAGAACACAGATGTAGCTTCTAAGTTGATGTAATAGCCAGTAAGAAGTAGTGCAATTCAAGTTTCAGGTATCGATTACACACGCGAGACAGATCCTTGGTGCATTGGACGTGAGCTAGGACCTTAAGACTCTGCATGAAACGAGGACTAGCTGCCGAGTTGCACAGGAGAATGTGAAAAGTGTTCATATGTTGTAAAAACCTGAGAAATCCGTCCGTTTTCGTCATTTGTTATCGAATCGACTTAAAGCCAGGTCGTCACATTGGCCGCTCTTCTCTCTGAAACGGTTGTACATATCGTCTGCAAAGCTATGTCACGTGTTGCGGTATGTGGAGACTCTAAAAGCACCATAGTAGAACACAGATGATGCTTGTAAGTTGATGTAATAGCCAGTAAGAACTAGTACAACTCAAGTTCTAGGTATCGATTATTGACTTTTTAGCTGGCTTTGGTGCCTTGGACATGAGCTAGCACCATAAGATTCTGCATGAAAGGAGGACTAGCAGCCGAGTAGCACGGGAGAATGTGAAAAGTGTTCATATGTAGTAAAAACCTGAGAAATCCGTCCGTTTTCGTCATTTGTTATCGAATCGACTTAAAGCCAGATCGTCACATTGGCCACTCTTCTCTCTGAAACGGTTGTACTTATCGTCTGAAAGCTATGTCGCGTGCTGCGGTATGCGGAGACACAAAAATCACCATAGTAGAACACAGATGAAGCTTCTAAGTTGATGTAATAGCCAGTAAGAACTAGTACAACTCAAGTTCTAGGTATCGATTATTGACTTTTTAGCTGGCTTTGGTGCCTTGGACATGAGGTAGGACCTTAAGATTCTGCATGAAAGGAGGACTAGCAGCCGAGTTACACGGGAGGATGTGAAAAGTGTTCATATGTAGTAAAAACCTGCGAAATCCGTCCGTTTTCGTCATTTGTTATCGAATCGACTGAAAGCCAGTTCGTCACATTGGCCGCTCTTCTCTCTGAAACGGTTGTACATATCGTCTGCAAAGCTATGTCGCGTGTTTGCGGTATGTGGAGACTCTAAAAGCACCATAGTAGAACACAGATAATGCTTGTAAGTTGATGTAATAGCCAGTAAGAAGTAGTACAACTCAAGTTCTAGGTATCGATTATTGACTTTTTAGCTGGCTTTGGTGCCATGGACATGAGCTAGGACCATAAGATTCTGCATGAAAGGAGGACTAGCAGCCGAGTTACATGGGAGGATGTGAAAAGTGTTCATATGTAGTAAAAACCTGAGAAATCCCTCCGTTTTCGTCATTTGTTACGGAATCGACTTAAAGCCAGGTCGTCACATTGGTCGCTCTTCTCTCTGAAACGGTTGTACTTATCGTCTGCAAAGCTATGTCGCGTGCTGCGGTATGCGGAGACACTAAAAGCACTATAGTAGAACACAGATGAAGATTCTAAGATGATGTAATAGCCAGTAAGAAGTAGTACAATTCAAGTTTTAAGTATCGATTATTGACTTTTTAGCTGGCTTTGGTGCCTTGGACATGAGCTACGACCTTAAGATTCTGCATGAAAGGAGGACTAGAAGCCGAGTTGCCCGGGAGGATGTGAAAAGTGTTCATGTGTAGTAAAAACCTGAGAAATCCGCCCATTTTCGTCATTTGTTATCGAATCGACTTAAAGCCGGATCGTCACATTGGCAACTCAACTCTCTGAAACGGTTGTACTTATTGTCTGCAAAGCTATGTCGCGTGCTGCGGTATGTGGAGACACTAAAAGCACCATAGTAGAACACAGATGAAGCTTCTAAGTTGATGTAATAGCCAGTAAGAAGTAGTACAACTCAAGTTTTAGGTATCGATTATTGACTTTTTAGCTGGCTTTGGTGCTTTGGACATAGCTAGGACAATAAGATTCTGCAAGAAAGGAGGACTAGCAGCCGAGTTGCACGGGAGAATGTGAAAAGTGTTCATATGTAGTAAAATCCTGAGAAATCCGTCCGTTTTCGTCATTTGTTATCGAATCGACTTAAAGCCAGATCGTCACATTGGCCGCTCTCCTCTCTGAAACGGTTGTACTTATCGTCTGAAAGCTATGTCGCGTGCTGCGGTATGCGGAGACACTAAAAGCACCATAGTAGGACACAGATGAAGCTTCTAAGATGATGAAATAGCCAGTAAGAATTAGTACAATACCAGTTTTAGGTATCGATTATTGACTTTTTAGCAGGCTTTGGTGCCTTGGACATGAGCTAGGACCTTAAGATTCTGCATGAAAGGAGGACTAGCAGCCGAGTTGCACGGGAGAATGTGAAAAGTGTTCATATGTAGTAAAAACCTGAGAAATCCGTCCGTTTTCGTCATTTGCTATCGAATCGACTTAAAGCCAGGTCGTCACATTGGCCGCTCTTCTCTCTGAAACGGTTGTACATATCGTCTGCAAAGCTATGTCACGTGTTGCGGTATGTGGAGACTCTAAAAGCACCATAGTAGAACACAGATGATGCTTGTAAGTTGATGTAATAGCCAGTAAGAACTAGTACAACTCAAGTTCTAGGTATCGATTATTGACTTTTTAGCTGGCTTTGGTGCCTTGGACATGAGCTAGCACCATAAGATTGTGCATGAAAGGAGGACTAGCAGCCGAGTCTCACGGGAGAATGTGAAAAGTGTTCATATGTAGTAAAAACCGGAGAAATCCGTCCGTTTTCGTCATTTGTTATCGAATCGACTTAAAGCCAGATCGTCACATTGGCCACTCTTCTCTCTGAAACGGTTGTACTTATCGTCTGCAAAGCTATGTCGCGTGCTGCGATATGCGGGGACACTAAAATCACCATAGTAGAACATTGATGAAGCTTCTAAGTTGATGTAATAGCTAGTAAGAATTAGTACAATACCAGATTTAGGCATCGATTATTGACTTTTTAGCTGGATTTGGTGCCTTGGACGTGAGCTAGGACCTTAAGATTCTGCATGTAAGGAGGACTAGCAGCCGAATTGCACGCGAGATTGTGAAAAGTGTTCATATGTAGTAAAAACCTGAGAAATCCGTCTGTATTCGTCATTTGGTATGGAATCGACTTAAAGCCAGATCGTCACATTGGCCGCTCTTCTCTCTGAAACGGTTGTACTTATCGTCTGCAAAGCTATGTCGCATGCTGCGGTTTGTGGAGACACTAAAAGCACCATAGTAGAACACAGATGTAGCTTCAAAGTTGATGTAATAGCCAGTAAGAAGTAGTACAATTCAAGTTTCAGGTATCGATTATTGACTTTTTAGCTGGCCTTGGTGCATTGGACGTGAGCTAGAACCTTAAGACTCTGCATGAAACGAGGACTAGCTGCCGAGTTGCACAGGAGAATGTGAAAAGTGTTCATATGTAGTAAAAACCTGAGACATCCGTCCGTTTTCGTCATTTGTTATCGAATCGCCTTAAAGAAAGATCGTCATATTGGCCTCTCTTCGCTCTGAAACGGTTGTACTTATCGTCTGCAAAGCTATGTCGCGTGCTGCGGTATGCGGAGACACTAAAAGCACCATAGTAGAACACAGATGAAGCTTCTAAGTTGATGTAATAGCCAGTAAGAAGTAGTACATCTCAAGTTCTAGGTATCGATTATTGACTTTTTAGCTGGCTTTGGTGCCTTGGACATGAGCTAGGACCTTAAGATTCTGCATGAAAGGAGGACTAGCAGCCGAGTTTCACGGGAGGATGTGAAAAGTGTTCATATGTAGTAAAAACCTGAGAAATCCGTCCGTTTTCGTCATTTGTTATCGAATCGACTTAAAGGCAGATCGTCACATTGGCCGCTCTTCTCTCTGAAACGGTTGTACATATCGTCTGAAAGCTATGTCGCGTGCTGCGGTATGCGGAGACACTAAAAGCACCATAGTAGGACACAGATGAAGCTTCTAAGATGATGAAATAGCCAGTAAGAATTAGTACAATACCAGTTTTAGGTATCGATTATTGACTTTTTAGCAGGCTTTGGTGCCTTGGACATGAGCTAGGACCTTAAGATTCTGCATGAAAGGAGGACTAGCAGCCGAGTTGCACGGGAGAATGTGAAAAGTGTTCATATGTAGTAAAAACCTGAGAAATCCGCCCATTTTCGTCATTTGTTATCGAATCGACTTAAAGCCGGATCGTCACATTGGCAACTCAACTCTCTGAAACGGTTGTACTTATTGTCTGCAAAGCTATGTCGCGTGCTGCGGTATGTGGAGACACTAAAAGCACCATAGTAGAACACAGATGAAGCTTCTAAGTTGATGTATTAGCCAGTAAGAAGTAGTACAACTCAAGTTTTAGGTATCGATTATTGACTTTTTAGCTGGCTTTGGTGCTTTGGACATAGCTAGGACCATAAGATTCTGCAAGAAAGGTGGACTAGCAGCCGAGTTGCACGGGAGAATGTGAAAAGTGTTCATATGTAGTAAAATCCTGAGAAATCCGTCCGTTTTCGTCATTTGTTATCGAATCGACTTAAAGCCAGATCGTCACATTGGCCGCTCTCCTCTCTGAAACGGTTGTACTTATCGTCTGAAAGCTATGTCGCGTGCTGCGGTATGCGGAGACACTAAAAGCACCATAGTAGGACACAGATGAAGCTTCTAAGATGATGAAATAGCCAGTAAGAATTAGTACAATACCAGTTTTAGGTATCGATTATTGACTTTTTAGCAGGCTTTGGTGCCTTGGACATGAGCTAGGACCTTACGATTCTGCATGAAAGGAGGACTAGCAGCCGAGTTGCACGGGAGAATGTGAAAAGTGTTCATATGTAGTAAAAACCTGAGAAATCCGTCCGTTTTCGTCATTTGTTATCGAATCGACTTAAAGCCAGATCGTCACATTGGCCGCTCTTCTCTCTGAAACGGTTGTACATATCGTCTGCAAAGCTATGTCATGTGTTGCGGTATGTGGAGACTCTAAAAGCACCATAGTAGAACACAGATGATGCTTGTAAGTTGATGTAATAGCCAGTAAGAACTAGTACAACTCAAGTTCTAGGTATCGATTATTGACTTTTTAGCTGGCTTTGGTGCCTTGGACATGAGCTAGCACCATAAGATTGTGCATGAAAGGAGGACTAGCAGCCGAGTTGCACGGGAGAATGTGAAAAGTGTTCATATGTAGTAAAAACCGGAGAAATCCGTCCGTTTTCGTCATTTGTTATCGAATCGACTTAAAGCCAGATCGTCACATTGGCCACTCTTCTCTGTGAAACGGTTGTACTTATCGTCTGAAAGCTATGTCGCGTGCTGCGGTATGTGGAGACACTAAAAGCACCATAGTAGGACACAGATGAAGCTTCTAAGATGATGAACTAGCCAGTACGAATTAGTACAATACCAGTTTTAAGTATCGATTATTGACTTTTTAGCAGGCTTTGGTGCCTTGGACATGAGGTAGGACCTTAAGATTCTGCATGAAAGGAGGACTAGCAGCCGAGTTACATGGGAGGATGTGAAAAGTGTTCATATGTAGTAAAAACCTGCGAAATCCGTCCGTTTTCGTCATTTGTTATCGAATCGACTTAAAGCCAGATCGTCACATTGGCCGCTCTTCTCTCTGAAACGGTTGTACATATCGTCTGCAAAGCTATGTCGCGTGTTTGCGGTATGTGGAGACTCTAAAAGCACCATAGTAGAACACAGATAATGCTTGTAAGTTGATGTAATAGCCAGTAAGAAGTAGTACAACTCAAGTTCTAGGTATCGATTATTGACTTTTTAGCTTGCTTTGGTGCCATGGACATGAGCTAGGACCATAAGATTCTGCATGAAAGGAGGACTAGCAGCCGAGTTACATGGGAGGATGTGAAAAGTGTTCATATGTAGTAAAAACCTGAGAAATCCCTCCGTTTTCGTCATTTGTTACGGAATCGACTTAAAGCCAGGTCGTCAAATTGGTCGCTCTTCTCTCTGAAACGGTTGTACTTATCGTCTGCAAAGCTATGTCGCGTGCTGCGGTATGCGGAGACACTAAAAGCACTATAGTAGAACACAGATGAAGCTTCTAAGTTGATGTAATAGCCAGTAAGAAGTACTACAACTCAAGTTTTAGGTATCGATTATTGACTTTTTAGCTGGCTTTGGTGCTTTGGACATAGCTAGGACCATAAGATTCTGCAAGAAAGGAGGACTAGCAGCCGAGTTGCACGGGAGAATGTGAAAAGTGTTCATATGTAGTAAAATCCTGAGAAATCCGTCCGTTTTCGTCATTTGTTATCGAATCGACTTAAAGCCAGATCGTCACATTGGCCGCTCTGCTCTCTGAAACGGTTGTACTTATCGTCTGAAAGCTGTGTCGCGTGCTGCGGTATGCGGAGACACTAAAAGCACCATAGTAGGACACAGATGAAGCTTCTAAGATGATGAAATAGCCAGTAAGAATTAGTACAATACCAGTTTTAGGTATCGATTATTGACTTTTTTGCAGGCTTTGGTGCCTCGAACATGAGCTAGGACCTTAAGATTCTGCATGAAAGGAGGACTAGCAGCCGAGTTGCACAGGAGAATGTGAAAAGTGTTCATATGTAGTAAAAACCTGAGACATCCGTCCGTTTTCGTCATTTGTTATCGAATCGCCTTAAAGAAAGATCGTCATATTGGCCTCTCTTCGCTCTGAAACGGTTGTACTTATCGTCTGCAAAGCTATGTCGCGTGCTGCGGTATGCGGAGACACTAAAAGCACCATAGTAGAACACAGATGAAGCTTCTAAGTTGATGTAATAGCCAGTAAGAAGTAGTACATCTCAAGTTCTAGGTATCGATTATTGACTTTTTAGCTGGCTTTGGTGCCTTGGACATGAGCTAGGACCGTAAGATTCTGCATGAAAGGAGGACTAGCAGCCGAGTTTCACGGGAGGATGTGAAAAGTGTTCATATGTAGTAAAAACCTGAGAAATCCGTCCGTTTTCGTCATTTGTTATCGAATCGACTTAAAGCCAGATCGTCACATTGGCCGCTCTTCTCTCTGAAACGGTTGTACATATCGTCTGAAAGCTATGTCGCGTGCTGCGGTATGCGGAGACACTAAAAGCACCATAGTAGGACACAGATGAAGCTTCTAAGATGATGAAATAGCCAGTAAGAATTAGTACAATACCAGTTTTAGGTATCGATTATTGACTTTTTAGCAGGCTTTGGTGCCTTGGACATGAGCTAGGACCTTAAGATTCTGCATGAAAGGAGGACTAGCAGCCGAGTTGCACGGGAGAATGTGAAAAGTGTTCATATGTAGTAAAAACCTGAGAAATCCGTCCGTTTTCGTCATTTGTTATCGAATCGACATAAAGCCAGGTCGTCACATTGGCCGCTCTTCTCTCTGAAACGGTTGTACATATCGTCTGCAAAGCTATGTCATGTGTTGCGGTATGTGGAGACTCTAAAAGCACCATAGTAGAACACAGATGATGCTTGTAAGTTGATGTAATAGCCAGTAAGAACTAGTACAACTCAAGTTCTAGGTATCGATTATTGACTTTTTAGCTGGCTTTGGTGCCATGGACATGAGCTAGGACCATAAGATTCTGCATGAAAGGAGGACTAGCAGCCGAGTTACATGGGAGGATGTGAAAAGTGTTCATATGTAGTAAAAACCTGAGAAATCCCACCGTTTTTGTCAGTTGTTACAGAATCGACTTAAAGCCACGTCGTCACATTGGTCGCTCTTCTCTCTGAAACGGTTGTACTTATCGTCTGCAAAGCTATGTCGCGTGCTGCGGTATGCGGAAACACTAAAAGCACTATAGTAGAACACAGATGAAGATTCTAAGATGATGTAATAGCCAGTAAGAAGTAGTACAATTCAAGTTTTAAGTATCGATTATTGACTTTTTAGCTGGCTTTGGTGCCTTGGACATGAGCTACGACCTTAAGATTCTGCATGAAAGGAGGACTAGCAGCCGAGTTGCCCGGGAGGATGTGAAAAGTGTTCATGTGTAGTAAAAACCTGAGAAATCCGCCCATTTTCGTCATTTGTTATCGAATCGACTTAAAGCCGGATCGTCACATTGGCAACTCAACTCTCTGAAACGGTTGTACTTATTGTCTGCAAAGCTATGTCGCATGCTGCGGTATGTGGAGACACTAAAAGCACCATAGTAGAACACAGATGAAGCTTCTAAGTTGATGTAATAGCCAGTAAGAAGTAGTACAACTCAAGTTTTAGGTATCGATTATTGACTTTTTAGCTGGCTTTGGTGCTTTGGACATAGCTAGGACAATAAGATTCTGCAAGAAAGGAGGACTAGCAGCCGAGTTGCACGGGAGAATGTGAAAAGTGTTCATATGTAGTAAAATCCTGAGAAATCCGTCCGTTTTCGTCATTTGTTATCGAATCGACTTAAAGCCAGATCGTCACATTGGCCGCTCTCCTCTCTGAAACGGTTGTACTTATCGTCTGAAAGCTATGTCGCGTGCTGCGGTATGCGGAGACACTAAAAGCACCATAGTAGGACACAGATGAAGCTTCTAAGATGATGAAATAGCCAGTAAGAATTAGTACAATACCAGTTTTAGGTATCGATTATTGACTTTTTAGCAGGCTTTGGTGCCTTGGACATGTGCTAGGACCTTAAGATTCTGCATGAAAGGAGGACTAGCAGCCGAGTTGCACGGGAGAATGTGAAAAGTGTTCATATGTAGTAAAAACCTGAGAAATCCGTCCGTTTTCGTCATTTGTTATCGAATCGACTTAAAGCCAGATCGTCACATTGGCCGCTCTTCTCTCTGAAACGGTTGTACATATCGTCTGCAAAGCTATGTCGCGTGTTTGCGGTATGTGGAGACTCTAAAAGCACCATAGTAGAACACAGATAA
Source organism: Schistocerca gregaria (assembly GCF_023897955.1). Classification (NCBI taxonomy): domain Eukaryota; kingdom Metazoa; phylum Arthropoda; class Insecta; order Orthoptera; family Acrididae; genus Schistocerca; species Schistocerca gregaria. Next base: position 2,057,414 of record NW_026061773.1, read on the forward strand.
TGCTTGTAAGTTGATGTAATAGCCAGTAAGAAGTAGTACAACTCAAGTTCTAGGTATCGATTATTGACTTTTTAGCTTGCTTTGGTGCCATGGACATGAGCTAGGACCATAAGATTTTGCATGAAAGGAGGACTAGCAGCCGAGTTACATGGGAGGATGTGAAAAGTGTTCATATGTAGTAAAAACCTGAGAAATCCCTCCGTTTTCGTCATTTGTTACGGAATCGACTTAAAGCCAGGTCGTCAAATTGGTCGCTCTTCTCTCTGAAACGGTTGTACTTATCGTCTGCAAAGCTATGTCGCGTGCTGCGGTATGCGGAGACACTAAAAGCACTATAGTAGAACACAGATGAAGCTTCTAAGTTGATGTAATAGCCAGTAAGAAGTAGTACAACTCAAGTTTTAGGTATCGATTATTGACTTTTTAGCTGGCTTTGGTGCTTTGGACATAGCTAGGACCATAAGATTCTGCAAGAAAGGAGGACTAGCAGCCGAGTTGCACCGGAGAATGTGAAAAGTGTTCATATGTAGTAAAATCCTGAGAAATCCGTCCGTTTTCGTCATTTGTTATCGAATCGACTTAAAGCCAGATCGTCACATTGGCCGCTCTGCTCTCTGAAACGGTTGTACTTATCGTCTGAAAGCTGTGTCGCATGCTGCGGTATGCGGAGACACTAAAAGCACCATAGTAGGACACAGATGAAGCTTCTAAGATGATGAAATAGCCAGTAAGAATTAGTACAATACCAGTTTTAGGTATCGATTATTGACTTTTTAGCAGGCTTTGGTGCCTTGGACATGAGCTAGGACCTTAAGATTCTCCATGAAAGGAGGACTAGCAGCCGAGTTGCACGGGAGGATGTGAAAAGTGTTCATATGTAGTAAAAACCTGAGAAATCCGTCCGTTTTCGTCATTTGTTATCGAATCGACTTAAAGCCAGATCGTCACATTGGCCGCTCTTCTCTCTGAAACGGTTGTACATATCGTCTGCAAAGCTATGTCACGTGTTGCGGTATGTGGAGACTCTAAAAGCACCATAGTAGAACACAGATGATGCTTGTAAGTTGATGTAATAGCCAGTAAGAAGTAGTACAACTCAAGTTCTAGGTATCGATTATTGACTTTTTAGCTGGCTTTGGTGCCTTGGACATGAGCTAGCACCATAAGATTCTGCATGAAAGGAGGACTAGCAGCCGAGTTGCACGGGAGAATGTGAAAAGTGTTCATATGTAGTAAAAACCGGAGAAATCCATCCGTTTTCGTCATTTGTTATCGAATCGACTTAAAGCCATATCGTCACATTGGCCGCTCTTCTCTCTGAAACGGTTGTACTTATCGTCTGAAAGCTATGTCGCGTGCTGCGGTATGCGGAGACACTAAAAGCACCATAGTAGAACACAGATGAAGATTCTAAGATGATGTAATAGCCAGTAAGTATTAGTACAATACCAGATTTAGGTATCGATTATTGAATTTTCAGCTGGATTTGATGCCTTGGACATGAGTTAGGACCTTAAGATTCTGCATGAAAGGAGGACTAGCAGCCGAATTGCACGGGAGAATGTGAAAAGTGTTCATATGTAGTAAAAACCTGAGAAATACGTCCGTTTTCTTCATTTGTTACTGAATCGATTTAAAGCCAGGTCGTCACATTGTCCGCTCTTCTCTCTGAAACGGTTGTACATATCGTCTGAAAGCTATGTCGAGTGCTGCGGTATGCGGAGACACTAAAAGCACCATAGTAGGACACAGATGAAGCTTCTAAGATGATGAAATAGCCAGTAAGAATTAGTACAATACCAGTTTTAGGTATCGATTATTGACTTTTTAGCAGGCTTTGGTGCCTTGGACATGAGCTAGGACCTTAAGATTCTGCTTGAAAGGAGGACTAGCAGAAGAGTTGCACGGGAGGATGTGAAAAGTGTTAATATGTAGTAAAAACCTGAGAAATCCGTCCGTTTTCGTCATTTGTTATCGAATCGACTTAAAGCCAGATCGACACATGGGCCCCTCTTCTCTCTGAAACGGTTGTACTTATCGTCTGAAAGCTATGTCGCGTGCTCCAGTATGCGGAGACACTAAAAGCACCTTAGTAGAACATAGATGATGCTTCCAAGATGATGTAATAGCCAGTAAGAATTAGTACAATACCAGTTTTAGGTATCGATTATTGACATTTTAGCTGGATTTGGTGCCTTGGACATGAGCTAGGACCTTAAGATTCTGCATGAAAGGAGGACTAGCAGCCGAATTGCACGCAAGATTGTGAAAAGTGTTCATATGTAGTAAAAACCAGAGAAATCCGTCTGTATTCGTCATTTGGTATGGAATCGACTTAAAGCCAGATCGTCACATTGGCCGCTCTCCTCTCTGAAACGGTTGTACTTATCGTCTGCAAAGCTATGTCGCGTGCTGCGGTTTGTGGAGACACTAAAAGCACCATAGTAGAACACAGATGAAGCTTCTAAGATGGTGTAATAGCCAGTAAGAATTAGTACAATACCAGATTTAGGTATCGATTATTTAATTTTCAGCTGGATTTGGTGCCTTGGACATGAGCTAGGACCTTAAGATTCTGCATGAAAGGAGGACTAGCAGCCGAATTATACGCGAGATTGTGAAAAGTGTTCATATGTTGTAAAAACCTGAGAAATCCGTCCGTATTCGTCATTTGGTATGGAATCGACTTAAAGCCAGATTGTCACATTGGCCGCTCTTCTCTCTGAAACGGTTGTACTTATCGTCTGCAAAGCTATGTCGCGTGCTGCGGTTTGTGGAGACACTAAAAGCACCATAGTAGAACACAGATGAAGCTTCTAAGATGATGTAATAGCCAGTAAGATGTAGTACAATTCAAGTGTTAGGTATCGATTATTGACTTTTTAGCTGGCTTTGGTGCCTTGGACATGAGCTAGGACCATAAGATTCTGCATGAAAGGAGGACTAGCTGCCGAGTTGCACGGGAGAATGTGAAAAGTGTTCATATGTAGTAAAAACCTGAGAAATCCGTCTGTATTCGTCATTTGGTATGGAATCGACTTAAAGCCAGATCGTCACATTGGCCGCTCTTCTCTCTGAAACGGTTGTACTTATCGTCTGCAAAGCTATGTCGCGTGCTGCGGTTTGTGGAGACACTAAAAGCACCATAGTAGAACACAGATGAAGCTTCTAAGTTGATGTAATAGCCAGTAAGAAGTAGTACAATCCAAGTTTCAGGTATCGATTATTGAATTTTTAGCTGGCCTTGGTGCATTGGACGTGAGCTAGGACCTTAAGACTCTGCATGAAAGGAGGACTAGCAGCCGAGTAGCAAGGGAGAATGTGAAAAGTGTTCATATGTATTAAAAAACTGAGAAATCCGTCCGGTTTCGTCATTTGTTATCGAATCGACTTAAAGCCAGATCGTCACATTGGCCGCTCTTCTCTCTGAAACGGTTGTACTTATCGTCTGCAAAGCTATGTCGCGTGCTGCGGTATGTGGAGACGCTAAAAGCACCATTGTCGAACACAGATGAAGCTTCTAAGTTGATGTAATAGTCAGTAAGAAGTAGTACAACTCGAGTTTTAGGTATCGATTATTGACTTTTTAGCTAAATTTGGTGCCTTGGACATGAGCTAGGACCATAAGATTCTGCATGAAAGGAGGACTAGCAGCCGAATTGCACGGGAGAATGTGAAAAGTGTTCATATGTAGTAAAAACCTGAGAAATCCGTCCGTTTTCGTCATTTGTTATCGAATCGACTTAAAGCCAGATCGTCACATTGGCCGCTCTTCGCTCTGAAACGGTTGTACTTATCGTCTGCAAAGCTATGTCGCGTGCTGCAGTAAGCGGAGACACTAATAGCACCATAGTAGACCACAGATGAAGCTTCTAAGTTGATGTAATAGCCAGTAAGAAGTAGTACAATTCAAGTATTAGGTATCGATTATTGACTTTTTAGCTGGCCTTGGTGCATTGGACGTGAGCTAGGACCTTAAGATTCTGCATGAAAGGAGGACTAGCAGCCGAGTAGCAAGGGAGAATGTGAAAAGTGTTCATATGTAGTGAAAACCTGAGAAATCCGTCCGTTTTCTTCATTTGTTATGGAATCGATTTAAAGCCAGGACGTCACATTGTCCGCTCTTCTCTCTGAAACGGTTGTACATATCGTCTGCAGAGCTATTTCGCGTGTTGCGATATGCGGGGACACTAAAATCACCATAGTAGAACAATGATGAAGCTTCTAAGTTGATGTAATAGCTAGTAAGAATTAGTACAATACCAGATTTAGGTATCGATTATTGACTTTTTAGCTGGATTTGGTGCCTTCGACATGAGCTAGGACCTTAATATTCTGCATGAAAGGAGGACTAGCAGCCGAATTGCACGCAAGATTGTGAAAAGTGTTCATATGTAGTAAAAACCAGAGAAATCCGTCTGTATTCGTCATTTGGTATGGAATCGACTTAAAGCCAGATCGTCACATTGGCCGCTCTCCTCTCTGAAACGGTTGTACTTATCGTCTGCAAAGCTATGTCGCGTGCTGCGGTTTGTGGAGACACTAAAAGCACCATAGTAGAACACAGATGAAGCTTCTAAGATGGTGTAATAGCCAGTAAGAATTAGTACAATACCAGATTTAGGTATCGATTATTTAATTTTCAGCTGGATTTGGTGCCTTGGACATGAGCTAGGACCTTAAGATTCTGCATGAAAGGAGGACTAGCAGCCGAATTATACGCGAGATTGTGAAAAGTGTTCATATGTTGTAAAAACCTGAGAAATCCGTCTGTATTCGTCATTTGGTATGGAATCGACTTAAAGCCAGATTGTCACATTGGCCGCTCTTCTCTCTGAAACGGTTGTACTTATCGTCTGCAAAGCTATGTCGCGTGCTGCGGTTTGTGGAGACACTAAAAGCACCATAGTAGAACACAGATGAAGCTTCTAAGATGATGTAATAGCCAGTAAGATGTAGTACAATTCAAGTGTTAGGTATCGATTATTGGCTTTTTAGCTGGCTTTGGTGCCTTGGACATGAGCTAGGACCATAAGATTCTGCATGAAAGGAGGACTAGCTGCCGAGTTGCACGGGAGAATGTGAAAAGTGTTCATATGTAGTAAAAACCTGAGAAATCCGTCTGTATTCGTCATTTGGTATGGAATCGACTTAAAGCCAGATCGTCACATTGGCCGCTCTTCTCTCTGAAACGGTTGTACTTATCGTCTGCAAAGCTATGTCGCGTGCTGCGGTTTGTGGAGACACTAAAAGCACCATAGTAGAATACAGATGAAGCTTCTAAGTTGATGTAATAGCCAGTAAGAAGTAGTACAATCCAAGTTTCAGGTATCGATTATTGAATTTTTAGCTGGCCTTGGTGCATTGGACGTGAGCTAGGACCTTAAGACTCTGCATGAAAGGAGGACTAGCAGCCGAGTAGCAAGGGAGAATGTGAAAAGTGTTCATATGTATTAAAAAACTGAGAAATCCGTCCGGTTTCGTCATTTGTTATCGAATCGACTTAAAGCCAGATCGTCACATTGGCCGCTCTTCTCTCTGAAACGGTTGTACTTATCGTCTGCAAAGCTATGTCGCGTGCTGCGGTATGTGGAGACGCTAAAAGCACCATTGTCGAACACAGATGAAGCTTCTAAGTTGATGTAATAGTCAGTAAGAAGTAGTACAACTCGAGTTTTAGGTATCGATTATTGACTTTTTAGCTATATTTGGTGCCTTGGACATGAGCTAGGACCATAAGATTCTGCATGAAAGGAGGACTAGCAGCCGAGTGGCATGGGAGAATGTGAAACGTGTTCATATGTAGTAAAAACCTGAGAAATTCGTCCGTTTTCGTCATTTGTTAACGAATCGACTTAAAGCCAGATCGTCGCATTGGTCGCTCTTCTCTCTGAAACGGTTGTACTTATAGTCTGAAAGCTATGTCGCGTGCTGCGGTATGCGGAGACACTAAAAGCACCATAGTAGAACACAGATGAAGCTTCTAAGATGTTGTAATAGCCAGTAAGAATTAGTACAATACCAGATTTAGGTATCGATTATTGAATTTTCAGCTGGATTTGGTGCCTTGGACATGAGCTAGGACCTTAAGAATCTGCATGAAAGGAGGACTAGCAGCCGAATTGCACGGGAGAAGGTGAAAAGTGTTCATATGTAGTAAAAACCTGAGAAATCCGTCCGTTTTCGTCATTTGTTATCGAATCGACTTAAAGCCAGATCGTCACATTGGCCGCTCTTCGCTCTGAAACGGTTGTACTTATCGTCTGCAAAGCTATGTCGCGTGCTGCAGTAAGCGGAGACACTAATAGCACCATAGTAGACCACAGATGAAGCTTCTAAGTTGATGTAATAGCCAGTAAGAAGTAGTACAATTCAAGTTTTAGGTATCGATTATTGACTTTTTAGCTGGCCTTGGTGCATTGGACGTGAGCTAGGACCTTAAGATTCTGCATGAAAGGAGGACTAGCAGCCGAGTAGCAAGGGAGAATGTGAAAAGTGTTCATATGTAGTGAAAACCTGAGAAATCCGTCCGTTTTCTTCATTTGTTATGGAATCGATTTAAAGCCAGGACGTCACATTGTCCGCTCTTCTCTCTGAAACGGTTGTACATATCGTCTGCAGAGCTATTTCGCGTGTTGCGATATGCGGGGACACTAAAATCACCATAGTAGAACAATGATGAAGCTTCTAAGTTGATGTAATAGCTAGTAAGAATTAGTACAATACCAGATTTAGGTATCGATTATTGACTTTTTAGCTGGATTTGGTGCCTTCGACATGAGCTAGGACCTTAATATTCTGCATGAAAGGAGGACTAGCAGCCGAATTGCACGCGAGATTGTGAAAAGTGTTCATATGTAGTAAAAACCTGAGAATTCCGTCCGTATACGTCATTTGTTATGGAATCGACTTAAAGCCAGATCATCACATTGGCCGCTCTTTTCTCTGAAACGGTTGTACTTATTGTCTGCAAAGCTATGTTACGTGCTGCTGTTTGTGGAGACACTAAAAGCACAATAGTAGAACACAGATTAAGCTTCTAAGATGATGTAATATCCAGTAAGAAGTAGTAGAATTCAAGTTTTAAGTATCGATTATTGACTTTTTAGCTGGCTTTGGTGCCTTGTACATGAGCTAGGACCTTAAGATTCTGCATGAAAGGAGGACTAGCAGCCGAGTTGCACGGGAGGATGTGAAAAGTGTTCATATGTAGTAAAAACCTGAGAAATCCGTCCGTTTTCGTCATTTGTTATCGAATCGACTTAAAGCCAGATCGTCACATTGGCCGCTCTTCTCTCTGAAACGGTTGTACATATCGTCTGCAAAGCTATGTCACGTGTTGCGGTATGTGGAGACTCTAAAAGCACCATAGTAGAACACAGATGATGCTTGTTAGTTGATGTAATAGCCAGTAAGAAGTAGTACAACTCAAGTTCTAGGTATCGATTATTGACTTTTTAGCTGGCTTTGGTGCCTTGGACATGAGCTAGCACCATAAGATTCTGCATGAAAGGAGGACTAGCAGCCGAGTTGCACGGGAGAATGTGAAGAGTGTTCATATGTAGTAAAAACCGGAGAAATCCATCCGTTTTCGTCATTTGTTATCGAATCGACTTATAGCCATATCGTCACATTGGCCGCTCTTCTCTCTGAAACGGTTGTACTTATCGTCTGAAAGCTATGTCGCGTGCTGCGGTATGCGGAGACACTAAAAGCACCATAGTAGAACACAGATGAAGATTCTAAGATGATGTAATAGCCAGTAAGTATTAGTACAATACCAGATTTAGGTATCGATTATTGAATTTTCAGCTGGATTTGGTGCCTTGGACATGAGCTAGGACCTTAAGATTCTGCATGAAAGGAGGACTAGCAGCCGAATTGCACGGGAGAATGTGAAAAGTGTTCATATGTAGTAAAAACCTGAGAAATCCGTCCGTTTTCTTCATTTGTTACTGAATCGATTAAAAGCCAGGTCGTCACATTGTCCGCTCTTCTCTCTGAAACGGTTGTACATATCGTCTGAAAGCTATGTCGAGTGCTGCGGTATGCGGAGACACTAAAAGCACCATAGTAGGACACAGATGAAGCTTCTAAGATGATGAAATAGCCAGTAAGAATTAGTACAATACCAGTTTTAGGTATCGATTATTGACTTTTTAGCAGGCTTTGGTGCCTTGGACATGAGCTAGGACCTTAAGATTCTGCTTGAAAGGAGGTCTAGCAGAAGAGTTGCACGGGAGGATGTGAAAAGTGTTAATATGTAGTAAAAACCTGAGAAATCCGTCCGTTTTCGTCATTTGTTATCGAATCGACTTAAAGCCAGGTCGTCACATTGGCCGCTCTTCTCTCTGAAACGGTTGTACATATCGTCTGCAAAGCTATGTCACGTGTTGCGGTATGTGGAGACTCTAAAAGCACCATAGTAGAACACAGATGATGCTTGTAAGTTGATATAATAGCCAGTAAGAAGTAGTACAACTCAAGTTCTAGGTATCGATTATTGACTTTTTAGCTGGCTTTGGTGCCTTGGACATGAGCTAGCACCATAAGATTCTGCATGAAAGGAGGACTAGCAGCCGAGTTGCACGGGAGAATGTGAAAAGTGTTCATATGTAGTAAAAACCTGAGAAATCCGTCCGTTTTCGTCATTTGTTATCGAATCGACTTAAAGCCAGATCGTCACATTGGCCGCTCTTCTCGCTGAAACGGTTGTACTTATCGTCTGAAAGCTATGTCGCGTGCTCCAGTATGCGGAGACACTAAAAGCACCTTAGTAGAACATAGATGATGCTTCCAAGATGATGTAATAGCCAGTAAGAATTAGTACAATACCAGTTTTAGGTATCGATTATTGACATTTTAGCTGGATTTGGTGCCTTGGACATGTGCTAGGACCTTAAGATTCTGCATGAAAGGAGGACTAGCAGCCGAATTGCACGCAAGATTGTGAAAAGTGTTCATATGTAGTAAAAACCAGAGAAATCCGTCTGTATTCGTCATTTGGTATGGAATCGACTTAAAGCCAGATCGTCACATTGGCCGCTCTCCTCTCTGAAACGGTTGTACTTATCGTCTGCAAATCTATGTCGCGTGCTGCGGTTTGTGGAGACACTAAAAGCACCATAGTAGAACACAGATGAAGCTTCTAAGATGGTGTAATAGCCAGTAAGAATTAGTACAATACCAGATTTAGGTATCGATTATTTAATTTTCAGCTGGATTTGGTGCCTTGGACATGAGCTAGGACCTTAAGATTCTGCATGAAAGGAGGACTAGCAGCCGAATTGCACGCGAGATTGTGAAAAGTGTTCATATGTTGTAAAAACCTGAGAAATCCGTCTGTATTCGTCATTTGGTATGGAATCGACTTAAAGCCAGATTGTCACATTGGCCGCTCTTCTCTCTGAAACGGTTGTACTTATCGTCTGCAAAGCTATGTCGCGTGCTGCGGTTTGTGGAGACACTAAAAGCACCATAGTAGAACACAGATGAAGCTTCTAAGATGATGTAATAGCCAGTAAGATGTAGTACAATTCAAGTGTTAGGTATCGATTATTGACTTTTTAGCTGGCTTTGGTGCCTTGGACATGAGCTAGGACCATAAGATTCTGCATGAAAGGAGGACTAGCTGCCGAGTTGCACGGGAGAATGTGAAAAGTGTTCATATGTAGTAAAAACCTGAGAAATCCGTCTGTATTCGTCATTTGGTATGGAATCGACTTAAAGCCAGATCGTCACATTGGCCGCTCTTCTCTCTGAAACGGTTGTACTTATCGTCTGCAAAGCTATGTCGCGTGCTGCGGTTTGTGGAGACACTAAAAGCACCATAGTAGAACACAGATGAAGCTTCTAAGTTGATGTAATAGCCAGTAAGAAGTAGTACAATCCAAGTTTCAGGTATCGATTATTGAATTTTTAGCTGGCCTTGGTGCATTGGACGTGAGCTAGGACCTTAAGACTCTGCATGAAAGGAGGACTAGCAGCCGAGTAGCAAGGGAGAATGTGAAAAGTGTTCATATGTATTAAAAAACTGAGAAATCCGTCCGTTTTCGTCATTTGTTATCGAATCGACTTAAAGCCAGATCGTCACATTGGCCGCTCTTCTCTCTGAAACGGTTGTACTTATCGTCTGCAAAGCTATGTCGCGTGCTGCGGTATGTGGAGACGCTAAAAGCACCATTGTCGAACACAGATGAAGCTTCTAAGTTGATGTAATAGTCAGTAAGAAGTAGTACAACTCGAGTTTTAGGTATCGATTATTGACTTTTTAGCTATATTTGGTGCCTTGGACATGAGCTAGGACCATAAGATTCTGCATGAAAGGAGGACTAGCAGCCGAGTGGCATGGGAGAATGTGAAACGTGTTCATATGTAGTAAAAACCTGAGAAATTCGTCCGTTTTCGTCATTTGTTAACGAATCGACTTAAAGCCAGATCGTCGCATTGGTCGCTCTTCTCTCTGAAACGGTTGTACTTATAGTCTGAAAGCTATGTCGCGTGCTGCGGTATGCGGAGACACTAAAAGCACCATAGTAGAACACAGATGAAGCTTCTAAGATGATGTAATAGCCAGTAAGAATTAGTACAATACCAGATTTAAGTATCGATTATTGAATTTTCAGCTGGATTTGGTGCCTTGGACATGAGCTAGGACCTTAAGATTCTGCATGAAAGGAGGACTAGCAGCCGAATTGCACGGGAGAAGGTGAAGAGTGTTCATATGTAGTAAAAACCTGAGAAATCCGTCCGTTTTCGTCATTTGTTATCGAATCGACTTAAAGCCAGATCGTCACATTGGCCGCTCTTCTCTCTGAAACGGTTGTACTTATCGTCTGAAAGCTATGTCGCGTGCTGCGGAATGCGGAGACACTAAAAGCACCATAGTAGAACAAAGATGAAGCTTCTAAGATGATGTAATAGCCAGTAAGAAGTAGTACAACACTAGTTCTAGGTATCGATTATTGACTTTTTAGCTTGCTTTGGTGCCTTGGACATGAGCTAGGACCATAAGATTCTGCATGAAAGGAGGACTAGCAGCCGAGTTGCATGGGAGAATGTGAAAAGTGTTCATATGTAGTAAAAACCTGAGAAATTCGTCCGTTTTCGTCATTTGTTATCGAATCGACTTAAAGCCAGGTCGTCACATTGGCCGATCTTCTGTCTGAAACGGTTGTACATATCGTCTGCAAAGCTATGTCGCGTGTTGCGGTATGTGGAGACTCTAAAATCACCATAGTAGAACACAGCTGAAGCTTCTAAGTTGATGTAATAGCCAGTAAGAAGTAGTACATCTGAAGTTCTAGGTATCGATTATTGACTTTTTAGCTGGCTTTGGTGCCTTGGACATGAGCTAGGACCATAAGATTCTGCATGAAACGCGGACTAGCAGCCGAGTTGCACGCGAGAATGTGAAAAGTGTTCATATGTAGTAAAAACCTGAGAAATCCGTCCGTTTTCGTCATTTGTTATCGAATCGACTTAAAGCCAATCGTCACATTGGCCGCTCTTCTCTCTGAAACGGTTGTACTTATCGTCTGAAAGCTATGTCGCGTGCTGCGGAATGCGGAGACACCAAAAGCACCATAGCAGAACACAGCTGAAGCTTCTAAGTTGATGTAATAGCCAGTAAGAAGTAGTACATCTGAAGTTCTAGGTATCGATTATTGACTTTTTAGCTGGCTTTGGTGCCTTGGACATGAGCTAGGACCATAAGATTCTGCATGAAACGCGGTCTAGCAGCCGAGTTGCACGCGAGAATGTGAAAAGTGTTCATATGTAGTAAAAACCTGAGAAATCCGTCCGTTTTCGTCATTTGTTATCGAATGGACTTAAAGCCAGATCGTCACATTGGCCACTCTTCTCTCTGAAACGGTTGTACTTATCGTCTGAAAGCTATGTCGCGTGCTGCAGTATGCGGAGACACTAAAAGCACCATAGTAGAACACAGATGAAGCTTCTAAGTTGATGTAATAGCCAGTAAGAAGTAGTACATCTCAAGTTCTAGGTATCGATTATTGACTTTTTAGCTGGCTTTGGTGCCTTGGACATGAGCTAGGACCATAAGATTCTGCATAAAAGGAGGACTAGCAGCCGAGTTGCACGGGAGAATGTGAAAAGTGTTCATATGTAGTAAAATCCTGAGAGATCCGTCCGTTTTCGTCATTTGTTATCGAATCGACTTAAAGCCAGATCGTCACATTGGCCGCTCTCCTCTCTGAAACGGTTGTACTTATCGTCTGAAAGCTATGTCGCGTGCTGCGGTATGCGGAGACACTAAAAGCACCATAGTAGGACACAGATGAAGCTTCTAAGATGATGAAATAGCCAGTAAGAATTAGTACAATACCAGTTTTAGGTATCGATTATTGACTTTTTAGCAGGCTTTGGTGCCTTGGACATGAGCTAGGACCTTAAGATTCTGCATGAAAGGAGGACTAGCAGCAGAATTGCACGCGAGATTGTGAAAAGTGTTCATATGTAGTAAAAACCTGAGAAATCCGTCTGTTTCGTCATTTGGTATGGAATCGACTTAAAGCCAGATCGTCACATTGGCCGCTCTTCTCTCTGAAACGGTTGTACTTATCGTCTGCAAAGCTATGTCGCGTGCTGCGGTTTGTGGAGACACAAAAAGCACCATAGTAGAACACAGATGAAGCTTCTAAGTTGATGTAATAGCCAGTAAGAAGTAGTACAATTCGAGTTTTAGGTATCGATTATTGACTTTTTCGCTGGCCTTGGTGCATTGGACGTGAGCTAGGACCTTAAGATTCTGCATGAAAGGAGGACTAGCAGCCGAGTTGCATGAGAGAATGTGAAACGTGTTCATGTGTATTAAAAACCTGAGAAATCCGTCCGTTTTCGTCATTTGTTATCGAATCGACTTAAAGCCAGATCGTCGCATTGGCCGCTCTTCTCTCTGAAACGGTTGTACTTATCGTCTGAAAGCTATGTCGCGTGCTGCGGTATGCGGAGACACTAAAAGCACCATAGTAGAACACAGATGAAGCTTCTACGATGATGTAATAGCCAGTAAGAATTAGTACAATACCAGTTTTACGTATCGGTTATTGACTTTTTAGCTGGCTTTGGTGCCTTGGACATGAGCTAGGACCTTAAGATTCTGCATGAAAGGAGTACTAGCAGCCGAATTGCACGGGAGAATGTGAAAAGTGTTCATATGTAGTAAAACCCTGAGAAATCCGTCCGTTTTATTCATTTGTTACGGAATCGATTTAAAGCCAAGTCGTCACATTGTCCGCTCTTCTCTCTGAAACGGTTGTACATATCGTCTGCAAAGCTATGTCGCGTGCTGCGATATGCGGGGACACTAAAATCACCATAGTAGAACATTGATGAAGCTTCTAAGTTGATGTAATAGCTAGTAAGAATTAGTACAATACCAGATTTAGATATCGATTATTGACTTTTTAGCTGGCTTTGGTGCCTTGGACATGAGCTAGGACCTTAAGGTTCTGCATGAATGGAGGACTAGCAGCCGAGTAGCACGGGAGGATGTGAAAAGTGTTCATGTGTAGTAAAAACCTGAGAAATCCGTCCGTTTTCGTCATTTGTTATCGAATCGACTGAAAGCCAGGTCGTCACATTGGCCGCTCTTCTCTCTGAAACGGTTGTACTTATCGTCTGCAAAGGTATGTCGCGTGTTGCGGTATGCGGAGACTCGAAAAGCACCATAGTAGAACATAGATGAAACTTCCAAGATGATGTAATAGCCAGTAAGAATTAGTACAATACCAGATTTAGGTATCGATTATTGACTTTTTAGCTGGATTTGGTGCCTTGGACATGAGCTAGGACCTTAAGATTCTGCATGAAAGGAGGACTAGCAGCCGAGTTGCACAGGAGGATGTGAAAAGTGTTCATATGTAGTAAAATCCTGAGAGATCCGTCCGTTTTCGTCATTTGTTATCGAATCGACTTAAAGCCAGATCGTCACATTGGCCGCTCTCCTCTCTGAAACGGTTGTACTTATCGTCTGAAAGCTATGTCGCGTGCTGCGGTATGCGGAGACACTAAAAGCACCATAGTAGGACACAGATGAAGCTTCTAAGATGATGAAATAGCCAGTAAGAATTAGTACAATACCAGTTTTAGGTATCGATTATTGACTTTTTAGCAGGCTTTGGTGCCTTGGACATGAGCTAGGACCTTAAGATTCTGCATGAAAGGAGGACTAGCAGCAGAATTGCACGCGAGATTGTGAAAAGTGTTCATATGTAGTAAAAACCTGAGAAATCCGTCTGTTTCGTCATTTGGTATGGAATCGACTTAAAGCCAGATCGTCACATTGGCCGCTCTTCTCTCTGAAACGGTTGTACTTATCGTCTGCAAAGCTATGTCGCGTGCTGCGGTTTGTGGAGACACAAAAAGCACCATAGTAGAACACAGATGAAGCTTCTAAGTTGATGTAATAGCCAGTAAGAAGTAGTACAATTCGAGTTTTAGGTATCGATTATTGACTTTTTCGCTGGCCTTGGTGCATTGGACGTGAGCTAGGACCTTAAGATTCTGCATGAAAGGAGGACTAGCAGCCGAGTTGCATGAGAGAATGTGAAACGTGTTCATGTGTATTAAAAACCTGAGAAATCCGTCCGTTTTCGTCATTTGTTATCGAATCGACTTAAAGCCAGATCGTCGCATTGGCCGCTCTTCTCTCTGAAACGGTTGTACTTATCGTCTGAAAGCTATGTCGCGTGCTGCGGTATGCGGAGACACTAAAAGCACCATAGTAGAACACAGATGAAGCTTCTACGATGATGTAATAGCCAGTAAGAATTAGTACAATACCAGTTTTACGTATCGGTTATTGACTTTTTAGCTGGCTTTGGTGCCTTGGACATGAGCTAGGACCTTAAGATTCTGCATGAAAGGAGTACTAGCAGCCGAATTGCACGGGAGAATGTGAAAAGTGTTCATATGTAGTAAAACCCTGAGAAATCCGTCCGTTTTATTCATTTGTTACGGAATCGATTTAAAGCCAGGTCGTCACATTGTCCGCTCTTCTCTCTGAAACGGTTGTACATATCGTCTGCAAAGCTATGTCGCGTGCTGCGATATGCGGGGACACTAAAATCACCATAGTAGAACATTGATGAAGCTTCTAAGTTGATGTAATAGCTAGTAAGAATTAGTACAATACCAGATTTAGATATCGATTATTGACTTTTTAGCTGGCTTTGGTGCCTTGGACATGAGCTAGGACCTTAAGGTTCTGCATGAATGGAGGACTAGCAGCCGAGTTGCACGGGAGGATGTGAAAAGTGTTCATGTGTAGTAAAAACCTGAGAAATCCGTCCGTTTTCGTCATTTGTTATCGAATCGACTGAAAGCCAGGTCGTCACATTGGCCGCTCTTCTCTCTGAAACGGTTGTACTTATCGTCTGCAAAGGTATGTCGCGTGTTGCGGTATGTGGAGACTCGAAAAGCACCATAGTAGAACATAGATGAAACTTCCAAGATGATGTAATAGCCAGTAAGAATTAGTACAATACCAGATTTAGGTATCGATTATTGACTTTTTAGCTGGATTTGGTGCCTTGGACATGAGCTAGGACCTTAAGATTCTGCATGAAAGGAGGACTAGCAGCCGAGTTGCACAGGAGGATGTGAAAAGTGTTCATATGTAGTAAAAACCTGGACATCCGTCCGTTTTCGTCATTTGTTATCGAATCGACTTAAAGCCAGATCGTCACATTGGCCGCTCTTCGCTCTGAAACGGTTGTACTTATCGCCTGCAAAGCTATGTCGCGTGCTACGTTATGCGGAGACACTAATAGCACCATAGTAGAACACAGATGAAGCTTCTAAGTTGATGTGATAGCCAGTAAGAGGTAGTACAATCCAAGTTTTAGGTATCGATTTTTGACTTTTTAGCTGGCTTTGGTGCATTGGACGTGAGCTAAGACCTTAAGATTCTGCATGAAAGGAGGACTAGCAGCCAAGTTGCACGGGAGAAGGTGAAAAGTGTTCATATGTAGTAAAAACCTGAGAAATCCGTCCGTTTTCGTCATTTGTTATCGAATCGACTTAAAGCCAGATCGTCACATTGGCCGCTCTTCTCTCTGAAACGGTTGTACTTATCGTCTGCAAAGCTATGTCGCGTGCTGCGGTATGTGGAGGCACTAAGAGCACCATAGTAGAACACAGATGAAGCTTCTAAGTTGATGTAAAAGCCAGTAAGAAGTTGTTGTTGTTGTTGTTGTCTTCAGTCCTGAGACTGGTTTGATGCAGCTCTCCATGCTACTCTATCCTGTGCAAGCTGCTTCATCTCCCAGTACCTACTGCAACCTACATCCTTCTGAATCTGCTTAGTGTACTCATCTCTCGGTCTCCCTCTACGATTTTTACCCTCCACGCTGGCCTCCAATGCTAAATTTGTGATCCCTTGATGCCTCAAAACATGTCCTACCAACCGATCCCTTCTTCTAGTCAAGTTGTGCCACAAACTTCTCTTCTCCCCAATCCTATTCAATACCTCCTCATTAGTTACGTGATCTACCCATCTAATCTTCAGTATTCTTCTGTAGCACCACATTTCGAAAGCTTCTATTCTCTTCTTGTCCAAACTAGTTATCGTCCATGTTTCACTTCCATACATGGCTACACTCCAAACAAATACTTTCAGAAACGACTTCCTGATACATAAATCTATATTCGATGTTAACAAATTTCTCTTCTTCAGAAACGCTTTCCTTGCCATTGCCAGTCTACATTTTATATCCTCTCTACTTCGACCATCATCAGTTATTTTACTTCCTAAATAGCAAAACTCCTTTACTACTTTAAGTGTCTCATTTCCTAATCTAATTCCCTCAGCATCACCCGATTTAATTTTACTACATTCCATTATCCTCGTTTTGCTTTTGTTAATGTTCATCTTATATCCTCCTTTCAAGACACTGTCCATTCCGTTCAACTGCTCTTCCAAGTCCTTTGCTGTCTCTGACAGAATTACAATGTCATCGGCGAACCTCAAAGTTTTTACTTCGTCTCCATGAATTTTAATACCTACTCCAAATTTTTCTTTTGTTTCCTTTACTGCTTGCTCAATATACAGATTGAACAACATCGGGGAGAGGCTACAACCCTGTCTCACTCCTTTCCCAACCACTGCTTCCCTTTCATGCCCCTCGACTCTTATTACTGCCATCTGGTTTCTGTACAAATTATAAATAGCCTTTCGCTCCCTGTATTTTACCCCTGCCACCTTTAGAATTTGAAAAAGAGTATTCCAGTCAACATTGTCAAAAGCTTTCTCTAAGTCTACAAATGCTAGAAGCGTAGGTTTGCCTTTTCTTAATCTTTCTTCTAAGATAAGTCGTAACGTCAGTATTGCCTCACGTGTTCCAACATTTCGACGGAATCCAAACTGATCCTCCCCGAGGTCTGCATCTACCAGTTTTTCCATTCGTCTGTAAAGAATTCGTGTTAGTATTTTGCAGCCGTGGCTTATTAAACTGATAGTTCGGTAATTTTCACATCTGTCAGCACCTGCTTTCTTTGGGATTGGAATTATTGTATTCTTCTTGAAGTCTGAGGGTATTTCGCCTGTCTCATACATCTTGCTCACCAGCTGGTAGAGTTTTGTCATGACTGGCTCTCCCAAGGCCGTCAGTAGTTCTAATGGAATGTTGTCTACTCCGGGGGCCTTGTTTCGACTCAGGTCTTTCAGTGCTCTGTCAAACTCTTCACGCAGTATCGTATCTCCCATTTCGTCTTCATCTACATCCTCTTCTATTTCCATAATATTGTCCTCAAGTACATCGCCCTTGTATAAACCTTCTATATACTCCTTCCACCTTTCTGCCTTCCCTTCTTTGCTTAGAACTGGGCTGCCATCTGAGCTCTTGATATTCATACACGTGGTTCTCTTCTCTCCAAAGGTCTCTTTAATTTTCCTGTAGGCAGTATCTATCTTACCCCTAGTGAGATAAGCTTCTACATCCTTACATTTGTCCTCTAACCATCCCTGTTTAGCCATTTTGCACTTCCTGTCGATCTCATTTTTGAGACGTTTGTATTCCTTTTTGCCTGCTTCATTTACTGCATTTTTATATTTTCTCCTTTCATCAATTAAATTCAATATTTCTTCTGTTACCCAAGGATTTCTAGCAGCTCTCGTCTTTGTACCTACTTTATCCTCTGCTGCCTTCACTACTACATCCCTCAGAGCTACCCATTCTTCTTCTACTGTATTTCTTTCCCCTATTCCTGTCAATTGTTCCCTTATGCTCTCTCTGAAACTCTGTACAACCTCTGGTTCTTTCAGTTTATCCAGGTCCCATCTCCTTAATTTCCCACATTTTTGCAGTTTCTTCAGTTTTAATCTACAGGTCATAACCAATAGATTGTGGTCAGAGTCCACATCTGCCCCTGGAAATGTCTTACAACTTAAAACCTGGTTCCTAAATCTCTGTCTTACCATTATATAATCTATCTGATACCTTTTAGTATCTCCAGGGTTCTTCCACGTATACAACCTTCTTTCATGATTCTTAAACCAAGTGTTAGCTATGATTAAGTTATGCTCTGTGCAAAATTCTACTAGGCGGCTTCCTCTTTCATTTCTTAGCCCCAATCCATATTCACCTACTATGTTTCCTTCTCTCCCTTTTCCTACACTCGAATTCCAGTCACGATTACTATTAAATTTTCGTCTCCCTTCACTATCTGAATAATTTCTTTTATTTCATCGTACATTTCTTCAATTTCTGCATCATCTGCAGAGCTAGTTGGCATATAAACTTGTACTACTGTAGTAGGTGTGGGCTTCGTATCTATCTTGGCCACAATAATGCGTTCACTATGCTGTTTGTAGTAGCTTACCCGCATTCCTATTTTCCTATTCATTATTAAACCTACTCCTGCATTACCCCTATTTGATTTTGTGTTTATAACCCTGTAGTCACCTGACCAGAAGTCTTGTTCCTCCTGCCACCGAACTTCACTAATTCCCACTATATCTAACTTTAACCTATCCATTTCCCTTTTTAAATTTTCTAACCTACCTGCCCGATTGAGGGATCTGACATTCCACGCTCCGATCCGTAGAACGCCAGTTATCTTTCTCCTGATAACGACATCCTCCTGAGTAGTCCCCGCCCGGAGATCCGAATGGGGGACTATTTTACCTCCGGAATATTTTACCCAAGAGGATGCCATCATCATTTAATCATACAGTAAAGCTGCATGTCCTCGGGAAAAATTACGGCTGTAGTTTCCCCTTGCTTTCAGCCGTTCGCAGTACCAGCACAGCAAGGCCGTTTTGGTTAATGTTGCAAGGCCAGATCAGTCAATCATCCAGACTGTTGCCCCTGCAACTACTGAAAAGGCTGCTGCCCCTCTTCAGGAACCACACGTTTGTCTGGCCTCTCAACAGATACCCCTCCGTTGTGGTTGCACCTACGGTACGGCCATCTGTATCGCTGAGGCACGCAAGCCTCCCCACCAACGGCAAGGTCCATGGTTCATGGGGGGAGGAAGTAGTAAGAAGTAGTACATCTCAAGTACTAGGTATCGAATATTGACTTTTTAGCTGGCTTTGGTGCCTTGGACATGAGCTAGGACCATAAGATTCTGCATGAAAGGAGGACTAGCAGCCGAGTTGCAAGGGAGAATGTGAAAAGTGTTCATATGAAGTAAAAACCTGAGAAATCCGTCCGTTTTCGTCATTTGTTATCGAATCGACTTAAAGCCAGATCGTCACATTGGCCGCTCTTCTCTCTGAAACGGTTGTACTTATCGTCTGCAAAGCTATGTCGCGTGCTGCGGTATGTGGAGGCACTAAAAGCACCATAGTAAAACACAGATGAAGCTTCTAAGTTGATGTAATAACCAGTAAGAAGTAGTACAATTCAAGTTTTAAGTGTCGATTATTGACTTTTTAGCTGGCTTTGGTGCCTTGGACTTGAGCTAGGACCTTAAGATTCTGCATGAAAGGAGGAAAAGCAGCCGAGTTGCACGGGAGAATGTGAAAAGTGTTCATATGTACTAAAAACCTGAGAAATCCGTCCGTTTCCGTCATTTGTTATCGAATCGACTTAAAGCCAGGTCGTCACATTGGCCGCTCTTCTGTCTGAAACGGTTGTACATATCGTCTGCAAAGCTATGTCGCGTGTTGCGGTGTGTGGAGACTCTAAAAGCACCATAGTAGAACACAGATGAAGCTTCTAAGATGATGTAATAGCCAGTAAGAAGTAGTACAATTCAAGTTTTAAGTGTCGATTATTGACTTTTTAGCTGGCTTTGGTGCCTTGGACATGAGCTAGGACCATAAGATTCTGCATGAAAGGAGGACTAGCAGCCGAATTGCAAGGGAGAATGTGAAAAGTGTTCATATGTAGTAAAAACCTGAGAAATCCGTCCGTTTTCGTCATTTGTTATCGAATCGACTTAAAGCCAGATCGTCACATTGGCCGCTCTTCTCTCTGAAACGGTTGTACTTATCGTCTGCAAAGCTATGTCGCGTGCTGCGGTATGTGGAGGCACTAAAACCACCATAGTAAAACACAGATGAAGCTTCTAAGTTGATGTAATAACCAGTAAGAAGTAGTACAATTCAAGTTTTAAGTGTCGATTATTGACTTTTTAGCTGGCTTTGGTGCCTTGGACATGAGCTAGGACCATAAGATTCTGCATGAAAGGAGGACTAGCAGCCGAGTTGCAAGGGAGAATGTGAAAAGTGTTCATATGTAGTAAAAACCTGAGAAATCCATCCGTTTTCGTCATTTGTTATCGAATCGACTTAAAGCCAGATCGTCACATTGGCCGCTCTTCTCTCTGAAACGGTTGTACTTATCGTCTGAAAGCTATGTCGCGTGCTGCAGTATGCGGAGACACTAAAAGCACCATAGTAGAACACAGATGAAACTTCTAAGATGATGTAATAGCCAGTAAGAATTAGTACAATACCAGATTTAGGTATCGATTATTGACTTTTTAGCTTGCTTTGGTGCCTTGGACATGAGCTAGGACCTTAAGATTCTGCATTAAAGGAGGACTAGCAGCCGAATTGCACGCGAGATTGTGAAAAGTGTTCATATGTAGTAAAAACCTGAGAAATCCGTCCGTTTTCGTCATTTGTTATCGAATCGACTTAAAGCCAGATCGTCACATTGGCCGCTCTTCTCTCTGAAACGGTTGTACTTATCGTCTGCAAAGCTATGTCGCGTGCTGCGGTATGCGGAGACACTAAAAGCACCATAGTAGAACACAGATGAAGCTTCTAAGATGATGTAATAGCCAGTAAGAAGTAGTACAATTCAAGTTTTAAGTATCGATTATTGACTTTTTAGCTGGCTTTGGTGCCTTGGACATGAGCTAGGACCTTAAGATTCTGCATGAAAGGAGGACTAGCAGCCGAGTTGCACGGGAGGATGTGAAAAGTGTTCATATGTAGTAAAAACCTGAGACATCCGTCCGTTTTCGTCATTTGTTATCGAATCGACTTAAAGCCAGATAGTCACATTGGCCGCTCTTCGCTCTGAAACGGATGTACTTATTGCCTGCAAAGCTATGTCACGAGCTGCGTTATGCGGAGACACTAATAGCACCATAGTAGAACACAGATGAAGCTTCTAAGTTGATGTAATAGTCAGTAAGAAGTAGTACAATCCAAGTTTTAGGTATCGATTATTGACTTTTTAGCTGGCTTTGGTGCATTGGACGTGAGCTAAGAACTTAAGATTATGCATGAAAGGAGGACTAGCAGCCAAGTTGCACGGGAGAAGGCGAAAAGTATTCATATGTAGTAAAAACCTGAAAAATCCGTCCGTTTTCGTCATTTGTTATCGAATCGACTTAATGCCAGATCGTCACATAGGCCGCTCTTCTCTCTGAAACGGTTGTACTTATCGTCTGCAAAGCTATGTCGCGTGCTGCGGTATGTGGAGGCACTAAAAGCACCATAGTAAAACACAGATGAAGCTTCTAAGTTGATGTAATAGCCAGTAAGAAGTAGTGCAAGTGAAATTTTAGATATCGATTATTGACTTTTTACCATTCTTTGGTGCCTTGGACATGAGCTAGGACCTTAAGATTCTGCATGAAAGGAGGACTAGCAGCCGAGTAGCAAGGGAGAATGTGAAAAGTGTTCATATGTAGTAAAAACCTGAGAAATCCGTCCGTTTTCGTCATTTGTTATCGAATCGACTGAAAGCCAGATCGTCACATTAGCCGCTCTTCTCTCTGAAACGGTTGTACTTATCGTCTGCAAAGCTATGTCGCGTGCTGCGGTATGTGGAGACACTAAAAGCACCATTGTAGAACACAGACGAAACTTCTAAGTAGATGTAATAGCTAGTAAGAAGTAGTACAACTCAAGTTTTAGGTATCGATTATTGACTTTTTAGCCGGCTTTGGTGCCTTGGACATGAGCTAGGACCATAAGATTCTGCATGAAAGGAGGACTAGCAGCCGAGTTGCATGGGAAAATGTGAAAAGTGTTCACATGTAGTAAAAACCTGAGAAATCCGTCCGTTTTCGTCATTTGTTGTCGAATCGACTTAAAGCCAGATCGTCACATTGGCCGCTCTTCTCTCTGAAACGGTTGTACTTATTTTCTGAAAGCTATGTCGTGTGCTGCGGTATGCGGAGACACTAAAAGCACCATAGTAAAACACAGATGAAGCTTATAAGATGATGTAATAGCCAGTAAGAATTAGTACAATACCAGTTTTAGGTATCGATTATTGACTTTTTAGCTGGCTTTGGTGCCTTGGACATGAGCTAGGACACTAAGATTCTGCATGAACGGAGGACTAGCAGCCGAGTTGCACAGGAGGATGTGAAAAGTGGTCATATGTAGTAAAAACCTGAGAAATCCGTACGTTTTCGTCATTTGTTATTGAATCGACTTAAAGCCAGATCGTCACATTGGCCGCTCCTCTCTCTGAAACGGTTGTACTTATCGTCTGAAAGCTACGTCGCGTGCTGGGGTATGCGAAGACACTAAAAGCACCATAGTAGAACACAGATGAAGCTTCAAAGATGATGTAATAGCCAGTAAGGTTAGTACATGACCAGTTTTAGGTATCGATTATTGACTTTTTAGCTGGCTTTGGTGCCTTGGACATGAGCTAGGACCTTAAGATTCTGCATGAAAGGACGACTAGCAGCCAAGTTGGATGGGAGAATGTGAAAAGTGTTCATATGTAGTAAAAACATGAGAAATCCGTCCGCTTCCATCATTTGTTATCGAATCGACCTAAAGCCAGATCGTCACATTGGCCGCTCTTCTCTCTGAATCGGTTGTACTTATCGTCTGAAAGCTATGTCGCGTGCTGCGGTATTCGGAGAGACTAAAAGCACCATAGTAGAACACAGATGAAGCTTCTAAGATGATGTAATTGCCAGTAAGAAATAGTACCAGTTTTAGGTATCGATTATTGACTTTTTAGCTGGCTTTGGAGCCTTGGACATGATCTAGGACCTTAAGATTCTGCATGAAAGGAGGACTAGCAGCCGAATTGCACGGAAGATTGTGAAAAGTATTCATATGTAGTAAAAACCTGAGAAATCCGTCCGTTTCGTCATTTGTTATCGAATCGACTTAAAGCCAGATCGTCACATTGGCCGCTCATCTCTCAGAAACGGATGTACTTATCGTCTGCAAATCTATGTCGCGTGCTGCGGTTTGTGGACACACTAAAAGCACCATAGTACAACACAGATGAAGCTTCTAAGATGATGTAATAGCCAGTAAGAAGCAGTACAATTCAAGTTTTAGGTATCGATTATTGACTTTTTAGCTGGCTTTGGTGCCTTGGACATGAGCTAGGACCTTAAGATTCTGCATGAAAGGAGGACTAGCAGCCGAGTTGCACGGGAGAATGTGAAAAGTGTTCATATGTAGTAAAAACCTGTGAAATCCGTCCGTTTTCGTCATTTGTTATCGAATCGACTTAAAGCCAGATCGTCACATTGGCCGCTCTTCTCTCTGAAACGGTTGTACTTATCGTCTGCAAAGCTATGTCGCGTGCTGCGGTATGTGGAGACTCTAAAAGCACCATAGCAGAACACAGATGAAGCTTCTAAGTTGATGTAATAGCCAGTAAGAAGTAGTACAATTGAAATTTTAGATATCGATTATTGACTTTTTAGCTGGCTTTGGTGCCTTGGACTTGAGCTAGGACCTTAAGATTCTGCATGAAAGGAGGACCACCAGCCGAATTGCACGGGAAAATGTGAAAAGTGTTCATATGGAGTAAAAACCTGAGAAATCCGTCCGTTTTCGTCATTTGTTATCGAATCGACTTAAAGCCTGATCGACACATTGGCCACTCTTCTCTCTGAAACGGTTGTACTTATCGTCTGCAAAGATATGTCGCGTGCTGCGGTATGCGGAGACACTAAAATCACCATAGTAGAACACAGATGATGCTTCTAAATTGATGTAATAGCCAGTAAGGATTAGTACAATACCAGTTTTAGGTATCGATTATTGACTTTTTAGCTGGCTTTGGTGCCTTGGACATGAGCTAGGACATTAAGATTCTGCATGAAAGGAGGACTAGCAGCCGAATTGCATGGGAGATTGTGAAAAGTGTTCATATGTATTAAAAAACTGAGAAATCCGTCCGTTTTCGTCATTTGTTAAAGCCAGATCGTCACATTGGCCGCTCTTCTCTCTGAAACGGTTGTACTTATCGTCCGCAAAGCTATGTCGCAGTGCTGCGGTATGTGGAGACTCTAAAAGCCCCATAGCAGAACAGAGATGAAGCTTCTAAGTTGATGTAATAGCCAGTAAGAAGTAGTACAACTCAACTTTTAGGTATCGATTATTGACTTTTTAGCTGGCTTTGGTGCCTTGGACATGAGCTAGGACCATTAGATTCTGCATGAAAGGAGGACTAGCAGCCGAGTTGCACGGGACAATGTGAAAAGTGTTCATACGTAGTAAAAAACTGAGAAATCCGTCCGTTTTCGTCATTTGTTATGGAATCGACTTAAAGCCAGATCGTCACATTGGCCACTCTGCTCTCTGAAACGGTTGTACTTATCGCCTGCAAAGCTATGTCGCGTGCTGCGGTTTGTGGACACACTAAAGGCACCATAGTACAACACAGATGAAGCTTCTAAGATGATGTAATAGCCAGTAAGAAGTACTACAATTCAAGTTTTAGGTATCGATTATTGACTTTTCAGCTGGCTTTGGTGCCTTGGACATGAGCTAGGATTTTAAGATTCTGCATGAAAGGAGGACTAGCAGCCGAATTGCATTGGAGAATGTGAAAAGTGTTCATATGTAGTAAAAACCTGAGAAATCCGTTCGTTTTCGTCATTTGCTATCGAATAGACGTAAAACCAGATCGTCACATTGGCGCTCTTCTCTCTGAAACGGTTGTACTTATCGTCTGCAAAGCTATGTCGCGTGCTGCGGTATGCGGAGACACTAAAAGCACCATAGTAGAACACAGATGAAGCTTCTAAGTTGATGTAATAGCCAGTAAGATGTAGTACACTTCAAGTTTTAGGTATCGATTATTGACTTTTTAGCTGGCTTTGGTGACTTGGACATGAGCTAGGACCTTAAGATTCTACATAAAAGGAGGACTAGCAGCCGAGTTGCATGGGAGAATGTGAAAAGTGTTCATATGTAGTAAAAACCTGTGAAATCCGTCCGTTTTCGTCATTTGTTATCGAATCGACTTAAAGCCAGATCGTCACATTGGCTGCTCTTCTCTCTGAAACGGTTGTACTTATCGTCCGCAAAGCTACGTCGCAATGCTGCGGTATGTGGAGACTCTAAAAGCACCATAGCAGAACACAGATGAAGCTTCTAAGTTGATGTAATAGCCAGTAAGAAGTAGTAGAACTCAAGTTTTAGGTATCGATTATTGACTTTTTAGCTGGCTTTGGTGCTTTGGACATGAGCTAGGACCATAAGATTCTGCATGAAAGGAGGACTAGCAGCCGAGTTGCACGGGACAATGTGAAAAGTGTTCATACGTAGTAAAAACCTGAGAAATCCGTTCGTTATCGTCATTTGTTATCGAATGGACTTTAAGCCAGATCGTCACATTGGCCGCTCTGCTCTCTGAAACGGTTGTACTTATCGTCTGCAAAGCTATGTCGCGTTCTGCGGTATGCGGAGACACTAAAATCGCCATAGTTAAACACAGATGAGGCTTCTGTGTTGATTTAATAGCCAGTAAGAAGTAGTACAATTTAAGTTTTAGGTATCGATTATTGACTTTTTAGCTGGCTTTGGTGCCTTGGACATGAACTAATACCCTAAGAATCTGCATGAGAGGAGGACTAGCAGCCAAGTTGCACGAGAGAATGTGAAAAGTGCTCATATGTAGTAAAAACCTGAGAGATCCGTTCGCCATCGTCATTTGTTATCGAATCGACTTAAAGCCAGATCGTCACATTTTCCGCTCTACTCTCTGAAACGGTTGTACTTATCGTCTGCAAAGCTATGTCGCATTGCTGCGGTATGCGGAGACACTAAAGGCACCATAGTAGACCACAGATCAAGCTTCTAATTTGATGTAATAGCCAGTAAGAAGTAGTACAATTCAAGTTTTACTTATCGATTATTGACTTTTAGCTGGCTTTGGTGCCTTGGACATGAGCTAGGACCTTAAGATTCTGCATGAAAGGAGGGCTAGCAGCTGAGTTGCACGGGAGAATGTGAAAAGTGTTCATATGTAGTAGAAACCTGAGAAATCCGTCCGTTTTCGTCATTTGTTATGGAATCGACTTAAAGCCAGATCGTCACATTGGCCGCTCTCCTCTCTGAAACGGTTGTACTTATCGTCTGCAAAGCTATGTCGCGTGCTGCGGTATGCAGAGACACTAAATGCACCATAGTAGAACACAGATGAAGCTTCTAAGTTGATGTAATAGCCAGTAAGAGGTAGTACAATTAAAGTTTTAAGTACCGATTATTAACTTTTTAGCTGGCTTTGGTGAATTGGACATGAGCTAGGACCTTAAGATTCTGCATGAAAGGAGGACTAGCAGCCGAGTTGCACGGGAGAATGTGAAAAGTTTTCATATGTAGTAAAAACCTGAGAAATCGGTCCATTTTCGTCATTTGTTATCGAATCGACTTAAAACCGGATCGTGACATTGGCCGCTCTTCTCTCTGAAACGGTTGTACTTATCGTCTGCAAAGCTATGTCGCGTGCTGCGGTATGCGGAGACACTAAAAGCACCATAGTAGAACACAGATGAAGCTTCTACGTTGATGTAATAGCTAGTAAGAAGTAGTACAACTCAAGTTTTAGGTATCGATTATTGACTTTTCAGCCGGCTTTGGTGCCTTGGACATGAGCTAGGACCATAAGATTCTGCATGAAAGGAGGACTAGCAGCCGAGTTGCATGGGAAAATGTGAAAAGTGTTCACATGTAGTAAAAACCTGAGAAATCCGTACGTTTTCGTCATTTGTTATTGAATCGACTTAAAGCCAGATCGTCACATTGGCCGCTCCTCTCTCTGAAACGGTTGTACTTATCGTCTGAAAGCTACGTCGCGTGCTGGGGTATGCGATGACACTAAAAGCACCATAGTAGAACACAGATGAAGCTTCAAAGATGATGTAATAGCCAGTAAGGTTAGTACATGACCAGTTTTAGGTATCGATTATTGACTTTTTAGCTGGCTTTGGTGCCTTGGACATGAGCTAGGACCTTAAGATTCTGCATGAAAGGAGGACTAGCAGCCGAGTTGGATGGGAGAATGTGAAAAGTGTTCATATGTAGTAAAAACCTGAGAAATCCGTCCGCTTCCATCATTTGTTATCGAATCGACCTAAAGCCAGATCGTCACATTGGCCGCTCTTCGCTCTGAAACGGTTGTACTTATTGCCTGCAAAGCTATGTCGCGAGCTGCGTTATGCGGAGACACTAATAGCACCATAGTAGAACACAGATGAAGCTTCTAAGTTGATGTAATAGCCAGTAAGAAGTAGTACAATCCAAGTTTTAGGTATCGATTATTGACTTTTTAGCTGGCTTTGGTGCATTGGACGTGAGCTAAGACCTTAAGATTATGCATGAAAGGAGGACTAGCAGCCAAGTTGCACGGGAGAAGGCGAAAAGTATTCATATGTAGTAAAAACCTGAGAAATCCGTCCGTTTTCGTCATTTGTTATCGAATCGACTTAATGCCAGATCGTCACATTGGCCGCTCTTCTCTCTGAAACGGTTGTACTTATCGTCTGCAAAGCTATGTCGCGTGCTGCGGTATGTGGAGGCACTAAAAGCACCATAGTAAAACACAGATGAAGCTTCTAAGTTGATGTAATAGCCAGTAAGAAGTAGTGCAAGTGAAATTTTAGATATCGATTATTGACTTTTTACCATTCTTTGGTGCCTTGGACATGAGCTAGGACCTTAAGATTCTGCATGAAAGGAGGACTAGCAGCCGAGTAGCAAGGGAGAATGTGAAAAGTGTTCATATGTAGTAAAAACCTGAGAAATCCGTCCGTTTTCGTCATTTGTTATCGAATCGACTGAAAGCCATATCGTCACATTAGCCGCTCTTCTCTCTGAAACGGTTGTACTTATCGTCTGCAAAGCTATGTCGCGTGCTGCGGTATGTGGAGACACTAAAAGCACCATTGTAGAACACAGACGAAACTTCTAAGTAGATGTAATAGCTAGTAAGAAGTAGTACAACTCAAGTTTTAGGTATCGATTATTGACTTTTTAGCCGGCTTTGGTGCCTTGGACATGAGCTAGGACCATAAGATTCTGCATGAAAGGAGGACTAGCAGCCGAGTTGCATGGGAAAATGTGAAAAGTGTTCACATGTAGTAAAAACCTGAGAAATCCGTCCGTTTTCGTCATTTGTTGTCGAATCGACTTAAAGCCAGATCGTCACATTGGCCGCTCTTCTCTCTGAAACGGTTGTACTTATCGTCTGAAAGCTATGTCGCGTGCTGCGGTATGCGGAGACACTAAAAGCACCATAGTAAAACACAGATGAAGCTTATAAGATGATGTAATAGCCAGTAAGAATTAGTACAATACCAGTTTTAGGTATCGATTATTGACTTTTTAGCTGGCTTTGGTGCCTTGGACATGAGCTAGGACCCTAAGATTCTGCATGAACGGAGGACTAGCAGCCGAGTTGCACAGGAGGATGTGAAAAGTGTTCATATGTAGTAAAAACCTGAGAAATCCGTACGTTTTCGTCATTTGTTATTGAATCGACTTAAAGCCAGATCGTCACATTGGCCGCTCCTCTCTCTGAAACGGTTGTACTTATCGTCTGAAAGCTACGTCGCATGCTGGGGTATGCGAAGACACTAAAAGCACCATAGTAGAACACAGATGAAGCTTCAAAGATGATGTAATAGCCAGTAAGGTTAGTACATGACCAGTTTTAGGTATCGATTATTGCCTTTTTAGCTGGCTTTGGTGCCTTGGACATGAGCTAGGACCTTAAGATTCTGCATGAAAGGAGGACTAGCAGCCGAGTTGGATGGGAGAATGTGAAAAGTGTTCATATGTAGTAAAAACCTGAGAAATCCGTCCGCTTCCATCATTTGTTATCGAATCGACCTAAAGCCAGATCGTCACATTGGCCGCTCATCCCTCAGAAACGGTTGTACTTATCGTCTGCAAAGCTATGTCGCGTGCTGCGGTTTGTGGACACACTAAAAGCACCATAGTACAACACAGATGAAGCTTCTAAGATGATGTAATAGCCAGTAAGAAGCAGTACAATTCAAGTTTTAGGTATCGATTATTGACTTTTTAGCTGGCTTTGGTGCCTTGGACATGAGCTAGGACCTTAAGATTCTGCATGAAAGGAGGACTAGCAGCCGAGTTGCACGGGAGAATGTGAAAAGTGTTCATATGTAGTAAAAACCTGTGAAATCCGTCCGTTTTCGTCATTTGTTATCGAATCGACTTAAAGCCAGATCGTCACATTGGCCGCTCTTCTCTCTGAAACGGTTGTACTTATCGTCTGCAAAGCTATGTCGCGTGCTGCGGTATGCGGAGACACTAAAAGCACCATAGTAGAACACAGATGAAGCTTCTAGGTTGATGTAATAGCCAGTAAGATGTAGTACACTTCAAGTTTTAGGTATCGATTATTGACTTTTTAGCAGGCTTTGGTGCCTTGGACATGAGCTAGGACCTTAAGATTCTACATAAAAGGAGGACTAGCAGCCGAGTTGCATGGGAGAATGTGAAAAGTGTTCATATGTAGTAAAAACCTGTGAAATCCGTCCGTTTTCGTCATTTGTTATCGAATCGACTTAAAGCCAGATCGTCACATTGGCCGCTCTTCTCTCTGAAACGGTTGTACTTATCGTCCGCAAAGCTATGTCGCAGTGCTGCGGTATGTGGAGACTCTAAAAGCACCATAGCAGAACACAGATGAAGCTTCTAAGTTGATGTAATAGCCAGTAAGAAGTAGTACAACTCAAGTTTTAGGTATCGATTATTGACTTTTTAGCTGGCTTTGGTGCCTTGGACATGAGCTAGGACCATTAGATTCAGCATG
Organism: Schistocerca gregaria; assembly: GCF_023897955.1. NCBI lineage: Eukaryota > Metazoa > Arthropoda > Insecta > Orthoptera > Acrididae > Schistocerca > Schistocerca gregaria. The sequence continues at coordinate 2,087,902 of NW_026061773.1, forward strand.
AAAGGAGGACTAGCAGCCGAGTTGCACGGGACAATGTGAAAAGTGTTCATACGTAGTAAAAAACTGAGAAATCCGTCCGTTTTCGTCATTTGTTATGGAATCGACTTAAAGCCAGATCGTCACATTGGCCGCTCTGCTCTCTGAAACGGTTGTACTTATCGTCTGCAAAGCTATGTCGCGTGCTGCGGTTTGTGGACACACTAAAAGCACCATAGTACAACACAGATGAAGCTTCTAAGATGATGTAATAGCCAGTAAGAAGTAGTACAATTCAAGTTTTAGGTATCGATTATTGACTTTTCATCTGGCTTTGGTGCCTTGGACATGAGCTAGGACCTTAAGATTCTGCATGAAAGGAGGACTAGCAGCCGAATTGCAAGGGAGAATGTGAAAAGAGTTCATATGTAGTAAAAACCTGAGAAATCCGTTCGTTTTCGTCATTTGCTATCGAATAGACGTAAAACCAGATCGTCACATTGGCGCTCTTCTCTCTGAAACGGTTGTACTTATCGTCTGCAAAGCTATGTCGCGTGCTGCGGTATGCGGAGACACTAAAAGCACCATAGTAGAACACAGATGAAGCTTCTAAGTTGATGTAATAGCCAGTAAGATGTAGTACACTTCATGTTTTAGGTATCGATTATTGACTTTTTAGCTGGCTTTGGTGCCTTGGACATGAGCTAGGACCTTAAGATTCTACATAAAAGGAGGACTAGCAGCCGAGTTGCACGGGACAATGTGAAAAGTGTTCATACGTAGTAAAAACCTGAGAAATCCGTTCGTTATCGTCATTTGTTATCGAATGGACTTTAAGCCAGATCGTCACATTGGCCGCTCTGCTCTCTGAAACGGTTGTACTTATCGTCTGCAAAGCTATGTCGCGTTCTGCGGTATGCGGAGACACTAAAATCACCATAGTAGAACACAGATGAAGCTTCTGTGTTGATTTAATATTCAGTAAGAAGTAGTACAATTCAAGTTTTAGGTATCGATTATTGACTTTTTAGCTGGCTTTGGTGCCTTGGACATGAACTAGGACCCTAAGAATCTGCATGAGAGGAGGACTAGCAGCCAAGTTGCACGAGAGAATGTGAAAAGTGCTCATATGTAGTAAAAACCTGAGAGATCCGTTCGCCATCGTCATTTGTTATCGAATCGACTTAAAGCCAGATCGTCACATTTTCCGCTCTACTCTCTGAAACGGTTGTACTTATCGCCTGCAAAGCTATGTCGCATTGCTGCGGTATGCGGAGACACTAAAGGCACCATAGTAGACCACAGATCAAGCTTCTAATTTGATGTAATAGCCAGTAAGAAGTAGTACAATTCAAGTTTTACTTATCGATTATTGACTTTTAGCTGGCTTTGGTGCCTTGGACATGAGCTAGGACCTTAAGATTCTGCATGAAAGGAGGGCTAGCAGCTGAGTTGCACGGGAGAATGTGAAAAGTGTTCATATGTAGTAAAAACCTGAGAAATCCGTCAGTTTTCGTTATTTGTTATCGAATCGACTTAAAGCCAGATCGTCACATTGCCCGCTCGTCTCTCCGAAACGGTTGTACTTATCGTCTGCAAAGCTATGTCGCGTGCTGCGGTATGCGGAGACACTAAAAGCACCATAGTAGAACACAGATGAAGCTTCTACGTTGATGTAATAGCTAGTAAGAAGTAGTACAATTGGAATTTTAGATATCGATTATTGACTTTTTAGCTGGCTTTGGTGCCTTGGACATGAGCTAGGACCTTAAGATTCTGCATGAAAGGAGGGCTAGCAGCTGAGTTGCACGGGAGAATGTGAAAAGTGTTCATATGTAGTAAAAACCTGAGAAATCCGTCCGTTTTCGTCATTTGTTATGGAATCGACTTAAAGCCAGATCGTCGCATTGGCCGCTCTCCTCTCTGAAACGGTTGTACTTATCGTCTGCAAAGCTATGTCGCGTGCTGCGGTATGCAGAGACACTAAATGCACCATAGTAGAACACAGATGAAGCTTCTAAGCTGATGTAATAGCCAGTAAGAAGTAGTACAATTCAAGTTTTAGGTATCGATTATTGACTTTGTAGCTGGCTTTGGTGCCTTGGAGATGAGCTAGGACCTTAAGATTCTGCATGAAAGAAGGACTAGCAGCCGAGTTGTACGGGAGAATGTGAAAAGTGTTCATATGTAGTAAAAACATAAGAAATCCATACGTTTTCGTCATTGGTTATCGATTCGTCTTAAAGCCAGATCGTCACATTGGCTGCTCTTTTCTCTGAAACGGTTGTACTTATCGTCTGCAAAGCTATGTCGCGTGCTGCGGTATGTGGAGACACTAAAAGCACCATAGTAGAAAACAGATGAAGCTTCTAAGTTGACGTAATAGCTAGTAAGAGGTAGTACAATTCAAGTTTTAAGTATCGATTATTGACTTTTTACCTATCTTTGGTGCCTTGGACATGAGCTAGGACCTTAAGATTCTGCATGAAAGGAGGACTAGCAGCCGAGTTGCACGGGAGAATGTGAAAAGTGTTCATATGTAGTAAAAACCTGAGAAGTCCGTCCGTTTTGTCATTTGTTATCGAATCGACTTAAAACCGGATCGTCACATTGGCCGCTCTTCTCTCTGAAACGGTTGTACTTATCGTCGGCAAAATTATGTCGCGTGCTGCGGTATGCGGAGACACTAAAAGCACCATAGTAGAACACAGATGAAGCTTCTGAGTTGATGTAATAGCTAGTAAGAAGTAGTACAATTGGAATTTTAGATATCGATTATTGACTTTTTGCTGGCTTTGGTGCCTTGGACATGAGCTAGGAGCTTAAGATTCTGCATGAAACGAGGACTAGCAGCCGAGTTGCACGGGAGAATGTGAAAAGTGTTCATATGTAGCAAAAACCTGAGAGATCCGTCCGTTTTGTCATTTGTTATCGAATCGACTTAAAGCCAGATCTTCACATTGCCCACTCTTCTCTCCGAAACGCTTGTATTTATCGTCTGCAAAGCTATGTCGCGTGCGGCGGTATGCGGAGACACTAAAAGCACCATAGTAGAACACAGATGAAGCTTCTAAGATGATGTAATAGCCAGTAAGAATTAGTACAATACCAGTTTTAGGTATAGATTATTGACTTTTAGCTGGCTTTGGTGCCTTGGACATGAGCTAGGACCTTAAGATTCTGCATGAAAGGAGGGCTAGCAGCTGAGTGGCACGGGAGAATGTGAAAAGTGTTCATATGTAGTAAAAACCTGAGAAATCCGTCCGTTTTCGTCATTTGTTATGGAATCGACTTAAAGCCAGATCGTCACATTGGCCGCTCTCCTCTCTGAAACGGTTGTACTTATCGTCTGCAAAGCTATGTCGCGTGCTGCGGTATGCAGAGACACTAAATGCACCATAGTAGAACACAGATGAAGCTTCTAAGTTGATGTAATAGCCTGTAAGAAGTAGTACAATTCAAGTTTTAGGTATCGATTCTTGACTTTGTAGCTGGCTTTGGTGCCTTGGACATGAGCTAGGACCTTAAGATTCTGCATGAAGGACTAGCAGCCGAGTTTAAGGGAGAATGTGAAAAGTGTTCATATGTAGTAAAAACCTGAGAAATCCATACGTTTTCGTCATTGGTTATCGATTCGTCTTAAAGCAAGATCGTCACATTGGGTGCTCTTTTCTCTGAAACGGTTGTACTTATCGTCTGCAAAGCTATGTCGCGTGCTGCGGTATGTGGAGACACTAAAAGCACCATAGTAGAACACAGATGAAGCTTCTAAGTTGACGTACTAGCTAGTAAGAGGTAGTACAATTCAAGGTTTAAGTATCGATTATTGACTCTTTAGCTGGCTTTGGTGCCTTGGACATGAGCTAGGACCTTAAGATTCTGCATGAAAGGAGGACTAGCAGCCGAGTTGCACGAGAGATTGTGGAAAGTGTTCATATGTAGTAAAAACCTGAGAGATCCGTTCGCCATCGTCATTTGTTAACGAATGGACTTAAAGCCAGATCGTCACATTGGCCGCTCTCCTCTCTGAAACGGTTGTACTTATCGTCTGCAAAGCTATGTAGCGTGCTGCGGTATGTAGAGACACTAAATGCACCATAGTAGAACACAGATGAAGCTTCTAAGTTGATGTAATAGCCAGTAAGAAGTAGTACAATTCAAGTTTTAGGTATCGATTATTGACTTGGTAGCTGGCTTTGGTGCCTTGGACATGAGCTAGGACCTTAAGATTCTGCATGAAAGAAGGACTAGCAGCCGAGTTGTACGGGAGAATGTGAAAAGTGTTCATATGTAGTAAAAACCTGAGAAATCCATACGTTTTCGTCATTGGTTATCGATTCGTCTTCAAGCCAATCGTCACATTGGCTGCTCTTCTCTCTGAAACGGTTGTACTTATCGTCTGCAAAGCTATGTCGCGTGCTGCGGCATGTGGAGACACTAAAAGCACCATAGTAGAACACAGATGAAGCTTCTAAGATGATGTAATAGCCAGTAAGAATTAGTACAATACCAGTTTTGGGTATGGATTATTGACTTTTAGCTGGCTTTGGTGACTTGGACATGAGCTAGGACCTTAAGATTCTGCATGAAAGGAGGGTTAGCAGCCGAGTTGCACGGGAGAATGTGAAAAGTGTTCATATGTAGTAAAAACCTGAGAAATCCGTCCGTTTTCGTCATTTGTTATGGAATCGACTTAAAGCCAGATCGTCACATTGGCCGCTCTTTCCTCTGACGCTGTTGTACTTATCGTCTGCAATGCTATGTCGCGTGCTGCGGTTTGTGGACACACTAAAAGCAGCATAGTAGAACACAGATGAAGCTTCTAAGTTGATGTAATAGCTAGTAAGAAGTAGTACAATACCAGTTTTAGGTATAGATTATTGACTTTTAGCTGGCTTTGGTGCCTTGGACATGAGCTAGGACCTTAAGATTCTGCATGAAAGGAGGGCTAGCAGCTGAGTTGCACGGGAGAATGTGAAAAGTGTTCATATGTAGTAAAAACCTGAGAAATCCGTCCGTTTTCGTCATTTGTTATGGAATCGACTTAAAGCCAGATCGTCACATTGGCCGCTCTCCTCTCTGAAACGGTTGTACTTATCGTCTGCAAAGCTATGTCGCGTGCTGCGGTATGCAGAGACACTAAATGCACCATAGTAGAACACAGATGAAGCTTCTAAGTTGATGTAATAGCCTGTAAGAAGTAGTACAATTCAAGTTTTAGGTATCGATTTTTGACTTTGTAGATGGCTTTGGTGCCTTGGACATGAGCTAGGACCTTAAGATTCTGCATGAAAGAAGGACTAGCAGCCGAGTTTAAGGGAGAATGTGAAAAGTGTTCATATGTAGTAAAAACCTGAGAAATCCATACGTTTTCGTCATTGGTTATCGATTCGTCTTAAAGCAAGATCGTCACATTGGCTGCTCTTTTCTCTGAAACGGTTGTACTTATCGTCTGCAAAGCTATGTCGCGTGCTGCGGTATGTGGAGACACTAAAAGCACCATAGTAGAACACAGATGAAGCTTCTAAGTTGACGTAATAGCTAGTAAGAGGTAGTACAATTCAAGGTTTAAGTATCGATTATTGACTTTTTAGCTGGCTTTGGTGCCTTGGACATGAGCTAGGACCTTAAGATTCTGCATGAAAGGAGGACTAGCAGCCGAGTTGCACGGGAGATTGTGAAAAGTGTTCATATGTAGTAAAAACCTGAGAGATCCGTTCGCCATCGTCATTTGTTAACGAATCGACTTAAAGCCAGATCGTCACATTGGCCGCTCTCCTCTCTGAAACGGTTGTACTTATCGTCTGCAAAGCTATGTAGCGTGCTGCGGTATGTAGAGACACTAAAAGCAGCATAGTAGAACACAGATGAAGCTTCTAAGTTGATGTAATAGCCAGTAAGAAGTAGTACAATTCAAGTTTTAGGTATCGATTATTGACTTGGTAGCTGGCTTTGGTGCCTTGGACATGAGCTAGGACCTTAAGATTCTGCATGAAAGAAGGACTAGCAGCCGAGTTGTACGGGAGAATGTGAAAAGTGTTCATATGTAGTAAAAACCTGAGAAATCCATACGTTTTCGTCATTGGTTATCGAATCGACTTAAAGCCTGATCGTCACATTGGCCGCTCTTCTCTCTGAAACGGTTGTACTTATCGTCTGCAAAGCTATGTCGAGTGCTGCGGTATGTGGAGACACTAAAATCACCATAGTAGAACACAGATGAAGCTTCTAAGTTGATGTAATAGCCAGTAAGAAGTAGTACAATTCAAGTTTTAGGTATCGATTATTGACTTTTTAGCTGGCTTTGGTGCCTTGGACATGAGCTAGGACCTTAAGATTCTGCATGAAAGAAGGACTAGCAGCCGAGTTGTACGGGAGAATGTGAAAAGTGTTCATATGTAGTAAAAACCTGAGAAATCCATACGTTTTCGTCATTGGTTATCGATTCGTCTTCAAGCCAATCGTCACATTGGCTGCTCTTCTCTCTGAAACGGTTGTACTTATCGTCTGCAAAGCTATGTCGCGTGCTGCGGCATGTGGAGACACTAAAAGCACCATAGTAGAACACAGATGAAGCTTCTAAGATGATGTAATAGCCAGTAAGAATTAGTACAATACCAGTTTTGGGTATCGATTATTGACTTTTAGCTGGCTTTGGTGACTTGGACATGAGCTAGGACCTTAAGATTCTGCATGAAAGGAGGGTTAGCAGCCGAGTTGCACGGGAGAATGTGAAAAGTGTTCATATGTAGTAAAAACCTGAGAAATCCGTCCGTTTTCGTCATTTGTTATGGAATCGACTTAAAGCCAGATCGTCACATTGGCCGCTCTTTCCTCTGACGCTGTTGTACTTATCGTCTGCAATGCTATGTCGCGTGCTGCGGTTTGTGGACACACTAAAAGCAGCATAGTAGAACACAGATGAAGCTTCTAAGTTGATGTAATAGCTAGTAAGAAGTAGTACAATTCCAGTTTTAGATATCGATTATTGACCTTTTAGCTGGCTTTGGTGCCTTGGACATGAGCTAGGACCTTAAGATTCTGCATGAAAGGAGGACTAACAGCCGCCTTGCACGTGAGAATGTGAAAAGTGTTCATATGTAGTAAAAACCTGAGAAATCCGACCGTTTTCGTCATTTGTTATCGAATCGACTTAAAGCCAGATCGTCACATTGGACGCTCTTCTCTCTGAAACGGTTGTACTTATCGACTGCAAAGCTATGTCGAGTGCTGCGGTATGTGGAGACACTAAAAGCACCATAGTAGAACACAGATGAAGCTTATAAGTTGATGTAATAGCCAGTAAGAGGTAGTATAATTCAAGTTTAAGGTATCGATTATTAAATTTTTAGCTGGCTTTGGTGCCTTGGACATGAGCTAGGACCTTAAGATTCTGCATGAAAGGAGGACTAACAGCCGCCTTGCACGTGAGAATGTGAAAAGTGTTCATATGTAGTAAAAACCTGAGAAATCCGTCCGTTTTCGTCTTTTGTTATCGAGTCGACTAAAGGCCAGATCGTAACATTGTCCGCCCTTCTCTCTGAAACGGCTGTACTTATCGTCTGAAAGCTATGTCGCGTGCTGCGGTATGTGGAGACACTAAAAGCACCATAGTAGAACATAGATGAAGCTTCTAAGTTGATGTAATAGCCAGTAAGAAGTAGTACAATTCCAGTTTTAGGTATCGATTATTGACTTTTTAGCTGGCTTTGGTGCCTTGGACATGAGCTAGGACCTTAAGATTCTGCATGAAAGCAGGACTAGCAGCCGAGTTGCACTGGAGAATGTGAAAAGTCTTCATATGTAGTAAAAACCTGAGAAATCCGTCCGTTTTCGTCGTTTGTTATAGAATCGACTTAAAGCCTGATCGTCACATTGGACGCTCTTCTCTCTGAAACGGTTGCACTTATCGTCTGCAAAGCTATGTCGCGTGCTGCAGTATGCGGAAACACTAAAAGCAGCATAGTAGAACACAGATGAAGCTTCTAAGTTGATGTAATAGCTAGTAAGAAGTAGTACAATTGAAATTTTAGATATCGATTATTGACTTTTTAGCTGGCTTTGGTGCCTTGGACATGAGCTAGGACCTTAAGATTCTGCATGAAAGGAGGACTAGCAGCCGAGTTGCACGGGAGAAAGTGAAAAGTGCTCATATGTGGTAAAAACCCGAGAAATCCGTACGTTTTCGTCATTGGTTATCGAATCGTCTTAAAGCCAGATCGTCACATTGGCCGCTCTTCTCTCTGAAACGGTTGTATTTATCGTCTGCAAAGCTATGTCGAGTGCTGCGGTATGTGGAGACACTAAAATCACCATAGTAGAACACAGATGAAGCTTCTAAGTTGATGTAATAGCCAGTAAGAGGTAGTACAATTCAAGTTTTAGGTATCGATTATTGACGTTTTAGCTGGCTTTCGTGACTTGTACATGAGCTAGGACCTTAAGATTCTGCATGAAAGGAGGACTAGCAGCTGACTTGCCTGGGAGAATATGAAAAGTGTTCATATGTAGTAAAAACCTGAGAAATCCTTCCGTTTTCGTCATTTGTTATCGAATCGACCTAAAGCCAGATCGTGACATTGGCCGCCCTTCTCTCTGAAACGGTTGCACTTATCGTCTGCAAAGCTATGTCGCGTGCTGCAGTATGCGGAGACACTAAAAGCAGCATAGTAGAACACAGATGAAGCTTCTAAGTTGATGTAATAGCTAGTAAGAAGTAGTACAATTGAAATTTTAGATATCGATTATTGACTTTTTAGCTGGCTTTGGTGCCTTGGACATGAGCTAGGACCTTAAGATTCTGCATGAAAGGAGGACTAGCAGCAGACTTGCCTGGGAGAATATGAAAAGTGTTCATATGTAGTAAAAAACCTGAGAAATCCTTCCGTTTTCGTCATTTGTTATCGAATCGACCTAAAGCCAGATCGTGACATTGGCCGCCCTTCTCTCTGAAACGGTTGCACTTATCGTCTGTAAAGCTATGTCACGTGCTGCAGTATGCGGAGACACTAAAATCAGTATAGTAGAACACAGATGAAGCTTCTAAGTTGATGTAATAGCTAGTAAGAAGTAGTACAATTGAAATTTTAGATATCGATTATTGACTTTTTAGCTGGCTTTTTTGCCTTGGACATGAGCTAGGACCTTAAGATTCTGCATGAAAGGAGGACTAACAGCCGCCTTGCACGTGAGAATGTAAAAAGTGTTCATATGTAGTAAAAACCTGAGAAATCCGACCGTTTTCGACATTTGTTATCGAATCGACTTAAAGCCAGATCGTCACATTGGACGCTCTTCTCTCTGAAACGGTTGTACTTATCGTCTGCAAAGCTATGTCGAGTGCTGCGGTATGTGGAGACACTAAAAGCACCATAGTAGAACACAGATGAAGCTAATATGTTGATGTAATAGCCAGTAAGAGGTAGTACAATTAAAGTTTAAGGTATCGATTATTAAATTTTAGCTGGCTTTGGTGCCTTGGACATGAGCTAGGACCTTAAGATTCTGCATGGAAGGAGGACTAGCAGCCGAGATGCATGGGAGAATGTGAAAAGTGTTCATATGTAGTAAAAACCTGAGAAATACGTTCGTTATCGTCATATATTACCGAATCGACTTAAAGCCGGATCGTCACATTGGCCGCTCTTCTCTCTGAAACGGTTGTACTTATCGTCTGAAAAGCTATGTCGCGTGCTGCGGTATGTGGAGACACTAAAATCACCTTAGTAGGACTCAGATGAAGCTTCTAAGTTGATGTAATAGCCAGTAAGAAGTAGTACAATTCAAGTTTTAGGTATCGATTATTGACTTTTTAGCTGGCTTTGGTGCCTTGGACATGAGCTAGGACCCTAAGAATCTGCAAGAGAGGGAGACTAGCAGAAAAGTTGCATGGGAGAATGTGAAATGTGCTCATATGTAGTATTAACCTGAGAAATCCGTCCGTTTTCGTCTTTTGTTATCGAGTCGACTGAAGGCCAGATCTTAACATTGTCCGCCCTTCTCTCTGAAACGGCTGTACTTATCGTCTGAAAGCTATGTCGCGTGCTGCGGTATGCGGAGACACTAAAAGCACCATAGTAGAACACAGATGAAGCTTCTAAGTTGATGTAATAGCCAGTAAGAAGTAGTACAATTCCAGTTTTAGGTATCGATTATTGACTTTTTAGCTGGCTTTGGTGCCTTGGACATGAGCTAGGACCTTAAGATTCTGCATGAAAGCGGGACTAGCAGCCGAGTTGCACTGGAGAATGTGAAAAGTGTTCATATGGAGTAAAAACCTTGAGAAATCCGTCCGTTTTCGTCGTTTGTTATAGAATCGACTTAAAGCCTGATCGTCACATTGGGCGCTCTTCTCTCTGAAACGGTTGCACTTATCGTCTGCAAAGCTATGTCGCGTGCTGCAGTATGCGGAGACACTAAAAGCAGCATAGTAGAACACAGATGAAGCTTCTAAGTTGATGTAATAGCCAGTAAGAGGTAGTACAATTCAAGTTTTAGGTATCGATTATTGACGTTTCAGCTGGCTTTGGTGCCATGGACATGAGCTAGGACCTTAAGATTCTGCATGAAAGGAGGACTAGCAGCCGAGTTGCACGGGAGATTGTGAAAAGTGTTCATATGTAGTAAAAACCTGAGAGATCCGTTCGCCATCGTCATTTGTTAACGAATCGACTTAAAGCCAGATCGTCACATTGGCCGCTCTCCTCTCTGAAACGGTTGTACTTATCGTCTGCAAAGCTATGTCGCGTGCTGCGGTATGCGGAGACACCAAAATAACCATAGTAGAACACAGATGAAGCTTCTAAGTTGATGTAATAGCCAGTAAGAAGTAGTACAATTCAAGATTTGGGCATCGATTATTGAATTTTTAGCTGGCTTTGGTGCCTTGGACATGAGCTAGGACCTTAAGATTCGGCATGAAAGGAGGACTAGCAGCCGAGTTGCACGGGAGAATGTGAAAAGTGTTCATATGTAATAAAAACCTGAGAAATCCGTCCGTTTTCGTCATTTGTTATCGAATCGACTTAAAGCCAGATCGTCACATTGTACGCCCTTCTCTCTGAGACGGTTATACTTATCGTCTGCAAAGCTATGTCGCGTGCTGCGGTATGCGGAGACACTAAAATCACCATAGTAGAACACAGATGAAGCTTCTAAGATGATGTAATAGCCAGTAAGATTTAGTACAATACCAGTTTTAGGTATCGATTATTAAGTGTTTAGCTGGCTTTGGTGCCTTGCACATGAGCTAGGACCTTAAGATTCTCCATGAAAGGAGGACTAGCAGCCGAATTGCATGGGAGATTGTGAAAAGTGTTCATATGTAGTAAAAACCTGAGAAATCCGTCCGTTTTCGTCATTTTTTATGGAATCGACTTAAAGCCAGGTCGTCACATTGGCATCTATTCTCTCTGAAACGGTTGTACATATCGTCTGCAAAACTATGTCGCGTGCTGCGGTATGTGGAGACACTATAAGCACCATACTAGAACACAGATGAAGCTTCTATGTTGATGTCATAGCTAGTAAGAAGAAGTACAATTGAAATTTTAGATATCGATTATTGACTTTTTAGCTGGCTTTGGTGCCTTGGACATGAGCTAGGACCATAAGATTCGGCATGAAAGGAGGACTAGCAGCCGAGTTGCACTGGAGAATGTGAAAAGTGTTCATATGTAGTAAAAACCTGAGAAATCCGTCCGTTTTCGTCGTTTGTTATAGAATCGACTTAAAGCCTGATCGTCACATTGGGCGCTCTTCTCTCTGAAACGGTTGCACTTATCGTCTGCAAAGCTATGTCGCGTGCTGCAGTATGCGGAGACACTAAAAGCAGCATAGTAGAACACAGATGAAGCTTCTAAGTTGATGTAATAGCTAGTAAGAAGTAGTATAATTGAAATTTTAGATATCGATTATTGACTTTTTAGCTGGCTTTGGTGCCTTGGACATGAGCTAGGACCTTAAGATTCTGCATGAAAGGAGGACTAGCAGCCGAGTTGCACGGGAGAAAGTGAAAAGTGTTCATATGTAGTAAAAACCTGAGAAACCCGTCCGTTTTCGTCATTTGTTATCGAATCGACTTAAAGCCAGATCGTCACATTGGCCGCTCTTCTCTCCGAAACGGTTGTACTTAACGTCTGAAAGGTATGTCGCGTGCTGCGGTATGCAGAGACACTAAAAGGACCAGAGTAGAACACAGATGAAGCTTCTAAGATGATGTAATAGCCAGTAAGAATTAGTACAATACCAGTTTTAGGTATCGATTATTGACTTTTTAGCTGACTTTGGTGCTTTGGACATGAGCTAGGACCTTAAGATTCTGCATGAAAGGAGGACTAGCAGCCGAATTGCACGAGAGAATGTGAAAAGTGTTCATATGTAATAAAAACCTGAGAAATCCGTCCGTTTTCGTCATTTGTTATCGAATCGACTTAAAGCCTGATCGTCACATTGGCCGCTCTTCTCTCTGAAACGGTTGTACTTATCGTCTGCAAAGCTATGTCGCGTGCTGCGGTATGCGGAGACACTAAAAGCACCATAGTAGAACAGAGAAGAAGCTTCTAAGATGATGTAATAGCCAGTAAGAATTAGTACAATACCAGTTTTAGGTATCGATTATTAAGTGTTTAGCTGGCTTTGGTGCCTTGCAGATGAGCTAGGACCTTAAGATTCTGCATGAAAGGAGGACTAGCAGCCGAATTGCATGGGAGATTGTGAAAAGTGTTCATATGTAGTAAAAACCTGAGAAATCCGTCCGTTTTCGTCATTTTTTATGGAATCGACTTAAAGCCAGGTCGTCACATTGGCATCTCTTCTCTCTGAAACGGTTGTACATATCGTCTGCAAAGCTATGTCGCGTGCTGCGGTATGTGGAGACACTAAAAGCACCATACTAGAACACAGATGAAGCTTCTATGTTGATGTCATAGCTAGTAAGAAGTAGTACAATTGAAATTTTAGATATCGATTATTGACTTTTTAGCTGGCTTTGGAGCCTTGGACATGAGCTAGGACCATAAGATTCGGCATGACAGGAGGACTAGCAGCCGAGTTGCACGGGAGAATGTGAAAAGTGTTCATATGTAGTAAAATTCTGAGAAATCCGTCCGTTTTCGTCATTTGTTATCGAATCGACTTAAAGCCAGATCGTCACATTGGCCGCTCTTCTCTCAAACGGTTGTACTTATCGTCTGCAAAGCTATGTCGCGTGCTGCGTTATGTGGAGACACTAAAAGCACCATAGCAGAACACAGATGAAGCTTCTAAGTTGATGTAATAGCCAGTAAGAAGTAGTACAATTCAAGTTTTAGGTATCGATTATTGACTTTTTAGCTGGCTTTGGTGCCTTGGACATGAGCTATGACCTTACGAATCTGCATGAGAGGAGGACTAGCAGAAAAGTTGCACGGGAGAATGTGAAATGTGTTAATATGTAGTTTTAACCTGAGAAATCCGTCCGTTTTCGTCATTTGTTATCGAATCGACTTAAATCCAGATCGTCACATTGGCCGCTCTTCTCTCTGAAACGGTTGTACTTATCGTCTGCAAAGCTATGTCGTGTGCTGCGGTATGCGGAGACACTAAAAATACCATAGTAAAACACGGATGAAGTTTCTAAGTTGATGTAATAGCCAGTAAGAAGTAGTACAATTCAAGTTTTACTTATCGATTACTGACTTTCAGCTGGCTTTGGTGCCATGGACATGAGCTAGGACCTTAAGATTCTGCATGAAAGGAGGACTAGCAGCCGAGTTGCACGGGAGATTGTGAAAAGTGTTCATATGTAGTAAAAACCTGAGAGATCCGTTCGCCATCGTCATTTGTTAACGAATCGACTTAAAGCCAGATCGTCACATTGGCCGCTCTCCTCTCTGAAACGGTTGTACTTATCGTCTGCAAAGCTATGTCGCGTGCTGCGGTATGTAGAGACACTAAATGCACCATAGTAGAACACAGATGAAGCTTCTAAGTTGATGTAATAGCCAGTAAGAAGTAGTACAATTCTAGTTTTAGGTATCGGTTATTGACTTTGTAGCTGGCTTTGGTGCCTTGGACATGAGCTAGGACCTTAAGATTCTGCATGAAAGGAGGACTAGCAGCCGAGCTGCGCGTTAGGATGTGAAAAGTTTTCATATGTAGTAAAAACCTGAGAAATCCGTCCATTTTCGTCATTTGTTATCGAATCGACTTAAAGCCGGATCGTCACATTGGCCACTCTTCTCTCTGAAACGGTTGTACATATCGTCTGCAAAGCTATGTCGCGTGCTGCGGTATGTGGAGACACTAAAAGCACCATAGTAGAACACAGATGAAGCTTCTAAGTTGATGTAATAGCTAGTAAGAAGTAGTACAATTTAAATTTTAGATATCGATTATTGACTTTTTAGCTGGCTTCGGTGCCTTGGACATGAGCTAGGACCTTAAGAATGTGCATGAAAGGGGGACTAGCGGCCGAGTTGCACAGGAGAATGTGAAAGGTGTTCATATGTAGTAAAAACCTGAGAAACCCGTCCGTTTTCGTCATTTGTTATCGAATCGACTTAAAGCCAGATCGTCACATTGGCCGCTCTTCTCTCTGAAACGGTTGTACTTATCGTCTGCAAAGCTATGTCGCGTGCTGCGGTATGTGGAGACACTAAAAGCACCATAGCAGAACACAGATGAAGCTTCTAAGTTGATGTAATAGCCAGTAAGAAGTAGTACAATTCAAGTTTTAGGTATCGATTATTGACTTTTTAGCTGGCTTTGGTGCCTTGGACATGAGCTATGACCTTACGAATCTGCATGAGAGGAGGACTAGCAGAAAAGTTGCACGGGAGAATGTGAAATGTGATAATATGTAGTTTTAACCTGAGAAATCCGTCCGTTTTCGTCTTTTGTTATCGAATCGACTTATAGCCAGATCGTCAAATTGGCCGCTCTTCTCTCCGAAACGGTTGTACTTATCGTCTGAAAGCTATGTCGCGTGCTGCGGTATGCGCAGACACTTAAAGCACCATAGTAGAACACAGATGAAGATTCTAAGTTGATGTAATAGCCAGTAAGAAGTAGTACAATTCAAGTTTTAGGTATCGATTATTGACTTTGTAGCTGGCTTTGGTGCCTTGGACATGAGCTAGGACCTTAAGATTCTGCATGAAAGGAGGACTAGCAGCCGAGTTGCACGGGAGATTGTGAAAAGTGTTCATATGTAGTAAAAACCTAAGAGATCCGTTCGCCATCGTCATTTGTTAACGAATCGACTTAAAGCCAGATCGTCACATTGGCCGCTCTCCACTCTGAAACGGTTGTACTTATCGTCTGCAAAGCTATGTCGCTTGCTGCGGTATATGGAGACACTAAAAGCACCATAGTAGAACACAGATGAAGATTCTAAGTTGATGTAATAGCCAGTAAGAAGTAGTACAATTCAAGTTTAAGGTATCGATTATTGACTTTGTAGCTGGCTTTGGTGCCTTGGACATGAGCTAGGACCTTAAGATTCTGCATGAAAGAAGGACTAGCTGCCGAGTTGTACGGGAGAATGTGATAAGTGTTCATATGTAGTAAAAACCTGAGAAATCCATACGTTTTCGTCATTGGTTATCGATTCGTCTTAAAGCCAGATCGTCACATTGGCTGCTCTTCTCTCTGAAACGGTTGTACTTATCGTCTGCAATGCTATGTCGCGTGCTGCGGCATGTGGAGACACTAAAAGCACCATAGTAGAACACAGATGAAGGTTCTAAGTTGATGTAGTAGCTAGTAAGAGGTAGTACAATTCAAGTTTTAGGTATCGATTATTGACTTGTTAGTTGGCTTTGGTGCCTTTGACATGAGCTAGGACCTTAAGAATCTGCATGAAAGGAGGACTAGCAGCCGAGTTGCACGGGAGGATGTGAAAAGTTTTCATATGTAGTAAAAACCTGAGAAATCCGTCCATTTTCGTAATATGTAATCGAATCGACTTAAAACCGGATCGTGACATTGGCCGCTCTTCCCTCTTAACCGGTTGTACTTATCGTCTGCAAAGCTATGTCGCGTGCTGCGGTATGCGGAGACACTAAAATCACCATAGTAGAACACAGATGAAGCTTCTAAGTTGATGTAATAGCTAGTAAGAAGTAGTATAATTGGAATTTTAGATATCGATTATTGACTTTTTAGATGGCTTTGGTGCCTTGGACATGAGCTAGGACCTTAAGATTCTGCATGAAAGGAGGACTAGCAGCCGAGTTGCACGGGAGAATGTGAAAAGTGTTCATATGTAGTAAAAACCTGAGAAGTCCGTCCGTTTTGTCATTTGTTATCGAATCGACTTAAAGCCAGATCGTCAAATTGGCCGCTCTTCTCTCCGAAACGGTTGAACTTATCGTCTGAAAGCTATGTCGCGTGCTGCGGTATGCGCAGACACTTAAAGCACCATAGTAGAACACAGATGAAGATTCTAAGTTGATGTAATAGCCAGTAAGAAGTAGTACAAGTCAAGTTTTAGGTATCGATTATAGACTTTTAAGCTGGCTTTGGTTCCTTGGACATGAGCTAGGACCTTAAGACTCTGCATGAAAGGAGGACTAACAGCCGCCTTGCACGTGAGAATGTGAAAAGTGTTCTCATGTAGTAAAAACCTGAGAAATCCGACCGTTTTCGTCATTTGTTATCGAATCGACTTAAAGCCAGATCGTCACATTGGCCCCTCTTCTCTCTGAAACGGTTGTACTTTTCGTCTGCAAAGAAATGTCGAGTGCTGCGGTATGTGGAGACACTAAAAGCACCATAGTAGAACACAGATGAAGCTTATAAGTTGATGTAATAGCCAGTAAGAGGTACTACAATTCAAATTTAAGGTATCGATTATTAAATTTTTAGCTGGCTTTGGTGCATTGGACATGAGCTAGGACCTTAAGATTCTGCATGAAAGGAGGACTAGCAGCCGAGATGCATGGCAGAATGTGAAAAGTGTTCATATGTAGTAAAAACCTGAGAAATCCGTTCGTTATCGTCATATATTACCGAATCGACTTAAAGCCGGATCGTCACATTGGCCGGTTTTTTCTCTGAAACGGTTGTACTTATCGTCTGCAAAGCTATGTCGCGTGCTGCGGTATGTGGAGACACTAAAATCACCTTAGTAGGACACAGATGAAGCTTCTAAGTTGATGTAATAGCCAGTAAGAAGTAGTACAAGTCAAGTTTTAGGTATCGATTATTGACTTTTTAGCTGGCTTTGGTGCCTTGGACATGAGCTAGGACCTTAAGATTCTGCATGAAAGCAGGACTAGCAGCCGAGTTGCACTGGAGAATGTGAAAAGTGTTCATATGTAGTAAAAAACTGAGAAATCCGTCCGTTTTCGTCGTTTGTTATCGAATCGACTTAAAGCCTGATCGTCACATTGGGCGCTCTTCTCTCTGAAACGGTTGCACTTATCGTCTGCAAAGCTATGTCGCGTGCTGCAGTATGCGGAGACACTAAAAGCAGCATAGTAGAACACAGATGAAGCTTCTAAGTTGATGTAATAGCTAGTAATAAGTAGTACAATTGAAATTTTAGATATCGATTATTGACTTTTTAGCTGGCTTTGGTGCCTTGGACATGAGCTAGGACCTTAAGATTCTGCATGAAAGCAGGACTAGCAACCGAGTTGCACTGGAGAATGTGAAAAGTGTTCATATGTAGTAAAAACCTGAGAAATCCGTCGGTTTTCGTCGTTTGTTATCGAATCGACTTAAAGCCAGATCGTCACATTGGCCGCTCTTCTCTCCGAATCGGTTGTACTTATCGTCTGAAAGCTATGTCGCGTGCTGCGGTATGTGGAGACACTAAAAGCACCATAGTAGAACACAGATGAAGCTTCAAAGATGATGTAATAGCCAGTAAGAATTAGTACAATACCAGATTTGGGTATCGATTATTGACTTCTAGCTGGCTTTGGTGACTTGGACATGAGCTAGGACCTTAAGATTCTGCATGAAAGGAGGGTTAGCAGCCGAGTTGCACGGGAGAATGTGAAAAGTGTTCATATGTAATAAAAACCTGAGAAATCCGTCCGTTTTCGTCATTTGTTATGGAATCGACTTAAAGCCAGATCGTCACATTGGCCGCTCTTCCCTCTGACGCTGTTGTACTTATCATCTGCAATGCAATGTCGCGTGCTGCGGTATGCGCAGACACTTAAAGCACCATAGTAGATTACAGATGAAGCTTCTAAGTTGATGTAATAGCCAGTAAGAAGTAGTACAATTCAAGTTTTAGGTATCGATTATTGACTTTGTAGCTGGCTTTGGTGCCTTGGACATGAGCTAGGACGTTAAGATTCTGCATGAAAGGAGGACTAGCAGCCGAGTTGCACGGGAGATTGTGAAAAGTGTTCATATGTAGTAAAAACCTAAGAGATCCGTTCGCCATCGTCATTTGTTAACGAACCGACTTAAAGCCAGATCGTCACATTGGCCGCTCTCCTTATCGTCTGCAAAGCTATGTCGCGTGCTGCGGTATGTGGAGACACTAAAAGCACCATAGTAGAACACAGATGAAGATTCTAAGTTGATGTAATAGCCAGTAAGAAGTAGTACAAGTCAAGTTTTAGGTATCGATTATAGACTTTTTAGCTGGCTTTGGTTCCTTGGACATGAGCTAGGACCTTAAGATTCTGCATGAAAGGAGGACTAACAGCCGCCTTGCACTTGAGAATGTGAAAAGTGTTCACATGTAGTAAAAACCTGAGAAATCCGACCGTTTTCGTCATTTGTTATCGAATCGACTTAAAGCCAGATAGTCACATTGGCCGCTCTTCTCTCTGAAACGGTTGTACTTATCGTCTGCAAAGCTATGTCGAGTGCTGCGGTATGTGGAGACACTAAAAGCACCATAGTAGAACACAGATGAAGCTTCTAAGTTGAAGTAATATCCAGTAAGATGTAGTACAATTCAAGTCTTAGGTATCGATTATTGACTTTTTACCATTCTTTGGTGCCTTGGACATGAGCTAGGACCTTAAAATTCTGCACGAACGGAGGACTAGCAGCCGAGTTGCTTGGGAGAATGTGAAAAGTGTTCATATGTAGTAAAAACCCGAGAAATCCGTCCGTTTTCGTCATTTGTTATCGAATCGTCTTAAAGCCAGATCGTCACATTGGCGCTCTTCTCTCTGAAACGGTTGTACTTATCGTCTGCAAAGCTATGTCGCGTGCTGCGGTATGCGGAGACACTAAAAGCACCATAGTAGAACACAGATGAAGCTTCTAAGATGATGTAATAGCCAGTAAGAAGTATTACAATTCAAGTGTTAGGTATCGATTATTGACTTTTCAGCTGGCTTTGGTGACTTGGACATGAGCTAAGACCTTAAGATTCTGCATGAAAGGAGGACTAGCAGCCGAGTTGCACGGGAGAATGTGAAAAGTGTTCATATGTAGTAAAAAACTGAGAAATCCGTCCGTTTTCGTCATTTGTTATCGAATCGACTTAAAGCCAGATCGTCACATTGGCCGCTCTTCTCTCTGAAACGGTTGTACTTATCGTCTGCAAAGCTATGTCGCGTGCTGCGGTATGCGGAGACACTAAAAGCACCATAGTAGAACACAGATGAAGCTTCTAAGTTGATGTAATAGCCAGTAAGAAGTAGTACAATTCAAGTTTTAGGTATCGATTATTGACTTTTTAGCTGCCCTTGGTGCCTTGGACATGAGCTAGGACCTTAAGATTCTGCATGAAAGGAGGACTAGCAGCCGAGTTGCAGGGGAGATTGTAAAAAGTGTTCATATGTAGTAAAAGCCTGAGAAATCCGTTCGTTATCGTCATTTGTTATCGAATCGACTTAAAGCCATATCGTCACCTTAGCCGCTCTTCTCTCTGAAACGATTGTACTTATCGACTGCAAAGCTATGTCGCGTGCTGCGGTATGCGGAGACACTAAAACCACCATAGTAAAACACAGATGAAGCTTCTAAGATGATGTAATAGTCAGTAAGAAGTAGTACAATTCAAGTTTTAGGTATCGATTATTGACTTTTTAGTTGCCCTTGGTGCCTTGGACATGAGCTAGGACCTTAAGATTCTGCATGAAAGGAGGACTAGCAGCCGAGTTGCACGGGAGAATGTGAAAAGTGTTCATATGTAGTAAAAACCTGAGAAATACGTCCGTTTTCGTCACTTGTTATCGAATCGACTTAAAGCCAGATCGTCACATTAAACCCTCTTCTCTCTGAAACGGTTGTACTTATCGTCTGCAAAGCTATGTCGCGTGCTGCGGTGTGCGGAGACACTAAAAGCACCATAGTAGAACACAGATGAAGCTTCTAAGTTGATGTAATAGCCAGTAAGAAGTAGTACAATTCAAGTTTTAGGTATCGATTATTGACTTTTTAGCTGGCTTTGGTGTCTTGGACATGAGCTAGGGCCTTAAGATTCTGCAAGAAAGGAGGACTAGCAGCCGAGTTGCAGGGGAGAATGTAAAAAGTGTTCATATGTAGTAAAAACCTGAGAAATCCGTTCGTTATCGTCATTTGTTATCGAATCGCCTTAAAGCCAGATCGTCACATTAGCCACTCTTCTCTCTGAAACGGTTGTACTTATCGACTGCAAAGCTATGTCGCGTGCTGCGATATTCGGAGACACTAAAAGCACCATAGTAGAACGCAGATGAAGCTTCTAAGTTGAAGTAATATCCAGTAAGATGTAGTACAATTCAAGTCTTAGGTATCGATTATTGAATTTTTACCATTCTTTGGTGCCTTGGACATGAGCTAGGACCCTTAAATTCTGCATGAACGGAGGACTAGCAGCCGAGTTGCTTGGGAGAATGTGAAAAGTGTTCATATGTAGTAAAAACCTGAGAAATTCGTCCGTTTTCGTCATTTGTTATCGAATCGTCTTAAAGCCAGATCGTCACATTGGCGCTCTTCTCTTTGAAACGGTTGTACTTATCGTCTGCAAAGCTATGTCGCGTGCTGCGGTATGCGGAGACACTAAAAGCACCATAGTAGAACACAGATGAAGCTTCTAAGATGATGTAATAGCCAGTAAGAAGTAGTACAATTCAAGTGTTAGGTATCGATTATTGACTTTTTAGCTGGCTTTGGTGACTTGGACATGAGCTAAGACCTTAAGATTCTGCATGAAACGAGGACTAGCAGCCGAGTTGCACGGGAGAATGTGAAAAGTGTTCATATGTAGTAAAAACCTGAGAAATCCGTCCGTTTTCGTCATTTGTTATCGAATCGACTTAAAGCCAGATCGTCACATTGGCAACTCTTCTCTCTGAAACGGTTGTACTTATCGTCTGCAGAGCTATGTCGCGTGCTGCGGTATGCGGAGACACTAAAAGCATCATAGTAGAACACAGATGAAGCTTCTAAGTTGATGTAATAGCCAGTAAGAAGTAGTACAATTCAAGTTTTAGGTATCGATTATTGACTTTTTAGCTGCCCTTGGTGCCTTGGACATGAGCTAGGACCTTAAGATTCTGCATGAAAGGAGGACTAGCAGCCGAGTTGCAGGGGAGAATATAAAAAGTGATCATATGTAGTAAAAGCCTGAGAATTCTGTTCGTTATCGTCATTTGTTATCGAATCGTCTTAAAGCCAGATCGTCACCTTAGCCGCTCTTCTCTCTGAAACGATTGTACTTATCGACTGCAAAGCTATGTCGCGTGCTGCGGTATGCGGAGACACTAAAAGCACCATAGTAGAACACAGATGAAGCTTCTAAGCTGATGTAATACCCAGTAAGAAGTAGTACAATTCATGTTATAGTTATCGATTATTAAATTCTTAGCTTGCTTTGGTGCCTTGGACATGAGCTAGGACCTTAAGATTCTGCATGAAAGGAGGACTAGGCAGCCGAGTTGCACGGGAGAATGTGAAAAGTGTTCATATGTAGTAAAAACCAGAGACATCCGTCAGTTTTCCTCATTTGTTATCTAATCGACTTAAAGCCAGATCGTCACATTGGGCGCTCTACTCTCTAAAACGGTTGTACTTATCGTCTGCAAAGCTATGTCGCGTGCTGCGGTATGCGGAGACACTAAAAGCACCATAGTAGAACACAGATGAAGCTTCTAAGTTGATGTAATAGCCAGTAAGAAGTAGTACAATTCAAGTTATAGGTATCGATTATTGACTTTTTAGCTGGCTTTGGTGCCTTGGACATGAGCTAGGACCTTAAAATTCTGCATGAAAGGACGACTAACAGCCAAGTTGCACGGAAGAATGTGAAAAGTGTTAATATATAGTAAAAACCTGAGAAATACGACCGTTTTCGTCATTTGTTATTGAATCGACTTAAAGCCAGATCGTCACATTGGCCGCTCTTCTCTCTGAAACGGTTGTACTTATCGTCTGCAAAGCTATGTCGCGTGCTGCGGTATGTGGAGACACTAAAATCACCTTAGTAGGACACAGATGAAGCTTCTAAGTTGATGTAATAGCCAGTAAGAAGTAGTACAAGTCAAGTTTTAGGTATCGATTATTGACTTTTTAGCTGGCTTTGGTGCCTTGGACATGAGCTAGGACCTTAAGATTCTGCATGAAAGCAGGACTAGCAGCCGAGTTGCACTGGAGAATGTGAAAAGTGTTCATATGTAGTAAAAACCTGAGAAATCCGTCCGTTTTCGTCGTTTGTTATCGAATCGACTTAAAGCCTGATCGTCACATTGGGCGCTCTTCTCTCTGAAACGGTTGCACTTATCGTCTGCAAAGCTATGTCGCGTGCTGCAGTATGCGGAGACACTAAAAGCAGCATAGTAGAACACAGATGAAGCTTCTAAGTTGATGTAATAGCTAGTAAGAAGTAGTACAATTGAAATTTTAGATATCGATTATTGACATTTAGCTGGCTTTGGTGCCTTGGACATGAGCTAGGACCTTAAGATTCTGCATGAAAGCAGGACTAGCAGCCGAGTTGCACTGGAGAATGTGAAAAGTGTTCATATGTAGTAAAAACCTGAGAAATCCGTCGGTTTTCGTCGTTTGTTATCGAATCGACTTAAAGCCAGATCGTCACATTGGCCGCTCTTCTCTCCGAATCGGTTGTACTTATCGTCTGAAAGCTATGTCGCGTGCTGCGGTATGTGGAGACACTAAAAGCACCATAGTAGAACACTGATGAAGCTTCAAAGATGATGTAATAGCCAGTAAGAATTAGTACAATAACAGATTTGGGTATCGATTATTGACTTCTAGCTGGCTTTGGTGACTTGGACATGAGCTAGGACCTTAAGATTCTGCATGAAAGGAGGGTTAGCAGCCGAGTTGCACGGGAGAATGTGAAAAGTGTTCATATGTAATAAAAACCTGAGAAATCCGTCCGTTTTCGTCATTTGTTATGGAATCGACTTAAAGCCAGATCGTCACATTGGCCGCTCTTCCCTCTGACGCTGTTGTACTTATCATCTGCAATGCAATGTCGCGTGCTGCGGTATGCGCAGACACTTAAAGCACCATAGTAGATTACAGATGAAGCTTCTAAGTTGATGTAATAGCCAGTAAGAAGTAGTACAATTCAAGTTTTAGGTATCGATTATTGACTTTGTAGCTGGCTTTGGTGTCTTGGACATGAGCTAGGGCCTTAAGATTCTGCAAGAAAGGAGGACTAGCAGCCGAGTTGCGAGGGAGAAAGTGAAAAGTGTTCATATGTAGTAAAAACCTGAGAAATCCGTCCGTTTTCGTCATTTGTTATCGAATCGACGTAAAGCCAGATCGTCACATTGGCCGCTCTTCTCTCTGAAACAGTTGTACTTATCGTCTGCAAAGCTATGTCGCGTGCTGCGGTATGCGGAGACACTAAAAGCACCATAGTAGATCACAGATGAAGCTTCTAAGTTGATGTAATAGGCAGTAAGAAGTAGTACAATTCAAGTCTTAGGTATCGATTATTGACTTTTTACCATTCTTTGGTGCCTTGGACATGAGCTAGGACCTTAAAATTCTGCATGAACGGAGGACTAGCAGCCGAGTTGCAGGGGAGAATGTAAAAAGTGTTCATATGTAGTAAAAACCTGAGAAATCCGTTCGTTATCGTCATTTGTTATCGAATCGCCTTAAAGCCAGAGCGTCACATTAGCCACTCTTCTCTCTGAAACGGTTGTACTTATCGACTGCAAAGCTATGTCGCGTGCTGCGATATTCGGAGACACTAAAAGCACCATAGTAGAACGCAGATGAAGCTTCTAAGTTGAAGTAATATCCAGTAAGATGTAGTACAATTCAAGTCTTAGGTATCGATTATTGACTTTTTACCATTCTTTGGTGCCTTGGACATGAGCTAGGACCCTTAAATTCTGCATGAACGGAGGACTAGCAGCCGAGTTGCTTGGGAGAATGTGAAAAGTGTTCATATGTAGTAAAAACCTGAGAAATCCGTCCGTTTTCGTCATTTGTTATCGAATCGTCTTAAAGCCAGATCGTCACATTGGCGCTCTTCTCTTTGAAACGGTTGTACTTATCGTCTGCAAAGCTATGTCGCGTGCTGCGGTATGCGGAGACACTAAAAGCACCATAGTAGAACACAGATGAAGCTTCTAAGATGATGTAATAGCCAGTAAGAAGTAGTACAATTCAAGTGTTAGGTATCGATTATTGACTTTTTAGCTGGCTTTGGTGACTTGGACATGAGCTAAGACCTTAAGATTCTGCATGAAACGAGGACTAGCAGCCGAGTTGCACGGGAGAATGTGAAAAGTGTTCATATGTAGTAAAAACCTGAGAAATCCGTCCGTTTTCGTCATTTGTTATCGAATCGACGTAAAGCCAGATCGTCACATTGGCCGCTCTTCTCTCTGAAACAGTTGTACTTATCGTCTGCAAAGCTATGTCGCGTGCTGCGGTATGCGGAGACACTAAAAGCACCATAGTAGAACACAGATGAAGCTTCTAAGATGATGTAATAGCCAGTAAGAAGTAGTACAATTCAAGTGTTAGGTATCGATTATTGACTTTTTAGCTGGCTTTGGTGACTTGGACATGAGCTAAGACCTTAAGATTCTGCATGAAACGAGGACTAGCAGCCGAGTTGCACGGGAGAATGTGAAAAGTGTTCATATGTAGTAAAAACCTGAGAAATCCGTCCGTTTTCGTCATTTGTTATCGAATCGACTTAAAGCTAGATCGTCACATTGGCCGCTCTTCTCTCTGAAACGGTTGTACTTATCGTCTGCAGAGCTATGTCGCGTGCTGCGGTATGCGGAGACACTAAAAGCATCATAGTAGAACACAGATGAAGCTTCTAAGTTGATGTAATAGCCAGTAAGAAGTAGTACAATTCAAGTTTTAGGTATGCGGAGACACTAGAAGCATCATAGTAGAACACAGATGAAGCTTCTAAGTTGATGTAATAGCCAGTAAGAAGTAGTACAATTCAAGTTTTAGGTATCGATTATTGACTTTTTAGCTGCCCTTGGTGCCTTGGACATGAGCTAGGACCTTAAGATTCTGCATGAAAGGAGGACTAGCAGCCGAGTTGCAGGGGAGAATATAAAAAGTGATCATATGTAGTAAAAGCCTGAGAATTCTGTTCGTTATCGTCATTTGTTATCGAATCGTCTTAAAGCCAGATCGTCACCTTAGCCGCTCTTCTCTCTGAAACGATTGTACTTATCGACTGCAAAGCTATGTCGCGTGCTGCGGTATGCGGAGACACTAAAAGCACCATAGTAGAACACAGATGAAGCTTCTAAGCTGATGTAATACCCAGTAAGAAGTAGTACAATTCATGTTATAGTTATCGATTATTAAATTCTTAGCTTGCTTTGGTGCCTTGGACATGAGCTAGGACCTTAAGATTCTGCATGAAAGGAGGACTAGGCAGCCGAGTTGCACGGGAGAATGTGAAAAGTGTTCATATGTAGTAAAAACCAGAGACATCCGTCAGTTTTCCTCATTTGTTATCGAATCGACTTAAAGCCAGATCGTCACATTGGGCGCTCTACTCTCTAAAACGGTTGTACTTATCGTCTGCAAAGCTATGTCGCGTGCTGCGGTATGCGGAGACACTAAAAGCACCATAGTAGAACACAGATGAAGCTTCTAAGTTGATGTAATAGCCAGTAAGAAGTAGTACAATTCAAGTTATAGGTATCGATTATTGACTTTTTAGCTGTCTTTGGTGCCTTGGACATGAGCTAGGACCTTAAAATTCTGCATGAAAGGACGACTAACAGCCAAGTTGCACGGAAGAATGTGAAAAGTGTTAATATATAGTAAAAACCTGAGAAATACGACCGTTTTCGTCATTTGTTATTGAATCGACTTAAAGCCAGATCGTCACATTGGCCGCTCTTCTCTCTGAAACGGTTGTACTTATCGTCTGCAAAGCTATGTCGCGTGCTGCGGTATGTGGAGACACTAAAATCACCTTAGTAGGACACAGATGAAGCTTCTAAGTTGATGTAATAGCCAGTAAGAAGTAGTACAAGTCAAGTTTTAGGTATCGATTATTGACTTTTTAGCTGGCTTTGGTGCCTTGGACATGAGCTAGGACCTTAAGATTCTGCATGAAAGCAGGACTAGCAGCCGAGTTGCACTGGAGAATGTGAAAAGTGTTCATATGTAGTAAAAACCTGAGAAATCCGTCCGTTTTCGTCGTTTGTTATCGAATCGACTTAAAGCCTGATCGTCACATTGGGCGCTCTTCTCTCTGAAACGGTTGCACTTATCGTCTGCAAAGCTATGTCGCGTGCTGCAGTATGCGGAGACACTAAAAGCAGCATAGTAGAACACAGATGAAGCTTCTAAGTTGATGTAATAGCTAGTAAGAAGTAGTACAATTGAAATTTTAGATATCGATTATTGACTTTTTAGCTGGCTTTGGTGCCTTGGACATGAGCTAGGACCTTAAGATTCTGCATGAAAGCAGGACTAGCAGCCGAGTTGCACTGGAGAATGTGAAAAGTGTTCATATGTAGTAAAAACCTGAGAAATCCGTCGGTTTTCGTCGTTTGTTATCGAATCGACTTAAAGCCAGATCGTCACATTGGCCGCTCTTCTCTCCGAATCGGTTGTACTTATCGTCTGAAAGCTATGTCGCGTGCTGCGATATGCGGAGACACTAAAAGCACCATAGTAGAACACAGATGAAGCTTCAAAGATGATGTAATAGCCAGTAAGAATTAGTACAATACCAGATTTGGGTATCGATTATTGACTTCTAGCTGGCTTTGGTGACTTGGACATGAGCTAGGACCTTAAGATTCTGCATGAAAGGAGGGTTAGCAGCCGAGTTGCACGGGAGAATGTGAAAAGTGTTCATATGTAATAAAAACCTGAGAAATCCGTCCGTTTTCGTCATTTGTTATGGAATCGACCTAATGCCAGATCGTCACATTGGCCGCTCTTCCCTCTGACGCTGTTGTACTTATCATCTGCAATGCAATGTCGCGTGCTGCGGTATGCGCAGACACTTAAAGCACCATAGTAGATTACAGATGAAGCTTCTAAGTTGATGTAATAGCCAGTAAGAAGTAGTACAATTCAAGTTTTAGGTATCGATTATTGACTTTGTAGCTGGCTTTGGTACCTTGGACATGAGCTAGGACCTTAAGATTCTGCATGAAAGGAGGACTAGCAGCCGAGTTGCACGGGAGATTGTGAAAAGTGTTCATATGTAGTAAAAACCTAAGAGATCCGTTCGCCATCGTCATTTGTTAACGAATCGACTTAAGGCCAGATCGTCACATTGGCCGCTCTCCTCTCGGAGACGGTTGTACTTATCGTCTGCAAAGCTATGTCGCGTGCTGCGGTATGCGGAGACACTAAAAGCACCATAGTAGAACACAGATGAAGCTTCTAAGATGATGTAATAGCCAGTAAGAAGTATTACAATTCAAGTGTTAGGTATCGATTATTGACATTTCAGCTGGCTTTGGTGACTTGGACATGAGCTAAGACCTTAAGATTCTGCATGAAAGGAGGACTAGCAGCCGAGTTGCACGGGAGAATGTGAAAAGTGTTCATATGTAGTAAAAACGTGAGAAATCCGTCCGTTTTCGTCATTTGTTATCGAATCGACTTAAAGCCAGATCGTCACATTGGCCGCTCTTCTCTCTGAAACGGTTGTACTTATCGTCTGCAAAGCTATGTCGCGTGCTGCGGTATGCGGAGACACTAAAAGCACCATAGTAGAACACAGATGAAGCTTCTAAGTTGACGTAATAGCCAGTAAGAAGTAGTACAATTCAAGTTTTAGGTATCGATTATTGACTTTTTAGCTGCCCTTGGTGCCTTGGACATGAGCTAGGACCTTAAGATTCTGCATGAAAGGAGGACTAGCAGCCGAATTGCAGGGGAGAATGTAAAAAGTGTTCATATGTAGTAAAAGCCTGAGAAATCCGTTCGTTATCGTCATTTGTTATCGAATCGACTTAAAGCCATATCGTCACCTTAGCCGCTCTTCTCTCTGAAACGATTGTACTTATCGACTGCAAAGCTATGTCGCGTGCTGCGGTATGCGGAGACACTAAAACCACCATAGTAAAACACAGATGAAGCTTCTAAGATGATGTAATAGTCAGTAAGAAGTAGTACAATTCAAGTTTTAGGTATCGATTATTGACTTTTTAGCTGCCCTTGGTGCCTTGGACATGAGCTAGGACCTTAAGATTCTGCATGAAAGGAGGACTAGCAGCCGAGTTGCACGGGATAATGTGAAAAGTGTTCATATGTAGTAAAAACCTGAGAAATACGTCCGTTTTCGTCACTTGTTATCGAATCGACTTAAAGCCAGATCGTCACATTGGCCCCTCTTCTCTCTGAAACGGTTGTACTTATCGTCTGCAAAGCTATGTCGCGTGCTGCGGTGTGCGGAGACACTAAAAGCACCATAGTAGATCACAGATGAAGCTTCTAAGTTGATGTAATAGCCAGTAAGAAGTAGTACAATTCAAGTTTTAGGTATCGATTATTGACTTTTTAGCTGGCTTTGGTGCCTTGGACATGAGCTAGGGCCTTAAGATTCTGCAAGAAAGGAGGACTAGCAGCCGAGTTGCAGGGGAGAATGTAAAAAGTGTTCATATGTAGTAAAAACCTGAGAAATCCGTCCGTTTACGTCATTTGTTATCGAATCGCCTTAAAGCCAGATCGTCACATTAGCCACTCTTCTCTCTGAAACGGTTGTACTTATCGACTGCAAAGCTATGTCGCGTGCTGCGATATTCGGAGACACTAAAAGCACCATAGTAGAACACAGATGAAGCTTCTAAGTTGAAGTAATATCCAGTAAGATGTAGTACAATTCAAGTCTTTGGTATCGATTATTGACTTTTTACCATTCTTTGGTGCCTTGGACATGAGCTAGGACCCTTAAATTCTGCATGAACGGAGGACTAGCAGCCGAGTTGCTTGGGAGAATGTGAAAAGTGTTCATATGTAGTAAAAACCTGAGAAATCCGTCCGTTTTCGTCATTTGTTATCGAATCGTCTTAAAGCCAGATCGTCACATTGGCGCTCTTCTCTTTGAAACGGTTGTACTTATCGTCTGCAAAGCTATGTCGCGTGCTGCGGTATGCGGAGACACTAAAAGCACCATAGTAGAACACAGATGAAGCTTCTAAGATGATGTAATAGCCAGTAAGAAGTAGTACAATTCAAGTGTTAGGTATCGATTATTGACTTTTTAGCTGGCTTTGGTGACTTGGACATGAGCTAAGACCTTAAGATTCTGCATGAAACGAGGACTAGCAGCCGAGTTGCACGGGAGAATGTGAAAAGTGTTCATATGTAGTAAAAACCTGAGAAATCCGTCCGTTTTCGTCATTTGTTATCGAATCGACTTAAAGCCAGATCGTCACATTGGCCGCTCTTCTCTCTGAAACGGTTGTACTTATCGTCTGCAGAGCTATGTCGCGTGCTGCGGTATGCGGAGACACTAAAAGCATCATAGTAGAACACAGATGAAGCTTCTAAGTTGTAATAGCCAGTAAGAAGTAGTACAATTCAAGTTTTAGGTATCGATTATTGACTTTTTAGCTGCCCTTGGTGCCTTGGACATGAGCTAGGACCTTAAGATTCTGCATGAAAGGAGGACTAGCAGCCGAGTTGCAGGGGAGAATATAAAAAGTGATCATATGTAGTAAAAGCCTGAGAATTCTGTTCGTTATCGTCATTTGTTATCGAATCGACTTAAAGCCAGATCGTCACCTTAGCCGCTCTTCTCTCTGAAACGATTGTACTTATCGACTGCAAAGCTATGTCGCGTGCTGCGATATGCGGAGACACTAAAACCACCATAGTAAAACACAGATGAAGCTTCTAAGATGATGTAATAGTCAGTAAGAAGTAGTACAATTCAAGTTTTAGGTATCGATTATTGACTTTTTAGCTGCCCTTGGTGCCTTGGACATGAGCTAGGACCTTAAGATTCTGCATGAAAGGAGGACTAGCAGCCGAGTTGCTTGGGAGAATGTGAAAAGTGTTCATATGTAGTAAAAACCTGAGAAATCCGTCCGTTTTCGTCACTTGTTATCGAATCGACTTAAAGCCAGATCGTCACATTGGCCGCTCTTCTCTCTGAAACGGTTGTACTTATCGTCTGCAAAGCTATGTCGCGTGCTGCGGTATGCGGAGACACTAAAAGCATCATAGTAGAACACAGATGAAGCTTCTAAGTTGATGTAATAGCCAGTAAGAAGTAGTACAATTCAAGTTTTAGGTATGCGGAGACACTAAAAGCATCATAGTAGAACACAGATGAAGCTTCTAAGTTGATGTAATAGCCAGTAAGAAGTAGTACAATTCAAGTTTTAGGTATCGATTATTGACTTTTTAGCTGCCCTTGGTGCCTTTGACATGAGCTAGGACCTTAAGATTCTGCATGAAAGGAGGACTAGCAGCCGAGTTGCAGGGGAGAATATAAAAAGTGATCATATGTAGTAAAAGCCTGAGAATTCTGTTCGTTATCGTCATTTGTTATCGAATCGTCTTAAAGCCAGATCGTCACCTTAGCCGCTCTTCTCTCTGAAACGATTGTACTTATCGACTGCAAAGCTATGTCGCGTGCTGCGGTATGCGGAGACACTAAAAGCACCATAGTAGAACACAGATGAAGCTTCTAAGCTGATGTAATACCCAGTAAGAAGTAGTACAATTCATGTTATAGTTATCGATTATTAAATTCTTAGCTTGCTTTGGTGCCTTGGACATGAGCTAGGACCTTAAGATTCTGCATGAAAGGAGGACTAGGCAGCCGAGTTGCACGGGAGAATGTGAAAAGTGTTCATATGTAGTAAAAACCAGAGACATCCGTCAGTTTTCCTCATTTGTTATCGAATCGACTTAAAGCCAAATCGTCACATTGGGCGCTCTACTCTCTAAAACGGTTGTACTTATCGTCTGCAAAGCTATGTCGCGTGCTGCGGTATGCGGAGACACTAAAAGCACCATAGTAGAACACAGATGAAGCTTCTAAGTTGAAGTAATATCCAGTAAGATGTAGTACAATTCAAGTTTTAGGTATCGATTATTGACTTTTTAGCTGGCCTTGGTGCCTTGGACATGAGCTAGGACCTTAAGATTCTGCATGAAAGGAGGACTAGCAGCCGAGTTGCAGGGGAGAATGTAAAAAGTGTTCATATGTAGTAAAAGCCTGAGAAATCCGTTCGTTATCGTCATTTGTTATCGAATCGACTTAAAGCCAGATCGTCACCTTAGCCGCTCTTCTCTCTGAAACGATTGTACTTATCGACTGCAAAGCTATGTCGCGTGCTGCGGTATGCGGAGACACTAAAACCACCATAGTAAAACACAGATGAAGCTTCTAAGATGATGTAATAGTCAGTAAGAAGTAGTACAATTCAAGTTTTAGGTATCGATTATTGACTTTTTAGCTGCCCTTGGTGCCTTGGACATGAGCTAGGACCTTAAGATTCTGCATGAAAGGAGGACTAGCAGCCGAGTTGCACGGAAGAATGTGAAAAGTGTTCATATGTAGTAAAAACCTGAGAAATACGTCCGTTTTCGTCACTTGTTATCGAATCGACTTAAAGCCAGATCGTCACATTGGCCGCTCTTCTCTCTGAAACGGTTGTACTTATCGTCTGCAAAGCTATGTCGCGTGCTGCGGTATGCGGAGACACTAAAAGCATCATAGTAGAACACAGATGAAGCTTCTAAGTTGATGTAATAGCCAGTAAGAAGTAGTACAATTCAAGTTTTAGGTATCGATTATTGACTTTTTAGGTGGCTTTGGTGCCTTGGACATGAGCTAGGACCTTAAGATTCTGCATGAAAGGAGGACTAGCAGCCGAGTTGCAGGGGAGAATGTAAAAAGTGTTCATATGTAGTAAAAACCAGAGAAATCCGTTCGTTATCGTCATTTGTTATCGAATCGACTTAAAGCCAGATCGTCACACTAGCCGCTCTTCTCTCTGAAACGGTTGTACTTATCGACTGCAAAGCTATGTCGCGTGCTGCGGTATGCACAGACACTAAAAGCACCATAGTAGACACAGATGAAGCTTCTAAGCTGATGTAATACCCAGTAAGAAGTAGTACGATTCATGTTATAGGTATCGATTATTAAATTCTTATCTTGCTTTGGTGACTTGAACATGAGCTAGGACCTTAAGATTCTGCATGAAAGGAGGACTAGCAGCCGAGTTGCACTGGGGAATGTGGAAAATGTTCATATGTAGTAAAAACCTGAGAAATCCTTACGTTTTCGTCATTTGTTATCGAATCGACTTAAAGCCAGATCGTCACATTGGCCGCTCTTCTCTCTGAAACAGTTGTACTTATCGTCTGCAAAGCTATGTCGCGTGCTGCGGTATGCGGAGACACTAAAAGCATCATAGTAGAACACAGATGAAGCTTCTAAGTTGATGTAATAGCCAGTAAGAAGTAGTACAATTCAAGTTTTAGGTATCGATTATTGACTTTTTAGCTGCCCTTGGTGCCTTGGACATGAGCTAGGACCTTAAGATTCTGCATGAAAGGAGGACTAGCAGCCGAGTTGCAGGGGAGAATAAAAAAGTGATCATATGTAGTAAAAGCCTGAGAATTCTGTTCGTTAACGTCATTTGTTATCGAATCGACTTAAAGCCAGATCGTCACCTTAGCCGCTCTTCTCTCTGAAACGATTGTACTTATCGACTGCAAAGCTATGTCGCGTGCTGCGGTATGCGGAGACACTAAAACCACCATAGTAAAACACAGATGAAGCTTCTAAGATGATGTAATAGTCAGTAAGAAGTAGTACAATTCAAGTTTTAGGTATCGATTATTGACTTTTTAGCTGCCCTTGGTGCCTTGGACATGAGCTAAGACCTTAAGATTCTGCATGAAAGGAGGACTAGCAGCCGAGTTGCACGGGAGAATGTGAAAAGTGTTCATATGTAGTAAAAACCTGAGAAATACGTCCGTTTTCGTCATTTGTTATCGAATCGACTTAAAGCCAGATCGTCACATTGGCCGCTCTTCTCTCTGAAACGGTTGTACTTATCGTCTGCAAAGCTATGTCGCGTGCTGCGGTATGCGGAGACACTAAAAGCATCATGGTAGAACACAGATGAAGCTTCTAAGTTGATGTAATAGCCAGTAAGAAGTAGTACAATTCAAGTTTTAGGTATCGATTATTGACTTTTTAGCTGCCCTTGGTGCCTTGGACATGAGCTAGGACCTTAAGATTCTGCATGAAAGGAGGACTAGCAGCCGAGTTGCAGGGGAGAATATAAAAAGTGATCATATGTATTAAAAGCCTGAGAATTCTGTTCGTTATCGTCATTTGTTATCGAATCGACTTAAAGCCAGATCGTCACCTTAGCCGCTCTTCTCTCTGAAACGATTGTACTTATCGACTGCAAAGCTATGTCGCGTGCTGCGGTATGCGGAGACACTAAAAGCACCATAGTAGAACACAGATGAAGCTTCTAAGCTGATGTAATACCCAGTAAGAAGTAGTACAATTCATGTTATAGTTATCGATTATTAAATTCTTAGCTTGCTTTGGTGACTTGAACATGAGCTAGGACCTTAAGATTCTGCATGAAAGGAGGACTAGCAGCCGAGTTGCACTGGAGAATGTGGAAAATGTTCACATGTAGTAAAAACCTGAGAAATCCTTACGTTTTGGTCATTTGTTATCGAATCGACTTAAAGCCAGATCGTCACATTGGCCGCTCTTCTCTCTGAAACGGTTGTACTTATCGTCTGCAAAGCTATGTCGCGTGCTGCGGTATGCGGAGACACTAAAAGCACCATAGTAGAACACAGATGAAGCTTCTAAGCTGATGTAATACCCAGTAAGATGTAGTACAATTCAAGTCTTAGGTATCGATTATTGACTTTTTACCATTCTTTGGTGCCTTGGACATGAGCTAGGACCTTAAAATTCTGCATGAACGGAGGACTAGCAGCCGAGTTGCTTGGGAGAATGTGAAAAGTGTTCATATGTAGTAAAAACCTGAGAAATCCGTCCGTTTTCGTCATTTGTTATCGAATCGTCTTAAAGCCAGAGCGTCACATTGGCGCTCTTCTCTTTGAAACGGTTGTACTTATCGTCTGCAAAGCTATGTCGCGTGCTGCGGTATGCGGAGACACTAAAAGCACCATATTAGAACACAGATGAAGCTTCTAAGATGATGTAATAGCCAGTAAGAAGTAGTACATTTCAAGTTTTTGGTATCGATTATTGACTTTTTAGCTGCCCTTGGTGCCTTGGACATGAGCTAGGACCTTAAGATTCTGCATGAAAGGAGGACTAGCAGCCGAGTTGCAGGGCAGAATGTAAAAAGTGATCATATGTAGTAAAAGCCTGAGAATTCTGTTCGTTATCGTCATTTGTTATCGAATCGACTTAAAGCCAGATCGTCACCTTAGCCGCTGTTCTCTCTGAAACGATTGTACTTATCGACTGCAAAGCTATGTCGCGTGCTGCGGTATGCGGAGACACTAAAACCACCATAGTAAAACACAGATGAAGCTTCTAAGATGATGTAATAGTCAGTAAGAAGTAGTACAATTCAAGTTTTAGGTATCGATTATTGACTTTTTAGGTGGCTTTGGTGCCTTGGACATGAGCTAGAACCTTAAGATTCTGCATGAAAGGAGGACTAGCAGCCGAGTTGCACTGGAGAATGTGGAAAATATTCATATGTAGTAAAAACCTGAGAAATCCTTACGTTTTCGTCATTTGTTATCGAATCGACTTAAAGCCAGATCGTCACATTGGCCGCTCTTCTCTCTGAAACGGTTGTACTTATCGTCTGCAAAGCTATGTCGCGTGCTGCGGTATGCGGAGACACTAAAAGCACCATAGTAGAACACAGATGAAGCTTCTAAGTTGATGTAACAGCCAGTAAGAAGTAGTACAATTCAAGTTTTAGGTATCGATTATTGACGTTTAAGCTGGCTTTGGTGTCTTGGACATGAGCTAGGGCCTTAAGATTCTGCAAGAAAGGAGGACTAGCAGCCGAGTTGCGAGGGAGAAAGTGAAAAGTGTTCATATGTAGTAAAAACCTGAGAAATCCGTCCGTTTTCGTCATTTGTTATCGAATCGACGTAAAGCCAGATCGTCACATTGGCCGCTCTTCTCTCTGAAACAGTTGTACTTATCGTCTGCAAAGCTATGTCGCGTGCTGCGGTATGCGGAGACACTAAAAGCACCATAGTAGATCACAGATGAAGCTTCTAAGTTGATGTAATAGGCAGTAAGAAGTAGTACAATTCAAGTCTTAGGTATCGATTATTGACTTTTTACCATTCTTTGGTGCCTTGGACATGAGCCAGGACCTTAAAATTCTGCATGAACGGAGGACTAGCAGCCGAGTTGCAGGGGAGAATGTAAAAAGTGTTCATATGTAGTAAAAACCTGAGAAATCCGTTCGTTATCGTCATTTGTTATCGAATCGCCTTAAAGCCAGATCGTCACATTAGCCGCTCTTCTCTCTGAAACGGTTGTACTTATCGACTGCAAAGCTATGTCGCGTGCTGCGATATTCGGAGACACTAAAAGCACCATAGTAGAACACAGATGAAGCTTCTAAGTTGAAGTAATATCCAGTAAGATGTAGTACAATTCAAGTCTTGGGTATCGATTATTGACTTTTTACCATTCTTTGGTGCCTTGGACATGAGCTAGGAACTTAAAATTCTGCATGAACGGAGGACTAGCAGCCGAGTTGCTTGGGAGAATGTGAAAAGTGTTCATATGTAGTAAAAACCTGAGAAATCCGTCCGTTTTCGTCATTTGTTATCGAATCGTCTTAAAGCCAGATCGTCACATTGGCGCTCTTCTCTTTGAAACGGTTGTACTTATCGTCTGCAAAGCTATGTCGCGTGCTGCGGTATGCGGAGACACTAAAAGCACCATAGTAGAACACAGATGAAGCTTCTAAGATGATGTAATAGCCAGTAAGAAGTAGTACAATTCAAGTGTTAGGTATCTATTATTGACTTTTTAGGTGGCTTTGGTGCCTTGGACATGAGCTAGGGCCTTAAGATTCTGCAAGAAAGGAGGACTAGCAGCCGAGTTGCGAGGGAGAAAGTGAAAAGTGTTCATATGTAGTAAAAACCTGAGAAATCCGTCCGTTTTCGTCATTTGTTATCGAATCGACTTAAAGCCAGATCTTCACATTGTCCGCCCTTCTCTCTGAAACGGTTGTACTTATCGTCTGCAAAGCTATGTCGCGTGCTGCGGTATGCGGAGACACTAAAAGCACCATAGTAGAACACAGATGAAGCTTGTAAGCTGATGTAATACCCAGTAAGAAGTAGTACAATTCATGTTATAGGTATCGATTATTAAATTCTTAGCTTGCTTTGGTGAATTGAACATGAGCTAGGACCTTAAGATTCTGCATGAAAGGAGGACTAGCAGCCGAGTTGCACTGGAGAATGTGGAAAATGTTCATATGTAGTAAAAACCTGAGAAATCCGTTCGTTTTCTTCATTTGTTATCGAATCGACTTAAAGCCAGATCGTCACATTGGCCGCTCTTCTCTCTGAAATGGTTGTACTTATCGTCTGCAAAGCTATGTCGCGTGCTGCGGTATGCGGAGACACTAAAAGCACCATAGTAGAACACAGATGAAGCTTCTAAGTTGATGTAATAGCCAGTAAGAAGTAGTACAATTCAAGTCTTAGGTATCGATTATTGACTTTTTACCATTCTTTGGTGCCTTGGACATGAGCTAGGACCTTAAAATTCTGCATGAACGGAGGACTAGCAGCCGAGTTGCAGGGGAGAATGTAAAAAGTGTGCATATGTAGTAAAAACCTGAGAAATCCGTTCGTTATCGTCATTTGTTATCGAATCGCCTTAAAGCCAGATCGTCACATTAGCCCCTCTTCTCTCTGAAACGGTTGTACTTATCGACTGCAAAGCTATGTCGCGTGCTGCGATATTCGGAGACACTAAAAGCACCATAGTAGAACACAGATGAAGCTTCTAAGCTGATGTAATACCCAGTAAGAAGTAGTACAATTCATGTTATAGTTATCGATTATTAAATTCTTAGCTTGCTTTGGTGACTTGAACATGAGCTAGGACCTTAAGATTCTGCATGAAAGGAGGACTAGCAGCCGAGTTGCACTGGAGAATGTGGAAAATGTTCACATGTAGTAAAAACCTGAGAAATCCTTACGTTTTCGTCATTTGTTATCGAATCGACTTAAAGCCAGATCGTCACATTGGCCGCTCTTCTCTCTGAAACGGTTGTACTTATCGTCTGCAAAGCTATGTCGCGTGCTGCGGTATGCGGAGACACTAAAAGCACCATAGTAGAACACAGATGAAGCTTCTAAGCTGATGTAATACCCAGTTGATGTAATAGGCAGTAAGAAGTAGTACAATTCAAGTCTTAGGTATCGATTATTGACTTTTTACCATTCTTTGGTGCCTTGGACATGAGCTAGGACCTTAAAATTCTGCATGAACGGAGGACTGGCAGCCGAGTTGCAGGGGAGAATGTAAAAAGTGTTCATATGTAGTAAAAACATGAGAAATCCGTTCGTTATCGTCATTTGTTATCGAATCGCCTTAAAGCCAGATCGTCACATTAGCCGCTCTTCTCTCTGAAACGGTTGTACTTATCGACTGCAAAGCTATGTCGCGTGCTGCGATATTCGGAGACACTAAAAGCACCATAGTAGAACACAGATGAAGCTTCTAAGTTGAAGTAATATCCAGTAAGATGTAGTACAATTCAAGTCTTAGGTATCGATTATTGACTTTTTACCATTCTTTGGTGTCTTGGACATGAGCTAGGACCTTAAAATTCTGCATGAACGGAGGACTAGCAGCCGAGTTGCTTGGGAGAATGTGAAAAGTGTTCATATGTAGTAAAAACCTGAGAAATCCGTCCGTTTTCGTCATTTGTTATCGAATCGTCTTAAAGCCAGAGCGTCACATTGGCGCCCTTCTCTTTGAAACGGTTGTACTTATCGTCTGCAAAGCTATGTCGCGTGCTGCGGTATGCGGAGACACTAAAAGCACCATAGTAGAACACAGATGAAGCTTCTAAGATGATGTAATAGCCAGTAAGAAGTAGTACATTTCAAGTTTTTGGTATCGATTATTGACTTTTTAGCTGCCCTTGGTGCCTTGGACATGAGCTAGGACCTTAAGATTCTGCATGAAAGGAGGACTAGCAGCCGAGTTGCAGGGCAGAATGTAAAAAGTGATCATATGTAGTAAAAGCCTTAGAATTCTGTTCGTTATCGTCATTTGTTATCGAATCGACTTAAAGCCAGATCGTCACCTTAGCCGCTCTTCTCTCTGAAACGGTTGTACTTATCGTCTGCAAAGCTATGTCGCGTGCTGCGGTATGCGGAGACACTAAAACCACCATAGTAAAACACAGATGAAGCTTCTAAGATGATGTAATAGTCAGGAAGAAGTAGTACAATCCACGTTTTAGGTATCGATTATTGACTTTTTAGCTGCCCTTGGTGCCTTGGACATGAGCTAGGACCTTAAGATTCTGCATGAAAGGAGGACTAGCAGCCGAGATGCACGGAGAATGTGAAAAGTGTTCATATGTAGTAAAAACCTGAGAAATCCGACCGTTTTCGTCACTTGTTATCGAATCGACTTAAAGCCAGATCGTCACATTGGCCGCTCTTCTCTCTGAAACGGTTGTACTTATCGTCTGCAAAGCTATGTCGCGTGCTGCGGTATGCGGAGACACTAAAAGCATCATAGTAGAACACAGATGAAGCTTCTAAGTTGATGTAATAGCCAGTAAGAAGTAGTACAATTCAAGTTTTAGGTATCGATTATTGACTTTTTAGGTGGCTTTGGTGCCTTGGACATGAGCTAGGACCTTAAGATTCTGCATGAAAGGAGGACTAGCAGCCGAGTTGCAGGGGAGAATGTAAAAAGTGTTCATATGTAGTAAAAACCTGAGAAATCCGTTCGTTATCGTCATTTGTTATCGAATCGACTTAAAGCCAGATCGTAACATTAGCCGCTCTTCTCTCTGAAACGGTTGTACTTATCGACTGCAAAGTTATGTCGCGTGCTGCGGTATGCGCAGACACTAAAAGCACCATAGTAGAACACAGATGAAGCTTCTAAGCTGATGTAATACCCAGTAAGAAGTAGTACAATTCATGTTATAGGTATCGATTATTAAATTCTTAGCTTGCTTTGGTGACTTGAACATGAGCTAGGACCTTAAGATTTTGCATGAAAGGAGGACTAGCAGCCGAGTTGCACTGGAGAATGTGGAAAATGTTCATATGTAGTAAAAACCTGAGAAATCCGTCCGTTTTCTTCATTTGTTATCGAATCGACTTAAAGCCAGATCGTCACATTGGCCGCTCTTCTCTCTGAAACGGTTGTACTTATCGTCTGCAAAGCTATGTCGCGTGCTGCGGTATGCGGAGACACTAAAAGCACCATAGTAGAACACAGATGAAGCTTCTAAGTTGATGTAATAGCCAGTAAGAAGTAGTACAATTCAAGTCTTAGGTATCGATTATTGACTTTTTACCATTCTTTGGTGCCTTGGACATGAGCTAGGACCTTAAAATTCTGCATGAACGGAGGACTAGCAGCCGAGTTGCAGGGGAGAATGTAAAAAGTGTGCATATGTAGTAAAAACCTGAGAAATCCGTTCGTTATCGTCATTTGTTATCGAATCGCCTTAAAGCCAGATCGTCACATTAGCCGCTCTTCTCTCTGAAACGGTTGTACTTATCGACTGCAAAGCTATGTCGCGTGCTGCGGTATGCGGAGACACTAAAAGCACCATAGTAGAACACAGATGAAGCTTCTAAGCTGATGTAATACCCAGTTGATGTAATAGGCAGTAAGAAGTAGTACAATTCAAGTCTTAGGTATCGATTATTGACTTTTTACCATTCTTTGGTGCCTTGGACATGAGCTAGGACCTTAAAATTCTGCATGAACGGAGGACTAGCAGCCGAGTTGCAGGGGAGAATGTAAAAAGTGTTCATATGTAGTAAAAACCTGAGAAATCCGTCCGTTTTCGTCATTTGTTATCGAATCGTCTTAAAGCCAAAGCGTCACATTGGCGCCCTTCTCTTTGAAACGGTTGTACTTATCGTCTGCAAAGCTATGTCGCGTGCTGCGGTATGCGGAGACACTAAAAGCACCATAGTAGAACACAGATGAAGCTTCTAAGATGATGTAATAGTCAGTAAGAAGTAGTACATTTCAAGTTTTTGGTATCGATTATTGACTTTTTAGCTGCCCTTGGTGCCTTGGACATGAGCTAGGACCTTAAGATTCTGCATGAAAGGAGGACTAGCAGCCGAGTTGCAGGGCAGAATGTAAAAAGTGATCATATGTAGTAAAAGCCTTAGAATTCTGTTCGTTATCGTCATTTGTTATCGAATCGACTTAAAGCCAGATCGTCACCTTAGCCGCTCTTCTCTCTGAAACGATTGTACTTATCGACTGCAAAGCTATGTCGCGTGCTGCGGTATGCGGAGACACTAAAACCACCATAGTAAAACACAGATGAAGCTTCTAAGATGATGGAATAGTCAGTAAGAAGTAGTACAATTCACGTTTTAGGTATCGATTATTGACTTTTTAGCTGCCCTTGGTGCCTTGGACATGAGCTAGGACCTTAAGATTCTGCATGAAAGGAGGACTAGCAGCCGAGATGCACGGAGAATGTGAAAAGTGTTCATATGTAGTAAAAACCTGAGAAATCCGTCCGTTTTCGTCACTTGTTATCGAAACGACTTAAAGCCAGATCGTCACATTGGCCGCTCTTCTCTCTGAAACGGTTGTACTTATCGTCTGCAAAGCTATGTCGCGTGCTGCGGTATGCGGAGACACTAAAAGCATCATAGTAGAACACAGATGAAGCTTCTAAGTTGATGTAATAGCCAGTAAGAAGTAGTACAATTCAAGTTTTAGGTATCGATTATTGACTTTTTAGGTGGCTTTGGTGCCTTGGACATGAGCTAGGACCTTAAGATTCTGCATGAAAGGAGGACTAGTAGCCGAGTTGCAGGGGAGAATGTAAAAAGTGTTCATATTTGGTAAAAACCTGAGAAATCCGTTCGTTATCGTCATTTGTTATCGAATCGACTTAAAGCCAGATCGTCACATTAGCCGCTCTTCTCTCTGAAACGGTTGTACTTATCGACTGCAAAGTTATGTCGCGTGCTGCGGTATGCGCAGACACTAAAAGCACCATAGTAGAACACAGATGAAGCTTCTAAGCTGATGAAATACCCAGTAAGAAGTAGTACAATTCATGTTATAGGTATCGATTATTAAATTCTTAGCTTGCTTTGGTGACTTGAACATGAGCTAGGACCTTAAGATTCTGCATGAAAGGAGGACTAGCAGCCGAGTTGCACTGGAGAATGTGGAAAGTGTTCATATGTAGTAAAAACCTGAGAAATCCGTCCGTTTTTGTCATTTGTTATCGAATCGACGTAAAGCCAGATCGTCACATTGGCCGCTCTTCTCTCTGAAACAGTTGTACTTATCGTCTGCAAAGCTATGTCGCGTGCTTCGGTATGCGGAGACACTAAAAGCACCATAGTAGATCACAGATGAAGCTTCTAAGTTGATGTAATAGGCAGTAAGAAGTAGTACAATTCAAGTCTTAGGTATCGATTATTGACTTTTTACCATTCTTTGGTGCCTTGGACATGAGCTAGGACCTTAAAATTCTGCATGAACGGAGGACTAGCAGCCGAGTTGCAGGGGAGAATGTAAAAAGTGTTCATATGTAGTAAAAACCTGAGAAATCCGTTCGTTATCGTCATTTGTTATCGAATCGCCTTAAAGCCAGATCGTCACATTAGCCGCTCTTCTCTCTGAAACGGTTGTACTTATCGACTGCAAAGCTATGTCGCGTGCTTCGATATTCGGAGACACTAAAAGCACCATAGTAGAACACAGATGAAGCTTCTAAGTTGAAGTAATATCCAGTAAGATGTAGTACAATTCAAGTCTTAGGTATCGATTATTGACTTTTTACCATTCTTTGGTGCCTTGGACATGAGCTAGGAACTTAAAATTCTGCATGAACGGAGGACTAGCAGCCGAGTTGCTTGGGAGAATGTGAAAAGTGTTCATATGTAGTAAAAACCTGAGAAATCCGTCCGTTTTCGTCATTTGTTATCGAATCGTCTTAAAGCCAGATCGTCACATTGGCGCTCTTCTCTTTGAAACGGTTGCA
The DNA here is from genome assembly GCF_023897955.1 of Schistocerca gregaria. Classification (NCBI taxonomy): domain Eukaryota; kingdom Metazoa; phylum Arthropoda; class Insecta; order Orthoptera; family Acrididae; genus Schistocerca; species Schistocerca gregaria. The sequence goes on from NW_026061773.1 coordinate 2,130,456, forward strand.
CTTATCGTCTGCAAAGCTATGTCGCGTGCTGCGGTATGCGGAGACACTAAAAGCACCATAGTAGAACACAGATGAAGCTTCTAAGATGATGTAATAGCCAGTAAGAAGTAGTACAATTCAAGTGTTTGGTATCGATTATTAAATTTTTAGCTGGCTTTGGTGACTTGGACATGAGCTAAGACCTTAAGATTCTGCACGAAACGAGGACTAGCAGCCGAGTTGCACGGCAGAATGTGAAAAGTGTTCATATGTAGTAAAAACCTGAGAAATCCGTCCGTTTTCGTCATTTGTTATCGAATCGACTTAAAGCCAGATCTTCACATTGTCCGCCCTTCTCTCTGAAACGGTTGTACTTATCGTCTGCAAAGCTATGTCGCGTGCTGCGGTATGCGGAGACACTAAAAGCACCATAGTAGAACACAGATGAAGCTTCTAAGTTGATGTAATAGCCAGTAAGAAGTAGTACAATTCAAGTCTTAGGTATCGATTATTGACTTTTTACCATTCTTTGGTGCCTTGGACATGAGCTAGGACCTTAAAATTCTGCATGAACGGAGGACTAGCAGCCGAGTTGCAGGGGAGAATGTAAAAAGTGTGCATATGTAGTAAAAACCTGAGAAATCCGTTCGTTATCGTCATTTGTTATCGAATCGCCTTAAAGCCAGATCGTCACATTAGCCCCTCTTCTCTCTGAAACGGTTGTACTTATCGACTGCAAAGCTATGTCGCGTGCTGCGATATTCGGAGACACTAAAAGCACCATAGTAGAACACAGATGAAGCTTCTAAGCTGATGTAATACCCAGTAAGAAGTAGTACAATTCATGTTATAGTTATCGATTATTAAATTCTTAGCTTGCTTTGGTGACTTGAACATGAGCTAGGACCTTAAGATTCTGCATGAAAGGAGGACTAGCAGCCGAGTTGCACTGGAGAATGTGGAAAATGTTCACATGTAGTAAAAACCTGAGAAATCCTTACGTTTTCGTCATTTGTTATCGAATCGACTTAAAGCCAGATCGTCACATTGGCCGCTCTTCTCTCTGAAACGGTTGTACTTATCGTCTGCAAAGCTATGTCGCGTGCTGCGGTATGCGGAGACACTAAAAGCACCATAGTAGAACACAGATGAAGCTTCTAAGCTGATGTAATACCCAGTTGATGTAATAGGCAGTAAGAAGTAGTACAATTCAAGTCTTAGGTATCGATTATTGACTTTTTACCATTCTTTGGTGCCTTGGACATGAGCTAGGACCTTAAAATTCTGCATGAACGGAGGACTGGCAGCCGAGTTGCAGGGGAGAATGTAAAAAGTGTTCATATGTAGTAAAAACATGAGAAATCCGTTCGTTATCGTCATTTGTTATCGAATCGCCTTAAAGCCAGATCGTCACATTAGCCGCTCTTCTCTCTGAAACGGTTGTACTTATCGACTGCAAAGCTATGTCGCGTGCTGCGATATTCGGAGACACTAAAAGCACCATAGTAGAACACAGATGAAGCTTCTAAGTTGAAGTAATATCCAGTAAGATGTAGTACAATTCAAGTCTTAGGTATCGATTATTGACTTTTTACCATTCTTTGGTGCCTTGGACATGAGCTAGGACCTTAAAATTCTGCATGAACGGAGGACTAGCAGCCGAGTTGCTTGGGAGAATGTGAAAAGTGTTCATATGTAGTAAAAACCTGAGAAATCCGTCCGTTTTCGTCATTTGTTATCGAATCGTCTTAAAGCCAGAGCGTCACATTGGCGCCCTTCTCTTTGAAACGGTTGTACTTATCGTCTGCAAAGCTATGTCGCGTGCTGCGGTATGCGGAGACACTAAAAGCACCATAGTAGAACACAGATGAAGCTTCTAAGATGATGTAATAGCCAGTAAGAAGTAGTACATTTCAAGTTTTTGGTATCGATTATTGACTTTTTAGCTGCCCTTGGTGCCTTGGACATGAGCTAGGACCTTAAGATTCTGCATGAAAGGAGGACTAGCAGCCGAGTTGCAGGGCAGAATGTAAAAAGTGATCATATGTAGTAAAAGCCTTAGAATTCTGTTCGTTATCGTCATTTGTTATCGAATCGACTTAAAGCCAGATCGTCACCTTAGCCGCTCTTCTCTCTGAAACGGTTGTACTTATCGTCTGCAAAGCTATGTCGCGTGCTGCGGTATGCGGAGACACTAACACCACCATAGTAAAACACAGATGAAGCTTCTAAGATGATGTAATAGTCAGGAAGAAGTAGTACAATTCACGTTTTAGGTATCGATTATTGACTTTTTAGCTGCCCTTGGTGCCTTGGACATGAGCTAGGACCTTAAGATTCTGCATGAAAGGAGGACTAGCAGCCGAGATGCACGGAGAATGTGAAAAGTGTTCATATGTAGTAAAAACCTGAGAAATCCGACCGTTTTCGTCACTTGTTATCGAATCGACTTAAAGCCAGATCGTCACATTGGCCGCTCTTCTCTCTGAAACGGTTGTACTTATCGTCTGCAAAGCTATGTCGCGTGCTGCGGTATGCGGAGACACTAAAAGCATCATAGTAGAACACAGATGAAGCTTCTAAGTTGATGTAATAGCTAGTAAGAAGTAGTACAATTCAAGTTTTAGGTATCGATTATTGACTTTTTAGGTGGCTTTGGTGCCTTGGACATGAGCTAGGACCTTAAGATTCTGCATGAAAGGAGGACTAGCAGCCGAGTTGCAGGGGAGAATGTAAAAAGTGTTCATATGTAGTAAAAACCTGAGAAATCCGTTCGTTATCGTCATTTGTTATCGAATCGACTTAAAGCCAGATCGTAACATTAGCCGCTCTTCTCTCTGAAACGGTTGTACTTATCGACTGCAAAGTTATGTCGCGTGCTGCGGTATGCGCAGACACTAAAAGCACCATAGTAGAACACAGATGAAGCTTCTAAGCTGATGTAATACCCAGTAAGAAGTAGTACAATTCATGTTATAGGTATCGATTATTAAATTCTTAGCTTGCTTTGGTGACTTGAACATGAGCTAGGACCTTAAGATTTTGCATGAAAGGAGGACTAGCAGCCGAGTTGCACTGGAGAATGTGGAAAATGTTCATATGTAGTAAAAACCTGAGAAATCCGTTCGTTATCGTCATTTGTTATCGAATCGACTTAAAGCCAGATCGTCACATTGGCCGCTCTTCTCTCTGAAACGGTTGTACTTATCGTCTGCAAAGCTATGTCGCGTGCTGCGGTATGCGGAGACACTAAAAGCACCATAGTAGAACACAGATGAAGCTTCTAAGCTGATGTAATACCCAGTTGATGTAATAGGCAGTAAGAAGTAGTACAATTCAAGTCTTAGGTATCGATTATTGACTTTTTACCATTCTTTGGTGCCTTGGACATGAGCTAGGACCTTAAAATTCTGCATGAACGGAGGACTAGCAGCCGAGTTGCAGGGGAGAATGTAAAAAGTGTTCATATGTAGTAAAAACCTGAGAAATCCGTCCGTTTTCGTCATTTGTTATCGAATCGTCTTAAAGCCAGAGCGTCACATTGGCGCCCTTCTCTTTGAAACGGTTGTACTTATCGTCTGCAAAGCTATGTCGCGTGCTGCGGTATGCGGAGACACTAAAAGCACCATAGTAGAACACAGATGAAGCTTCTAAGATGATGTAATAGTCAGTAAGAAGTAGTACATTTCAAGTTTTTGGTATCGATTATTGACTTTTTAGCTGCCCTTGGTGCCTTGGACATGAGCTAGGACCTTAAGATTCTGCATGAAAGGAGGACTAGCAGCCGAGTTGCAGGGCAGAATGTAAAAAGTGATCATATGTAGTAAAAGCCTTAGAATTCTGTTCGTTATCGTCATTTGTTATCGAATCGACTTAAAGCCAGATCGTCACCTTAGCCGCTCTTCTCTCTGAAACGATTGTACTTATCGACTGCAAAGCTATGTCGCGTGCTGCGGTATGCGGAGACACTAAAACCACCATAGTAAAACACAGATGAAGCTTCTAAGATGATGGAATAGTCAGTAAGAAGTAGTACAATTCACGTTTTAGGTATCGATTATTGACTTTTTAGCTGCCCTTGGTGCCTTGGACATGAGCTAGGACCTTAAGATTCTGCATGAAAGGAGGACTAGCAGCCGAGATGCACGGAGAATGTGAAAAGTGTTCATATGTAGTAAAAACCTGAGAAATCCGTCCGTTTTCGTCACTTGTTATCGAAACGACTTAAAGCCAGATCGTCACATTGGCCGCTCTTCTCTCTGAAACGGTTGTACTTATCGTCTGCAAAGCTATGTCGCGTGCTGCGGTATGCGGAGACACTAAAAGCATCATAGTAGAACACAGATGAAGCTTCTAAGTTGATGTAATAGCCAGTAAGAAGTAGTACAATTCAAGTTTTAGGTATCGATTATTGACTTTTTAGGTGGCTTTGGTGCCTTGGACATGAGCTAGGACCTTAAGATTCTGCATGAAAGGAGGACTAGTAGCCGAGTTGCAGGGGAGAATGTAAAAAGTGTTCATATTTGGTAAAAACCTGAGAAATCCGTTCGTTATCGTCATTTGTTATCGAATCGACTTAAAGCCAGATCGTCACATTAGCCGCTCTTCTCTCTGAAACGGTTGTACTTATCGACTGCAAAGTTATGTCGCGTGCTGCGGTATGCGCAGACACTAAAAGCACCATAGTAGAACACAGATGAAGCTTCTAAGCTGATGTAATACCCAGTAAGAAGTAGTACAATTCATGTTATAGGTATCGATTATTAAATTCTTAGCTTGCTTTGGTGACTTGAACATGAGCTAGGACCTTAAGATTCTGCATGAAAGGAGGACTAGCAGCCGAGTTGCACTGGAGAATGTGGAAAGTGTTCATATGTAGTAAAAACCTGAGAAATCCGTCCGTTTTCGTCATTTGTTATCGAATCGACGTAAAGCCAGATCGTCACATTGGCCGCTCTTCTCTCTGAAACAGTTGTACTTATCGTCTGCAAAGCTATGTCGCGTGCTGCGGTATGCGGAGACACTAAAAGCACCATAGTAGATCACAGATGAAGCTTCTAAGTTGATGTAATAGGCAGTAAGAAGTAGTACAATTCAAGTCTTAGGTATCGATTATTGACTTTTTACCATTCTTTGGTGCCTTGGACATGAGCTAGGACCTTAAAATTCTGCATGAACGGAGGACTAGCAGCCGAGTTGCAGGGGAGAATGTAAAAAGTGTTCATATGTAGTAAAAACCTGAGAAATCCGTTCGTTATCGTCATTTGTTATCGAATCGCCTTAAAGCCAGATCGTCACATTAGCCGCTCTTCTCTCTGAAACGGTTGTACTTATCGACTGCAAAGCTATGTCGCGTGCTTCGATATTCGGAGACACTAAAAGCACCATAGTAGAACACAGATGAAGCTTCTAAGTTGAAGTAATATCCAGTAAGATGTAGTACAATTCAAGTCTTAGGTATCGATTATTGACTTTTTACCATTCTTTGGTGCCTTGGACATGAGCTAGGAACTTAAAATTCTGCATGAACGGAGGACTAGCAGCCGAGTTGCTTGGGAGAATGTGAAAAGTGTTCATATGTAGTAAAAACCTGAGAAATCCGTCCGTTTTCGTCATTTGTTATCGAATCGTCTTAAAGCCAGATCGTCACATTGGCGCTCTTCTCTTTGAAACGGTTGTACTTATCGTCTGCAAAGCTATGTCGCGTGCTGCGGTATGCGGAGACACTAAAAGCACCATAGTAGAACACAGATGAAGCTTCTAAGATGATGTAATAGCCAGTAAGAAGTAGTACAATTCAAGTGTTAGGTATCGATTATTAAATTTTTAGCTGGCTTTGGTGACTTGGACATGAGCTAAGACCTTAAGATTCTGCACGAAACGAGGACTAGCAGCCGAGTTGCACGGCAGAATGTGAAAAGTGTTCATATGTAGTAAAAACCTGAGAAATCCGTCCGTTTTCGTCATTTGTTATCGAATCGACTTAAAGCCAGATCTTCACATTGTCCGCCCTTCTCTCTGAAACGGTTGTACTTATCGTCTGCAAAGCTATGTCGCGTGCTGCGGTATGCGGAGACACTAAAAGCACCATAGTAGAACACAGATGAAGCTTGTAAGCTGATGTAATACCCAGTAAGAAGTAGTACAATTCATGTTATAGGTATCGATTATTAAATTCTTAGCTTGCTTTGGTGACTTGAACATGAGCTAGGACCTTAAGATTCTGCATGAAAGGAGGACTAGCAGCCGAGTTGCACTGGAGAATGTGGAAAATGTTCATATGTAGTAAAAACCTGAGAAATCCGTTCGTTTTCTTCATTTGTTATCGAATCGACTTAAAGCCAGATCGTCACATTAAACCCTCTTCTCTCTGAAACGGTTGTACTTATCGTCTGCAAAGCTATGTCGCGTGCTGCGGTATGCGGAGACACTAAAAGCACCATAGTAGAACACAGATGAAGCTTCTAAGTTGATGTAATAGCCAGTAAGAAGTAGTACAATTCAAGTTTTAGGTATCGATTATTGACTTTTTAGCTGGCTTTGGTGTCTTGGACATGAGCTAGGGCCTTAAGATTCTGCAAGAAAGGAGGACTAGCAACCGAGTTGCGAGGGAGAAAGTGAAAAGTGTTCATATGTAGTAAAAACCTGAGAAATCCGTCCGTTTTCGTCATTTGTTATCGAATCGACGTAAAGCCAGATCGTCACATTGGCCGCTCTTCTCTCTGAAACAGTTGTACTTATCGTCTGCAAAGCTATGTCGCGTGCTGCGGTATGCGGAGACACTAAAAGCACCATAGTAGATCAAGATGAAGCTCCTAAGTTGATGTAATAGGCAGTAAGAAGTAGTACAATTCAAGTCTTAGGTATCGATTATTGACTTTTTACCATTCTTTGGTGCCTTGGACATGAGCTAGGACCTTAAAATTCTGCATGAACGGAGGACTAGCAGCCGAGTTGCAGGGGAGAATGTAAAAAGTGTTCATATGTAGTAAAAACCTGAGAAATCCGTTCGTTATCGTCATTTGTTATCGAATCGCCTTAAAGCCAGATCGTCACATTAGCCGCTCTTCTCTCTGAAACGGTTGTACTTATCGACTGCAAAGCTATGTCGCGTGCTGCGATATTCGGAGACACTAAAAGCACCATAGCAGAACACAGATGAAGCTTCTAAGTTGAAGTAATATCCAGTAAGATGTAGTACAATTCAAGTCTTAGGTATCGATTATTGACTTTTTACCATTCTTTGGTGCCTTGGACATGAGCTAGGACCTTAAAATTCTGCATGAACGGAGGACTAGCAGCCGAGTTGCTTGGGAGAATGTGAAAAGTGTTCATATGTAGTAAAAACCTGAGAAATCCGTCCGTTTTCGTCATTTGTTATCGAATCGTCTTAAAGCCAGATCGTCACATTGGCGCTCTTCTCTTTGAAACGGTTGTACTTATCGCCTGCAAAGCTATGTCGCGTGCTGCGGTATGCGGAGACACTAAAAGCACCATAGTAGAACACAGATGAAGCTTCTATGATGATGTAATAGCCAGTAAGAAGTAGTACAATTCAAGTGTTAGGTATCGATTATTGACTTTTTAGCTGGCTTTGGTGACTTGGACATGAGCTAAGACCTTAAGATTCTGCATGAAACGAGGACTAGCAGCCGAGTTGCACGGGAGAATGTGAAAAGTGTTCATATGTAGTAAAAACCTGAGAACCCCGTCCGTTTTCGTCATTTGTTATCGAATCGACTTAAAGCCAGATCGTCACATTGGCCGCTCTTCTCTCTGAAACGGTTGTACTTATCGTCTGCAAAGCTATGTCGCGTGCTGCGGTATGCGGAGACACTAAAAGCATCATAGTAGAACACAGATGAAGCTTCTAAGTTGATGTAATAGCCAGTAAGAAGTAGTACAATTCAAGTTTTAGGTATCGATTATTGACTTTTTAGCTGCCCTTGGTGCCTTGGACATGAGCTAGGACCTTAAGATTCTGCATGAAAGGAGGACTAGCAGCCGAGTTGCAGGACAAAATGTAAAAAGTGATCATATGTAGTAAAAGCCTGAGAATTCTGTTCGTTATCGTCATTTGTTATCGAATCGACTTAAAGCCAGATCGTCACCTTAGCCGCTCTTCTCTCTGAAACGATTGTACTTATCGACTGCAAAGCTATGTCGCGAGCTGCGGTATGCGGAGACACTAAAACCACCATAGTAAAACACAGATGAAGCTTCTAAGACGATGTAATAGTCAGTAAGAAGTAGTACAATTCAAGTTTTAGGTATCGATTATTGACTTTTTAGCTGCCCTTGGTGCCTTGGACATGAGCTAGGACCTTAAGATTCTGCATGAAAGGAGGACTAGCAGCCGAGTTGCACGGGAGAATGTGAAAAGTGTTCATATGTAGTAAAAACCTGAGAAATCCGTCCGTTTTCGTCACTTCTTATCGAATCGACTTAAAGCCAGATCGTCACATTGGCCGCTCTTCTCTCTGAAACGGTTGTACTTATCGTCTGCAAAGCTATGTCGCGTGCTGTGGTATGCGGAGACACTAAAAGCATCATAGTAGAACACAGATGAAGCTTCTAAGTTGATGTAATAGCCAGTAAGAAGTAGTACAATTCAAGTTTTAGGTATCGATTATTGACTTTTTAGGTGGCTTTGGTGCCTTGGACATGAGCTAGGACCTTAAGATTCTGCATGAAAGGAGGACTAGCAGCCGAGTTGCAGGGGAGAATGTAAAAAGTGTTCATATGTAGTAAAAACCTGAGAAATCCGTTCGTTATCGTCATTTGTTATCGAATCGACTTAAAGCCAGTTCGTCACATTAGCCGCTCTTCTCTCTGAAACGGTTGTACTTATCGACTGCAAAGCTATGTCGCGTGCTGCGGTATGCGGAGACACTAAAAGCACCATAGTAGAACACAGATGAAGCTTCTAAGCTGATGTAATACCCAGTAAGAAGTAGTACAATTCATGTTATAGTTATCGATTATTAAATTCTTAGCTTGCTTCGGTGACTTGAACATGAGCTAGGACCTTAAGATTCTGCATGAAAGGAGGACTAGCAGCCGAGTTGCACGGGAGAATGTGAAAAGTGTTCATATGTAGTAAAAACCTGAGAAATCCATCCGTTATCGTCATTTGTTATCGAATCGACTTAAAGCCAGATCGTCACATTGGCCGCTCTTCTCTCTGAAACGGTTGTACTTATCGTCTGCAAAGCTATGTCGCGTGCTGCGGTATGCGGAGACACTAAAATCACCATAGTAGAACACAGATGAAGCTTCTAAGTTGAAGTAATATCCAGAAAGATGTAGTACAATTCAAGTCTTAGGTATCGATTATTGACTTTTTACCATTCTATGGGGCCTTGGACATGAGCTAGGACCTTAAAATTCTGCATGAACGGAGGACTAGCAGCCGAGTTGCAGGGGAGAATGTAAAAACTGTTCATATGTAGTAAAAACCTGAGAAATCCGTTCGTTATCGTCATTTGTTATCGAATCGACTTAAAGCCAGATCGTCACATTAGCCGCTCTTCTCTCTGAAACGGTTGTACTTATCGACTGCAAAGCTATGTCGCGTGCTGCAGTATGCGGAGACACTAAAAGCACCATAGTAGAACACAGATGAAGCTTCTAAGATGATGTAATAGTCAGTAAGAAGTAGTACAATTAAAGTTATAAGTATCGATTATTGACTTTTTAGCTGACTTTGGTGCCTTGGATATGAGTTAGGACCTTAAGATTCTGCATGAAAGGAGGTCTAGCAGCCGAGTTGTACGGGAGAATTTGTAAAGTGTTCATATGTAGTAAAAACCTGAGAAATCCGTCCGTTTTCGTCATTTGCTATCGAATCGACTTAAAGCCAGATCGTCACATTAGCCGCAATTCTCTCTGAAACGGTTGTACTTATCGTCTGCAAAGCTATGTCGCGTGCTGTGGTATGCGGAGACACTAAAAGCATCATAGTAGAACACAGATGAAGCTTCTAAGTTGATGTAATAGCCAGTAAGAAGTAGTACAATTCAAGTTTTAGGTATCGATTATTGACTTTTTAGGTGGCTTTGGTGCCTTGGACATGAGCTAGGACCTTAAGATTCTGCATGAAAGGAGGACTAGCAGCCGAGTTGCAGGGGAGAATGTAAAAAGTGTTCATATGTAGTAAAAACCTGAGAAATCCGTTCGTTATCGTCATTTGTTATCGAATCGACTTAAAGCCAGTTCGTCACATTAGCCGCTCTTCTCTCTGAAACGGTTGTACTTATCGACTGCAAAGGTATGTCGCGTGCTGCGGTATGCGGAGACACTAAAAGCACCATAGTAGAACACAGATGAAGCTTCTAAGCTGATGTAATACCCAGTAAGAAGTAGTACAATTCATGTTATAGTTATCGATTATTAAATTCTTAGCTTGCTTCGGTGACTTGAACATGAGCTAGGACCTTAAGATTCTGCATGAAAGGAGGACTAGCAGCCGAGTTGCACGGGAGAATGTGAAAAGTGTTCATATGTAGTAAAAACCTGAGAAATCCATCCGTTATCGTCATTTGTTATCGAATCGACTTAAAGCCAGATCGTCACATTGGTCGCTCTTCTCTCTGAAACGGTTGTACTTATCGTCTGCAAAGCTATGTCGCGTGCTGCGGTATGCGGAGACACTAAAATCACCATAGTAGAACACAGATGAAGCTTCTAAGTTGAAGTAATATCCAGAAAGATGTAGTACAATTCAAGTCTTAGGTATCGATTATTGACTTTTTACCATTCTTTGGGGCCTTGGACATGAGCTAGGACCTTAAAATTCTGCATGAACGGAGGACTAGCAGCCGAGTTGCAGGGGAGAATGTAAAAACTGTTCATATGTAGTAAAAACCTGAGAAATCCGTTCGTTATCGTCATTTGTTATCGAATCGACTTAAAGCCAGATCGTCACATTAGCCGCTCTTCTCTCTGAAACGGTTGTACTTATCGACTGCAAAGCTATGTCGCGTGCTGCAGTATGCGGAGACACTAAAAGCACCATAGTAGAACACAGATGAAGCTTCTAAGATGATGTAATAGTCAGTAAGAAGTAGTACAATTAAAGTTATAAGTATCGATTATTGACTTTTTAGCTGACTTTGGTGCCTTGGATATGAGTTAGGACCTTAAGATTCTGCATGAAAGGAGGTCTAGCAGCCGAGTTGTACGGGAGAATTTGTAAAGTGTTCATATGTAGTAAAAACCTGAGAAATCCGTCCGTTTTCGTCATTTGCTATCGAATCGACTTAAAGCCAGATCGTCACATTAGCCGCAATTCTCTCTGAAACGGTTGTACTTATCGTCTGCAAAGCTATGTCGCGTGCTGCGGTATGCGGAGACACTAAAAGCACCATAGCAGAACACAGATGAAGCTTCTAAGTTGAAGTAATATCCAGTAAGATGTAGTACAATTCAAGTCTTAGGTATCGATTATTGACTTTTTACCATTCTTTGGTGCCTTGGACATGAGCTAGGACCTTAAAATTCTGCATGAACGGAGGACTAGCAGCCGAGTTGCTTGGGAGAATGTGAAAAGTGTTCATATGTAGTAAAAACCTGAGAAATCCGTCCGTTTTCGTCATTTGTTATCGAATCGTCTTAAAGCCAGATCGTCACATTGGCGCTCTTCTCTTTGAAACGGTTGTACTTATCGTCTGCAAAGCTATGTCGCGTGCTGCGGTATGCGGAGACACTAAAAGCACCATAGTAGAACACAGATGAAGCTTCTATGATGATGTAATAGCCAGTAATAAGTAGTACAATTCAAGTGTTAGGTATCGATTATTGACTTTTTAGCTGGCTTTGGTGACTTGGACATGAGCTAAGACCTTAAGATTCTGCATGAAACGAGGACTAGCAGCCGAGTTGCACGGGAGAATGTGAATAGTGTTCATATGTAGTAAAAACCTGAGAACCCCGTCCGTTTTCGTCATTTGTTATCGAATCGACTTAAAGCCAGATCGTCACATTGGCCGCTCTTCTCTCTGAAACGGTTGTACTTATCGTCTGCAAAGCTATGTCGCGTGCTGCGGTATGCGGAGACACTAAAAGCATCATAGTAGAACACAGATGAAGCTTCTAAGTTGATGTAATAGCCAGTAAGAAGTAGTACAATTCAAGTTTTAGGTATCGATTATTGACTTTTTAGCTGCCCTTGGTGCCTTGGACATGAGCTAGGACCTTAAGATTCTGCATGAAAGGAGGACTAGCAGCCGAGTTGCAGGAGAAAATGTAAAAAGTGATCATATGTAGTAAAAGCCTGAGAATTCTGTTCGTTATCGTCATTTGTTATCGAATCGACTTAAAGCCAGATCGTCACCTTAGCCGCTCTTCTCTCTGAAACGATTGTACTTATCGACTGCAAAGCTATGTCGCGAGCTGCGGTATGCGGAGACACTAAAACCACCATAGTAAAACACAGATGAAGCTTCTAAGACGATGTAATAGTCAGTAAGAAGTAGTACAATTCAAGTTTTAGGTATCGATTATTGACTTTTTAGCTGCCCTTGGTGCCTTGGACATGAGCTAGGACCTTAAGATTCTGCATGAAAGGAGGACTAGCAGCCGAGTTGCACGGGAGAATGTGAAAAGTGTTCATATGTAGTAAAAACCTGAGAAATCCGTCCGTTTTCGTCACTTCTTATCGAATCGACTTAAAGCCAGATCGTCACATTGGCCGCTCTTCTCTCTGAAACGGTTGTACTTATCGTCTGCAAAGCTATGTCGCGTGCTGTGGTATGCGGAGACACTAAAAGCATCATAGTAGAACACAGATGAAGCTTCTAAGTTGATGTAATAGCCAGTAAGAAGTAGTACAATTCAAGTTTTAGGTATCGATTATTGACTTTTTAGGTGGCTTTGGTGCCTTGGACATGAGCTAGGACCTTAAGATTCTGCATGAAAGGAGGACTAGCAGCCGAGTTGCAGGGGAGAATGTAAAAAGTGTTCATATGTAGTAAAAACCTGAGAAATCCGTTCGTTATCGTCATTTGTTATCGAATCGACTTAAAGCCAGATCGTCACATTAGCCGCTCTTCTCTCTGAAACGGTTGTACTTATCGACTGCAAAGCTATGTCGCGTGCTGCGGTATGCGGAGACACTAAAAGCACCATAGTAGAACACAGATGAAGCTTCTAAGCTGATGTAATACCCAGTAAGAAGTAGTACAATTCATGTTATAGTTATCGATTATTAAATTCTTAGCTTCCTTCGGTGACTTGAACATGAGCTAGGACCTTAAGATTCTGCATGAAAGGAGGACTAGCAGCCGAGTTGCACGGGAGAATGTGAAAAGTGTTCATATGTAGTAAAAACCTGAGAAATCCGTCCGTTATCGTCATTTGTTATCGAATCGACTTAAAGCCAGATCGTCACATTGGCCGCTCTTCTCTCTGAAACGGTTGTACTTATCGTCTGCAAAGCTATGTCGCGTGCTGCGGTATGCGGAGACACTAAAATCACCATAGTGGAACACAGATGAAGCTTCTAAGTTGAAGTAATATCCAGAAAGATGTAGTACAATTCAAGTCTTAGGTATCGATTATTGACTTTTTACCATTCTTTGGGGCCTTGGACATGAGCTAGGACCTTAAAATTCTGCATGAACGGAGGACTAGCAGCCGAGTTGCAGGGGAGAATGTAAAAACTGTTCATATGTAGTAAAAACCTGAGAAATCCGTTCGTTATCGTCATTTGTTATCGAATCGACTTAAAGCCAGATCGTCACATTAGCCGCTCTTCTCTCTGAAACGGTTGTACTTATCGACCGCAAAGCTATGTCGCGTGCTGCAGTATGCGGAGACACTAAAAGCACCATAGTAAAACACAGATGAAGCTTCTAAGATGATGTAATAGTCAGTAAGAAGTAGTACAATTAAAGTTATAAGTATCGATTATTGACTTTTTAGCTGACTTTGGTGCCTTGGATATGAGTTAGGACCTTAAGATTCTGCATGAAAGGAGGTCTAGCAGCCGAGTTGTACGGGAGAATTTGTAAAGTGTTCATATGTAGTAAAAACCTGAGAAATCCGTCCGTTTTCGTCATTTGCTATCGAATCGACTTAAAGCCAGATCGTCACATTAGCCGCAATTCTCTCTGAAACGGTTGTACTTATCGACTGCAAAGCTATGTCGCGTGCTGCGGTATGCGGAGACACTAAAAGCACCATAGTAGAACACAGATGAAGCTTCTAAGTTGATGTAATAGCCAGTAAGAAGTAGTACAATTCAAGTTTTAGGTGTCGATTATTGACTTTTTAGGTGGGTTTGGTGCCTTGGACATGAGCTAGGACCTTAAGATTCTGCATGAAAGGAGGACTAGCAGCCGAGTTGCAGGGCAGAATGTAAAAAGTGTTCATATGTAGTAAAAACCTGAGAAATCCGTTCGTTATCGTCATTTGTTATCGAATCGCCTTAAAGCCAGATCGTCACATTAGCCGCTCTTCTCTCTGAAACAGTTGTACTTATCGACTGCAAAGCTATGTCGCGTGCTGCGATATGCGGAGACACTAAAAGCACCATAGTAGAACACAGATGAAGCTTCTAAGATGATGTAATAGTCAGTAAGATGTAGTACAATTCAAGTTTTAGGTATCGATAATTGACTTTTTAGCTGTCTTTGGTGCCTTGGACATGAGTTAGGACCTTAAGATTCTGCATGAAAGGAGGTCTAGCAGCCGAGTTGTACGGGAGAATGTGAAAAGTGTTCATATGTAGTAAAAACCTGAGATATCTGTCCGTTTTCGTCATTTGTTATCGAATCGACTTAAAGCCAGATCGTCACATTGGCCGCTCTTCTCTCTGAAACAATTGTACTTATCTTCTGCAAAGCTAAGTCGCGTGCTGCGGTATGTGGAGACACTAAAAGCACCGTAGTAGAACACAGATGAAGCTTCTAAGTTGATGTAATAGCCAGTAAGAAGTAGTACCATTCAAGTTTTAGGTATCGTTTATTCACTTTTTAGCTGGCTTTGGTGCCTTGGACATGAGCTAGGACTTTAAGATTGTGCATGAAAGGAGGACTAGCAGCCGAGTTGCACGGGAGAATGTGAAAAGTGTTCATATGTAGTAAAAACCTGAGAAATCCGTCCGTTTTCGTCATTTGTTATCGAATCGACTTAAAGCCAGATCGTCACATTGGCCGCTCTTCTCTCTGAAACGGTTGTACTTATCGTCTGCAAAGCTATGTCGCGTGCTGCGGTATGCGGAGACACTAAAAGCATCATAGTAGAACACAGATGAAGCTTCTAATTGATGTAATAGCCAGTAAGAAGTCGTACAATTCAAGTTTTAGGTATCGATTATTGACTTTTTAGCTGCCCTTGGTTCCTTGGACATGAGCTAGGACCTTAAGATTCTGCATGAAAGGAGGACTAGCAGCCGAGTTGCACGGGAGAATGTAAAAAGTGTTCATATGTAGTAAAAACCTGAGAAATCTGTCCGTTATCGTCATTTGTTATCGAATCGACCTAAAGCAAGATCGTCACATTAGCCGCTCTTCTCTCTGAAACGGTTGTACTTATCGACTGCAAAGCTATGTCGCGTGCTGCGGTATGCGGAGACACTAAAAGCACTATAGTAGAACACAGATGAAGCTTCTAAGATGATGTAATAGTCAGTAAGAAGTAGTACAATTCAAGTTTTAAGTATCGATTATTGACTTTTTAGCTGACTTTGGTGCCTTGGACATGAGTTAGGACCTTAAGATTCTGCATGACCGGAGGTCTAGCAGGCGAGTTGTACGGGAGAATGTGAAAAGTGTTCATATGTAGTAAAAACCAGAGAAATCCGTCCGTTTTCGTCATTTGTAATCGAATCGGCTTAAAGCCAGATCGTCACATTAGCCGCAATTCTCCCTGAAACGGTTGTACTTATCGACTGCAAAGCTATGTCGCGTGCAGCGGTATGCGGAGACACTAAAAGCACCATAGTAGAACACAGATGTAGCTTCTAAGTTGATGTAATAGCCAGTAAGAAGTAGTACCATTCAAGTTTTAGGTATCGATTATTGACTTTTTAGCTGGCTTTGGTGCCTTGGACATGAGCTAGGACCTTAAGATTCTGCATGAAAGGAGGACTAGCAGCCGAGTTGCACGGGAGAATGTGAAAAGTGTTCATATGTAGTAAAAACCAGAGAAATCCGTCCGTGTTCGACATTTGTTATCGAATCGACTTAAAGCCAGATCGTCACATTGGCCGCTCTTCTCTCTGAAACGGTTGTACTTATCGTCTGCAAAGCTATGTCGATTGCTGCGGTTTGCGGAGACACTAAAAGCACCATAGTAAAACACAGATGAAGCTTCCAAGTTGATGTAATAGCCAGTAAGAAGTAGTACAATTCAAGTTTTAAGTATCGATTGTTGACTTCTTACACTTCTTTGGTGCCTTGGGCATGAGCCAGGAACTTAAGATTTTGCATAATAGGAGGTCTAGCAGCCGCGTTGCACGTGAGAATGTGAAAAGTGTTCATATGTAGTAAAAACCTGATAAATCGGTCCGTTTTCGTCATTTGTTGTCGAATCGACTTAAAGCCAGATCGTCACATTGGCCGCTCTTCTCTCTGAAACGGTTGTACTTATCGTCTGCAAAGCTATGTCGCGTGCTGCGGTATGCGGAGACACTAAAAGCATCATAGTAGAACACAGATGAAGCTTCTAAGTTGATGTAATAGCCAGTAAGAAGTAGTACCATTCAAGTTTTAGGTATCGATTATTGACTTTTTAGCTGGCTTTGGTGCCTTGGACATGAGCTAGGACCTTAAAATTCTGTATGAGAGCAGGACTAGCAGCCGAGTTGCACGGGAGAATGTAAAAACTGTTCATATGTAGTAAAAACCTGAGAAATCCGTTCGTTATCGTCATTTGTTATCGAATCGACTTAAAGCCAGATCGTCACATTAGCCGCTCTTCTCTCTGAAACGGTTGTACTTATCGACTGCAAAGCTATGTCGCGTGCTGCAGTATGCGGAGACACTAAAAGCACCATAGTAGAACACAGATGAAGCTTCTAAGATGATGTAATAGTCGGTAAGAAGTAGTACAATTAAAGTTATAAGTATCGATTATTGACTTTTTAGCTGACTTTGGTGCCTTGGATATGAGTTAGGACCTTAAGATTCTGCATGAAAGGAGGTCTAGCAGCCGAGTTGTACGGGAGAATGTGAAAAGTGTTCATATGTAGTAAAATCCAGAGAAATCCGTCCGTGTTCGACATTTGTTATCGAATCGACTTAAAGCCAGATCGTCACATTGGCCGCTCTTCTCTCTGAAACGGTTGTACTTATCGTCTGCAAAGCTATGTCGAGTGCTGCGGCACGCGGAGACACTAAAAGCACCATAGTAGAACACAGATGAAGCTTCTAAGTAGATGTAATAGCCAGTAAGAAGTAGTACAATTCAAGTTTTAAGTATCGATTGTTGACTTTTTACCCTTCTTTGGTGCCTTGGGCATGAGCTAGGAACTTAAGATTTTGCATGATAGAAGGTCTAGCAGCCGCGTTGCACGTGAGAATGTGAAAAGTGTTCATATGTAGTAAAAACCTGAGAAATCCGTCCGTTTTCGTCATTTGTTGTCGAATCGACTTTAAGCCAGATCGTCACATTGGCCGCTCTTCTCTTTGAAACGGTGGTACTTATCGTCTGCAAAGCTACGTGTCGTGCTGCGGTATGCGGAGACACTAAAAGCACCATAGTAGAACACAGATGAAGCTTCTAAGTTGATGTAATAGCCAGTAAGAAGTAGTACAATTCAAGTTGTAGATATCGATTATTGACTTTCTAGCTGGCTTTGGTGCCTTGGACATGAGCTAGGACCTTAAGATTCTGCATGAAAGCAGGACTAGCAGCCGAGTTGAACGGAAGAATGTGAAAAGTGTTCCTATGTAGTAAAAACCTGAGAAATCCGTTCGTTATCGTCATTTGTTATCGAATCTACCTAAAGCCAGACCGTCACATTAGCCGCTCTTCTCCCTGAAACGGTTGTACTTATCGACTGCAAAGCTATGTCGCGTGCTGCGGTATGCGGAGACACTAAAAGCACCATAGTAGAACGCAGATGAAGCTTCTAAGATGATGTAATAGTCATTAAGAAGTAGTACAATTCCAGTTTTAGGTATCGATTATTGACTTTTTAGCTGGCTCTCGTGCCTTGGACATGAGTTAGGACCTTAAGATTCTGCATGAAAGGAGGTCTAGAAGCCGAGTTGTACGGGAGAATGTGAAAAGTGTTCATATGTAGTAAAAACCTGAGAAATCCCTCCGTTTTCGTCATTTGTTATCGAACGACTTAAAGCCAGATCGTCACATTGGCCGCTCTTCTCTCTGAAACATTTGTACTTATCTTCTGCAAAGCTATGTCGCGTGCTGCGGTATGTGGAGACACTAAAAGCACCATAGTAGAACACAGATGAAGCTTCTAAGTTGATGTAATAGAGAGTAAGAAGTAGTACCATTCAAGTTTTAGGTATCGATTATTCACTTTTTAGCTGGCTTTGGTGCCTTGGACATGAGCTAGGACCTTAAGATTCTGCATGAAAGGAGGCCTAGCAGCCGAGTTTCATGGGAGAATGTGAAAAGTGTCCATGTGTAGTAAAAACCTGAGATATCCGTCCGTTTTCGTCATTTCTTATCGAATCGACTTAAAGCCAGATCGTCACATTGGCCGCTCTTCTCTCTGAAACGGTTGTACTTTTCGTCTGCAAAGCTATGTCGCGTGCTGCGGTATGCGGAGACACTAAAAGCGTCATAGTAGAACACAGATGAAGCTTCTAAGTTGATGTAATAGCCAGTAAGAAGTAGTACAATTAAAGTTTTAGGTATCGATTATTGACTTTTTAGCTGCCCTTGGTTTTTGGACATGAGCTAGGACCTTAAGATTCTGCATGAAATTAGGACTAGCAGCCGATTTGCACGGGAGAATGTAAAAAGTGTTCATATGTAGTAAAAACCTAGAAATCCGTCCGTTTTCGTCATTTGTTATCGAATCGACTTAAAGCAAGATCGTCACATTAGCCGCAATTCTCTCTGAAACGGTTGTACTTATCGACTGCAAAGCTATGTCGCGTGCTGCGGTATGCGGAGACACTAAAAGCACCATAGTAGAACACAGATGAAGCTTCTAAGTTGATGTAATAGCCAGTAAGAAGTAGTACAATTCAAGTTTTAGGTATCGATTGTTGCTTCTAACCCTTCTTTGGTGCCTTGGGCATGAGCTAGGAACTTAAGATTTTGCATGATAGGAGGTCTAGCAGCCGCGTTGCACGTGAGAATGTGAAAAGTGTTCATATAGAGTAAAAACCTGAGAAATCCGTCCGTTTTCGTCATTTGTTGTCGAATCGACTTAAAGCCAGATCGTCACATTGGCCGCTCTTCTCTTTGAAACGGTGGTACTTATCGTCTGCCAAGCTACGTGTCGTGCTGCGGTATGCGGAGACACTAAAAGCACCATAGTAGAACACAGATGAAGCTTCTAAGTTGATGTAATATCCAGTAAGAAGTAGTACAATTCAAGTTGTAGGTATCGATTATTGACTTTTTCGCTGCCCTTGGTTCCTTGGACATGAGCTAGGACCTTAAGATTCTGCATGAGAGGAGGACTAGCAGCCGAGTTGCACGGGAGAATGTAAAAAGTGTTCATATGTAGTAAAAACCTGAGAAATCTGTCCGTTATCGTCATTTGTTATCGAATCGACCTAAAGCAAGATCGTCACATTAGCCGCTCTTCTCTCTGAAACGGTTGTACTTATCGACTGCAAAGCTATGTCGCGTGCTGCGGTATGCGGAGACACTAAAAGCACCATAGTAGAACACAGATGAAGCTTCTAAGATGATGTAATAGTCAGTAAGAAGTAGTACAATTCAAGTTTTAAGTATCGATTATTGACTTTTTAGCTGACTTTGGTGCCTTGGACATGAGTTAGGACCTTAAGATTCTGCATGAACGGAGGTCTAGCAGGCGAGTTGTACGGGAGAATGTGAAAAGTGTTCATATGTAGTAAAAACCAGAGAAATCCGTCCGTTTTCGTCATTTGTAATCGAATCGACTTAAAGCCAGATCGTCACATTAGCCGCAATTCTCTCTGAAACGGTTGTACTTATCGACTGCAAAGCTATGTCGCGTGCAGCGGTATGCGGAGACACTAAAAGCACCATAGTAGAACACAGATGTAGCTTCTAAGTTGATGTAATAGCCAGTAAGAAGTAGTACCATTCAAGTTTTAGGTATCGATTATTGACTTTTTAGCTGGCTTTGGTGCCTTGGACATGAGCTAGGACCTTAAGATTCTGCATGAAAGGAGGACTAGCAGCGGAGTTGCACGGGAGAATGTGAAAAGTGTTCATATGTAGTAAAAACCAGAGAAATCCGTCCGTGTTCGACATTTGTTATCGAATCGACTTAAAGCCAGATCGTCACATTGGCCGCTCTTCTCTCTGAAACGGTTGTACTTATCGTCTGCAAAGCTATGTCGATTGCTGCGGTTTGCGGAGACACTAAAAGCACCATAGCAAAACACAGATGAAGCTTCCAAGTTGATGTAATAGCCAGTAAGAAGTAGTACAATTCAAGTTTTAAGTATCGATTGTTGACTTCTTACACTTCTTTGGTGCCTTGGGCATGAGCCACGAACTTAAGATTTTGCATAATAGGAGGTCTAGCAGCCGCGTTGCACGTGAGAATGTGAAAAGTGTTCATATGCAGTAAAAACCTGAGAAATCGGTCCGTTTTCGTCATTTGTTGTCGAATCGACTTAAAGCCAGATCGTCACATTGGCCGCTCTTCTCTCTGAAACGGTTGTACTTATCGTCTGCAAAGCTATGTCGCGTGCTGCGGTATGCGGAGACACTAAAAGCATCATAGTAGAACACAGATGAAGCTTCTAAGTTGATGTAATAGCCAGTAAGAAGTAGTACCATTCAAGTTTTAGGTATCGATTATTGACTTTTTAGCTGGCTTTGGTGCCTTGGACATGAGCTAGGACCTTAAAATTCTGCATGAGAGGAGGACTAGCAGCCGAGTTGCACGGGAGAATGTAAAAAGTGTTCATATGTAGTAAAAACCTGAGAAATCCGTTCGTTATCGTCATTTGTTATCGAATCGACTTAAAGCCAGATCGTCACATTAGCCGCTCTTCTCTCTGAAACGGTTGTACTTATCGACTGCAAAGCTATGTCGCGTGCTGCAGTATGCGGAGACCCTAAAAGCACCATAGTAGAACACAGATGAAGCTTCTAAGATGATGTAATAGTCAGTAAGAAGTAGTACAATTAAAGTTATAAGTATCGATTATTGACTTTTTAGCTGACTTTGGTGCCTTGGATATGAGTTAGGACCTTAAGATTCTGCATGAAAGGAGGTCTAGCAGCCGAGTTGTACGGGAGAATTTGAAAAGTGTTCTTATGTAGTAAAAACCTGAGAAATCCGTCCGTTTTCGTCATTTGTTATCGAATCGACTTAAAGCCAGATCGTCACATTGGCCGCTCTTCTCTCTGAAACGGTTGTACTTATCGTCTGCAAAGCTATGTCGCGTGCTGCGGTATGCGGAGACACTAAAAGCACCATAGTAGAACACAGATGAAGCTTCTAAGTTGATGTAATAGCCAGTAAGAAGTAGTACAATTCAAGTTTTAGGTATCGATTGTTGCTTCTAACCCTTCTTTGGTGCCTTGGGCATGAGCTAGGAACTTAAGATTTTGCATGATAGGAGGTCTAGCAGCCGCGTTGCACGTGAGAATGTGAAAAGTGTTCATATGTAGTAAAAACCTGAGAAATCCGTCCGTTTTCGTCATTTGTTGTCGAATCGACTTAAAGCCAGATCGTCACATTGGCCGCTCTTCTCTTTGAAACGGTGGTACTTATCGTCTGCCAAGCTACGTGTCGTGCTGCGGTATGCGGAGACACTAAAAGCACCATAGTAGAACACAGATGAAGCTTCTAAGTTGATGTAATATCCAGTAAGAAGTAGTACAATTCAAGTTGTAGGTATCGATTATTGACTTTTTAGCTGCCCTTGGTTCCTTGGACATGAGCTAGGACCTTAAGATTCTGCATGAAAGGAGGACTAGCAGCCGAGTTGCACGGGAGAATGTAAAAAGTGTTCATATGTAGTAAAAACCTGAGAAATCTGTCCGTTATCGTCATTTGTTATCGAATCGACCTAAAGCAAGATCGTCACATTAGCCGCTCTTCTCTCTGAAACGGTTGTACTTATCGACTGCAAAGCTATGTCGCGTGCTGCGGTATGCGGAGACACTAAAAGCACCATAGTAGAACACAGATGAAGCTTCTAAGATGATGTAATAGTCAGTAAGAAGTAGTACAATTCAAGTTTTAAGTATCGATTATTGACTTTTTAGCTGACTTTGGTGCCTTGGACATGAGTTAGGACCTTAAGATTCTGCATGACCGGAGGTCTAGCAGGCGAGTTGTACGGGAGAATGTGAAAAGTGTTCATATGTAGTAAAAACCAGAGAAATCCGTCCGTTTTCGTCATTTGTAATCGAATCGACTTAAAGCCAGATCGTCACATTAGCCGCAATTCTCTCTGAAACGGTTGTACTTATCGACTGCAAAGCTATGTCGCGTGCAGCGGTATGCGGAGACACTAAAAGCACCATAGTAGAACACAGATGTAGCTTCTAAGTTGATGTAATAGCCAGTAAGAAGTAGTACCATTCAAGTTTTAGGTATCGATTATTGACTTTTTAGCTGGCTTTGGTGCCTTGGACATGAGCTAGGACCTTATGATTCTGCATGAAAGGAGGACTAGCAGCCGAGTTGCACGGGAGAATGTGAAAAGTGTTCATATGTAGTAAAAACCAGAGAAATCCGTCCGTGTTCGACATTTGTTATCGAATCGACTTAAAGCCAGATCGTCACATTGGCCGCTCTTCTCTCTGAAACGGTTGTACTTATCGTCTGCAAAGCTATGTCGATTGCTGCGGTTTGCGGAGACACTAAAAGCACCATAGTAAAACACAGATGAAGCTTCCAAGTTGATGTAATAGCCAGTAAGAAGTAGTACAATTCAAGTTTTAAGTATCGATTGTTGACTTCTTACACTTCTTTGGTGCCTTGGGCATGAGCCAGGAACTTAAGATTTTGCATAATAGGAGGTCTAGCAGCCGCGTTGCACGTGAGAATGTGAAAAGTGTTCATATGTAGTAAAAACCTGAGAAATCGGTCCGTTTTCGTCATTTGTTGTCGAATCGACTTAAAGCCAGATCGTCACATTGGCCGCTCTTCTCTCTGAAACGGTTGTACTTATCGACTGCAAAGCTATGTCGCGTGCTGCGGTATGCGGAGACACTAAAAGCACCATAGTAGAACACAGATGAAGCTTCTAAGTTGATGTAATAGCCAGTAAGAAGTAGTACCATTCAAGTTTTAGGTATCGATTATTGACTTTTTAGCTGGCTTTGGTGCCTTGCACATGAGCTAGGACCTTAAGATTCTGCATGAAAGGAGGACTAGCAGCCGAGTTGCACGGGAGAATGTGAAAAGTATTCATATGTAGTAAAATCCAGAGAAATCCGTCCGTGTTCGACATTTGTTATCGAATCGACTTAAAGCCAGATCGTCACATTGGCCGCTCTTCTCTCTGAAACGGTTGTACTTATCGTCTGCAAAGCTATGTCGAGTGCTGCGGCATGCGGAGACACTAAAAGCACCATAGTAGAACACAGATGAAGCTTCTAAGTAGATGTAATAGCCAGTAAGAAGTAGTACAATTCAAGTTTTAAGTATCGATTGTTGACTTTTTACCCTTCTTTGGTGCCTTGGGCATGAGCTAGGAACTTAAGATTTGCATGATAGGAGGTCTAGCAGCCGCGTTGCACGTGAGAATGTGAAAAGTGTTCCTATGTAGTAAAAACCTGAGAAATCCGTTCGTTATCGTCATTTGTTATCGAATCGACCTAAAGCCAGAACGTCACATTAGCCGCTCTTCTCCCTGAAACGGTTGTACTTATCGACTGCAAAGCTATGTCGCGTGCTGCGGTATGCGGAGACACTAAAAGCACCATAGTAGAACGCAGATGAAGCTTCTAAGATGATGTAATAGTCATTAAGAAGTAGTACAATTCCAGTTTTAGGTATCGATTATTGACTTTTTAGCTGGCTTTCGTGCCTTGGACATGAGTTAGGACCTTAAGATTCTGCATGAAAGGAGGTCTAGAAGCCGAGTTGTACGGGAGAATGTGAAAAGTGTTCATATGTAGTAAAAACCTGAGAAATCTGTCCGTTTTCGTCATTTGTTATCGAACGACTTAAAGCCAGATCGTCACATTGGCCGCTCTTCTCTCTGAAACATTTGTACTTATCTTCTGCAAAGCTATGTCGCGTGCTGCGGTATGCGGAGACACTAAAAGCGTCATAGTAGAACACAGATGAAGCTTCTAAGTTGATGTAATAGCCAGTAAGAAGTAGTACAATTCAAGTTTTAGGTATCGATTATTGACTTTTTAGCTGCCCTTGGTTCCTTGGACATGAGCTAGGACCTTAAGATTCTGCATGAAATTAGGACTAGCAGCCGATTTGCACGGGAGAATGTAAAAAGTGTTCATATGTAGTAAAAACCTGAGAAATCCGTCCGTTTTCGTCATTTGTTATCGAATCGACTTAAAGCCAGATCGTCACATTAGCCGCAATTCTCTCTGAAACGGTTGTACTTATCGACTGCAAAGCTATGTCGCGTGCTGCGGTATGCGGAGACACTAAAAGCACCATAGTAGAACACAGATGAAGCTTCTAAGTTGATGTAATAGCCAGTAAGAAGTAGTACCATTCAAGTTTTAGGTATCGATTATTGACTTTTTAGCTGGCTTTGGTGCTTTGGACATGAGCTAGGACCTTAAGATTCTGCATGAAAGGAGGACTAGCAGCCGAGTTGCACGGGAGAATGTGAAAAGTGTTCATATGTAGTAAAAACCAGAGAAATCCGTCCGTGTTCAACATTTGTTATCGAATCGACTTAAAGCCAGATCGTCACATTAGCCGCTCTTCTCCCTGAAACGGTTGTACTTATCGACTGCAAAGCTATGTCGCGTGCTGCGGTATGCGGAGACACTAAAAGCACCATAGTAGAACGCAGATGAAGCTTCTAAGATGATGTAATAGTCATTAAGAAGTAGTACAATTCCAGTTTTAGGTATCGATTATTGACTTTTTAGCTGAGTTTGGTGCCTTGGACATGAGTTAGGACCTTAAGATTCTGCATGAAAGGAGGTCTAGAAGCCGAGTTGCACGGGAGAATGTGAAAAGTGTTCTTATGTCGTAAAAACCTGAGAAATCCGTCCATTTCCGCCATAATTATCGAATCGACTTAATGCCAGATCGTCACATTGGCCGCTCTTCTCTCTGAAACGGTTGTACTTATCGTCTGCAAAGCTATGTCGCGTGCTGCGGTATGCGGAGACACTAAAATCACCATAGTAGAACACAGATGAAACTTCTAAGTTGAAGTAATATATAGTAGGATGTAGTACAAATCACGTCTTAGGTATCGATTATTGACTTTTTACCATTCTTTGGTGCCTTGGACCTGAGCTAGGACCTTAAAATTCTGCATGAACGGAGGACTAGCAGCCGAGTTGCACGGGAGAATGTGAAAAGTGTTCATATGTAGTAAAAACCTTAGAAATCCGTTCGTTATCGTCATTGTTATCGAATCGACTTAAAGCCAGATCGTCACATTAGCCGCTCTTCACTCTGAAACGGTTGTACTTATCGACTTCAAAGCTATGTCGCGTGCTCCGAGATGCGGAGACACTAAAAGCACCATAGTAGAACACAGATGAAGCTTCTAAGTTGATGTAATAGCCAGTAAGAAGTAGTACAATTCAAGTTTTAGGTATCGGTTATTGACTTTTTACCCTTCTTTGGTGCCTTGGACATGTACTAGGAAATTAAGATTTTGCATGAAGGAGGATTAGCAGCCGAGTTGCACGGGAGAATGTGAAAAGTGTTCATATGTAGTAAAAACCTGAGACATCCGTCCGTTTTCGTCATTTGTTATCGAATCGACTTAAAGCCAGATCGTCACATTGGCCGCTCTTCTCTCTGAAACGGTTGTACTTATCGTCTGCAAAGCGATGTGGCGTTCTGCGGTATGCGGAGACAGTAAAAGCACCATAGTAGAACACAGATGATGCTTCTAAGTTGATGTAATAGCCAGTAAGATATAGTACAATTCAAGTTTTAGGTATCGATTATTGACTTTTTAGCTGGCTTTGGTGCCTTGGACATGAGCTAGGACCTTAAGATTCTGCATGAAAGGAGGACTGGCAGCCGATTTGCACGGGAGAATGTGAAAAGTGTTCATATGTAGTAAAAACCTGAGAAATCCGTCCGTTTTCGTCATTTGTTATCGAATCGACTTAAAGCCAGATCGTCACATTGGCCGCTCTTCTCTCTGAAACGGTTGTACTTATCGATTGCAAAGCTATGTCGCGTGCTGCGGTATGCGGACACACTAAAAGCACCATAGTAGAACACAGATGAAGCTTCTAAGTTGATGTAATAGCCAGTAAGAAGTAGTACAATTCAAGTTTTAGGTATCGTTTATTGACTCTTTAGCTGGCTTTGGTGCCTTGGACATGAGCTAGGACCTTAAGATTCTGCATGAAAGGAGGACTAGCAGCCGAGTTGAACGGGAGAATGTGAAAAGTGTTCATATTTAGTAAAAACCTGAGAAATCCGTCCGTTTTCGTCATTTGTTATCGAATCGACTTTAAGCCAGATCGTCACATTGGCCGCTCTTCTCTCCGAAACACTTGTACTTATCGTCTGCAAAGCTATGTCGCGTGCTACGGTATGCTGATACACTAAAAGCACCATAGTAGAACACAGATGAAGCTTCTAAGTTGATGTAATAGCCAGTAAGAAGTAGTACAATTCAAGTTTTAGGTATCGATTATTGACCTTTTAGCTGGCTTTGGTGCCTTGGACATGAGCTAATACCTTAACATTCTGCATGAAAATAGGGATAGCAGCCGATTTGCACGGGAGAATGTGAAAAGAGTTCATATGTAGTAAAAACCTGAGTAATCCGTCCGTTTTCGTCATTTGTTATCGAATCGACTTAAACCCAGATCGTCACATTGGCCGCTCTTCTCTCTGAAACGGTTGTACTTATCGATTGCAAAGCTATGTCGCGTGCTGCGGTATGCAGAGACACTTAAAGCACCATAGTAGAACACAGATGAAACTTCTAAGTTGATGTAATAGCCAGTAAGAAGTAGTACAATACAAGTTTTAGTTATCGATTATTGACGTTTTAGCTGGCTTTGGTGCCTTGGACATGAGCTAGGACCTTAAGATTCTGCATGAAAGGAGGACTAGCAGCCTAGTTGCACGGGAAAATGTGAAAAGTGTTCAAATGTAGTAAAAACCTGAGAAATCCGTCCGTTTTCGTCATTTGTTATCGAATCGACTTAAAGTCACATCGTCACATTGGCCGCTCTTCTCTCTGAAACGCTCGTAGTTATCGTCTGCAAAGCTATGTCGCGTGCTGTGGTATGCGGAGACACTAAAAGCACCATAGTAGAACACAGATGAAGCTTCTAAGTTGATGTAATACAAAGGAAGAAGTAGTACAATTCAAGTTTTAGGTATCGATTATTGACTTTTTAGCTGGCTTTGGTGCCTTGGACATGAGATAGGACCTTAAGATTCAGCATGAAAGGAGGACTAGCAGCCGAGTTGCACGGGAGAATGTGAAAAGTGTTCATACGTAGTAAAAACATCAGATATCCGTCCGTTTTCGTCATTAGTTATCGAATCGACTTCAAGCCAGATCGTCACATTGGCCGCTCTTCTCTCTGAAAAAGTTGTACTTATCGTCTGAAAAGCTATGTCGCGTGCTGCGGTATGCGGACACACTAAAAGCACCATAGTAGAACACAGATGAAGCTTCTAAGTTGATGTAATAGCCAGTAAGAAGTAGTACAATTCAAGTTTTAGGTATCGGTTATTGACTTTTTACCCCTCTTTGGTGCCTTGGACATCAGCTAGGAAATTAAGATTTTGCATGAAGGAGGACTAGCAGCCGAGTTGCACGGGAGAATGTGAATAGTGTTCATATGTAGTAAAAACCTGAGACATCCGTCCGTTTTCGTCATTTGTTATCGAATCGACTTAAAGCCAGATCGTCACATTGGCCGCTCTTCTCTCTGAAACGGTTGTACTTATCGTCTGCAAAGCTATGTGGCGTTCTGCGGTATGCGGAGACAGTAAAAGCACCATAGTAGAACACAGATGATGCTTCTAAGTTGATGTAATAGCCAGTAAGATATAGTACAATTCAAGTTTTAGGTATCGATTATTGACTTTTTAGCTGGCTTTGGTGCCTTGGACATGAGCTAGGACCTTAAGATTCTGCATGAAAGGAGGACTGGCAGCCGATTTGCACGGGAGAATGTGAAAAGTGTTCATATGTAGTAAAAACCTGAGAAATCCGTCCGTTCTCGTCATTTGTTATCGAATCGACTTAAAGCCAGATCGTCACATTGGCCGCTCTTCTCTCTGAAACGGTTGTACTTATCGATTGCAAAGCTATGTCGCGTGCTGCGGTATGCGGACACACTAAAAGCACCATAGTAGAACACAGATGAAGCTTCTAAGTTGATGTAATAGCCAATAAGAAGTAGTACAATTCAAGTTTTAGGTATCGATTATTGACTTTTTAGCTGGCTTTGGTGCCTTGGACATGAGCTAGGACCTTAAGATTCTGCATGAAAGGAGGACTAGCAGCCGAGTTGCACGGGAGAATGTGAAAAGTGTTCATACGTAGTAAAAACCTGAGAAATCCGTCCGTTTTCGTCATTTGTTATCGAATCGACTTAAAGCCAGATCGTCACATTGGCCGCTCTTCTCTCTGAAACGGTTGTACTTATCGTCTGCAAAGCTATGTGGCGTTCTGCGGTATGCGGAGACAGTAAAAGCACCATAGTAGAACACAGATGATGCTTCTAAGTTGATGTAATAACCAGTAAGAAGTAGTACAATTCAAGTTTTAGGTATCGATTATTGACTTTTTAGCTGGCTTTGGTGCCTTGGACATGAGCTAGGACCTTAAGATTCTGCATGAAAGGAGGACTAGCAGCCGAGTTGCACGGGGGAATGTGAAAAGTGTTCATATGTAGTAAAAACCTGAGAAATCCGTCCGTTTTCGTCATTTGTTATCGAATCGACTTAAAGCCAGATCGTCTCATTGGTCGCTCTTCTCTCTGAAACGGTTGTACTTATCGTCTGCGAAGCTATGTCGCGTGCTGCGGTATGCGGGGACACTAAAATCACCATAGTAGAACACAGATGAAGCTTCTAAGTTATGTAATAGCCAGTAAGATGTAGTACAATTCAAGTTTTAGGTATCGATTATTGACTTTTCAGCTGGCTTTGGTACATTGGACATGAGCTAGGAACTTAAGATTCTGCATGAAAGGAGGACTAGCAGCCGACTTGCACGGGAGAATGTGAAAAATGTTCATATGTAGTAAAAACCTGAGACATCCGTCCGTTTACGTCATTTGTTATCGAATCTACTTAAAGCCAGATCGTCACATTGGCCGCTCTTCTCCTCTGAAACGGTTGTACTTATCGTGTGCAAACATATGTCGCGTATTGCGGTATGCGGAGACAGTAAAAGCACCATAGTAGAACACAGATGAAGCTTCTAATTTGATGTAATAGCCAGTAAGAAGTAGTACAATTCAAGTTTTAGGTATCGATTATTGACTTTTTAGCTGGCTTTGGTGCCTTGGACATGAGCTAGGACCTTAAGATTCTGCATGAAAGGAGGACTAGCAGCCGACTTGCACGGGAGAATGTGAAAAATGTTCATATGTAGAAAAAACCTGAGACATCCGTCCGTTTACGTCATTTGTTATCGAATCTACTTAAAGCCAGATCGTCACATTGGCCGCTCTTCTTCTCTGAAACGGTTGTACTTATCGTGTGCAAACCTATGTCGCGTATTGCGGTATGCGGAGACAGTAAAAGCACCATAGTAGAACACAGATGAAGCTTCTAATTTGATGTAATAGCCAGTAAGAAGTAGTACAATTCAAGTTTTAGGTATCGATTATTGACTTTTTAGCTGGCTTTGGTGCCTTGGACATGAGCTAGGACCTTAAGCTTCTGCATGAAAGGAGGATTAGCAGCGGAGTTGCACGGGAGAATATGAAAAGTGTTCATATGTAGTAAAAACCTAGAAATCCGTCCGTTTTCGACATTTGTTATCGAATCATCTTCAAGCCAGATCGTCACATTGGCCGCTCTTCTCTCTGAAACGGTTGTACTTATCGTCTGCAAAGCTATGTCGCGTGCTGCGGTATTCTGAGACACTAAAAGCACCATAGTAGAACACAGATAAAGCTTCTAAGTTGATGTAATAGCCAGTAAGAAGTAGTACAATTCAAGTTTTAGGTATCGATTATTGACTTTTTAGCTGGCTTTGGTGCCTTGGACATGAGCTAGGACCTTATGATTCTGCATGAAAGGAGGACTAGCAGCCGATTTGCACGGGAGAATGTGAAAAGTGTTCATATGTAGTAAGAACCTGAGAAATCCTTCCGGTTTCGTCATTTGTTATCGAATCGACGTAAAGCCAGATCGTCACATTGGCCGCTCTTCTCTCTGAAACGGTAGTACTTATCGTCTGCAAAGATATGTCGCGTGCTGCGGTATGCGGAGACACTAAAAGCACCATAGTAGGACACAGATGAAGCTTCTAAGTTGATGTAATAGCCAGTAAGAAGTAGTACAATTCAAGTTTTAGGTATCGATTATTGACTTTTTAGCTGGCTTTGGTGCCTTGGACATGAGCTAGGACCTTAAGATTCTGCATGAAAGGAGGTCTGGCAGCCGATTTAAACGGGAGAATGTGAAAAGTGTTCATATGTAGAAAAAACCTGAGAAATCCGTCCGTTTTCGTCATTTGTTATCGAATCGACTTAAAGCCAGATCGTCACATTGGCCGCTCTTCTCTCTGAAACACTTGTACTTATCGTCTGCAAAGCTATGTCGCG
This sequence comes from Schistocerca gregaria, assembly GCF_023897955.1. Taxonomy (NCBI): domain Eukaryota; kingdom Metazoa; phylum Arthropoda; class Insecta; order Orthoptera; family Acrididae; genus Schistocerca; species Schistocerca gregaria. The sequence continues at coordinate 2,161,470 of NW_026061773.1, forward strand.
TGCTGCGGTATGCGGAGACACTAAAAGCACCAAAGTAGAACACAGATGAAGCTTCTAAGTTGTTGTAATAGCCAGGAAGAAGTAGTACAATTCAAGTTTTAGATATCGTTTATTGACTTTTTAGCTGGCTTTGGTGCCTTGGACATGAGCTAGGACCTTAAAATTCTGCATGAAAGGAGGACTACCAGCCGATTTGCATGCGAGAATGTGAAAAGTGTTTATATGTAGTACAAACCCGATAAATCTGTCCGTTTTCGTCATTTGTTATCGAATCGACTTAAAGCCAGATCGTCAAATTAGCTGCTCTTCTCTCTGAAACGGTTGTACTTATCGATTGCAAAGCTATGTCGCGTGCTGCGGTATGCGGAGACACTAAAAGCACCATAGTAGAACACAGATGAAGCTTCTACGTTGATGTAATAGCAAGTAAGAAGTAGTACAGTTCAAGTTTTAGGTATCGATTATTGACTTTTTAGCTGGCTTTGGTGCCTTGGACATGAGCTACGACCTTAACATTCTGCATGAAAGGAGGACTAGCAGCCCAGTTGCACGGGAGAATGTGAAAAGTGTTCATATGTAGTAAAAACCTGAGAAATCCGTACGTTATCGTCATTTGTTATCGAATCGACTTAAAGCCAGATCGTCACATTGGCCGCTCTTCTCTCTGAAACACTTGTACTTATCGTCTGCAAAGCTATGTGGCGTTCTGCGGTATGCTGAGACACTAAAAGCACCATAGTAGAACACAGATGAAGCTTCTAAGTTGATGTAATAGCCAGTAAGAAGTAGTACAATTCAAGTTTTAGGTATCGATTATTGACTTTTTAGCTGGCTTTGGTGCCTTGGACATGAGCTAGGACCTTAAGATTCTGCATGAAAAGAGGACGAGGAGCCAAGTTGCACGGGAGAATGTGAAAAGTGTTCATATGTAGAAAAAACCTGAGACATCCGTCCGTTTACGTCATTCGTTATCGAATATACTTAAAGCCAGATCGTCACATTGGCCGCTCTTCTCTCTGAAACACTTGTACTTATCGTCTGCAAAGCTATGTGGCGTTCTGCGGTATGCTGAGACACTAAAAGCTCCATTGTAGAACACAGATGAAGCTTCTAAGTTGATGTAATAGCCAGTAAGAAGTAGTACAATTCAAGTTTTAGGTATCGATTATTGACTTTTTAGCTGGCTTTGGTGCCTTGGACATGAGCTAGGACCTTAAGATTCTGCATGAAAGGAGGACTGGCAGCCGATTTGCACGGGAGAATGTGAAAAGTGTTCATATGTAGTAAAAACCTGAGACATCCGTCCGTTTTCGTCATTTGTTATCGAATCGACTTAAAGCCAGATCGTCACATTGACCGCTCGTCTCTCTGAAAGGGTTATACTTATCGTCTGCAAAGCTATGTGGCGTTCTGCGGTATGCGGAGACAGTAAAAGCACCATAGTAGAACACAGATGATGCTTCTAAGTTGATGTAATTGCCAGTAAGATATAGTACAATTCAAGTTTTAGGTATCGATTATTGACTTTTTAGCTGGCTTTGGTGCCTTGGACATGAGCTAGGACCTTAAGATTCTGCATGAAAGGAGGACTGGCAGCCGATTTGCACGGGAGAATGTGAAAAGTGTTCATATGTAGTAAAAACCTGAAAAATCCGTCCGTTTTCGTCATTAGTTATCGAATCGACTTCAAGCCAGATCGTCACATTGGCCGCTCTTCTCTCTGAAAAAGTTGTACTTATCGTCTGCAAAGCTATGTCGCGTGCTGCGGTATGCGGACACACTAAAAGCACCATAGTAGAACACAGATGAAGCTTCTAAGTTGATGTAATAGCCAGTAAGAAGTAGTACAATTCAAGTTTTAGGTATCGGTTATTGACTTTTTACCCTTCTTTGGTGCCTTGGACATCAGCTAGGAAATTAAGATTTTGCATGAAGGAGGACTAGCAGCCGAGTTGCACGGGAGAATGTGAATAGTGTTCATATGTAGTAAAAACCTGAGACATCCGTCCGTTTTCGTCATTTGTTATCGAATCGACTTAAAGCCAGATCGTCACATTGACCGCTCGTCTCTCTGAAAGGGTTATACTTATCGTCTGCAAAGCTATGTGGCGTTCTGCGGTATGCGGAGACAGTAAAAGCACCATAGTAGAACACAGATGATGCTTCTAAGTTGATGTAATTGCCAGTAAGATATAGTACAATTCAAGTTTTAGGTATCGATTATTGACTTTTTAGCTGGCTTTGGTGCCTTGGACATGAGCTAGGACCTTAAGATTCTGCATGAAAGGAGGACTGGCAGCCGATTTGCACGGGAGAATGTGAAAAGTGTTCATATGTAGTAAAAACCTGAAAAATCCGTCCGTTTTCGTCATTAGTTATCGAATCGACTTCAAGCCAGATCGTCACATTGGCCGCTCTTCTCTCTGAAAAAGTTGTACTTATCGTCTGCAAAGCTATGTCGCGTGCTGCGGTATGCGGACACACTAAAAGCACCATAGTAGAACACAGATGAAGCTTCTAAGTTGATGTAATAGCCAGTAAGAAGTAGTACAATTCAAGTTTTAGGTATCGGTTATTGACTTTTTACCCCATCTTTGGTGCCTTGGACATGAGCTAGGAAATTAAGATTTTGCATGAAGGAGGACTAGCAGCCGAGTTGCACGGGAGAATGTGAATAGTGTTCATATGTAGTAAAAACCTGAGACATCCGTCCGTTTTCGTCATTTGTTATCGAATCGACTTAAAGCCAGATCGTCACATTGGCCGCTCTTCTCTCTGAAAAGGTTGTACTTATCGTCTGCAAAGCTATGTGGCGTTCTGCGGTATGCGGAGACAGTAATAGCACCATATTAGAACACAGATGATGCTTCTAAGTTGATGTAATAGCCAGTAAGATATAGTACAATTCAAGTTTTAGGTATCGATTATTGACTTTTTAGCTGGCTTTGGTGCCTTGGACATGAGCTAGGACCTTAAGATTCTGCATGAAAGGAGGACTGGCAGCCGATTTGCACGGGAGAATGTGAAAAGTGTTCAAATGTAGTAAAAACCTGAGAAATCCGTCCGTTTTCGTCATTAGTTATCGAATCGACTTCAAGCCAGATCGTCACATTGGCCGCTCTTCTCTCCGAAACACTAGTACTTATCGTCTGCAAAGCTATGTCGCGTGCTACGGTATGCTGATACACTAAAAGCACCATAGTAGAACACAGATGAAGCTTCTATGTTGATGTAATAGCCAGGAAGAAGTAGTACAATTCAAGTTTTAGGTATCGATTATTGACCTTTTAGCTGGCTTTGGTGCCTTGGACATGAGCTAGGACCTTAACATTCTGCATGAAAATAGGAATAGCAGCCGATTTGCACGGGAGAATGTGAAAAGTGTTCATATGTAGTAAAAACCTGAGAAATCCGTACGTTTTCGTCATTTGTTATCGAATCGAATTAAAGCCAGATCGTCACATTGGCCGTTCTTCTCTCTAAAACGGTTGTACTTATCGATTGCAAAGCTATGTCGCGTGCTGCGGTATGCGGAGACACTAAAAGCACCATAGTAGAACACAGATGAAGCTTCTAAGTTGATGTAATACAAAGGAAGAAGTAGTACAATTCAAGTTTTAGGTATCGATTAATGACTTTTTAGCTGGCTTTGGTGCCTTGGACATGAGCTAGGCCTTAACATTCTGCATGAAAGGAGGACTAGCAGCCGATTTGCACGGGAGAATGTGAAAAGTCTTCACATGTAGTAAAAACCCGAGAAATCCGTTCGTATTCGTCATTTGTTATCGAATCGACTTAAAGCCAGATCGTCAAATTGGCCGCTCTTCTCTCTGAAACGGTTGTACTTATCGACTGCAAAACTATGTCGCGTGCTGCGGTATGCGGAGACACTAAAAGCACCATAGTAGAACACAGATGAAGCTTCTAAGTTGATGTAATAGCCAGTAAGAAGTAGTACAATTCAAGTTTTAGGTATTGAATATTGAATTTTTAGCTGGCTTTGGTGCCTTGGACATGAGCTAGGACCTTAATATTCTGCATGAAAGGAGGACTAGCATCCGAGTTGCACGGGAGAATGTGAAAAGTGTTAAATGTAGTAAAAACCTGAGAAATCCGTCCGTTTTCGTCATTTGTTATCGAATCGACTTAAAGCCTGATCGTCACATTGGCCGCTCTTCTCTCTGAAACGGTTGTACTTATCGTCTGCAAAGCTATGTCGCGTGCTGCGGTATGCGGAGACACTAAAAGCACCATAGTAGAACACAGATGAAGCTTCTAAGTTGATGTAATAGCCAGTAAGAAGTAGTACAATTCAAGTTTTAGGTATCGATTATTGACTTTTTAGCTATCTTTGGTGCCTTGCACATGAGCTAGGACCTTAAGATTCTGCATGAACGGAGGATTAGCAGCGGAGTTGCACGGGAGAATGTGAAAAGTGTTCATATGTAGTAAAAACCTTAGAAATCCGTTCGTTATCGTCATTGTTATCGAATCGACTTAAAGCCAGATCGTCACATTAGCCGCTCTTCACTCTGAAACGGTTGTACTTATCGACTTCAAAGCTATGTCGCGTGCTCCGAGATGCGGAGACACTATAAGCACCATAGTAGAACACAGATGAAGCTTCTAAGATGATGTAATAGCCAGTAAGAAGTAGTACAATTAAAGTTTTTGGTATCGATTATTGACTTTTCAGCTGGCTTTGGTGCCTTGGACATGAGCTAGGACCTTAAGATTCTGCATGAAAGGAGGACTGGCAGCCGATTTGCACGGGAGAATGTGAAAAGTGTTCAAATGTAGTAAAAACCTGAGAAATCCGTCCGTTTTCGTCATTAGTTATCGAATCGACTTCAAGCCAGATCGTCACATTGGCCGCTCTTCTCTCCGAAACACTAGTACTTATCGTCTGCAAAGCTATGTCGCGTGCTACGGTATGCTGATACACTAAAAGCACCATAGTAGAACACAGATGAAGCTTCTATGTTGATGTAATAGCCAGGAAGAAATAGTACAATTCAAGTTTTAGGTATCGATTATTGACCTTTTAGCTGGCTTTGGTGCCTTGGACATGAGCTAGGACCTTAACATTCTGCATGAAAATAGGAATAGCAGCCGATTTGCACGGGAGAATGTGAAAAGTGTTCATATGTAGTAAAAACCTGAGAAATCCGTACGTTTTCGTCATTTGTTATCGAATCGATTTAAAGCCAGATCGTCACATTGGCCGTTCTTCTCTCTAAAACGGTTGTACTTATCGATTGCAAAGCTATGTCGCGTGCTGCGGTATGCGGAGACACTAAAAGCACCATAGTAGAACACAGATGAAACTTCTAAGTTGATGTAATACAAAGGAAGAAGTAGTACATTTCAAGTTTTAGGTATCGATTAATGACTTTTTAGCTGGCTTTGGTGCCTTGGACATGAGCTAGGCCTTAACATTCTGCATGAAAGGAGGACTAGCAGCCGAGTTGCACGGGAGAATGTGAAAAGTCTTCACATGTAGTAAAAACCCGAGAAATCCGTTCGTATTCGTCATTTGTTATCGAATGGCCTTAAAGCCAGATCGTCAAATTGGCCGCTCTTCTCTCTGAAACGGTTGTACTTATCGACTGCAAAACTATGTCGCGTGCTGCGGTATGCGGAGACACTAAAAGCACCATAGTAGAACACAGATGAAGCTTCTAAGTTGATGTAATAGCCAGTAAGAAGTAGTACAATTCAAGTTTTAGGTATTGAATATTGAATTTTTAGCTGGCTTTGGTGCCTTGGACATGAGCTAGGACCTTAATATTCTGCATGAAAGGAGGACTAGCATCCGAGTTACACGGGAGAATGTGAAAAGTGTTAAATGTAGTAAAAACCTGAGAAATCCGTCCGTTTTCGTCATTTGTTATCGAATCGACTTAAAGCCTGATCGTCACATTGGCCGCTCTTCTCTCTGAAACGGTTGTACTTATCGTCTGCAAAGCTATGTCGCGTGCTGCGGTATGCGGAGACACTAAAAGCACCATAGTAGAACACAGATGAAGCTTCTAAGTTGATGTAATAGCCAGTAAGAAGTAGTACAATTCAAGTTTTAGGTATCGATTATTGACTTTTTAGCTATCTTTGGTGCCTTGCACATGAGCTAGGACCTTAAGATTCTGCATGAACGGAGGATTAGCAGCGGAGTTGCACGGGAGAGTGTGAAAAGTGTTCATATGTAGTAAAAACCTTAGAAATCCGTTCGTTATCGTCATTGTTATCGAATCGACTTAAAGCCAGATCGTCACATTAGCCGCTCTTCACTCTGAAACGGTTGTACTTATCGACTTCAAAGCTATGTCGCGTGCTCCGAGATGCGGAGACACTATAAGCACCATAGTAGAACACAGATGAAGCTTCGAAGATGATGTAATAGCCAGTAAGAAGTAGTACAATTAAAGTTTTTGGTATCGATTATTGACTTTTCAGCTGGCTTTGGTGCTTTGGACATGAGCTAGGACCTTAAGATTCTGCATGAAAGGAGGACTAGCAGCCCTGTTGCACGGGAGAATGTGAAAAGTGTTCATATGTAGTACAAACCTGAGAAATCCGTCCGTTTTCGTCATTTGTTATCGAATCGACTTAAAGCCAGATCGTCACATTGGCCGCTCTTCTCTCTGAAACGGTTGTACTTATCGTCTGCAAAGCTATGTCGCGTACTGCGGTATGCGGAGACACTAAAATCACCATAGTAGAACACAGATGAAGCTTCTAAGTTGATGTAAAAGCCAGTAAGAAGTAGTACAATTCAAGTTTTAGGTATCGATTATTGACTTTTTAGCTGGCTTTGGTGCCTTGGACATGAGCTAGGACCTTAACATTCTGCATGAAAGGAGGAATAGCAGAGCTGTTTCACGGGAGAATGTGAAAAGTGTTCATATGTAGTAAAAACCTGAGAAATCGGTCAGTTTTCGTCATTTGTTATCGAATCGACTTAAAGCCAGATCGTCACATTGGCCGCTCTTCTCTCTGAAACGGTTGTACTTATCGTCTGCAAAGCTATGTCGCGTGCTGCGGTATGCTGAGACACTATGAGCACCATAGTAGAACACAGATGAAGCTTCTAAGTTGATGTAATTTCCAGTAAGAAGTAGTACAATTCAAGTTTTAGGTATCGGTTATTGACTTTTTACCCTTCTTTGGTGCCTTGGACATCAGCTAGGAAATTAAGATTTTGCATGAAGGAGGACTAGCAGCCGAGTTGCACGGGAGAATGTGAATAGTGTTCATATGTAGTAAAAACCTGAGACATCCGTCCGTTTTCGTCATTTGTTATCGAATCGACTTAAAGCCAGATCGTCACATTGACCGCTCTTCTCTCTGAAACGGTTGTACTTATCGTCTGCAAAGCTATGTGGCGTTCTGCGGTATGCGGAGACAGTAAAAGCACCATAGTAGAACACAGATGATGCTTCTAAGTTGAAGTAATATCCAGTAAGATGTAGTACAGTTCAAGTCTTAGGTATCGATTATTGACTTTTTACCATTCTTTGGTGCCTTGGACATGAGCTAGGACCTTAAGATTCTTCATGAAAGGAGGACTGGCAGCCGATTTGCATGGGAGAATGTGAAAAGTGTTCATATGTAGTAAAAACCTGAGAAATCCGTCCGTTTTCGTCATTTGTTATCGAATCGACTTAAAGCCAGATCGTCACAATGGCCGCTCTTCTCTCTGAAACGGTTGTACTTATCGATTTCAAAACTATGTCGCGTGCTGCGGTATGCGGAGACACTAAAAGCACCATAGTAGAACACAGATGAGGCTTCTAAGTTGATGTAATAGCCAGTAAGAAGTAGTACAATTCAAGTTTTAGGTATCGATTATTGACTTTTTAGCTGGCTTTGGTGCCTTGGACATGAGCTAGGACCTTAACATTCTGCATGAAAGAGGACTAGCAGCCGAGTTGCACGGGAGAATGTGAAAAGTGTTCATACGTAGTAAAAACCTGAGACATCCGTCCGTTTTCGTCATTTGTTATCGAATCGACTTAAAGCCAGATCGTCACATTGACCGCTCTTCTCTCTGAAACGGTTGTACTTATCGTCTGCAAAGCTATGTGGCGTTCTGCGGTATGCGGAGACAGTAAAAGCACCATAGTAGAACACAGATGATGCTTCTAAGTTGAAGTAATATCCAGTAAGATGTAGTACAATTCAAGTCTTAGGTATCGTCGATTATTGACTTTTTACCATTCTTTGGTGCCTTGGACATGAGCTAGGACCTTAAGATTCTGCATGAAAGGAGGAGTGGCAGCCGATTTGCATGGGAGAATGTGAAAAGTGTTCATATGTAGTAAAAACCTGAGAAATCCGTCCGTTTTCGTCATTAGTTATCGAATCGACTTTAAGCCAAATCGTCACATTGGCCGCTCTTCTCTCTGAAAAAGTTGTACTTATCGTCTGCAAAGCTATGTCGCGTGCTGCGGTATGCGGACACACTAAAAGCACCATAGTAGAACACAGATGAAGCTTCTAAGTTGATGTAATAGCCAGTAAGAAGTAGTACAATTCAAGTTTTAGGTATCGGTTATTGACTTTTTACCCTTCTTTGGTGCCTTGGACATGAGCTAGGAAATTAAGATTTTGCATGAAGGATTATTAGCAGCCGAGTTGCACGGGAGAATGTGAAAAGTGTTCATATGTAGTAAAAACCTGAGACATCCGTCCGTTTTCGTCATTTGTTATCGAATCGACTTAAAGCCAGATCGTCACATTGGCCGCTCTTCTCTCTGAAACGGTTGTACTTATCGTCTGCAAAGCTATGTGGCGTTCTGCGGTATGCGGAGACAGTAAAAGCACCATAGTAGAACACAGATGATGCTTCTAAGTTGATGTAATAGCCAGTAAGATATAGTACAATTCAAGTTTTAGGTATCGATTATTGACTTTTTAGCTGGCTTTGGTGCCTTGGACATGACCTAGGACCTTAAGATTCTGCAAGAAAGGAGGACTGGCAGCCGATTTGCACGGGAGAATGTGAAAAGTGTTCATATGTAGTAAAAACCTGAGAAATCCGTCCGTTTTCGTCATTTGTTATCGAATCGACTTAAAGCCAGATCGTCACATTGCCCGCTCTTCTCTCTGAAACGGTTGTACTTATCGATTGCAAAGCTATGTCGCGTGCTGCGGTATGCGGACACACTAAAAGCACCATAGTAGAACACAGATGAAGCTTCTAAGTTGATGTAATAGCCAGTAAGAAGTAGTACAATTCAAGTTTTAGGTATCGATTATTGACTTTTTAGCTGGCCTTGGTGCCTTGGACATGAGCTAGGACCTTAAGATTCTGCATGAAAGGAGGACTAGCAGCCGAGTTGCACGGGAGAATGTGAAAAGTGTTCATACGTAGTAAAGACCTGAGAAATCCGTCCGTTTTCGTCATTAGTTATCGAATCGACTTCAAGCCAGATCGTCACATTGGCCGCTCTTCTCTCTGAAAAAGTTGTACTTATCGTCTGCAAAGCTATGTCGCGTGCTGCGGTATGCGGACACACTAAAAGCACCATAGTAGAACACAGATGAAGCTTCTAAGTTGATGTAATAGCCAGTAAGAAGTAGTACAATTAAAGTTTTAGGTATCGGTTATTGACTTTTTACCCTTCTTTGGTGCTTTGGACATGAGCTAGGACCTTAAGATTCTGCATGAAGGGAGGACTAGCAGCCGAGTTGCACGGGAGAATGTGAAAAGTGTTCATACGTAGTAAAAACATGAGAAATCCGTCCGTTTTCGTCATTAGTTATCGAATCGACTTCAAGCCAGATCGTCACATTGGCCGCTCTTCTCTCTGAAAAAGTTGTACTTATCGTGTGCAAAGCTATGTCGCGTGCTGCGGTATGCGGAGACACTAAAAGCACCATAGTAGAACACAGATGAAGCTTCTAAGTTGATGTAATAGCCAGTAAGAAGTAGTACAATTCAAGTTTTAGGTATCGGTTATTGACTTTTTACCCTTCTTTGGTGCCTTGGACATCAGCTAGGAAATTAAGAATTTGCATGAAGGAGGACTAGCAGCAGAGTTGCACGGGAGAATGTGAATAGTGTTCATATGTAGTAAAAGCCTGAGACATCCGTCCGTTTTCGTCATTTGTTATCGAATCGACTTAAAGCCAGATCGTCACATTGGCCGCTCTTCTCTCTGAAACGGTTGTACTTATCGTCTGCAAAGCTATGTGGCGTTCTGCGGTATACGGAGACAGTAAAAGCACCATAGTAGAACACAGATGATGCTTCTAAGTTGATGTAATAGCCAGTAAGATATAGTACAATTCAAGTTTTAGGTATCGATTATTGACTTTTTAGCTGGCTTTGGTGCCTTGGACATGAGCTAGGACCTTAAGATTCTGCATGAAAGGAGGACTGGCAAAAGATTTGCACGGGAGAATGTGAGAAGTGTTCATATGTATTAAAAACCTGAGAAATCCGTCCGTTCTCGTCATTTGTTATCGAATCGACTTAAAGCCAGATCGTCACATTGGCCGCTCTTCTCTCTGAAACGGTTGTACTTATCGTCTGCAAAGCTATATGGCGTTCTGCGGTATGCGGAGACAGTAAAAGCACCATATTAGAACACAGATGATGCTTCTAAGTTGATGTAATAGCCAGTAAGATATAGTACAATTCAAGTTTTAGGTATCGATTATTGACTTTTTAGCTGGCTTTGGTGCCTTGGACATGAGCTAGGACCTTAAGATTCTGCATGAAAGGAGGACTGGCAGCCGATTTGCACGGGAGAATGTGAAAAGTGTTCAAATGTAGTAAAAACCTGAGAAATCCGTCCGTTCTCGTCATTAGTTATCGAATCGACTTCAAGCCAGATCGTCACATTGGCCGCTCTTCTCTCTGAAAAAGTTGTACTTATCGTCTGCAAAGCTATGTCGCGTGCTGCGGTATGCGGACACACTAAAAGCACCATAGTAGAACACAGATGAAGCTTCTAAGTTGATGTAATAGCCAGTAAGAAGTAGTACAATTAAAGTTTTAGGTATCGGTTATTGACTTTTTACCCTTCTTTGATGCCTTGGACATGAGCTAGGAAATTAAGATTTTGCATGAAGGAGGACTAGCAGCCGAGTTGCACGGGAGAATGTGAATAGTGTTCATATGTAGTAAAAACCTTAGACATCCGTCCGTTTTCGTCATTTGTTATCGAATCGACTTAAAGCCAGATCGTCACATTGGCCGCTCTTCTCTCTGAAACGGTTGTACTTATCGTCTGCAAAGCTATGTGGCGTTCTGCGGTATGCGGAGACAGTAAAAGCACCATAGTAGAACACAGATGATGCTTCTAAGTTGATGTAATAGCCAGTAAGATATAGTACAATTCAAGTTTTAGGTATCGATTATTGACTTTTTAGCTGGCTTTGGTGCCTTGGACATGAGCTAGGACCTTACGATTCTGCATGAAAGGGGGACTGGCAGCCGATTTGCACGGGAGAATGTGAAAAGTGTTCATATGTATTAAAAACCTGAGAAATCCGTCCGTTCTCGTCATTTGTTATCGAATCGACTTAAAGCCAGATCGTCACATTGGCCGCTCTTCTCTCTGAAACGGTTGTACTTATCGTGTGCAAAGCTATGTCGCGTGCTGCGGCATGCTGAGACACTAAAAGCACCATAGCAGAACACAGATGAAGATTCTAAGTTGATGTAATAGCCAGTAAGAAGTAGTACAATTCAAGTTTTAGGTATAGAATATTGACTTTTTAGCTGGCTTTGGTGCCTTGGACTTGAGCTAGGACCTTAAGATTCTGCATGAAAGGAGGACTAGCAGCCGCGTTGCACAGGAGAATGTGAAAAGTGTTCATATGTAGTAAAAACCTGAGAAATCCGTCCGTTTTCGTCATTTGTTATCGAATCGACTTAAAGCCAGATCGTCACATTGGCCGCTCTTCTCTCTGAAACGGTTGTACTTATCGTCTGCAAAGCTATGTGGCGTTCTGCGGTATGCGGAGACAGTAAAAGCACCATATTATAACACAGATGATGCTTCTAAGTTGATGTAATAGCCAGTAAGATATAGTACAATTCAAGTTTTAGGTATCGATTATTGACTTTTTAGCTGGCTTTGGTGCCTTGGACATGAGCTAGGACCTTAAGATTCTGCATGAAAGGAGGACTGGCAGCCGATTTGCACGGCAGAATGTGAAAAGTGTTCAAATGTAGTAAAAACCTGAGAAATCCGTCCGTTTTCGTCATTAGTTATCGAATCGACTTCAAGCCAGATCGTCACATTGGCCGCTCTTCTCTCTGAAAAAGTTGTACTTATCGTCTGCAAAGCTATGTCGCGTGCTGCGGTATGCGGACACACTAAAAGCACCATAGTAGAACACAGATGAAGCTTCTAAGTTGATGTAATAGCCAGTAAGAAGTAGTACAATTAAAGTTTTAGGTATCGGTTATTGACTTTTTACCCTTCTTTGGTGCCTTGGACACGAGCTAGGAAATTAAGATTTTGCATGAAGGAGGACTAGCAGCCGAGTTGCACGGGAGAATGTGAATAGTGTTCATATGTAGTAAAAACCTGAGACATCCGTCCGTTTTCGTCATTTGTTATCGAATCGACTTAAAGCCAGATCGTCACATTGACCGCTCTTCTCTCTGAAACGGTTGTACTTATCGTCTGCAAAGATATGTGGCGTTCTGCGGTATGCGGAGACAGTAAAAGCACCATAGTAGAACACAGATGAAGCTTCTAAGTTGATGTAATAGCTAGTAAGAAGTAGTACAATTCAAGTTTTAGGTATCTATTATTGACTTTTTAGCTGGCTTTGGTGCCTTGGACATGAGCTAGGACCTTAACATTCTGCATGAAAGGAGGAATAGCAGAGCTGTTGCACGGGAGAATGTGAAAAGTGTTCATATGTAGTAAAAACCTGAGAAATCGGTCAGTTTTCGTCATTTGTTATCGAATCGAGTTAAAGCCAGATCGTCACATTGGCCGCTCTTCTCTCTGAAACGGTTGTACTTATCGTCTGCAAAGCTATGTCGCGTGCTGCGGTATGCTGAGACACTATGAGCACCATAGTAGAACACAGATGAAGCTTCTAAGTTGATGTAATTTCCAGTAAGAAGTAGTACAATTCAAGTTTTAGGTATCGGTTATTGACTTTTTACCCTTCTTTGGTGCCTTGGACATCAGCTAGGAAATTAAGATTTTGCATGAAGGAGGACTAGCAGCCGGGTTGCACGGGAGAATGTGAATAGTGTTCATATGTAGTAAAAACCTGAGACATCCGTCCGTTTTCGTCATTTGTTATCGAATCGACTTAAAGCCAGATCGTCACATTGACCGCTCTTCTCTCTGAAACGGTTGTACTTATCGTCTGCAAAGCTATGTGGCGTTCTGCGGTATGCGGAGACAGTAAAAGCACCATAGTAGAACACAGATGAAGCTTCTAAGTTGAAGTAATATCCAGTAAGATGTAGTACAATTCAAGTCTTAGGTATCGATTATTGACTTTTTACCATTCTTTGGTGCCTTGGACATGAGCTAGGACCTTAAGATTCTGCATGAAAGGAGGACTGGCTGCCGATTTGCATGGGAGAATGTGAAAAGTGTTCATATGTAGTAAAAACCTGAGAAATCCGTCCGTTTTCGTCATTTGTTATTGAATCGACTTAAAGCCAGATCGTCACATTGGCCGCTCTTCTCTCTGAAACGGTTGTACTTATCGATTGCAAAACTATGTCGCGTGCTGCGGTATGCGGAGACACTAAAAGCACCATAGTAGAACACAGATGAAGCTTCTAAGTTGATGTAATAGCCAGTAAGAAGTAGTACAATTCAAGTTTTAGGTATCGATTATTGACTTTTTAGCTGGCTTTGGTGCCTTGGACATGAGCTAGGACCTTAACATTCTGCATGAAAGAGGACTAGCAGCCGAGTTGCACGGGAGAATGTGAAAAGTGTTCATACGTAGTAAAAACCTGAGAAATCCGTCCGTTTTCGTCATTAGTTATCGAATCGACTTTAAGCCAAATCGTCACATTGGCCGCTCCTCTCACTGAAAAAGTTGTACTTATCGTCTGCAAAGCTATGTCGCGTGCTGCGGTATGCGGACACACTAAAAGCACCATAGTAGAACACAGATGAAGCTTCTAAGTTGATGTAATAGCCAGTAAAAAGTAGTACAATTCAAGTTTTAGGTATCGGTTATTGACTTTTTACCCTTCTTTGGTGCCTTGGACATGAGCTAGGAAATTAAGATTTTGCATGAAGGAGGATTAGCAGCCGAGTTGCACGGGAGAATGTGAAAAGTGTTCATATGTAGTAAAAACCTGAGAAATCCGTCCGTTTACGTCATTTGTTATCGAATCGACTTAAAGCCAGATCGTCACATTGGCCGCTCTTCTCTCTGAAACGGTTGTACTTATCGTCTGCAAAGCTATGTCGCGTGCTGCGGCATGCTGAGACACTAAAAGCACCATAGCAGAACACAGATGAAGCTTCTAAGTTGATGTAATAGCCAGTAAGAAGTAGTACAATTCAAGTTTTAGGTATTGAATATTGACTTTTAGCTGGCTTTGGTGCCTTGGACTTGAGCTAGGACCTTAAGATTCTGCATGAAAGGAGGACTAGCAGCCGAGTTGCACAGGAGAATGTGAAAAGTGTTCATATGTAGTAAAAACCTGAGAAATCCGTCCGTTTTCGTCATTTGTTATCGAATCGACTTAAAGCCAGATCGTCACATTGGCCGCACTTCTCTCTGAAACGGTTGTACTTATCGATTGCAAAGCTACGTCGCGTGCTGCGGTATGCGGAGACACTAAAAGCACCATAGTAGAACACAGATGAAACTTCTAAGTTGATGTAATAGCCAGTAAGAAGTAGTACAATACAAGTTTTAGTTATCGATTATTGACGTTTTAGCTGGCTTTGGTGCCTTGGACATGAGCTAGGACCTTAAGATTCTGCATGAAAGGAGGACTAGCAGCCTAGTTGCACGGAAAAATGTGAAAAGTGTTCAAATGTAGGAAAAAACCTGAGAAATCCGTCCGTTTTCGTCATTTGTTATCGAATCGACTTAAAGCCAGATCGTCACATTGGCCGCTCCTCTCTCTGAAACGGTTGTACTTATCGACTGCAAAACTATGTCGCGTGCTGCGGTATGCGGAGACACTAAAAGCACCATAGTAGAACACAGATGAAGCTTCTAAGTTTATGTAATAGCCAGTAAGAAGTAGTACAATTCAAGTTTTAGGTATTGAATATTGTATTTTTAGCTGGCTTTGGTGCCTTGGACATGAGCTAGGACCTTAATATTCTGCATGAAAGGAGGACTAGCATCCGAGTTGCACGGGAGAATGTGAAAAGTGTTCAAATGTAGTAAAAACCTGAGAAATCCGTCCGTTTTCGTCATTTGTTATCGAATCGACTTAAAGCCAGATCGTCACATTGGCCGCTCTTCTCTCTGAAACGGTTGTACTTATCGTCTGCAAAGCTTTGTCGCGTGCTGCGGTATGCGGAGACACTAAAATCACCATAGTAGAACACAGATGAAGCTTCTAAGTTGATGTAATAGCCAGTAAGAAGTAGTACAATACAAGTTTTAGTTATCGATTATTGACGTTTTAGCTGGCTTTGGTGCCTTGGACATGAGCTAGGACCTTAATATTCTGCATGAAAGGAGGACTAGCATCCGAGTTGCACGGGAGAATGTGAAAAGTGTTCAAATGTAGTAAAAACCTGAGAAATCCGTCCGTTTTCGTCATTTGTTATCGAATCGACTTAAAGCCAGATCGTCACATTGACCGCTCTTCTCTCTGAAACGGTTGTACTTATCGTCTGCAAAGCTATGTGGCGTTCTGCGGTATGCGGAGACAGTAAAAGCACCATAGTAGAACACAGATGAAGCTTCTAAGTTGAAGTAATATCCAGTAAGATGTAGTACAATTCAAGTCTTAGGTATCGATTATTGACTTTTTACCATTCTTTGGTGCCTTGGACATGAGCTAGGACCTTAAGATTCTGCATGAAAGGAGGACTGGCTGCCGATTTGCATGGGAGAATGTGAAAAGTGTTCATATGTAGTAAAAACCTGAGAAATCCGTCCGTTTTCGTCATTTGTTATTGAATCGACTTAAAGCCAGATCGTCACATTGGCCGCTCTTCTCTCTGAAACGGTTGTACTTATCGATTGCAAAACTATGTCGCGTGCTGCGGTATGCGGAGACACTAAAAGCACCATAGTAGAACACAGATGAAGCTTCTAAGTTGATGTAATAGCCAGTAAGAAGTAGTACAATTCAAGTTTTAGGTATCGATTATTGACTTTTTAGCTGGCTTTGGTGCCTTGGACATGAGCTAGGACCTTAACATTCTGCATGAAAGAGGACTAGCAGCCGAGTTGCACGGGAGAATGTGAAAAGTGTTCATACGTAGTAAAAACCTGAGAAATCCGTCCGTTTTCGTCATTAGTTATCGAATCGACTTTAAGCCAAATCGTCACATTGGCCGCTCCTCTCACTGAAAAAGTTGTACTTATCGTCTGCAAAGCTATGTCGCGTGCTGCGGTATGCGGACACACTAAAAGCACCATAGTAGAACACAGATGAAGCTTCTAAGTTGATGTAATAGCCAGTAAGAAGTAGTACAATTCAAGTTTTAGGTATCGGTTATTGACTTTTTACCCTTCTTTGGTGCCTTGGACATGAGCTAGGAAATTAAGATTTTGCATGAAGGAGGATTAGCAGCCGAGTTGCACGGGAGAATGTGAAAAGTGTTCATATGTAGTAAAAACCTGAGACATCCGTCCGTTTTCGTCATTTGTTATCGAATCGACTTAAAGCCAGATCGTCACATTGGCCGCTCTTCTCTCTGAAACGGTTGTACTTATCGTCTGCAGAGCTATGTGGCGTTCTGCGGTATACGGAGACAGTAAAAGCACCATAGTAGAACACAGATGATGCTTCTAAGTTGATGTAATAGCCAGTAAGATATAGTACAATTCAAGTTTTAGGTATCGATTATTGACTTTTTAGCTGGCTTTGGTGCCTTGGACATGAGCTAGGACCTTAAGATTCTGCATGAAAGGAGGACTGGCAGCCGATTTGCACGGGAGAATGTGAAAAGTGTTCATACGTAGTAAAAACCTGAGAAATCCGTCCGTTTTCGTCATTAGTTATCGAATGGACTTCATGCCAGATCGTCACATTGGCCGCTCTTCTCTCTGAAAAAGTTGTACTTATCGTCTGCAAAGCTATGTCGCGTGCTGCGGTATGCGGACACACTAAAAGCACCATAGTAGAACACAGATGAAGCTTCTAAGTTGATGTAATAGCCAGTAAGAAGTAGTACAATTAAAGTTTTAGGTATCGGTTATTGACTTTTTACCCTTCTTTGGTGCTTTGGACATGAGCTAGGAAATTAAGATTTTGCATGAAGGAGGACTAGCAGCCGAGTTGCACGGGAGAATGTGAAAAGTGTTCATATGTAGTAAAAACCTGAGAAATCCGTCCGTTTACGTCATTTGTTATCGAATCGACTTAAAGCCAGATCGTCACATTGGCCGCTCTTCTCTCTGAAACGGTTGTACTTATCGTCTGCAAAGCTATGTCGCGTGCTGCGGCATGCTGAGACACTAAAAGCACCATAGCAGAACACAGATGAAGCTTCTAAGTTGATGTAATAGCCAGTAAGAAGTAGTACAATTCAAGTTTTAGGTATTGAATATTGACTTTTTAGCTGGCTTTGGTGCCTTGGACTTGAGCTAGGACCTTAAGATTCTGCATGAAAGGAGGACTAGCAGCCGAGTTGCACAGGAGAATGTGAAAAGTGTTCATATGTAGTAAAAACCTGAGAAATCCGTCCGTTTTCGTCATTTGTTATCGAATCGACTTAAAGCCAGATCGTCACATTGGCCGCACTTCTCTCTGAAACGGTTGTACTTATCGATTGCAAAGCTACGTCGCGTGCTGCGGTATGCGGAGACACTAAAAGCACCATAGTAGAACACAGATGAAACTTCTAAGTTGATGTAATAGCCAGTAAGAAGTAGTACAATACAAGTTTTAGTTATCGATTATTGACGTTTTAGCTGGCTTTGGTGCCTTGGACTTGAGCTAGGACCTTAAGATTCTGCATGAAAGGAGGACTAGCAGCCTAGTTGCACGGAAAAATGTGAAAAGTGTTCAAATGTAGGAAAAAACCTGAGAAATCCGTCCGTTTTCGTCATTTGTTATCGAATCGACTTAAAGCCAGATCGTCACATTGGCCGCTCCTCTCTCTGAAACGGTTGTACTTATCGACTGCAAAACTATGTCGCGTGCTGCGGTATGCGGAGACACTAAAAGCACCATAGTAGAACACAGATGAAGCTTCTAAGTTTATGTAATAGCCAGTAAGAAGTAGTACAATTCAAGTTTTAGGTATTGAATATTGCATTTTTAGCTGGCTTTGGTGCCTTGGACATGAGCTAGGACCTTAATATTCTGCATGAAAGGAGGACTAGCATCCGAGTTGCACGGGAGAATGTGAAAAGTGTTCAAATGTAGTAAAAACCTGAGAAATCCGTCCGTTTTCGTCATTTGTTATCGAATCGACTTAAAGCCAGATCGTCACATTGGCCGCTCTTCTCTCTGAAACGGTTGTACTTATCGTCTGCAAAGCTTTGTCGCGTGCTGCGGTATGCGGAGACACTAAAATCACCATAGTAGAACACAGATGAAGCTTCTAAGTTGATGTAATAGCCAGTAAGAATTAGTACAATTCAAGTTTTAGGTATCGATTATTGACTTTTTAGCTATCTTTGGTGCCTTGCACATGAGCTAGGACCTTAAGATTCTGCATGAACGGAGGATTAGCAGCGGAGTTGCACGGGAGAATGTGAAAAGTGTTCATATGTAGTAAAAACATGAGAAATCCGTCCGTTTTCGTCATTTGTTATCGAATCAACTTAAAGCTAGATCGTCACATTGGCCGCTCTTCTCTCTGAAACGGTTGTACTTATCGATTGCAAAGCTATGTCGCGTGCTGCGGTATGCGGAGACACTAAAAGCACCATAGTAGAACACAGATGAAGCTTCTAAGTTGATGTAATAGCCAGTAAGAAGTAGTACAATTCAAGTTTTAGGTATCGATTATTGACTTTGTAGCTGGCTTTGGTGCCTTGGACATGAGCTAGGACCTTAAGATTATGCATGAAAGGAGGACTAGCAGCCGAGTTGCACGGGAGAATGTGAAAAGTTTTCATACGTAGTAAAAACATGAGAAATCCGTCCGTTTTCGTCATTAGTTATCGAATCGACTTCAAGCCAGATCGTCACATTGGCCGCTCTTCTCTCTGAAAAAGTTGTACTTATCGTCTGCAAAGCTATGTCGCTTGCTGCGGTATGCGGACACACTAAAAGCACCATAGTAGAACACAGATGAAGCTTCTAAGTTGATGTAATAGCCAGTAAGAAGTAGACACTAGATCGCGTGTTGTATCGGTTATTGACTTTTTACCCTTCTTTGGTGCCTTGGACATCAGCTAGGAATTTAAGATTTTGCATGAAGGAGGACTAGCAGCCGAGTTGCACGGGAGAATGTGAATAGTGTTCATATGTAGTAAAAACCTGAGACATCCGTCCGTTTTTTGTCATTTGTTATCGAATCGACTTAAAGCCAGATCGTCACATTGGCCGCTCTTCTCTCTGAAACGGTTGTACTTATCGTCTGCAAAGCTATGTCGCGTGCTGCGGTATGCTGAGACACTATGAGCACCATAGTAGAACACAGATGAAGCTTCTAAGTTGATGTAATTTCCAGTAAGAAGTAGTACAATTCAAGTTTTAGGTATCGGTTATTGACTTTTTACACTTCTTTGGTGCTTTGGACATCAGCTAGGAAATTAAGATTTTGCATGAAGGAGGATTAGCAGCCGAGTTGCACGGGAGAATGTGAATAGTGTTCATATGTAGTAAAAACCTGAGACATCCGTCCGTTTTCGTCATTTGTTATCGAATCGACTTAAAGCCAGATCGTCACATTGACCGCTCTTCTCTCTGAAACGGTTGTACTTATCGTCTGCAAAGCTATGTGGCGTTCTGCGGTATGCGGAGACAGTAAAAGCACCATAGTAGAACACAGATGATGCTTCTAAGTTGAAGTAATATCCAGTAAGATGTAGTACAATTCAAGTCTTAGGTATCGATTAATGACTTTTTACCTGGCTTTGGTGCCTTGGACATGAGCTAGGACCTTAAGATTCTGCATGAAAGGAGGACTGGCAGCCGATTTGCATGGGAGAATGTGAAAAGTGTTCATATGTAGTAAAAACCTGAGAAATCCGTCCGTTTTCGTCATTTGTTATCGAATCGACTTAAAGCCAGATCGTCACATTGGCCGCTCTTCTCTCTGAAACGGTTGTACTTATCGATTGCAAAACTATGTCGCGTGCTGCGGTATGCGGAGACACTAAAAGCACCATAGTAGAACACAGATGAAGCTTCTACGTTGATGTAATAGCCAGTAAGAAGTAGTACAATTCAAGTTTTAGGTATCGTTTATTGACTTTTTAGCTGGCTTTGGGTCCTTGGACATGAGCTAGGACCTTTAGATTCTGCATGAAAGGAGGACTAGCAGCCGAGTTGCACGGGAGAATGTGAAAAGTGTTCATATGTAGTAAAAACCTGAGAAATCCGTCCGTTTTCGTCATTTGTTATCCAATCGACTTAAAGCCAGATCGACACATTGGCCGCTCTTCTCTCCGAAACACTTGTACTTATCGTCTGCAAAGCTATGTCGCGTGCTGCGGTATGCGGACACACTAAAAGCACCATAGTAGAACACAGATGAAGCTTCTAAGTTGATGTAATAGCCAGTAAGAAGTAGTACAATTCAAGTTTTAGGTATCGGTTATTGACTTTTTACCCTTCTTTGGTGCCTTGGACATCAGCTAGGAAATTAAGATTTTGCATGAAGGAGGACTAGCAGCCGAGTTGCACGGGAGAATGTGAATAGTGTTCATATGTAGTAAAAACCTGAGAAATCCGTCCGTTTTCGTCATTTGTTATCGAATCAACTTAAAGCTAGATCGTCACATTGGCCGCTCTTCTCTCTGAAACGGTTGTACTTATCGTCTGCAAAGCTATGTCGCGTGCTGCGGTATGCTGAGACACTATGAGCACCATAGTAGAACACAGATGAAGCTTCTAAGTTGATGTAATAGCCAGTAAGAAGTAGTACAATTCAAGTTTTAGGTATTGAATATTGACTTTTTAGCTGGCTTTGGTGCCTTGGACTTGAGCTAGGACCTTATCATTCTGCATGAAAGGAGAACTAGCAGCCGAGTTGCACAGGAGAATGTGAAAAGTGTTCATAGGTAGTAAAAACCTGAGAAATCCGTCCGTTTTCGTCATTTGTTATCGAACCGACTTAAAGCCAGATCGTCACATTGGCCGCTCTTCTCTCTGAAACGGTTGTACTTATCGTCTGCAAAGCTATGTCGCGTGCTGCGGTATGTGGAGACACTAAAAGCACCATAGTAAAACACAGATGAAGCTTCTACGTTGATGTAATAGCCAGTAAGAAGTAGTACAATTCAAGTTTTAGGTATTGAATATTGACTTTTTAGCTGGCTTTGGTGCCTTGGACTTGAGCTAGGACCTTAACATTCTGCATGAAAGGAGAACTAGCAGCCGAGTTGCACAGGAGAATGTGAAAAGTGTTCATAGGTAGTAAAAACCTGAGAAATCCGTCCGTTTTCGTCATTTGTTATCGAACCGACTTAAAGCCAGATCGTCACATTGGCCGCTCTTCTCTCTGAAACGGTTGTACTTATCGATTGCAAAACTATGTCGCGTGCTGCGGTATGCGGAGACACTAAAAGCACCATAGTAGAACACAGATGAAGCTTCTAAGTTGATGTAATAGCCAGTAAGAAGTAGTACAATTCAAGTTTTAGGTATTCAATATTGAATTTTTAGCTGGCTTTGGTGCCTTGGACATGACCTAGGACCTTAAGATTCTGCATGAAAGGAGGACTAGCAGCCCTGTTGCACGGGAGAATGTGAAAAGTGTTCATATGTAGTAAAAACCTGAGAAATCCGTCCGTTTTCGTCATTTGTTATCGAATCAACTTAAAGCTAGATCGTCACATTGGCCGCTCTTCTCTCTGAAACGGTTGTACTTATCGTCTGCAAAGCTATGTCGCGTGCTGCGGTATGCTGAGACACTATGAGCACCATAGTAGAACACAGATGAAGCTTCTAAGTTGATGTAATAGCCAGTAAGAAGTAGTACAATTCAAGTTTTAGGTATCGATTATTGACTTTATAGCTGGCTTTGGTGCCTTGGACATGAGCTAGGACCTTAACATTCTGCATGAAAGGAGGACTAGCAGCCGATTTGCACGGGAGAATGTGAAAAGTCTTAACATGTAGTAAAAAACCGAGAAATCCGTCCGTTTTCCTCATTTGCTATCGAATCGACTTAAAGCCAGATCGTCACATTGGCCGCTCTTCTCTCTGAAACGGTTGTACTTATCGTCTGCAAAGCTATGTGGCGTTCTGCGGTATGCGGAGACAGTAAAAGCACCATAGTAGAACACAGATGATGCTTCTAAGTTGATGTAATAGCCAGTAAGATATAGTACAATTCAAGTTTTAGGTATCGATTATTGACTTTTTAGCTGGCTTTGGTGCCTTGGACATGAGCTAGGACCTTAAGATTCTGCATGAAAGGAGGACTGGCAGCCGATTTGCACGGGAGAATGTGAAAAGTGTTCATATGTATTAAAAACCTGAGAAATCCGTCCGTTCTCGTCATTTGTTATCGAATCGACTTAAAGCCAGATCGTCACATTGGCCGCTCTTCTCTCTGAAACGGTTGTACTTATCGTCTGCAAAGCTATGTCGCGTGCTGCGGTATGCGGAGACACTAAAAGCACCATAGTAGAACACAGATGAAGCTTCTAAGTTGATGTAATAGCCAGTAAGAAGTAGTACAATTCAAGTTTTAGGTATCGATTATTGACTTTTTAGCTATCTTTGGTGCCTTGCACATGAGCTAGGACCTTAAGATTCTGCATGAACCGAGGATTAGCAGCGGAGTTGCACGGGAGAATGTGAAAAGTGTTCATATGTAGTAAAAACCTGAGAAATCCGTCCGTTTTGGTCATTTGTTATCGAATCAACTTAAAGCTAGATCGTCACATTGGCCGCTCTTCTCTCTGAAACGGTTGTACTTATCGTCTGCAAAGCTATGTCGCGTGCTGCGGTATGCTGAGACACTATGAGCACCATAGTAGAACACAGATGAAGCTTCTAAGTTGATGTAATTTTCTAGTAAGAAGTAGTACAATTCAAGTTTTAGGTATTCAATATTGAATTTTTAGCTGGCTTTGGTGCCTTGGACATGACCTAGGACCTTAAGATTCTGCATGAAAGGAGGACTAGCAGCCCTGTTGCACGGGAGAATGTGAAAAGTGTTCATATGTAGTAAAAACCTGAGAAATCCGTCCGTTTTCGTCATTTGTTATCGAATCGACTCTAAGCCAGATCGTCACATTGGCCGCTCTTCTCTCTGAAACGGTTGTACTTATCGTCTGCAAAGCTATGTCGCGTACTGCGGTATGCGGAGACACTAAAATCACCATAGTAGAACACAGATGAAGCTTCTAAGTTGATGTAATAGCCAGTAAGAAGTAGTACAATTCAAGTTTTAGGTATCGATTATTGACTTTATAGCTGGCTTTGGTGCCTTGGACATGAGCTAGGACCTTAACATTCTGCATGAAAGGAGGACTAGCAGCCGATTTGCACGGGAGAATGTGAAAAGTCTTACCATGTAGTAAAAACCCGAGACATCCGTCCGTTTTCGTCATTTGTTATCGAATCGACTTAAAGCCAGATCGTCACATTGGCCGCTCTTCTCTCTGAAAAAGTTGTACTTATCGTCTGCAAAGCTATGTCGCGTGCTGCGGTATGCGGACACACTAAAAGCACCATAGTAGAACACAGATGAAGCTTCTAAGTTGATGTAATAGCCAGTAAGAAGTAGTACAATTCAAGTTTTAGGTATCGATTATTGACTTTTTAGCTGGCTTTGGTGCCTTGGACATGAGCTAGGACCTTAAGATTCTGCATGAAATGAGGACTAGCAGCCGAGTTGCACGGGAGAATGTGAAAAGTGTTCATACGTAGTAAAAACCTGAGAAATCCGTCCGTTTTCGTCATTAGTTATCGAATCGACTTCAAGCCAGATCGTCACATTGGCCGCTCTTCTCTCTGAAAAAGTTGTACTTATCGTCTGCAAAGCTATGTCGCGTGCTGCGGTATGCGGACACACTAAAAGCACCATAGTAGAACACAGATGAAGCTTCTAAGTTGATGTAATAGCCAGTAAGAAGTAGTACAATTCAAGTTTTAGGTATTGAATATTGACTTTTTAGCTGGCTTTGGTGCCTTGGACTTGAGCTAGGACCTTAACATTCTGCATGAAAGGAGAACTAGCAGCCGAGTTGCACAGGAGAATGTGAAAAGTGTTCATAGGTAGTAAAAACCTGAGAAATCCGTCCGTTTTCGTCATTTGTTATCGAACCGACTTAAAGCCAGATCGTCACATTGGCCGCTCTTCTCTCTGAAACGGTTGTACTTATCGTCTGCAAAGCTATGTCGCGTGCTGCGGTATGTGGAGACACTAAAAGCACCATAGTAAAACACAGATGAAGCTTCTACGTTGATGTAATAGCCAGTAAGAAGTAGTACAATTCAAGTTTTAGGTATCGTTTATTGACTTTTTAGCTGGCTTTGGGTCCTTGGACATGAGCTAGGACCTTTAGATTCTGCATGAAAGGAGGACTAGCAGCCGAGTTGCACGGGAGAATGTGAAAAGTGTTCATATTTAGTAAAAACCTGAGAAATCCGTCCGTTTTCGTCATTTGTTATCCAATCGACTTAAAGCCAGATCGACACATTGGCCGCTTTTCTCTCCGAAACACTTGTACTTATCGTCTGCAAAGCTATGTCGCGTGCTGCGGTATGCGGACACACTAAAAGCACCATAGTAGAACACAGATGAAGCTTCTAAGTTGATGTAATAGCCAGTAAGAAGTAGTACAATTCAAGTTTTAGGTATCGGTTATTGACTTTTTACCCTTCTTTGGTGCCTTGGACATCAGCTAGGAAATTAAGATTTTGCATGAAGGAGGACTAGCAGCCGAGTTGCACGGGAGAATGTGAATAGTGTTCATATGTAGTAAAAACCTGAGAAATCCGTCCGTTTTCGTCATTTGTTATCGAATCAACTTAAAGCTAGATCGTCACATTGGCCGCTCTTCTCTCTGAAACGGTTGTACTTATCGTCTGCAAAGCTATGTCGCGTGCTGCGGTATGCTGAGACACTATGAGCACCATAGTAGAACACAGATGAAGCTTCTAAGTTGATGTAATTTCCAGTAAGAAGTAGTACAATTCAAGTTTTAGGTATCGATTATTGACTTTGTAGCTGGCTCTGGTGCCTTGGACATGAGCTAGGACCTTAAGATTATGCATGAAAGGAGGACTAGCAGCCGAGTTGCACGGGAGAATGTGAAAAGTTTTCATACGTAGTAAAAACATGAGAAATCCGTCCGTTTTCGTCATTAGTTATCGAATCGACTTCAAGCCAGATCGTCACATTGGCCGCTCTTCTCTCTGAAAAAGTTGTACTTATCGTCTGCAAAGCTATGTCGCTTGCTGCGGTATGCGGACACACTAAAAGCACCATAGTAGAACACAGATGAAGCTTCTAAGTTGATGTAATAGCCAGTAAGAAGTAGTACAATTCAAGTTTTAGGTATCGATTATTGACTTTGTAGCTGGCTTTGGTGCCTTGGACATGAGCTAGGACCTTAAGATTATGCATGAAAGGAGGACTAGCAGCCGAGTTGCACGGGAGAATGTGAAAAGTTTTCATACGTAGTAAAAACATGAGAAATCCGTCCGTTTTCGTCATTAGTTATCGAATCGACTTCAAGCCAGATCGTCACATTGGCCGCTCTTCTCTCTGAAAAAGTTGTACTTATCGTCTGCAAAGCTATGTCGCTTGCTGCGGTATGCGGACACACTAAAAGCACCATAGTAGAACACAGATGAAGCTTCTAAGTTGATGTAATAGCCAGTAAGAAGTAGTACAATTCAAGTTTTAGGTATCGGTTATTGACTTTTTACCCTTCTTTGGTGCCTTGGACATCAGCTAGGAATTTAAGATTTTGCATGAAGGAGGACTAGCAGCCGAGTTGCACGGGAGAATGTGAATAGTGTTCATATGTAGTAAAAACCTGAGACATCCGTCCGTTTTTTGTCATTTGTTATCGAATCGACTTAAAGCCAGATCGTCACATTGGCCGCTCTTCTCTCTGAAACGGTTGTACTTATCGTCTGCAAAGCTATGTCGCGTGCTGCGGTATGCTGAGACACTATGAGCACCATAGTAGAACACAGATGAAGCTTCTAAGTTGATGTAATTTCCAGTAAGAAGTAGTACAATTCAAGTTTTAGGTATCGGTTATTGACTTTTTACACTTCTTTGGTGCTTTGGACATCAGCTAGGAAATTAAGATTTTGCATGAAGGAGGATTAGCAGCCGAGTTGCACGGGAGAATGTGAATAGTGTTCATATGTAGTAAAAACCTGAGACATCCGTCCGTTTTCGTCATTTGTTATCGAATCGACTTAAAGCCAGATCGTCACATTGACCGCTCTTCTCTCTGAAACGGTTGTACTTATCGTCTGCAAAGCTATGTGGCGTTCTGCGGTATGCGGAGACAGTAAAAGCACCATAGTAGAACACAGATGATGCTTCTAAGTTGAAGTAATATCCAGTAAGATGTAGTACAATTCAAGTCTTAGGTATCGATTAATGACTTTTTACCTGGCTTTGGTGCCTTGGACATGAGCTAGGACCTTAAGATTCTGCATGAAAGGAGGACTGGCAGCCGATTTGCATGGGAGAATGTGAAAAGTGTTCATATGTAGTAAAAACCTGAGAAATCCGTCCGTTTTCGTCATTTGTTATCGAATCGACTTAAAGCCAGATCGTCACATTGGCCGCTCTTCTCTCTGAAACGGTTGTACTTATCGATTGCAAAACTATGTCGCGTGCTGCGGTATGCGGAGACACTAAAAGCACCATAGTAGAACACAGATGAAGCTTCTACGTTGATGTAATAGCCAGTAAGAAGTAGTACAATTCAAGTTTTAGGTATCGTTTATTGACTTTTTAGCTGGCTTTGGGTCCTTGGACATGAGCTAGGACCTTTAGATTCTGCATGAAAGGAGGACTAGCAGCCGAGTTGCACGGGAGAATGTGAAAAGTGTTCATATTTAGTAAAAACCTGAGAAATCCGTCCGTTTTCGTCATTTGTTATCCAATCGACTTAAAGCCAGATCGACACATTGGCCGCTCTTCTCTCCGAAACACTTGTACTTATCGTCTGCAAAGCTATGTCGCGTGCTGCGGTATGCGGACACACTAAAAGCACCATAGTAGAACACAGATGAAGCTTCTAAGTTGATGTAATAGCCAGTAAGAAGTAGTACAATTCAAGTTTTAGGTATCGGTTATTGACTTTTTACCCTTCTTTGGTGCCTTGGACATCAGCTAGGAAATTAAGATTTTGCATGAAGGAGGACTAGCAGCCGAGTTGCACGGGAGAATGTGAATAGTGTTCATATGTAGTAAAAACCTGAGAAATCCGTCCGTTTTCGTCATTTGTTATCGAATCAACTTAAAGCTAGATCGTCACATTGGCCGCTCTTCTCTCTGAAACGGTTGTACTTATCGTCTGCAAAGCTATGTCGCGTGCTGCGGTATGCTGAGACACTATGAGCACCATAGTAGAACACAGATGAAGCTTCTAAGTTGATGTAATAGCCAGTAAGAAGTAGTACAATTCAAGTTTTAGGTATTGAATATTGACTTTTTAGCTGGCTTTGGTGCCTTGGACTTGAGCTAGGACCTTATCATTCTGCATGAAAGGAGAACTAGCAGCCGAGTTGCACAGGAGAATGTGAAAAGTGTTCATAGGTAGTAAAAACCTGAGAAATCCGTCCGTTTTCGTCATTTGTTATCGAACCGACTTAAAGCCAGATCGTCACATTGGCCGCTCTTCTCTCTGAAACGGTTGTACTTATCGTCTGCAAAGCTATGTCGCGTGCTGCGGTATGTGGAGACACTAAAAGCACCATAGTAAAACACAGATGAAGCTTCTACGTTGATGTAATAGCCAGTAAGAAGTAGTACAATTCAAGTTTTAGGTATTGAATATTGACTTTTTAGCTGGCTTTGGTGCCTTGGACTTGAGCTAGGACCTTAACATTCTGCATGAAAGGAGAACTAGCAGCCGAGTTGCACAGGAGAATGTGAAAAGTGTTCATAGGTAGTAAAAACCTGAGAAATCCGTCCGTTTTCGTCATTTGTTATCGAACCGACTTAAAGCCAGATCGTCACATTGGCCGCTCTTCTCTCTGAAACGGTTGTACTTATCGATTGCAAAACTATGTCGCGTGCTGCGGTATGCGGAGACACTAAAAGCACCATAGTAGAACACAGATGAAGCTTCTAAGTTGATGTAATAGCCAGTAAGAAGTAGTACAATTCAAGTTTTAGGTATTCAATATTGAATTTTTAGCTAACTTTGGTGCCTTGGACATGACCTAGGACCTTAAGATTCTGCATGAAAGGAGGACTAGCAGCCCTGTTGCACGGGAGAATGTGAAAAGTGTTCATATGTAGTAAAAACCTGAGAAATCCGTCCGTTTTCGTCATTTGTTATCGAATCAACTTAAAGCTAGATCGTCACATTGGCCGCTCTTCTCTCTGAAACGGTTGTACTTATCGTCTGCAAAGCTATGTCGCGTGCTGCGGTATGCTGAGACACTATGAGCACCATAGTAGAACACAGATGAAGCTTCTAAGTTGATGTAATAGCCAGTAAGAAGTAGTACAATTCAAGTTTTAGGTATCGATTATTGACTTTATAGCTGGCTTTGGTGCCTTGGACATGAGCTAGGACCTTAACATTCTGCATGAAAGGAGGACTAGCAGCCGATTTGCACGGGAGAATGTGAAAAGTCTTAACATGTAGTAAAAAACCGAGAAATCCGTCCGTTTTCCTCATTTGCTATCGAATCGACTTAAAGCCAGATCGTCACATTGGCCGCTCTTCTCTCTGAAACGGTTGTACTTATCGTCTGCAAAGCTATGTGGCGTTCTGCGGTATGCGGAGACAGTAAAAGCACCATAGTAGAACACAGATGATGCTTCTAAGTTGATGTAATAGCCAGTAAGATATAGTACAATTCAAGTTTTAGGTATCGATTATTGACTTTTTAGCTGGCTTTGGTGCCTTGGACATGAGCTAGGACCTTAAGATTCTGCATGAAAGGAGGACTGGCAGCCGATTTGCACGGGAGAATGTGAAAAGTGTTCATATGTATTAAAAACCTGAGAAATCCGTCCGTTCTCGTCATTTGTTATCGAATCGACTTAAAGCCAGATCGTCACATTGGCCGCTCTTCTCTCTGAAACGGTTGTACTTATCGTCTGCAAAGCTATGTCGCGTGCTGCGGTATGCGGAGACACTAAAAGCACCATAGTAGAACACAGATGAAGCTTCTAAGTTGATGTAATAGCCAGTAAGAAGTAGTACAATTCAAGTTTTAGGTATCGATTATTGACTTTTTAGCTATCTTTGGTGCCTTGCACATGAGCTAGGACCTTAAGATTCTGCATGAACCGAGGATTAGCAGCGGAGTTGCACGGGAGAATGTGAAAAGTGTTCATATGTAGTAAAAACCTGAGAAATCCGTCCGTTTTGGTCATTTGTTATCGAATCAACTTAAAGCTAGATCGTCACATTGGCCGCTCTTCTCTCTGAAACGGTTGTACTTATCGTCTGCAAAGCTATGTCGCGTGCTGCGGTATGCTGAGACACTATGAGCACCATAGTAGAACACAGATGAAGCTTCTAAGTTGATGTAATTTTCTAGTAAGAAGTAGTACAATTCAAGTTTTAGGTATTCAATATTGAATTTTTAGCTGGCTTTGGTGCCTTGGACATGACCTAGGACCTTAAGATTCTGCATGAAAGGAGGACTAGCAGCCCTGTTGCACGGGAGAATGTGAAAAGTGTTCATATGTAGTAAAAACCTGAGAAATCCGTCCGTTTTCGTCATTTGTTATCGAATCGACTCTAAGCCAGATCGTCACATTGGCCGCTCTTCTCTCTGAAACGGTTGTACTTATCGTCTGCAAAGCTATGTCGCGTACTGCGGTATGCGGAGACACTAAAATCACCATAGTAGAACACAGATGAAGCTTCTAAGTTGATGTAATAGCCAGTAAGAAGTAGTACAATTCAAGTTTTAGGTATCGATTATTGACTTTATAGCTGGCTTTGGTGCCTTGGACATGAGCTAGGACCTTAACATTCTGCATGAAAGGAGGACTAGCAGCCGATTTGCACGGGAGAATGTGAAAAGTCTTACCATGTAGTAAAAACCCGAGACATCCGTCCGTTTTCGTCATTTGTTATCGAATCGACTTAAAGCCAGATCGTCACATTGGCCGCTCTTCTCTCTGAAAAAGTTGTACTTATCGTCTGCAAAGCTATGTCGCGTGCTGCGGTATGCGGACACACTAAAAGCACCATAGTAGAACACAGATGAAGCTTCTAAGTTGATGTAATAGCCAGTAAGAAGTAGTACAATTCAAGTTTTAGGTATTGAATATTGACTTTTTAGCTGGCTTTGGTGCCTTGGACTTGAGCTAGGACCTTAACATTCTGCATGAAAGGAGAACTAGCAGCCGAGTTGCACAGGAGAATGTGAAAAGTGTTCATAGGTAGTAAAAACCTGAGAAATCCGTCCGTTTTCGTCATTTGTTATCGAACCGACTTAAAGCCAGATCGTCACATTGGCCGCTCTTCTCTCTGAAACGGTTGTACTTATCGTCTGCAAAGCTATGTCGCGTGCTGCGGTATGTGGAGACACTAAAAGCACCATAGTAAAACACAGATGAAGCTTCTACGTTGATGTAATAGCCAGTAAGAAGTAGTACAATTCAAGTTTTAGGTATCGTTTATTGACTTTTTAGCTGGCTTTGGGTCCTTGGACATGAGCTAGGACCTTTAGATTCTGCATGAAAGGAGGACTAGCAGCCGAGTTGCACGGGAGAATGTGAAAAGTGTTCATATTTAGTAAAAACCTGAGAAATCCGTCCGTTTTCGTCATTTGTTATCCAATCGACTTAAAGCCAGATCGACACATTGGCCGCTTTTCTCTCCGAAACACTTGTACTTATCGTCTGCAAAGCTATGTCGCGTGCTGCGGTATGCGGACACACTAAAAGCACCATAGTAGAACACAGATGAAGCTTCTAAGTTGATGTAATAGCCAGTAAGAAGTAGTACAATTCAAGTTTTAGGTATCGGTTATTGACTTTTTACCCTTCTTTGGTGCCTTGGACATCAGCTAGGAAATTAAGATTTTGCATGAAGGAGGACTAGCAGCCGAGTTGCACGGGAGAATGTGAATAGTGTTCATATGTAGTAAAAACCTGAGAAATCCGTCCGTTTTCGTCATTTGTTATCGAATCAACTTAAAGCTAGATCGTCACATTGGCCGCTCTTCTCTCTGAAACGGTTGTACTTATCGTCTGCAAAGCTATGTCGCGTGCTGCGGTATGCTGAGACACTATGAGCACCATAGTAGAACACAGATGAAGCTTCTAAGTTGATGTAATAGCCAGTAAGAAGTAGTACAATTCAAGTTTTAGGTATTGAATATTGACTTTTTAGCTGGCTTTGGTGCCTTGGACTTGAGCTAGGACCTTAACATTCTGCATGAAAGGAGAACTAGCAGCCGAGTTGCACAGGAGAATGTGAAAAGTGTTCATAGGTAGTAAAAACCTGAGAAATCCGTCCGTTTTCGTCATTTGTTATCGAACCGACTTAAAGCCAGATCGTCACATTGGCCGCTCTTCTCTCTGAAACGGTTGTACTTATCGTCTGCAAAGCTATGTCGCGTGCTGCGGTATGTGGAGACACTAAAAGCACCATAGTAAAACACAGATGAAGCTTCTACGTTGATGTAATAGCCAGTAAGAAGTAGTACAATTCAAGTTTTAGGTATTGAATATTGACTTTTTAGCTGGCTTTGGTGCCTTGGACTTGAGCTAGGACCTTAACATTCTGCATGAAAGGAGAACTAGCAGCCGAGTTGCACAGGAGAATGTGAAAAGTGTTCATAGGTAGTAAAAACCTGAGAAATCCGTCCGTTTTCGTCATTTGTTATCGAACCGACTTAAAGCCAGATCGTCACATTGGCCGCTCTTCTCTCTGAAACGGTTGTACTTATCGATTGCAAAACTATGTCGCGTGCTGCGGTATGCGGAGACACTAAAAGCACCATAGTAGAACACAGATGAAGCTTCTAAGTTGATGTAATAGCCAGTAAGAAGTAGTACAATTCAAGTTTTAGGTATTCAATATTGAATTTTTAGCTGGCTTTGGTGCCTTGGACATGACCTAGGACCTTAAGATTCTGCATGAAAGGAGGACTAGCAGCCCTGTTGCACGGGAGAATGTGAAAAGTGTTCATATGTAGTAAAAACCTGAGAAATCCGTCCGTTTTCGTCATTTGTTATCGAATCAACTTAAAGCTAGATCGTCACATTGGCCGCTCTTCTCTCTGAAACGGTTGTACTTATCGTCTGCAAAGCTATGTCGCGTGCTGCGGTATGCTGAGACACTATGAGCACCATAGTAGAACACAGATGAAGCTTCTAAGTTGATGTAATAGCCAGTAAGAAGTAGTACAATTCAAGTTTTAGGTATCGATTATTGACTTTATAGCTGGCTTTGGTGCCTTGGACATGAGCTAGGACCTTAACATTCTGCATGAAAGGAGGACTAGCAGCCGATTTGCACGGGAGAATGTGAAAAGTCTTAACATGTAGTAAAAAACCGAGAAATCCGTCCGTTTTCCTCATTTGCTATCGAATCGACTTAAAGCCAGATCGTCACATTGGCCGCTCTTCTCTCTGAAACGGTTGTACTTATCGTCTGCAAAGCTATGTGGCGTTCTGCGGTATGCGGAGACAGTAAAAGCACCATAGTAGAACACAGATGATGCTTCTAAGTTGATGTAATAGCCAGTAAGATATAGTACAATTCAAGTTTTAGGTATCGATTATTGACTTTTTAGCTGGCTTTGGTGCCTTGGACATGAGCTAGGACCTTAAGATTCTGCATGAAAGGAGGACTGGCAGCCGATTTGCACGGGAGAATGTGAAAAGTGTTCATATGTATTAAAAACCTGAGAAATCCGTCCGTTCTCGTCATTTGTTATCGAATCGACTTAAAGCCAGATCGTCACATTGGCCGCTCTTCTCTCTGAAACGGTTGTACTTATCGTCTGCAAAGCTATGTCGCGTGCTGCGGTATGCGGAGACACTAAAAGCACCATAGTAGAACACAGATGAAGCTTCTAAGTTGATGTAATAGCCAGTAAGAAGTAGTACAATTCAAGTTTTAGGTATCGATTATTGACTTTTTAGCTATCTTTGGTGCCTTGCACATGAGCTAGGACCTTAAGATTCTGCATGAACCGAGGATTAGCAGCGGAGTTGCACGGGAGAATGTGAAAAGTGTTCATATGTAGTAAAAACCTGAGAAATCCGTCCGTTTTGGTCATTTGTTATCGAATCAACTTAAAGCTAGATCGTCACATTGGCCGCTCTTCTCTCTGAAACGGTTGTACTTATCGTCTGCAAAGCTATGTCGCGTGCTGCGGTATGCTGAGACACTATGAGCACCATAGTAGAACACAGATGAAGCTTCTAAGTTGATGTAATTTTCTAGTAAGAAGTAGTACAATTCAAGTTTTAGGTATTCAATATTGAATTTTTAGCTGGCTTTGGTGCCTTGGACATGACCTAGGACCTTAAGATTCTGCATGAAAGGAGGACTAGCAGCCCTGTTGCACGGGAGAATGTGAAAAGTGTTCATATGTAGTAAAAACCTGAGAAATCCGTCCGTTTTCGTCATTTGTTATCGAATCGACTCTAAGCCAGATCGTCACATTGGCCGCTCTTCTCTCTGAAACGGTTGTACTTATCGTCTGCAAAGCTATGTCGCGTACTGCGGTATGCGGAGACACTAAAATCACCATAGTAGAACACAGATGAAGCTTCTAAGTTGATGTAATAGCCAGTAAGAAGTAGTACAATTCAAGTTTTAGGTATCGATTATTGACTTTATAGCTGGCTTTGGTGCCTTGGACATGAGCTAGGACCTTAACATTCTGCATGAAAGGAGGACTAGCAGCCGATTTGCACGGGAGAATGTGAAAAGTCTTACCATGTAGTAAAAACCCGAGAAATCCGTCCGTTTTCGTCATTTGTTTTCGAATCGACTTAAAGCCAGATCGTCACATTGGCCGCTCTTCTCTCTGAAAAAGTTGTACTTATCGTCTGCAAAGCTATGTCGCGTGCTGCGGTATGCGGACACACTAAAAGCACCATAGTAGAACACAGATGAAGCTTCTAAGTTGATGTAATAGCCAGTAAGAAGTAGTACAATTCAA
Source organism: Schistocerca gregaria (assembly GCF_023897955.1). NCBI lineage: Eukaryota > Metazoa > Arthropoda > Insecta > Orthoptera > Acrididae > Schistocerca > Schistocerca gregaria. The sequence continues at coordinate 2,196,043 of NW_026061773.1, forward strand.
GTTTTAGGTATCGATTATTGACTTTTTAGCTGGCTTTGGTGCCTTGGACATGAGCTAGGACCTTAAGATTCTGCATGAAGTGAGGACTAGCAGCCGAGTTGCACGGGAGAATGTGAAAAGTGTTCATACGTAGTAAAAACCTGAGAAATCCGTCCGTTTTCGTCATTAGTTATCGAATCGACTTCAAGCCAGATCGTCACATTGGCCGCTCTTCTCTCTGAAAAAGTTGTACTTATCGTCTGCAAAGCTATGTCGCGTGCTGCGGTATGCGGACACACTAAAAGCACCATAGTAGAACACAGATGAAGCTTCTAAGTTGATGTAATAGCCAGTAAGAAGTAGTACAATTCAAGTTTTAGGTATTGAATATTGACTTTTTAGCTGGCTTTGGTGCCTTGGACTTGAGCTAGGACCTTAACATTCTGCATGAAAGGAGAACTAGCAGCCGAGTTGCACAGGAGAATGTGAAAAGTGTTCATAGGTAGTAAAAACCTGAGAAATCCGTCCGTTTTCGTCATTTGTTATCGAACCGACTTAAAGCCAGATCGTCACATTGGCCGCTCTTCTCTCTGAAACGGTTGTACTTATCGTCTTCAAAGCTATGTCGCGTGCTGCGGTATGTGGAGACACTAAAAGCACCATAGTAAAACACAGATGAAGCTTCTACGTTGATGTAATAGCCAGTAAGAAGTAGTACAATTCAAGTTTTAGGTATCGTTTATTGACTTTTTAGCTGGCTTTGGGTCCTTGGACATGAGCTAGGACCTTTAGATTCTGCATGAAAGGAGGACTAGCAGCCGAGTTGCACGGGAGAATGTGAAAAGTGTTCATATTTAGTAAAAACCTGAGAAATCCGTCCGTTTTCGTCATTTGTTATCCAATCGACTTAAAGCCAGATCGACACATTGGCCGCTCTTCTCTCCGAAACACTTGTACTTATCGTCTGCAAAGCTATGTCGCGTGCTGCGGTATGCGGACACACTAAAAGCACCATAGTAGAACACAGATGAAGCTTCTAAGTTGATGTAATAGCCAGTAAGAAGTAGTACAATTCAAGTTTTAGGTATCGGTTATTGACTTTTTACCCTTCTTTGGTGCCTTGGACATCAGCTAGGAAATTAAGATTTTGCATGAAGGAGGACTAGCAGCCGAGTTGCACGGGAGAATGTGAATAGTGTTCATATGTAGTAAAAACCTGAGACATCCGTCCGTTTTCCTCATTTGTTATCGAATCGACTTAAAGCCAGATCGTCACATTGGCCGCTCTTCTCTCTGAAACGGTTGTACTTATCGTCTGCAAAGCTATGTGGCGTTCTGCGGTATGCGGAGACAGTAAAAGCACCATAGTAGAACACAGATGATGCTTCTAAGTTGATGTAATAGCCAGTAAGATATAGTACAATTCAAGTTTTAGGTATCGATTATTGACTTTTTAGCTGGCTTTGGTGCCTTGGACATGAGCTAGGACCTTAAGATTCTGCATGAAAGGAGGACTGGCAGCCGATTTGCACGGGAGAATGTGAAAAGTGTTCATATGTATTAGAAACCTGAGAAATCCGTCCGTTCTCGTCATTTGTTATCGAATCGAGTTAAAGCCAGATCGTCACATTGGCCGCTCTTCTCTCTGAAACGGTTGTACTTATCGTGTGCAAAGCTATGTCGCGTGCTGCGGCATGCTGAGACACTAAAAGCACCATAGCAGAACACAGATGAAGCTTCTAAGTTGATGTAATAGCCAGTAAGAAGTAGTACAATTCAAGTTTTAGGTATTGAATATTGACTTTTTAGCTGGCTTTGGTGCCTTGGACTTGAGCTAGGACCTTAAGTTTCTGCATGAAAGGAGGACTAGCAGCCGAGTTGCACAGGAGAATGTGAAAAGTGTTCATATGTAGTAAAAACCTGAGAAATCCGTCCGTTTTCGTCATTTGTTATCGAATCGACTTAAAGCCAGATCGTCACATTGGCCGCTCTTCTCTCTGAAACAGTTGTACTTATCGTCTGCAAAGCTATGTCGCGTGCTGCGGTATGCGGAGACACTAAAAGCACCATAGTAAAACACAGATGAAGCTTCTAAGTTGATGTAATAGCCAGTAAGAAGTAGTACAATTCAAGTTTTAGGTATCGGTTATTGACTTTTTACCCTTCTTTGGTGCCTTGGACATCAGCTAGGAAATTAAGATTTTGCATGAAGGAGGACTAGCAGCCGAGTTGCACGGGAGAATGTGAATAGTGTTCATATGTAGTAAAAACCTGAGACATCCGTCCGTTTTCGTCATTTGTTATCGAATCGACTTAAAGCCAGATCGTCACATTGACCGCTCTTCTCTCTGAAACGGTTGTACTTATCTTCTGCAAAGCTATGTGGCGTTCTGCGGTATGCGGAGACAGTAAAAGCACCATAGTAGAACACAGATGATGCTTCTAAGTTGATGTAATAGCCAGTAAGATATAGAACAATTCAAGTTTTAGGTATCGATTATTGACTTTTTAGCTGGCTTTGGTGCCTTGGACATGAGCTAGGACCTTAAGATTCTGCATGAAAGGAGGACTGGCAGCCGATTTGCACGGGAGAATGTGAAAAGTGTTCATATGTACTAAAAACCTGAGATATCCGTCCGTTTTCGTTATTTGTTGTCGAATCGACTTAAAGCCAGATCGTCACATTGGCCGCTCTTCTCTCTGAAACGGTTGTACTTATCGATTGCAAAGCTATGTCGCGTGCTGCGGTATGCGGAGACACTAAAAGCACCATAGTAGAACACAGATGAAGCTTCTAAGTTGATGTAATAGCCAGTAAGAAGTAGTACAATCCAAGTTTTAGGTATCGATTATTGACTTTTTAGCTGGCTTTGGTGCCTTGGACATGAGCTAGGACCTTAAGATTCTGCATGAAATGAGGACTAGCAGCCGAGTTGCACGGGAGAATGTGAAAAGTGTTCATACGTAGTAAAAACCTGAGAAATCCGTCCGTTTTCGTCATTAGTTATCGAATCGACTTTCAGCCAGATCGTCACATTGGCCGCTCTTCTCTCTGAAAAAGTTGTACTTATCGTCTGCAAAGCTATGTCGCGTGCTGCGGTATGCGGACACACTAAAAGCACCATAGTAGAACACAGATGAAGCTTCTAAGTTGATGTAATAGCCAGTAAGAAGTAGTACAATTCAAGTTTTAGGTATCGGTTATTGACTTTTTACCCTTCTTTGGTGCCTTGGACATGAGCTAGGAAATTAAGATATTGCATGAAGGAGGACTAGCAGCCGAGTTGCACGGGAGAATGTGAAAAGTGTTCATATGTAGTAAAAACCTGAGACATCCGTCCGTTTTCGTCATTTGTTATCGAATCAACTTAAAGCCAGATCGTCACATTGGCCGCTCTTCTCTCTGAAACGGTTGTACTTATCGTCTGCAAAGCTTTGTGGCGTTCTGCGGTATGCGGACACACTAAAAGCACCATAGTAGAACACAGATGAAGCTTGTAAGTTGATGTAATAGCCAGTAAGAAGTAGTACAATTAAAGTTTTAGGTATCGGTTATTGACTTTTTACCCTTCTTTGGTGCTTTGGACATGAGCTAGGATATTAAGATTTTGCATGAAGGAGGACTAGCAGCCGAGTTGCACGGGAGAATGTGAAAAGTGTTCATATGTTGTAAAAACCTGAGAAATCCGTCCGTTTTCGTCATTTGTTATCGAATCGACTTAAAGCCAGATCGTCACATTGGCCGCTCTTCTCTCTGAAACGGTTGTACTTATCGTCTGCAAAGCTATGTCGCGTGCTGCGGCATGCTGAGACACTAAAAGCACCATAGCAGAACACAGATGAAGCTTCTAAGTTGATGTAATAGCCAGTAAGAAGTAGTACAATTCAAGTTTTAGGTATTGAATATTGACTTTTTAGCTGGCTAAGGTGCCTTGGACTTGAGCTAGGACCTTAAGATTCTGCATGAAAGGAGGACTAGCAGCCGAGTTGCACAGGAGAATGTGAAAAGTGTTCATATGTAGTAAAAACCTGAGAAATCCGTCCGTTTTCGTCATTTGTTATCGAACCGACTTAAAGCCAGATCGTCACATTGGCCGCTCTTCTCTCTGAAACGGTTGTACTTATCGTCTGCAAAGCTATGTCGCGTGCTGCGGTATGTGGAGACACTAAAAGCACCATAGTAAAACACAGATGAAGCTTCTAAGTTGATGTAATAGCCAGTAAGAAGTAGTACAATTCAAGTTTTAGGTATCGTTTATTGACTTTTTAGCTGGCTTTGGTGCCTTGGACATGAGCTAGGACCTTTAGATTCTGCATGAAAGGAGGACTAGCCGCCGAGTTGCACGGGAGAATGTGAAAAGTGTTCATATTTAGTAAAAACCTGAGAAATCCGTCCGTTTTCGTCATTTGTTATCGAATCGACTTAAAGCCAGATCGTCACATTGGCCGCTCTTCTCTCCGAAACACTTGTACTTATCGTCTGCAAAGCTATGTCGCGTGCTACGGTATGCTGATACACTAAAAGCACCATAGTAGAACACAGATGAAGCTTCTATGTTGATGTAATAGCCAGGAAGAAGTAGTACAATTCAAGTTTTAGGTATCGATTATTGACCTTTTAGCTGGCTTTGGTGCCTTGGACATGAGCTAGGACCTTAACATTCTACATGAAAATAGGAATAGCAGCCGATTTGCACGGGAGAATGTGAAAAGTGTTCATATGTAGTAAAAACCTGAGAAATCCATTCCGTTTTCGTCATTTGTTATCGAATCGACTTAAAGCCAGATCGTCACATTGGCCGCTCATCTCTCTGAAACGGTTGTACTTATCGATTGCAAAGCTATGTCGCGTGCTGCGGTATGCGGAGACACTACAAAGCGTCATAGTAGAACACAGATGAAGCTTCTAAGTTGATGTAATAGCCAGTAAGAAGTAGTACAATTCAAGTTTTATGTATCGATTATTGACTTTTTAGCTGTCCTTGGTTCCTTGGACATGAGCTAGGACCTTAAGATTCTGCATGAAAGGAGGACTAGCAGCCGAGTTGCACGGGAGAATGTAAAAAGTGTTCATATGTAGTAAAAACCTGAGAAATCCGTCCGTTTTCGTCATTTGTTATCGAATCGACTTAAAGCAAGATCGTCACATTAGCCGCAATTCTCTCTGAAACGGTTGTACTTATCGACTGCAAAGCTATGTCGCGTGCTGCGGTATGCGGAGACACTAAAAGCACCATAGTAGAACACAGATGAAGCTTCTAAGTTGATGTAATAGCCAGTAAGAAGTAGTACCATTCAAGTTTTAGGTATCGATTATTGACTTTTTAGCTGGCTTTGGTGCTTTGGACATGAGCTAGGACCTTAAGATTCTGCATGAAAGGAGGACTAGCAGCCGAGTTGCACGGGAGAATGTGAAAAGTGTTCATATGTAGTAAAAACCAGAGAAATCCGTCCGTGTTCAACATTTGTTATCGAATCGACTTAAAGCCAGATCGTCACATTGGCCGCTCTTCTCTCTGAAACGGTTGTACTTATCGTCTGCAAATCTATGTCGAGTGCTGCGGCATGCGGAGACACTAAAAGCACCATAGTAGAACACAGATGAAGCTTCTAAGTTGATGTAATAGCCAGTAAGTAGTAGTACAATTCAAGTTTTAGGTATCGATTGTTGCTTCTTACCCTTCTTTGGTGCTTTGGGCATGAGCTTGGAACTTAAGATTTTGCATGATAGGAGGTCTAGCAGCCGCGTTGCACGTGAGAATGTGAAAAGTGTTCATATGTAGTAAAAACCAGAGAAATCCGTCCGTGTTCGACATTTGTTATCGAATCGACTTAAAGCCAGATCGTCACATTGGCCGCTCTTCTCTCTCAAACGGTTGTACTTATCGACTGCAAAACTATGTCGCGTGCTGCGGTATGCGGAGACACTAAAAGCACCATAGTAGAACACAGAGAAGCTTCTAAGTTGATGTAATAGTCTGTAAGAAGTAGTACAATTCAAGTTTTAGGTATTGATTATTGACTTTCTAGCTGGCTTTGGTGCCTTGGACATGAGCTAGGACCTTAAGATACTGCATGAAAGGAGGACTAGCAGCCGAGTTGAACGGGAGAATGTGAAAAGTGTTCCTATGTAGTAAAAACCTGAGAAATCCGTTCGTTATCGTCATTTGTTATCGAATCGACTTAAAGCCAGATCGTCACATTAGCCGCTCTTCTCCCTGAAACGGTTGTACTTATCGTCTGCAAAGCTATGTCGCGTGCTGCGGTATGCGGAGACACTAAAAGCACCATAGTAGAACACAGATGAAGCTTCTAAGTTGATGTAATAGCCAGTAAGAAGTAGTACAATTCAATTTTAGGTATCGATTATTGACTTTTTAGCTGGCTTTGGTGCCTTGGACATGAGCTAGGAATTAAGATTCTGCATGAAAGGAGGACTAGCAGCCGAGTTGCACGGGAGAATATGAAAAGTGTTCATATGTAGTAAAAACCAGAGAAATCCGTCCGTGTTCGACATTTGTTTTCGAATCGACTTAAAGCCAGATCGTAACATTGGCCGCTCTTCTCTCTGAAACGGTTGTACTTATCGTCTGCAAAGCTATGTCGAGTGCTGCGGCATGCGGAGACACTAAAAGCACCATAGTAGAACACAGATGAAGCTTCTAAGTTGATGTAATAGCCAGTAAGAAGTAGTACAATTCAAGTTTTAAGTATCGATTGTTGACTTTTTACCCTTCTTTGGTGCCTTGGGCATGAGCTAGGAACTTAAGATTTTGCATGATAGGAGGTCTAGCAGCCGCGTTGCACGTGAGAATGTGAAAAGTGTTCATATGTAGTAAAAACCTGAGAAATCCGTCCGTTTTCGTCATTTGTTGTCGAATCGACTTACAGCCAGATCGTCACATTGGCCGCTCTTCTCTTTGAAACGGTGGTACTTATCGTCTGCCAAGCTACGTGTCGTGCTGCGGTATGCGGAGACACTAAAAGCACCATAGTAGAACACAGATGAAGCTTCTAAGTTGATGTAATATCCAGTAAGAAGTAGTACAATTCAAGTTGTAGGTATCGATTATTGATTTTCTAGCTGGCTTTGGTGCATTGGACATGAGCTAGGACCTTAAGATACTGCATGAAAGGAGGACTAGCAGCCGAGTTGAACGGGAGAATGTGAAAAGTGTTCCTATGTAGTAAAAACCTGAGAAATCCGTTCGTTATCGTCATTTGTTATCGAATCGACTTAAAGCCAGATCGTCACATTAGCCGCTCTTCTCCCTGAAACGGTTGTACTTATCGTCTGCAAAGCTATGTCGCGTGCTGCGGTATGCGGAGACACTAAAAGCACCATAGTAGAACACAGATGAAGCTTCTAAGTTGATGTAATAGCCAGTAAGAAGTAGTACAATTCAATTTTAGGTATCGATTATTGACTTTTTAGCTATCTTTGGTGCCTTGCACATGAGCTAGGACCTTAAGATTCTGCATGAACGGAGGATTAGCAGCGGAGTTGCACGGGAGAATGTGAAAAGTGTTCATATGTAGTAAAAACCTGAGAAATCCGTCCGTTTTGGTCATTTGTTATCGAATCGACTCTAAGCCAGATCGTCACATTGGCCGCTCCTCTCTCTGAAACGGTTGTACTTATCGTCTGCAAAGCTATGTCGCGTACTGCGGTATGCGGAGACACTAAAATCACCATAGTAGAACACAGATGAAGCTTCTAAGTTGATGTAATAGCCAATAAGAAGTAGTACAATTCAAATTTTAGGTATTCAATAGTGAATTTTTAGCTGGCTTTGGTGCCTTGGACATGAGCTAGGACCTTAAGATTCTGCATGAGAGGAGGACTAGCAGCCCTGTTGCACGGGAGAATGTGAAAAGTGTTCATACGTAGTAAAAACCTGAGAAATCCGTCCGTTTTCGTCATTAGTTATCGAATCGACTTCAAGCCAGATCGTCACATTGGCCGCTCTTCTCTCTGAAAAAGTTGTACTTATCGTCTGCAAAGCTATGTCGCGTGCTGCGGTATGCGGACACACTAAAAGCACCATAGTAGAACACAGATGAAGCTTCTAAGTTGATGTAATAGCCAGTAAGAAGTAGTACAATTCAAGTTTTAGGTATCGATTATTGACTTTTTAGCTGGCTTTGGTGCCTTGGACATGAGCTAGGACCTTAAGATTCTGCATGAAATGAGGACTAGCAGCCGAGTTGCACGGGTGAATGTGAAAAGTGTTCATACGTAGTAAAAACCTGAGAAATCCGTCAGTTTTCGTCATTAGTTATCGAATCGACTTCAAGCCAGATCGTCACATTGGCCGCTCTTCTCTCTGAAAAAGTTGTACTTATCTTCTGCAAAGCTATGTCGCGTGCTGCGGTATGCGGACACACTAAAAGCACCATAGTAGAACACAGATGAAGCTTCTAAGTTGATGTAATAGCCAGTAAGAAGTAGTACAATTCAAGTTTTAGGTATTGAATATTGACTTTTTAGCTGGCTTTGGTGCCTTGGACTTGAGCTAGGACCTTAACATTCTGCATGAAAGGAGGACTAGCAGCCGAGTTGCACAGGAGAATGTGAAAAGTGTTCATAGGTAGTAAAAACCTGAGAAATCCGTCCGTTTTCTTCATTTGTTATCGAACCGACTTAAAGCCAGATCGTCACATTGGCCGCTCTTCTCTCTGAAACGGTTGTACTTATCGTCTGCAAAGCTATGTCGCGTGCTGCGGTATGTGGAGACACTAAAAGCACCATAGTAAAACACAGATGAAGCTTCTACGTTGATGTAATTGCCAGTAAGAAGTAGTACAATTCAAGTTTTAGGTATCGTTTATTGACTTTTTAGCTGGCTTTGGGTCCTTGGACATGAGCTAGGACCTTTAGATTCTGCATGAAAGGAGGACTAGCAGCCGAGTTGCACGGGAGAATGTGAAAAGTGTTCATATTTAGTAAAAACCTGAGAAATCCGTCCATTTTCGTCATTTGTTATCCAATCGACTTAAAGCCAGATCGACACATTGGCCGCTCTTCTCTCCGAAACACTTGTACTTATCGTCTGCAAAGCTATGTCGCGTGCTGCGGTATGCGGACACACTAAAAGCACCATAGTAGAACACAGATGAAGCTTCTAAGTTGATGTAATAGCCAGTAAGAAGTAGTACAATTCAAGTTTTAGGTATCGGTTATTGACTTTTTACCCTTCTTTGGTGCCTTGGACATCAGCTAGGAAATTAAGATTTTGCATGAAGGAGGACTAGCAGCCGAGTTGCACGGGAGAATGTGAATAGTGTTCATATGTAGTAAAAACCTGAGAAATCCGTCCGTTCTCGTCATTTGTTATCGAATCGACTTAAAGCCAGATCGTCACATTGGCCGCTCTTCTCTCTGAAACGGTTGTACTTATCGTGTGCAAAGCTATGTCGCGTGCTGCGGCATGCTGAGACACTAAAAGCACCATAGCAGAACACAGATGAAGCTTCTAAGTTGATGTAATAGCCAGTAAGAAGTAGTACAATTCAAGTTTTAGGTATTGAATATTGACTTTTTAGCTGGCTTTGGTGCCTTGGACTTGAGCTAGGACCTTAAGTTTCTGCATGAAAGGAGGACTAGCAGCCGAGTTGCACAGGAGAATGTGAAAAGTGTTCATATGTAGTAAAAACCTGAGAAATCCGTCCGTTTTCGTCATTTGTTATCGAATCGACTTAAAGCCAGATCGTCACATTGGCCGCTCTTCTCTCTGAAACAGTTGTACTTATCGTCTGCAAAGCTATGTCGCGTGCTGCGGTATGCGGAGACACTAAAAGCACCATAGTAAAACACAGATGAAGCTTCTAAGTTGATGTAATAGCCAGTAAGAAGTAGTACAATTCAAGTTTTAGGTATCGATTATTGACTTTATAGCTGGCTTTGGTGCCTTGGACATGAGCTAGGACCTTAACATTCTGCATGAAAGGAGGACTAGCAGCCGATTTGCACGGGAGAATGTGAAAAGTCTTAACATGTAGTAAAAACCCGAGAAATCCGTCCGTTTTCGTCATTTGTTATCGAATTGACTTAAAGCCAGATCGTCACATTTGCCGCTCTTCTCTCTGAAACGGTTGTACTTATCGATTGCAAAGCTATGTCGCGTGCTGCGGTATGCGGAGACACTAAAAGCACCATAGTAGAACACAGATAAAGCTTCTAAGTTGATGTAATAGCCAGTAAGAAGTAGTACAATTCAAATTTTAGGTATTCAATATTGAATTTTTAGCTGGCTTTGGTGCCTTGGACATGAGCTAGGACCTTAAGATTCTGCATGAAAGGAGGACTAGCAGCCCTGTTGCACGGGAGAATGTGAAAAGTGTTCATATGTAGTAAAAACCTGAGAAATCGGTCCGTATTCGTCATTTGTTATCGGATCGACTTAAAGCCAGATCGTCACATTGGCCGCTCTTCTCTCTGAAACGGTTGTACTTATCGTCTGCAAAGCTATGTCGCGTGCTGCGGTATGCTGAGACACTATGAGCATCATAGTGGAACACATATGAAGCTTCTAAGTTGATGTAATTTCCAGTAAGAAGTAGTACAATTCAAGTTTTAGGTATCGGTTATTGACTTTTTACCCTTCTTTGGTGCCTTGGACATCAGCTAGGAAATTAAGATTTTGCATGAAGGAGGACTAGCAGCCGAGTTGCACGGGAGAATGTGAATAGTGTTCATATGTAGTAAAAACCTGAGACATCCGTCCGTTTTCGTCATTTGTTATCGAATCGACTTAAAGCCAGATCGTCACATTGACCGCTCTTCTCTCTGAAACGGTTGTACTTATCGTCTGCAAAGCTATGTGGCGTTCTGCGGTATGCGGAGACACTAAAAGCACCATAGTAGAACACAGATGATGCTTCTAAGTTGATGTAATAGCCAGTAAGATATAGAACAATTCAAGTTTTAGGTATCGATTATTGACTTTTTAGCTGGCTTTGGTGCCTTGGACATGAGCTAGGACCTTAAGATTCTGCATGAAAGGAGGACTGGCAGCCGATTTGCACGGGAGAATGTGAAAAGTGTTCATATGTAGTAAAAACCTGAGATATCCGTCCGTTTTCGTCATTTGTTGTCGAATCGACTTAAAGCCAGATCGTCACATTGGCCGCTCTTCTCTCTGAAACGGTTGTACTTATCGATTGCAAAGCTATGTCGCGTGCTGCGGTATGCGGAGACACTAAAAGCACCATAGTAGAACACAGATGAAGCTTCTAAGTTGATGAAATAGCCAGTAAGAAGTAGTACAATTCAAGTTTTAGGTATCGATTATTGACTTTTTAGCTGGCTTTGGTGCCTTGGACATGAGCTAGGACCTTAAGATTCTGCATGAAATGAGGACTAGCAGCCGAGTTGCACGGGAGAATGTGAAAAGTGTTCATACGTAGTAAAAACCTGAGAAATCCGTCCGTTTTCGTCATTAGTTATCGAATCGACTTCAAGCCAGATCGTCACATTGGCCGCTCTTCTCTCTGAAAAAGTTATACTTATCGTCTGCAAAGCTATGTCGCGTGCTGCGGTATGCGGACACACTAAAAGCACCATAGTAGAACACAGATGAAGCTTCTAAGTTGATGTAATAGCCAGTAAGAAGTAGTACAATTCAAGTTTTAGGTATCGGTTATTGACTTTTTACCCTTCTTTGGTGCCTTGGACATGAGCTAGGAAATTAAGATATTGCATGAAGGAGGACTAGCAGCCGAGTTGCACGGGAGAATGTGAAAAGTGTTCATATGTAGTAAAAACCTGAGACATCCGTCCGTTTTCGTCATTTGTTATCGAATCAACTTAAAGCCAGATCGTCACATTGGCCGCTCTTCTCTCTGAAACGGTTGTACTTATCGTCTGCAAAGCTTTGTGGCGTTCTGCGGTATGCGGACACACTAAAAGCACCATAGTAGAACACAGATGAAGCTTCTAAGTTGATGTAATAGCCAGTAAGAAGTAGTACAGTTAAAGTTTTAGGTATCGGTTATTGACTTTTTACCCTTCTTTGGTGCTTTGGACATGAGCTAGGAAATTAAGATTTTGCATGAAGGAGGACTAGCAGCCGAGTTGCACGGGAGAATGTGAAAAGTGTTCATATGTAGTAAAAACCTGAGAAATCCGTCCGTTTTCGTCATTTGTTATCGAATCGACTTAAAGCCAGATCGTCACATTGGCCGCTCTTCTCTCTGAAACGGTTGTACTTATCGTCTGCAAAGCTATGTCGCGTGCTGCGGCATGCTGAGACACTAAAAGCACCATAGCAGAACACAGATGAAGCTTCTAAGTTGATGTAATAGCCAGTAAGAAGTAGTACAATTCAAGTTTTAGGTATTGAAAATTGACTTTTTAGCTGGCTTTGGTGCCTTGGACTTGAGCTAGGACCTTAAGATTCTGCATGAAAGGAGGACTAGCAGCCGAGTTGCACAGGAGAATGTGAAAAGTGTTCATATGTAGTAAAAACCTGAGAAATCCGTCCGTTTTCGTCATTTGTTATCGAACCGACTTAAAGCCAGATCGTCACATTGGCCGCTCTTCTCTCTGAAACGGTTGTACTTATCGTCTGCAAAGCTATGTCGCGTGCTGCGGTATGTGGAGACACTAAAAGCACCATAGTAAAACACAGATGAAGCTTCTAAGTTGATGTAATAGCCAGTAAGAAGTAGTACAATTCAAGTTTTAGGTATCGTTTATTGACTTTTTAGCTGGCTTTGGTGCCTTGGACATGAGCTAGGACCTTTAGATTCTGCATGAAAGGAGGACTAGCCGCCGAGTTGCACGGGAGAATGTGAAAAGTGTTCATATTTAGTAAAAACCTGAGAAATCCGTCCGTTTTCGTCATTTGTTATAGAATCGACTTAAAGCCAGATCGTCACATTGGCCGCTCTTCTCTCCGAAACACTTGTACTTATCGTCTGCAAAGCTATGTCGCGTGCTACGGTATGCTGATACACTAAAAGCACCATAGTAGAACACAGATGAAGCTTCTATGTTGATGTAATAGCCAGGAAGAAGTAGTACAATTCAAGTTTTAGGTATCGATTATTGAACTATTAGCTGGCTTTGGTGCCTTGGACATGAGCTAGGACCTTAACATTCTGCATGAAAATAGGAATAGCAGCCGATTTGCACGGGAGAATGTGAAAAGTGTTCATATGTAGTAAAAACCTGAGAAATCCATTCCGTTTTCGTCATTTGTTATCGAATCGACTTAAAGCCAGATCGTCACATTGGCCGCTCTTCTCTCTGAAACGGTTGTACTTATCGATTGCAAAGCTATGTCGCGTGCTGCGGTATGCGGAGACACTAAAAGCGGCATAGTAGAACACAGATGAAGCTTCTAAGTTGATGTAATAGCCAGTAAGAAGTAGTACAATTCAAGTTTTATGTATCGATTATTGACTTTTTAGCTGCCCTTGGTTCCTTGGACATGAGCTAGGACCTTAAGATTCTGCATGAAAGGAGGACTAGCAGCCGAGTTGCACGGGAGAATGTAAAAAGTATTCATATGTAGTAAAAACCTGAGAAATCCGTCCGTTTTCGTCATTTGTTATCGAATCGACTTAAAGCAAGATCGTCACATTAGCCGCAATTCTCTCTGAAACGGTTGTACTTATCGACTGCAAAGCTATGTCGCGTGCTGCGGTATGCGGAGACACTAAAAGCACCATAGTAGAACACAGATGAAGCTTCTAAGTTGATGTAATAGCCAGTAAGAAGTAGTACCATTCAAGTTTTAGGTATCGATTATTGACTTTTTAGCTGGCTTTGGTGCTTTGGACATGAGCTAGGACCTTAAGATTCTGCATGAAAGGAGGACTAGCAGCCGAGTTGCACGGGAGAATGTGAAAAGTGTTCATATGTAGTAAAAACCAGAGAAATCCGTCCGTGTTCAACATTTGTTATCGAATCGACTTAAAGCCAGATCGTCACATTGGCCGCTCTTCTCTCTGAAACGGTTGTACGTATCGTCTGCAAATCTATGTCGAGTGCTGCGGCATGCGGAGACACTAAAAGCACCATAGTAGAACACAGATGAAGATTCTAAGTTGATGTAATAGCCAGTAAGTAGTAGTACAATTCAAGTTTTAGGTATCGATTGTTGCTTCTTACCCTTCTTTGGTGCTTTGGGCATGAGCTTGGAACTTAAGATTTTGCATGATAGGAGGTCTAGCAGCCGCGTTGCACGTGAGAATGTGAAAAGTGTTCATATGTAGTAAAAACCAGAGAAATCCGTCCGTGTTCGACATTTGTTATCGAATCGACTTAAAGCCAGATCGTCACATTGGCCGCTCTTCTCTCTCAAACGGTTGTACTTATCGACTGCAAAACTATGTCGCGTGCTGCGGTATGCGGAGACACTAAAAGCACCATAGTAGAACACAGAGAAGCTTCTAAGTTGATGTAATAGTCTGTAAGAAGTAGTACAATTTGAGTTTTAGGTATTGATTATTGACTTTTTAGCTGGCTTTGGTGCCTTGGACATGAGCTAGGACGTTAAGATTCTGCATGATAGGAGGTCTAGCAGCCGCGTTGCACGTGAGAATGTGAAAAGTGTTCATATGTAGTAAAAACCTGAGAAATACGTCCGTTTTCGTCATTTGTTGTCGAATCGACTTAAAGCCAGATCGTCACATTGGCCGCTCTTCTCTTTGAAACGGTGGTACTTATCGTCTGCCAAGCTACGTGTCGTGCTGCGGTATGCGGAGACACTAAAAGCACCATAGTAGAACACAGATGAAGCTTCTAAGTTGATGTAATATCCAGTAAGAAGTAGTACAATTCAAGTTGTAGGTATCGATTATTGACTTTCTAGCTGGCTTTGGTGCCTTGGACGTGAGCTAGGACCTTAAGATTCTGCATGAAAGGAGGACTAGCAGCCGAGTTGAACGGGAGAATGTGAAAAGTGTTCCTATGTAGTAAAAACCTGAGAAATCCGTTCGTTATCGTCATTTGTTATCGAATCGACTTAAAGCCAGATCGTCACATTAGCCGCTCTTCTCCCTGAAACGGTTGTACTTATCGACTGCAAAGCTATGTCGCGTGCTGCGGTATGCGGAGACACTAAAAGCACCATAGTAGAACGCAGATGAAGCTTCTAAGATGATGTAATAGTCATTAAGAAGTAGTACAATTCCAGTTTTAGGTATCGATTATTGACTTTTTAGCTGAGTTTGGTGCCTTGGACATGAGTTAGGACCTTAAGATTCTGCATGAAAGGAGGTCTAGAAGCCGAGTTGCACGGGAGAATGTGAAAAGTGTTCTTATGTCGTAAAAACCTGAGAAATCCGTCCATTTCCGCCATTTGTTATCGAATCGACTTAATGCCAGATCGTCACATTGGCCGCTCTTCTCTCTGAAACGGTTGTACTTATCGTCTGCAAAGCTATGTCTCGTGCTGCGGTATGCGGAGACACTAAAATCACCATAGTAGAACACAGATGAAGCTTCTAAGTTGATGTAATAGCCAGTAAGAAGTAGTACAATTCAAGTTTTAGGTATCGTTTATTGACTTTTTAGCTGGCTTTGGTGCCTTGGACATGAGCTAGGACCTTTAGATTCTGCATGAAAGGAGGACTAGCCGCCGAGTTGCACGGGAGAATGTGAAAAGTGTTCATATTTAGTAAAAACCTGAGAAATCCGTCCGTTTTCGTCATTTGTTATAGAATCGACTTAAAGCCAGATCGTCACATTGGCCGCTCTTCTCTCCGAAACACTTGTACTTATCGTCTGCAAAGCTATGTCGCGTGCTACGGTATGCTGATACACTAAAAGCACCATAGTAGAACACAGATGAAGCTTCTATGTTGATGTAATAGCCAGGAAGAAGTAGTACAATTCAAGTTTTAGGTATCGATTATTGAACTATTAGCTGGCTTTGGTGCCTTGGACATGAGCTAGGACCTTAACATTCTGCATGAAAATAGGAATAGCAGCCGATTTGCACGGGAGAATGTGAAAAGTGTTCATATGTAGTAAAAACCTGAGAAATCCATTCCGTTTTCGTCATTTGTTATCGAATCGACTTAAAGCCAGATCGTCACATTGGCCGCTCTTCTCTCTGAAACGGTTGTACTTATCGATTGCAAAGCTATGTCGCGTGCTGCGGTATGCGGAGACACTAAAAGCGGCATAGTAGAACACAGATGAAGCTTCTAAGTTGATGTAATAGCCAGTAAGAAGTAGTACAATTCAAGTTTTATGTATCGATTATTGACTTTTTAGCTGCCCTTGGTTCCTTGGACATGAGCTAGGACCTTAAGATTCTGCATGAAAGGAGGACTAGCAGCCGAGTTGCACGGGAGAATGTAAAAAGTATTCATATGTAGTAAAAACCTGAGAAATCCGTCCGTTTTCGTCATTTGTTATCGAATCGACTTAAAGCAAGATCGTCACATTAGCCGCAATTCTCTCTGAAACGGTTGTACTTATCGACTGCAAAGCTATGTCGCGTGCTGCGGTATGCGGAGACACTAAAAGCACCATAGTAGAACACAGATGAAGCTTCTAAGTTGATGTAATAGCCAGTAAGAAGTAGTACCATTCAAGTTTTAGGTATCGATTATTGACTTTTTAGCTGGCTTTGGTGCTTTGGACATGAGCTAGGACCTTAAGATTCTGCATGAAAGGAGGACTAGCAGCCCTGTTGCACGGGAGAATGTGAAAAGTGTTCATATGTAGTAAAAACCTGAGAAATCGGTCCGTATTCGTCATTTGTTATCGGATCGACTTAAAGCCAGATCGTCACATTGGCCGCTCTTCTCTCTGAAACGGTTGTACTTATCGTCTGCAAAGCTATGTCGCGTGCTGCGGTATGCTGAGACACTATGAGCATCATAGTGGAACACATATGAAGCTTCTAAGTTGATGTAATTTCCAGTAAGAAGTAGTACAATTCAAGTTTTAGGTATCGGTTATTGACTTTTTACCCTTCTTTGGTGCCTTGGACATCAGCTAGGAAATTAAGATTTTGCATGAAGGAGGACTAGCAGCCGAGTTGCACGGGAGAATGTGAATAGTGTTCATATGTAGTAAAAACCTGAGACATCCGTCCGTTTTCGTCATTTGTTATCGAATCGACTTAAAGCCAGATCGTCACATTGACCGCTCTTCTCTCTGAAACGGTTGTACTTATCGTCTGCAAAGCTATGTGGCGTTCTGCGGTATGCGGAGACACTAAAAGCACCATAGTAGAACACAGATGATGCTTCTAAGTTGATGTAATAGCCAGTAAGATATAGAACAATTCAAGTTTTAGGTATCGATTATTGACTTTTTAGCTGGCTTTGGTGCCTTGGACATGAGCTAGGACCTTAAGATTCTGCATGAAAGGAGGACTGGCAGCCGATTTGCACGGGAGAATGTGAAAAGTGTTCATATGTAGTAAAAACCTGAGATATCCGTCCGTTTTCGTCATTTGTTGTCGAATCGACTTAAAGCCAGATCGTCACATTGGCCGCTCTTCTCTCTGAAACGGTTGTACTTATCGATTGCAAAGCTATGTCGCGTGCTGCGGTATGCGGAGACACTAAAAGCACCATAGTAGAACGCAGATGAAGCTTCTAAGATGATGTAATAGTCATTAAGAAGTAGTACAATTCCAGTTTTAGGTATCGATTATTGACTTTTTAGCTGAGTTTGGTGCCTTGGACATGAGTTAGGACCTTAAGATTCTGCATGAAAGGAGGTCTAGAAGCCGAGTTGCACGGGAGAATGTGAAAAGTGTTCTTATGTCGTAAAAACCTGAGAAATCCGTCCATTTCCGCCATTTGTTATCGAATCGACTTAATGCCAGATCGTCACATTGGCCGCTCTTCTCTCTGAAACGGTTGTACTTATCGTCTGCAAAGCTATGTCTCGTGCTGCGGTATGCGGAGACACTAAAATCACCATAGTAGAACACAGATGAAACTTCTAAGTTGAAGTAATATATAGTAGGATGTAGTACAAATCACGTCTTAGGTATCGATTATTGACTTTTTACCATTCTTTGGTGCCTTGGACATGAGCTAGGACCTTAAGATTCTGCATGAACGGAGGACTAGCAGCCGAGTTGCACGGGAGAATGTGAAAAGTGTTCATATGTAGTAAAAACCTGAGAAATCGGTCCGTTTTCGTCATTTGTTATCGAATCGACTTAAAGCCAGATCGTCACATTGGCCGCTCTTCTCTCTGAAACGGTTGTACTTATCGTCTGCAAAGCTATGTCGCGTGCTGCGGTATGCGGACACACTAAATGCACCATAGTAGAACACAGATGAAGCTTCTAAGTTGATGTAATAGCCAATAAGAAGTAGTACAATTCAAGTTTTAGGTATCGATTATTGACTTTTTAGCTGGCTTTGGTGCCTTGGACATGAGCTAGGACCTTAAGATTCTGCATGAAAGGAGGACTAGCAGCCGAGTTGCACGGGAGAATGTGAATAGTGTTCATATGTAGTAAAAACCTGAGACATCCGTAAGTTTTCGTCATTTGTTATCGAATCGACTTAAAGCCAGTTCGTCACATTGGCCGCTCTTCTCTCTGAAACGGTTGTACTTATCGATTGCAAAGCTATGTCGCGTGCTGCGGTATGCGGACACACTAAATGCACCATAGTAGAACACAGATGAAGCTTCTAAGTTGATGTAATAGCCAGTAAGAAGTAGTACAATTCAAGTTTTAGGTATTGAATATTGACTTTTTAGCTGGCTTTGGTGCCTTGGACTTGAGCTAGGACCTTAAGATTCTGCATGAAAGGAGGACTAGCAGCCGAGTTGCACAGGAGAATGTGAAAAGTGTTCATACGTAGTAAAAACCTGAGAAATCCGTCCGTTTTCGTCATTAGTTATCGAATCGACTTAAAGCCAGATCGTCACATTAGCCGCAATTCTCTCTGAAACGGTTGTACTTATCGACTGCAAAGCTATGTCGCGTGCTGCGGTATGCGGAGACACTAAAAGCACCATAGTAGAACACAGATGAAGCTTCTAAGTTGATGTAATAGCCAGTAAGAAGTAGTACCATTCAAGTTTTAGGTATCGATTATTGACTTTTTAGCTGGCTTTGGTGCTTTGGACATGAGCTAGGACCTTAAGATTCTGCATGAAAGGAGGACTAGCAGCCCTGTTGCACGGGAGAATGTGAAAAGTGTTCATATGTAGTAAAAACCTGAGAAATCGGTCCGTATTCGTCATTTGTTATCGGATCGACTTAAAGCCAGATCGTCACATTGGCCGCTCTTCTCTCTGAAACGGTTGTACTTATCGTCTGCAAAGCTATGTCGCGTGCTGCGGTATGCTGAGACACTATGAGCATCATAGTGGAACACATATGAAGCTTCTAAGTTGATGTAATTTCCAGTAAGAAGTAGTACAATTCAAGTTTTAGGTATCGGTTATTGACTTTTTACCCTTCTTTGGTGCCTTGGACATCAGCTAGGAAATTAAGATTTTGCATGAAGGAGGACTAGCAGCCGAGTTGCACGGGAGAATGTGAATAGTGTTCATATGTAGTAAAAACCTGAGACATCCGTCCGTTTTCGTCATTTGTTATCGAATCGACTTAAAGCCAGATCGTCACATTGACCGCTCTTCTCTCTGAAACGGTTGTACTTATCGTCTGCAAAGCTATGTGGCGTTCTGCGGTATGCGGAGACACTAAAAGCACCATAGTAGAACACAGATGATGCTTCTAAGTTGATGTAATAGCCAGTAAGATATAGAACAATTCAAGTTTTAGGTATCGATTATTGACTTTTTAGCTGGCTTTGGTGCCTTGGACATGAGCTAGGACCTTAAGATTCTGCATGAAAGGAGGACTGGCAGCCGATTTGCACGGGAGAATGTGAAAAGTGTTCATATGTAGTAAAAACCTGAGATATCCGTCCGTTTTCGTCATTTGTTGTCGAATCGACTTAAAGCCAGATCGTCACATTGGCCGCTCTTCTCTCTGAAACGGTTGTACTTATCGATTGCAAAGCTATGTCGCGTGCTGCGGTATGCGGAGACACTAAAAGCACCATAGTAGAACGCAGATGAAGCTTCTAAGATGATGTAATAGTCATTAAGAAGTAGTACAATTCCAGTTTTAGGTATCGATTATTGACTTTTTAGCTGAGTTTGGTGCCTTGGACATGAGTTAGGACCTTAAGATTCTGCATGAAAGGAGGTCTAGAAGCCGAGTTGCACGGGAGAATGTGAAAAGTGTTCTTATGTCGTAAAAACCTGAGAAATCCGTCCATTTCCGCCATTTGTTATCGAATCGACTTAATGCCAGATCGTCACATTGGCCGCTCTTCTCTCTGAAACGGTTGTACTTATCGTCTGCAAAGCTATGTCTCGTGCTGCGGTATGCGGAGACACTAAAATCACCATAGTAGAACACAGATGAAACTTCTAAGTTGAAGTAATATATAGTAGGATGTAGTACAAATCACGTCTTAGGTATCGATTATTGACTTTTTACCATTCTTTGGTGCCTTGGACATGAGCTAGGACCTTAAGATTCTGCATGAACGGAGGACTAGCAGCCGAGTTGCACGGGAGAATGTGAAAAGTGTTCATATGTAGTAAAAACCTGAGAAATCGGTCCGTTTTCGTCATTTGTTATCGAATCGACTTAAAGCCAGATCGTCACATTGGCCGCTCTTCTCTCTGAAACGGTTGTACTTATCGTCTGCAAAGCTATGTCGCGTGCTGCGGTATGCGGACACACTAAATGCACCATAGTAGAACACAGATGAAGCTTCTAAGTTGATGTAATAGCCAATAAGAAGTAGTACAATTCAAGTTTTAGGTATCGATTATTGACTTTTTAGCTGGCTTTGGTGCCTTGGACATGAGCTAGGACCTTAAGATTCTGCATGAAAGGAGGACTAGCAGCCGAGTTGCACGGGAGAATGTGAATAGTGTTCATATGTAGTAAAAACCTGAGACATCCGTAAGTTTTCGTCATTTGTTATCGAATCGACTTAAAGCCAGTTCGTCACATTGGCCGCTCTTCTCTCTGAAACGGTTGTACTTATCGATTGCAAAGCTATGTCGCGTGCTGCGGTATGCGGACACACTAAATGCACCATAGTAGAACACAGATGAAGCTTCTAAGTTGATGTAATAGCCAGTAAGAAGTAGTACAATTCAAGTTTTAGGTATTGAATATTGACTTTTTAGCTGGCTTTGGTGCCTTGGACTTGAGCTAGGACCTTAAGATTCTGCATGAAAGGAGGACTAGCAGCCGAGTTGCACAGGAGAATGTGAAAAGTGTTCATATGTAGTAAAAACCTGAGAAATCCGTCCGTTTTCGTCATTTGTTATCGAATCGACTTAAAGCCAGATCGTCACATTGGCCGCTGTTCTCTCTGAAACGGTTGTACTTATCGTCTGCAAAGCTATGTCGCGTGCTGCGGTATGTGGAGACACTAAAAGCACCATAGTAAAACACAGATGAAGCTTCTAAGTTGATGTAATAGCCAGTAAGAAGTAGTACAATTCAAGTTTTAGGTATCGTTTATTGACTCTTTAGCTGGCTTTGGTGCCTTGGACATGAGCTAGGACCTTAAGATTCTGCATGAAAGGAGGACTAGCTGCCGAGTTGCACGGGAGAATGTGAAAAGTGTTCATATGTAGTAAAAACCCAAGAAATCCGTCCGTTTTCGTCATTTGTTATCGAATCGACTTAAAGCCAGATCGTCACATTGGCCCCTCATTTCTCTGAAACGTTTGTACTTATCGTCTGCAAAGCTATGTCGCGTACTGCGGTGTGCTGATACACTAAAAGCACCATAGTAGAACACAGATGAAGCTTCTATGTTGATGTAATAGCCAGGAAGAAGTAGTACAATTCAAGTTTTAGGTATCGATTACATCTACATCTACATCTACATCCGTACTCCGCAAGCCACCTGACGGTGTGTGGCGGAGGGTACCCTGAGTACCTCTATCGGTTCTCCCTTCTATTCCAGTCTCGTATTGTACGTGGAAAGAAGGATTGTCGGTATGCTTCTGTGTGGGCTCTAATCTCTCTGATTTTATCTTCATGGTCTCTTCGCGAGATATACGTAGGAGGGAGCAATATACTGCTTGACTCTTCGGAGAAGGTATGTTCTTGAAACTTTAACAAAAGCCCGTACCGAGCTACTGAGCGTCTCTCCTGCAGAGTCTTCCACTGGAGTTTATCTATCATCTCCGTAACGCTTTCGCAATTACTAAATGATCCTGTAACGAAGCGCGCTGCTCTCCGTTGGATCTTCTCTATCTCTTCTATCAACCCTACCTGGTGCGGATCCGACACTGCTGAGCAGTATTCAAGCATTGGGCGAACAAGTGTACTGAAACCTACTTCCTTTGTTGTCGGATTGCATTTCCTTAGGATTCTTCCAATGAATCTCAGTCTGGCATCTGCTTTACCGACGATCAACTTTATATGATCATTCCATTTTAAATCACTCCTAATGCGTACTCCCAGATAATTTATGGAATTAAGTGCTTCCAGTTGCTGACCTGCTATTTTGTAGCTAAATGATAAGGGACCTATCTTTCTATGTATTCGCATCACATTACACTTCGCTACATTGAGATTCAATTGCCATTCCGTGCACCATGCGTCAATTCGCTGCAGATCCTCCTGCATTTCAGTACAATTTTCCATTGTTGCAACCTCTCGATACACAACAGCATCATCTGCAAAAAGCCTCAGTGAACTTCCGATGTCATCCACCAGGTCATTTATGTATATTGTGAACAGCAACGGTCCTATGACACTCCCCTGCGGCACACCTGAAATCACTCTTACTTCGGAAGACTTCTCTCCATTGAGACCTTTTAGCTGGCTTTGGTGCCTTGGACATGAGCTAATACCTTAACATTCTGCATGAAAATAGGGATAGCAGCCGATTTGCACGGGAGAATGTGAAAAGAGTTCATATGTAGTAAAAACCTGAGTAATCCGTCCGTTTTCGTCATTTGTTATCGAATCGACTTAAAGCCAGATCGTCACATTGGCCGCTCTTCTCTCTGAAACGGTTGTACTTATCGATTGCAAAGCTATGTCGCGTGCTGCGGTATGCGAAGACACTAAAAGCACCATAGTAGAACACAGATGAAACTTCTAAGTTGATGTAATAGCCAGTAAGAAGTAGTACAATACAAGTTTTAGTTATCGATTATTGACGTTTTAGCTGGCTTTGGTGCCTTGGACATGAGCTAGGACCTTAAGATTCTGCATGAAAGGAGGACTAGCAGCCTAGTTGCACGGGAAAATGTGAAAAGTGTTCAAATGTAGTAAAAACCTGAGAAATCCGTCCGTTTTCGTCATTTGTTATCGAATCGACTTAAAGTCAGATCGTCACATTGGCCGCTCTTCTCTCTGAAACGCTCGTAGTTATCGTCTGCAAAGCTATGTCGCGTGCTGCGGTATGCGGAGACACTAAAAGCACCATAGTAGAACACAGATGAAGCTTCTAAGTTGATGTAATACAAAGGAAGAAGTAGTACAATTCAAGTTTTAGGTATCGATTATTGACTTTTTAGCTGGCTTTGGTGCCTTGGACATGAGCTAGGACCTTAAGATTCTGCATGAAAGGAGGACTAGCAGCCGAGTTGCACGGGAGAATGTGAAAAGTGTTCATACGTGGTAAAAACATGAGAAATCCGTCCGTTTTCGTCATTAGTTATCGAATCGACTTCAAGGCAGATCGTCACATTGGCCGCTCTTCTCTCTGAAACGGTTGTACTTATCGTCTGCAAAGCTATGTGGCGTTCTGCGGTATGCGGAGACAGTAAAAGCACCATAGTAGAACACAGATGATGCTTCTAAGTTGATGTAATAGCCAGTAAGATATAGTACAATTCAAATTTTAGGTATCGATTATTGACTTTTTAGCTGGCTTTGGTGCCTTGGACATGAGCTAGGACCTTAAGATTCTGCATGAAAGGAGGACTGGCAGCCGATTTGCACGGGAGAATGTGAAAAGTGTTCATATGTAGTAAAAACCTGAGAAATCCGTCCGTTCTCGTCATTTGTTATCGAATCGACTTAAAGCCAGATCGTCACATTGGCCGCTCTTCTCTCTGAAACGGTTGTACTTATCGATTGCAAAGCTATGTCGCGTGCTGCGGTATGCGGACACACTAAATGCACCATAGTAGAACACAGATGAAGCTTCTAAGTTGATGTAATAGCCAATAAGAAGTAGTACAATTCAAGTTTTAGGTATCGATTATTGACTTTTTAGCTGGCTTTGGTGCCTTGGACATGAGCTAGGACCTTAAGCTTCTGCATGAAAGGAGGATTAGCAGCGGAGTTGCACGGGAGAATATGAAAAGTGTTCATATGTAGTAAAAACCTAGAAATCCGTCCGTTTTCGTCATTTGTTATCGAATCTTCTTCAAGCCAGATCGTCACATTGGCCGCTCTTCTCTCTGAAACGGTTGTACTTATCGTCTGCAAAGCTATGTCGCGTGCTGCGGTATGCGGAGACACTAAAAGCACCAAAGTAGAACACAGATGAAGCTTCTAAGTTGTTGTAATAACCAGGAAGAAGTAGTACAATTCAAGTTTTAGATATCGTTTATTGACTTTTTAGCTGGCTTTGGTGCCTTGGACATGAGCTAGGACCTTAACATTCTGCATGAAAGGAGGACTACCAGCCGATTTGCATGCGAGAATGTGAAAAGTGTTTATATGTAGTAAAAACCCGATAAATCCGTCCGTTTTCGTCATTTGTTATCGAATCGACTTAAAGCCAGATCGTCAAATTAGCTGCTCTTCTCTCTGAAACGGTTGTACTTATCGATTGCAAAGCTATGTCGCGTGCTGCGGTATGCGGAGACACTAAAAGCACCATAGTAGAACACAGATGAAGCTTCTACGTTGATGTAATAGCCAGTAAGAAGTAGTACAGTTCAAGTTTTAGGTATCGATTATTGACTTTTTAGCTGGCTTTGGTGCCTTGGACATGAGCTACGACCTTAACATTCTGCATGAAAGGAGGACTAGCAGCCCAGTTGCACGGGAGAATGTGAAAAGTGTTCATATGTAGTAAAAACCTGAGAAATCCGTCCGTTCTCGTCATTTGTTATCGAATCGACTTAAAGCCAGATCGTCACATTGGCCGCTCTTCTCTCTGAAACGGTTGTACTTATCGATTGCAAAGCTATGTCGCGTGCTGCGGTATGCGGACACACTAAATGCACCATAGTAGAACACAGATGAAGCTTCTAAGTTGATGTAATAGCCAATAAGAAGTAGTACAATTCAAGTTTTAGGTATCGATTATTGACTTTTTAGCTGGCTTTGGTGCCTTGGACATGAGCTAGGACCTTAAGATTCTGCATGAAAGGAGGACTAGCAGCCGAGTTGCACGGGAGAATGTGAAAAGTGTTCATACGTAGTAAAAACCTGAGAAATCCGTCCGTTTTCGTCATTTGTTATCGAATCGACTTAAAGCCAGATCGTCCCATTGGCCGCTCTTCTCTCTGAAACGGTTGTACTTATCGTCTGCAAAGCTATGTGGCGTTCTGCGGTATGCGGAGACAGTAAAAGCACCATAGTAGAACACAGATGATGCTTCTAAGTTGATGTAATAGCCAGTAAGAAGTAGTACAATTCAAGTTTAGGTATCGATTATTGACTTTTTAGCTGGCTTTGGTGCCTTGGACATGAGCTAGGACCTTAAAATTCTGCATGTAAGGAGGACTAGCAGCCGAGTTGCACGGGGGAATGTGAAAAGTGTTCATATGTAGTAAAAACCTGAGAAATCCGTCCGTTTTCGTCATTTGTTATCGAATCGACTTAAAGCCAGATCGTCTCATTGGCCGCTCTTCTCTCTGAAACGGTTGTACTTATCGTCTGCGAAGCTATGTCGCGTGCTGCGGTATGCGGGGACACTAAAATCACCATAGCAGAACACAGATGAAGCTTCTAAGTTATGTAATAGCCAGTAAGATGTAGTACAATTCAAGTTTTAGGTATCGATTATTGACTTTTCAGCTGGCTTTGGTACCTTGGACATGAGCTAAAACCTTAAGATTCTGCATGAAAGGAGGACTAGCAGCCGACTTGCACGGGAGAATGTGAAAAGTGTTCATATGTAGTAAAAACCTGAGAAATCCGTCCGTTCTCGTCATTTGTTATCGAATCGACTTAAAGCCAGATCGTCACATTGGCCGCTCTTCTCTCTGAAACGGTTGTACTTATCGATTGCAAAGCTATGTCGCGTGCTGCGGTATGCGGACACACTAAATGCACCATAGTAGAACACAGATGAAGCTTCTAAGTTGATGTAATAGCCAATAAGAAGTAGTACAATTCAAGTTTTAGGTATCGATTATTGACTTTTTAGCTGGCTTTGGTGCCTTGGACATGAGCTAGGACCTTAAGCTTCTGCATGAAAGGAGGATTAGCAGCGGAGTTGCACGGGAGAATATGAAAAGTGTTCATATGCAGTAAAAACCTAGAAATCCGTCCGTTTTCGTCATTTGTTATCGAATCTTCTTCAAGCCAGATCGTCACATTGGCCGCTCTTCTCTCTGAAACACTTGTACTTATCGTCTGCAAAGCTATGTCGCGTGCTGCGGTATGCGGAGACACTAAAAGCACCAAAGTAGAACACAGATGAAGCTTCTAAGTTGTTGTAATAGCCAGGAAGTAGTAGTACAATTCAAGTTTTAGATATCGTTTATTGACTTTTTAGCAGGCTTTGGTGCCTTGGACATGAGCTAGGACCTTAACATTCTGCATGAAAGGAGGACTACCAGCCGATATGCATGCGAGAATGTGAAAAGTGTTTATATGTAGTAAAAACCCGATAAATCCGTCCGTTTTCGTCATTTGTTATCGAATCGACTTAAAGCCTGATCGTCTCATTGGCCGCTCTTCTCTCTGAAACGGTAGTACTTATCGTCTGCAAAGATATGTCGCGTGCTGCGGTATGCGGAGACACTAAAAGCACCATAGTAGGACACAGATGAAGCTTCTAAGTTGATGTAATAGCCAGTAAGAAGTAGTACAATTCAAGTTTTAGGTATTGAATATTGAATTTTTAGCTGGCTTTGGTGCCTTGGACATGAGCTAGGACCTTAAGCTTCTGCATGAAAGGAGGATTAGCAGCGGAGTTGCACGGGAGAATATGAAAAGTGTTCATATGTAGTAAAAACCTAGAATTCCGTCCGTTTTCGTCATTTTTTATCGAATCTTCTTCAAGCCAGGTCGTCACATTGGCCGCTCTTCTCTCTGAAACACTTGTACTTATCGTCTGCAAAGCTATGTCGCGTGCTGCGGTATGCGGACACACTAAAAGCACCATAGTAGAACACAGATGAAGCTTCTAAGTTGATGTAATAGCCAGTAAGAAGAAGTACAATTCAAGTTTTAGGTATCGGTTATTGACTTTTTACCCTTCTTTGGTGCCTTGGACATCAGCTAGGAAATTAAGATTTTGCATGAAGGAGGACTACAGCCGAGTTGCACGGGAGAATGTGAATAGTGTTCATATGTAGTAAAAACCTGAGACATCCGTCCGTTTTCGTCATTTGTTATCGAATCGACTTAAAGCCAGATCGTCACATTGACCGCTCGTCTCTCTGAAAGGGTTGTACTTATCGTCTGCAAAGCTATGTGGCGTTCTGCGGTATGCGGAGACAGTAAAAGCACCATAGTAGAACACAGATGATGCTTCTAAGTTGATGTAATTGCCAGTAAGATATAGTACAATTCAAGTTTTAGGTATCGATTATTGACTTTTTAGCTGGCTTTGGTGCCTTGGACATGAGCTAGGACCTTAAGATTCTGCATGAAAGGAGGACTGGCAGCCGATTTGCACGGGAGAATGTGAAAAGTGTTCATATGTAGTAAAAACCTGAGAAATCCGTCCGTTTTCGTCATTAGTTATCGAATCGACTTCAAGCCAGATCGTCACACTGGCCGCTCTTCTCTCTGAAAAAGTTGTACTTATCGTCTGCAAAGCTATGTCGCGTGCTGCGGTATGCGGACACACTAAAAGCACCATAGTAGAACACAGATGAAGCTTCTAAGTTGATGTAATAGCCAGTAAGAAGTAGTACAATTAAAGTTTTAGGTATCGGTTATTGACTTTTTACCCTTCTTTGGTGCCTTGGACATGAGCTAGGAAATTAAGATTTTGCATGAAGGAGGACTAGCAGCCGAGTTGCACGGGAGAATGTGAATAGTGTTCATATGTAGTAAAAACCTGAGACATCCGTCCGTTTTCGTCATTTGTTATCGAATCGACTTAAAGCCAGATCGTCACATTGGCCGCTCTTCTCTCTGAAACGGTTGTACTTATTGTCTGCAAAGCTATGTGGCGTTCTGCGGTATGCGGAGACAGTAAAAGCACCATATTAGAACACAGATGATGCTTCTAAGTTGATGTAATAGCTAGTAAGATATAGTACAATACAAGTTTTAGGTATCGATTATTGACTTTTTAGCTGGCTTTGGTGCCTTGCACATGAGCTAGGACCTTAACATTCTGCATGAAAGGAGGAATAGCAGAGCTGTTGCACGGGAGAATGTGAAAAGTGTTCATATGTAGTAAAAACCTGAGAAATCGGTCAGTTTTCGTCATTAGTTATCGAATCGACTTAAAGCCAGATCGTCACATTGGCTGCTCTTCTCTCTGAAACGGTTGTACTTATCGTCTGCAAAGCTATGTCGCGTGCTGCGGTATGCTGAGACACTATGAGCACCATAGTAGAACAGAGATGAAGCTTCTAAGTTGATGTAATTTCCAGTAAGAAGTAGTACAATTCAAGTTTTAGGTATCGGTTATTGACTTTTTACCCTTCTTTGGTGCCTTGGACATCAGCTAGGAAATTAAGATTTTGCATGAAGGAGGACTAGCAGCCGAGTTGCACGGGAGAATGTGAATAGTGTTCATATGTAGTAAAAACCTGAGACATCCGTCCGTTTTCGTCATTTGTTATCGAATCGACTTAAAGCCAGATCGTCACATTGACCGCTCTTCTCTCTGAAACGGTTGTACTTATCGTCTGGAAAGCTATGTCGCGTGCTGCGATATGCGGAGACACTAAAAGCACCATAGTAGAACACAGATGAAGCTTCTAAGTTGATGTAATAGCCAGTAAGAAGTAGTACAATTCAAGTTTTAGGTATCGATTATTGACTTTTTAGCTGGCTTTGGTACCTTGGACATGAGCTAGGACCTTAACATTCTGCATGAAAGAGCACTAGCAGCCGAGTTGCACGGGAGAATGTGAAAAGTGTTCATACGTAGTAAAAACCTGAGAAATCCGTCCGTTTTCGTCATTAGTTATCGAATCGACTTTAAGCCAAATCGTCACATTGGCCGCTCTTCTCTCTGAAAAAGTTGTACTTATCGTCTGCAAAGCTATGTCGCGTGCTGCGGTATGCGGACACACTAAAAGCACCATAGTAGAACACAGATGAAGCTTCTAAGTTGATGTAATAGCCAGTAAGAAGTAGTACAATTCAAGTTTTAGGTATTGAATATTGAATTTTTAGCTGGCTTTGGTGCCTTGGACATGAGCTAGGACCTTAATATTCTGCATGAAAGGAGGACTAGCATCCGAGTTGCACGGGAGAATGTGAAAAGTGTTCAAATGTAGTAAAAACCTGAGAAATCCGTCCGTTGTCGTCATTTGTTATCGAATCGACTTAAAGCCTGATCGTCACATTGGCCGCTCTTCTCTCTGAAACGGTTGTACTTATCGTCTGCAAAGCTATGTCGCGTGCTGCGGTATGCGGAGACACTAAAAGCACCATAGTAGAACACAGATGAAGCTTCTAAGTTGATGTAATAGCCAGTAAGAAGTAGTACAATTCAAGTTTTAGGTATCGATTATTGACTTTTTAGCTATCTTTGGTGCCTTGCACATGAGCTAGGACCTTAACATTCTGCATGAAAGGAGGAATAGCAGAGCTGTTGCACGGGAGAATGTGAAAAGTGTTCATATGTAGTAAAAACCTGAGAAATCGGTCAGTTTTCGTCATTTGTTATCGAATCGACTTAAAGCCAGATCGTCACATTGGCTGCTCTTCTCTCTGAAACGGTTGTACTTATCGTCTGCAAAGCTATGTCGCGTGCTGCGGTATGCTGAGACACTATGAGCACCATAGTAGAACACAGATGAAGCTTCTAAGTTGATGTAATTTCCAGTAAGAAGTAGTACAATTCAAGTTTTAGGTATCGGTTATTGACTTTTTACCCTTCTTTGGTGCCTTGGACATCAGCTAGGAAATTAAGAATTTGCATGAAGGAGGACTAGCAGCCGAGTTGCACGGGAGAATGTGAATAGTGTTCATATGTAGTAAAAACCTGAGACATCCGTCCGTTTTCGTCATTTGTTATCGAATCGACTTAAAGCCAGATCGTCACATTGACCGCTCTTCTCTCTGAAACGGTTGTACTTATCGTCTGCAAAGCTATGTGGCGTTCTGCGGTATGCGGTGACAGTAAAAGCACCATAGTAGAACACAGATGATGCTTCTAAGTTGAAGTAATATCCAGTAAGATGTAGTACAATTCAAGTCTTAGGTATCGATTATTGACTTTTTACTTGGCTTTGGTGCCTTGGACATGAGCTAGGACCTTAAGATTCTGCATGAAAGGAGGACTGGCAGCCGATTTGCATGGGAGAATGTGAAAAGTGTTCATATGTAGTAAAAACCTGAGAAATCCGTCCGTTTTCGTCATTTGTTATCGAATCGACTTAAAGCCAGATCGTCACATTGGCCGCTCTTCTCTCTGAAACGGTTGTACTTATCGATTGCAAAACTATGTCGCGTGCTGCGGTATGCGGAGACACTAAAAGCACCATAGTAGAACACAGATGAAGCTTCTAAGTTGATGTAATAGCCAGTAAGAAGTAGTACAATTCAAGTTTTAGGTATCGATTATTGACTTTTTAGCTGGCTTTGGTGCCTTGGACATGAGCTAGGACCTTAACATTCTGCATGAAAGAGCACTAGCAGCCGAGTTGCACGGGAGAATGTGAAAAGTGTTCATACGTAGTAAAAACCTGAGAAATCCGTCCGTTTTCGTCATTAGTTATCGAATCGACTTCAAGCCAGATCGTCACATTGGCCGCTCTTCTCTCTGAAAAAGTTGTACTTATCGTCTGCAAAGCTATGTCGCGTGCTGCGGTATGCGGACACACTAAAAGCACCATAGTAGATCACAGATGAAGCTTCTAAGTTGATGTAATAGCCAGTAAGAAGTAGTACAATTAAAGTTTTAGGTATCGGTTATTGACTTTTTACCCTTCTTTGGTGCTTTGGACATGAGCTAGGAAATTAAGATTTTGCATGAAGGAGGACTAGCAGCCGAGTTGCACGGGAGAATGTGAAAAGTGTTCATATGTAGTAAAAACCTGAGAAATCCGTCCGTTTTCGTCATTTGTTATCGAATCGACTTAAAGCCAGATCGTCACATTGGCCGCTCTTCTCTCTGAAACGGTTGTACTTATCGTCTGCAAAGCTATGTCGCGTGCTGCGGCATGCTGAGACACTAAAAGCACCATAGCAGAACACAGATGAAGCTTCTAAGTTGATGTAATAGCCAGTAAGAAGTAGTACAATTCAAGTTTTAGGTATTGAATATTGACTTTTTAGCTGGCTTTGGTGCCTTGGACATGAGCTAGGACCTTAAGATTCTGCATGAAAGGAGGACTGGCAGCCGATTTGCACGGGAGAATGTGAAAAGTGTTCATATGTAGTAAAAACCTGAGAAATCCGTCCGTTTTCGTCATTTGTTATCGAATCGACTTAAAGCCAGATCGTCACATTGCCCGCTCTTCTCTCTGAAACGGTTGTACTTATCGATTGCAAAGCTATATCGCGTGCTGCGGTATGCGGACACACTAAAAGCACCATAGTAGAACACAGATGAAGCTTCTAAGTTGATGTAATAGCCAGTAAGAAGTAGTACAATTCAAGTTTTAGGTATCGATTATTGACTTTTTAGCTGGCTTTGGTGCCTTGGAGATGAGCTAGGACCTTAAGATTCTGCATGAAAGGAGGACTAGCAGCCGAGTTGCACGGGAGAATGTGAAAAGTGTTCATACGTAGTAAAAACCTGAGAAATCCGTCCGTTTTCGTCATTAGTTATCGAATCGACTTCAAGCCAGATCGTCACATTGGCCGCTCTTCTCTCTGAAACGGTTGTACTTATCGTCTGCAAAGCTATGTCGCGTGCTGCGGTATGCGGACACACTAAAAGCACCATAGTAGAACACAGATGAAGCTTCTAAGTTGATGTAATAGCCAGTAAGAAGTAGTACAATTAAAGTTTTAGGTATCGGTTATTGACTTTTTACCCTTCTTTGGTGCTTTGGACATGAGCTAGGAAATTAAGATTTTGCATGAAGGAGGACTAGCAGCCGAGTTGCACGGGAGAATGTGAAAAGTGTTCAAATGTAGTAAAAACCTGAGAAATCCGTCCGTTTTCGTCATTTGTTATCGAATCGACTTAAAGCCAGATCGTCACATTGGCCGCTCTTCTCTCTGAAACGGTTGTACTTATCGTCTGCAAAGCTTTGTCGCGTGCTGCGGTATGCGGAGACACTAAAATCACCATAGTAGAACACAGATGAAGCTTCTAAGTTGATGTAATAGCCAGTAAGAAGTAGTACAATTCAAGTTTTAGGTATCGATTATTGACTTTTTAGCTATCTTTGGTGCCTTGCACATGAGCTAGGACCTTAAGATTCTGCATGAACGGAGGATTAGCAGCGGAGTTGCACGGGAGAATGTGAAAAGTGTTCATATGTAGTAAAAACATGAGAAATCCGTCCGTTTTCGTCATTTGTTATCGAATCAACTTAAAGCTAGATCGTCACATTGGCCGCTCTTCTCTCTGAAACGGTTGTACTTATCGATTGCAAAGCTATGTCGCGTGCTGCGGTATGCGGAGACACTAAAAGCACCATAGTAGAACACAGATGAAGCTTCTAAGTTGATGTAATAGCCAGTATGAAGTAGTACAATTCAAGTTTTAGGTATCGGTTATTGACTTTTTAGCTGGCTTTGGTGCCTTGGACATGAGCTAGGACCTTAAGATTCTGTATGAAAGGAGGACTAGCAGCCGAGTTGCACGGGAGAATGTGAAAAATGTTCATACGTAGTAAAAACATGAGAAATCCGTCCGTTTTCGTCATTAGTTATCGAATCGACTTCAAGCCAGATCGTCACATTGGCAGCTCTTCTCTCTGAAAAAGTTGTACTTATCGTCTGCAAAGCTATGTCGCGTGCTGCGGTATGCGGACACACTAAAAGCACCATAGTAGAACACAGATGAAGCTTCTAAGTTGATGTAATAGCCAGTAAGAAGTAGTACAATTCAAGTTTTAGGTATCGGTTATTGACTTTTTACCTTTCTTTGGTGCCTTGGACATCAGCTAGGAAATTAAGATTTTGCATGAAGGAGGACTAGCAGCCGAGTTGCACGGGAGAATGTGAATAGTGTTCATATGTAGTAAAAACCTGAGACATCCGTCCGTTTTCGTCATTTGTTATCGAATCGACTTAAAGCCAGATCGTCACATTGGCCGCTCTTCTCTCTGAAACGGTTGTACTTATCGTCTGCAAAGCTATGTGGCGTTCTGCGGTATACGGAGACAGTAAAAGCACCATAGTAGAACACAGATGATGCTTCTAAGTTGATGTAATAGCCAGTAAGATATAGTACAATTCAAGTTTTAGGTATCGATTATTGACTTTTTAGCTGGCTTTGGTGCCTTGGACATGAGCTAGGACCTTAAGATTCTGCATGAAAGGAGGACTGGCAACCGATTTGCACGGGAGAATGTGAAAAGTGTTCATATGTAGTAAAAACCTGAGAAACCCGTCCGTTCTCGTCATTTGTTATCGAATCGACTTAAAGCCAGATCGTCACATTGGCCGCTCTTCTCTCTGAAAAAGTTGTACTTATCGTCTGCAAAGCTATGTCGCGTGCTGCGGTATGCGGACACACTAAAAGCACCATAGTAGAACACAGATGAAGCTTCTAAGTTGATGTAATAGCCAGTAAGAAGTAGTACAATTCAAGTTTTAGGTATCGGTTATTGACTTTTTACCCTTCTTTGGTGCCTTGGACATCAGCTAGGAAATTAAGATTTTGCATGAATTAGGACTAGCAGCCGAGTTGCACGGGAGAATGTGAATAGTGTTCATATGTAGTAAAAACCTGAGACATCCGTCCGTTTTCGTCATTTGTTATCGAATCGACTTAAAGCCAGATCGTCACATTGGCCGCTCTTCTCTCTGAAACAGTTGTACTTATCGTCTGCAAAGCTATGTCGCGTGCTGCGGTATGCGGACACACTAAACGCACCATAGTAGAACACAGATGAAGCATCTAAGTTGATGTAATAGCCAGTATGAAGTAGTACAATTCAAGTTTTAGGTATCGGTTATTGACTTTTTACCCTTCTTTGGTGCCTTGGACATCAGCTAGGAAATTAAGATTTTGCATGAAGGAGGACTATCAGCCGAGTTGCACGGGAGAATGTGAATAGTGATGTAATAGCCAGTAAGAAGTAGTACAATTCAAGTTTTAGGTATCGATTATTGACTTTATAGCTGGCTTTGGTGCCTTGGACATGAGCTAGGACCTTAACATTCTGCATGAAAGGAGGACTAGCAGCCGATTTGCACGGGAGAATGTGAAAAGTCTTAACATGTAGTAAAAACCCGAGAAATCCGTCCGTTTTCGTCATTTGTTATCGAATCGACTTAAAGCCAGATCGTCACATTTGCCGCTCTTCTCTCTGAAACGGTTGTACTTATCGATTGCAAAGCTATGTCGCGTGCTGCGGTATGCGGAGACACTAAAAGCACCATAGTAGAACACAGATGAAGCTTCTAAGTTGATGTAATAGCCAGTAAGAAGTAGTACAATTCAAATTTTAGGTATTCAATATTGAATTTTTAGCTGGCTTTGGTGCCTTGGACATGAGCTAGGACCTTAAGATTCTGCATGAAAGGAGGACTAGCAGCCCTGTTGCACGGGAGAATGTGAAAAGTGTTCATATGTAGTAAAAACCTGAGAAATCGGTCCGTTTTCGTCATTTGTTATCGGATCGACTTAAAGCCAGATCGTCACATTGGCCGCTCTTCTCTCTGAAACGGTTGTACTTATCGTCTGCAAAGCTATGTCGCGTGCTGCGGTATGCTGAGACACTATGAGCATCATAGTAGAACACATATGAAGCTTCTAAGTTGATGTAATTTCCAGTAAGAAGTAGTACAATTCAAGTTTTAGGTATCGGTTATTGACTTTTTACCCTTCTTTGGTGCCTTGGACATCAGCTAGGTAATTAAGATTTTGCATGAAGGAGGACTAGCAGCCGAGTTGCACGGGAGAATGTGAATAGTGTTCATATGTAGTAAAAACCTGAGACATCCGTCCGTTTTCGTCATTTGTTATCGAATCGACTTAAAGCCAGATCGTCACATTGACCGCTCTTCTCTCTGAAACGGTTGTACTTATCGTCTGCAAAGCTATGTGGCGTTCTGCGATGTGCGGAGACAGTAAAAGCACCATAGTAGAACACAGATGAAGCTTCTAAGTTGATGTAATAGCCAGTAAGAAGTAGTACAATTCAAGTTTTAGGTATCGATTATTGACTTTTTAGCTGGCTTTGGTGCCTTGGACATGAGCTAGGACCTTAAGATTCTGCATGAAAGGAGGACTGGCAGCCGATTTGCACGGGAGAATGTGAAAAGTGTTCATATGTAGTAAAAACCTGAGATATCCGTCCGTTTTCGTTATTTGTTATCGAATCGACTTAAAGCCAGATCGTCACATTGGCCGCTCTTCTCTCTGAAACGGTTGTACTTATCGATTGCAAAGCTATGTCGCGTGCTGCGGTATGCGGAGACACTAAAAGCACCATAGTACAACACAGATGAAGCTTCTAAGTTGATGTAATAGCCAGTAAGAAGTAGTACAATTCAAGTTTTAGGTATCGATTATTGACTTTTTAGCTGGCTTTGGTGCCTTGGACATGAGCTAGGACTTTAAGATTCTGCATGAAATGAGGACTAGCAGCCGAGTTGCACGGGAGAATGTGAAAAGTGTTCATACGTAGTAAAAACCTGAGAAATCCGTCCGTGTTCGTCATTAGTTATCGAATCGACTTCAAGCCAGATCGTCACATTGGCCGCTCTTCTCTCTGAAAAAGTTGTACTTATCGTCTGCAAAGCTATGTCGCGTGCTGCGGTATACGGACACACTAAAAGCACCATAGTAGAACACAGATGAAGCTTCTAAGTTGATGTAATAGCCAGTAAGAAGTAGTACAATTCAAGTTTTAGGTATCGGTTATTGACTTTTTACCCTTCTTTGGTGCCTTGGACATGAGCTAGGAAATTAAGATATTGCATGAAGGAGGACTAGCAGCCGAGTTGCACGGGAGAATGTGAAAAGTGTTCATATGTAGTAAAAACCTGAGACATCCGTCCGTTTTCGTCATTTGTTATCGAATCAACTTAAAGCCAGATCGTCACATTGGCCGCTCTTCTCTCTGAAACGGTTGTACTTATCGTCTGCAAAGCTATGTGGCGTTCTGCGGTATGCGGAGACAGTAAAAGCACCATAGTAGAACACAGATGATGCTTCTAAGTTGATGTAATATCCAGTAAGATATAGTACAATTCAAGTTTTAGGTATCGATTATTGACTTTTTAGCTGGCTTTGGTGCCTTGGACATGAGCTAGGACCTTAAGATTCTGCATGAAAGGAGGACTGGCAGCCGATTTGCACGGGAGAATGTGAAAAGTGTTCATATGTATTAAAAACCTGAGAAATCCGTCCGTTCTCGTCATTTGTTATCGAATCGACTTAAAGCCAGATCGTCACATTGGTCGCTCTTCTCTCTGAAACGGTTGTACTTATCGTGTGCAAAGCTATGTCGCGTGCTGCGGCATGCTGAGACACTAAAAGCACCATAGCAGAACACAGATGAAGCTTCTAAGTTGATGTAATAGCCAGTAAGAAGTAGTACAATTCAAGTTTTAGGTATTGAATATTGACTTTTTAGCTGGCTTTGGTGCCTTGGACTTGAGCTAGGACCTTAAGATTCTGCATGAAAGGAGGACTAGCAGCCGAGTTGCACAGGAGAATGTGAAAAGTGTTCATATGTAGTAAAAACCTGAGAAATCCGTCCGTTTTCGTCATTTGTTATCGAATCGACTTAAAGCCAGATCGTCACATTGGCCGCTCTTCTCTCTGAAACAGTTGTACTTATCGTCTGCAAAGCTATGTCGCGTGCTGCGGTATGCGGAGACACTAAAAGCACCATAGTAAAACACAGATGAAGCTTCTAAGTTGATGTAATAGCCAGTAAGAAGTAGTACAATTCAAGTTTTAGGTATCGATTATTGACTTTATAGCTGGCTTTGGTGCCTTGGACATGAGCTAGGACCTTAACATTCTGCATGAAAGGAGGACTAGCAGCCGATTTGCACGGGAGAATGTGAAAAGTCTTAACATGTAGTAAAAACCCGAGAGATCCGTCCGTTTTCGTCATTTGTTATCGAATTGACTTAAAGCCAGATCGTCACATTTGCCGCTCTTCTCTCTGAAACGGTTGTACTTATCGATTGCAAAGCTATGTCGCGTGCTGCGGTATGCGGAGACACTAAAAGCACCATAGTAGAACACAGATGAAGCTTCTAAGTTGATGTAATAGCCAGTAAGAAGTAGTACAATTCAAATTTTAGGTATTCAATATTGAATTTTTAGCTGGCTTTGGTGCCTTGGACATGAGCTAGGACCTTAAGATTCTGCATGAAAAGAGGACTAGCAGCCCTGTTGCACGGGAGAATGTGAAAAGTGTTCATATGTAGTAAAAACCTGAGAAATCGGTCCGTTTTCGTCATTTGTTATCGGATCGACTTAAAGCCAGATCGTCACATTGGCCGCTCTTCTCTCTGAAACGGTTGTACTTATCGTCTGCAAAGCTATGTCGCGTGCTGCGGTATGCTGAGACACTATGAGCATCATAGTAGAACACATATGAAGCTTCTAAGTTGATGTAATTTCCAGTAAGAAGTAGTACAATTCAAGTTTTAGGTATCGGTTATTGACTTTTTACCCTTCTTTGGTGCCTTGGACATCAGCTGGGAAATTAAGATTTTGCATGAAGGAGGACTAGCAGCCGAGTTGCACGGGAGAATGTGAATAGTGTTCATATGTAGTAAAAACCTGAGACATCCGTCCGTTTTCGTCATTTGTTATCGAATCGACTTAAAGCCAGATCGTCACATTGACCGCTCTTCTCTCTGAAACGGTTGTACTTATCGTCTGCAAAGCTATGTGGCGTTCTGCGGTATGCGGAGACAGTAAAAGCACCATAGTAGAACACAGATGATGCTTCTAAGTTGATGTAATAGCCAGTAAGATATAGAACAATTCAAGTTTTAGGTATCGATTATTGACTTTTTAGCTGGCTTTGGTGCCTTGGACATGAGCTAGGACCTTAAGATTCTGCATGAAAGGAGGACTGGCAGCCGATTTGCACGGGAGAATGTGAAAAGTGTTCATATGTAGTAAAAACCTGAGATATCCGTCCGTTTTCGTTATTTGTAATCGAATCGACTTAAAGCCAGATCGTCAAATTGGCCGCTCTTCTCTCTGAAACGGTTGTACTTATCGATTGCAAAGCTATGTCGCGTGCTGCGGTATGCGGAGACACTAAAAGCACCATAGTAGAACACAGATGAAGCTTCTAAGTTGATGTAATAGCCAGTAAGAAGTAGTACAATTCAAGTTTTAGGTATCGATTATTGACTTTTTAGCTGGCTTTGGTGCCTTGGACATGAGCTAGGACCTTAAGATTCTGCATGAAATGAGGACTAGCAGCCGAGTTGCACGGGAGAATGTGAAAGGTGTTCATACGTAGTAAAAACCTGAGAAATCCGTCCGTTTTCGTCATTAGTTATCGAATCGACTTCAAGCCAGATCGTCACATTGGCCGCTCTTCTCTCTGAAAAAGTTGTACTTATCGTCTGCAAAGCTATGTCGCGTGCTGCGGTATGCGGACACACTAAAAGCACCATAGTAGAACACAGATGAAGCTTCTAAGTTGATGTAATAGCCAGTAAGAAGTAGTACAATTCAAGTTTTAGGTATCGGTTATTGACTTTTTACCCTTCTTTGGTGCCTTGGACATGAGCTAGGAAATTAAGATATTGCATGAAGGAGGACTAGCAGCCGAGTTGCACGGGAGAATGTGAAAAGTGTTCATATGTAGTAAAAACCTGAGACATCCGTCCGTTTTCGTCATTTGTTATCGAATCAACTTAAAGCCAGATCGTCACATTGGCCGCTCTTCTCTCTGAAACGGTTGTACTTATCGTCTGCAAAGCTTTGTGGCGTTCTGCGGTATGCGGACACACTAAAAGCACCATAGTAGAACACAGATGAAGCTTCTAAGTTGATGTAATAGCCAGTAAGAAGTAGTACAATTCAAGTTTTAGGTATCGATTATTGACTTTTTAGCTGGCTTTGGTGCCTTGGACTTGAGCTAGGACCTTAAGATTCTGCATGAAAGGAGGACTAGCAGCCGAGTTGCACAGGAGAATGTGAAAAGTGTTCATATGTAGTAAAAACCTGAGAAATCCGTCCGTTTTCGTCATTTGTTATCGAACCGACTTAAAGCCAGATCGTCACATTGGCCGCTCTTCTCTCTGAAACGGTTGTACTTATCGTCTGCAAAGCTATGTTGCGTGCTGCGGTATGTGGAGACACTAAAAGCACCATAGTAAAACACAGATGAAGCTTCTAAGTTGATGTAATAGCCAGTAAGAAGTAGTACAATTCAAGTTTTAGGTATCGTTTATTGACTTTTTAGCTGGCTTTGGTGCCTTGGACATGAGCTAGGACCTTAACATTCTGCATGAAAATAGGAATAGCAGCCGATTTGCACGGGAGAATGTGAAAAGTGTTCATATGTAGTAAAAACCTGAGAAATCCGTCCGTTTTCGTCATTTGTTATCGAATCGACTTAAAGCCAGATCGTCACATTGGCCGCTCTTCTCTCTGAAACGGTTGTACTTATCAATTGCAAAGCTATGTCGCGTGCTGCGGTATGCGGAGACACTAAAAGCACCATAGTAGAACACAGATGAAACTTCTAAGTTGATGTAATAGCCAGTAAGAAGTAGTACAATACAAGTTTTAGTTATCGATTATTGACGTTTTAGCTGGCTTTGGTGCCTTGGACATGAGCTAGGACCTTAAGATTCTGCATGAAAGGAGGACTAGCAGCCGAGTTGCACAGGAAAATGTGAAAAGTGTTCAAATGTAGTAAAAACCTGAGAAATCCGTCCGTTTTCGTCATTTGTTATCGAATCGACTTAAAGTCATATCGGCACATTGGCCGCTCTTCTCTCTGAAACGGTTTAACTTATCGTCTGCAAAGCTATGTCGCGTGCTGCGGTATGCGGAGACACTAAAAGCACCATAGTAGAACACAGATGAAGCTTCTAAGTTGATGTAATAGCCAGTAAGAAGTAGTACAATTCAAGTTTTAGGTATCGATTATTGACTTTTTACCCTTCTTTGGTGCCTTGGACATCAGCTAGGAAATTAAGATTTTGCATGAAAGGAGGACTAGCAGCCGAGTTGCACGGGAGAATGTGAATAGTGTTCATATGTAGTAAAAACCTGAGACATCCGTCCGTTTTCGTCATTTGTTATCGAATCGACTTAAAGCCAGATCGTCACATTGACCGCTCTTCTCTCTGAAACGCTCGTAGTTATCGTCTGCAAAGCTATGTCGCGTGCTGCGGTATGCGGAGACACTAAAAGCACCATAGTAGAACACAGATGAAGCTTCTAAGTTGATGTA
Organism: Schistocerca gregaria; assembly: GCF_023897955.1. Lineage (NCBI taxonomy): Eukaryota > Metazoa > Arthropoda > Insecta > Orthoptera > Acrididae > Schistocerca > Schistocerca gregaria. The sequence goes on from NW_026061773.1 coordinate 2,236,862, forward strand.
ATACAAAGGAAGAAGTAGTACAATTCAAGTTTTAGGTATCGATTAATGACTTTTTAGCTGGCTTTGGTGCCTTGGACATGAGCTAGGACCTTAACATTCTGCATGAAAGGAGGACTAGCAGCCGATTTGCACGAGAGAATGTGAAAAGTCTTCACATGTAGTAAAAACCCGAGAAATCCGTCCGTATTCGTCATTTGTTATCGAATCGACTTAAAGCCAGATCGTCACATTGGCCGCTCTTCTCTCTGAAACGGTTGTACTTATCGACTGCAAAACTATGTCGCATGCTGCGGTATGCCGAGACACTAAAAGCACCATAGTAGAACACAGATGAAGCTTCTAAGTTGATGTAATAGCCAGTAAGACGTAGTACAATTAAAGTTTTAGGTATTGAATATTGAATTTTTAGCTGGCTTTGGTGAGTTGGACATGAGCTAGGACCTTAAGATTCTGCATGAAAGGAGGACTAGCATCCGAGTTGCACGGGAGAATGTGAAAAGTGTTCAAATGTAGTAAAAACCTGAGAAATCCGTCCGTTTTCGTCATTTGTTATCGAATCGACTTAAAGCCTGATCGTCACATTGGCCGCTCTTCTCTCTGAAACGGTTGTACTTATCGTCTGCAAAGCTATGTCGCGTGCTGCGGTATGCGGAGACACTAAAAGCACCATAGTAGAACACAGATGAAGCTTCTAAGTTGATGTAATAGCCAGTAAGAAGAAGTACAATTCAAGTTTTAGGTATCGATTATTGACTTTTTAGCTATCTTTGGTGCCTTGCACATGAGCTAGGACCTTAAGATTCTGCATGAACGGAGGATTAGCAGCGGAGTTGCACGGGAGAATGTGAAAAGTGTTCATATGTAGTAAAAACCTGAGAAATCCGTCCGTTTTCGTCATTTGTTATCGAATCGACTTAAAGCCAGATCGTCAGATTGGCCGCTCTGCTCTCTGAAACGGTTGTACTTATCGATTGCAAAGCTATGTCGCGTGCTGTGGTATGCGGAGACACTAAAAGCACCATAGTAGAACACAGATGAAGCTTCTAAGTTGATGTAATTTTCAGTAAGAAGTAGTACAATTCAAGTTTTAGGTATTCAATATTGAATTTTTAGCTGGCTTTGGTGCCTTGGACATGAGCTAGGACCTTAAGATTCTGCATGAAAGGAGGACTAGCAGCCCTGTTGCACGGGAGAATGTGAAAAGTGTTCATATGTAGTAAAAACCTGAGAAATCGGTCCGTTTTCGTCATTTGTTATCGAATCGACTTAAAGCCAGATCGTCACATTGGCCGCTCTTCTCTCTGAAACGGTTGTACTTATCGATTGCAAAGCTATGTCGCGTGCTGCGGTATGCGGAGACACTAAAAGCACCATAGTAGAACACAGATGAAGCTTCTAAGTTGATGTAATAGCCAGTAAGAAGTAGTACAACTCAAGTTTTAGGTATCGATTATTGACTTTTTAGCTGGCTTTGGTGCCTTGGACATAGCTAGGACCATAAGATTCTGCATGAAAGGAGGACTAGCAGCCGAGTTGCACGGGAAAATGTGAAAAGTGTTCAAATGTAGTAAAAACCTGAGAAATCCGTCCGTTTTCGTCATTTGTTATCGAATCGACTTAAAGTCATATCGTCACATTGGCCGCTCTTCTCTCTGAAACGGTTGTACTTATCGTCTGCAAAGATATGTCGCGTGCTGCGGTATGCGGAGACACTAAAAGCACCATAGTAGAACACAGATGAAGCTTCTAAGTTGATGTAATAGCCAGTAAGAAGTAGTACAATTCAAGTTTTAGGTATCGGTTATTGACTTTTTACCCTTCTTTGGTGCCTTGGACATCAGCTAGGAAATTAAGATTTTGCATGAAAGGAGGACTAGCAGCCGAGTTGCACGGGAGAATGTGAATAGTGTTCATATGTAGTAAAAACCTGAGACATCCGTCCGTTTTCGTCATTTGTTATCGAATCGACTTAAAGCCAGATCGTCACATTGACCGCTCTTCTCTCTGAAACGCTCGTACTTATCGTCTGCAAAGCTATGTCGCGTGCTGCGGTATGCGGACACACTAAAAGCACCATAGCAGAACACAGATGAAGCTTCTAAGTTGATGTAATACAAAGGAAGAAGTAGTACAATTCAAGTTTTAGGTATCGATTATTGACTTTTTAGCTGGCTTTAGTGACTTGGACATGAGCTAGGGCCTTAACATTCTGCATGAAAGGAGGACTAGCAGCCGATTTGCACGGGAGAATGTGAAAAGTCTTTACATGTAGTAAAAACCCGAGAAATCCGTCCGTATTCGTCATTTGTTATCGAATCGACTTAAAGCCAGATCGTCACATTGGCGGCTCTTCTCTCTGAAACGGTTGTACTTATCGACTGCAAACCTATGTCGCATGCTGCGGTATGCGGAGACACTAAAAGCACCATAGTAGAACACAGATGAAGCTTCTAAGTTGATGTAATAGCCAGTAAGAAGTAGTACAATTCAAGTTTTAAGTATTGAATATTGAATTTTTAGCTGGCTTTGGTGCCTTGGACATGAGCTAGGACCTTAATATTCTGCATGAAAGGAGGACTAGCATCCGAGTTGCACGGGAGAATGAGAAAAGTGTTCAAATGTAGTAAAAACCTGAGAAATCCGTCCGTTTGCGTCATTTGTTATCGAATCGACTTAAAGCCTGATCGTCACATTGGCCGCTCTTCTCTCTGAAACGGTTGTACTTATCGTCTGCAAAGCTATGTCACGTGCTGCGGTATGCGGAGACACTAAAATCACCATAGTAGAACACAGATGAAGCTTCTAAGTTGATGTAATAGTCAGTAAGAAGTAGTACAATTCAAGTTTTAGGTATCGATTATTGACTTTTTAGCTATCTTTGGTGCCTTGCACATGAGCTAGGACCTTAAGAATCTGCATGAACGGAGGATTAGCAGCGGAGTTGCACGGGAGAATGTGAAAAGTGTTCATATGTAGTAAAAACCTGAGAAATCCGTCCGTTTTCGTCATTTGTTATCGAATCAACTTAAAGCTAGATCGTCACATTGGCCGCTCTTCTCTCTGAAACGGTTGTACTTATCGTCTGCAAAGCTATGTCGCGTGCTAAGGTATGCTGAGACACTATGAGCACCATAGTAGAACACAGATGAAGCTTCTAAGTTGATGTAATTTTCAGTAAGAAGTAGTACAATTCAAGTTTTAGGTATTCAATATTGAATTTTTAGCTGGCTTTGGTGCCTTGGACATGAGCTAGGACGTTAAGATTCTGCATGAAAGGAGGACTAGCAGCCCTGTTGCACGGGAGAATGTGAAAAGTGTTCATATGTAGTAAAAACCTGAGAAGTCCGTCCGTTTTCGTCATTTGTTATCGAATCGACGTAAAGCCAGATCGTCACATTGGCCGCTCTTCTCTCTGAAACGGTTGTACTTATCGTCTGCAAAGCTATGTCGCGTGCTGCGGTATGCTGAGACACTAAAATCACCATAGTAGAACACAGATGAAGCTTCTAAGTTGATGTAATAGCCAGTAAGAAGTAGTACAATTCAAGTTTTAGGTATCGATTATTGACGTTTTAGCTGGCTTTGGTGCCTTGGCCATGAGCTGGGACCTTAACATTCTGCATGAAAGGAGGACTAGCAGCCGATTTGCACGGGAGAATGTGAAAAGTCTTAACATGTAGTAAAAACCCGAGAAGTCCGTCCGTTTTCGTCATTTGTTATCGAATCGACTTAAAGCCAGATCGTAACATTGGCCGCACTTCTCTCTGAAACGTTTGTACTTATCGATTGCAAAGCTATGTCGCGTGCTGCGGTATGCGGAGACACTAAAAGCACCATAGTAGAACACAGATGTAGCTTCTAAGTTGATGTAATAGTCAGTAAGAAGTAGTACAATTCAAGTTTTAGGTATTCAATATTGAATTTTTAGCTGGCTTTGGTGCTTTGGACATGAGCTAGGACCTTAATATTCTGCATGAGAGGAGGACTAGCATCCGAGTTGCACGGGAGAATGTGAAAAGTATTCAAATGTAGTAAAAACCTGAGAAATCCGTCCGTTTTCGTCATTTGTTATCGAATCGACTTAAAGCCAGATCGTCACATTGGCCGCTCTTCTCTCTGAAACGCTTGTACTTATCGTCTGCAAAGCTATGTCGCGTGCTGCGGTATGATGAGACACTAAAAGCACCATAGTAGAACACAGATGAAGCTTCTAAGTTGATGTAATAGAAAGGAAGAAGTAGTACAATTCACGTTTTAGGTATCAATTACTGACTTTTTAGCTGACTTTGGTGCCTTGGACATGAGCTAGGACCTTAACATTCTGCATGAAAGGAGGACTAGCAGCCGATTTGCACGGGAGAATGTGAAAAGTCTTAACATGTAGTAAAAACCCGAGAAGTCCGTCCGTTTTCGTCATTTGTTATCGAATCGACTTAAAGCCAGATCGTAACATTGGCCGCACTTCTCTCTGAAACGTTTGTACTTATCGATTGCAAAGCTATGTCGCGTGCTGCGGTATGCGGAGACACTAAAAGCACCATAGTAGAACACAGATGTAGCTTCTAAGTTGATGTAATAGTCAGTAAGAAGTAGTACAATTCAAATTTTAGGTATTCAATATTGAATTTTTAGCTGGCTTTGGTGCCTTGGACATGAGCTAGGACCTTAATATTCTGCATGAAAGGAGGACTAGCAGCCCTGTTGCACGGGAGAATGTGAAAAGTGTTCATATGTAGTAAAAACCTGAGAAATCGGTCCGTTTTCGTCATTTGTTATCGAATCTACTTAAAGCCAGATCGTCACATTGGCCGCTCTTCTCTCTGAAACGGTTGTACTTATCGTCTGCAAAGCTATGTCGCGTTCTGCGGTATGCTGAGACACTATGAGCACCATAGTATAACACAGATGAAGCTTCTAAGTTGATGTAATTTCCAGTAAGAAGTAGTACAATTCAAGTTTTAGGTATTCAATATTGAATTTTTAGCTGGCTTTGGTGCTTTGGACATAAGCTAGGACCTTAATATTCTGCATGAAAGGAGGACTAGCATCGTGTTGCACGGGAGAATGTGAAAAGTGTTCAAATGTAGTAAAAACCTGAGAAATCCGTCCGTTTTCGTCATTTGTTATCGAATCGACTTAAAGCCAGATCGTCACATTGGCCGCTCTTCTCTCTGAAACGGTTGTACTTATCGTCTGCAATGCTATGTCGCGTGCTGCGGTATGCTGAGACACTATGAGCACCATAGTAGGACACAGATGAAGCTTCTAAGTTGATGTAATAGCCAGTAAGAAGTAGTAAAATTCAAGTTTTAGGTATCGATTATTGACTTTTTAGCTGGCTTTGGTGCCTTGGACATGAGCTAGGACCTTAACATTCTGCATGAAAGGAGGACTAGCAGCCGATTTGCACGGGAGAATGTGAAAAGTCTTCACATGTAGTAAAAACCCGAGAAATCCGTACGTATTCGTCATTTGTTATCGAATCGACTTAAAGCCAGATCGTCACATTGGCCGCTCTTCTCTCTGAAACGGTTGTACTTATCGACTGCAAAACTATTGCGTGCTGCGGTATGCGGAGACACTAAAAGCACCATAGTAGAACACAGATGAAGCTTCCAAGTTGATGTAATTGCCAGTAAGAAGTAGTACAATTCAAGTTTTAGGTATTGAATATTGAATTTTTAGCTGGCTTTGGTGCCTTGGACATGAGCTAGGACCTTAATATTCTGCATGAAAGGAGGACTAGCAGCCCTGTTGCACGGGAGAATGTGAAAAGTGTTCAAATGTAGTAAAAACCTGAGAAATCCGTCCGTTTTCGTCATTTGTTATCGAATCGACTTAAAGCTAGATCGTCACATTGGCCGCTCTTCTCTCTGAAACGGTTGTACTTATCGTCTGCAAAGCTATGTCGCGTGCTGCGGTATGCTGAGACACTATGAGCACCATAGTACAACACAGATGAAGCTTCTAAGTTGATGTAATTTCCAGTAAGAAGTAGTACAATTCAAGTTTTAGGTATTCAATATTGAATTTTTAGCTGGCTTTGGTGCTTTGGACATGAGCTAGGACCTTAATATTCTGCATGAAAGGAGGACTAGCATCCGAGTTGCACGGGAGAATGTGAAAAGTGTTCAAATGTAGTAAAAACCTGAGAAATCCGTCCGTTTTCGTCATTTGTTATTGAATCGACTTAAAGCCAGATCGTCACATTGGCCGCTCTTCTCTCTGAAACGCTTGTACTTATCGTCTGCAAAGCTATGTCGCGTGCTGCGGTATGCTGAGACACTAAAAGCACCATAGTAGAACACAGATGAAGCTTCTAAGTTGATGTAATAGAAAGGAAGAAGTAGTACAATTCAAGTTTTAGGTATCAATTACTGACTTTTTAGCTGACTTTCGTGCCTTGGACATGAGCTAGGACCTTAACATTCTGCATGAAAGGAGGACTAGCAGCCGATTTGCACGGGAGAATGTGAAAAGTTTTCACATGTAGTAAAAACCCGAGAAATCCGTCCGTTTTCGTCATTTGTTATCGAATCGACTTAAAGCCAGATCGTCTCATTGGCCGCTCTTCTCTCTGAAACGGTTGTACTTATCGTCTGCAAAGCTATGTCGCGTGCTGCGGTATGCGGAGACACAATAATCACCATAGTAGAACACAGATGAAGCTTCTAAGTTGATGTAATAGCCAGTAAGAAGTAGTACAATTCAAGTTTTAGGTATCGATTATTGACTTTTTAGCTGGCATTTGTGCTTTGGACATGAGCTAAGACCTTAACATTCTGCATGAAAGGAGGACTAGCAGCCGATTTGCACGGGAGAATGTGAAAAGTCTTCACATGTAGTAAAAACCCGAGAAATCCGTCCGTTTTCGTCATTTGTTATCGAATCGACTTAAAGCCAGATCGTCACATTGGCCGCTCTTCTCTCTGAAACGGTTGTACTTATCCATTGCAAAGCTATGTCGCGTGCTGCGCTATGCGGAGACACTAAAAGCACCATAGTAGAACACAGATGAAGCTTCTAAGTTGATGTAATAGCCAGAAAGAAGTAGTACAATTCTAGTTTTAGGTATTCAATATTGAATTTTTAGCTGGCTTTGGTGACTTGGACATGAGCTAGGACCTTAAGATTCTGCATGAAAGGAGGACTAGCAGCCCTGTTGCACGGGAGAATGTGAAAAATGTTCATATGTAGTAAAAACCTGAGAAATCTGTCCGTTTTCGTCATTTGTTACCGAATCGACTTAAAGCCAGATCGTCACATTGGCCGGTCTTCTCTCTGAAACACTTGTACTTATTGTCTGCAAAGCTATGTCGCGTGCTGTGGTATGCGGAGACACTCAAAGCACCATAGTAGAACACAGATGAAGCTTCTAAGTCGATGTAATAGCCAGTAAGAAGTAGTACAATTCAAGTTTTAGGTATCGATTATTGACTTTTTTGCTGGCTTTGGTGCCTCGGACATGAGCTACGACCTTAACGTTCTGCATGAAAGGAGGACTAGCAGCCGATTTGCACGGGAGAATGTGAAAAGTCTTCACATGTAGTAAAAACCCGAGAAATCCGTCCGTTTTCGTCATTTGTTATCGAATCGACTTAAAGCCAGATCGTCACATTGGCCGCTTTTCTCTCTGAAACGGTGGTACTTATCGTCTGCAAAGCTATGTCGCGTGCTGCGGTATGCTGAGACACTAAAAGCACCATAGTAGAACACAGATCAAGCTTCTAAGTTGATGTAATAGCCAGTAAGAAGTAGTACAATTCAAGTTTTAGGTATTCAATATTGAATTTTTAGCTGGCTTTGGTGCCTTGGACATGAGCTAGGACCTTAAGATTCTGCATGAAAGGAGAATTAGCAGCGGAGTTGCACGGGAGAATATGAAAAGTGTTCATATGTAGTAAAAACCTGAGGAATCCGTCCGTTTTCGTCATTTGTTATCGAATCGACTTAAAGCCAGATCGTCACATTGGCCGCTCTTATCTCTGAAACGCTTGTACTTATCGTCTGCAAAGCTATATCGCGTGCTGCGGTATGCGGAGACACTAAAAGCACCATAGTAGAACACAGATGAAGCTGCTAAGTTGATGTAATAGCCAGTAAGAAGTAGTACAATTCAAGTTTTAGGTATCGATTATTGACTTCTTAGCTGGCTTTGGTGCCTTGGACATGAGCTACGACCTTAAGATTCTGCATGAAAGGAGGTCTAGCAGCCGAGGTGAACGGGAGAATGTGAAAAGTGTTCATATGTAGTAAAAACCTGAGAAATCCGTCCGTTTTCGTCATTTGTTATCGAATCGATTTCAAGCCAGATCGTCACATTGGCCGCTCTTCTCTCTGAAAAATTTGTACATATCGTCAGCAAAGCTATGTCGCGTGCTGCGGTATGCGGAAACACTAAAAGCACCATAGTAGAACACAGATGAAGCTTCTAAGTTGATGTAATAGCCAGGAAGAAGTAGTACAGTTGAAGTTTTAGGTATCGATTATTGACTTTTTAGCTGGCTTTGGTGCCTTGGACATGAGCTAGGACCTTAAGATTCTGCATGAAAGGAGGATTAGCAGCGGAGTTGCACGGGAGAATGTGAAAAGTGTTCATATGTAGTAAAAACCTGTGACATCCGTCCGTTTTCGTCATTTGTTATCGAATCGACTTAAAGCCAGATCGTCACATTGGCCGCTCTTCTCTCTGAAACGGTTGTACTTATCGTCTGCAAAGCTATGTCGCGTGCTGCGGTATGCGGAGACACTAAAATCACCATAGTAGAACACAGATGAAGCTTCTAAGTTGATGTAATAGCCAGTAAGAAGTAGTACAATTCAAGTTTTAGGTATCGATTATTGACTTTTTAGCTGGCTTTGGTGCCTTGGACATGAGCTAGGACCTTAACATTCTGCATGAAAGGAGGACTAGCAGCCGATTTGCACGGGAGAATGTGAAAAGTCTTAACATGTAGTAAAAACCCGAGAAATCCGTCCGTTTTCGTCATTTGTTATCGAATCGACTTAAAGCCAGATCGTCAGATTGGCCGCTCTGCTCTCTGAAACGGTTGTACTTATCGATTGCAAAGCTATGTCGCGTGCTGCGGTATGCGGAGACACTAAAAGCACCATAGTAGAACACAGATGAAGCTTCTAAGTTGATGTAATAGCCAGTAAGAAGTAGTACAATTCAAATTTTAGGTATTCAATATTGAATTTTTAGCTGGCTTTGGTGCCTTTGACATGAGCTAGGACCTTAAGATTCTGCATGAAAGGAGGACTAGCAGCCCTGTTGCACGGGAGAATGTGAAAAGTGTTCATATGTAGTAAAAACCTGAGAAATCGGTCCGTTTTCGTCATTTGTTATCGAATCGACTTAAAGCCAGATCGTCACATTGGCCGCTCCTCTCTCTGAAACGGTGGTACTTATCGTCTGCAAAGCTATGACGCGTGCTGCGGTATGCTGAGACACTAAAAGCACCATAGTAGAACACAGATCAAGCTTCTAAGTTGATGTAATAGCCAGTAAGAAGTAGTACAATTCAAGTTTTAGGTATTCAATATTGAATTTTTAGCTGGCTTTGGTGCTTGGACATGAGCTAGGACGTTAAGATTCTGCATGAAAGGAGGACTAGCAGCCGAGTTGCCCAGGAGAATGTGAAAAGTGCTCATATGTAAAAAAATACCTGAGATATCCGTCCGTTTTCGTCATTTGTTATCGAATCGACTTAAAGCCAGATCGTCACATTGGCCGCTCTTCTCTCTGAAACGGTTGTACATATCGTCTGCACAGCTATGTCGCGTGCTGCGGTATGCGGAGACAGTAAAAGCACCATAGTAGAACACAGATGAAGCTTCTAAGTTGATGTAATAGCCAGTAAGATATAGTACAATTCAAGTTTTAGGTATCGATTATTGACTTTTTAGCTGGCTTTGGTGCCTTGGACTTGAGCTAGGACCTTAACATACTGCATAAAAGGAGGACGAGCAGCCGAGTTGCACGGGAGAATGTGAAAAGTGTTCATATGTAGTAAAAACCTGAGAAATCGGTCCGTTTTCGTCTTTTGTTATCGAACCGACTTAAAGCCAGATCGTCACATTGGCCGCTCTTCTCTCTGAAACGGTTGTACTTATCGTCTGCAATGCTATGTCGCGTGCTGCGGTATGCTGAGACACTATGAGCACCATAGTAGGACACAGATGAAGCTTCTAAGTTGATGTAATACAAAGGAAGAAGTAGTACAATTCAAGTTTTAGGTATCGATTATTGACTTTTTAGCTGGCTTTGGTGCCTTGGACATGAGCTAGGACCTTAACATTCTGCATGAAAGGAGGACTAGCAGCCGATTTGCACGGGAGAATGTGAAAAGTCTTCACATGTAGTAAAAACCCGAGAAATCCGTACGTATTCGTCATTTGTTATCGAATCGACTTAAAGCCAGATCGTCACATTGGCCGCTCTTCTCTCTGAAACGGTTGTACTTATCGACTGCAAAACTATTGCGTGCTGCGGTATGCGGAGACACTAAAAGCACCATAGTAGAACACAGATGAAGCTTCCAAGTTGATGTAATTGCCAGTAAGAAGTAGTACAATTCAAGTTTTAGGTATTGAATATTGAATTTTTAGCTGGCTTTGGTGCCTTGGACATGAGCTAGGACCTTAATATTCTGCATGAAAGGAGGACTAGCAGCCCTGTTGCACGGGAGAATGTGAAAAGTGTTCAAATGTAGTAAAAACCTGAGAAATCCGTCCGTTTTCGTCATTTGTTATCGAATCGACTTAAAGCTAGATCGTCACATTGGCCGCTCTTCTCTCTGAAACGGTTGTACTTATCGTCTGCAAAGCTATGTCGCGTGCTGCGGTATGCTGAGACACTATGAGCACCATAGTACAACACAGATGAAGCTTCTAAGTTGATGTAATTTCCAGTAAGAAGTAGTACAATTCAAGTTTTAGGTATTCAATATTGAATTTTTAGCTGGCTTTGGTGCTTTGGACATGAGCTAGGACCTTAATATTCTGCATGAAAGGAGGACTAGCATCCGAGTTGCACGGGAGAATGTGAAAAGTGTTCAAATGTAGTAAAAACCTGAGAAATCCGTCCGTTTTCGTCATTTGTTATTGAATCGACTTAAAGCCAGATCGTCACATTGGCCGCTCTTCTCTCTGAAACGCTTGTACTTATCGTCTGCAAAGCTATGTCGCGTGCTGCGGTATGCTGAGACACTAAAAGCACCATAGTAGAACACAGATGAAGCTTCTAAGTTGATGTAATAGAAAGGAAGAAGTAGTACAATTCAAGTTTTAGGTATCAATTACTGACTTTTTAGCTGACTTTCGTGCCTTGGACATGAGCTAGGACCTTAACATTCTGCATGAAAGGAGGACTAGCAGCCGATTTGCACGGGAGAATGTGAAAAGTTTTCACATGTAGTAAAAACCCGAGAAATCCGTCCGTTTTCGTCATTTGTTATCGAATCGACTTAAAGCCAGATCGTCTCATTGGCCGCTCTTCTCTCTGAAACGGTTGTACTTATCGTCTGCAAAGCTATGTCGCGTGCTGCGGTATGCTGAGACACAATAATCACCATAGTAGAACACAGATGAAGCTTCTAAGTTGATGTAATAGCCAGTAAGAAGTAGTACAATTCAAGTTTTAGGTATCGATTATTGACTTTTTAGCTGGCATTGGTGCTTTGGACATGAGCTAAGACCTTAACATTCTGCATGAAAGGAGGACTAGCAGCCGATTTGCACGGGAGAATGTGAAAAGTCTTCACATGTAGTAAAAACCCGAGAAATCCGTCCGTTTTCGTCATTTGTTATCGAATCGACTTAAAGCCAGATCGTCACATTGGCCGCTCTTCTCTCTGAAACGGTTGTACTTATCCATTGCAAAGCTATGTCGCGTGCTGCGCTATGCGGAGACACTAAAAGCACCATAGTAGAACACAGATGAAGCTTCTAAGTTGATGTAATAGCCAGAAAGAAGTAGTACAATTCTAGTTTTAGGTATTCAATATTGAATTTTTAGCTGGCTTTGGTGACTTGGACATGAGCTAGGACCTTAAGATTCTGCATGAAAGGAGGACTAGCAGCCCTGTTGCACGGGAGAATGTGAAAAATGTTCATATGTAGTAAAAACCTGAGAAATCTGTCCGTTTTCGTCATTTGTTACCGAATCGACTTAAAGCCAGATCGTCACATTGGCCGGTCTTCTCTCTGAAACACTTGTACTTATTGTCTGCAAAGCTATGTCGCGTGCTGTGGTATGCGGAGACACTCAAAGCACCATAGTAGAACACAGATGAAGCTTCTAAGTCGATGTAATAGCCAGTAAGAAGTAGTACAATTCAAGTTTTAGGTATCGATTATTGACTTTTTTGCTGGCTTTGGTGCCTTGGACATGAGCTACGACCTTAACGTTCTGCATGAAAGGAGGACTAGCAGCCGATTTGCACGGGAGAATGTGAAAAGTCTTCACATGTAGTAAAAACCCGAGAAATCCGTCCGTTTTCGTCATTTGTTATCGAATCGACTTAAAGCCAGATCGTCACATTGGCCGCTTTTCTCTCTGAAACGGTGGTACTTATCGTCTGCAAAGCTATGTCGCGTGCTGCGGTATGCTGAGACACTAAAAGCACCATAGTAGAACACAGATCAAGCTTCTAAGTTGATGTAATAGCCAGTAAGAAGTAGTACAATTCAAGTTTTAGGTATTCAATATTGAATTTTTAGCTGGCTTTGGTGCCTTGGACATGAGCTAGGACCTTAAGATTCTGCATGAAAGGAGGATTAGCAGCGGAGTTGCACGGGAGAATATGAAAAGTGTTCATATGTAGTAAAAACCTGAGGAATCCGTCCGTTTTCGTCATTTGTTATCGAATCGACTTAAAGCCAGATCGTCACATTGGCCGCTCTTATCTCTGAAACGCTTGTACTTATCGTCTGCAAAGCTATATCGCGTGCTGCGGTATGCGGAGACACTAAAAGCACCATAGTAGAACACAGATGAAGCTGCTAAGTTGATGTAATAGCCAGTAAGAAGTAGTACAATTCAAGTTTTTGGTATCGATTATTGACTTCTTAGCTGGCTTTGGTGCCTTGGACATGAGCTACGACCTTAAGATTCTGCATGAAAGGAGGTCTAGCAGCCGAGGTGAACGGGAGAATGTGAAAAGTGTTCATATGTAGTAAAAACCTGAGAAATCCGTCCGTTTTCGTCATTTGTTATCGAATCGATTTCAAGCCAGATCGTCACATTGGCCGCTCTTCTCTCTGAAAAATTTGTACATATCGTCAGCAAAGCTATGTCGCGTGCTGCGGTATGCGGAAACACTAAAAGCACCATAGTAGAACACAGATGAAGCTTCTAAGTTGATGTAATAGCCAGGAAGAAGTAGTACAGTTCAAGTTTTAGGTATCGATTATTGACTTTTTAGCTGGCTTTGGTGCCTTGGACATGAGCTAGGACCTTAAGATTCTGCATGAAAGGAGGATTAGCAGCGGAGTTGCACGGGAGAATGTGAAAAGTGTTCATATGTAGTAAAAACCTGTGACATCCGTCCGTTTTCGTCATTTGTTATCGAATCGACTTAAAGCCAGATCGTCACATTGGCCGCTCTTCTCTCTGAAACGGTTGTACTTATCGTCTGCAAAGCTATGTCGCGTGCTGCGGTATGCGGAGACACTAAAATCACCATATTAGAACACAGATGAAGCTTCTAAGTTGATGTAATAGCCAGTAAGAAGTAGTACAATTCAAGTTTTAGGTATCGATTATTGACTTTTTAGCTGGCTTTGGTGCCTTGGACATGAGCTAGGACCTTAACATTCTGCATGAAAGGAGGACTAGCAGCCGATTTGCACGGGAGAATGTGAAAAGTCTTAAAATGTAGTAAAAACCCGAGAAATCCGTCCGTTTTCGTCATTTGTTATCGAATCGACTTAAAGCCAGATCGTCAGATTGGCCGCTCTGCTCTCTGAAACGGTTGTACTTATCGATTGCAAAGCTATGTCGCGTGCTGCGGTATGCGGAGACACTAAAAGCACCATAGTAGAACACAGATGAAGCTTCTAAGTTGATGTAATAGCCAGTAAGAAGTAGTACAATTCAAATTTTAGGTATTCAATATTGAATTTTTAGCTGGCTTTGGTGCCTTTGACATGAGCTAGGACCTTAAGATTCTGCATGAAAGGAGGACTAGCAGCCCTGTTGCACGGGAGAATGTGAAAAGTGTTCATATGTAGTAAAAACCTGAGAAATCGGTCCGTTTTCGTCATTTGTTATCGAATCGACTTAAAGCCAGATCGTCACATTGGCCGCTCCTCTCTCTGAAACGGTGGTACTTATCGTCTGCAAAGCTATGACGCGTGCTGCGGTATGCTGAGACACTAAAAGCACCATAGTAGAACACAGATCAAGCTTCTAAGTTGATGTAATAGCCAGTAAGAAGTAGTACAATTCAAGTTTTAGGTATTCAATATTGAATTTTTAGCTGGCTTTGGTGCTTGGACATGAGCTAGGACGTTAAGATTCTGCATGAAAGGAGGACTAGCAGCCGAGTTGCCCAGGAGAATGTGAAAAGTGTTCATATGTAAAAAAATACCTGAGATATCCGTCCGTTTTCGTCATTTGTTATCGAATCGACTTAAAGCCAGATCGTCACATTGGCCGCTCTTCTCTCTGAAAAATTTGTACATATCGTCAGCAAAGCTATGTCGCGTACTGCGGTATTCGGAGACACTAAAAGCAACATAGTAGAACACAGATGAAGCTTCTAAAATGATGTAATAGCCGGTAAGAAGTAGTACAATTCAAGTTTTAGGTATCGGTTATTTACTTTTTAGCTGGCTTTGGTGCCTTGGACATGAGCTAGGACCTTAAGATTCTGCATGAAAGGAGGACTAGCAGCCGAGTTGCACGGGAGAATGTGAAAAGTGTTCATATGTAGTAAAAACCTGAGAAATCGGTCCGTTTTCGTCATTTGTTATCGAATCGACTTAAAGCCAGATCGTCACATTGGCCGCTCCTCTCTCTGAAACGGTGGTACTTATCGTCTGCAAAGCTATGTCGCGTACTGCGGTATTCGGAGACACTAAAAGCAACATAGTAGTACACAGATGAAGCTTCTAAAATGATGTAATAGCCGGTAAGAAGTAGTACAATTCAAGTTTTAGGTATCGGTTATTTACTTTTTAGCTGGCTTTGGTGCCTTGGACATGAGCTAGGACCTTAAGATTCTGCATGAAAGGAGGACTAGCAGCCGATTTGCACGGGAGAATGTGAAAAGTCTTAACATGTAGTAAAAACCCGAGAAATCCGTCCGTTTTCGTCATTTGTTATCGAATCGACTTAAAGCCAGATCGTCAGATTGGCCGCTCTGCTCTCTGAAACGGTTGTACTTATCGATTGCAAAGCTATGTCGCGTGCTGCGGTATGCGGAGACACTAAAAGCACCATAGTAGAACACAGATGAAGCTTCTAAGTTGATGTAATAGCCAGTAAGAAGTAGTACAATTCAAATTTTAGGTATTCAATATTGAATTTTTAGCTGGCTTTGGTGCCTTTGACATGAGCTAGGACCTTAAGATTCTGCATGAAAGGAGGACTAGCAGCCCTGTTGCACGGGAGAATGTGAAAAGTGTTCATATGTAGTAAAAACCTGAGAAATCGGTCCGTTTTCGTCATTTGTTATCGAATCGACTTAAAGCCAGATCGTCACATTGGCCGCTCCTCTCTCTGAAACGGTGGTACTTATCGTCTGCAAAGCTATGACGCGTGCTGCGGTATGCTGAGACACTAAAAGCACCATAGTAGAACACAGATCAAGCTTCTCAGTTGATGTAATAGCCAGTAAGAAGTAGTACAATTCAAGTTTTAGGTATTCAATATTGAATTTTTAGCTGGCTTTGGTGCTTGGACATGAGCTAGGACGTTAAGATTCTGCATGAAAGGAGGACTAGCAGCCGAGTTGCCCAGGAGAATGTGAAAAGTGTTCATATGTAAAAAAATACCTGAGATATCCGTCCGTTTTCGTCATTTGTTATCGAATCGACTTAAAGCCAGATCGTCACATTGGCCGCTCTTCTCTCTGAAACGGTTGTACATATCGTCTGCACAGCTATGTCGCGTGCTGCGGTATGCGGAGACAGTAAAAGCACCATAGTAGAACACAGATGAAGCTTCTAAGTTGATGTAATAGCCAGTAAGATATAGTACAATTCAAGTTTTAGGTATCGATTATTTACTTTTTAGCTGGCTTTGGTGCCTTGGACTTGAGCTAGGACCTTAACATACTGCATAAAAGGAGGACGAGCAGCCGAGTTGCACGGGAGAATGTGAAAAGTGTTCATATGTAGTAAAAACCTGAGAAATCGGTCCGTTTTCGTCTTTTGTTATCGAACCGACTTAAAGCCAGATCGTCACATTGGCCGCTCATCTCTCTGAAACGGTTGAACTTATCGTCTACAAAGCAATGTCGCGTGCTGCGGTGTGCGGAGACACTAAAATCACCGTAGTAGAACACAGATGAGGCTTCTAAGTTGATGCAATATCCAGTAAGAAGTAGTAAAATTAAAGTTTTAGGTATCGATTATTGACTTTTTAGCTGGCTTTGGTGCCTTGGACACGAGCTAGGACCTTAACATTCTGCATGAAAGGAGGACTAGCAGCCGAGTTGCACGGGAGAATGTGAAAAGTGTTCATATGTAGTTATAACCTGAGAAATCCGTCCGTTTTCCTTATTTGTTATCGAATCGACATAATGCCAGATCGTCACATTAGCCGCACTTCTGTCTGAAACGGTTACATTTATCGTCTGCAAAGCTATATCTCGTGCTGCGGTATGCGGAGACACTAAAAGCACCATCGTAGAACACAGATGAAGCTTCTAAGTTGATGTAATAGCCAGTAAGAAGTAGTACAATTCAAGTTTAAGGTATCGATTATTGACTTTTTAGCTGGCTTTGGTGCCTTGGACATGAGCTAGGTCCTTAAGATTCTGCATGAAAGGATGATTAGCAGCGGAGTTGGACGGGAGAATATGAAAAGTGTTCATATGTGGTAAAAACCTAGACATCCGTCCGTTTTCGTCATTTGATATCGAATCGACTTAAAGCCAGATCGTCACATTGGCCGCTCTTCTCTCTGAAACGGTTGTACTTATCGTCTGCAAAGCTATGTCGCGTGCTGCGGTATGCTGATACACTAAAAGCACCATAGTAGAACACAGATGAAGCTTCTAAGTTGATGTAATAGCCAGTAAGAAGTAGTAAAATTCGAGTTTTAGTTATTGAATATTGAATTTTTTGCTGGATTTTGTGCCTTGGACATGAGCTAGGACCTTAATATTCAGCATGAAAGGAGGACTAGCAGCCGAGTTGCACGGGAGAATGTGAAAAGTGTTCAAATGTAGTAAAAACCTGAGAAATCCGTCCGTTTTCGTCATTTGTTATCGAATTGACTTAAAGCCAGATCGTCACATTGGCCGCTCTTTTCTCTGAAACACTTGTACTTATCGTCTGCAAAGCTATGTCGCGTGCTGCGGTATGCTGAGACACTAAAAGCACCATATTAGAACACAGATCAAGCTTCTAAGTTGATGTAATAGCCAGTAAGAAGTAATACAATTCGAGTTTTAGGTATTGAATATTGAATTTTTAGCTGGATTTTGTGCCTTGGACATTAACCGGGAACTTAAGACTTTGCATGAAGGAGGACTAGCAGCCGAGTTGCACTGGAGAATGTGAAAAGTGTTCATATGTAGTAAAAACCCGAGAAATCCTTCCATTTTCGTCATTTGTTATCGAATCGACTTAAAGCCAGATCGTCACATTGGCCGCTCTTCTCTCTGAAACGGTTGTACTTATCGATTGCAATGCTATGTCGCGTGCTGCGATATGCGGAGACACTAAAAGCACCATAGTAGAACACAGATGAAGCTTCTAAGTTGATGTAATAGCCAGTAAAAAGTAGTACAATTCAAGTTTTAGCTATCGGTTATTGACATATTACCCTTCTTTGGTGCCTTGGACACGAGCTAGGAACTTAAGATTTTGCATGAAGGAGGACTAGCAGCCGAGTTGCACGGGGAATGTGAAAAGTCTTCAAATGTAGTAAAAACCCGAGAAATCCTACCATTTTCGTCATTTGTTTTCGAATCGACTTAAAGCCAGATGGTCACATTTTCCGATCTTCTCTCTGAAACGCTTGTACTTTTCGTCTGCAAAGCTATGTCGCGTGCTGCGGTATGCGGAGACACTAAAAGCACCGTAGTAGAACACAGATGAAGCTTCTAAGTTGATGTAATACCAAGTAAGACGTAGTACAATTCAAGTTTTAGGTATCGATTATTGATCTTTAGCAGGCTTTGGTGCTTTGGACATGAGCTAGGACCTTAACATTCAGCATGAAAGAAGGACTAGCAGCCGAGTTGCACGGGAGAATGTGAAAAGTGTTCATATGTAGTAAAAACCTGAGAAATCGGTCCGTTTTCGTCATTTGTTATCGAATCGACTTAAAGCCATATCGCCACATTGGCCGCTCTTCTCTCTGAAACGGTTGTACTTATCGATTGCAAAGCTATGTCGCGTGCTGTGGTATGCGGAGACTCTAAAAGCACCATAGTAGAACACAGATGGAGCTTCTAAGTTGATGTTATAGCCAGTAAGAAGTAGTACAATTCAAGTTTTTGGTATCGATTATTGACGTTTTAGCTGGCTTTGGTGCCTTGGACATAAGCTAGGACCTTATGATTCTGCATGAAAGGAGGACTAGCAGCCGAATTGCACGGGAGAATGAGAAAAGTGTTCATATGTAGTAAAAACCTGAGAAATCCGTCCGTTTTCGTCATTTGTTATCGAATCGACTTAAAGCCAGATCGTCACATTGGCCGCTCTCCTCTCTGAATCGGTTGTACTTATCGTCTGCAAAGCTATGTCGCGTGCTGCGGTATGCTGAGACACTAAAAGCACCGTAGTAGAACACAGATGAAGCTTCTAAGTTGATGTAATAGCCAGTAAGAAGTAGTACAATTCAAGTTTTAGGTATCGATTATTGACTTTTTAGTTGGCTTTGGTGCCTTGGACATGAGCTAGGACCTTATGATTCTGCATGAAAGGAGGACTAGCAGCCGAGTTGCACGGGAGAATGAGAAAAGTGTTCATATGTAGTAAAAACCTGAGAAATCCGTCCGCTTTCGTCATTTGTTATCGAATCGACTTAAAGCAAGATCGTCACATTGGCCGCTCTTCTCTCTGAAACGGTTGTACTTCTCGTGTGCAAAGCTATGTCGCGTGCTGCGGTATGCGGAGACACTAAAAGCACAATAGTAGAACACAGATGAATCTTCTAAGTTGATGTAATACCCAGTAATAAGTAGTACAATTCAAGTTTTAGGTATCGATTATTTACTTTTTAGCTGGCTTTGGTGCCTTGGACATGAGCTAGGACCTCAAGATTCTGCATGAAAGGAGGACTAGCAGCCGAGTTGCACGGGAGAATGTGAAAATTGTTCATATGTAGTAAAAACCTGAGAAATCCGTCCGTTTTCGACATTTGTTATCGAATCGACTTAAAGCCAGATCGTCACATTGGCCGCTCTGCTCTCGGGAACGGTTGTACTTATCGCCTGCAAAGCTATGTCGCGTGTTGCCGTAGGCGGAAACAGGAAAAGCACCATAGTAGAACACACATGAAGCTTCTAAGTTGATGTAATAGCCAGTAAGAAGTAGTACAATTCAAGTTTTAGGTATCGATTATTGACTTTTTAGCTGGCTTTGGTGCTTTGGACATAAACTAGGACTTTAAGATTCTGCATAAGAGGAGGTCTAGCAGCCCAGTTGCACGGGAGAATGTGAAATGTGTTCATATGTAGTAAAAACCTGAGACATCCGTCCGTTTTCGTCATTTGTTATCGAATCGACTTAAAGCCAGATCGTCACATTGGCCGCTCTTCTCTCTGAAACGGTTGTACTTATCGTCTGCAAAGCTATGTCGCGTGCTGCGGTATGCGGAGACACTAAAAGCACCATAGTAGAACACAGATGAAGCTTCTAAGTTGATGTAATAGCCAGTAAGAAGTATTACAATTCAAGTTTTAGGTATCGATTATTGACTTTTTAGCTGGCTTTGGCGCCTTAGACTTGAGCTAGGACCTTACGATTCTGCATGAAAGGAGGACTAGCAGCCGAGTTGCACGGGAGAATGTGAAAAGTGTTCATATGTAATAAAAACCTTAAAAATCCGTCCGTTTTCGTCATTTGTTATCGAATCGACTTAAAGCCAGATCTTCACATTGGCCGCTCTTCTCTCTGAAACGGTTGTACTTATCGTCTGCAAAGCTATGTCGCGTGCTGCGGTATGTGGAGACACTAAAAGCACCATAGTAGAACACAGATGAAGCTTCTAAGTTGATGTAATAGCCAGTAAGAAGTAGTACAATTCAAGTTTTAGGTATCGATTATTGACTTTTTAGCTGGCTTTGGTGCCTTGGACATGAGCTAGGACCTTACGATTCTGCATGAAAGGAGGGCTAGCAGCCGAGTTGCACGGGAGAATGTGAAAAGTGTTCATATGTAGTAAAAACCTTAGAAATCCGTCCGTTTTCGTCATTTGTTATCGAATCGACTTAAAGCCAGATCGTCACATTGGCCGCTCTTCTCTCTGAAACGCTTGTACTTATCGTCTGCAAAGCTATGTCGCGTGCTGCGGTATGCAGAGACACTAAAGCAGCATAGTAGAACACAGATGAAGCTTCTAAGTTGATGTAATAGCCAGTAAGAAGTAGTACAATTCATGTTTTAGGTATCGATTATTGACTTTTTAGCTGGCTTTGGTGCCTTGGACATGAGCTAGGACCTTAAGACTCTGCATGAAAGGAGGACTAGCAGCCGAGTTGCACGGGAGAATGTGAAAAGTGTTCATATGTAGTAAAAACCTGAGAAATCCGTCCGTTTTCGTCATTTGTTATCGAATCGACTTAAAGCCAGATCGTCACATTGGCCGCTCTTCTCTCTGAAACGGTTGTACTTATCGTCTGCAAAGCTATGTCGCGTGCTGCGGTATGCGGAGACACTAAAAGCACCATAGTAGAACACAGATGAAGCTTCTAAGTTGATGTAATACCCAGTAAGACGTAGTACAATTCAAGTTTTAGGTATCGATTATTGACTTTATAGCTGGCTTTGGTGCCTTGGACATGACCTAGGACTTTAACATTCTGCATGAAAGGAGGACTAGCAGCCGAGTTGCACGGGAGAATGTGAAAAGTGTTCATATGTAGTAAAAACCTGAGAAATACGTCCGTTTTCGTCATTTGTTATCGAATCGACTTAAAGCCAGATCGTCAGATTGGCCGCTCTCCTCTCTGAATCGGTTGTACTTATCGTCTGCAAAGCTATGTCACGTGCTGCGGGATCTGGAGACACTAAAATCACCACAGTAGAACACAGATGAAGCTTCTAAGTTGATGTAATAACCAGTAAGAAGTAGTCCAATTCAAGTTTTAGGTATCGATTATTGACTTTTTAGCTGGCTTTGGTGCCTTGGACATGAGCTAGGACCTTAACATTCTGTATGAAAGGAGGACTAGCAGCCGAGTTGCACGGGAGAATGTGAAAAGTGTTCATATGTAGTAAAAACCTGAGAAATCCGTCCGTTTTCCTTATTTGTTATCGAATCGACATAAAGCCAGATCGTCACATTAGCCGCACTTCTGTCTGAAACGGTTACATTTATCGTCTGCAAAGCTATATCTCGTGCTGCGGTATGCGGAGACACTAAAAGCACCATCGTAGAACACAGATGAAGCTTCTAAGTTGATGTAATAGCCAGTAAGAAGTAGTACAATTCAAGTTTAAGGTATCGATTATTGACTTTTTAGCTGGCTTTGGTGCCTTGGACATGAGCTAGGTCCTTAAGATTCTGCATGAAAGGATGATTAGCAGCGGAGTTGGACGGGAGAATATGAAAAGTGTTCATATGTGGTAAAAACCTAGACATCCGTCCGTTTTCGTCATTTGATATCGAATCGACTTAAAGCCAGATCGTCACATTGGCCGCTCTTCTCTCTGAAACGGTTGTACTTATCGTCTGCAAAGCTATGTCGCGTGCTGCGGTATGCTGATACACTAAAAGCACCATAGTAGAACACAGATGAAGCTTCTAAGTTGATGTAATAGCCAGTAAGAAGTAGTAAAATTCGAGTTTTAGTTATTGAATATTGAATTTTTTGCTGGATTTTGTGCCTTGGACATGAGCTAGGACCTTAATATTCAGCATGAAAGGAGGACTAGCAGCCGAGTTGCACGGGAGAATGTGAAAAGTGTTCAAATGTAGTAAAAACCTGAGAAATCCGTCCGTTTTCGTCATTTGTTATCGAATTGACTTAAAGCCAGATCGTCACATTGGCCGCTCTTTTCTCTGAAACACTTGTACTTATCGTCTGCAAAGCTATGTCGCGTGCTGCGGTATGCTGAGACACTAAAAGCACCATATTAGAACACAGATCAAGCTTCTAAGTTGATGTAATAGCCAGTAAGAAGTAATACAATTCGAGTTTTAGGTATTGAATATTGAATTTTTAGCTGGATTTTGTGCCTTGGACATTAACCGGGAACTTAAGACTTTGCATGAAGGAGGACTAGCAGCCGAGTTGCACTGGAGAATGTGAAAAGTGTTCATATGTAGTAAAAACCCGAGAAATCCTTCCATTTTCGTCATTTGTTATCGAATCGACTTAAAGCCAGATCGTCACATTGGCCGCTCTTCTCTCTGAAACGGTTGTACTTATCGATTGCAATGCTATGTCGCGTGCTGCGATATGCGGAGACACTAAAAGCACCATAGTAGAACACAGATGAAGCTTCTAAGTTGATGTAATAGCCAGTAAAAAGTAGTACAATTCAAGTTTTAGCTATCGGTTATTGACATATTACCCTTCTTTGGTGCCTTGGACACGAGCTAGGAACTTAAGATTTTGCATGAAGGAGGACTAGCAGCCGAGTTGCACGGGGAATGTGAAAAGTCTTCAAATGTAGTAAAAACCCGAGAAATGCTACCATTTTCGTCATTTGTTTTCGAATCGACTTAAAGCCAGATGGTCACATTTTCCGATCTTCTCTCTGAAACGCTTGTACTTTTCGTCTGCAAAGCTATGTCGCGTGCTGCGGTATGCGGAGACACTAAAAGCACCGTAGTAGAACACAGATGAAGCTTCTAAGTTGATGTAATACCAAGTAAGACGTAGTACAATTCAAGTTTTAGGTATCGATTATTGATCTTTAGCAGGCTTTGGTGCTTTGGACATGAGCTAGGACCTTAACATTCAGCATGAAAGAAGGACTAGCAGCCGAGTTGCACGGGAGAATGTGAAAAGTGTTCATATGTAGTAAAAACCTGAGAAATCGGTCCGTTTTCGTCATTTGTTATCGAATCGACTTAAAGCCATATCGCCACATTGGCCGCTCTTCTCTCTGAAACGGTTGTACTTATCGATTGCAAAGCTATGTCGCGTGCTGTGGTATGCGGAGACTCTAAAAGCACCATAGTAGAACACAGATGGAGCTTCTAAGTTGATGTTATAGCCAGTAAGAAGTAGTACAATTCAAGTTTTTGGTATCGATTATTGACGTTTTAGCTGGCTTTGGTGCCTTGGACATAAGCTAGGACCTTATGATTCTGCATGAAAGGAGGACTAGCAGCCGAATTGCACGGGAGAATGAGAAAAGTGTTCATATGTAGTAAAAACCTGAGAAATCCGTCCGTTTTCGTCATTTGTTATCGAATCGACTTAAAGCCAGATCGTCACATTGGCCGCTCTCCTCTCTGAATCGGTTGTACTTATCGTCTGCAAAGCTATGTCGCGTGCTGCGGTATGCTGAGACACTAAAAGCACCATAGTAGAACACAGATCAAGCTTCTAAGTTGATGTAACAGCCAGTAAGAAGTGGTACAATTCAAGTTTTAGGTATTGAATATTGATCTTTTGCTGGCTTTGGTGCCTTGGACAAGAGCTAGGACCTTAAGATTCAGCACGAAAGGAGGACTAGCATCCGAGTTGCACGGGAGAAAGTGTAAAGTGTTCATATGTAGTAAAAACCTGAGAAATCCGTCCATTTTCGTCATTTGTTATCGAATCGACTTAAAGCCAGATCGTCACATTGGCCGCTCTTCTCTCTGAAACGGTTGTACTTATCGTCTGCAGAACTATGTCGCCTGCTGCGGTATGCGGAGAAACTAAAAGCACCGTAGTAGAACACAGATGAAGCTTCTAAGTTGATGTAATAGCCAGTAAGAAGTAGTACAATTCAAGTTTTAGGTATCGATTATTGACTTTTTAGTTGGCTTTGGTGCCTTGGACATGAGCTAGGACCTTATGATTCTGCATGAAAGGAGGACTAGCAGCCGAGTTGCACGGGAGAATGAGAAAAGTGTTCATATGTAGTAAAAACCTGAGAAATCCGTCCGCTTTCGTCATTTGTTATCGAATCGACTTAAAGCAAGATCGTCACATTGGCCGCTCTTCTCTCTGAAACGGTTGTACTTCTCGTGTGCAAAGCTATGTCGCGTGCTGCGGTATGCGGAGACACTAAAAGCACAATAGTAGAACACAGATGAATCTTCTAAGTTGATGTAATACCCAGTAATAAGTAGTACAATTCAAGTTTTAGGTATCGATTATTTACTTTTTAGCTGGCTTTGGTGCCTTGGACATGAGCTAGGACCTCAAGATTCTGCATGAAAGGAGGACTAGCAGCCGAGTTGCACGGGAGAATGTGAAAATTGTTCATATGTAGTAAAAACCTGAGAAATCCGTCCGTTTTCGACATTTGTTATCGAATCGACTTAAAGCCAGATCGTCACATTGGCCGCTCTGCTCTCGGGAACGGTTGTACTTATCGCCTGCAAAGCTATGTCGCGTGTTGCCGTAGGCGGAAACAGGAAAAGCACCATAGTAGAACACACACGAAGCTTCTAAGTTGATGTAATAGCCAGTAAGAAGTAGTACAATTCAAGTTTTAGGTATCGATTATTGACTTTTTAGCTGGCTTTGGTGCTTTGGACATAAACTAGGACTTTAAGATTCTGCATAAGAGGAGGTCTAGCAGCCCAGTTGCACGGGAGAATGTGAAATGTGTTCATATGTAGTAAAAACCTGAGACATCCGTCCGTTTTCGTCATTTGTTATCGAATCGACTTAAAGCCAGATCGTCACATTGGCCGCTCTTCTCTCTGAAACGGTTGTACTTATCGTCTGCAAAGCTATGTCGCGTGCTGCGGTATGCGGAGACACTAAAAGCACCATAGTAGAACACAGATGAAGCTTCTAAGTTGATGTAATAGCCAGTAAGAAGTAGTACAATTCAAGTTTTAGGTATCGATTATTGACTTTTTAGCTGGCTTTGGTGCCTTGGACATGAGCTAGGACCTTACGATTCTGCATGAAAGGAGGGCTAGCAGCCGAGTTGCACGGGAGAATGTGAAAAGTGTTCATATGTAGTAAAAACCTTAGAAATCCGTCCGTTTTCGTCATTTGTTATCGAATCGACTTAAAGCCAGATCGTCACATTGGCCGCTCTTCTCTCTGAAACGGTTGTACTTATCGTCTGCAAAGCTATGTCGCCTGCTGCGGAATGCTGAGACACTAAAAGCACCGTAGTAGAACACAGATGAAGCTTCTAAGTTGATGTAATAGCCAGTAAGAAGTGGTACAATTCAAGTTTTAGGTATTGAATATTGATCTTTAGCTGGCTTTGGTGCCTTGGACAAGAGCTAGGACCT
Source organism: Schistocerca gregaria (assembly GCF_023897955.1). Taxonomy (NCBI): domain Eukaryota; kingdom Metazoa; phylum Arthropoda; class Insecta; order Orthoptera; family Acrididae; genus Schistocerca; species Schistocerca gregaria. The sequence goes on from NW_026061773.1 coordinate 2,262,630, forward strand.
TAAGATTCTGCATGAAAGGAGGACTAGCATCCGAGTTGCACGGGAGAAAGTGTAAAGTGTTCATATGTAGTACAAACCTGAGAAATCCGTCCATTTTCGTCATTTGTTATCGAATCGACTTAAAGCCAGATCGTCACATTGGCCGCTCTTCTCTCTGAAACGGTTGTACTTATCGTCTGCTAAGCTATGTCGCGTGCTGCGGTATGCGGAGACACTAAAAGCACCATAGTAGAACACAGATGAAGCTTCTAAGTTGATGTAATACCCAGTAAGACGTAGTACAATTCAAGTTTTAGGTATCGATTATTGACTTTATAGCTGGCTTTGGTGCCTTGGACATGACCTAGGACTTTAACATTCTGCATGAAAGGAGGACTAGCAGCCGAGTTGCACGGAGAATGTGAAAAGTGTTCATATGTAGTAAAAACCTGAGAAATACGTCCGTTTTCGTCATTTGTTATCGAATCGACTTAAAGCCAGATCGTCAGATTGGCCGCTCTCCTCTCTGAATCGGTTGTACTTATCGTCTGCAAAGCTATGTCACGTGCTGCGGGATCTGGAGACACTAAAATCACCACAGTAGAACACAGATGAAGCTTCTAAGTTGATGTAATAACCAGTAAGAAGTAGTCCAATTCAAGTTTTAGGTATCGATTATTGACTTTTTAGCTGGCTTTGGTGCCTTGGACATGAGCTAGGACCTTAACATTCTGTATGAAAGGAGGACTAGCAGCCGAGTTGCATGGGAGAATGTGAAAAGTGTTCATATGTAGTAAAAACCTGAGAAATTCGTCCGTTTTCGTCATTTGTTATCGAATCGACTTAAAGCCAAATCGTCACATTGGACGCTCTTCTCTCTGAAACGGTTGTACTTATCGTCTGCAAAGCTATGTCGCGTGCTGCTGTATGCGGAGACACTAAAAGCACCATAGTAGAACACAGATGAAGCTTCTAAGTTGATGTAATAGCCAGTAAGAAGTAGTACAATTCAAGTTTTAGGTATCGATTATTGAATTTTAGCTGGCTTTGGTGCATTGGACATGAGCTAGGACCTTATGATTCTGCATGAAAAGAGGACTAGCAGCCGAGTTGCACGGGAGAATGAGAAAAGTGTTCATATGTAGTAAAAACCTGAGAAATCCGTCCGTTTTCGTCATTTGTTATCGAATCGACTTAAAGCCAGATCGTCACATTGGCCGCTCTTCTCTCTGAAACGGTTGTACTTATCGTCTGCAAAGCTATGTCGCGTTCTGCGATTTGCGGAGACACTAAAAGCACCATAGTAGAACACAGATGAAGGTTCTAAGTTGATGGAATGGCCAGTAAGAAGTAGTACAATTCAAGTTTTAGGTATCGATTATTGACTTTTTAGCTGGCTTTGGTGCCTTGGACATGAGCTAGGACCTTAAGATTCTGCATGAAAGGAGGACTAGCAGCCGAGTTGCACATGAGAATGTGAAAAGTGTTCAAATGTAGTTAAAACTTGAGAAATCCGTCCGTTTTCGTCATTTGTTATCGAATCGACTTATAGCCAGATCGTCACAATGGCCGCTCTTCTCTCTGAAACGCTTGTACTTATCGTCTGCTAAGCTATGTCGCGTGGTGCGGTATGCGGAGACACTAAAAGCACAATAGTAGAACACAGATGAATCTTCTAAGTTGATGTAATACCCAGTAAGAAGTAGTACAATTCAAGTTTTAGGTATCGATTATTTACTTTTTAGCTGGCTTTGGTGCCTTGGACATGCGCTAGGACCACAAGATTCTGCATGAAAGGAGGACTAGCAGCCGAGTTGCACGGGAGAATGTGAAAATTGTTCATATGTAGTAAAAACCTGAGAAATCCGTCCGTTTTCGTCATTTGTTATCGAATCGACTTAAAGCCAGATCGTCACATTGGCCGCTCTGCTCTCGGGAACGGTTGTACTTATCGTCTGCAAAGCTATGTCGCGTGTTGCCGTAGGCGGAAACAAGAAAAGCACCATAGTAGAACACACATGAAGCTTCAAAGTTGATGTAATAGCCAGTAAGAAGTAGTACAATTCAAGTTTTAGGTATCGATTATTGACTTTTTAGCTGGCTTTGGTGCTTTGGACATGAACTAGGACTTTAAGATTCTGCATAAAAGGAGGACTAGCAGCCCAGTTGCACGGGAGAATGTGAAAAGTGTTCATATGTAGTAAAAACCTGAGACATCCGTCCGTTTTCGTCATTTGTTATCGAATCGACTTAAAGCCAGATCGTCACATTGGCCGCTCTTCTCTCTGAAACGGTTGTACTTATCGTCTGCAAAGCTATGTGGCGTTCTGCGGTATGCGGAGACAGTAAAAGCACCATAGTAGAACACAGATGAAGCTTCTAAGTTGATGTAATAGCCAGTAAGAAGTAGTACAATTCAAGTTTTAGGTATCGATTATTGACTTTTTAGCTGGCTTTGGTGCCTTGGACATGAGCTAGGACCTTACGATTCTGCATGAAAGGAGGACTAGCAGCCAAGTTGCACGGGAGAATGTGAAAAGTGTTCGTATGTAATAAAAACCTTAAAAATCCGTCCGTTTTCGTCATTTGTTATCGAATCGACTTAAAGCCAGATCGTCACATTGGCCGCTCTTCTCTCTGAAACGGTTGTACTTATCGTCTGCAAAGCTATGTCGCGTGCTGCTGTATGTGGAGACACTAAAAGCACCATAGTAGAACACAGATGAAGCTTCTAAGTTGATGTAATAGCCAGTAAGAAGTAGTACAATTCAAGTTTTAGGTATCGATTATTGACTTTTTAGCTGGCTTTGGTGCCTTGGACATGAGCTATGACCTTACGAATCTGCATGAGAGGAGGACTAGCAGCCGAGTTGCATGGGAGAATGTGAAAAGTGTTCATATGCAGTAAAAACCTGAGACATCCGTCCGTTTTCGTCATTTGTTATGGAATCGAATTAAAGCCAGATCGTCACATTGGCCGCTCTTCTCCCTGAAACGGTTGTACTTATCGTCGGCAAAGCTATGTCACGTGCTGCGGTATGCGGACACACTAAAAGCACAATAGTAGAACACAGATGAAGCTTCTAAGTTGATGTAATAGCCAGTAAGAAGTAGTAAAATTCAAGTTTTAGGTATCGGTTATTGACTTTTTAACCTTCTTTGGTGCCTTAGACACGAGCTAGGAAGTTAAGACTTTTCATGAAAGAGGACTAGCAGCCGAGTTGCACGGGAGAATGTGAAAAGTGTTCATATGTAGTAAAAACCTGAGAAATCCGTCCGTTTTCGTCATTTGTTATCGAATCGACTTAAAGCCAGATCGTCACATTGGCCGCTCTTCTCTCTGAAACGGTTGTACTTCTCGTCTGCAAAGCTATGTCGCGTGCTGCGGTATGCGGAGACATTGAAATCACCATAGTAGAACACAGATGAAGCATCTAAGTTGATGTAATAGCCAGTAAGAAGTAGTCCAATTCAAGTTTTAGGTATCGATTATTGACTTTTTAGCTGGCTTTGGTGACTTGGACATGAGCTAGGACCTTAAGATTCTGCATGAAAGGAGGACTAGCAGCCGAGTTGGACGGGAGAATGTGAAAAGTGTTCATATCTAAAAAAAAAAAAACCTGAGAAATCCGTCCGTTTTCGTCATTTGTTATCGAATCGACTTAAAGCCAGATCGTCACATTGGTCGCTCTTCTCTCTGAAACGGTTGTACTTATCGTCTACAAAGCAATGTCGCGTGCTGCGGTATGCGGAGACACTAAAATCACCATAGTAGAACACAGATGAAGCTTCTAAGTTGATGTAATAGAAGGTAAGAAGTAGTACAATTCAAGTTGTAGGTATCGAATATTGACTTTTTAGCTGGCTTTGGTGCCTTGGACATGAGCTAGGACCTTACGATTCTGAATGAAAGGAGGACTAGCAGCCGAGTTGCACGGGAGAATGTGAAAAGTGTTCATACGTAGTAAAAACCTTAGAAATCCGTCCGTTTTCGTCATTTGTTATCGAATGGACTTGAAGCCAGATCGTCACATTATCCGCTCTTCTCTCTGAAACGGTTGTACGTATCGTCTGCAAAGCTATGTCGCGTGCTGCGGTATGCAGAGACACTAAAAGCACCATAGTAGAACACAGATGAAGCTTCTAAGTTGATGTAATAGCCAGTAAGAAGTAGTACAATTCATGTTTTAGGTTTTGATTATTGACTTTTTAGCTGGCTTTGGTGACTTGGACATGAGCTAGGACCTTAAGACTCTGCATGAAAGGAGGAATAGCAGCCGAGTTGCACGGGAGAATGTGAAAAGAGTTCATATGTTGTAAAAACCTGAGAAATCCGTCCGTTTTCGTCATTTGTTATCGAATCGACTTAAAGCCAGATCGTCATATTGGCCGCTCTTTTCTCTGAAATGGTTGTACTTATCGTCTGCAAAGCTATGTCGCGTGCTGCGGTATGCGGAGACACTAAAATCACCACAGTAGAACACAGATGACGCTTCTAAGTTGATGTAATATCCAGTAAGAAGTAGTACAATTCGAGTTTTAGGTATCGATTATTGACTTCTTAGCTGGCTTTGGTGCCTCGGACATGAGCTAGGACCTTAAGATTCTGCATGAAAGGAGGACTAGCAGCCGAGTTGCACGGGAGAATGTGAAAAGTGTTCATATGTAGTTAAAACCTGAGAAATCCGTCCGTTTTCGTCATTTGTTATCGAATCGACTTAAAGCCAGATCGTCACATTGGCCGCTCTTCTCTCTGAAACGGTTGTACTTATCGTCTTCAAAGGTATGTCGCGTGTTGCCGTAGGCGGAAACAGGAAAAGCACCATAGTAGAACACAGATGAAGCATCTACGTTGATGTAATAGCCAGTAAGAAGTAGTCCAATTCAAGATTTAGGTATCGATTATTGACTTTTTAGCTGGCTTTGGTGCCTTGGACATGAGCTAGGACCTTAAGATTCTGCATTAAAGGAGGACTATCAGCCGAGTTGCATGGGAGAATGTGAAAAGTGTTCATATGTAGTAAAAACCTGACAAATCCGTCCGTTTTCGTCAATTGTTATCGAATCGACTTAAAGCCAGTTCATCACATTGGCTGCTCTTCTCTCTGAAACGGTTGCACTTATCGTCTGCAAAGCTATGTCGCGTGCTGCGGTATGCTGAGACACTAAAATCACCATAGTAGAACACAGATGAAGCATCTAAGTTGATGTAATAGCCAGTAAGAAGTAGTACAATTCAAGTTTTAGGTATCGATTATTGACTTTTTAGCTGGCTTTGGTGCCTTGGACATGAGCTATGACCTTACGAATCTGCATGAGAGGAGGACTAGCAGCCGAGTTGCATGGGAGAATGTGAAAAGTGTTCATATGCAGTAAAAACCTGAGACATCCGTCCGTTTTCGTCATTTGTTATGGAATCGAATTAAAGCCAGATCGTCACATTGGCCGCTCTTCTCCCTGAAACGGTTGTACTTATCGTCGGCAAAGCTATGTCACGTGCTGCGGTATGCGGACACACTAAAAGCACAATAGTAGAACACAGATGAAGCTTCTAAGTTGATGTAATAGCCAGTAAGAAGTAGTAAAATTCAAGTTTTAGGTATCGGTTATTGACTTTTTAACCTTCTTTGGTGCCTTAGACACGAGCTAGGAAGTTAAGACTTTTCATGAAAGAGGACTAGCAGCCGAGTTGCACGGGAGAATGTGAAAAGTGTTCATATGTAGTAAAAACCTGAGAAATCCGTCCGTTTTCGTCATTTGTTATCGAATCGACTTAAAGCCAGATCGTCACATTGGCCGCTCTTCTCTCTGAAACGGTTGTACTTCTCGTCTGCAAAGCTATGTCGCGTGCTGCGGTATGCGGAGACATTGAAATCACCATAGTAGAACACAGATGAAGCATCTAAGTTGATGTAATAGCCAGTAAGAAGTAGTCCAATTCAAGTTTTAGGTATCGATTATTGACTTTTTAGCTGGCTTTGGTGACTTGGACATGAGCTAGGACCTTAAGATTCTGCATGAAAGGAGGACTAGCAGCCGAGTTGGACGGGAGAATGTGAAAAGTGTTCATATCTAAAAAAAAAAAAAAACCTGAGAAATCCGTCCGTTTTCGTCATTTGTTATCGAATCGACTTAAAGCCAGATCGTCACATTGGTCGCTCTTCTCTCTGAAACGGTTGTACTTATCGTCTACAAAGCAATGTCGCGTGCTGCGGTATGCGGAGACACTAAAATCACCATAGTAGAACACAGATGAAGCTTCTAAGTTGATGTAATAGAAGGTAAGAAGTAGTACAATTCAAGTTGTAGGTATCGAATATTGACTTTTTAGCTGGCTTTGGTGCCTTGGACATGAGCTAGGACCTTACGATTCTGAATGAAAGGAGGACTAGCAGCCGAGTTGCACGGGAGAATGTGAAAAGTGTTCATACGTAGTAAAAACCTTAGAAATCCGTCCGTTTTCGTCATTTGTTATCGAATGGACTTGAAGCCAGATCGTCACATTATCCGCTCTTCTCTCTGAAACGGTTGTACTTATCGTCTGCAAAGCTATGTCGCGTGCTGCGGTATGCAGAGACACTAAAAGCACCATAGTAGAACACAGATGAAGCTTCTAAGTTGATGTAATAGCCAGTAAGAAGTAGTACAATTCATGTTTTAGGTATTGATTATTGACTTTTTAGCTGGCTTTGGTGACTTGGACATGAGCTAGGACCTTAAGACTCTGCATGAAAGGAGGAATAGCAGCCGAGTTGCACGGGAGAATGTGAAAAGTGTTCATATGTTGTAAAAACCTGAGAAATCCGTCCGTTTTCGTCATTTGTTATCGAATCGACTTAAAGCCAGATCGTCAAAGTGGCCGCTCTTTTCTCTGAAATGGTTGTACTTATCGTCTGCAAAGCTATGTCGCGTGCTGCGGTATGCGGAGACACTAAAATCACCACAGTAGAACACAGATGACGCTTCTAAGTTGATGTAATATCCAGTAAGAAGTAGTACAATTCGAGTTTTAGGTATCGATTATTGACTTCTTAGCTGGCTTTGGTGCCTCGGACATGAGCTAGGACCTTAAGATTCTGCATGAAAGGAGGACTAGCAGCCGAGTTGCACGGGAGAATGTGAAAAGTGTTCATATGTAGTTAAAACCTGAGAAATACGTCCGTTTTCGTCATTTGTTATCGAATCGACTTAAAGCCAGATCGTCACATTGGCCGCTCTTCTCTCTGAAACGCTTGTACCTATCGTCTGCAAAGCTATGTCACGTGCTGCGGTATGCGGAGACCCTAAAATCACCATAGTAGAACACAGATGAAGCATCTAAGTTGATGTAATAGCCAGTAAGAAGTAATCCAATTCAAGTTTTAGGTATCGATTATTGACTTTTTAGCTGGCTTTGGTGCCTTGGACATGAGCTAGGACCTTAAGATTCTGCATTAAAGGAGGACTATCAGCCGAGTTGCATGGGAGAATGTGAAAAGTGTTCATATGTAGTAAAAACCTGACAAATCCGTCCGTTTTCGTCAATTGTTATCGAATCGACTTAAAGCCAGTTCATCACATTGGCTGCTCTTCTCTCTGAAACGGTTGCACTTATCGTCTGCAAAGCTATGTCGCGTGCTGCGGTATGCTGAGACACTAAAATCACCATAGTAGAACACAGATGAAGCATCTAAGTTGATGTAATAGCCAGTAAGAAGTAATCCAATTCAAGTTTTAGGTATCGATTACTGACTTTTTAGCTGGCTTTGGTGCACTGGACATGAGCTAGGACCTTAAGATTCTGCATGAAAGGAGGACTAGCAGCCGAGTTGCACGGGAGAATGTGAAAAGTGTTCATATGCAGTAAAAACCTGAGACATCCGTCCGTTTTCGTCATTTGTTATCGAATCGACTTAAAGCCAGATCGTCACATTGGCTGCTCTTCTCTCTGAAACGGTTGTACTTATCGTCTGCAAAGCTATGTCGCGTGTTGCCGTAGGCGGAAACAGGAAAAGCACCATAGTAGAACACAGATGAAGCTTCTAAGTTGATGTAATAGCCAGTAAGAAGTAGTACAATTCAAGTTTTAGGTATCGATTATTGACTTTTTAGCTGGCTTTGGTGCCTTGGACATGAGCTAGGACTTTAAGTTTATGCATAAAAGGAGGACTAGCAGCCGAGTTGCAGGGGAAAATGTGAAAAGTGTTCATATGTAGAAAAAACCTGAGAAATCCGTACGTTTTCTTCATTTGTTATCGAATCGGCTTAAGGCCTGTTCGTCACATTGGCCGCTCTTCTCTCTGAAACGGTTGTACTTATCGTCTGCAAAGCTATGTCGCGTGTTGCCGTAGGCGGAAACAGGAAAAGCATCATAGTAGAACACAGATGAAGCTTCTAAGTTGATGTAATAGCCAGTAAGAAGTAGTACAATTCAAGTTTTAGGTATCGATTATTGACTTTTTAGCTGGCTTTGGTGCTTTGGACATGAGCTAGGACTTTAAGATTCTGCATAAAAGGAGGACTAGCAGCCCAGTTGCACGGGAGAATGTGAAAAGTGTTCATATGTAGTAAAAACCTGAGACATCCGTCCGTTTTCGTCATTTGTTATCGAATCGACTTAAAGCCAGATCGTCACATTGGCCGCTCTTCTCTATGAAACGGTTGTACTTATCGTCTGCAAAGCTATGTCGCGTGCTGCGGTATGTGCAGAGAGTAAAAGCACCATAGTTGAACACAGATGAAGCTTCTAAGTTGATGTAATAGCCAGTAAGAAGTATTACAATTCAAGTTTTAGGTATCGATTATTGACTTTTTAGCTGGGTTTGGTGCCTTGGACATGAGCTAGGACCTTACAATTCTGCATGAAAGGAGGACTAGCAGCCGAGATGCACGGGAGAATGTGAAAAGTGTTCATATGTAATAAAAACCTTAAAAATTCGTTCGTTTTCGTCATTTGTTATCGAATCGAATTAAAGCCAGATCGTCACATTGGCCGCTCTTCTCTCTGAAACGGTTGTACTTACCGTCTGCAAAGCTATGTCGCGTGCTGCGGTATGTGGAGACACTAAAAGCACCATAGTAGAACACAGATGAAGCTTCTAAGTTGATGTAATAGCCAGTAAGAAGTTGTACAATTCAAGTTTTAGGTATCGATTATTGACTTTTTAGCTGGCTTTGGTGCCTTGGACATGAGCTAGGACCTTAAAATTCTGCATGAAAGGAGGACTAGCAGCCGAGTTGCATGGGAGAATATGAAAAGTGTTCATATGTAGTAAAAACCTAAGAAATCCGTCCGTTTTCGTCATTTGTTATCGAATCGACTTAAAGCCAGATCGTCACATTGGCCGCTCTTCTCTCTGAAATGGTTGTACTTCTCGTCTGCAAAGCTATGTCGCGTGTTGCCGTAGGCGGAAACAGGAAAAGCACCATAGTAGAACACACATGAAGCTTCTAAGTTGATGTAATAGCCAGTAAGAAGTAGTACAATTCAAGTTTTAGGTATCGATTATTGACTTTATAGCTGGCTTTGGTGCCTTGGACATGAGCTAATACTTTAAGATTCTGCATAAAAGGTGGACTAGCAGCCCAGTTGCACGGGAGAATGTGAAAAGTGTTCATATCTAGTAAAAATCTGAGACATCCGTCCGTTTTCGTCATTTGTTATCGAATCGACTTAAAGCCAGATCGTCACATTGGCCGCTCTTCTCTCTGAAACGGTTGTACTTATCGTCTGCAAAGCTATGTCGCGTGCTGCGGTATGCGGAGACACTAAAAGCACCATAGTAGAACACAGATGAAGCTTCTAAGTTGATGTAATAGCCAGTAAGAAGTAGTCCAATTCAAGTTTTAGGTATCGATTATTGACTTTTTAGCTGGCTTTGGTGCCTTGGACATAAGCTAGGACCTTAAGATTCTGCATGAAAGGAGGACTAGCAGCCGAGGTGCATGGGAGAATGTGAAAAGTTTTCATATGTAGTAAAAACCTAAGAAATCCGTCCGTTTTCGTCATTTGTTATCGAATCGACTTAAAGCCAGATCGTCACATTGGCCGCTCTTCTCTCTGAAACGCTTGTACTTATCGTGTGCAAAGCTATGTCGCGTACTGCGGTATGCGGAGACACTAAAATCACCATAGTAGAACACAGATGAAGCTTCTAAGTTGATGTAATAGCCAGTAAGAAGTAGTACAATTCAAGTTTTAGGTATCGATTATTGACTTTTTAGCTGCCTTTGGTGCCTTGAATATGAGCTAGGACCTTAACATTCTGCATGAAAGGAGGACCAGCAGCCGAGTTACACGGGAGAATGTGAAAACTGTTCATATGTAATAAAAACCTTAGAAATCCGTCCGTTTTCGTCATTAGTTATCGAATCGACTTAAAGCCAGATCGTCACATTGGCCGCTCTTCTCACTGAAACGGTTGTACTTATCGTCTGCAAAGCTATGTCGCGTGCTGCGGTATGTGGAGAGAGTAAAAGCACCATAGTAGAACACAGATGAAGCTTCTAAGTTGATGTAATAGCCAGTAAGAAGTAGTAGAATTCAAGTTTTAGGTATCGATTATTGACTTTTTAGCTGGCTTTGGTGCCTTGGACATGAGCTAGGACCTTAAGATTGTGCATAAAAGGAAGACTAGCAGCCGAGTTGCACGGGAGAATGTGAAATGTGTTCATATGTAGTAAAAACCTGAGAAATCCGTCCGTTTTCGTCATTTGTTATCGAATCGACTTAAAGCAAGATCGTCACATTGGCCGCTCTTCTCTCTGAAACGCTTGTACTTATCATCTGCAAAGCTATGTCGCGTGCTGCGGTATGCGGAGACACTAAAATCACCATAGTAGAACACAGATGAAGCTTCTAAGTTGATGTAATAGCCAGTAAATGTAGTAAAATTCAAGTTTTAGGTATCTGTTATTGACTTTTTAACATTCTTTGGTGCCTTGGACACGAGCTAGGAACTTAAGACTTTGCATGAAGGAGGACTAGCAGCCGAGTTGCACGGGAGAATGTGAAAAGTGTTCATATGTAGTAAAAACCTGAGCAATCCGTCCGTTTTCGTTATTTGTTATCGAATTGACTTAAAGCCAGATCGTCACATTGGCCGCTCTTCTCTCTGAAACGGTTGTACTTATCGTCTGCAAAGCTATGTCGCGGGCTGCGGTATGCTGAGACACTAAAAGCACCATAATAGAACACAGATGAAGCTTCTAAGTTGATGTAATAGCCAGTAAGAAGTAGTACAATTCAAGTTTTAGGTATTGAATATGGAACTTTTAGCTGGCTTTGGTGCCTTGGACATGAGCTAGGACCTTAAGATTCTGCATTAAAGGAGGACTATCAGCCGAGTTGCATGGGAAAATGTGAAAAGTGTTCATATGTAGTAAAAACCTGACAAATCCGTCCGTTTTCGTCAATTGTTATCGAATCGAGTTAAAGCCAGTTCATCACATTGGCTGCTCTTCTCTCTGAAACGGTTGCACTTATCGTCTGCAAAGCTATGTCGCGTGCTGCGGTATGCTGAGACACTAAAATCACCATAGTAGAACACAGATGAAGCATCTAAGTTGATGTAATAGCCAGTAAGAAGTAATCCAATTCAAGTTTTAGGTATCGATTATTGACTTTTTAGCTGGCTTTGGTGCACTGGACATGAGCTAGGACCTTAAGATTCTGCATGAAAGGAGGACTAGCAGCCGAGTTGCACGGGAGAATGTGAAAAGTGTTCATATGCAGTAAAAACCTGAGACATCCGTCCGTTTTCGTCATTTGTTATCGAATCGACTTAAAGCCAGATCGTCACATTGGCTGCTCTTCTCTCTGAAACGGTTGTACTTATCGTCTGCAAAGCTATGTCGCGTGTTGCCGTAGGCGGAAACAGGAAAAGCACCATAGTAGAACACAGATGAAGCTTCTAAGTTGATGTAATAGCCAGTAAGAAGTAGTACAATTCAAGTTTTAGGTATCGATTATTGACTTTTTAGCTGGCTTTGGTGCCTTGGACATGAGCTAGGACTTTAAGATTATGCATAAAAGGAGGACTAGCAGCCGAGTTGCAGGGGAAAATGTGAAAAGTGTTCATATGTAGAAAAAACCTGAGAAATCCGTACGTTTTCTTCATTTGTTATCGAATCGACTTAAGGCCTGTTCGTCACATTGGCCGCTCTTCTCTCTGAAACGGTTGTACTTATCGTCTGCAAAGCTATGTCGCGTGTTGCCGTAGGCGGAAACAGGAAAAGCATCATAGTAGAACACAGATGAAGCTTCTAAGTTGATGTAATAGCCAGTAAGAAGTAGTACAATTCAAGTTTTAGGTATCGATTATTGACTTTTTAGCTGGCTTTGGTGCTTTGGACATGAGCTAGGACTTTAAGATTCTGCATAAAAGGAGGACTAGCAGCCCAGTTGCACGGGAGAATGTGAAAAGTGTTCATATGTAGTAAAAACCTGAGACATCCGTCCGTTTTCGTCATTTGTTATCGAATCGACTTAAAGCCAGATCGTCACATTGGCCGCTCTTCTCTATGAAACGGTTGTACTTATCGTCTGCAAAGCTATGTCGCGTGCTGCGGTATGTGCAGAGAGTAAAAGCACCATAGTTGAACACAGATGAAGCTTCTAAGTTGATGTAATAGCCAGTAAGAAGTATTACAATTCAAGTTTTAGGTATCGATTATTGACTTTTTAGCTGGGTTTGGTGCCTTGGACATGAGCTAGGACCTTACAATTCTGCATGAAAGGAGGACTAGCAGCCGAGATGCACGGGAGAATGTGAAAAGTGTTCATATGTAATAAAAACCTTAAAAATTCGTTCGTTTTCGTCATTTGTTATCGAATCGAATTAAAGCCAGATCGTCACATTGGCCGCTCTTCTCTCTGAAACGGTTGTACTTACCGTCTGCAAAGCTATGTCGCGTGCTGCGGTATGTGGAGACACTAAAAGCACCATAGTAGAACACAGATGAAGCTTCTAAGTTGATGTAATAGCCAGTAAGAAGTTGTACAATTCAAGTTTTAGGTATCGATTATTGACTTTTTAGCTGGCTTTGGTGCCTTGGACATGAGCTAGGACCTTAAAATTCTGCATGAAAGGAGGACTAGCAGCCGAGTTGCATGGGAGAATATGAAAAGTGTTCATATGTAGTAAAAACCTAAGAAATCCGTCCGTTTTCGTCATTTGTTATCGAATCGACTTAAAGCCAGATCGTCACATTGGCCGCTCTTCTCTCTGAAACGGTTGTACTTATCGTCTGCAAAGCTATGTCGCGTACTGCGGTATGCGGAGATACTAAAATCACCATAGTAGAACACAGATGAAGCTTCTAAGTTGATGTAATAGCCAGTAAGAAGTAATCCAATTCAAGTTTTAGGTATTGAATATAGACCTTTTAGCTGGCTTTGGTGCCTTGGACATGAGCTAGGACCTTAAGATTCTGCATTAAAGGAGGACTAGCAGCCGAGTTGCACGGGTGAATGTGAAAAAGTGTTCATATGTAGTAAAAACCTGAGAAATCCGTCCGTTTTCGTCATTTGTTATCGAATCGACTTAAAGCCAGATCGTCACATTGGCCGCTCTTCTCTCTGAAATGGTTGTACTTCTCGTCTGCAAAGCTATGTCGCGTGTTGCCGTAGGCGGAAACAGGAAAAGCACCATAGTAGAACACACATGAAGCTTCTAAGTTGATGTAATAGCCAGTAAGAAGTAGTACAATTCAAGTTTTAGGTATCGATTATTGACTTTATAGCTGGCTTTGGTGCCTTGGACATGAGCTAATACTTTAAGATTCTGCATAAAAGGTGGACTAGCAGCCCAGTTGCACGGGAGAATGTGAAAAGTGTTCATATCTAGTAAAAATCTGAGACATCCGTCCGTTTTCGTCATTTGTTATCGAATCGACTTAAAGCCAGATCGTCACATTGGCCGCTCTTCTCTCTGAAACGGTTGTACTTATCGTCTGCAAAGCTATGTCGCGTGCTGCGGTATGCGGAGACACTAAAAGCACCATAGTAGAACACAGATGAAGCTTCTAAGTTGATGTAATAGCCAGTAAGAAGTAGTCCAATTCAAGTTTTAGGTATCGATTATTGACTTTTTAGCTGGCTTTGGTGCCTTGGACATAAGCTAGGACCTTAAGATTCTGCATGAAAGGAGGACTAGCAGCCGAGGTGCATGGGAGAATGTGAAAAGTTTTCGTATGTAGTAAAAACCTAAGAAATCCGTCCGTTTTCGTCATCTGTTATCGAATCGACTTAAAGCCAGATCGTCACATTGGCCGCTCTTCTCTCTGAAACGCTTGTACTTATCGTCTGCAAAGCTATGTCGCGTACTGCGGTATGCGGAGACACTAAAATCACCATAGTAGAACACAGATGAAGCTTCTAAGTTGATGTAATAGCCAGTAAGAAGTAGTAGAATTCAAGTTTTAGGTATCGATTATTGACTTTTTAGCTGGCTTTGGTGCCTTGGACATGTGCTAGGACCTTAAGATTGTGCATAAAAGGAAGACTAGCAGCCGAGTTGCACGGGAGAATGTGAAATGTGTTCATATGTAGTAAAAACCTGAGAAATCCGTCCGTTTTCGTCATTTGTTATCGAATCGACTTAAAGCAAGATCGTCACATTGGCCGCTCTTCTCTCTGAAACGCTTGTACTTATCATCTGCAAAGCTATGTCGCGTGCTGCGGTATGCGGAGACACTAAAATCACCATAGTAGAACACAGATGAAGCTTCTAAGTTGATGTAATAGCCAGTAAATGTAGTAAAATTCAAGTTTTAGGTATCTGTTATTGACTTTTTAACATTCTTTGGTGCCTTGGACACGAGCTAGGAACTTAAGACTTTGCATGAAGGAGGACTAGCAGCCGAGTTGCACGGGAGAATGTGAAAAGTGTTCATATGTAGTAAAAACCTGAGCAATCCGTCCGTTTTCGTCATTTGTTATCGAATCGACTTAAAGCTAGATCGTCACATTGGCCGCTCTTCTCTCTGAAACGGTTGTACTTATCGTCTGCAAAGCTATGTCGCGTGCTGCGGTATGCGGAGACACTAAAATCACCATAGTAGAACACAGATCAAGCCTCTAAGTTGATGTAATAGCTAGTAAGAAGTAGTTGAATTCAAGTTTTAGGTATCGATTATTGACTTTTTAGCTGGCTTTGGTGCCTTGGACATGAGCTAGGACCTTAAGATTCTACATGAAAGGCGGACTAGCAGCTGAGTTGCACGGGAGAATGTGAAAAGTGTTCATATGTAGTAAAAACCAGAGAAATCCGTCCGTTTCCGTCATTTGTTATCGAATCGACTTAAAGCCAGATCGTCACATTGGCCGCTCTTCTCTCTGAAACGGTTGTACTTATCGTCTTCAAAGGTATGTCGCGTGTTGCCGTAGGCGGAAACAGGAAAAGCACCATAGTAGAACACAGATGAAGCTTTTAAGTTGATGTAATAGCCAGTAAGAAGTAGTCCAATTCAAGATTTAGGTACCGATTATTGACTTTTTTGCTGGCTTTGGTGCCTTGGACATGAGCTAGGACCTTAAGACTCTGCATGAAAGGAGGACTAGCAGCCGAGTTGCACGGGAGAATGTGAAAAGTGTTCATATGTAGTAAAAACCTGAGAAATACGTCCGTTTTCGTCATTTGTTATCGAATCGACTTAAAGCCAGATCGTCACATTGGCCGCTCTTCTCTCTGAAACGGTTGTACTTATCGTCTGCAAAGCTATGTCGCGTGCTGCGGTATGCGGAGACACTAAAAGCACCATAGTAGAACACAGATCAAGCTTCTAAGTTGATGTAATACCCAGTAAGAAGTAGTAAAATTAAAGTTTTAGTTATCGATTATTGACCTTTTAGCTGGCTTTGGTGCCTTGGACATGAGCTAGGACCTTAACATTCTGCATGAAAGGAGGACTAGCAGCCGAGTTGCACGGGAGAACGTGAAAAGTGTTCATATGTAGTAAAAACCTTAGAAATCCGTCCGTTTTCGTCATTTGTTATCGAATCGACTTAAAGCCAGATTGTCACATTGGCCTCTCTTCTCTCAGAAACGCTTGTACCTATCGTCTGCAAAGCTATGTCGCGTGCTGCGGTATGCGGAGACACTAAAATCACCATAGTAGAACACAGATGAAGAATCTAAGTTGATGTAATAGCCAGTAAGAAGTAATCCAATTCAAGTTTTAGGTATCGATTATTGACTTTTTAGCTGGCTTTGGTGACTTGGACATGAGCTAGGACCTTAACATTCTGCATTAAAGGACGACTAGCAGCCGAGTTGCACGGGAGAATGTGAAAAGTGTTCATATGTAGTAAAAACCTGAGAAATCCGTCCGTTTTCGTCATTTGTTATCGAATCGACTTAAAGCTAGATCGTCACATTGGCCGCTCTTCTCTCTGAAACGGTTGTACTTATCGTCTGCAAAGCTATGTCGCGTGCTGCGGTATGCGGAGACACTAAAATCACCATAGTAGAACACAGATCAAGCTTCTAAGTTGATGTAATAGCTAGTAAGAAGTAGTTGAATTCAAGTTTTAGGTATCGATTATTGACTTTTTAGCTGGCTTTGGTGCCTTGGACATGAGCTAGGACCTTAAGATTCTACATGAAAGGCGGACTAGCAGCTGAGTTGCACGGGAGAATGTGAAAAGTGTTCATATGTAGTAAAAACCAGAGAAATCCGTCCGTTTCCGTCATTTGTTATCGAATCGACTTAAAGCCAGATCGTCACATTGGCCGCTCTTCTCTCTGAAATGGTTGTACTTATCGTCTGCAAAGCTATGTCGCGTGCTGCGGCATGCGGAGACACTAAAATCACCATAGTAGAACACAGATGAAACATCTACGTTGATGTAATAGCCAGTAAGAAGTAATCCAATTCAAGTTTTAGCTATCGATTATTGACTTTTCAGCTGGCTTTGGTGACTTGGACATGAGCTAGGACCTTACTATTCTGCATGAAAGGAGGACTAGCAGCCGAGTTGCATGGGGGAATGTGAAAAGTGTTCATATGCAGTAAAAACCTGAGACATCCGTCCGTTTTCGTCATTAGTTATCGAATCGACTTAAAGCCAGATCGTCACATTGGCCGCTCTTCTCTCTGAAACGCTAGTACTTATCATCTGCACAGCTATGTCGCGTGCTGCGAAATGCAGAGACACTAAAAGCACCATAGTAGAACACAGATGAAGCTTCTAAGTTGATGTAATAGCCAGTAAGAAGTAGTACAATTCATGTTTTAGGTATCGATTATTGACATTTTAGCTGGCTTTCGTGCCTTGGACATGAGCTAGGAACTTAAGACTCTGCATGAAAGGAGGACTAGCAGCCGAGTTCCATGGGAGAATGTGAAAAGTGTTCATATGTAGTAAAAACCTGAGAAATCCGTCCGTTATCGTCATTTGTTATCGAATCGACTTAAAGCCAGATCGTCAAATTGGCCGCTCTTTTCTCTGAAACGGTTGTACTTATCGTCTGCAAAGCTATGTCACGTGCTGCGGTATGCGGAGACACTAAAATCACCACAGTAGAACACAGATGAAGCTTCTAAGTTGATGTAATATCCAGTAAGAAGTAGTAAAATTCGAGTTTTTGGTATCGATTATTGACTTTTTAGCTGGCTTTGGTGCCTTGGACATGAGCTGGGACCTTAAGACTCTGCATGAAAGGAGGACTAGCAGCCGAGTTCCACGGGAGAATGTGAAAAGTGCTCATATGTAGTAAAAACCTGAGAAATCCGTCCGTTTTCGTCATTTGTTGACGAATCGACTTAAAGCCAGATCGACACATTGGCCGCTCTTCTCTCTGAAACGGTTGTACTTATCGTCTGCAAAGCTATGTCGCATGCTGCGGTATGCTGAGACACTAAAAGCACCATAATAGAACACAGATGAAGCTTCTAAGTTGATGTAATAGCCAGTAAGAAGTAGTACAATTCAAGTTTTAGGTATTGAACATGGAACTTTAAGCTGGCTTTGGTGCATTGGACATGAGCTAGGACCTTAAGATTCTGCATGAAAGGAGGACTAGCAGCCGAGTTGCACGGGAGAATGTGAAAAGTGTTCATATGTAGTTAAAACTTGAGAAATCCGTTCGTTTTCGTCATTTGTTATCGAATCGACTTAAAGCCAGATCGTCACATTGGCCGCTCTTCTCTCTGAAACGGTTGTACTTATCGTCTTCAAAGGTATGTCGCGTGTTGCCGTAGGCGGAAACAGGAAAAGCACCATAGTAGAACACAGATGAAGCTTCTAAGTTGATGTAATAGCCAGTAAGAAGTAGTCCAATTCAAGATTTAGGTATCGATTATTGACTTTTTAGCTGGCTTTGGTGCCTTGGACATGAGCTAGGACCTTAAGATTCTGCATGAAAGGAGGACTAGCAGCCGAGTTGCATGGGGGAATGTGAAAAGTGTTCAAATGTAGTAAAAACCTGAGAAATACGTCCGTTTTCGTCATTTGTTATCGAATCGACTTAAAGCCAGATCGTCACATTGGCTGCTCTTCTCTCTGAAACGGTTGCACTTATCGTCTGCAAAGCTATGTCGCATGCTACGGTATGCGGAGGCACTAAAATCACCATAGTAGAACACAGATGAAGCATCTAAGTTGATGTAATAGCCAGTAAGAAGTAATACCATTCAAGTTTTAGGTATCGATTATTGACTTTTTAGCTGGCTTTGGTGCCTTGGACATGAGCTAGGACCTTAAGATTCTGCATTAAAGGAGAACTAGCAGCAGAGTTGCATGGGAGAATGTGAAAAGTGTTCATATGTAGTAAAAACCTGAGAAATCCGTCCGTTTTCGTCATTTGTTATCGAATCGACTTAAAGCCAGATCGTCATATTGGCTGCTCTTCTATCTGAAACGGTTGCACTTATCGTCTGCAAAGCTATGTCGCGTGCTGCGGTATGCGGAGACACTAAAATCACCATAGTAGAACACAGATGAAGCATCTAAGTTGATTTAATAGCCAGTAAGAAGTAATCCAATTCAAGTTTTAGGTATCGGTTATTGACTTTTTAGCTGGCTTTGGTGCCTTGGACATGAGCTAGGACCTTAAGATTCTGCATGAAAGGAGGACTAGCAGCCGAGTTGCACGGGAGAATGTGAAAAGTGTTCATATGCAGTAAAAACCTGAGACATCCGTCCGTTTTCGTCATTTGTTATCGAATCGACTTAAAGCCAGATCGTCACATTGGCCGCTCTTCTCTCTGAAACGGTTGTACTTATCGTCTGCAAAGCTATGTCGCGTGCTGCGGTATGCGGACACACTAAAAGCACCATAGTAGAACACAGATGAAGCATCTAAGTATGTAATAGCCAGTAAGAAGTAATCCAATTCAAGTTTTAGGTATTGAATATTGACCTTTTAGCTGGCTTTGGTGCCTTGGACATGAGCTAGGACCTTAAGATTCTGCATTAAAGGAGGACTAGCAGCCGAGTTGCATGGGAGAATGTGAAAAGTGTTCATATGTAGTAAAAACCTGAGAAATCCGTCCGTTTTCGTCATTTGTTATCGAATCGACTTAAAGCCAGATCGTCACATTGGCTGCTCTTCTCTCTGAAACGGTTGCACTTATCGTCTGCAAAGCTATGTCGCGTGCTGCGGTATGCGGAGACACTAAAATCACCATAGTAGAACACAGATGAAGCTTCTAAGTTGATGTAATAGCCAGTAAGAAGTAATCCAATTCAAGTTTTAGGTATCGATTATTGACTTTTTAGCTGGCTTTGGTGCCTTGGACATGAGCTAGGACCTTAAGATTCAGCATGAAAGGAGGACTAGCAGCCGAGTTGCACGGGAGAATGTGAAAAGTGTTCATATGCAGTAAAAACCTGAGACATCCGTCCGTTTTCGTCATATGTTATCGAATCGACTTAAAGCCAGATCGTGACATTGGCCGCTCTTCTCTCTGAAACGGTTGTACTTATCGTCTGCAAAGCTATGTCGCGTGCTGCGGTATGCGGACACACTAAAAGCACCATAGTAGAACACAGATGAAGCTTCTAAGTTGATGTAATAGCCAGTAAGAAGTAGTTCAATTCAAGTTTTAGGTATTGAATATGGAACTTTTAGCTGGCTTTGGTGCCTTGGACATGAGCTAGGACCTTAAGATTCTGCATGAAAGGAGGACTAGAAGCCGAGTTGCACGGGAGAATGTGAAAAGTGTTCATATGTAGTTAAAACCTGAGAAATCCCTCCGTTTTCGTCATTTGTTATCGAATCGACTTAAAGCCAGATCGTCACATTGGCCGCTCTTCTCTCTGAACAGTTGTACTTATCGTCTTCAAAGGTATGTCGCATGTTGCCGTAGGCGGAAACAGGAAAAGCACCATAGTAGAACACAGATGAAGCTTCTAAGTTGATGTAATAGCCAATAAGAAGTAGTCCAATTCAAGATTTAGGTATCGATTATTGACTTTTTAGCTGGGTTTTGGTGCCTTGGACATGAGCTAGGACCTTAATATTCTGCATGAAAGGAGGACTAACAGCCGAGTTGCAGGGGGGAATGTGAAAAGTGTTCAAATGTAGTAAAAACCTGAGAAATACGTCCGTTTTCGTCATTTGTTATCGAATCGACTTAAAGCCAGATCGTGACATTGTCCGCTCTTCTCTCTGAAACGGTTGTACTTATCGTCTGCAAAGCTATGTCGCGTGCTGCGGTATGTGGAGACACTAAAAGCACCATAGTAGAACACCCATTAAGCTTCTAAGTTGATGTAATACCCAGTAAGAAGTAGTAAAATTCAAGTTTTAGGTATCGATTATTGACTTTTTAGCTGGCTTTGGTGCCTTGGACATGAGATAGGAACTTAACATTCTGCATGAAAGGAGGACTAGCAGCCGAGATGCACGGGAGAATGCGAAAAGTGTTCATGTGTAGTAAAAACCTTAGAAATCCGTTCGTTTTCGTCATTTGTTATCGAATCGACTTAAAGCCAGATCGTCACATTGGCTGCTCTTCTCTCTGAAACGGTTGTACTTATCGTCTGCAAAGCTATGTCGCGTGCTGCGGTATGCGGACACACTAAAAGCACATTAGTAGAACACAGATGAAGCTTCTAAGTTGATGTAATAGCCAATAAGAAGAAGTAAAATTCAAGTTTTATGTATCGGTTATTGACTTTTTACACTTCTTTGGTGCCTTGGACACGAGCTAGGAACTTAAGATTTCGCATGAAGGAGGACTAGCAGCCGAGTTGCACGGGAGAATGTGAAAAGTGTTCATATGTAGTAAAAACCTGAGAAATCCATCCGTTTTCGTCATTTGTTATCGAATCGACTTAAAGCCAGATCGTCACATTGGCCGCTCTTCTCTCTGAAACGCTAGTACTTATCGTCTGCACAGCTATGTCGCGTGCTGCGGTATGCAGAGACACTAAAAGCACCATAGTAGAACACAGATGAAGCTTCTAAGTTGATGTCATAGCCAGTAAGAAGTAGTACAATTCAAGTTTTAGGTATCGATTATTGATTTTTTAGCTGGCTTTCCTGCCTTGGACATGAGCTAGGACCTTAAGACTCTGCATGAAAGGAGGACTAGCAGCCGAGTTGCATGGAAGAATGTGAAAAGTGTTCATATGTAGTAAAAACCTGAGAAATCCGTCCGTTTTCGTCATTTGTTATCGAATCGACTTAAAGCCAGATCGACACATTGGCCGCTCTTCTCTCTGAAACGGTTGTACTTATCGTCTGCAAAGCTATGTCGCGTGCTGCGGTATGCTGAGACACTAAAAGCACCATAATAGAACACAGATGAAGCTTCTAAGTTGATGTAATAGCCAGTAAGAAGTAGTACAATTCAAGTTTTAGGTATTGAATATGGAACTTTTAGCTGGCTTTGGTGCCTTGGACAATAGCTAGGACTTTAAGATTCTGCATGAAAGGAGGACTAGCAGCCGAGTTGCACGGGAGAATGTGAAAAGTGTTCATATGTAGTTAAAACTTGAGAAATCCGTCCGTTTTCGTCATTTGTTATCGAATCGACTTAAAGCCAGATCGTCACATTGGCCGCTCTTCTCTCTGAAACGGTTATACTTATCGTCTTCAAAGGTATGTCGCGTGTTGCCGTAGGCGGAAACAGGAGAAGCACCATAGTAGAACACAGATGAAGCTTCTAAGTTGATGTAATAGCCAGGAAGAAGTAGTACAATTCAAGATTTAGGTATCGATTATTGACTTTTTAGATGGCTTTGGTGCCTTGGACATGAGCTAGGACCTTAAGATTCTTCATGAAAGGAGGACTAGCAGCCGAGTTGCATGGGGGAATGTGAAAAGTGTTTAAATGTAGTAAAAACCTGAGAAATCCGTCCGTTTTCGTCATTTGTTATCGAATCGACTTAAAGCCAGATCGTCACATTGGCTGCTCTTCTCTCTGAAACGGTTGCACTTATCGTCTCCAAAGCTATGTTGTGCGCTGCGGTATGCGGAGACACTAAAATCACCATAGCAGAACACAGATGAAGCATCTAAGTTGATTTAATAGCCAGTAAGAAGTAATCCAATTCAAGTTTTAGGTATCGATTATTGACTTTTTAGCTGGCTTTGGTGCCTTGGACATGAGCTAGGACCTTAAGATTCTGCATGAAAGGAGGACTAGCAGCCGAGTTGCACGGGAGAATGTGAAAAGTGTTCATATGCAGTAAAAACCTAAGACATCCGTCCGTTTTCGTCATTTGTTATCGAATCGACTTAAAGACAGATCGTCACATTGGCCGCTCTTCTCTCTGAAACGGTTGTACTTATCGTCTTCAAAGGTATGTCGCATGTTGCCGTAGGCGGAAACAGGAAAAGCACCATAGTAGAACACAGATGAAGCTTCTAAGTTGATGTAATAGCCAGTAAGAAGTAGTCCAATTCAAGATTTAGATATCGATTATTGACTTTTTAGCTGGGTTTTGGTGCCTTGGACATGAGCTAGGACCTTAATATTCTGCATGAGGGGAGGACTAACAGCCGAGTTGCAGGGGGGAATGTGAAAAGTGTTCAAATGTAGTAAAAACCTGAGAAATACGTCCGTTTTCGTCATTTGTTATCGAATCGACTTAAAGCCAGATCGTCACATTGGCCGCTCTTCTCTCTAAAACGGTTGTACTTATCGTCTGCAAAGCTATGTCGCGTGCTGCGGTATGCGGAGACACTAAAAGCACCATAGTAGAACACCCATTAAGCTTCTAAGTTGATGTAATACCCAGTAAGAAGTAGTAAAATTCAAGTTTTAGGTATCGATTATTGACTTTTTAGCTGGCTTTGGTGCCTTGGACATGAGATAGGAACTTAACATTCTGCATGAAAGGAGGACTAGCAGCCGAGATGCACGGGAGAATGCGATATGTGTTCATGTGTAGTAAAAACCTTAGAAATCCGTCCGTTTTCGTCATTTGTTATCGAATCGACTTAAAGCCAGATCGTCACATTGGCTGCTCTTCTCTCTGAAACGGTTGCACTTATCGTCTGCAAAGCTATGTCGCGTGCTGCGGTATGCGGAGACACTAAAATCACCATAGTAGAACACAGATGAAGCATCTAAGTTGATGTAATAGCCAGTAAGAAGTAATCCAATTCAAGTTTTAGGTATCGATTATTGACTTTTTAGCTGGCTTTGGTGCCTTGGACATGAGCTAGGACCTTAAGACTCTGCATGAAAGGAGGACTAGCAGCCGAGTTGCATGGGGGAATGTGAAAAGTGTTTAAATGTAGTAAAAACCTGAGAAATACGTCCGTTTTCGTCATTTGTTATCGAATCGACTTAAAGCCAGATCGTCACATTGGCCGCTCTTCTCTCTGAAACGGTTGTACTTATCGTCTGCAAAGCTATGTCGCGTGCTGCGGTATGCGGAGACACTAAAAGCACCATAGTAGAACACAGATTAAGCTTCTAAGTTGATGTAATACCCAGTAAGAGGTAGTAAAATTCAAGTTTTAGTTATCGATTATTGACTTTTTAGCTGGCTTTGGTGCCTTGGACATGAGCTAGGACCTTAAGATTCTGCATGAAAGGAGGACTAGCAGCCGAGTTGCACGGGAGAATGTGAAAAGTGTTCATATGCAGTAAAAACCTGAGACATCCGTCCGTTTTCGTCATTTGTTATCGAATCGACTTAAAGCCAGATCGTCACATTGGCCGCTCTTCTCTCTGAAACGGTTGTACTTATCGTCTGCAAAGCTATGTCGCGTCCTGCGGTATGCGGACACACTAAAATCACCATAGTAGAACACAGATGAAGCATCTAAGTTGATGTAATAGCCAGTAAGAAGTAATCCAATTCAAGTTTTAGGTATCGATTATTGACTTTTTAGCTGGCTTTGGTGCCTTGGACATGAGCTAGGACCTTAAGATTCTGCATGAAAGGAGGACTAGCAGCCGAGTTGCACGGGAGAATGTGAAAAGTGTTCATATGCAGTAAAAACCTGAGACATCCGTCCGCTTTCGTCATTTGTTATCGAATGGACTTAAAGCCAGATCGTCACATTGGCCGCTCTTCTCTCTGAAACGGTTGTACTTATCGTCTGCAAAGCTATGTCGCGTGCTGCGGTATGCGGACACACTAAAAGCACCTTAGTAGAACACAGATGAAGCTTCTAAGTTGATGTAATAGCCAGTAAGAAGAAGTAAAATTCAAGTTTTATGTATCGGTTATTGACTTTTTACACTTCTTTGGTGCCTTGGACACGAGCTAGGAACTTAAGATTTCGCATGAAGGAGGACTAGCAGCCGAGTTGCACGGGAGAATGTGAAAAGTGTTCATATGTAGTAAAAACCTGAGAAATCCGTCCGTTTTCGTAATTTGTTATCGAATCGACTTAAAGCCAGATCGTCACATTGGCCGCTCTTCTCTCTGAAACGCTAGTACTTATCGTCTGCACAGCTATGTCGCGTGCTGCGGTATGCAGAGACACTAAAAGCACCATAGTAGAACACAGATGAAGCTTCTAAGTTGATGTAATAGCCAGTAAGAAGTAGTACAATTCATGTTTTAGGTATCGATTATTGACTTTTTAGCTGGCTTTCCTGCCTTGGACATGAGCTAGGACCTTAAGACTCTGCATGAAAGGAGGACTAGCAGCCGAGTTGCATGGGAGAATGTGAAAAGTGTTCATATGTAGTAAAAACCTGAGAAATCCGTCCGTTTTCGTCATTTGTTATCGAATCGACTAAAACCCAGATCGTCAAATTGGCCGCTCTTTTCTCTGAAACGGTTGCACTTATCGTCTTCAAAGGTATGTCGCGTGTTGCCGTAGGCGGAAACAGGAAAAGCACCATAGTAGAACACTGATGAAGCTTCTAAGTTGATGTAATAGCCAGTAAGAAGTAGTCCAATTCAAGATTTAGGTATCGATTATTGACTTTTTAGATGGCTTTGGTGCCTTGGACATGAGCTAGGACCTTAAGACTCTGCATGAAAGGAGGACTAGCAGCCGAGTTGCATGGGGGAATGTGAAAAGTGTTTAAATGTAGTAAAAACCTGAGAAATACGTCCGTTTTCGTCATTTGTTATCGAATCGACTTAAAGCCAGATCGTCACATTGGCCGCTCTTCTCTCTGAAACGGTTGTACTTATCGTCTGCAAAGCTATGTCGCGTGCTGCGGTATGCGGAGACACTAAAAGCACCATAGTAGAACACAGATTAAGCTTCTAAGTTGATGTAATACCCAGTAAGAAGTAGTAAAATTCAAGTTTTAGTTATCGATTATTGACTTTTTAGCTGGCTTTGGTGCCTTGGACATGAGCTAGGACCTTAAGATTCTGCATGAAAGGAGGACTAGCAGCCGAGTTGCACGGGAGAATGTGAAAAGTGTTCATATGCAGTAAAAACCTGAGACATCCGTCCGTTTTCGTCATTTGTTATCGAATCGACTTAAAGCCAGATCGTCACATTGGCCGCTCTTCTCTCTGAAACGGTTGTACTTATCGTCTGCAAAGCTATGTCGCGTCCTGCGGTATGCGGACACACTAAAAGCACCATAGTAGAACACAGACGAAGCATCTAAGTTGATGTAATAGCCAGTAAGAAGTAATCCAATTCAAGTTTTAGGTATTGAATATTCACCTTTTAGCTGGCTTTGGTGCCTTGGACATGAGCTAGGACCTTAAGATTCTGCATTAAAGGAGGACTAGCAGCCGAGTTGCATGGGAGAATGTGAAAAGTGTTCATATGTAGTAAAAACCTGAGAAATCCGTCCGTTTTCGTCATTTGTTATCGAATCGACTTAAAGCCAGATCGTCACATTGGCTGCTCTTCTCTCTGAAACGGTTGCACTTATCGTCTGCAAAGCTATGTCGCGTGCTGCGGTATGCGGAGACACTAAAATCACCATAGTAGAACACAGATGAAGCATCTAAGTTGATGTAATAGCCAGTAAGAAGTAATCCAATTCAAGTTTTAGGTATCGATTATTGACTTTTTAGCTGGCTTTGGTGCCTTGGACATGAGATAGGACCTTAAGATTCTGCATGAAAGGAGGACTAGCAGCCGAGTTGCACGGGAGAATGTGAAACGTGTTCATATGCAGTAAAAACCTGAGACATCCGTCCGTTTTCGTCATTTGTTATCGAATCGACTTAAAGCCAGATCGACACATTGGCCGCTCTTCTCTCTGAAACGGTTGTACTTATCGTCTGCAAAGCTATGTCGCGTGCTGCGGTATGCTGAGACACTAAAAGCACCATAATAGAACACAGATGAAGCTTCTAAGTTAATGTAATAGCCAGTAAGAAGTAGCACAATTCAAGTTTTAGGTATTGAATATGGAACTTTTAGCTGGCTTTGGTGCCTTGGACATGAGCTAGGACCTTAAGATTCTGCATGAAAGGAGGACTAGCAGCCGAGTTGCACGGGAGAATGTGAAAAGTGTTCATATGTAGTTAAAACTTGAGAAATCCGTCCGTTTTCGTCATTTGTTATCGAATCGACTTAAAGCCAGATCGTCACATTGGCCGCTCTTCTCTCTGAAACGCTTGTACTTATCGTCTGCAAAGCTATGTCGCGTGCTGCGGTATGCGGAGACACTAAAAGCACCATAGTAGAACACAGATTAAGCTTCTAAGTTGATGTAATACCCAGTAAGAAGTAGTAAAATTCAAGTTTTAGTTATCGATTATTGACTTTTTAGCTGGCTTTGGTGCCTTGGACATGAGCTAGGACCTTAAGATTCTGCAAGAAAGGAGGACTAGCAGCCGAGTTGCACGGGAGAATGTGAAAAGTGTTCATATGCAGTAAAAACCTGAGACATCCGTCCGTTTTCGTCATTTGTTATCGAATCGACTTAAAGCCAGATCGTCACATTGGCCGCTCTTCTCTCTGAAACGGTTGTACTTATCGTCTGCAAAGCTATGTCGCGTCCTGCGGTATGCGGACACACTAAAAGCACCATAGTAGAACACAGACGAAGCATCTAATTTGATGTAATAGCCAGTAAGAAGTAATCCAATTCAAGTTTTAGGTATTGAATATTCACCTTTTAGCTGGCTTTGGTGCCTTGGAAATGAGCTAGGACCTTAAGATTCTGCATGAATGGAGGACTAGCAGCCGAGTTGCAGGGGGGAATGTGAAAAGTGTTCAAATGTAGTAAAAACCTGAGAAATACGTCCGTTTTCGTCATTTGTTATCGAATCGACTTAAAGCCAGATCGTCACATTGGCCGCTCTTCTCTCTGAAACGGTTGTACTTATCGTCTGCAAAGCTATGTCGCGTCCTGCGGTATGCGGACACACTAAAAGCACCATAGTAGAACACAGACGAAGCATCTAAGTTGATGTTATAGCCAGTAAGCAGTAATCCAATTCAAGTTTTAGGTATTGAATATTCACCTTTTAGCTGGCTTTGGTGCCTTGGACATGAGCTAGGACCTTAAGATTCTGCATTAAAGGAGGACTAGCAGCCGAGTTGCATGGGAGAATGTGAAAAGTGTTCATATGTAGTAAAAACCTGAGAAATCCGTCCGTTTTCGTCATTTGTTATCGAATCGACTTAAAGCCAGATCGTCACATTGGCTGCTCTTCTCTCTGAAACGGTTGCACTTATCGACTGCAAAGCAATGTCGCGTGCTGCGGTATGCGGAGACACTAAAATCACCATAGTAGAACACAGATGAAGCATCTAAGTTGATGTAATAGCCAGTAAGAAGTAATCCAATTCAAGTTTTAGGTATCGATTATTGACTTTTTAGCTGGCTTTGGTGCCTTGGACATGAGCTAGGACCTTAAGATTCTGCATGAAAGGAGGACTAGCAGCCGAGTTGCACGGGAGAATGTGAAAAGTGTTCATATGCAGTAAAAACCTGAGACATCCGTCTGTTTTCGTCATTTGTTATCGAATCGACTTAAAGCCAGATCGTCACATTGGCCGCTCTTCTCTCTGAAACGGTTGTACTTATCGTCTGCAAAGCTATGTCGCGTGCTGCGGTATGCGGACACACTAAAAGCACCATAGTAGAACACAGATGAAGCTTCTAAGTTGATGTAATTGCCAGTAAAAAGTAGTACAATTCAAGTTTTAGGTATCGATTATTGACTTTTTAGCTGGCTTTGGTGCCTTGGACATGAGATAGGACCTTAAGATTCTGCACGAAAGGAGGACTAGCAGCCGAGTTGCACGGGAGAATGTGAAACGTGTTCATATGCAGTAAAAACCTGAGACATCCGTCCGTTTTCGTCATTTGTTATCGAATCGACTTAAAGCCAGATCGACACATTGGCCGCTCTTCTCTCTGAAACGGTTGTACTTATCGTCTGCAAAGCTATGTCGCGTGCTGCGGTATGCTGAGACACTAAAAGCACCATAATAGAACACAGATGAAGCTTCTAAGTTGATGTAATAGCCAGTAAGAAGTAGTACAATTCAAGTTTTAGGTATTGAATATGGAACTTTTAGCTGGCTTTGGTGCCTTGGACATGAGCTAGGACCTTAAGATTCTGCATGAAAGGAGGACTAGCAGCCGAGTTGCACGGGAGAATGTGAAAAGTGTTCATATGTAGTTAAAACTTGAGAAATCCGTCCGTTTTCGTCATTTGTTATCGAATCGACTTAAAGCCAGATCGTCACATTGGCCGCTCTTCTCTCTGAAACGGTTGTACTTATCGTCTGCAAAGCTATGTCGCGTGCTGTGGTATGCGGAGACACTAAAAGCACCATAGTAGAACACAGATTAAGCTTCTAAGTTGATGTAATACCCAGTAAGAAGTAGTAAAATTCAAGTTTTAGTTATCGATTATTGACTTTTTAGCTGGGTTTTGGTGCCTTGGACATGAGGTAGGACCTTAATATTCTGCATGAAAGGAGGACTAGCAGCCGAGTTGCATGGGGGAATGTGAAAAGTGTTCAAATGTAGTAAAAACCTGAGAAATCCGTCCGTTTTCGTCATTTGTTATCGAATCGACTTAAAGCCAGATCGTCACATTGGCCGCTCTTCTCTCTGAAACGGTTGTACTTATCGTCTGCAAAGCTATGTCGCATGATGCGGTATGCGGAGACACTAAAAGCAACATAGTAGAACACCCATTAAGCTTCTAAGTTGATGTAATACCCAGTAAGAAGTAGTAAAATTAGAGTTTTAGGTATCGATTATTGACTTTTTAGCTGGCTTTGGTGCCTTGGACATGAGATAGGACCTTAACATTCTGCATGAAGGGAGGACTAGCAGCCGAGATGCACGGGAGAATGCGAAAAGTGTTCATATGTAGTAAAAACCTTAGAAATCCGTCCGTTTTCGTCATTTGTTATCGAATCGACTTAAAGCCAGATCGTCACTTTGGCCGCTCTTCTCTCTGAAACGGTTGTACTTATCGTCTGCAAAGCTATGTCGCGTCCTGCGGTATGCGGACACACTAAAAGCACCATAGTAGAACACAGACGAAGCATCTAAGTTGATGTAATAGCCAGTAAGAAGTAATCCAATTCAAGTTTTAGGTATTGAATATTCACCTTTTAGCTGGCTTTGGTACCTTGGACATGAGCTAGGACCTTAAGATTCTGCATTAAAGGAGGACTAGCAGGCGAGTTGCATGGGAGAATGTGAAAAGTGTTCATATGTAGTAAAAACCTGAGAAATCCGTCCGTTTTCGTCATTTGTTATCGAATCGACTTAAAGCCAGATCGTCACATTGGCCGCTCTTCTCTCTGAAACGGTTGTACTTATCGTCTGCAAAGCTATGTCGCGTGCTGCGGTATGCGGACACACTAAAAGCACCATAGTAGAACACAGATGAAGCTTCTAAGTTGATGTAATTGCCAGTAAGAAGTAGTACAATTCAAGTTTTAGGTATCGATTATTGACTTTTTAGCTGGCTTTGGTGCCTTGGACATGAGATAGGACCTTAAGATTCTGCATGAAAGGAGGACTAGCAGCAGAGTTGCACGGGAGAATGTGAAACGTGTTCATATGCAGTAAAAACCTGAGACATCCGTCCGTTTTCGTCATTTGTTATCGAATCGACTTAAAGCCAGATCGACACATTGGCCGCTCTTCTCTCTGAAACGGTTGTACTTATCGTCTGCAAAGCTATGTCGCGTGCTGCGGTATGCTGAGACACTAAAAGCACCATAATAGAACACAGATGAAGCTTCTAAGTTGATGTAATTGCCAGTAAGAAGTAGTACAATTCAAGTTTTAGGTATCGATTATTGACTTTTTAGCTGGCTTTGGTGCCTTGGACATGAGCTAGGACCTCAAGATTCTGCATGAAAGGAGGACTAGCAGCCGAGTTGCACGGGAGAATGTGAAAAGTGTTCATATGCAGTAAAAACCTGAGACATCCGTCTGTTTTCGTCATTTGTTATCGAATCGACTTAAAGCCAGATCGTCACATTGGCCGCTCTTCTCTCTGAAACGGTTGTACTTATCGTCTGCAAAGCTATGTCGCGTGCTGCGGTATGCTGAGACACTAAAAGCACCATAATAGAACACAGATGAAGCTTCTAAGTTGATGTAATTGCCAGTAAGAAGTAGTACAATTCAAGTTTTAGGTATCGATTATTGACTTTTTAGCTGGCTTTGGTGCCTTGGACATGAGCTAGGACCTCAAGATTCTGCATGAAAGGAGGACTAGCAGCCGAGTTGCACGGGAGAATGTGAAAAGTGTTCATATGCAGTAAAAACCTGAGACATCCGTCTGTTTTCGTCATTTGTTATCGAATCGACTTAAAGCCAGATCGTCACATTGGCCGCTCTTCTCTCTGAAACGGTTGTACTTATCGTCTGCAAAGCTATGTCGCGTGCTGCGGTATGCGGACACACTAAAAGCACCATAGTAGAACACAGATGAAGCTTCTAAGTTGATGTAATTGCCAGTAAGAAGTAGTACAATTCAAGTTTTAGGTATCGATTATTGACTTTTTAGCTGGCTTTGGTGCCTTGGACATGAGATAGGACCTTAAGATTCTGCATGAAAGGAGGACTAGCAGCCGAGTTGCACGGGAGAATGTGAAACGTGTTCATATGCAGTAAAAACCTGAGACATCCGTCCGTTTTCGTCATTTGTTATCGAATCGACTTAAAGCCAGATCGACACATTGGCCGCTCTTCTCTCTGAAACGGTTGTACTTATCGTCTGCAAAGCTATGTCGCGTGCTGCGGTATGCTGAGACACTAAAAGCACCATAATAGAACACAGATGAAGCTTCTAAGTTGATGTAATAGCCAGTAAGAAGTAGTACAATTCAAGTTTTAGGTATTGAATATGGAACTTTTAGCTGGCTTTGGTGCCTTGGACATGAGCTAGGACCTTAAGACTCTGCATGAAAGGAGGACTAGCAGCCGAGTTGCACGGGAGAATGTGAAAAGTGTTCATATGTAGTTAAAACTTGAGAAATCCGTCCGTTTTCGTCATTTGTTATCGATTCGACTTAAAGCCAGATCGTCACATTGGCCGCTCTTCTCTCTGAAACGCTTGTACTTATCGTCTGCAAAGCTATGTCGCGTGCTGCGGTATGCGGAGACACTAAAAGCACCATAGTAGAACACAGATTAAGCTTCTAAGTTGATGTAATACCCAGTAAGAAGTAGTAAAATTCAAGTTTTAGTTATCGATTATTGACTTTTTAGCTGCCTTTGGTGCCTTGGACATGAGCTAGGACCTTAAGATTCTGCATGAAAGGAGGACTAGCAGCCGAGTTGCACGGGAGAATGTGAAAAGTGTTCATATGCAGTAAAAACCTGAGACATCCGTCCGTTTTCGTCATTTGTTATCGAATCGACTTAAAGCCAGATCGTCACATTGGCCGCTCTTCTCTCTGAAACGGTTGTACTTATCGTCTGCAAAGCTATGTCGTGTCCTGCGGTATGCGGACACACTAAAAGCACCATAGTAGAACACAGACGAAGCATCTAAGTTGATGTAATAGCCAGTAAGCAGTAATCCAATTCAAGTTTTAGGTATTGAATATTCACCTTTTAGCTGGCTTTGGTGCCTTGGACATGAGCTAGGACCTTAAGATTCTGCATTAAAGGAGGACTAGCAGCCGAGTTGCATGGGAGAATGTGAAAAGTGTTCATATGTAGTAAAAACCTGAGAAATCCGTCCGTTTTCGTCATTTGTTATCGAATCGACTTAAAGCCAGATCGTCACATTGGCTGCTCTTATCTCTGAAACGGTTGCACTTATCGTCTGCAAAGCTATGTCGCGTGCTGCGGTATGCGCAGACACTAAAATCACCATAGTAGAACACAGATGAAGCATCTAAGTTGATGTAATAGCCAGTAAGAAGTAATCCAATTCAAGTTTTAGGTATCGATTATTGACTTTTTAGCTGGCTTTGGTGCCTTGGACATGAGCTAGGACCTTAAGATTCTGCATGAAATGAGGACTAGCAGCCGAGTTGCACGGGAGAATGTGAAAAGTGTTCATATGCAGTAAAAACCTGAGACATCCGTCTGTTTTCGTCATTTGTTATCGAATCGACTTAAAGCCAGATCGTCACATTGGCCGCTCTTCTCTCTGAAACGGTTGTACTTATCGTCTGCAAAGCTATGTCGCGTGCTGCGGTATGCGGACACACTAAAAGCACCATAGTAGAACACAGATGAAGCTTCTAAGTTGATGTAATTGCCAGTAAGAAGTAGTACAATTCAAGTTTTAGGTATCGATTATTGACTTTTTAGCTGGCTTTGGTGCCTTGGACATGAGATAGGACCTTAAGATTCTGCACGAAAGGAGGACTAGCAGCCGAGTTGCACGGGAGAATGTGAAACGTGTTCATATGCAGTAAAAACCAGAGACATCCGTCCGTTTTCGTCATTTGTTATCGAATCGACTTAAAGCCAGATCGACACATTGGCCGCTCTTCTCTCTGAAACGGTTGTACTTATCGTCTGCAAAGCTATGTCGCGTGCTGCGGTATGCTGAGACACTAAAAGCACCATAATAGAACACTGATGAAGCTTCTAAGTTGATGTAATAGCCAGTAAGAAGTAGTACAATTCAAGTTTTAGGTATTGAATATGGAACTTTTAGCTGGATTTGGTGCCATGGACATGAGCTAGGACCTTAAGATTCTGCATGAAAGGAGGACTAGCAGCCGAGTTGCACGGGAGAATGTGAAAAGTGTTCATATGTAGTTAAAACTAGAGAAATCCGTCCGTTTTCGTCATTTGTTATCGAATCGACTTAAAGCCAGATCGTAACATTGGCCGCTCTTCTCTCTGAAACGGTTGTACTTATCGTCTGCAAAGCTATGTCGCGTGCTGTGGTATGCGGAGACACTAAAAGCACCATAGTAGAACACAGATTAAGCTTCTAAGTTGATGTAATACCCAGTAAGAAGTAGTAAAATTCAAATTTTAGTTATCGATTATTGACTTTTTAGCTGGCTTTGGTGCCTTGGACATGAGCTAGGACCTTAACATTCTGCATGAAAGGAGGACTAGCAGCCGAGTTGCACGGGAGAACGTGAAAAGTGTTAATATGTAGTAAAAACCTTAGAAATCCGTCCGTTTTCGTCATTTGTTATCGAATCGACTTAAAGCCAGATTGTCACATTGGCCGCTCTTCTCTCTGAAACGCTTGTACCTATCGTCTGCAAAGCTATGTCGCGTGCTGCGGTATGCTGAGACACTAGAATCACCATAGTAGAACACAGATGAAGCATCTAAGTTGATGTAATAGCCAGTAAGAAGTAATCCAATTCAAGTTTTAGGTATCGATTATTGACTTTTTAGCTGGCTTTGGTGCCTTGGACATGAGCTAGGACCTTAAGATTCTGCATTAAAGGAGGACTAGCAGGCGAGTTGCATGGGAGAATGTGAAAAGTGTTCATATGCAGTAAAAACCTGAGACATCCGTCTGCTTTCGTCATTTGTTATCGAATCGACTTAAAGCCAGATCGTCACATTGTCCGCTCTTCCCTCTGAAACGGTTGTACTTATCGTCTGCAAAGCTATGTCGCGTGCTGCGGTATACGGACACACTAAAAGCACCATAGTAGAACACATATGAAGCTTCTAGGTTGATGTAATAGCCAGTAAGAAGTAGTACAATTCAAGTTTTAGGTATCGATTATTGACTTTTTAGCTGGCTTTGGTGCCTTGGACATGAGCTAGGACCTTAAGATTCTGCATGAAAGGAGGACTAGCAGCCGAGTTGCACGGGAGAATGTGAAACGTGTTCATATGTAGTAAAAACCTGAGACATCCGTCCGTTTTCGTCATTTGTTATCGAATCGACTCAAAGCCAGATCGACACATTGGCCGCTCTTCTCTCTGAAGCGGTTGTACTTATCGTCTGCAAAGCTATGTCGCGTGCTGCGGTATGCTGAGACACTAAAAGCACCATAATAGAACACAGATGAAGGTTCTAAGTTGATGTAATAGCCAGTAAGAAGTAGTACAATTCAAGTTTTAGGTATTGAATATGGAACTTTTAGCTGGCTTTGGTGCCTTGGACATGAGCTAGGACCTTAAGATTCTGCATGAAAGGAGGACTAGCAGCCGAGTTGCACGGGAGAATGTAAAAAGTGTTCATATGTAGTTAAAACCTGAGAAATCCGTCCGTTTTCGTCATTTGTTATCGAATCGACTTAAAGCCAGATCGTCACATTGGCCGCTCTTCTCTCTGAAACGGTTGTACTTATCGTCTTCAAAGGTATGTCGCATGTTGCCGTAGGTGGAAACAGGAAAAGCACCATAGTAGAACACAGATGAAGCTTCTAAGTTGATGTAATAGCCAGTAAGAAGTAGTCCAATTCAAGATTTAGGTTTCGATTATTGACTTTTTAGCTGGGTTTTGGTGCCTTGGACATGAGGTAGGACCTTAATATTCTGCATGAAAGGAGGGCTAGCAGCCGAGTTGCATGGGGGAATGTGAAAAGTGTTCAAATGTAGTAAAAACCTGAGAAATCCGTCCGTTTTCGTCATTTGTTATCGAATCGACTTAAAGCCAGATCGTCACATTGGCCGCTCTTCTCTCTGAAACGGTTGTACTTATCGTCTGCAAAGCTATGTCGCATGATGCGGTATGCGGAGACACTAAAAGCAACATAGTAGAACACCCATTAAGCTTCTAAGTTGATGTAATACCCAGAAAGAAGTAGTAAAATTAGAGTTTTAGGTATCGATTATTGACTTTTTAGCTGGCTTTGGTGCCTTGGACATGAGATAGGACCTTAACATTCTGCATGAAAGGAGGACTAGCAGCCGAGATGCACGGGAGAATGCGAAAAGTGTTCATATGTAGTAAAAACCTTAGAAATCCGTCCGTTTTCGTCATTTGTTATCGAATCGACTTAAAGCCAGATCGTCACATTGGCTGCTCTTCTCTCTGAAACGGTTGCACTTATCGTCTGCAAATCTATGTCGCGTGCTGCGGTATGCGGAGACACTAAAATCACCATAGTAGAACACAGATGAAGCATCTAAGTTGATGTAATAGCCAGTAAGAAGTAATCCAATTCAAGTTTTAGGTATCGATTATTGACTTTTTAGCTGGCTTTGGTGCATTTGACATGAGCTATGACCTTAAGATTCTGCATTAAAGGAGGACTAGCAGCCGAGTTGCATGGGAGAATGTGAAAAGTGTTCATATGTAGTAAAAACCTGAGAAATCCGTCCGTTTTCGTCATTTGTTATCGAATCGACTTAAAGCCAGATCGTCACATTGGCTGCTCTTCTCTCTGAAACGGTTGCACTTATCGTCTGCAAAGCTATGTCGCGTGCTGCGGTATGCTGAGACACTAAAAGCACCATAATAGAACACTGATGAAGCTTCTAAGTTGATGTAATAGCCAGTAAGAAGTAGTACAATTCAAGTTTTAGGTATTGAATATGGAACTTTTAGCTGGATTTGGTGCCATGGACATGAGCTAGGACCTTAAGATTCTGCATGAAAGGAGGACTAGCAGCCGAGTTGCACGGGAGAATGTGAAAAGTGTTCATATGTAGTTAAAACTAGAGAAATCCGTCCGTTTTCGTCATTTGTTATCGAATCGACTTAAAGCCAGATCGTAACATTGGCCGCTCTTCTCTCTGAAACGGTTGTACTTATCGTCTGCAAAGCTATGTCGCGTGCTGTGGTATGCGGAGACACTAAAAGCACCATAGTAGAACACAGATTAAGCTTCTAAGTTGATGTAATACCCAGTAAGAAGTAGTAAAATTCAAATTTTAGTTATCGATTATTGACTTTTTAGCTGGCTTTGGTGCCTTGGACATGAGCTAGGACCTTAACATTCTGTATGAAAGGAGGACTAGCAGCCGAGTTGCACGGGAGAACGTGAAAAGTGTTAATATGTAGTAAAAACCTTAGAAATCCGTCCGTTTTCGTCATTTGTTATCGAATCGACTTAAAGCCAGATTGTCACATTGGCCGCTCTTCTCTCTGAAACGCTTGTACCTATCGTCTGCAAAGCTATGTCGCGTGCTGCGGTATGCTGAGACACTAGAATCACCATAGTAGAACACAGATGAAGCATCTAAGTTGATGTAATAGCCAGTAAGAAGTAATCCAATTCAAGTTTTAGGTATCGATTATTGACTTTTTAGCTGGCTTTGGTGCCTTGGACATGAGCTAGGACCTTAAGATTCTGCATTAAAGGAGGACTAGCAGGCGAGTTGCATGGGAGAATGTGAAAAGTGTTCATATGCAGTAAAAACCTGAGACATCCGTCTGCTTTCGTCATTTGTTATCGAATCGACTTAAAGCCAGATCGTCACATTGTCCGCTCTTCCCTCTGAAACGGTTGTACTTATCGTCTGCAAAGCTATGTCGCGTGCTGCGGTATACGGACACACTAAAAGCACCATAGTAGAACACATATGAAGCTTCTAGGTTGATGTAATAGCCAGTAAGAAGTAGTACAATTCAAGTTTTAGGTATCGATTATTGACTTTTTAGCTGGCTTTGGTGCCTTGGACATGAGCTAGGACCTTAAGATTCTGCATGAAAGGAGGACTAGCAGCCGAGTTGCACGGGAGAATGTGAAACGTGTTCATATGTAGTAAAAACCTGAGACATCCGTCCGTTTTCGTCATTTGTTATCGAATCGACTCAAAGCCAGATCGACACATTGGCCGCTCTTCTCTCTGAAGCGGTTGTACTTATCGTCTGCAAAGCTATGTCGCGTGCTGCGGTATGCTGAGACACTAAAAGCACCATAATAGAACACAGATGAAGGTTCTAAGTTGATGTAATAGCCAGTAAGAAGTAGTACAATTCAAGTTTTAGGTATTGAATATGGAACTTTTAGCTGGCTTTGGTGCCTTGGACATGAGCTAGGACCTTAAGATTCTGCATGAAAGGAGGACTAGCAGCCGAGTTGCACGGGAGAATGTAAAAAGTGTTCATATGTAGTTAAAACCTGAGAAATCCGTCCGTTTTCGTCATTTGTTATCGAATCGACTTAAAGCCAGATCGTCACATTGGCCGCTCTTCTCTCTGAAACGGTTGTACTTATCGTC
Source organism: Schistocerca gregaria (assembly GCF_023897955.1). NCBI lineage: Eukaryota > Metazoa > Arthropoda > Insecta > Orthoptera > Acrididae > Schistocerca > Schistocerca gregaria. The sequence goes on from NW_026061773.1 coordinate 2,300,475, forward strand.
TTCAAAGGTATGTCGCATGTTGCCGTAGGTGGAAACAGGAAAAGCACCATAGTAGAACACAGATGAAGCTTCTAAGTTGATGTAATAGCCAGTAAGAAGTAGTCCAATTCAAGATTTAGGTTTCGATTATTGACTTTTTAGCTGGGTTTTGGTGCCTTGGACATGAGGTAGGACCTTAATATTCTGCATGAAAGGAGGGCTAGCAGCCGAGTTGCATGGGGGAATGTGAAAAGTGTTCAAATGTAGTAAAAACCTGAGAAATCCGTCCGTTTTCGTCATTTGTTATCGAATCGACTTAAAGCCAGATCGTCACATTGGCCGCTCTTCTCTCTGAAACGGTTGTACTTATCGTCTGCAAAGCTATGTCGCATGATGCGGTATGCGGAGACACTAAAAGCAACATAGTAGAACACCCATTAAGCTTCTAAGTTGATGTAATACCCAGAAAGAAGTAGTAAAATTAGAGTTTTAGGTATCGATTATTGACTTTTTAGCTGGCTTTGGTGCCTTGGACATGAGATAGGACCTTAACATTCTGCATGAAAGGAGGACTAGCAGCCGAGATGCACGGGAGAATGCGAAAAGTGTTCATATGTAGTAAAAACCTTAGAAATCCGTCCGTTTTCGTCATTTGTTATCGAATCGACTTAAAGCCAGATCGTCACATTGGCTGCTCTTCTCTCTGAAACGGTTGCACTTATCGTCTGCAAATCTATGTCGCGTGCTGCGGTATGCGGAGACACTAAAATCACCATAGTAGAACACAGATGAAGCATCTAAGTTGATGTAATAGCCAGTAAGAAGTAATCCAATTCAAGTTTTAGGTATCGATTATTGACTTTTTAGCTGGCTTTGGTGCATTTGACATGAGCTATGACCTTAAGATTCTGCATTAAAGGAGGACTAGCAGCCGAGTTGCATGGGAGAATGTGAAAAGTGTTCATATGTAGTAAAAACCTGAGAAATCCGTCCGTTTTCGTCATTTGTTATCGAATCGACTTAAAGCCAGATCGTCACATTGGCTGCTCTTCTCTCTGAAACGGTTGCACTTATCGTCTGCAAAGCTATGTCGCGTGCTGCGGTATGCGGAGACACTAAAATCACCATAGTAGAACACAGATGAAGCATCTAAGTTGATGTAATAGCCAGTAAGAAGTAATCCAATTCAAGTTTTAGGTATCGATTATTGACTTTTTAGCTGGCTTTGGTGCCTTGGACATGAGCTAGGACCTTAAGATTCTGCATGAAAGGAGGACTAGCAGCCGAGTTGCACGGGAGAAAGTGAAAAGTGTTCATATGTAGTAAAAACCTGAGAAATCCGTCCGTTTTCGTCATTTGTTATCGAATCGACTTAAAGCCAGATCGTCACATTGGCTGCTCTTCTCTCTGAAACGGTTGCACTTATCGTCTGCAAAGCTATGTCGCGTGCTGCGGTATGCGGAGACACTAAAATCACCATAGTAGAACACAGATGAAGCATCTAAGTTGATTTAATAGCCAGTAAGAAGTAATCCAATTCAAGTTTTAGGTATCGATTATTGACTTTTTAGCTGGCTTTGGTGCCTTGGACATGAGCTAGGACCTTAAGATTCTGCATGAAAGGAGGACTATCAGCCGAGTTGCACGGGAGAATGTGAAAGTGTTCATATGCAGTAAAAAGCTGAGACATCCGTCAGTTTTCGTCATTTGTTATCGAATCGACTTAAAGCCAGATCGTCACATTGGCCGCTCTTCTGTCTGAAACGGTTGTACTTATCGTCTGCAAAGCTATGTCGCGTGCTGCGGTATGTGGACACACTAAAAGCACCATAGTAGAACACAGATGAAGCTTCTAAGTTGATGTAGTAGCCAGTAAGAAGTAGTACAATTCAAGTTTTAGGTATCGATTATTGACTTTTTAGCTGGCTTTGGTGCCTTGGACATGAGCTAGGACCTTAAGATTCTGCATGAAAGGAGGACTAGCAGCCGAGTTGCGCGGGAGAATGTGAAACGTGTTCATATGTAGTAAAAACCTGAGACATCCGTCCGTTTTCGTCATTTGTTATCGAATCGACTTAAAGCCAGATCGTCACATTGGCTGCTCTTCTCTCTGAAACGGTTGCACTTATCGTCTGCAAAGCTATGTCGCGTGCTGCGGTATGCTGAGACACTAAAAGCACCATAATAGAACACAGATGAAGCTTCTAAGTTGATGTAATAGCCAGTAAGAAGTAGTACAATTCAAGTTTTAGGTATTGAATATGGAACTTTTAGCTGGCTTTGGTGCCTTGGACATGAGCTAGGACCTTAAGATTCTGCATGAAAGGAGGACTAGCAGCCGAGTTGCATGGGGGAATGTGAAAAGTGTTCAAATGTAGTAAAAACCTGAGAAATCCGTCCGTTTTCGTCATTTGTTATCGAATCGACTTAAAGCCAGATCGTCACATTGGCCGCTCTTCTCTCTGAAACGGTTGTACTTATCGTCTGCAAAGCTATGTCGCATGATGCGGTATGCGGAGACACTAAAAGCAACATAGTAGAACACCCATTAAGCTTCTAAGTTGATGTAATACCCAGTAAGAAGTAGTAAAATTCAAGTTTTAGGTATCGATTATTGACTTTTTAGCTGGCTTTGGTGCCTTGGACATGAGATAGGACCTTAACATTCTGCATGAAAGGAGGACTAGCAGCCGAGATGCACGGGAGAATGCGAAAATTGTTCAAATGTAGTAAAAACCTTAGAAATCCGTCCGTTTTCGTCATTTGTTATCGAATCGACTTAAAGCCAGATCGTCACATTGGCTGCTCTTCTCTCTGAAACGGTTGTACTTATCGTCTGCAAAACTATGTCGCGTGCTGCGGTATGCGGAGACACTAAAATCACCATAGTAGAACACAGATGAAGCATCTAAGTTGATGTAATAGCCAGTAAGAAGTAATCCTATTCAAGTTTTAGGTATCGATTATTGACTTTTTAGCTGGCTTTGGTGCCTTTGACATGAGCTATGACCTTAAGATTCTGCATTAAAGGAGGACTAGCAGCCGAGTTGCACGGGAGAAAGTGAAAAGTGTTCATATGCAGTAAAAACCTGAGACATCCGTCCGTTTTCGTCATTTGTTATCGAATCGACTTAAAGCCAGATCGTCACATAGGCCGCTCATCTGTCTGAAACGGTTGTACTTATCGTCTGCAAAGCTATGTCGCGTGCTGCGGTATGCGGACACAGTAAAAGCACCATAGTAGAACACAGATGAAGCTTCTAAGTTGATGTAATTGCCAGTAAGAAAAAGTAAAATTCAAGTTTTATGTATCGGTTATTGACTTTTTACACTTCTTTGGTGCCTTGGACACGAGCTAGGAACTTAAGATTTCGCATGAAGGAGGACTAGCAGCCGAGTTGCACGGGAGAATGTGAAAAGTGTTCATATGTAGTAAAAACCTGAGAAATCCGTCCGTTTTCGTCATTTGTTATCGAATCGACTTAAAGCCAGATCGTCACATTGGCCGCTCTTCTCTCTGAAACGGTTGTACTTATCGTCTGCAACGCTATGTCGCGTGCTGCGGTATGCGGAGACACTAAAAGCACAATAGTAGAACACAGATGAAGCTTCTAAGTTGATGTAATAGCCAGTAAGAAGTAGTACAATTTAAGTTTTAAGTATCGATTATTGACTTTTTAGCTGGCATTGGTGCCTTGGACATGAGCTAGGACCTTAAGATTCTGCATGAAAGGAGGACTAGCAGCCGAGTTGCACGGGAGAATGTGAAACGTGTTCATATGTAGTAAAAACCTGAGAAATCCGTCCGTTTTCGTCATTTGTTATCGAACCGACTTAAAGCCAGATCGTCACATTGGCCGCTCTTCTCTCTGAAACGGTTGTACTTATCATCTGCGAAGCTATGTCACGTGCTGCGGTATGCGGAGACACTAAAATCACCAGAGTAGAACACAGATGAAGCTTCTAAGTTGATGTAATATGCAGTAAGAAGTAGTACAATTCGCGTTTTAGGTATCGATTATTGACTTTTTAGCTGGCTTTGGTGCCTTGGACATGAGCTAGGACATTAAGATTCTCCAATAAAGGAGGACTAGCAGTCGAGTTGCACGGGAGAATGTGAAAAGTGTTCATATGTAGTAAAAACCTGAGAAACCCATCCGTTTTCGTCATTTGTTATCGAATCGACTTAAAGCCAGATCGTCACATTGGCCGCTCTTCTCTCTGAAACGGTTGTACTTATCGTCTGCAAAGCTATGACGCGTGTTGCCTTAGGCGGAAACAGGAGAAGCACCATAGTAGAACACAGGTGAAGCTTCTAAGTTGATGTAATAGCCAGTAAGAAGTAGTAGAATTCAAGATTTAGGTATCGATTATTGACTTTTTAGCTGGCTTTGGTGCCTTGGACATGAGCTAGGACCTTAAGATTCTGCATGAAAGGAGGACTAGCAGCCGAGTTGCACGGGAGGATGTGAAAAGTTTTCATATGTAGTAAAAACCTAAAAATTCGTCCGTTTTCGTCATTTGTTATCGAATCTACTTAAAGCAAGATCGTCACATTGGCCGCTCTTCTCTCTGAAACGGTTGTACTTATCGTCTACAAAGCTATGTCGCGTGCTGCGATATGCAGAGACACTAAAAGCACCATAGTAGAACACAGATGAAGCTTCTAAGTTGATGTAATAGCCAGTAAGAAGTAGTACAATTAAAAGTTTTAGGTATCGGTTATTGTCTTTTTATCCTTCTTTGGTGCCTTGGACACGATCTAGGAACTTAAGATTTTGCATGAAGGAGGACTAGCAGCCGAGTTGCACGGGAGATTGTGGAAAGTGTTCATATGTAGTAAAAACCTGAGAAATCGGTCCGTTTTCGTCATTTGTTATCGAATCGACTTAAAGCCAGATCGTCACATTGGCCGCTCTTCTCTCTGAAACTGTTGTACTTATCGTCTGCAAAGCTATGTCGCGTGTTGGCGTAGGCGGAAACAGGAAAAGCACCATAGTAGAACACAGATTAAACTTCTAAGTTGATGTAATAGCCAGTAAGAAGTAGTCCAATTCAAGATTTAGGTATCGATTATTGACTTTTTAGCTGGCTTTGGTGCCTTGGACATGAGCTAGGACCTTAAGAATCTGCATGAAAGGAGGACTAGCAGCCGAGTTGCACGGGAGAATGTGAAAAGTATTCATATGTAGTAAAAACCTAAGAAATTCGTCCGTTTTCGTCATTTGTTATCGAATCGACTTAAAGCCAGATCGTCACATTGGCCGCTCTTCTCTCTGAAACGGTTGTACTTATCGTCTGCAAAGCTATGTCGCGTGCTGCTGTATGCGGAAACACTAAAAGCACCATAGTAGAACACAGATGAAGCTTCTAAGTTGACGTAATAGCCAGGAAGAAGTAGTACAATTCAAGTTTTAGGTGTCGGTTATTGACTTTTTAGCTGGCTTTGGTGCCTTGGACAAAAGCTAGGACCTTAACATTCTGTATGAAAGGAGGACTAGCAGCCGATTTGCATGGGAGAATGTGAAAAGTGTTCATATGTAGTAAAAACCCGAGAAATCCGTCCGTTTTCGTCATTTGTTATCGAATCGACTTAAAGCCAGATCGTCAAATTAGCCGCTCTTCTCTCTGAAACGGTTGTACTTATCGATTGCAAAGCTATGTCGCGTGCTGCGGTATGCGGAGACACTAAAAGCACCATAGTAGAACACAGATGAAACTTCTAAGTTGATGTAATAGCCAGTAAGAAGTAGTACAATTCAAGTTTTAGGTATCGATTATTGACTTTTTAGCTAGCTTTGGTGCCTTGGACATGAGCTAGGACCTTATGATTCTGCATGAAAGGAGGACTAGCAGCCGAGTTGCACGGGAGAATGTGAAAAGTGTTCATATGTAGTAAAAACCTGAGAAATCCGTCCGTTTTCGTCATTTGTTATCGAATCGACTTAAAGCCAGATCGTCACATTGGCCGCTCTTCTCTCTGAAACGGATGTACTTATCGTCTGCAAAGCTATGTCGCGTGCTGCGGTATGCTGAGACACTAAAAGTACCATAGTAGAACACAGATCAAGCTTCTAAGTTGATGTAATAGCCAGTAAGAAGTAGTACAATTCAAGTTTTTGGTATTGAATATTGAATTTTTAGCTGGCTTTGGTGCCTTGGACATGAGCTAGGACCTTAATATTCTGCATGAAAGGAGTGCTAGCAGCCGAGTTGCACGGGAGAATGTGAAAAGTGTTCATATGTAGTAAAAACCTGAGATATCCGTCCATTTTCGTCATTTGTTATCGAATCGACTTAAAGCCAGATCGTCACATTGGCCGCTCATCTCTCTGAAAATGTTGTGCTTATCGTCTGCAAAGCTATGTTGCGTGCTGCGGAATGCGGACACACTAAAAGCACCATAGTAGAACCCAGATGAAGCTTCTAAGTTGATGTAATAGCGAGTAAGAAGTAGTACAATTAAAGTTTTAGGTATCAGTTAATGACTTTTTACCCCTCTTTGGTGCCTTGGACACGTTCTAGGAAATTAAGATTTTGCATGAAGGAGGACTATCAGCCGAGTTGCACGGGAGAATGTGAAAAGTGTTCATATGTGGTAAAAACCTGAGACATTCGTCCGTTTTCGTCATTTGTTATCGAATCGACTTAAAGCCAGACCGTCACATTGGCCGCTCTTCTCTCTGAAACGCTTGTACTTATCGTCTGCAAAGCCATGTCGCGTGCTGCGGTATGCGGAGGCACTAAAAACACCATAGTACAACACAGATGAAGCTTCTAAGTTGATGTAATAGCCAGTAAGAAGTAGTACAATTCAAGTTTTAGGTATCCATTATTGACTTTTTAGCTAGCTTTGGTGCCTTGGACATGAGCTAGGACCTTAAGATTCTGCATGAAAGGAGGACTAGCAGCCGAGTTGCACGGGAGAATGTGAAAAGTGTTCATAAGTAGTAAAAACCTGAGAAATTCGTCCGTTTTTGTCATTTGTTTTCGAATCTACTTAAAGCCAGATCGTCACATTGGCCGCTCTTCTCTCTGAAACGCTTGTACTTATCGTCTGCAAAACTATGTCGCATGCTGCGGTATGCTGAGACACTACAAGCAGCATAGTAGAACATAGATGAAGCTTCTAAGTTGATGTAATAGCCAGTAAGAAGTAGTACAATTCAAGTTTTAGGTATTGATTATTGACTTTTTAGCTGGCTTTGGTGCCTTGGACATGAGCTAGGACCTTAAGATTCTGCATGAAAGGAGGACTAGCAGCCGAGTTGCACGGGAGAATGTGAAAAGTGTTCATATGTAGTAAAAACCTAAGAAATTCGTCCGTTTTCATCATTTGTTATCGAATCGACTTAAAGCCAGATCGTCACATTGGCCGCTCTTCTCTCTGAAACGGTTGTACTTATCGTCTGCAAAGCTATGGCGCATGCTGCGGTATGCGGAGACAATAAAAGCACCATAGTAGAACACAGATGAAGCTTCTAATTTGACGTAATAGCCAGGAAGAAGTAGTACAATTCAAGTTTTAGGTATCGACTATTGACTTTTTAGCTGGCTTTGGTGCCTTGGACATGAGCTAGGACCTTAACATTCTGCATGAAAGGAGGACTAGCAGCCGATTTGCATGGGAGAATATGAAAAGTGTTCATATGTAGTAAAAACCCGAGAAATCCGTCCGTTTTCGTCATTTGTTATCGTATCGTCTTAAAGCCAGATCGTCACATTAGCCGCTCTTCACTCTGAAACGGTTGTACTTATCGATTGCAAAGCTATGTCGCGTGCTGCGGTATGCGGAGACACTAAAAGCACCATAGTAGAACACAGATGAAGCTTCTAAGTTGATGTAATAGCCAGTAAGAAGTAGTACAATTTAAGTTTTAGGTATCGATTATTGACATTTAGCTAGCTTTGGTGCCTTGGACATGAGCTAGGACCTTATGATTCTGCATGAAAAGAGGACTAGCAGCCGAGTTGCACGGGAGAATGTGAAAAGTGTTCATATGTAGTACAAACCTGAGAAATCCGTCCGTTTTCGTCATTTGTTATCGAATCGACTTAAAGCCAGATCGTCACAATGGCAGCTCTTCTCTCTGAAACGGTTGTACTTATCGTCTGCAAAACTATGTCGCGTGCTGCGGTATGCGGAGAAACTAAAAGCACCGTAGTAGAACACAGATGAAGCTTCTAAGTTGATGTAATAGCCAGGAAGAAGTAGTACTATTCAAGTTTTAGGTATTGATTATTGACTTTTTAGCTGGCTTTGTTGCCTTGGACATGAGCTAGGACCTTAAGATTCTGCATGAAAGGAGGCCTAGCAGCCGAGTTGCAAGGGAGAATGTGAAAAGTGTTCATATGTAGTAAAAACCTGAGAAATCGGTCCGTTTTCGTCATTTGTTATCGAATCGACTTAAAGCCAGATCGTCACATTAGCCGCTCTTCTCTCTGAAACGCTTGTACTTATCGTCTGCAAAGCTATGTCGCTTGCTGCGGTATGCGGAAACACTAAAATCACCATAGTAGAACACAGATGAAGCTTCTAAGTTGATGTAATAGCCAGTAAGAAGTAGTACAATTCAAGTTTTAGGTATCGATTATTGACTTTTTAGCTGGCTTTGGTGCCTTGGACATGAGCTAGGACCTTAAGATTCTGCATGAAAGGAGGACTAGCAGCCGAGTTGCAGGGGAGAATGTAAAAAGTGTTCATATGAAGTAAAAACCTGAGAAATCCGTCCGTTTTCGTCATTTGTTATCGAATCGACTTAAAGCCAGATCGTCACATTGGCCGCTCTGCTCTCGGAAACGGTTGTACTTATCGTCAGCAAAGCTATGTCGCTTGTTGCTGTAGGCGGAAACAGAAAAGGACCATAGTAGAACACAGATGAAGCTTCTAAGTTGATGTAATAGCCAATAAGAAGTAGTACAATTAATGTTTTAGGTATCGGTTATTGACTTTTTACCCTTCTTTGGTGCCTTGGACACGAGCTAGGAACTTAAGATTTTGCATGAGGGAGGACTAGAAGCCGAGTTGCACGGGAGAATGTGAAAAGTGTTCATATGTAGTAAAAACCTGAGAAATCCGCCCGTATTCGTCATTTGTTATCGAATCGACTTAAAGCCAGATCGTCACATTGGCCGCTCTTCTCTCTGAAACGGTTGTACTTATCGTCTACAAAGCTATGTCGCGTGCTGCGATATGCGGAGACATTGAAAGCACCATAGTAGAAGACAAATGATGCGTCTATGTTGATGTAATAGCCAGTAAGAAGTAGTCCAATTCAAGATTTAGGTATCGATTATTGACTTTTTAGCTGGCTTTGGTGCCTTGGACATGAGCTAGGACCTTATGATTCTGCATGAAACGAGGACTAGCGGCCGCGTTGCACGGGAGTATGTGAAAAGTGTTCATATGTAGTAAAAACCTGAGAAATCCGTCCATTTTCGTCATTTGTTATCGAATCGACTTAAAGCCAGATCGTCACATTGGCCGCTCTTCTCTCTGAAACGGTTGTACTTATCGTCTGCAAAACTATGTCGCGTGCTGCGGTATGCGGAGAAACTAAAAGCACCGTAGTAGAACACAGAAGAAGCTTCTAAGTTGATGTAATAGCCAGGAAGAAGTAGTACAATTCAAGTTTTAGGTATTGATTATTGACTTTTTAGCTGGCTTTGGTGCCTTGGACATGAGCTAGGACCTTAAGATTCTGCATGAAAGGAGGACTGGCAGCCGAGTTGCAAGGGAGAATGTGAAAAGTGTTCATATGTAGTAAAAACCTGAGAAATCGGTCGGTTTTCGTCATTTGTTATCGAATCGACTTAAAGCCAGATCGTCACATTGGCCGCTCTTCTCTCTGAAACGCTTGAACTTATCGTCTGCAAAGCTATGTCGCGTCCTGCGGTATGCGGAGACACTAAAATCACCATAGTAGAACACAGATGAAGCTTCTAAGTTGATGTAATAGCCAGTAAGAAGTAGTACAATTCAAGTTTTAGGTATCGATTATTGACTTTTTAGCTGGCTTTGGTGCCTTGGACATGAGCTAGGACCTTAAGATTCTGCATGAAAGGTGGACTAGCAGCCGAGTTGCAGGGGAGAATGTAAAAAGTGTTCATATGAAGTTAAAACCTGAGAAATCCGTCCGTTTTCGTCATTTGTTATGGAATCGACTTAAAGCCAGATCGTCACATTGGCCGCTCTGCTCTCGGAAACGGTTGTACTTATCGTCTGCAAAGCTATGTCGCTTGTTGCTGTAGGCGGAAACAGAAAAGCACCATAGTAGAACACAGATGAAGCTTCTAAGTTGATGTAATAGCCAGTAAGAAGTAGTACAATTCTAGTTTTAGGTATCGATTATTGACTTTTTAGCTGGCTTTGGTGCCTAGGACATGAGCTAGTATCTTAAGATTCTGCATGAAAGGAGGACTTGCAGTCGAGTTGCACGGGAGAATGTGAAAAGTGTTCATAAGTAGTAAAAACCTTAGAGATCCGTTCGACATCGTCATTTGTTAACGAATCGACTTAAAGCCAGATCGTCACATTGGCCGCTCTTCTCTCTGAAACGGTTGTACTTATCGTCTGCAAAGCTATGTCGCGTGCTGCGGTATGTGGAGACACTAAAAGCACCATATGAGATCACAGATGAAGCTTCTAAGTTGATGTAATAGCCAGTAAGAAGTAGTACAATTCATGTTTTAGGTATCGATTATTGACTTTTTAGCTGGCTTTGGTGCCTTGGACATGAGCTAGGACCTTAAGATTCTGCATGAAAGGAGGACTAGCAGCCGAGTTGCAGGGGAAAATGTGAAAAGTGTTCATATGTAGAAAAAACCTGAGAAATCCGTCTGTTTTCGTCATTTGTTATCGAATCGACTTAAAGCCAGATCGTCACATTGGCCGCTCTTCTCTCTGAAACGGTTGTACTTATCGTCTGCAAAGCTATGTCACGTGTTGCCGTAGGCGGAAACAGGAAAAGCACCATAGTAGAACACAGATGAAGCTTCTAAGTTGATGTAATAGCGAGTAAGAAGTAGTCCAATTCAAGTTTTAGGTATCGATTATTGACTTTTTAGCTGGCTTTGGTGCCTTGGACATGAGCTAGGACCTTAAGATTCTGCATGAAAGGAGGACTAGCAGCCGAGTTGCACGGGAGAATGTGAAATGTGTTCATATGTAGTAAAAACCTGAGAAATCCGTCCGTTTTCGTCATTTGTTATCGAATCGACTTTAAGCCAGATCGTCACTTTGGCCGCTCTTCTCTCTGAAACGGTTGTACTTATCGTCTACAAAGCTATGTCGCGTGCTGCGGTATGCGGAGACACTAAAATCACCATAGTAGAACACAGATGGGGCTTCTAAGTTGATGTAATAGCCAGTAAGAAGTAGTACAATTCAAGTTTTAGGTATCGATTATTGACTTTTTAGCTAGCATTGGTGCCTTGGACATGAGCTAGGACCTTAAGATTCTGCATGAAAGGAGGACTAGCAGCCGAGTAACACGGGAGAATGTGAAAAGTGTTCATACGTAGTAAAATCCTTGGAAATTCGTCCGTTTTCGTCATTTGTTATCGAATCGACTTAAAGCCAGATCGTCACATTGGCCGCTCTTCTCTGAAACGCTTGTACTTATCGTCTGCAAAGCTATGTCGCATACTGCGGGATGCTGAGACACTACAAGCAGCATAGTAGAACACAGATGAAGTTTCTAAGTTGATGTAATAGCCAGTAAGAAGTAGTACAATTCAAGTTTTAGGTATCGATTATTGACTTTTTAGCTAGCTTTGGTGCCTTGGACATGAGCTAGGACCTTAAGATTCTGCATGAAAGGAGGACTAGCAGCCGAGTAGCACGGGAAAATGTGAAAAGTGTTCATATGTAGTAAAAACCTGAGAAATTCGTCCGTTTGCGTCATTTGTTATCGAATCGACTTAAAGCCAGATCGTCACATAGGCCGCTCTTCTCTCTGAAACGGTTGTACTTATCGTCTGCAAAGCTATGTCGCATGCTGCGGTATGCTGAGACACTACAAGCAGCATAGTAGAACACAGATGAGGCTTCTATGTTGACGTAATAGCCAGTAAGAAGTAGTACAATTCAAGTTTTAGGTATCGATTATTGACTTTTTAGCTGGCTTTGGTGCCTTGGACATGAGCTAGGACCTTAAGATTCTGCATGAAAGGAGGACTAGCAGCCGAGTTGCACGGGAGAATGTGAAAAGTGTTCATATGCAGTAAAAACCTGAGACATCCGTCCGTTTTCGTCATTTGTTATCGAATCGTCTTAAAGCCAGATAGTCACATTGGCCGCTCTTATCTCCGAAACGCTTGTACTTATCGTCTGCAAAGCTATGTCGCGTGCTGCGGTATGCGGAGACACTAAAATCACCATAGTAGAACACAGACCAAGCTTCTAAGTTGATGTAATAGCCAGTAAGAAGTAGTACAATTCAAGTTTTAGGTATCGATTATTGACTTTTTAGCTGGCTTTGGTGCCTTGGACATGAGCTAGGTCCTTAAGATTCTGCATGAAAGGAGGAGTATCAGCCGAGTTGCAGGGGAAAATGTGAAAAGTGTTCATATGTAGTAAAAACCTGAGAAATCTGTCCGTTTTCGTCATTTGTTATCGAATCGACTTAAAGCCAGATCGTCACATTGGCCGCTCTGCTCTCGGAAACGGTTGTACTTATCGTCTGCAAAGCTATGTCGCGTGTTGCCGTAGGCGGAAACAGGAAAAGCACCATAGTAGAACACAGATGAAGCTTCTAAGTTGATGTAATAGCGAGTAAGAAGTGGTCCAATTCAAGTTTAAGGTATCGATTATTGACTTTTTAGCTGGCTTTGGTGCCTTGGACATGAGCTAGGACCTTAAGATTCTGCATGAAAGGAGGACTAGCAGCCGAGTAGCACGGGAGAATGTGAAAAGTGTTCATATGTAGTAAAAACCTGAGAAATTCGTCCGTTTTCGTCATTTGTTATCGAATCGACTTAAAGCCAGATCGTCATATTGGCCGCTCTTCTCTCTGAAACGGTTGTACTTATAGTCTACAAAGCTATGTCGCGTGCTGCGGTATGCGGAGACACTAAAATCACCATAGTAGAACACAGATGGAGCTACTAAGTTGATGTAATAGCCAGTAAGAAGTAGTTCAATTCAAGTTTTAGGTATCGATTATTGACTTTTTAGCTAGCTTTGGTGCCTTGGACATGAGCTAGGACCTTAAGATTCTGCATGAAAGGAGGACTAGCAGCCGAGTAGCACGGGAGAATGTGAAAAGTGTTCATATGTAGTAAAAAACTGGGAAATTCGTCCGTTTTCGTCATTTGTTATCCAATCGACTTAAAGCCACATCGTCTTATTGGCCGCTCTTCTCTCTGAAACGCGTGTACTTATCGCCTGCAAAGCTATGTCGCATGCTGCGGTATGCTGAGACACTACAGGCAGCATAGTAGAACACAGATGAAGCTTCTAAGTTGATGTAATAGCCAGTAAGAATTAGTACAATTCAAGTTTTAGGTATCGATTATTGACTTTTTAGCTAGCTTTGGTGCCTTGGACATGAGCTAGGACTTAAGATTCTGCATGAAAGGAGGACTAGCAGCCGAGTAGCACGGGAGAATGTGAAAAGTGATCATATGTAGTAAAAACCTGAGTAATCCGTCCGTTTTCGTCATTTGTTATCGAATCGACTTAAAGCCAGATCATCACATTGGCCGCTCTGCTCTCGGAAACGGTTGCACTTATCGTCTGCAAAGCAATGTCGCGTTTTGCCGTAGGCGGAAACAGAAAAGCACCATAGTAGAACACAGATGAAGCTTCTAAGTTGATGTAATAGCCAGTAAGGAGTAGACCAATTGGAGATTTAGGTATCGATTATTGACTTTTTAGCTGGCTTTGGTGCCTTGGACATGAGCTAGGACTTTAAGATTCTGCATAAAAGGAGGACTAGCAGCCCAGTTGCACGGGAGAATGTGAAAAGTGTTCATATGTATTAAAAACCTGAGGCATCCGTCCGTTTTCGTCATTTGTGATCGAATCGACTTAAAGCCAGATCGTCACATTGGCCGCTCTTCTCTCTGAAACGGCTGTACTTATCGTCTGCAAAGCTATGTCGCGTGCTGCGGTATGCGGAGACACTAAAAGCACCATAGTAGAACACAGATGGAGCTTCTAAGTCGATGTAATAGCCAGTAAGAAGTAGTACAATTCAAGTTTTAGGTCTCGATTATTGACTTTTTAGCTGGCTTTGGTGCCTTGGACATGAGCTAGTACCTTAAAATTCTGCATGAAAGGAGGACTAGCTTCCGAGTTGCACGGGAGAATGTGAAAAGTGTTCATATGTAGTGAAAACCTTAGAAATCCATCCGTTTTCGTCATTTGTTATCGAATCGACTTAAAGCCAGATCGTCACATTGGCCGCTCTTCTCTCTGAAACGGTTGTACTTATCGTCTGCAAAGCTATGTCGCGTGCTGCGGTATGTGGAGACACTAAAATTACCATAGTAGAACACAGATGAAGCATCTAAGTTGATGTAATAGCCAGGAAGAAGTAGTACAATTCAAGTTTTAGGTATCGATTATTGACTTTTTAGCTGGCTTTGGTGCCTTCGACATGAGCTAGGACCTTAAGATTCTGCATGTAAGGAGGACTAGCAGCCGAGTTGCACGGGAGAATGTGAAAAGTGTTCATATGTAAAAAAATACCTGAGAAATCCATCCGTTTTCGTCATTTGTTATCGAATCGACTTAAAGCCAGATCGTCACATTGGTCGCTCTTCTCTCTGAAACGGTTGTTCTTATCGTCTGCAAAGCTATGTCGCATGCTGCGGTATGCTGAGACACTACAAGCAGCATAGTAGAACACAGATGAAGCTTCTAAGTTGATGTAATAGCCAGGAAGAAGTAGTCCAATTCAAGTTTTAGGTATCGATTATTGACTTTTTAGCTGGCTTTGGTGCCTTGGACATGAGCTAGGACCTTAAGATTCTGCATGAAAGGAGGACTAGCAGCCGAGTTGCAGGGGAAAATGTGAAAAGTGTTCATATGTAGTAAAAACCTGAGAAATCCGTCCGTTTTCGTCATTTGTTATCGAATCGACTTAATGCCAGATCGTCACATTGGCCGCTCTGCTCTCAGAAACGGTTGTACTTATCGTCTGCAAAGCTATGTCGCGTGTTGCCATAGGCGGAAACAGGAAAAGCACCATAGTAGAACACAGATGAAGCTTCTAAGTTGATGTAATAGCCAGTAAGAAGTAGTACAATTAAAGTTTTAGGTATCGGTTAATGACATTTACCCTTCTTTGGTGCCTTGGACACGAGCTAGGAAATTAAGATTTTGCATGAAGGAGGACTATCAGCCGAGTTGCACGGGAGAATGTGAAAAGTGTTCATATGTAGTAAAAACGTGAGAAATCCGTCCGTTTTCGTCATTTGTTATCGAATCGACTTAAAGCCAGATCGTCACATTGGCCGCTCTTCTCTCTGAAACGGTTGTACTTATCGTCTGTAAAACTATGTCGCGTGCTGCGGTATGCGGAGAAACTAAAAGCACCGTAGCAGAACACAGATGAAGCTTCTAAGTCGATGTAATAGCCAGGAAGAAGTAGTACAATTCAAGTTTTAGGTATCGATTATTGACATTTTAGCTGGCTTTGGTGCCTTGGACATGAGCTAGGACCTTAACATTCTGCATGAAAGGATTACTACCAGCCGAGTTGCACGGGAGAATGTGAAAAGTGTTCATATGTAGTAAAAACCTTAGTAATCCGTCCGTTTTCGTCATTTGTTATCGAATCGACTTAAAGCCAGATCGTCACATTGGCCGCTCTTCTCTCTGAAACGGTTGTACTTATCGTCTGCAAAGCTATGTCGCGTGCTGCGGTATGCGGAGACTCTAAAAGCACCATAGTAGAACACAGATGAAGCTTCTAAGTTGATGTAATAGCGAGTAAGAAGTAGTCCAATTCAAGTTTTAGGTATCGATTATTGACTTTTTAGCTGGCTTTGGTGCCTTGGACATGAGCTAGGACCTTAAGATTCTGCATGAAAGGAGGACTAGCAGCCGAGTAGCACGGGAGAATGTGAAAAGTGTTCATATGTAGTAAAAACCTGGGAAATTCGTCCGTTTTCGTCATCTGTTATCGAATCGACTTAAAGCCACATCGTGTTATTGGCCGCTCTTCTCTCTGAAACGCTTGTACTTATCGTCTGCAAAGCTATGTCGCATGCTGCGGTATGCTGAGACACTACAAGCAGCATAGTAGAACACAGATGAAGCTTCTAAGATGATGTAATAGCCAGTAAGAAGTAGTACAATTCAAGTTTTAGGTATCGATTATTGACTTTTTAGCTAGCTTTGGTGCCTTGGACATGAGCTAGGACCTTAAGATTCTGCATGCAAGGAGGACTAGCAGCCGAGTAGCACGGGAGAATGTGAAAAGTGATCATATATAGTAAAAACCTGAGAAATTCGTCCGTTTTCGTCATTTGTTATCGAATCGACTTAAAGCCAGATCGTCACATTGGCCGCTCTTCTCTCTGAAACACTTGTACTTATCATCTGCAAAGCTATGTCGCATGCTGCGGTATGCTGAGACACTACAAGCAGCATAGTAAAACACAGATGAAGCTTCTAAGTTGATGTAATAGCCAGTAAGAAGTAGTACAATTCAAGTTTTAAGTATCGATTATTGACTTTTTAGCTGGCTTTGGTGCCTTGGACATGAGCTAGGACCTTAAGATTCTGCATGAAAGGAGGACTAGCAACCGAGTTGCAGGGGAGAATGTAAAAAGTGTTCATATGAAGTAAAAACCTGAGAAATCCGTCCGTTTTCGTCATTTGTTATCGAATCGACTTAAAGCCAGATCGTCACATTGGCCGCTCTTCTCTCTGAAACGGTTGTACTTATCGTCTGCAAAGCTATGTCGCGTGCTGCGGTATGCGGAGACACTAAACGCACCATAGTAGAACACAGATGAAGCTTCTAAGTTGATGTAATAGCCAGTAAGAAGTAGTACAATTCAAGTTTTAGGTATCCATTATTGACTTTTTAGCTGGCTTTGGTAACTTGGACATGAGCAAAGACCTTAAGATTCTGCATGAAAGGAGGACTAGCAGCCGAGTTGCACGGGAGAATGTGAAAAGTGTTCATATGTAGTAAAAACCTGAGAAATCCGTACGTTTTCGACTTTTGTTATCGAATCGACTTAAAGCCAGATCGTCACATTGGCCGCTTTTCTCTCTGAAAAAGTTGTACTTATCGTCCGCAAAGCTATGTCGCGTGTTGCCGTAGGCGGAAACAGGAAAAGCACCATAGTAGAACACAGATGAAGCTTCTAAGTTGATGTAATAGCGAGTAAGAAGTAGTCCAATTCAAGTTTTAGCTATCGATTATTGACTTTTTAGCTGGCTTTGGTGCCTTGGACATGAGCTAGGACCTTAAGATTCTGCATGAAAGGAGGACTAGCAGCCGAGTAGCACGGGAGAATGTGAAAAGTGTTCATATGTAGTAAAAACCTGGGAAATTCGTCCGTTTTCGTCATTTGTTATCGAATCGACTTAAAGCCACATCGTCTTATTGGCCGCTCTTCTCTCTGAAACGCTTGTACTTATCGTCTGCAAAGCTATGTCGCATGCTGCGGTATGCTGAGACACTACAAGCAGCATAGTAGAACACAGATGAAGCTTCTAAGTTGATGTAATAGCCAGTAAGAAGTAGTACAATTCAAGTTTTAGGTATCGATTATTGACTTTTTAGCTAGCTTTGGTGCCTTGGTCATGAGCTAGGACCTTAAGATTCTGCATGCAAGGAGGACTAGCAGCCGAGTAGCACGGGAGAATGTGAAAAGTGATCATATATAGTAAAAACCTGAGAAATTCGTCCGTTTTCGTCATTTGTTATCGAATCGACTTAAAGCCAGATCGTCACATTGGCCGCTCTTCTCTCTGGAACACTTGTACTTATCGTCTGCAAAGCTATGTCGCATGCTGCGGTATGCTGAGACACTACAAGCAGCATAGTAAAACACAGATGAAGCTTCTAAGTTGATGTAATAGCCAGTAAGAAGTAGTACAATTCAAGTTTTAGGTATCGATTATTGACTTTTTAGCTGGCTTTGGTGCCTTGGACATGAGCTAGGACCTTAAGATTCTGCATGAAAGGAGGACTAGCAGCCGAGTTGCAGGGCAAAATGTAAAAAGTGTTCATATGAAGTAAAAACCTGAGAAATCCGTCCGTTTTCGTCATTTGTTATCGAATCGACTTAAAGCCAGATCGTCACATTGGCCGCTCTTCTCTCTGAAACGGTTGTACTTATCGTCTGCAAAGCTATGTCGCGTGCTGCGGTATGCGGAGACACTAAAAGCACCATAGTAGAACACAGATGAAGCTTCTAAGTTGATGTAATAGCCAGTAAGAAGTAGTACAATTCAAGTTTTAGGTATCCATTATTGACTTTTTAGCTGGCTTTGGTACCTTGGACATGAGCTAGGACCTTAAGATTCTGCATGAAAGGAGGACTAGAAGCCGAGTTGCACGGGAGAATGTGAAATGTGTTCATATGTAGTAAAAACCTGAGAAATCCGTACGTTTTCGTCATTTGTTATCGAATCGACTTAAAGCCACATCATCTTATTGGCCGCTCTTCTCTCTGAAACGCTTGTACTTATCGTCTGCAAAGCTATGTCGCATGCTGCGGTATGCTGAGACACTACAAGCAGCATAGTAGAACACAGATGAAGCTTCTAAGTTGATGTAATAGCCAGTAAGAAGTAGTACAATTCAAGTTTTAGGTATTCAATATTGAATTTTTAGCTGGCTTTGGTGCTTGGACATGAGCTAGGACGTTAAGATTCTGCATGAAAGGAGGACTAGCAGCCGAGTTGCCCAGGAGAATGTGAAAAGTGCTCATATGTAAAAAAATACCTGAGATATCCGTCCGTTTTCGTCATTTGTTATCGAATCGACTTAAAGCCAGATCGTCACATTGGCCGCTCTTCTCTCTGAAACACTTGTACTTATCGTCTGCAAAGCTATGTCGCATGCTGCGGTATGCTGAGACACTACAAGCAGCATAGTAAAACACAGATGAAGCTTCTAAGTTGATGTAATAGCCAGTAAGAAGTAGTACAATTCAAGTTTTAGGTATCGATTATTGACTTTTTAGCTGGCTTTGGTGCCATGGACATGAGCTAGGACCTTAAGATTCTGCATGAAAGGAGGACTAGCAGCCGAGTTGCAGGGGAGAATGTAAAAAGTGTTCATATGAAGTAAAAACCTGAGAAATCCGTCCGTTTTCGTCATTTGTTATCGAATCGACTTAAAGCCAGATCGTCACATTGGCCGCTCTTCTCTCTGAAACGGTTGTACTTATCGTCTGCAAAGCTATGTCGCGTGCTGCGGTATGCTGAGACACTAAAAGCACCATAGTAGAACACAGATGAAGCTTCTAAGTTGATGTAATAGCCAGTAAGAAGTAGTACAATTCAAGTTTTAGGTATCCATTATTGACTTTTTAGCTGGCTTTGGTACCTTGGACATGAGCTAGGACCTTAAGATTCTGCATGAAAGGAGGACTAGCAGCCGAGTTGCACGGGAGAATGTGCAAAGTGTTCATATGTAGTAAAAACCTGAGAAATCCGTACGTTTTCGTCATTTGTTATCGAATCGACTTAAAGCCAGATCGTCACATTGGCCGCTCTTCTCTCTGAAAAAGTTGTACTTATCGTCTGCAAAGCTATGTCGCATGCTGCGGTATGCTGAGACACTACAAGCAGCATAGTAGAACACAGATGAAGCTTCTAAGTTGATGTAATAGCCAGTAAGAAGTAGTACAATTCAAGTTTTAGGTATCGATTATTGACTTTTTAGCTAGCTTTGGTGCCTTGGACATGAGCTAGGACCTTAAGATTCTGCATGCAAGGAGGACTAGCAGCCGAGTAGCACGGGAGAATGTGAAAAGTGATCATATATAGTAAAAACCTGAGAAATTCGTCCGTTTTCGTCATTTGTTATCGAATCGACTTAAAGCCAGGTCGTCACATTGGCCGCTCTTCTCTCTGAAACACTTGTACTTATCGTCTGCAAAGCTATGTCGCATGCTGCGGTATGCTGAGACACTACAAGCAGCATAGTAAAACACAGATGAAACTTCTAAGTTGATGTAATAGCCAGTAAGAAGTAGTACAATTCAAGTTTTAGGTATCGATTATTGACTTTTTAGCTGGCTTTGGTGCCTTGGACATGAGCTAGGACCTTAAGATTCTGCATGAAAGGAGGACTAGCAGCCGAGTTGCAGGGGAGAATGTAAAAAATGTTCATATGAAGTAAAAACCTGAGAAATCCGTCCGTTTTCGTCATTTGTTATCGAATCGACTTAAAGCCAGATCGTCACATTGGCCGCTCTTCTCTCTGAAACGGTTGTACTTATCGTCTGCAAAGCTATGTCGCGTGCTGCGGTATGCTGAGACACTAAAAGCACCATAGCAGAACACAGATGAAGCTTCTAAGTTGATGTAATAGCCAGTAAGAAGTAGTACAATTCAAGTTTTAGGTATCCATTATTGACTTTTTAGCTGGCTTTGGTACCTTGGACATGAGCTAGGACCTTAAGATTCTGCATGAAAGGAGGACTAGCAGCCGAGTTGCACGGGAGAATGTGAAAAGTGTTCATATGTAGTAAAAACCTGAGAAATCCGTACGTTTTCGTCATTTGTTATCGAATCGACTTAAAGCCAGATCGTCACATTGGCCGCTCTTCTCTCTGAAAAAGTTGTACTTATCGTCTGCAAAGCTATGTCGTGTGTTGCCGTAGGCGGAAACAGGAAAAGCACCATAGTAGAACACAGATGAAGCTTCTAAGTTGATGTAATAGCGAGTAAGAAGTAGTCCAATTCAAGTTTTAGGTATCGATTATTGACTTTTTAGCTGGCTTTGGTGCCTTGGACATGAGCTAGGACCTTAAGATTCTGCATGAAAGGAGGACTAGCAGCCGAGTAGCACGGGAGAATGTGAAAAGTGTTCATATGTAGTAAAAACCTGGGAAATTCGTCCGTTTTCGTCATTTGTTATCGAATCGACTTAAAGCCACATCGTCTTATTGGCCGCTCTTCTCTCTGAAACGGTTGTACTTATCGTCTGCAAAACTATGTCGCGTGTTGCCGTAGGCGGAAACAGGAAAAGCACCATAGTAGAACACAGATGAAGCTTCTACGTTGATGTAATAGCGAGTAAGAAGTAGTCCAATTCAAGTTTTAGGTATCGATTATTGACTTTTTAGCTGGCTTTGTTGCCTTGGACATGAGCTAGGACCTTAAGATTCTGCATGAAAGGAGGACTAGCAGCCGAGTAGCACGGGAGACTGTGAAAAGTTTTCATATGTAGTAAAAACCTGAGAAATCCGTACGTTTTCGTCATTTGTTATCGAATCGACTTAAAGCCAGATCGTCACATTGGCCGCTCTTCTCTCTGAAAAAGTTGTACTTATCGTCTGCAAAGCTATGTCGCGTGCTGCGGTATGCGGAGACACTAAAATCACCATAAAAGAACACAGATGGAGCTACTAAGTTGATGTAATAGCCAGTAAGAAGTAGTACAATTCAAGTTATAGGTATCGAGTATTGACTTTTTAGCTAGCTTTGGTGCCTCTGACATGTGCTATGACCTTAAGATTCTGCATGAAAGGAGGACTAGCAGCCGAGTAGCACGGGAGAATGTGAAAAGTGTTCATATGTAGTAAAAACCTGGGAAATTCGTCCGTTTTCGTCATTTGTTATCGAATCGACTTAAAGCCACATCGTCTTATTGGCCGCCCTTCTCTCTGAAACGCGTGTACTTATCGTCTGCAAAGCTATGTCGCATGCTGCGGTATGCTGAGACACTACAGGCAGCATAGTAGAACACAGATGAAGCTTCTAAGTTGATGTAATAGCCAGTAAGAAGTAGACCAATTCAAGATTTAGGTATCGATTATTGACTTTTTAGCTGGCTTTGGTGCCTTGGACATGAGCTAGGACTTTAAGATTCTGCATAAAAGGAGGACTAGCAGCCCAGTTGCACGGGAGAATGTGAAAAGTGTTCATATGTATTAAAAACCTGAGACATCCGTCCGTTTTCGTCATTTGTGATCGAATCGACTTAAAGCCAGATCGTCACATTGGCCGCTCTTCACTCTGAAACGGCTGTACTTATCGTCTGCAAAGCTATGTCGCGTGCTGCGGTATGCGGAGACACTAAAAGCACCGTAGTAGAACACAGATGGAGCTTCTAAGTCGATGTAATAGCCAGTAAGAAGTAGTACAATTCAAGTTTTAGGTATCGATTATTGACTTTTTAGCTGGCTTTGAGCCTTGGACATGAGCTAGTACCTTAAAATTCTGCATGAAAGGAGGACTAGCATCCGAGTTGCACGGGAGAATGTGAAAAGTGTTCATATGTAGTAAAAACCTTAGAAATCCATCCGTTTTCGCATTTGTTATCGAATCGACTTAAAGCCAGATCGTCACATTGGCCGCTCTTCTCTCTGAAACGGTTGTACTTATCGTCTGCAAAGCTATGTCGCGTGCTGCGGTATGTGGAGACACTAAAATTAACATAGTAGAACACAGATGAAGCATCTAAGTTGATGTAATAGCCAGTAAGAAGTAATCCAATTCAAGTTTTAGGTATCGATTATTGACTTTTTAGCTGGCTTTGGTGCCTTCGACATGAGCTAGGACCTTAAGATTCTGCATGTAAGGAGGACTAGCAGCCGAGTTGCACGGGAGAATGTGAAAAGTGTTCATATGTAAAAAAATACCTGAGAAATCCGTCCGTTTTCGTCATTTGTTATCGAATCGACTTAAAGCCAGATAGTCACATTGGTCGCTCTTCTCTCTGAAACGGTTGTACTTATCGTCTGCAAAGCTATGTCGCATGCTGCGGTATGCTGAGACACTACAAGCAGCATAGTAGAACACAGATGAAGCTTCTTCGTTGATGTAATAGCCAGTAAGAAGTAGTACAATTCAAGTTTTAGGTATCGATTATTGACTTTTTAGCTAGCTTTGGTGCCTTGGACATGAGCTAGGACCTTAAGATTCAGCATGAAAGGAGGACTAGCAGCCGAGTAGCATGGGAGAATGTGAAAAGTGTTCATATGTAGTAAAAACCTGAGAAATTCGTCCGTTTTCGTCATTTGTTATCGAATCGACTTAAAGCCAGATCGTCACATTGGCCGCTCTGCTCTCGGAAACGGTTGTACTTATCGTCTGCAAAGCTATGTCGCGTGTTGCCGTAGGCGGAAACAGGAAAGGCACCATAGTAGAACACAGATGAAGCTTCTAAGTTGATGTAATAGCCAGTAAGAAGTAGTCCAATTCAAGTTTTAGGTATCGATTATTGACTTTTTAGCTGGCTTTGGTGCCTTGGACATGAGCTAGGACCTTAAGATTCTGCAAGAAAGGAGGACTAGCAGCCGAGTTGTAGGGGAAAATGTGAAAAGTGTTCATATGTAGTAAAAACCTGAGAAATCCGTCCGTTTTCGTCATTTGTTATCGAATCGACTTAATGGCAGATCGTCACATTGGCCGCTCTTCTCTCTGAAACGGTTGTACTTATCGTCTGCAAAGCTATGTCGCGTGCTGCGGTATGCGGAGACACTAAAAGCACCATAGTAGAACACAGATGAAGCTTCTAAGTTGATGTAATAGCCAGTAAGAAGTAGTACAATTCAAGTTTTAGGTATCCATTATTGACTTTTTAGCTGGCTTTGGTACCTTGGACATGAGCTAGGACCTTAAGATTCTGCATGAAAGGAGGACTAGAAGCCGAGTTGCACGGGAGAATGTGAAATGTGTTCATATGTAGTAAAAACCTGAGAAATCCGTACGTTTTCGTCATTTGTTATCGAATCGACTTAAAGCCACATCGTCTTATTGGCCGCTCTTCTCTCTGAAACGCTTGTACTTATCGTCTGCAAAGCTATGTCGCATGCTGCGGTATGCTGAGACACTACAAGCAGCATAGTAGAACACAGATGAAGCTTCTAAGTTGATGTAATAGCCAGTAAGAAGTAGTACAATTCAAGTTTTAGGTATTCAATATTGAATTTTTAGCTGGCTTTGGTGCTTGGACATGAGCTAGGACGTTAAGATTCTGCATGAAAGGAGGACTAGCAGCCGAGTTGCCCAGGAGAATGTGAAAAGTGCTCATATGTAAAAAAATACCTGAGATATCCGTCCGTTTTCGTCATTTGTTATCGAATCGACTTAAAGCCAGATCGTCACATTGGCCGCTCTTCTCTCTGAAACACTTGTACTTATCGTCTGCAAAGCTATGTCGCATGCTGCGGTATGCTGAGACACTACAAGCAGCATAGTAAAACACAGATGAAGCTTCTAAGTTGATGTAATAGCCAGTAAGAAGTAGTACAATTCAAGTTTTAGGTATCGATTATTGACTTTTTAGCTGGCTTTGGTGCCATGGACATGAGCTAGGACCTTAAGATTCTGCATGAAAGGAGGACTAGCAGCCGAGTTGCAGGGGAGAATGTAAAAAGTGTTCATATGAAGTAAAAACCTGAGAAATCCGTCCGTTTTCGTCATTTGTTATCGAATCGACTTAAAGCCAGATCGTCACATTGGCCGCTCTTCTCTCTGAAACGGTTGTACTTATCGTCTGCAAAGCTATGTCGCGTGCTGCGGTATGCTGAGACACTAAAAGCACCATAGTAGAACACAGATGAAGCTTCTAAGTTGATGTAATAGCCAGTAAGAAGTAGTACAATTCAAGTTTTAGGTATCCATTATTGACTTTTTAGCTGGCTTTGGTACCTTGGACATGAGCTAGGACCTTAAGATTCTGCATGAAAGGAGGACTAGCAGCCGAGTTGCACGGGAGAATGTGCAAAGTGTTCATATGTAGTAAAAACCTGAGAAATCCGTACGTTTTCGTCATTTGTTATCGAATCGACTTAAAGCCAGATCGTCACATTGGCCGCTCTTCTCTCTGAAAAAGTTGTACTTATCGTCTGCAAAGCTATGTCGCATGCTGCGGTATGCTGAGACACTACAAGCAGCATAGTAGAACACAGATGAAGCTTCTAAGTTGATGTAATAGCCAGTAAGAAGTAGTACAATTCAAGTTTTAGGTATCGATTATTGACTTTTTAGCTAGCTTTGGTGCCTTGGACATGAGCTAGGACCTTAAGATTCTGCATGCAAGGAGGACTAGCAGCCGAGTAGCACGGGAGAATGTGAAAAGTGATCATATATAGTAAAAACCTGAGAAATTCGTCCGTTTTCGTCATTTGTTATCGAATCGACTTAAAGCCAGATCGTCACATTGGCCGCTCTTCTCTCTGAAACACTTGTACTTATCGTCTGCAAAGCTATGTCGCATGCTGCGGTATGCTGAGACACTACAAGCAGCATAGTAAAACACAGATGAAGCTTCTAAGTTGATGTAATAGCCAGTAAGAAGTAGTACAATTCAAGTTTTAGGTATCGATTATTGACTTTTTAGCTGGCTTTGGTGCCTTGGACATGAGCTAGGACCTTAAGATTCTGCATGAAAGGAGGACTAGCAGCCGAGTTGCAGGGGAGAATGTAAAAAATGTTCATATGAAGTAAAAACCTGAGAAATCCGTCCGTTTTCGTCATTTGTTATCGAATCGACTTAAAGCCAGATCGTCACATTGGCCGCTCTTCTCTCTGAAACGGTTGTACTTATCGTCTGCAAAGCTATGTCGCGTGCTGCGGTATGCTGAGACACTAAAAGCACCATAGCAGAACACAGATGAAGCTTCTAAGTTGATGTAATAGCCAGTAAGAAGTAGTACAATTCAAGTTTTAGGTATCCATTATTGACTTTTTAGCTGGCTTTGGTACCTTGGACATGAGCTAGGACCTTAAGATTCTGCATGAAAGGAGGACTAGCAGCCGAGTTGCACGGGAGAATGTGAAAAGTGTTCATATGTAGTAAAAACCTGAGAAATCCGTACGTTTTCGTCATTTGTTATCGAATCGACTTAAAGCCAGATCGTCACATTGGCCGCTCTTCTCTCTGAAAAAGTTGTACTTATCGTCTGCAAAGCTATGTCGTGTGTTGCCGTAGGCGGAAACAGGAAAAGCACCATAGTAGAACACAGATGAAGCTTCTAAGTTGATGTAATAGCGAGTAAGAAGTAGTCCAATTCAAGTTTTAGGTATCGATTATTGACTTTTTAGCTGGCTTTGGTGCCTTGGACATGAGCTAGGACCTTAAGATTCTGCATGAAAGGAGGACTAGCAGCCGAGTAGCACGGGAGAATGTGAAAAGTGTTCATATGTAGTAAAAACCTGGGAAATTCGTCCGTTTTCGTCATTTGTTATCGAATCGACTTAAAGCCACATCGTCTTATTGGCCGCTCTTCTCTCTGAAACGGTTGTACTTATCGTCTGCAAAACTATGTCGCGTGTTGCCGTAGGCGGAAACAGGAAAAGCACCATAGTAGAACACAGATGAAGCTTCTACGTTGATGTAATAGCGAGTAAGAAGTAGTCCAATTCAAGTTTTAGGTATCGATTATTGACTTTTTAGCTGGCTTTGTTGCCTTGGACATGAGCTAGGACCTTAAGATTCTGCATGAAAGGAGGACTAGCAGCCGAGTAGCACGGGAGACTGTGAAAAGTTTTCATATGTAGTAAAAACCTGAGAAATCCGTACGTTTTCGTCATTTGTTATCGAATCGACTTAAAGCCAGATCGTCACATTGGCCGCTCTTCTCTCTGAAAAAGTTGTACTTATCGTCTGCAAAGCTATGTCGCGTGCTGCGGTATGCGGAGACACTAAAATCACCATAAAAGAACACAGATGGAGCTACTAAGTTGATGTAATAGCCAGTAAGAAGTAGTACAATTCAAGTTATAGGTATCGAGTATTGACTTTTTAGCTAGCTTTGGTGCCTCTGACATGTGCTATGACCTTAAGATTCTGCATGAAAGGAGGACTAGCAGCCGAGTAGCACGGGAGAATGTGAAAAGTGTTCATATGTAGTAAAAACCTGGGAAATTCGTCCGTTTTCGTCATTTGTTATCGAATCGACTTAAAGCCACATCGTCTTATTGGCCGCCCTTCTCTCTGAAACGCGTGTACTTATCGTCTGCAAAGCTATGTCGCATGCTGCGGTATGCTGAGACACTACAGGCAGCATAGTAGAACACAGATGAAGCTTCTAAGTTGATGTAATAGCCAGTAAGAAGTAGACCAATTCAAGATTTAGGTATCGATTATTGACTTTTTAGCTGGCTTTGGTGCCTTGGACATGAGCTAGGACTTTAAGATTCTGCATAAAAGGAGGACTAGCAGCCCAGTTGCACGGGAGAATGTGAAAAGTGTTCATATGTATTAAAAACCTGAGACATCCGTCCGTTTTCG
Organism: Schistocerca gregaria; assembly: GCF_023897955.1. Taxonomy (NCBI): domain Eukaryota; kingdom Metazoa; phylum Arthropoda; class Insecta; order Orthoptera; family Acrididae; genus Schistocerca; species Schistocerca gregaria. The sequence goes on from NW_026061773.1 coordinate 2,327,840, forward strand.
TCATTTGTGATCGAATCGACTTAAAGCCAGATCGTCACATTGGCCGCTCTTCACTCTGAAACGGCTGTACTTATCGTCTGCAAAGCTATGTCGCGTGCTGCGGTATGCGGAGACACTAAAAGCACCGTAGTAGAACACAGATGGAGCTTCTAAGTCGATGTAATAGCCAGTAAGAAGTAGTACAATTCAAGTTTTAGGTATCGATTATTGACTTTTTAGCTGGCTTTGAGCCTTGGACATGAGCTAGTACCTTAAAATTCTGCATGAAAGGAGGACTAGCATCCGAGTTGCACGGGAGAATGTGAAAAGTGTTCATATGTAGTAAAAACCTTAGAAATCCATCCGTTTTCGCATTTGTTATCGAATCGACTTAAAGCCAGATCGTCACATTGGCCGCTCTTCTCTCTGAAACGGTTGTACTTATCGTCTGCAAAGCTATGTCGCGTGCTGCGGTATGTGGAGACACTAAAATTAACATAGTAGAACACAGATGAAGCATCTAAGTTGATGTAATAGCCAGTAAGAAGTAATCCAATTCAAGTTTTAGGTATCGATTATTGACTTTTTAGCTGGCTTTGGTGCCTTCGACATGAGCTAGGACCTTAAGATTCTGCATGTAAGGAGGACTAGCAGCCGAGTTGCACGGGAGAATGTGAAAAGTGTTCATATGTAAAAAAATACCTGAGAAATCCGTCCGTTTTCGTCATTTGTTATCGAATCGACTTAAAGCCAGATAGTCACATTGGTCGCTCTTCTCTCTGAAACGGTTGTACTTATCGTCTGCAAAGCTATGTCGCATGCTGCGGTATGCTGAGACACTACAAGCAGCATAGTAGAACACAGATGAAGCTTCTTCGTTGATGTAATAGCCAGTAAGAAGTAGTACAATTCAAGTTTTAGGTATCGATTATTGACTTTTTAGCTAGCTTTGGTGCCTTGGACATGAGCTAGGACCTTAAGATTCAGCATGAAAGGAGGACTAGCAGCCGAGTAGCATGGGAGAATGTGAAAAGTGTTCATATGTAGTAAAAACCTGAGAAATTCGTCCGTTTTCGTCATTTGTTATCGAATCGACTTAAAGCCAGATCGTCACATTGGCCGCTCTGCTCTCGGAAACGGTTGTACTTATCGTCTGCAAAGCTATGTCGCGTGTTGCCGTAGGCGGAAACAGGAAAGGCACCATAGTAGAACACAGATGAAGCTTCTAAGTTGATGTAATAGCCAGTAAGAAGTAGTCCAATTCAAGTTTTAGGTATCGATTATTGACTTTTTAGCTGGCTTTGGTGCCTTGGACATGAGCTAGGACCTTAAGATTCTGCAAGAAAGGAGGACTAGCAGCCGAGTTGTAGGGGAAAATGTGAAAAGTGTTCATATGTAGTAAAAACCTGAGAAATCCGTCCGTTTTCGTCATTTGTTATCGAATCGACTTAATGGCAGATCGTCACATTGGCCGCTCTGCTCTCGGAAACGGTTGTACTTATCGTCTGCAAAGCTATGTCGCGTGTTGCCATAGGCGGAAACAGGAAAAGCACCATAGTAGAACACAAATGAAGCTTCTAATATGATGTAATAGCCAGTAAGAAGTAGTACAATTAAAGTTTTAGGTATCGGTTAATGACATTTACCCTTCTTTGCTGCCTTGGACACGAGCTAGAAAATTAAGATTTTGCATGAAGGAGGACTATCAGCCGAGTTGCACGGGAGAATGTGAAAAGTGTTCATATGTGGTAAAAACCTGAGAAATCCGTCCGTTTTCGTCATTTGTTATCGAATCGACTTAAAGCCAGATCGTCACATTGGCCGCTCTTCTCTCTGAAACGGTTGTACTTATCGTCTGCAAAGCTATGTCGCGTGCTGCGGTATGCGGAGACACTAAAAGCACCATAGTAGAACACAGATGAAGCTTCTAAATTGATGTAATAAGCAGTAAGAAGTAGTACAATTCGCGTTTTAGGAATCGATTATTGACTTTTTAGCTGGCTTTGGTGCATTGGACATGAGCTAGGACCTTAAGATTCTCCAATAAAGGAGGACTAGGTGCCGAGTTGCACGGGAGAATGTGAAAAGTGTTCATATGTAGTAAAAACCTGAGAAATCCATCCGTTTTCGTCATTTGTTATCGAATCGACTTAATGCCAGATCGTCACATTGGCCGCTCTGCTCTCGGAAACGGTTGTACTTATCGTCTGCAAAGCTATGTCGCGTGTTGCCATAGGCGGAAACAGGAAAAGCACCATAGTAGAACACAGATGAAGCTTCTAAGTTGATGTAATAGCCAGTAAGAAGTAGTACAATTAAAGTTTTAGGAATCAGTTAATGACTTTTTACCCTTCTTTGTTGCCTTGGACACAAGATAGGAAATTAAGATTTTGCATGAAGGAGGACTAGCAGCCGAGTTGCACGGGAGAATGTGAAAAGTGTTCATATGTAGTAAAAACCTGAGAAATCCGTCCGTTTTCGTCATTTATTATCGAATCTACTTAAAGCCAGATCGTCACATTGGCCGCTCTTCTCTCTGAAACGGTTGTACTTTTCGTCTGCAAAGCTATGTCGCGTACTGCGGTATTCGGAGACACTAAAAACACCATAGTAGAACACAGATGAAGCTTCTAAGATGATGTAATAGCCAGTAAGAAGTAGTACAATTCAAGTTTTAGGTATCGGTTGTTGACTTTTTAGCTGACTTTGGTGCCTTGGACATGGGCTAGGACCTTAAGATTCTGCAATAAAGGAGGACTAGCAACCGAGTTGCACGGGAGAATGTGAAATGTGTTCATATGTAGTAAAAACCCGAGAAATCCGTCCGTTTTCGTCATTTGTTTTTGAATCGACTTAAAGCCAGATCGTCACATTGGTCGCTCTTCTCTCTGAAACACTTGTACTTATCGTCTGCAAAGCTATGTCGCATGCTGCAGTATGCTGAGACACTACAAGCAGCATAGTAAAACACAGATGAAGCTCCTAAGTTGATGTAATAGCCAGTAAGAAGTAGTACAATTCAAGTTTTAGGTATCGATTATTGACTTTTTAGCTGGCTTTGGTGCCTTGGACATGAGCTAGGACCTTAAGATTCTGCATGAAAGGAGGACTAGCAGCCGAGTTGCAGGGGAGAATGTAAAAAGTGTTCATATGAAGTAAAAACCTGAGAAATCCGTCCGTTTTCGTCATTTGTTAACGAATCGACTTAAAGCCAGATCGTCACATTGGCCGCTCTGCTCTCGGAAACGGTTGTACTTATCGTCTGCAAAGCTATGTCGCGTGTTGCCGTAGGCGGAAACAAGAAAAGCACCATAGTAGAACACAGATGAAGCTTCTACGTTGATGTAATAGCGAGTAAGAAGTAGTCCAATTCAAGTTTTAGGTATCGATTATTGACTTTTTAGCTGGCTTTGGTGCCTTGGACATGAGCTAGGACCTTAAGATTCTGCATGAAAGGAGGACTAGCAGCCGAGTAGCACGGGAGACTGTGAAAAGTGTTCATATGTAGTAAAAACCTGAGAAATTCGTCCGTTTTCGTCATTTGTTATCGAATCGACTTAAAGCCAGATCGTCACATTGGCCGCTCTTCTCTCTGAAACGGTTGTACTTATCGTCTACAAAGCTATGTCGCGTGCTGCGGTATGCGGAGACACTAAAATCACCATAGTAGAACACAGATGGAGCTACTAAGTTGATGTAATAGCCAGTAAGAAGTAGTACAATTAAAGTTTTAGGTATCGATTATTGACTTTTTAGCTAGCTTTGGTGCCTTGGACATGAGCTATGACCTTAAGATTCTGCATGAAAGGAGGACTAGCAGCCGAGTAGCACGGGAGAATGTGAAAAGTGTTCATATGTAGTAAAAACCTGGGAAATTCGTCCGTTTTCGTCATTTGTTATCGATTCGACTTAAAGCCACATCGTCTTATTGGCCGCTCTTCTCTCTGAAACGGTTGTACTTATCGTCTGTAAAACTATGTCGCGTGCTGCGGTATGCGGAGAAACTAAAAGCACCGTAGCAGAACACAGATGAAGCTTCTAAGTTGATGTAATAGCCAGGAAGAAGTAGTACAATTCAAGTTTTAGGTATCGATTATTGACTTTTTAGCTGGCTTTGGTGCCTTGGACATGTGCTAGGACCTTAACATTCTGCATGAAAGGATTACTACCAGCCGAGTTGCACGGGAGAATGTGAAAAGTGTTCATATGTAGTAAAAACCTTAGAAATCCGTCCGTTTTCGTCATTTGTTATCGAATCGACTTAAAGCCAGATCGTCACATTGGCCGCTCTTCTCCCTGAAACGGTTGTACTTATCGTCTGCAAAGCTATGTCGCGTGCTGCGGTATGCGGAGACACTAAAAGCACCATAGTAGAACACAGATGAAGCTTCTAAGTTGATGTAATAGCCAGTAAGAAGTAGTACAATTCAAGTTTTAGGTACCCATTATTGACTTTTTAGCTGGCTTTGGTACCTTGGACATGAGCTAAGACCTTAAGATTCTGAATGAAAGGAGGACTAGCAGCCGAGTTGCATGGGAGAATGTGAAAAGTTTTCATATGTAGTAAAAACCTGAGAAATCCGTACGTTTTCGTCATTTGTTATCGAATCGACTTAAAGCCAGATCGTCACATTGGCCGCTCTTCTCTCTGAAAAAGTTGTACTTATCGTCTGCAAAGCTATGTCGCGTGCTGCGGTATGCGGAGACACTAAAATCACCATAAAAGAACACAGATGGAGCTACTAAGTTGATGTAATAGCCAGTAAGAAGTAGTACAATTCAAGTTTTAGGTATCGAGTATTGACTTTTTAGCTAGCTTTGGTGCCTCGGACATGTGCTATGACCTTAAGATTCTGCATGAAAGGAGGACTAGCAGCCGAGTAGCACGGGAGAATGTGAAAAGTGTTCATATGTAGTAAAAACCTGGGAAATTCGTCCGTTTTCGTCATTTGTTATCGAATCGACTAAAAGCCACATCGTCTTATTGGCCGCCCTTCTCTCTGAAACGCGTGTACTTATCGTCTGCAAAGCTATGTCGCATGCTGCGGTATGCTGAGACACTACAGGCAGCATAGTAGAACACAGATGAAGCTTCTAAGTTGATGTAATAGCCAGTAAGAAGTAGACCAATTCAAGATTTAGGTATCGATTATTGACTTTTTAGCTGGCTTTGGTGCCTTGGACATGAGCTAGGACTTTAAGATTCTGCATAAAAGGAGGACTAGCAGCCCAGTTGCACGGGAGAATGTGAAAAGTGTTCATATGTATTAAAAACCTGAGACATCCGTCCGTTTTCGTCATTTGTGATCGATTCGACTTAAAGCCAGATCGTCACATTGGCCGCTCTTCACTCTGAAACGGCTGTACTTATCGTCTGCAAAGCTATGTCGCGTCCTGCGGTATGCGGAGACACTAAAAGCACCGTAGTAGAACACAGATGGAGCTTCTAAGTCGATGTAATAGCCAGTAAGAAGTAGTACAATTCAAGTTTTAGGTATCGATTATTGACTTTTTAGCTGGCTTTGAGCCTTGGACATGAGCTAGTACCTTAAAATTCTGCATGAAAGGAGGACTAGCATCCGAGTTGCACGGGAGAATGTGAAAAGTGTTCATATGTAGTAAAAACCTTAGAAATCCATCCGTTTTCGCATTTGTTATCGAATCGACTTAAAGCCAGATCGTCACATTGGCCGCTCTTCTCTCTGAAACGGTTGTACTTATCGTCTGCAAAGCTATGTCGCGTGCTGCGGTATGTGGAGACACTAAAATTACCATAGTAGAACACAGATGAAGCATCTAAGTTGATGTAATAGCCAGTAAGAAGTAATCCAATTCAAGTTTTAGGTATCGATTATTGACTTTTTAGCTGGCTTTGGTGCCTTCGACATGAGCTAGGACCTTAAGATTCTGCATGTAAGGAGGACTAGCAGCCGAGTTGCACGGGAGAATGTGAAAAGTGTTCATATGTAAAAAAATACCTGAGAAATCCGTCCGTTTTCGTCATTTGTTATCGAATCGACTTAAAGCCAGATAGTCACATTGGTCGCTCTTCTCTCTGAAACGGTTGTACTTATCGTCTGCAAAGCTATGTCGCATGCTGCGGTATGCTGAGACACTACAAGCAGCATAGTAGAACACAGATGAAGCTTCTTCGTTGATGTAATAGCCAGTAAGAAGTAGTACAATTCAAGTTTTAGGTATCGATTATTGACTTTTTAGCTAGCTTTGGTGCCTTGGACACAAGATAGGAAATTAAGATTTTGCATGAAGGAGGACTAGCAGCCGAGTTGCACGGGAGAATGTGAAAAGTGTTCATATGTAGTAAAAACCTGAGAAATCCGTCCGTTTTCGTCATTTATTATCGAATCTACTTAAAGCCAGATCGTCACATTGGCCGCTGTTCTCTCTGAAACGGTTGTACTTTTCGTCTGCAAAGCTATGTCGCGTACTGCGGTATTCGGAGACACTAAAAACACCATAGTAGAACAGAAAAGAAGCTTCTAAGATGATGTAATAGCCAGTAAGAAGTAGTACAATTCAAGTTTTAGGTATCGGTTGTTGACTTTTTAGCTGACTTTGGTGCCTTGGACATGGGCTAGGACCTTAAGATTCTGCAATAAAGGAGGACTAGCAACCGAGTTGCACGGGAGAATGTGAAATGTGTTCATATGTAGTAAAAACCCGAGAAATCCGTCCGTTTTCGTCATTTGTTTTTGAATCGACTTAAAGCCAGATCGTCAAATTAGTCGCACTTCTCTCTGAAACGGTTGTACTTATCGATTGCAAAGCTATGTCGCCTTGGACATGAGCTAGGACCTTAAGATTCTCCAATAAAGGAGGACTAGCAGCCGAGTTGCACGGGAGAATGTGAAAAGTGTTCATATGTAGTAAAAACCTGAGAAATCCATCCGTTTTCGTCATTTGTTATCGAATCGACTTAATGCCAGATCGTCACATTGGCCGCTCTGCTCTCGGAAACGGTTGTACGTATCGTCTGCAAAGCTATGTCGCGTGTTGCCATAGGCGGAAACAGGAAAAGCACCATAGTAGAACACAGATGAAGCTTCTAAGTTGATGTAATAGCCAGTAAGAAGTAGTACAATTAAAGTTTTAGGAATCAGTTAATGACTTTTTGCCCTTCTTTGTTGCCTTGGACACAAGATAGGAAATTAAGATTTTGCATGAAGGAGGACTAGCAGCCGAGTTGCACGGGAGAATGTGAAAAGTGTTCATATGTAGTAAAAACCTGAGAAATCCGTCCGTTTTCGTCATTTATTATCGAATCTACTTAAAGCCAGATCGTCACATTGGCCGCTCTTCTCTCTGAAACGGTTGTACTTTTCGTCTGCAAAGCTATGTCGCGTACTGCGGTATTCGGAGACACTAAAAACACCATAGTAGAACAGAGATGAAGCTTCTAAGATGATGTAATAGCCAGTAAGAAGTAGTACAATTCAAGTTTTAGGTATCGGTTGTTGACTATTTAGCTGACTTTGGTGCCTTGGACATGGGCTAGGACCTTAAGATTCTGCAATAAAGGAGGACTAGCAACCGAGTTGCACGGGAGAATGTGAAATGTGTTCATATGTAGTAAAAACCCGAGAAATCCGTCCGTTTTCGTCATTTGTTTTTGAATCGACTTAAAGCCAGATCGTCAAATTAGTCGCACTTCTCTCTGAAACGGTTGTACTTATCGATTGCAAAGCTATGTCGCGTGCTGCGGTATGCGGAGACACTAAAAGCACAATAGTAGAACACAGATGAAGCTTCTAAGTTGATGTAATAGCCAGTAAGAAGTAGTACAATTCAAGTTTTAGGTATCGATTATTGTCTTTTTAGCTAGCTTTGGTGCCTTGGACATGAGCTAGGACCTTATGATTCTGCATGAAAGGAGGACTAGCAGCCGAGTTGCACGGGAGAATGTGAAAAGTGTTCATATGTAGTAAAAACCTGAGAAATCCGTCCGTTTTCGTCATTTGTTATCGAATCGACTTAAAGCCAGATCGTCACATTGGCCGCTCTTCTCTCTGAAACGGTTGTACTTATCGTCTGCAAAGCTATGTCGCGTGCTGCGGTATGCGGAGACACTAAAAGCACCATAGTAGAACACAGATCAAGCTTCTAAGTTGATGTAATAGCCAGTAAGAAGTAGTACAATTCAAGTTTTAGGTATTGAATATTGAATTTTTAGCTGGCTTTGGTGCCTTGGACATGAGCTAGGACCTTAATATTCTGCATGAAAGGAGGGCTAGCAGCCGAGTTGCACGGGAGAATGTGAAAAGTGTTCATATGTAGTAAAAACCTGAGATATCCGTCCATTTTCGTCATTTGTTATCGAATCGACTTAAAGCCAGATCGTCACATTGGCCGCTCTTCTCTCTGAAAAAGTTGTACTTATCGTCTGCAAAGCTATGTCGCGTGCTGCGGTATGCGGAGGCACTAAAAGCACCATAGTAGAACACAGATGAAGCTTCTAAGTTGATGTAATAGCCAGTAAGAAGTAGTACAATTCATGTTTTAGGTATCGATTATTGACTTTTAAGCTGGCTTTGGTGCCTTGGACATGAGCTAGGACCTTCAGAATCTGCATGAAAGGAGGACTAGCAGCCGAGTTGCACGGGAGAATGTGAAAAGTTTTCATATGTAGTAAAAACCTAAGAAATTCGTCCGTTTTCGTCATTTGTTATCGAATCGACTTAAAGCCAGATCGTCACATTGGCCGCTCTTCTCTCTGAAACGGTTGTACTTATCGTCTGCAAAACTATGTCGCGTGCTGCGGTATGCGGCGAAACTAAATGCACCGTAGTAGAACACAGATGAAGCTTCTAAGTTGATGTAATAGCCAGTAAGAAGCGGTACAATTCAAGTTTTAGGTATTGATTATTGACTTTTTAGCTGGCTTTGGTGCCTTGGACATGAGCTAGGACCTTAAGATTCTGCATGAAAGGAGGACTAGCAGCCGAGATGCACGGGAGAATGTGAAAAGTGTTCATAAGTAGTAAAAACCTGAGAAATTCGTCCGTTTTCGTCATTTGTTTTCGAATCGACTTAAAGCCAGATCGTCACATTGGCCGCTCTTCTCTCTGAAACGCTTGTACTTATCGTCTGCAAAGCTATGTCGCATGCTGCGGTATGCGGAGACAATAAAAGCACCATAGTAGAACACAGATGAAGCTTCTAATTTGACGTAATAGCCAGGAAGAAGTAGTACAATTCAAGTTTTAGGTATCGACTATTGACTTTTTAGCTGGCTTTGGTGCTTTGGACATGAGCTAGGACCTTAACATTCTGCATGAAAGGAGGACTAGCAGCCGATTTGCATGGGAGAATGTGAAAAGTGTTCATATGTAGTAAAAACCCGAGAAATCCGTCCGTTTTCGTCATTTGTTATCGAATCGTCTTAAAGCCAGATCGTCACATTAGCCGCTCTTCACTCTGAAACGGTTGTACTTATTGATTGCAAAGCTATGTCGCGTGCTGCGGTATGGGGAGACACTAAAACCACCATAGTAGAACGCAGATGAAGCTTCTAAGTTGATGTAATAGCCAGTATGAAGTAGTACAATTCAAGTTTTAGGTATCGATTATTGACATTTAGCTAGCTTTGGTGCCTTGGACATGAGCTAGGACCTTATGATTCTCCATGAAAGGAGGACTAGCAGCCGAGTTGCAAGGGAGACTGTGAAAAGTGTTCATATGTAGTAAAAACCTGAGAAATCCGTCCGTTTTCGTCATATGTTATCGAATCTACTTAAAGCAAGATCGTCACATTGGCCGCTCTTCTCTCTGAAACGGTTGTACTTATCCTCTACAAAGCTATGTCGCGAGCTGCGATATGCGGAGACAATAAAAGCACTATAGTAGAACACAGATGAAGCTTCTAAGTTGATGTAATAGCCAGTAAGAAGTAGTACAATTAAAGTTTTAGGTATCGGTTATTGACTTTTTACCCTTCTTTGGTGCCTTGGACACGAGCTAGGAACTTAAGATTTTGCATGAGGGAGGACCAGCAGCCGAGTTGCACGGGAGAATGTGAAAAGTGTTCATATGTAGTAAAAACCTGAGAAATCCGTCCGTTTTCCTCATTTGTTATCGAATCGACTTAAAGCCAGATCGTCACATTGGCCGCTCTTCTCTCTGAAACGGTTGTACTTATCGTCTGCAAAGCTATGTCGCGTGCTGCGGTATGCGGAGACACTAAAAGCACCATAGTAGAACACAGATCAAGCTTCTAAGTTGATGTAATAGCCAGTAAGGAGTAGTACAATTCAAGTTTTAGGTATTGAATATTGAATTTTTAGCTGGCCTTGGTGCCTTGGACATGAGCTAGGACCTTAATATTCTGCATGACAGGAGGGCTAGCAGCCGAGTTGCACGGGAGAATGTGAAAAGTGTTCATATGTAGTAAAAACCTGAGATATCCGTCCATTTTCGTCATTTGTTATCGAATCGACTTAAAGCCAGATCGTCACATTGGCCGCTCTTCTCTCTGAAAAAGTTGTACTTATCGTCTGCAAAGCTATGTCGCGTGCTGCGGTATGCGGAGGCACTAAAAGCACCATAGTAGAACACAGATGAAGCTTCTAAGTTGATGTAATAGCCAGTAAGAAGTAGTACAATTCAAGTTTTAGGTATCGATTATTGACTTTTAAGCTGGCTTTGGTGCCTTGGACATGAGCTAGGACCTTCAGAATCTGCATGAAAGGAGGACTAGCAGCCGAGTTGCACGGGAGAATGTGAAAAGTTTTCATATGTAGTAAAAACCTAAGAAATTCATCCGTTTTCGTCATTTGTTATCGAATCGACTTAAAGCCAGATCGTCACATTGGCCGCTCTTCACTCTGAAACGGTTGTACTTATCGTCTGCAAAGCTATGTCGCGTGCTGCGGTATGCGGAGACACTAAAAGCACCATAGTAGAACACAGATGAAGCTTCTAAGTTGACGTAATAGCCAGGAAGAAGTAGTACAATTCAAGTTTTAGGTGTCGGTTATTGACTTTTTAGCTGGCTTTGGTGCCTTGGACAAAAGTTATGACCTTAACATTCTGTATGAAAGGAGGACTAGCAGCCGATTTGCATGGGAGAATGTGAAAAGTGTTCATATGTAGTAAAAACCTGAGAAATCCGTCCGTTTTCGTCATTTGTTATCGAATCGACTTAAAGCCAGATCGTCACATTGAACGCTCTTCTCTCTGAAAAAGTTGTACTTATCGTCTGCAAAGCTATGTTGCATGCTGCGGTATGCTGAGACACTACAAGCAGCATAGTAGAACACAGATGAAGCTTCTAAGTTGATGTAATAGCCAGTAAGAAGTAGTACAATTCAAGTTTTAGGTATTGATTATTGACTTTTTAGCTGGCTTTGGTGCCTTGGACATGAGCTAGGACCTTAAGATTCTGCATGAAAGGAGGACTAGCAGCCGAGTTGCACGGGAGAATGTGAAAAGTGTTCATATGTACTAAAAACCTAAGATATTCGTCCGTTTTCGTCATTTGTTATCGAATCGACTTAAAGCCAGATCGTCACATTGGCCGCTTTTCTCTCTGAAACGGTTGTACTTATCGTCTGCAAAGCTATGTCGCATGCTGCGGTATGCGGAGACAATAAAAGCACCATAGTAGAACACAGATGAAGCTTCTAATTTGACGTAATAGCCAGGAAGAAGTAGTACAATTCAAGTTTTAGGTATCGACTATTGACTTTTTAGCTGGCTTTGGTGCCTTGGACTTGAGCTAGGACCTTAACATTCTGCATGAAAGGAGGACTAGCAGCCGATTTGCATGGGAGAATGTGAAAAGTGTTCATATGTAGTAAAAACCCGAGAAATCCGTCCGTTTTCGTCATTTGTTATCGAATCGTCTTAAAGCCAGATCGCCACATTAGCCGCTCTTCACTCTGAAACGGTTGTACTTATCGATTGCAAAGCTATGTCGCGTGCTGCGGTATGCGGAGACACTAAAACCACCATAGTAGAACACAGATGAAGCTTCTAAGTTGATGTAATAGCCAGTATGAAGTAGTAAAATTCAAGTTTTAGGTATCGATTATTGACATTTAGCTAGCTTTGGTGCCTTGGACATGAGCTAGGACCTTATGATTCTGCATGAAAGGAGGACTAGCAGCCGAGTTGCAAGGGAGACTGTGAAAAGTGTTCATATGTAGTAAAAACCTGAGAAATCCGTCCGTTTTCGTCATATGTTATCGAATCTACTTAAAGCAAGATCGTCACATTGGCCGCTCTTCTCTCTGAAACGGTTGTACTTATCCTCTACAAAGCTATGTCGCGAGCTGCGATATGCGGAGACAATAAAAGCACCATAGTAGAACACAGATGAAGCTTCTAAGTTGATGTAATAGCCAGTAAGAAGTAGTACAATTAAAGTTTTAGGTATCGGTTATTGACGTTTTACCCTTCTTTGGTGCCTTGGACACGAGCTAGGAACTTAAGATTTTGCATGAGGGAGGACCAGCAGCCGAGTTGCACGGGAGAATGTGAAAAGTGTTCATATGTAGTAAAAACCTGAGAAATCTGTCCGTTTTCGTCATTTGTTATCGAATCACTTAAAGCCAGATCGTCACAATGGCCGCTCTTCTCTCTGAAACGGTTGTACTTATCGTCTGCAAAACTATGTCGCGTGCTGCGGTATGCGGAGAAACTAAAAGCACCGTAGTAGAACACAGATGTAGCTTCTACGTTGACGTAATAGCCAGTAAGAAGTAGTACAATTCAAGTTTTAGGTATTGATTATTGACTTTTTAGCTGGCTTTGGTGACTTGTACATGAGCTAGGACCTTAAGATTCTGCATGAAAGGAGGACTAGCAGCCTAGTTGCAAGGGAGAATGGGAAAAGTGTTCATATGTAGTAAAAACCTGAGAAATCGGTCCGTTTTCGTCATTTGTTATCGAATCGACTTAAAGCCAGATCGTCACATTGGCCGCTCTTCTCTCTGAAACGGTTGTACATATTGTCTACAAAGCTATGTCGCGTGCTGCGATATGCGGAGACACTAAAAGCACCATAGTAGAACACAAATGATGCTTCTAAGTTGATGTAATAGCAAGTAAGAAGTAGTCAATTCAAGATTTAGGTATCGATTATTGACTTTTTAGCTGGCTTTGGTGCCTTGGACATGAGCTAGGACCTTATGATTCTGCATGAAACGAGGACTAGCGGCCGCGTTGCACGGGAGTATGTGAAAAGTGTTCATATGTAGTAAAAACCTGAGAAATCCGTCCATTTTCGTCATTTGTTATCGAATCGACTTAAAGCCAGATCGTCACATTGGCCGCTCTTCTCTCTGAAACGGTTGTACTTTTCGTCTGCAAAACTATGTCGCGTGCTGCGGTATGCGGAGAAACTAACTAGCGGCCGCGTTGCAAGGGAGTATGTGAAAAGTGTTCATATGTAGTAAAAACCTGAGAAATCCGTCCATTTTCGTCATTTGTTATCGAATCGACTTAAAGCCAGATCGTCACATTGGCCGCTCTTCTCTCTGAAACGGTTGTACTTATCGTCTGCAAAACTATGTCGCGTGCTGCGGTATGCAGAGAAACTAAAAGCACCGTAGTAGAACACAGATGAAGCTTCTAAGTTGATGTAATAGCCAGTAAGAAGTAGTACAATTCAAGTTTCAGGTATTGATTATTGACTTTTTAGCTGGCTATGGTGCCTTGGACATGAGCTAGGACCTTAAGATTCTGCATGAAAGGAGGACTAGCAGCCGAGTTGCAAGGGAGAATGTGAAAAGTGTTCATAAGTAGTAAAAACCTGAGAAATCGGTCCGTTTTCGTCATTTGTTATCGAATCGACTTAAAGCCAGATCGTCACACTGGCCGCTCTTCTATCTGAAACACTTGTACTTATCGTCTGCAAAGCTATGTCGCGTGCTGTGGTATGCGGAAACACTAAAATCTCCATAGTAGAACACAGATGAACCTTCTAAGTTGATGTAATAGCCAGTAAGAAGTAGTACAATTCAAGTTTTAGGTATGGATTATTGACTTTTTAGCTGGCTTTGGTGCCTTGGACATGAGCTAGGACCTTAAGATTCTGCATGAAAGGAGGACTAGCAGCCGAGTTGCAGGGGAGAATGTAAAAAGTGTTCATATGAAGTAAAAACCTGATAAATCCGTCCGGTTTCGTCATTTGTTATCGAATCGACTTAAAGCCAGATCGTCACATTGGCCGCTCTGCTCTCGGAAACGGTTGTACTTATCGTCTGCAAAGCTATGTCGCGTGCTGCGGTATGCGGAGGCTCTAAAAGCACCATAGTAGAACACAGATGAAACTTCTAAGTTGCTGTAATAGCCAGTAAGAAGTATTACCATTCAAGTTTTAGGTATCGATTATTGACTTTTTAGCTGGCTTTGGTGCCTTGGACATGAGCTAGGACTTTAAGATTCTGCATAAAAGGAGGACTAGCAGCCCAGTTTCACGGGAGAATGTGAAAAGTGTTCATATGTATTAAAAACTTGAGACATCCGTCCGTTTTCGTCATTTGTTATTGAATCGACTTAAAGCCAGATCGTCACATTGGCCGCTCTTCTCTCTGAAACGGTTGTACTTATCGTCTGCAAAGCTATGTCGCGTGCTGCGGTATGCGGAGACACTAAAAGCGCCATAGTAGAACACAGATGAAGCTTCTAAGTTGATGTAATAGCCAGTAAGAAGTATTCCAATTCAATTTTTAGGTATCGATTATTGTCTTTTTAGCTGGCTTTGGTGCCTTGGACATGAGCTAGGACGTTAAGATACTGCATGAAAGGAGGACTAGCAGCCGAGTTGCAAGGGAGAATGTGAAAAGTGTTCATATGCAGTGAAAACCTGAGACATCCGTCCGTTTTCGTCATTTGTTATCGAATCGACTTAAAGCCAGATCGTCACATTGGCCGCTCTTCTCTCTGAAACGGTTGTACTTATCGTCTGCAAAGCTATGTCGCGTGCTGCGGTATGCGGAGACACTAAAATCACCACAGTAGAACACAGATGAAGCTTCTAAGTTGATGCAATATCCAGTAAGAAGTAGTACAATTCGCGTTTTAGGTATCGATTATTGACTTTTTAGCATGCTTTGGTGCCTTGGACATGAGCTAGGACCTTAAGATTCTGCATGAAAGGAGGACTAGCAGCTCAGTTGCACGGGAGTGTGTGAAAAGTGTTCATATGTAGTAAAAACCTGAGAAATCCGTCCGTTTTCGTCATTTGTTATCGAATCGACTTAAAGCCAGATCGACACATTGGCCGCTTTTTTCTCTGAAACGGTTGTACTTACGGTCTGCAAAGCTATGTCGCGTGCTGCGGTATGCGGAAACACTAAAATCACCATAGTAGAACACAGATGAACCTTCTAAGTTGATGTAATAGCCAGTAAGAAGTAGTACAATTCAAGTTTTAGGTATGGATTATTGACTTTTTAGCTGGCTTTGGTGCCTTGGACATGAGCTAAGACCTTAAGATTCTGCATGAAAGGAGGACTAGCAGCCGAGTTGGAGGGGAGAATGTAAAAAGTGTTCATATGAAGTAAAAACCTGAGAAATCCGTCCGGTTTCGTCATTTGTTATCGAATCGACTTAAAGCCAGATCGTCACATTGGCCGCTCTGCTCTCGGAAACGGTTGTACTTATCGTCTGCAAAGCTATGTCGCGTGCTGCGGTATGCGGAGGCTCTAAAAGCACCACAGTAGAACACAGATGAAACTTCTAAGTTGCTGTAATAGCCAGTAAGAAGTAATACCATTCAAGTTTTAGGTATCGATTATTGACTTTTTAGCTGGCTTTGGTGCCTTGGACATGAGCTAGGACCTTAAGATTCTCATTAAAGGAGGACTAGCAGCCGAGTTGCACGGGAGAATGTGAAAAGTGTTCATATGTAGTAAAAACCTGAGAACTCCGTCCGTTTTCGTCATTTGTTATCGAATCGACTTAAAGCCAGATCGTCACATTGGCCGCTCTTCTCTCTGAAACGGTTGTACTTATCGTCTGGAAAGCTATGTCGCGTGCTGCGGTATGCGGAGACACTAAAATCACCATAGTAGAACACAGATGAAGCATCTAAGTTGATGTAATAGCCAGTAAGAAGTAGTCCAATTCAAGTTTTAGGTATCGATTATTGACATTTTAGGTGGCTTTGGTGCCTTGGACATGAGCTAGGACCTTAAGATTCTGCATGAAAGGAGGACTAGCAGCCGAGTTGCACGGGACAATGTGAAAAGTGTTCATAGGCAGTAAAAACCTGAGACATCCGTCCGTTTTCGTCATTTGTTATCGAATCGACTTAAAGCCAGATCGTCACATTGGCCGCTCTTCTCTCTGAAACGGTTGTACTTATCGTCTGCAAAGCTATGTCGCGTGCTGCGGTATGCGGACACACTAAAAGCACCATAGTAGAACACAGATGAAGCTTCTAAGTTGATGTAATAGCCAGTAAGAAGAAGTAAAATTCAAGTTTTAGGTATCGGTTATTGACTTTTTACACTTCTTTGGTGCCTTGGACACGAGCTAGGAACTTAAGATTTTGCATGAAGGAGGACTAGCAGCCGAGTTGCACGGGAGAATGTGAAAAGTGGTCATATGTAGTAAAAACCTGAGAAATCGGTCCGTTTTCGTCATTTGTTATCGAATCGACTTAAAGCCAGATCGTCACATTGGCCGCTCTTCTCTCTGAAGCGGTTGTACTTATCGTCTGCAAAGCTATGTCGCGTGTTGCCGTAGGCGGAAACAGGAAAAGCACCATGGTAGAACACAGATGAAACTTCTAAGTTGATGTAATAGCCAGTAAGAAGTAGTCCAATTCAAGATTTAGGTATCGATTATTGACTTTTTAGCTTGCTTTGGTGCCTTGGACATGAGCTAGGACCTTAAGATTCTGCATGAAAGGAGGACTAGCTGCCGAGTTGGACGGGAGAATGTGAAAAGTGTTCATATGTAGTAAAAACCTAAGAAATTCGTCCGTTTTCGTCATTTATTATCGAATCGACTTAAAGCCAGATCGTCACATTGGCCGCTCTTCTCTCTGAAACGGTTGTACTTATCGTCTGCAAAGCTATGTCGCGTGCTGCGGTATGCGGAGACACTAAAAGCACCATAGTAGAACACAGATGAAGCTTCTAAGTTGACGTAATAGCCAGGAAGAAGTAGTACAATTCAAGTTTTAGGTGTCGGTAATTGACTTTTTAGCTGGCTTTGGTGCCTTGGACAAAAGCTAGGACCTTAACATTCTGCATGAAAGGAGGACTAGCAGCCGATTTGCATGGGAGAATGTGAAAAGTGTTCATATGTAGTAAAAACCCGAGAAATCCGTCCGTTTTCGTCATTTGTTATCGAATCGACTTAAAGCCAGATCGTCAAATTAGCCGCTCTTCTCTCTGAAACGGTTGTACTTATCGTCTGCAAAGCTATGTCGCATGCTGCGGTATGCGGAGACACTAAAGGCACCATAGTAGAACCCAGATGAAGCTTCTAAGTTGATGTAATAGCCAGTAAGAAGTAGTACAATTAAAGTTTTAGGTATCAGTTAATGACTTTTTACCCTTCTTTGGTGCCTTGGACACGTTCTATGAAATTAAGATTTTGCATGAAGGAGGACTATCAGCCGAGTTGCACGGGAGAATGTGAAAAGTGTTCATATGTAGTAAAAACCTGAGACATCCGTCCGTTTTCGTCATTTGTTATCGAATCGACTTAAAGCCAGATCGTCACATTGGCCGCTCTTCTCTCTGAAACGCTTGTACTTATCGTCTGCAAAGCTATGTCGCGTGCTGCGGTATGCTGAGACACTAAAATCACCACAGTAGAACACAGATCAAGCTTCTAAGTTGATGTAATAGCCAGTAAGAAGTAGTAATATTCAAGTTTTAGGTATTGAATATTGAATTTGTAGCTGGCTTTGGTGCCTTGGACATGAGCTAGGACCTTAATATTCTGCATGAAAGGAGGGCTAGCAGCCGAGTTGCACGGGAGAATGTGAAAAGTGTTCATATGTAGTAAAAACCTGAGATATCCGTCCATTTTCGTTATTTGTTATCGAATCGACTTAAAGCCAGATCGTCACATTGGCCGCTCTTCTCTCTGAAAAAGTTGTACTTATCGTCTGCAAAGCTATGTCGCGTGCTGCGGTATGCGGACACACTAAAAGCACCATAGTAGAACCCAGATGAAGCTTCTATGTTGATGTAATAGCCAGTAAGAAGTAGTACAATTAAAGTTTAAGGTATCAGTTAATGACTTTTTACCCTTCTTTGGTGCCTTGGACACGTTCTAGGAAATTAAGATTTTGCATGAAGGAAGACTATCAGCCGAGTTGCACGGGAGAATGTGAAAAGTGTTCATATGTAGTAAAAACCTGAGACATCCGTCCGTTTTCGTCATTTGTTATCGAATCGACTTAAAGCCAGATCGTCACATTGGCCGCTCTTCTCTCTGAAACGCTTGTACTTATCGTCTGCAATGCTATGTCGCGTGCTGCGGTATGCGGAGGCACTAAAAGCACCATAGTAGAACACAGATGAAGCTTCTAAGTTGATGTAATAGCCAGTAAGAAGAAGTAAAATTCAAGTTTTAGGTATCGGTTATTGACTTTTTACACTTCTTTGGTGCCTTGGACACGAGCTAGGAACTTAAGATTTTGCATGAAGGAGGACTAGCAGCCGAGTTGCACGGGAGAATGTGAAAAGTGGTCATATGTAGTAAAAAACCTGAGAAATCGGTCCGTTTTCGTCATTTGTTATCGAATCGACTTAAAGCCAGATCGTCACATTGGCCGCTCTTCTCTCTGAAGCGGTTGTACTTATCGTCTGCAAAGCTATGTCGCGTGTTGCCGTAGGCGGAGACAGGAAAAGCACCATGGTAGAACACAGATGAAACTTCTAAGTTGATGTAATAGCCAGTAAGAAGTAGTCCAATTCAAGATTTAGGTATCGATTATTGACTTTTTAGCTTGCTTTGGTGCCTTGGACATGAGCTAGGACCTTAAGATTCTGCATGAAAGGAGGACTAGCAGCCGAGTTGGACGGGAGAATGTGAAAAGTGTTCATATGTAGTAAAAACCTAAGAAATTCGTCCGTTTTCGTCATTTATTATCGAATCGACTTAAAGCCAGATCGTCACATTGGCCGCTCTTCTCTCTGAAACGGTTGTACTTATCGTCTGCAAAGCTATGTCGCGTGCTGCGGTATGCGGAGACACTAAAAGCACCATAGTAGAACACAGATGAAGCTTCTAAGTTGACGTAATAGCCAGGAAGAAGTAGTACAATTCAAGTTTTAGGTGTCGGTAATTGACTTTTTAGCTGGCTTTGGTGCCTTGGACAAAAGCTAGGACCTTAACATTCTGCATGAAAGGAGGACTAGCAGCCGATTTGCATGGGAGAATGTGAAAAGTGTTCATATGTAGTAAAAACCCGAGAAATCCGTCCGTTTTCGTCATTTGTTATCGAATCGACTTAAAGCCAGATCGTCAAATTAGCCGCTCTTCTCTCTGAAACGGTTGTACTTATCGATTGCAAAGCTATGTCGCATGCTGCGGTATGCGGAGACACTAAAGGCACCATTGTAGAACCCAGATGAAGCTTCTAAGTTGATGTAATAGCCAGTAAGAAGTAGTACAATTAAAGTTTTAGGTATCAGTTAATGACTTTTTACCCTTCTTTGGTGCCTTGGACACGTTCTATGAAATTAAGATTTTGCATGAAGGAGGACTATCAGCCGAGTTGCACGGGAGAATGTGAAAAGTGTTCATATGTAGTAAAAACCTGAGACATCCGTCCGTTTTCGTCATTTGTTATCGAATCGACTTAAAGCCAGATCGTCACATTGGCCGCTCTTCTCTCTGAAACGCTTGTACTTATCGTCTGCAAAGCTATGTCGCGTGCTGCGGTATGCTGAGACACTAAAATCACCACAGTAGAACACAGATCAAGCTTCTAAGTTGATGTAATAGCCAGTAAGAAGTAGTAATATTCAAGTTTTAGGTATTGAATATTGAATTTGTAGCTGGCTTTGGTGCCTTGGACATGAGCTAGGACCTTAATATTCTGCATGAAAGGAGGGCTAGCAGCCGAGTTGCACGGGAGAATGTGAAAAGTGTTCATATGTAGTAAAAACCTGAGATATCCGTCCATTTTCGTTATTTGTTATCGAATCGACTTAAAGCCAGATCGTCACATTGGCCGCTCTTCTCTCTGAAAAAGTTGTACTTATCGTCTGCAAAGCTATGTCGCGTGCTGCGGTATGCGGACACACTAAAAGCACCATAGTAGAACCCAGATGAAGCTTCTATGTTGATGTAATAGCCAGTAAGAAGTAGTACAATTAAAGTTTTAGGTATCAGTTAATGACTTTTTACCCTTCTTTGGTGCCTTGGACACGTTCTAGGAAATTAAGATTTTGCATGAAGGAAGACTATCAGCCGAGTTGCACGGGAGAATGTGAAAAGTGTTCATATGTAGTAAAAACCTGAGACATCCGTCCGTTTTCGTCATTTGTTATCGAATCGACTTAAAGCCAGATCGTCACATTGGCCGCTCTTCTCTCTGAAACGCTTGTACTTATCGTCTGCAATGCTATGTCGCGTGCTGCGGTATGCGGAGGCACTAAAAGCACCATAGTAGAACACAGACGAAGCTTCTAAGTTGATGTAATACAAAGGAAGAAGTAGTACAATTCAAGTTTTAGGTATCGATTATTGACTTTTTAGCTAGCTTTGGTGCCTTGGACATGAGCTAGGACCTTAAGATTCTGCATGAAAGGAGGACTAGCAGCCGAGTTGCACGGGAGAATGTGAAAAGTGTTCATAAGAGGTAAAAATCTGAGAAATTCGTCCGTTTTCGTCATTTGTTTTCGAATCGACTTAAAGCCAGATCGTCACATTGGCCGCTCTTCCCTCTGAAACGGTTGTACTTATCGTCTGCAAAGCTATGTCGCATGCTGCGGTATGCGGAGACAATAAAAGCACCATGGTAGAACACAGATGAAGCTTCTAATTTGACGTAATAGCCAGGAAGAAGTAGTACAATTCAAGTTTTAGGTATCGACTATTGACTTTTTAGCTGGCTTTGGTGCCTTGGACATGAGCTAGGACCTTAACATTCTGCATGAAAGGAGGACTAGCAGCCGATTTGCATGGGAGAATGTGAAAAGTGTTCATATGTAGTAAAAACCCGAGAAATCCGTCCACTTTCGTCATTTGTTATCGAATCGTCTTAAAGCCAGATCGTCACATTAGCCGCTCTTCACTCTGAAACGGTTGTACTTATCGATTACAAAGCTATGTCGCGTGCTGCGGTATGCGGAGACACTAAAAGCACCATAGTAGAACACAGATGAAGCTTCTAAGTTGATGTAATAGCCAGTAAGAAGTAGTACAATTCAAGTTTTAGGTATCGATTATTGACATTTAGCTAGCTTTGGTGCCTTGGATATGAGCTAGGACCTTATGATTCTGCATGAAAGGAGGACTAGCAGCCGAGTTGCACGGGAGAATGTGAAAAGTGTTCATATGTAGCAAAAACTTGAGAAATCCGTCCGTTTTCGTCATTTGTTATCGAATCTACTTAAAGCAAGATCGTCACATTGGCCGCTGTTCTCTCTGAAACGGTTGTACTTATCCTCTACAAAGCTATGTCGCGTGCTGCGGTATGCGGAAACACTAAAATCACCATAGTAGAACACAGATGAATCTTCTAAGTTGCTGTAATAGCCAGTAAGAAGTAATACCATTCAAGTTTTAGGTATCGATTATTAACTTTTTAGCTGGCTTTGGTGCCTTGGACATGAGCTAGGACTTTAAGATTCTGCATAAAAGGAGGACTAGCTGCCCAGTTGCACGGGAGAATGTGAAAAGTGTTCATATGTATTAAAAACCTGACACATCCGTCCGTTTTCGTCATTTGTTATCGAATCGACTTAAAGCCAGATCGTCACATTGGCCGCTCTTCTCTCTGAAACGGTTGTACTTGTCGTCTGCAAAGCTATGTCACGTGCTGCGGTATGCGGAGACACTAAAAGCACCATAGTAGAACACAGATGAAGCTTCTAAGTTGATGTAATAGCCAGTAAGAAGTAGTACAATTCAAGTTTTAGGTATCGATTATTGACTTTTTAACTAGCTTTGGTGCCTTGGACATGAGCTAGGACCTTAAGATTCTGCATGAAAGGAGGACTAGCAGCCGAGTTGCACGGGAGAATGTGAAAAGTGTTCATAAGTAGTAAAAACCTGAGAAATTCGTCCGTTTTCGTCATTTGTTTTCGAATCGACTTAAAGCCAGATCGTCACATTGGCCGCTCCTCTCTCTGAAACGCTTGTACTTATCGTCTGCAAAGCTATGTCGCATGCTGCGGTATGCTGAGACACTACAAGCAGCATAGTAGAACACAGATGAAGCTTCTAGGTTGATGTAATAGCCAGAAAGAAGTAGTACAAATAAAGTTATAGGTATCGGTTATTGACTTTTTACCCTTCTTTGGTGCCTTGGACACGAGCTAGGAACTTAAGATTTTGCATGAGATAGGACTAGCAGCCGAGTTGCACGGGAGAATGTGAAAAGTGTTCATATGTAGCAAAAACCTGAGAAATCCGTCCGTTTTCCTCATTTGTTATCGTATCGACTTAAAGCCAGATCGTCACAATGGCCGCTCTTCTCTCTGAAACGGTTGTACATATTGTCTGCAAAACTATGTCGCGTGCTGCGGTATGCGGAGAAACTAAAAGCACCGTAGTAGAACACAGATGTACCTTCTACGTTGACGTAATAGCCAGGAAGAAGTAGTACAATTCAAGTTTTAGGTATTGATTATTGACTTTTTAGCTGGCTTTGGTGCCTTGGACATGAGCTAGGACCTTAAGATTCTGCATGAAAGGAGGACTAGCAGCCTAGGTGCAAGGGAGAATGTGAAAAGTGTTCATATGTAGTAAAAACCTGAGAAATCTGTCCGTTTTCGTCATTTGTTATCGAATCGACTTAAAGCCAGATCATCACATTGGCCGCTCTTCTCTCTGAAACGGTTGTACTTATCGTCTACAAAGCTATGTCGCGTGCTGCGATATGCGGAGACACTAAAAGAACCATAGTAGAACACAAATGATGCTTCTAAGATGATGTAATAGCCAGTAAGAAGTAGTCCAATTCAAGATTTAGGTATCGATTATTGACTTTTTAGCTGGCTTTGGTGCCTTGGACATGAGCTAGGACCTTATGATTCTGCATGAAACGAGGACTAGCGGCCGCGTTGCACGGGAGTATGTGAAAAGTGTTCATATGTAGTAAAAACCTGAGAAATCCGTCCATTTTCGTCATTTGTTATCGAATCGACTTAAAGCCAGATCGTCACATTGGCCGCTCTTCTCTCTGAAACGGTTGTACTTATCGTCTGCAAAGCTATGTCGCGTGCTGCGGTATGCGGAGACACTAAAAGCACCATAGTAGAACACAGATGAAGCTTCTAAGTTGATGTAATAGCCAGTAAGAAGTAGTACAATTCAAGTTTTAGGTATAGATTATTGACTTTTTAGCTGGCTTTGGTGCCTTGGACATGAGCTAGGACCTTAAGATTCTGCATGAAAGGAGGACTAGCAGCCGAGTTGCAAGGGAGAATGTGAAAAGTGTTCATATGTAGTAAAAACCTGAGAAATCGGTCCGTTTTCGTCATTTGTTATCGAATCGACTTAAAGCCAGATCGTCACATTGGCCGCTCTTCTCTCTGAAACGGTTGTACTTATCAACTGCAGAGCTATGTCGCGTGCTGCGGTATGCGGAGACACTAAAAGCACCATAGTAGAACACAGAAGAAGCTTCTAAGATGATGTAATAGCCAGTAAGAAGTAGTACAATTCAAGTTTTGGGTACTGATTATTGACTTTTTAGCTGGCTTTGGTGCCTTGGACATGAGCTAGGACCTTAAGATTCTGCATGAAAGGAGGACTAGCAGCCGAGTTGCAAGGGAGAATGTGAAAAGTGTTCATATGTAGTAAAAACCTGAGAAATCCGTCCGTTTTCGTCATTTGTTATCGAATCGACTTAAAGTCAGATCGTCAAATTGGCCGCACTTCTCTCTGAAACGGTTGTACTTATCGTCTACAAAGCTATTTCACGTGCTGCGGTATGTGGAGACACTAAAAGCACCATATGAGATCACAGATGAAGCTTCTAAGTTGATGTAATAGCCAGTAAGAAGTAGTACAATTCATGTTTTTGGTATCGATTATTGACTTTTTAGCTGGCTTTGGTGCCTTGGACATGAGCTAGGACCTTAAGATTGTGCATGAAAGGAGGACTAGCAGCCGAGTTGCAGGGGAAAATGTGAAAAGTGTTCATATGTAGAAAAAACCTGAGAAATCCGTCTGTTTTCGTCATTTGTTATCGAATCGACTTAAAGCCAGATTGTCACATTGGCCGCTCTTCTCTCTGAAACGGTTGTACTTATCGTCTGCAAAGCTATGTCGCGTGTTGCCGTAGGCGGAAATAGGAAAAGCACCATAGTAGAACACAGATGAAGCTTCTAAGTTGATGTAATAGCGAGTAAGAAGTAGTCCAATTCAAGTTTTTGGTATCCATTATTGACTTTTTAGCTGGCTTTGGTACCTTGGACACGAGCTAGGAAATTAAGATTTTGCATGAAGGAGGACTATCAGCCGAGTTGCACGGGAGAATGTGAAAAGTGTTCATATGTAGTAAAAACCTGAGAAATCCGTCCGTTTTCGTCATTTGTTATCGAATCGACTTAAAGCCAGATCGTCACATTGGCCGCTCTTTTCTCTGAAACGGTTGTACTTATCGTCTGTAAAACTATGTCGCGTGCTGCGGTATGCGGAGAAACTAAATATACCGTAGTAGAACACAGATGAAGCTTCTAAGTTGATGTAATAGCCAGGAAGAAGTAGTACAATTCAAGTTTTAGGTATCGATTATTGACTTTTTAGCTGGCTTTGGTGACTCGGACATGAGCTAGGACCTTAAGATTCTGCATGAAAGGAGGACTAGCAGCCGAGTTGCACGGGAGAATGTGAAAAGTGTTCATATGTAGTAAAAACCTTAGAAATCCGTCCGTTTTCGTCATTTGTTATCGACTCGACTTAAAGCCAGATCGTCACATTGGCCGCTCTTCTCTCTGAAACGTTTGTACTTATCGTCTGCAAAGCTATGTCGCGTGCTGCGGTATGTGGAGACACTAAAAGCACCATAGTAGAACATAGATGAAGCTTCTAAGTTGATGTAATAGCCAGTAAGAAGTAGTACAATACAAGTTTTAAGTATCGATTATTGACTTTTTAGCTAGCATTGGTGCCTTGGACATGAGCTAGGACCTTAAGATTCTGCATGAAAGGAGGACTAGCAGCCGAGTAGCACGGGAGAATGTGAAACGTTTTCATATGTAGTAAAAACCTGGGATATTCGTCCGTTTTCGTCATTTGTTATCGAATCGACTTAAAGCCAGATCGTCACATTGGCCGCTCTTCTCTCTGAAACGCTTGTACTTATCGTCTGCAAAGCTATGTCGCATGCTGCGGTATGCTGAGACACTACAAGCAGCATAGTAGAACACAGATGAAGTTTCTAAGTTGATGTAATAGCCAGTAAGAAGTAGTACAATTCAAGTTTTAGGTATCGATTATTGACTTTTTAGCTAGCTTTGGTGCCTTGGACATGAGCTAGGACCTTAAGATTCTGCATGAAAGGAGGACTAGCAGCCCAGTTGCACGGGAGAATGTGAAAAGTGTTCATATGTATTAAAAACCTGAGACATCCGTCCGTTTTCGTCATTTGTTATCGAATCGACTTTAAGTCAGATCGTCACATTGGCCGTTCTTCTCTCTGAAACGGTTGTACTTATCGTCTACAAAGCTATGTCACGTGCTGCGGTATGTGGAGACACTAAAAGCAAAATAGTAGAACACAGATGAAGCTTCTAAGTTGATGTAATAGCCAGTAAGAAGTAGTACAATTCAAGTTTTAGGTATCGATTATTGACTTTCTAGCTGGCTTTGGTGCCTTCGACATGAGCTAGGACCTTAAGATTCTGCATGTAAGGAGGACTAGCAGCCGAGTTGCACGGAAGAATGTGAAAAGTGTTCATATGCAGTATAAACCTGAGACATCCGTCCGTTTTCGTCATTTGTTATCGAATCGACTTAAAGCCAGATAGTCACATTGGCCGCTCTTATCTCCGAAACGCTTGTACTTATCGTCTGCAAAGCTATGTCGCGTGCTGCGGTATGCTGAGACACTATAATAACCATAGTAGAACACAGACCAAGCTTCTAAGTTGATGTAATAGCCAGTAAGAAGTAGTACAATTGAAGTTTAAGGTATCGATTATTGAGTTTTTAGCTGGCTTTGGTGCCTTGGACATGAGCTAGGACCTTAAGATTCTGCATGAAAGGAGGACTAGCAGCCGAGTAGCACGGGAGAATGTGAAAAGTGTTCATATGTAGTAAAAACCTGAGAAATCCGTCCGTTTTCGTCATTTGTTATCGAATCGACTTAAAGCCACATCGTCTTATTTGCCGCTCTTCTCTCTGAAACGCTTTTACTTATCGTCTGCAAAGCTATGTCGCATGCTGCAGTATGCTGAGACACTACAAGCAGCATAGTAGAACACAGATGAAGCTTCTAAGTTGATGCTGAGACACTACAAGCAGCATAGTAGAACACAGATGAAGCTTCTAAGTTGATGTAACAGCCAGTAAGAAGTAGTACAATTCAAGTTTTAGGTATCGATTATTGACTTTTTAGCTAGCTTTGGTGCCTTGGACATGAGCTAGGACCTTAAGATTCTGCATGAAAGGAGGACTAGCAGCCGAGTAGCACGGGAGAATGTGAAAAGTGATCATATGTAGTAAAAACATGAGAAATTCGTCTGTTTTCGTCATTTGTTATCGAATCGACTTAAAGCCAGATCGTCATATTGGCCGCTCTTCTCTCTGAAACGCTTGTACTTATCGTCTGCAAAGCTATGTCGCATGCTGCGGTATGCTGAGACACTACAAGCAGCATAGTAAAACACAGATGAAGCTTCTAAGTTGATGTAATAGCCAGTAAGAAGTAGTACAATTCAAGTTTTAGGTATCGATTATTGACTTTTTAGCTGGCTTTGGTGCCTTGGACATGAGCTAGGACCTTAAGATTCTGCATGAAAGGAGGACTAGCAGCCGAGTTGCAGGGGAGAATGTAAAAAGTGTTCATATGAAGTAAAAACCTGAGTAATCCGTCCGTTTTCGTCATTTGTTATCGAATCGACTTAAAGTCAGATCGTCACATTGGCCGCTCTTCTCTCTGAAACGGTTGTACTTATCGTCTACAAAGCTATGTCACGTGCTTCGGTATGTGGAGACACTAAAAGCACCATAGTAGAACACAGATGAAGCTTCTAAGTTGATGTAATAGCCAGTAAGAAGTAGTACAATTCAAGTTTTAGGTATCGATTATTGACATTTTAGCTGGCTTTGGTGCCTTCGACATGAGCTAGGACCTTAAGATTCTGCATGTAAGGAGGACTAGCAGCCGAGTTGCACGGGAGAATGTGAAAAGTGTTCATATGTAAAAAAATACCTGAGATATCCGTCCGCTTTCGTCATTTGCTATCGAATCGACTTAAAGCCAGATCGTCACATTGGTCGCTCTTCTCTCTGAAACGGTTGTACTTATCGTCTGCAAAGCTATGTCGCATGCTGCGGTATGCGGAGACACTAAAATCACAATAGTAGGAAACAGATGAAGCATCTAAGTTGATGTAATAGCCAGTAAGAAGTAATCCAATTCAAGTTTTAGGTATCGATTATTGACTTTTTAGCTGGCTTTGGTGCCTTGGACATGAGCTAGGACCTTAAGATTTAGCATGAAAGGAGGACTAGCAGCCGAGTTGCAAGGGAGAATGTGAAAAGTGTTCATATGTAATAAAAACCTGATAAATCCGTCCATTTTCGTCATTTGTTATCGAATCGACTTAAAGCCATTTCGTCACATTGGCCGCTCTGCTCTCGGAAACGGTTGTACTTATCGTCTACTAAGCTATGTCGCGTGCTGCGGTATGAGGAGACACTAAAAGCACCATAGTAGAACACAGATGAAGCTTCTAAGTTAATGTAATAGCCAGTAAGAAGTAGTACAATTCAAGTTTTAGGTATCGATTATTGACTTTTTAGCTGGCTTTGGTGCCTTGGACATGAGCTAGGACCTTACGATTCTGCATGAAAGGAGGACTAGCAGCCGAGTTGCACGGGAGAATGTGAAAAGTGTTCATATGTAATAAAAACCTGAGAAATCCGTCCGTTTTCGTCATTTGTTATCGAATCCACTTAAAGCCAGATCGTCACATTGGCCGCTCTGCTCTCGGAAACGGTTGTACTTATCGTCTACTAAGCTATGTCGCGTGCTGCGGTATGCGGAGACACTAAAAGCACCATAGTAGAACACAGATTAAGCTTCTACGTTAATGTAATAGCCAGTAAGAAGTAGTACAATTCAAGTCTTAGGTATCGATTATTGACTTTTTAGCTGGCTTTGGTGCCTTGGACATGAGCTAGGACCTTAACATTCTGCATGAAAGGATTACTAGCAGCCGAGTTGCACGGGAGAACGTGAAAAGTGTTCATATGTAGTAAAAACCTTAGAAATCCGTCCGTTTTCGTAATTTGTTATCGAATCGACTTAAAGCCAGATCGTCACATTGGCCGCTCTTCTCTCTGAAACGGTTGTTCTTATCGTCTGCAAAGCTATGTCGCGTGCTGCGGTATGTGGACACACTAAAAGCACCATAGTAGAACACAGATGAAGCTTCTAAGTTGATGTAATAGCCAGTAAGAAGTAGTTGAATTCAAGTTTTAGGTATCGATTATTGACTTTTTAGCTGGCTTTGGTGCCTTGGACATGAGCTAGGCCCTTAAGATTCTGCATGAAAGGAGGACTAGCAGCCGAGTTGCAGGGGAGAACGTAAAAAGTGTTCATATGAAGTAAAAACCTGAGTAATCCGTCCGTTTTCGTCATTTGTTATCGAATCGACTTAAAGCCGGATCGTCACATTGGCCGCTCTTCTCTTGAAACGGTTGTACTTATCGTCTGCAAAGCAATGTCGCGTTTTGCCGTAGGCGGAAACAGAAAAGCACCATAGTAGAACACAGATGAAGCTTCTAAGTTGATGTAATAGCCAGTAAGAAGTAGACCAATTCAAGATTTAGGTATCGATTATTGACATTTTAGATGGTTTTTTGTGCCTTGGACATGAGCTAGGACTTTATGATTCTGCATAAAAGGAGGACTCGCAGCCCAGTTGCACGGGAGAATGTGAAAAGTGTTCATATGTATTAAAAACCTGAGACATCCGTCCGTTTTCGTCATTTGTGATCGAATCGACTTAAAGCCAGATCGTCACATTGGCCGCTCTTCTCTCTGAAACGGTTGTACTTATTGTCTACAAAGCTATGTCACGTGCTTCGGTATGTGGAGACACTAAAAGCACCATAGTAGAACACAGATGAAGCTTCTAAGTTGATGTAATAGCCAGTAAGAAGTAGTACAATTAAAGTTTTAGGTATCGATTATTGACTTTTTAGCTGGCTTTGATGCCTTGGACATGAGCTAGGACCTTAAGATTCTGCATGAAAGGAGGACTAGCAGCCGAGTTGCACGGGAGAATGTGAAAAGTGTTCATATGTAATAAAAACCTGAGAAATCCGTCCGTTTTCGTCATTTGTTATCGAATCGACTTAAAGTCAGATCGTCACATTGGCCGCTCTTCTCTCTGAAACGGTTGTACTTATCGTCTACAAAGCTATGCCACGTGCTTCGGTATGTGGAGACACTAAAAGCACCATAGTAGAACACAGATGAAGCTTCTAAGTTGATGTAATAGCCAGTAAGAAGTAGTACAATTCAAGTTTTAGGTATCAATTATTGACTTTTTAGCTGGCTTTGGTGCCGTCGACATGAGCTAGGACCTTAAGATTCTGCATGTAAGGAGGACTAGCAGCCGCGTTGCACGGGAGAATGTGAAAAGTGTTCATATGTAAAAAAATACCTGAGATATCCGTCCGTTTTCGTCATTTGTTATCGAATCGACTTAAAGCCAGATAGTCACATTGGTCGCTCTTCTCTCTGAAACGGTTGTTCTTATCGTCTGCAAAGCTATGTCGCATGCTGCGGTATGTTGAGACACTACAAGCAGCATAGTAGAACACAGATGAAGCTTCTAAGTTGATGTAATAGCCAGTAAGAAGTAGTACAATTCAAGTTATAGGTATCGATTATTGACTTTTTAGCTAGCTTTGGTGCCTTGGACGTGAGCTAGGACCTTAAGATTCAGCATGAAAGGAGGACTAGCAGCCGAATAGCACGGGAGAATGTGAAAAGTGTTCATGTGTAGTAAAAACTTGAGAAATTCGTCCGTTTTCGTCATTTGTTATCGAATCGACTTAAAGCCAGATCGTCACATTGGCCGCTCTTCTCTCTGAAACGCTTGTATTTATCGTCTGCAAAGCTATGTCGCGAGCTGCGGTATGCGGAGACACTAAAATCACAATAGTAGGTAACAGATGAAGCATCTAAGTTGATGTAATAGCCAGTAAGAAGTAATCCAATTCAAGTTTTAGGTATCGATTATTGACTTTTTAGCTGGCTTTGGTGCCTTGGACATGAGCTAGGACCTTAAGATTTAGCATGAAAGGAGGACTAGCAGCCGAGTTGCACGGGAGAATGTGAAAAGTGTTCATATGTAATAAAAACCTGAGAAATCCGTCCGTTTTCGTCATTTGTTTTCGAATCGACTTAAAGCCAGATCGTCACATTGGCCGCTCTGCTCTCGGAAACGGTTGTACTTATCGTCTACTAAGCTATGTCGCGTGCTGCGGTATGCGGAGACACTAAAAGCACCATAGTAGAACACAGATGAAGCTTCTAAGTTAATGTAATAGCCCGTAAGAAGTAGTACAATTCAAGTTTTAGGTATCGATTATTGACTTTTTAGCTGGCTTTGGTGCCTTGGACATGAGCTAGGACCTTACGATTCTGCATGAAAGGAGGACTAGCAGCCGAGTTGCATGGGAGAATGTGAAAAGTGTTCATATGTAATAAAAACCTGAGAAATCCGTCCGTTTTCGTCATTTGTTATCGAATCCACTTAAAGCCAGATCGTCACATTGGCCGCTCTGCTCTCGGAAACGGTTGTACCTATCGTCCACTAAGCTATGTCGCGTGCTGCGGTATGCGGAGACACTAAAAGCACCATAGTAGAACACAGATTAAGCTTCTAAGTTAATGTAATAGCCAGTAAGATGTAGTACAATTCAAGTCTTTGGTATCGATTATTGACTTTTTAGCTGGCTTTGGTGCCTTGGACATGAGCTAGGACCTTAACATTCTGCATGAAAGGATTACTAGCAGCCGAGTTTCACGGGAGAACGTGAAAAGTGTTCATATGTAGTAAAAACCTTAGAAATCCGTCCGTTTTCGTAATTTGTTATCGAATCGACTTAAAGCCAGATCGTCACATTGGCCGCTCTTCTCTCTGAAACGGTTGTACTTATCGTCTGCAAAGCTATGTCGCGTGCTGCGGTATGTGGACACACTAAAAGCACCATAGTAGAACACAGATGAAGCTTCTAAGTTGATGTAATAGCCAGTAAGAAGTAGTTGAATTCAAGTTTTAGGTATCGATTATTGACTTTTTAGCTGGCTTTGGTGCCTTGGACATGAGCTAGGACCTTAAGATTCTGCATGAAAGGAGGACTAGCAGCCGAGTTGCAGGGGAGAATGTAAAAAGTGTTCATATGAAGTAAAAACCTGAGTAATCCGTCCGTTTTCGTCATTTGTTATCGAATCGACTTAAAGCCAGATCGTCACATTGGCCGCTCTGCTCTTGAAACGGTTGTACTTATCGTCTGCAAAGCAATGTCGCGTTTTGCCGTAGGCGGAAACAGAAAAGCAC
The DNA here is from genome assembly GCF_023897955.1 of Schistocerca gregaria. NCBI lineage: Eukaryota > Metazoa > Arthropoda > Insecta > Orthoptera > Acrididae > Schistocerca > Schistocerca gregaria. The sequence goes on from NW_026061773.1 coordinate 2,359,732, forward strand.
CAAAGTAGAACACAGATGAAGCTTCTAAGTTGATGTAATAGCCAGTAAGAAGTAGACCAATTCAAGATTTAGGTATCGATTATTGACTTTTTAGCTGGTTTTTTGTGCCTTGGACATGAGCTAGGACTTTATGATTCTGCATAAAAGGAGGACTCGCAGCCCAGATGCACGGGAGAATGTGAAAAGTGTTCATATGTATTAAAAACCTGAGACATCCGTCCGTTTTCGTCATTTGTGATCGAATCGACTTAAAGCCAGATCGTCACATTGGCCGCTCTTCTCTCTGAAACGGTTGTACTTATCGTCTGCAAAGCTATGTCGCATGCTGCGGTATGCTGAGACACTACAAGCAGCATAGTAGAACACAGATGAAGCTTCTAAGTTGATGTAATAGCCAGTAAGAAGTAGTACAATTCAAGTTTTAGGTATCGATTATTGACTTTTTAGCTAGCTTTGGTGCCTTGGACATGAGCTAGGACCTTAAGATTCTGCATGAAAGGAGGACTAGCAGCCGAGTAGCACGGGAGAATGTGAAAAGTGATCATATGTAGTAAAAACCTGAGAAATTCGTCTGTTTTCGTCATTTGTTATCGAATCGACTTAAAGCCAGATCGTCACATTGGCCGCTCTTCTCTCTGAAACGCTTGTACTTATCGTCTGCAAAGCTATGTCGCATGCTGCGGTATGCTGAGACACTACAAACAGCATAGTAAAACATAGATGAAACTTCTAAGTTGATGTAATAGCCAGTAAGAAGTAGTACAATTCAAGTTTTAGGTATCGATTATTGACTTTTTAGCTGGTTTTTTTTTTGCCTTGGACATGAGCTAGGACTTTATGATTCTGCATAAAAGGAGGACTAGCAGCCCAGTTGCACGGGAGAATGTGAAAAGTGTTCATATGTATTAAAAACCTGAGACATCCGTCCGTTTTCGTCATTTGTTATCGAATCGACTTAAAGCCAGATCGTCACATTGGCCGCTCTTCACTCTGAAACGGTTGTACTTATCGATTGCAAAGCTATGTCGCGTGCTGCGGTATGCGGAGACACTAAAACCACAATAGTAGAACACAGATGAAGCTTCTATGTTGATGTAATAGCCAGTAAGAAGTAGTACAATTAAAGTTTTAGGTATCGATTATTGACATTTAGCTAGCTTTGGTGCCTTGGATATGAGCTAGGACCTTATGATTCTGCATGAAAGGAGGACTAGCAGCCGAGTTGCACGGGAGAATGTGAAAAGTGTTCATATGTAGTAAAAACCTGAGAAATCCGTCCGTTTTCGTCATTTGTTATCGAATCTACTTAAAGCAAGGTCGTCACATTGGCCGCTCTTCTCTCTGAAACGGTTGTACTTATCAACTACAAAGCTATGTCGCGAGCTGCGATATGCGGAGACACTAAAAGCACCATAGCAGAACACAGATGAAGCTTCTAAGTTGATGTAATAGCCAGTAAGAAGTAGTACAATTAAAGTTATAGGTATCGGTTATTGACTTTTTACCCTTCTTTGGTGCCTTGGACACGAGCTAGGAACTTAAGATTTTGCATGAGGGAGGACTAGCAGCCGAGTTGCACGGGAGAATGTGAAAAGTGTTCATAAGTAGTAAAAACCTGAGAAATCCGTCCGTTTTCGTCATTTGTTATCGTATCGACTTAAAGCCAGATCGTCACAATGGCCGCTCTTCTCTCTGAAACGGTTGTACATATTGTCTGCAAAACTATGTCGCGTGCTGCGGTATGCGGAGAAACTAAAAGCACCGTAGTAGAACACAGACCAAGCTTCTAAGTTAATGTAATAGCCAGTAAGAAGTAGTACAATTCAAGTTTTAGGTATTGATTATTGACTTTTTAGCTGGCTTTGGTGCCTTGGACATGAGCTAGGACCTTAAGATTCTGCATGAAAGGAGGACTAGCAGCCTAGTTGCAAGGGAGAATGTGAAAAGTGTTCATATGTAGTAAAAACCTGAGAAATCGGTCCGTTTTCGTCATTTGTTATCGAATCGACTTAAAGCCAGATCGTCACATTGGCCGCTCTTCTCTCTGAAACGGTTGTACTTATCGTCTACAAAGCTATGTCGCGTGCTGCGATATGCGGAGACACTAAAAGAACCATAGTAGAACACAAATGATGCTTCTAAGTTGATGTAATAGCCAGTAAGAAGTAGTCCAATTCAAGATTTAGGTATCGATTATTGACTTTATAGCTGGCTTTGGTGCCTTGGACATGAGCTAGGACCTTATGATTCTGCATGAAACGAGGACTAGCGGCCGCGTTGCACGGGAGTATGTGAAAAGTGTTCATATGTAGTAAAAACCTGAGAAATCCGTCCATTTTCGTCATTTGTTATCGAATCGACTTAAAGCGAGATCGTCACATTGGCCGCTCTTCTCTCTGAAACGGTTGTACTTATCGTCTGCAAAGCTATGTCGCGTGCTGCGGTATGCGGAGACACTAAAAGCACCATAGTAGAACACAGATCAAGCTTCTAAGTTGATGTAATAGCCAGTAAGAAGTAGTACAATTCAAGTTTTAGGTATAGATTATTGACTTTTTAGCTGGCTTTGGTGCCTTGGACATGAGCTAGGACCTTAAGATTCTGCATGAAAGGAGGACTAGCAGCCGAGTTGCAAGGGAGAATGTGAAAAGTGTTCATATGTAGTAAAAACCTGAGAAATCGGTCCGTTTTCGTCATTTGTTATCGAATCGACTTAAAGCCAGATCGTCTTATTTGCCGCTCTTCTCTCTGAAACGCTTGTACTTATCGTCTGCAAAGCTATGTCGCTTGTTGCCGTAGGCGGAAACAGAAAAGCACCATAGTAGAACACAGATGAAGCTTCTAAGTTGATGTAATAGCCAGTAAGAAGTAGTACAATTCTAGTTTTAGGTATCGATTATTGACTTTTTAGTTGGCTTTGGTGCCTTGGACATGAGCTAGTACCTTAAGATTCTGCATGAAAGGAGGACTAGCAGCCGAGTTGCACGGGAGAATGTGAAAAGTGTTCATATGTAGTAAAAACCTGAGAAATACGTCCGTTTTCGTCATTTGTTATCGAATCGACTTAAAGTCAGATCGTCAAATTGGCCGCACTTCTCTCTGAAACGGTTGTACTTATCGTCTACAAAGCTATTTCACGTGCTGCGGTATGTGGAGACACTAAAAGCACCATATGAGATCACAGATGAAGCTTCTAAGTTGATGTAATAGCCAGTAAGAAGTAGTACAATTCATGTTTTTGGTATCGATTATTGACTTTTTAGCTGGCTTTGGTGCCTTGGACATGAGCTAGGACCTTAAGATTGTGCATGAAAGGAGGACTAGCAGCCGAGTTGCAGGGGAAAATGTGAAAAGTGTTCATATGTAGAAAAAACCTGAGAAATCCGTCTGTTTTCGTCATTTGTTATCGAATCGACTTAAAGCCAGATCGTCACATTGGCCGCTCTTCTCTCTGAAACGGTTGTACTTATCGTCTGCAAAGCTATGTCGCGTGTTGCCGTAGGCGGAAACAGGAAAAGCACCATAGTAGAACACAGATGAAGCTTCTAAGTTGATGTAATAGCGAGTAAGAAGTAGTCCAATTCAAGTTTTTGGTATCGATTATTGAATTTTTAGCTGGTTTTGGTGCCTTGGACATGAGCTAGGACCTTAAGATTCTGCATGAAAGGAGGACTAGCAGCCGAGTTGCACGGGAGAATGTGAAAAGTGTTCATATGTAGTAAAAACCTGAGAAATCCGTCCGTTTTCGTCATTTGTTATCGAATCGACATAGAGCCAGATCGTCACATTGGCCGCTCTTCTCTCTGAAACGGTTGTACTTATCGTCTGCAAAGCTATGTCGCGTGCTGCGGTATGCGGAGACACTAAAAGCACCATAGTAGAACACAGATGAAGCTTCTAAGTTGATGTAATAGCCAGCAAGAAGTTGTAGAATTCAAGTTTTTGGTATCGATTATTGACTTTTTTGCTGGCTTTGGTACCTTGGACATGAGCTAGGACCTTATGATTCTGCATGAAAGGAGGACTAGCAGCCGAGTAGCACGGGAGAATGTGAAAAGTGTTCATATGTAGTAAAAACCTGAGAAATCCGACCGTTTCGGTCATTTGTTATCGATTCGACTTAAAGCCAGATCGTCACAATGGCCGTTCTTCTCTCTGAAAAAGTTGTACTTATCGTCTGCAAAGCTATGTCGCGTGCTGCGGTATGCGGACACAATAAAAGCACCATAGTAGAACACAGATGAAGCTTCTAAGTTGATGTAATAGCCAGTAAGAAGTAGTACAATTAAAGTTTTAGGTATCGGTTATTGACTTTTTAGCTGGCTTTGGTGCCTTCGACATGAGCTAGGACCTTAAGATTCTGCATGTAAGGAGGACTAGCAGCCGAGTTGCACGGAAGAATGTGAAAAGTGTTCATATTCAGTATAAACCTGAGACATCCGTCCGTTTTCGTCATTTGTTATCGAATCGACTTAAAGCCAGATAGTCACATTGGCCGCTCTTATCTCCGAAACGCTTGTACTTATCGTCTGCAAAGCTATGTCGCGTGCTGCGGTATGCGGAGACACTAAAATAACCATAGTAGAACACAGACCAAGCTTCTAAGTTAATGTAATAGCCAGTAAGAAGTAGTACAATTCAAGTTTTGGGTATCGATTATTGACTTTTTAGCTGGCTTTGGTGCCTTGGACATGAGCTAGGACCTTAAGATTCTGCATGAAAGGAGGACTAGCAGCCGAGTAGCACGGGAGAATGTGAAAAGTGTTCATATGTAGTAAAAACCTGGGAAATTCGTCCGTTTTCGTCATTTGTTATCGAATCGACTTAAAGCCACATCGTCTTATTTGCCGCTCTTCTCTCTGAAACGCTTGTACTTATCGTCTGCAAAGCTATGTCGCATGCTGCGGTATGCTGAGACACTACAAGCAGCATAGTAGAACACAGATGAAGCTTCAAAGTTGATGCTGAGACACTACAAGCAGCATAGTAGAACACAGATGAAGCTTCTAAGTTGATGTAACAGCCAGTAAGAAGTAGTACAATTCAAGTTTTGGGTATCGATTATTGACTTTTTAGCTAGCTTTGGTGCCTTGGACATGAGCTAGGACCTTAAGATTCTGCATGAAAGGAGGACTAGCAGCCGAGTAGCACGGGAGAATGTGAAAAGTGATCATATGTAGTAAAAACCTGAGAAATTCGTCTGTTTTCGTCATTTGTTATCGAATCGACTTAAAGCCAGATCGTCATATTGGCCGCTCTTCTCTCTGAAACGCTTGTACTTATCGTCTGCAAAGCTATGTCGCATGCTGCGGTATGCGGAGACACTAAAATCACTATAGTAGGAAACAGATGAAGCATCTAAGTTGATGTAATAGGCAATAAGAAGTAATCCAATTCAAGTTTTAGGTATCGATTATTGACTTTTTAGCTGGCTTTGGTGCCTTGGACATGAGCTAGAACCTTAAGATTTAGCATGGAAGGAGGACTAGCAGCCGAGTTGCACGGGAGAATGTGAAAAGTGTTCATATGTAATAAAAACCTGATAAATCCGTCCGTTTTCGTCATTTGTTATCGAATCGACTTAAAGCCAGATCGTCACATTGGCCGCTCTGCTCTCGGAAACGGTTGTACTTATCGTCTACTAAGCTATGTCGCGTGCTGCGGTATGCGGAGACACTAAAAGCACCATAGTAGAACACAGATGAAGCTTCTAAGTTAATGTAATAGCCAGTAAGAAGTAGTACAATTCAAGTTTTAGGTATCGATTATTGACTTTTTAGCTGGCTTTGGTGCCTTGGACATGAGCTAGGACCTTACGATTCTGCATGAAAGGAGGACTAGCAGCCGAGTTGCACGGGAGAATGTGAAAAGTGTTCATATGTAATAAAAACCTGAGAAATCCGTCCGTTTTCGTCATTTGTTATCGAATCCACTTAAAGCCAGATCGTCACATTGGCCGCTCTGCTCTCGGAAACGGTTGTACTTATCGTCTACTAAGCTATGTCGCGTGCTGCGGTATGTGGAGACACTAAAAGCACCATAGTAGAACACAGATTAAGCTTCTAAGTTAATGTAATAGCCAGTAAGAAGTAGTACAATTCAAGTCTTAGGTATCGATTATTGACTTTTTAGCTGGCTTTGGTGCCTTGGACATGAGCTAGGACCTTAACATTCTGCATGAAAGGAGGACTAGCAGCCGAGTTGCAGGGGAGAATGTAAAAAGTGTTCATATGAAGTAAAAACCTGAGTAATCCGTCCGTTTTCGTCATTTGTTATCGAATCGACTTAAAGCCGGATCGTCACATTGGCCGCTTTGCTCTTGAAACGGTTGTACTTATCGTCTGCAAAGCAATGTCGCGTTTTGCCGTAGGCGGAAACAGAAAAGCACCATAGTAGAACACAGATGAAGCTTCTAAGTTGATGTAATAGCCAGTAAGAAGTAGACCAATTCAAGATTTAGGTATCGATTATTGACTTTTTAGATGGTTTTTTGTGCCTTGGACATGAGCTAGGACTTTATGATTCTGCATAGAAGGAGGACTCGCAGCCCAGTTGCACGGGAGAATGTGAAAAGTGTTCATATGTATTAAAAACCTGAGTCATCCATCCGTTTTCGTCATTTGTGATCGAATCGACTTAAAGCCAGATCGTCATATTGGCCGCTCTTCTCTCTGAAACGGTTGTACTTATCGTCTACAAAGCTATGTCACGTGCTTCGGTATGTGGAGACACTAAAAGCACCATAGTAGAACACAGATGAAGCTTCTAAGTTGATGTAATAGCCAGTAAGAAGTAGTACAATTAAAGTTTTAGGTATCGATTATTGACTTTTTAGCTGGCTTTGATGCCTTGGACATGAGCTAGGACCTTAAGATTCTGCATGAAAGGAGGACTAGCAGCCGAGTTGCACGGGAGAATGTGAAAAGTGTTCATATGTAATAAAAACCTGAGAAATCCCTCCGTTTTCGTCATTTGTTATCGAATCGACTTAAAGCCCGATCGTCACATTGGTCGCTCTTCTCTCTGAAACGGTTGTACTTATCGTCTGCGAAGCTATGTCGCATGCTGCGGTATGCTGAGACACTACAAGCAGCATAGTAGAACACAGATGAAGCTTCTAAGTTGATGTAATAGCCAGTAAGAAGTAGTACAATTCAAGTTTTAGGTATCGATTATTGACTTTTTAGCTAGCTTTGGTGCCTTGGACGTGAGCTAGGACCTTAAGATTTAGCATGAAAGGAGGACTAGCAGCCGAGTTGCACGGGAGAATGTGAAAAGTGTTCATATGTAATAAAAACCTGAGAAATCCGTCCGTTTTCGTCATTTGTTATCGAATCGACTTAAAGCCAGATCGTCACATTGGCCGCTCTGCTCTCGGAAACGGTTGTACTTATCGTCTACTAAGCTATGTCGCGTGCTGCGGTATGCGGAGACACTAAAAGCACCATAGTAGAACACAGATGAAGCTTCTAAGTTAATGTAATAGCCCGTAAGAAGTAGTACAATTCAAGTTTTAGGTATCGATAATTGACTTTTTAGCTGGCTTTGGTGCCTTGGACATGAGCTAGGACCTTACGATTCTGCATTAAAGTAGGACTAGCAGCCGAGTTGCACGGGAGAATGTGAAAAGTGTTCTTATGTAATAAAAACCTGAGAAATCCGTCCGTTTTCGTCATTTGTTATCGAATCCACTTAAAGCCAGATCGTCACATTGGCCGCTCTGCTCTCGGAAACGGTTGTACTTATCGTCTACTAAGCTATGTCGCGTGCTGCGGTATGCGGAGACACTAAAAGCACCATAGTAGAACACAGATTAAGCTTCTTAGTTAATGTAATAGCCAGTAAGAAGTAGTACAATTCAAGTCTTAGGTATCGATTATTGACTTTTTAGCTGGCTTTGGTGCCTTGGACATGAGCTAGGACCTTAACATTCTGCATGAAAGGAGGACTAGCAGCCGAGTTGCACGTTAGAACGTGAAAAGTGTTCATATGTAGTAAAAACCTTAGAAATCCGTCCGTTTTCGTAATTTGTTATCGAATCGACTTAAAGCCAGATCGTCACATTGGCCGCTCTGCTCTCGGAAACGGTTGTACTTATCGTCTGCAAAGCTATGTCGCGTGTTGCCATAGGCGGAAACAGGAAAAGCACCATAGTAGAACACAGATGAAGCTTCTAATATGATGTAATAGCCAGTAAGAAGTAGTACAATTAAAGTTTTAGGTATCGATTATTGACTTTTTAGCTAGCTTTGGTGCCTTGGACGTGAGCTAGGACCTTAAGATTTAGCATGAAAGGAGGACTAGCAGCCGAGTTGCACGGGAGAATGTGAAAAGTGTTCATATGTAATAAAAACCTGAGAAATCCGTCCGTTTTCGTCATTTGTTATCGAATCGACTTAAAGCCAGATCGTCACATTGGCCGCTCTGCTCTCGGAAACGGTTGTACTTATCGTCTGCAAAGCTATGTCGCGTGTTGCCATAGGCGGAAACAGGAAAAGCACCATAGTAGAACACAGATGAAGCTTCTAATATGATGTAATAGCCAGTAAGAAGTAGTACAATTAAAGTTTTAGGTATCGGTTAATGACATTTACCCTTCTTTGCTGCCTTGGACACGAGCTAGAAAATTAAGATTTTGCATGAAGGAGGACTATCAGCCGAGTTGCACGGGAGAATGTGAAAAGTGTTCATATGTGGTAAAAACCTGAGAAATCCGTCCGTTTTCGTCATTTGTTATCGAATCGACTTAAAGCCAGATCGTCACATTGGCCGCTCTTCTCTCTGAAACGCTTGTATTTATCGTCTGCAAAGCTATGTCGCGAGCTGCGGTATGCGGAGACACTAAAATCACCATAGTAGGAAACAGATGAAGAATCTAAGTTGATGTAATAGCCAGTAAGAAGTAATCCAATTCATGTTTTAGGTATCGATTATTGACTTTTTAGCTGGCTTTGGTGCCTTGGACATGAGCTACGGCCTTAAGATTCTGCATGAAAGGAGGACTAGCAGCCGAGTTGCACGGGAGAATGTGAAAAGTGTTCATATGTAAAAAAATACTTGAGAAATCCGTCCGTTTTCGTCATTTGTTATCGAATCGACTTAAAGCCAGATCGTCACATTGGTCGCTCTTCTCTCTGAAAAGGTTGTACTTATCGTCTGCAAAGCTATGTCGCGTGCTGCGGTATGCGGAGACACTAAAATCACCAGAGTAGAACACAGATGAAGCTTCTAAGTTGACGTAATAGCCAGGAAGAAGTAGTACAATTCACGTTTTAGGTATCGATTATTGACTTTTTAGCTGGCTTTGGTGCCTTGGACATGAGCTAGGACCTTAACATTCTGCATGAAAGGAGGACTTGCAGCCGATTTGCATAGAAGAATGTGAAAAGTGTTCATATGTAGTAAAAACCCGAGAAATCCGTCCGTTTTCGTCATTTGTTATCGAATCGACTTAAAGCCAGATCGTCACATTAGCCGCTCTTCTCTCTGAAACGGTTGTACTTATCGATTGCAAAGCTATGTCGCGTGTTGCGGTATGCGGAGACACTAAAAGCACCATAGTAGAACACAGATGAAGCTTCTAAGTTGACGTAATAGCCAGGAAGAAGTAGTACAATTCAAGTTTTAGGTATCGATTATTGACTTTTTAGCTGGCTTTGGTGCCTTGGACACGAGCTAGGACCTTAACTTTTAGCATGAAAGGAGGACTAGCAGCCGATTTGCATGGGAGAATGTGAAAAGTGTTCATATGTAGTAAAAACCTGAGAAATCCGTCCACATTCGTCATTTGTTATCGAATCGACTTAAAGCCAGATCGTCACATTGGCCGCTCTTCTCTCTGAAAAAGTTGTACTTGTCGTCTGCAAAGCTATGTCGCGTGCTGCGGTATGCGGAGACACTAAAAGCACCATAGTAGAACACAGATGAAGCTTCTAAGTTGATGTAATAGCCAGTAAGATGTAGTACAATTAAAGTTTTAGGTATCAGTTAATGACTTTTTACCCTTCCTTGGTGCCTTGGACATGAGCTAGGACCTTAAGATTCTGCATGAAAGGAGGACTAGCAGCCGTGTTGCAGGGAAGAATGTGAAAATTTTCATATGTAGTAAAAACCCGAGAAATCCGTCGATTTTCGTCATTTGTTATCGAATCGACTTAAAGCCAGATCGTCACATTGGCCGTTCTGCTCTCGGAAACGGTTGTACTTATCGTCTGCAAAGCTATGTCGCGTGTTGCCGTAGGCGGAAACAGGAAAAGCACCGTAGTAGAACACAGATGAAGCTTCTAAGTTGATGTAATAGCCAGTAAGAAGTAGTCCATTTCAAGTTTTAGGTATCGATTATTGACTTTTTAGCTGGCTTTGGTGCCTTGGACATGAGCTAGGACCTTACGATTCTGCATGAAAGGAGGACTGGCAGCCGAGTTGCAGGGGAGAATGTGAAAAGTGTTCATATGTAGTAAAAACCTGAGAAATCCGTCCGTTTTCATAATTTGTTATCGAATCGACTTAAAGCCAGATCGTCACATTGCCCGCTGTGCTCTCGGAAACGGTTGTACTTATCGTCTGCAAAGCTATGTCGCGTGTTGCCGTAGGCGGAAACAGGAAAAGCACCGTAGTAGAACACAGATGAAGCTTCTAAGTTGATGTAATGGCCAGTAAAAAGTAGTCCAATTCAAGTTTTAGGTATCGATTATTGATTTTTTAGCTTGCTTTGGTGCCTTGGACATGAGCTAGGACCTTAACATTCTGCATGAAAGGAGGACTAGCTGCCGCGTTGCACGGGAGAATGTGAAAAGTGTTCATATGTAGTAAAAACCTTAGAAATCCGTCCATTTTCGTCATTTGTTATCGAATCGACTTAAAGCCAGATCGTCACATTGGCCGCTCTTCTCTCTGAAACGGTTGTACTTATCGTCTGCAATGCTATGTCGCGTGCTGCGGTAAGCGGAGACACTAAAATCACCATAGTAGAACACAAATGAAGCATCTAAGTTGATGTAATAGCCAGTAAGAAGTAATCCAATTCAAGTTTTAGGTATCGATTATTGACTTTTTAGCTGGCTTTGGTGCCTTGGACATGAGCTAGGACCTTAAGATTCTGCATGAAAGGAGGACTAGCAGCCGAGTTGCACGGGAGAATGTGAAAAGTGTTCATATGTAGTAAAATCCTGAGAAATTCGTCCGTTTTCGTCATTTGTTATCGAATCGACTTAAAGCCAGATCGTCACATTGGCCGCTCTTCTCTCTGAAACGGTTGTACTTATCGTCTGCAAAGCTATGTCGCGTGCTGCGGTATGTGGAGACACTAAAAGCACCATAGTAGAACACAGATGAAGCTTCTAAGTTGATGTAATTGCCAGTAAGAAGTAGTACAATTCAAGTTTTAGGAATCGATTATTGACTCTTTAGCTGGCTTTGGTGCCTTGGACATGAGCTTGGACCTTAAATTTCTGCATGAAAGGAGGACTAGCAGCCGCGTTGCACGGGAGAATGTGAAAAGTGTTAATATGTAGTAAAAACCTTAGAAATACTACCGTTTTCGTCATTTGTTATCGAATCGACTTAAAGCCAGATCGTCACATTGGCCGCTCTTCTCTCTGAAACGGTTGTACTTATCGTCTGCAAAGCTATGTCGCGTGCTGCGGTATGCGGAGACACTAAAATCACCATAGTAGAACACAGATGAAGCTTTTAAGTTGATGTAATAGCCAGTAAGAAGTAGTACGATTCATGTTTTAGGTATCGATTATTGACTTTATAGCTGGCTTTGGTGCCTTGGACATGAGCTAGGACCTTAACATTCTGCATGAAAGGAGGACTAGCAGCCGAGTTGCACGGGAGAATGTTAAAAGTGTTCATATGTAGTAAAAACCTTAGAAATCCGTCCGTTTTCGTCATTTGTTATCGAATCGACTTAAAGCCAGATCGTCACATTGGCCGCTCTTCTCTCTGAAACGCTTGTACTTATCGTCTGCAAAGCTATGTCGCGTGCTGCGGTATGCGGAGACACTGCACTCACCATAGTAGAACACAGTTCAAGCTTCTAAGTTGATGTAATAGCCAGTAAGAAGTAGTACAATTCAAGTTTTAGGTATCGTTTATTGACTTTTTAGCTGGCTTTGGTGCCTTGGACATGAGCTAGGACCTTAAGATTCTGCATGAATGGAGGACTAGCAGCCGAGTTGCAGGGGAGAATGTGAAAAGTGTTCATATGTAGTAAAGACCTGAGAAATCCGTCCGTTTTCGTCATTTGTTATCGAATCGACTTAAAGCCAGATCGTCACATTGGCCGCTCTGCTCTCGGAAACGGTTGTACTTATCGTCTGCAAAGCTATGTCGCGTGTTGCCGTAGGCGGAAACAGGAAAAGCACCATTGTAGAACACAGACGAAGCTTCTAAGTTGATGTAATAGCCAGTAAGAAGTAGTCCAATTCAAGTTTTAGGTATCGATAATTGACTTTTTAGCTGGCTTTGGTGCCTTGGACATGAGCTAGGACCTTAAGATTCTGCATGAAAGGAGGACTAGCAGCCGAGTTGCACGGGAGAATGTGAAAAGTGTTCATATGTAGTAAAAACCTGAGAAATCCGTCCGTTTTGGTCATTTGTTATCGAATCGACTTAAAGCCACATCGTCACATTGGCCGCTCTTCTCTCTGAAACGCTTGTACATATCGTCTGCAAAGCTATGTCGCGTGCTGCGGTATGTGGAGACACTAAAAGCACCATAGTAGAACACAGATGAAGCTTCTAAGTTGATGTAATAGCCAGTAAGAAGTAGTGGAATTCAAGTTTTAGGTATCGATTATTGACTTTTTAGCTGGCTTTGGTGCCTTGGACATGAGCTAGCACCTTAAGATTCTGCATGAAAGGAGGACTAGCAGCCGAGTTGCACGGGAGAATGTGAAAAGTGTTCATATGCAGTAAAAACCTGAGAAATCCGTCCGTTTTCGTCATTTGTTATCGAATCGACTTAAAGCCAGATCGTCACATTGGCCGCTCTTCTCTCTGAAACGGTTGTACTTATCGTCTGCAAAGCTATGTCGCGTGCTGCGGTATGCGGAGACACTAAAAGCACCATAGTAGAACACAGATGGAGCTTCTAAGTTGATGTAATAGCCAGTAAGAAGTAGTACAATTCAAGTTTTAGGTATCGATTATTGACTTTTTAGCTAGCTTTGGTGCCTTGGACATGAGCTAGGACCTTAAGATTCTGCATGAAAGGAGGACTAGCAGCCGAGTAGCACGGGAGAATGTGAAAAGTGATCATATGTAGTAAAAACCTGAGAAATTCGTCTGTTTTCGTCATTTGTTATCGAATCGACTTAAAGCCAGATCGTCACATTGGCCGCTCTTCTCTCTGAAACGCTTGTACTTATCGTCTGCAAAGCTATGTCACATGCTGCGGTATGCTGAGACACTACAAGCAGCATAGTAAAACATAGATGAAACTTCTAAGTTGATGTAATAGCCAGTAAGAAGTAGTACAATTCAAGTTTTAGGTATCGATTATTGACTTTTAGCTGGTTTTTTTTTGCCTTGGACATGAGCTAGGACTTTATGATTCTGCATAAAAGGAGGACTAGCAGCCCAGTTGCACGGGAGAATGTGAAAAGTGTTCATATGTATTAAAAACCTGAGACATCCGTCCGTTATCGTCATTTGTTATCGAATCGACTTAAGCCAGATCGTCACATTGGTCGCTCTTCTCTCTGAAACGGTTGTACTTATCGTCTGCAAAGCTATGTCGCATGCTGCGGTATGCTGAGACACTACAAGCAGCATAGTAGAACACAGATGAAGCTTCTAAGTTGATGTAATAGCCAGTAAGAAGTAGTACAATTCAAGTTTTAGGTATCGATTATTGACTTTTTAGCTAGCTTTGGTGCCTTGGACGTGAGCTAGGACCTTAAGATTCAGCATGAAAGGAGGACTAGCTGCCGAATAGCACGGGAGAATGTGAAAAGTGTTCATATGTAGTAAAAACCTGAGAAATTCGTCCGTTTTCGTCATTTGTTACCGAATCGACTTAAAGCCAGATCGTCACATTGGCCGCTCTTCTCTCTGAAACGCTTGTATTTATCGTCTGCAAAGCTATGTCGCGAGCTGCGGTATGCGGAGACACTAAAATCACCATAGTAGGAAACAGATGAAGAATCTAAGTTGATGTAATAGCCAGTAAGAAGTAATCCAATTCAAGTTTTAGGTATCGATTATTGACTTTTTAGCTGGCTTTGGTGCCTTGGACATGAGCTACGGCCTTAAGATTCTGCATGAAAGGAGGACTAGCAGCCGAGTTGCACGGGAGAATGTGAAAAGTGTTCATATGTAAAAAAATACTTGAGAAATCCGTCCGTTTTCGTCATTTGTTATCGAATCGACTTAAAGCCAGATCGTCACATTGGTCGCTCTTCTCTCTGAAAAGGTTGTACTTATCGTCTGCAAAGCTATGTCGCGTGCTGCGGTATTCGGAGACACTAAAATCACCAGAGTAGAACACAGATGAAGCTTCTAAGTTGACGTAATAGCCAGGAAAAAGTAGTACAATTCACGTTTTAGGTATCGATTATTGACTTTTTAGCTGGCTTTGGTGCCTTGGACATGAGCTAGGACCTTAACATTCTGCATGAAAGGAGGACTTGCAGCCGATTTGCATGGAAGAATGTGAAAAGTGTTCATATGTAGTAAAAACCCGAGAAATCCGTCCGTTTTCGTCATTTGTTATCGAATCGACTTAAAGCCAGATCGTCACATTAGCCGCTCTTCTCTCTGAAACGGTTGTACTTATCGATTGCAAAGCTATGTCGCGTGTTGCGGTATGCGGAGACACTAAAAGCACCATAGTAGAACACAGATGAAGCTTCTAAGTTGACGTAATAGCCAGGATGAAGTAGTACAATTCAAGTTTTAGGTATCGATTATTGACTTTTTAGCTGGCTTTGGTGCCTTGGACACGAGCTAGGACCTTAACTTTTAGCATGAAAGGAGGACTAGCAGCCGATTTGCATGGGAGAATGTGAAAAGTGTTCATATGTAGTAAAAACCTGAGAAATCCGTCCACTTTCGTCATTTGTTATCGAATCGACTTAAAGCCAGATCGTCACATTGGCCGCTCTTCTCTCTGAAAAAGTTGTACTTGTCGTCTGCAAAGCTATGTCGCGTGCTGCGGTATGCGGAGACACTAAAAGCACCATAGTAGAACACAGATGAAGCTTCTAAGTTGATGTAATAGCCAGTAAGATGTAGTACAATTAAAGTTTTAGGTATCAGTTAATGACTTTTTACCCTTCCTTGGTGCCTTGGACATGAGCTAGGACCTTAAGATTCTGCATGAAAGGAGGACTAGCAGCCGTGTTGCAGGGAAGAATGTGAAAAATGTTCATATGTAGTAAAAACCCGAGAAATCCGTCGATTTTCGTCATTTGTTATCGAATCGACTTAAAGCCAGATCGTCACATTGGCCGTTCTGCTCTCGGAAACGCTTGTACTTATCGTCTGCAAAGCTATGTCGCGTGTTGCCGTAGGCGGAAACAGGAAAAGCATCATAGTAGAACACAGATGAAGCTTCTAAGTTGATGTAATAGCCAGTAAGAAGTAGTCCATTTCAAGTTTTAGGTATCGATTATTGACTTTTTAGCTGGCTTTGGTGCCTTGGACATGAGCTAGGACCTTACGATTCTGCATGAAAGGAGGACTGGCAGCCGAGTTGCAGGGGAGAATGTGAAAAGTGTTCATATGTAGTAAAAACCTGAGAAATCCGTCCGTTTTCATAATTTGTTATCGAATCGACTTAAAGCCAGATCGTCACATTGCCCGCTGTGCTCTCGGAAACGGTTGTACTTATCGTCTGCAAAGCTATGTCGCGTGTTGCCGTAGGCGGAAACAGGAAAAGCACCGTAGTAGAACACAGATGAAGCTTCTAAGTTGATGTAATAGCCAGTAAAAAGTAGTCCAATTCAAGTTTTAGGTATCGATTATTGACTTTTTAGCTTGCTTTGGTGCCTTGGACATGAGCTAGGACCTTAACATTCTGCATGAAAGGAGGACTAGCTGCCGCGTTGCACGGGAGAATGTGAAAAGTGTTCATATGTAGTAAAAACCTTAGAAATCCGTCCATTTTCGTCATTTGTTATCGAATCGACTTAAAGCCAGATCGTCACATTGGCCGCTCTTCTCTCTGAAACGGTTGTACTTATCGTCTGCAATGCTATGTCGCGTGCTGCGGTAAGCGGAGACACTAAAATCACCATAGTAGAACACAAATGAAGCATCTAAGTTGATGTAATAGCCAGTAAGAAGTAATCCAATTCAAGTTTTAGGTATCGATTATTGACTTTTTAGCTGGCTTTGGTGCCTTGGACATGAGCTAGGACCTTAAGATTCTGCATGAAAGGAGGACTAGCAGCCGAGTTGCACGGGAGAATGTGAAAAGTGTTCATATGTAGTAAAATCCTGAGAAATCAGTCCGTTTTCGTCATTTGTTATCGAATCGACTTAAAGCCAGATCGTCACATTGGCCGCTCTTCTCTCTGAAACGGTTGTACTTATCGTCTGCAAAGCTATGTCGCGTGCTGCGGTATGTGGAGACACTAAAAGCACCATAGTAGAACACAGATGAAGCTTCTAAGTTGATGTAATTGCCAGTAAGAAGTAGTACAATTCAAGTTTTAGGAATCGATTATTGACTCTTTAGCTGGCTTTGGTGCCTTGGACATGAGCTTGGACCTTAAATTTCTGCATGAAAGGAGGACTAGCAGCCGCGTTGCACGGGAGAATGTGAAAAGTGTTAATATGTAGTAAAAACCTTAGAAATACTACCGTTTTCGTCATTTGTTATCGAATCGACTTAAAGCCAGATCGTCACATTGGCCGCTCTTCTCTCTGAAACGGTTGTACTTATCGTCTGCAAAGCTATGTCGCGTGCTGCGGTATGCGGAGACACTAAAATCACCATAGTAGAACACAGATGAAGCTTTTAAGTTGATGTAATAGCCAGTAAGAAGTAGTACGATTCATGTTTTAGGTATCGATTATTGACTTTATAGCTGGCTTTGGTGCCTTGGACATGAGCTAGGACCTTAACATTCTGCATGAAAGGAGGACTAGCAGCCGAGTTGCACGGGAGAATGTTAAAAGTGTTCATATGTAGTAAAAACCTTAGAAATCCGTCCGTTTTCGTCATTTGTTATCGAATCGACTTAAAGCCAGATCGTCACATTGGCCGCTCTTCTCTCTGAAACGCTTGTACTTATCGTCTGCAAAGCTATGTCGCGTGCTGCGGTATGCGGAGACACTGCACTCACCATAGTAGAACACAGTTCAAGCTTCTAAGTTGATGTAATAGCCAGTAAGAAGTAGTACAATTCAAGTTTTAGGTATCGTTTATTGACTTTTTAGCTGGCTTTGGTGCCTTGGACATGAGCTAGGACCTTAAGATTCTGCATGAAAGGAGGACTAGCAGCCGAGTTGCAGGGGAGAATGTGAAAAGTGTTCATATGTAGTAAAAACCTGAGAAATCCGTCCGTTTTCGTCATTTGTTATCGAATCGACTTAAAGCCAGATCGTCACATTGGCCGCTCTGCTCTCGGAAACGGTTGTACTTATCGTCTGCAAAGCTATGTCGCGTGTTGCCGTAGGCGGAAACAGGAAAAGCACCATTGTAGAACACAGACGAAGCTTCTAAGTTGATGTAATAGCCAGTAAGAAGTAGTCCAATTCAAGTTTTAGGTATCGATAATTGACTTTTTAGCTGGCTTTGGTGCCTTGGACATGAGCTAGGACCTTAAGATTCTGCATGAAAGGAGGACTAGCAGCCGAGTTGCACGGGAGAATGTGAAAAGTGTTCATATGTAGTAAAAACCTGAGAAATCCGTCCGTTTTGGTCATTTGTTATCGAATCGACTTAAAGCCACATCGTCACATTGGCCGCTCTTCTCTCTGAAACGCTTGTACTTATCGTCTGCAAAGCTATGTCGCGTGCTGCGGTATGTGGAGACACTAAAAGCACCATAGTAGAACACAGATGAAGCTTCTAAGTTGATGTAATAGCCAGTAAGAAGTAGTGGAATTCAAGTTTTAGGTATCGATTATTGACTTTTTAGCTGGCTTTGGTGCCTTGGACATGAGCTAGCACCTTAAGATTCTGCATGAAAGGAGGACTAGCAGCCGAGTTGCACGGGAGAATGTGAAAAGTGTTCATATGCAGTAAAAACCTGAGAAATCCGTCCGTTTTCGTCATTTGTTATCGAATCGACTTAAAGCCAGATCGTCACATTGGCCGCTCTTCTCTCTGAAACGGTTGTACTTATCGTCTGCAAAGCTATGTCGCGTGCTGCGGTATGTGGAGACACTAAAATCACCATAGTAGAACACAGATGAAGCTTCTAAGTTGATGTAATAGCCAGTAAGAAGTAGTACAATTCAAGTTTTAGGTATCGATTATTGACTTTTTAGCTGGCTTTGTTGCCTTGGACATGAGCTAGTACCTTAAATTTCTGCATGAAAGGAGGACTAGCAGCCGCGTTGCACGGGAGAATGTGAAAAGTGTTCATATGTAGTAAAAACCTTAGAAATCCTTCCGTTTTCGTCATTTGTTATCGAATCGACTTAAAGCCAGATCGTCACATTGGCCGCTCTTCTCTCTGAAACGCTTGTACTTATCGTCTGAAAAGCTATGTCGCGTGCTGCGATATGCGGAGACACTAAAATCACCATAGTAGAACACAGTTGAAGCTTTTAAGTTGATGTAATAGCCAGTAAGAAGTAGTACAATTCATGTTTTAGCTATCGATTATTGACTTTTTAGCTGGCTTTGTTGCCTTGGACATGAGCTAGGACCTTAACATTCTGCATGAAAGGAGGACTAGCAGCCGAGTTGCACGGGAGAATGTGAAAAGTGTTCATATGTAGTAAAAACCTTAGAAATCCGTCCATTTTCGTCATTTGTTATCGAATCGACTTAAAGCCAGATCGTCACATTGGCCGCTCTTCTCTCCGAAACGCTTGTACTTATCGTCTGCAAAGCTATGTCGCGTGCTGCGGTATCCGGAGACACTGCACTCACCATAGTAGAACACAGTTCAAGCTTCTAAGTTGATGTAATAGCCAGTAAGAAGTAGTACAATTCAAGTTTTAGGTATCGATTATTGACTTTTTAGCTGGCTTTGGTGCCTTGGACATGAGCTAGGACTTTAAGATTCTGCATGAAAGGAGGACTAGCAGCCGAGTTGCAGGGAAGAATGTGAAAAATGTTCATATGTAGTAAAAACCAGAGAAATCCGTCCATTTTCGTCATTTGTTATCGAATCGACTTAAAGCCAGATCGTCACATTGGCCGTTCTGCTCTCGGAAACACTTGTACTTATCGTCTGCAAAGCTATGTCGCTTGTTGCCGTAGGCGGAAACAGGAAAAGCATCATAGTAGAACACAGATGAAGCTTCTAAGTTGATGTAATAGCCAGTAAGAAGTAGTCCATTTCAAGTTTTAGGTATCGATTATTGACTTTTTAGCTGGCTTTGGTGCCTTGGACATGAGCTAGGACCTTACGATTCTGCATGAAAGGAGGACTGGCAGCCGAGTTGCAGGGGAGAATGTGAAAAGTGTTCATATGTAGTAAAAACCTGAGAAATCCGTCCGTTTTCATCATTTGTTATCGAATCGACTTAAAGCCAGATCGTCACATTGCCCGCTGTGCTCTCGGAAACGGTTGTACTTATCGTCTGCAAAGCTATGTCGCGTGTTGCCGTAGGCGGAAACAGGAAAAGCACCGTAGTAGAACACAGATGAAGCTTCCAAGTTGATGTAATAGCCAGTAAGAAGTAGTCCAATTCAAGTTTTAGGTATCGATTATTGACTTTTTAGCTGGCTTTGGTGCCTTGAACATGAGCTAGGACCTTAACATTCTGCATGAAAGGAGGACTAGCTGCCGCGTTGCACGGGAGAATGTGAAAAGTGTTCATATGTAGTAAAAACCTTAGAAATCCGTCCATTTTCGTCATTTGTTATCGAATCGACTTAAAGCCAGATCGTCACATTGGCCGCTCTTCTCTCTGAAACGGTTGTACTTATCGTCTGCAATGCTATGTCGCGTGCTGCGGTAAGCGGAGACACTAAAATCACCATAGTAGAACACAGATGAAGCATCTAAGTTGATGTAATAGCCAGTAAGAAGTAATCCAATTCAAGTTTTAGGTATCGATTATTGACTTTTTAGCTGGCTTTGGTGCCTTGGACATGAGCTAGGACCTTAAGATTCTGCATGAAAGGAGGACTAGCAGCCGAGTTGCACGGGAGAATGTGAAAAGTGTTCATATGTAGTAAAATCCTGAGAAATCAGTCCGTTTTCGTCATTTGTTATCGAATCGACTTAAAGCCAGATCGTCACATTGGCCGCTCTTCTCTCTGAAACGGTTGTACTTATCGTCTGCAAAGCTATGTCGCGTGCTGCGATATGCGGAGACACTAAAATCACCATAGTAGAACACAGTTGAAGCTTTTAAGTTGATGTAATAGCCAGTAAGAAGTAGTACAATTCATGTTTTAGGTATCGATTATTGACTTTTTAGCTGGCTTTGTTGCCTTGGACATGAGCTAGGACCTTAACATTCTGCATGAAAGGAGGACTAGCAGCCGAGTTGCACGGGAGAATGTGAAAAGTGTTCATATGTAGTAAAAACCTTAGAAATCCGTCCATTTTCGTCATTTGTTATCGAATCGACTTAAAGCCAGATCGTCACATTGGCCGCTCTTCTCTCCGAAACGCTTGTACTTATCGTCTGCAAAGCTATGTCGCGTGCTGCGGTATCCGGAGACACTGCACTCACCATAGTAGAACACAGTTCAAGCTTCTAAGTTGATGTAATAGCCAGTAAGAAGTAGTCCAATTCAAGTTTTAGGTATCGATTATTGACTTTTTAGCTGGCTTTGGTGCCATGGACATGAGCTAGGACTTTAAGATTCTGCATGAAAGGAGGACTAGCAGCCGAGTTGCAGGGAAGAATGTGAAAAATGTTCATATGTAGTAAAAACCAGAGAAATCCGTCCATTTTCGTCATTTGTTATCGAATCGACTTAAAGCCAGATCGTCACATTGGCCGTTCTGCTCTCGGAAACACTTGTACTTATCGTCTGCAAAGCTATGTCGCGTGTTGCCGTAGGCGGAAACAGGAAAAGCATCATAGTAGAACACAGATGAAGCTTCTAAGTTGATGTAATAGCCAGTAAGAAGTAGTCCATTTCAAGTTTTAGGTATCGATTATTGACTTTTTAGCTGGCTTTGGTGCCTTGGACATGAGCTAGGACCTTACGATTCTGCATGAAAGGAGGACTGGCAGCCGAGTTGCAGGGGAGAATGTGAAAAGTGTTCATATGTAGTAAAAACCTGAGAAATCCGTCCGTTTTCATCATTTGTTATCGAATCGACTTAAAGCCAGATCGTCACATTGCCCGCTGTGCTCTCGGAAACGGTTGTACTTATCGTCTGCAAAGCTATGTCGCGTGTTGCCGTAGGCGGAAACAGGAAAAGCACCGTAGTAGAACACAGATGAAGCTTCCAAGTTGATGTAATAGCCAGTAAGAAGTAGTCCAATTAAAGTTTTAGGTATCGATTATTGACTTTTTAGCTGGCTTTGGTGCCTTGGACATGAGCTAGGACCTTAAGATTCTGCATGAAAGGAGGACTAGCTGCCGCGTTGCACGGGAGAATGTGAAAAGTGTTCATATGTAGTAAAAACCTTAGAAATCCGTCCATTTTCGTCATTTGTTATCGAATCGACTTAAAGCCAGATCGTCACATTGGCCGCTCTTCTCTCTGAAACGGTTGTACTTATCGTCTGCAATGCTATGTCGCGATCTGCGGTAAGCGGAGACACTAAAATCACCATAGTAGTACACAGATGAGGCATCTAAGTTGATGTAATAGCCAGTAAGAAGTAATCCAATTCAAGTTTTAGGTATCGATTATTGACTTTTTAGCTGGCTTTGGTGCCTTGGACATGAGCTAGGACCTTAAGATTCTGCATGAAAGGAGGACTAGCAGCCGAGTTGCACGGGAGAATGTGAAAAGTGTTCATATGTAGTAAAATCCTGAGAAATCAGTCCGTTTTCGTCATTTGTTATCGAATCGACTTAAAGGCAGATCGTCACATTGGCCGCTCTTCTCTCTGAAACGGTTGTACTTATCGTCTGCAAAGCTATGTCACGTGCTGCGGTATGTGGAGACACTAAAAGCACCATAGTAGAACACAGATGAAGCTTCTAAGTTGATGTAATTGCCAGTAAGAAGTAGTACAATTCAAGTTTTAGGTATCGATTATTGACTTTTTAGCTGGCTTTGGTGCCTTGGACATGAGCTAGGACCTTAAATTTCTGCATGAAAGGAGGACTAGCAGCCGTGTTGCACGGGAGAATGTGAAAAGTGTTCATATGTAGTAAAAACCTTAGAAATCCTTCCGTTTTCGTCATTTGTTATCGAATCGACTTAAAGCCAGATCGTCACATTGGCCGCTCTTCTGTCTGAAACGGTTGTACTTATCGTCTGCAAAGCTATGTCGCGTGCTGCGGTATGCGGAGACACTAAAATCACCATAGTAGAACACAGATGAAGCTTTTAAGTTGATGTAATAGCCAGTAAGAAGTAGTACAATTCAAGTTTTAGGTATCGTTTATTGACTTTTTAGCTGGCTTTGTTGCCTTGGACATGAGCTAGTACCTTAAATTTCTGCATGAAAGGAGGACTAGCAGCCGCGTTGCACGGGAGAATGTGAAAAGTGTTCATATGTAGTAAAAACCTTAGAAATCCTTTCGTTTTCGTCATTTGTTATCGAATCGACTTAAAGCCAGATCGTCACATTGGCCGCTCTTCTCTCTGAAACGCTTGTACTTATCGTCTGCAAAGCTATGTCGCGTGCTGCGATATGCGGAGACACTAAAATCACCATAGTAGAACACAGTTGAAGCTTTTAAGTTGATGTAATAGCCAGTAAGAAGTAGTACAATTCATGTTTTAGCTATCGATTATTGACTTTTTAGCTGGCTTTGTTGCCTTGGACATGAGCTAGGACCTTAACATTCTGCATGGAAGGAGGACTAGCAGCCGAGTTGCACGGGAGAATGTGAAAAGTGTTCATATGTAGTAAAAACCTTAGAAATCCGTCCATTTTCGTCATTTGTTATCGAATCGACTTAAAGCCAGATCGTCACATTGGCCGCTCTTCTCTCCGAAACGCTTGTACTTATCGTCTGCAAAGCTATGTCGCGTGCTGCGGTATCCGGAGACACTGCACTCACCATAGTAGAACACAGTTCAAGCTTCTAAGTTGATGTAATAGCCAGTAAGAAGTAGTACAATTCAAGTTTTAGGTATCGATTATTGACTTTTTAGCTGGCTTTGGTGCCTTGGACATGAGCTAGGACTTTAAGATTCTGCATGAAAGGAGGACTAGCAGCCGAGTTGCAGGGAAGAATGTGAAAAATGTTCATATGTAGTAAAAACCAGAGAAATCCGTCCATTTTCGTCATTTGTTATCGAATCGACTTAAAGCCAGATCGTCACATTGGCCGTTCTGCTCTCGGAAACACTTGTACTTATCGTCTGCAAAGCTATGTCGCTTGTTGCCGTAGGCGGAAACAGGAAAAGCATCATAGTAGAACACAGATGAAGCTTCTAAGTTGATGTAATAGCCAGTAAGAAGTAGTCCATTTCAAGTTTTAGGTATCGATTATTGACTTTTTAGCTGGCTTTGGTACCTTGGACATGAGCTAGGACCTTACGATTCTGCATGAAAGGAGGACTGGCAGCCGAGTTGCAGGGGAGAATGTGAAAAGTGTTCATATGTAGTAAAAACCTGAGAAATCCGTCCGTTTTCATCATTTGTTATCGAATCGACTTAAAGCCAGATCGTCACATTGCCCGCTGTGCTCTCGGAAACGGTTGTACTTATCGTCTGCAAAGCTATGTCGCGTGTTGCCGTAGGCGGAAACAGGAAAAGCACCGTAGTAGAACACAGATGAAGCTTCCAAGTTGATGTAATAGCCAGTAAGAAGTAGTCCAATTCAAGTTTTAGGTATCGATTATTGACTTTTTAGCTGGCTTTGGTGCCTTGAACATGAGCTAGGACCTTAACATTCTGCATGAAAGGAGGACTAGCTGCCGCGTTGCACGGGAGAATGTGAAAAGTGTTCATATGTAGTAAAAACCTTAGAAATCCGTCCATTTTCGTCATTTGTTATCGAATCGACTTAAAGCCAGATCGTCACATTGGCCGCTCTTCTCTCTGAAACGGTTGTACTTATCGTCTGCAATGCTATGTCGCGTGCTGCGGTAAGCGGAGACACTAAAATCACCATAGTAGAACACAGATGAAGCATCTAAGTTGATGTAATAGCCAGTAAGAAGTAATCCAATTCAAGTTTTAGGTATCGATTATTGACTTTTTAGCTGGCTTTGGTGCCTTGGACATGAGCTAGGACCTTAAGATTCTGCATGAAAGGAGGACTAGCAGCCGAGTTGCACGGGAGAATGTGAAAAGTGTTCATATGTAGTAAAATCCTGAGAAATCAGTCCGTTTTCGTCATTTGTTATCGAATCGACTTAAAGCCAGATCGTCACATTGGCCGCTCTTCTCTCTGAAACGGTTGTACTTATCGTCTGCAAAGCTATGTCGCGTGCTGCGATATGCGGAGACACTAAAATCACCATAGTAGAACACAGTTGAAGCTTTTAAGTTGATGTAATAGCCAGAAAGAAGTAGTACAATTCATGTTTTAGGTATCGATTATTGACTTTTTAGCTGGCTTTGTTGCCTTGGACATGAGCTAGGACCTTAACATTCTGCATGAAAGGAGGACTAGCAGCCGAGTTGCACGGGAGAATGTGAAAAGTGTTCATATGTAGTAAAAACCTTAGAAATCCGTCCATTTTCGTCATTTGTTATCGAATCGACTTAAAGCCAGATCGTCACATTGGCCGCTCTTCTCTCCGAAACGCTTGTACTTATCGTCTGCAAAGCTATGTCGCGTACTGCGGTATCCGGAGACACTGCACTCACCATAGTAGAACACAGTTCAAGCTTCTAAGTTGATGTAATAGCCAGTAAGAAGTAGTCCAATTCAAGTTTTAGGTATCGATTATTGACTTTTTAGCTGGCTTTGGTGCCATGGACATGAGCTAGGACTTTAAGATTCTGCATGAAAGGAGGACTAGCAGCCGAGTTGCAGGGAAGAATGTGAAAAATGTTCATATGTAGTAAAAACCAGAGAAATCCGTCCATTTTCGTCATTTGTTATCGAATCGACTTAAAGCCAGATCGTCACATTGGCCGTTCTGCTCTCGGAAACACTTGTACTTATCGTCTGCAAAGCTATGTCGCGTGTTGCCGTAGGCGGAAACAGGAAAAGCATCATAGTAGAACACAGATGAAGCTTCTAAGTTGATGTAATAGCCAGTAAGAAGTAGTCCATTTCAAGTTTTAGGTATCGATTATTGACTTTTTAGCTGGCTTTGGTGCCTTGGACATGAGCTAGGACCTTACGATTCTGCATGAAAGGAGGACTGGCAGCCGAGTTGCAGGGGAGAATGTGAAAAGTGTTCATATGTAGTAAAAACCTGAGAAATCCGTCCGTTTTCATCATTTGTTATCGAATCGACTTAAAGCCAGATCGTCACATTGCCCGCTGTGCTCTCGGAAACGGTTGTACTTATCGTCTGCAAAGCTATGTCGCGTGTTGCCGTAGGCGGAAACAGGAAAAGCACCGTAGTAGAACACAGATGAAGCTTCCAAGTTGATGTAATAGCCAGTAAGAAGTAGTCCAATTCAAGTTTTAGGTATCGATTATTGACTTTTTAGCTGGCTTTGGTGCCTTGGACATGAGCTAGGACCTTAAGATTCTGCA
The DNA here is from genome assembly GCF_023897955.1 of Schistocerca gregaria. Lineage (NCBI taxonomy): Eukaryota > Metazoa > Arthropoda > Insecta > Orthoptera > Acrididae > Schistocerca > Schistocerca gregaria. Next base: position 2,385,620 of record NW_026061773.1, read on the forward strand.
TGAAAGGAGGACTAGCTGCCGCGTTGCACGGGAGAATGTGAAAAGTGTTCATATGTAGTAAAAACCTTAGAAATCCGTCCATTTTCGTCATTTGTTATCGAATCGACTTAAAGCCAGATCGTCACATTGGCCGCTCTTCTCTCTGAAACGGTTGTACTTATCGTCTGCAATGCTATGTCGCGTGCTGCGGTAAGCGGAGACACTAAAATCACCATAGTAGAACACAGATGAGGCATCTAAGTTGATGTAATAGCCAGTAAGAAGTAATCCAATTCAAGTTTTAGGTATCGATTATTGACTTTTTAGCTGGCTTTGGTGCCTTGGACATGAGCTAGGACCTTAAGATTCTGCATGAAAGGAGGACTAGCAGCCGAGTTGCACGGGAGAATGTGAAAAGTGTTCATATGTAGTAAAATCCTGAGAAATCAGTCCGTTTTCGTCATTTGTTATCGAATCGACTTAAAGGCAGATCGTCACATTGGCCGCTCTTCTCTCTGAAACGGTTGTACTTATCGTCTGCAAAGCTATGTCACGTGCTGCGGTATGTGGAGACACTAAAAGCACCATAGTAGAACACAGATGAAGCTTCTAAGTTGATGTAATTGCCAGTAAGAAGTAGTACAATTCAAGTTTTAGGTATCGATTATTGACTTTTTAGCTGGCTTTGGTGCCTTGGACATGAGCTAGGACCTTAAATTTCTGCATGAAAGGAGGACTAGCAGCCGCGTTGCACGGGAGAATGTGAAAAGTGTTCATATGTAGTAAAAACCTTAGAAATCCTTCCGTTTTCGTCATTTGTTATCGAATCGACTTAAAGCCAGATCGTCACATTGGCCGCTTTTCTGTCTGAAACGGTTTTACTTATCGTCTGCAAAGCAATGTCGCGTGCTGCGGTATGCGGAGACACTAAAATCACCATAGTAGAACACAGATGAAGCTTTTAAGTTGATGTAATAGCCAGTAAGAAGTAGTACAATTAATTTTTTAGGTATCGATTATTGTCTTTTTAGCTGGCTTTGGTGCCTTGGACATGAGCTAGGACCTTAACATTCTGCATGAAAGGAGGACTAGCAGCCGAGTTGCACGGGAGAATGTTAAAAGTGTTCATCTGTAGTAAAAACCTTAGAAATCCGTCCGTTTTCGTCATTTGTTATCGAATCGACTTAAAGCCAGATCGTCACATTGGCCGCTCTTCTCTCTGAAACGCTTGTACTTATCGTCTGCAAAGCTATGTCGCGTGCTGCGGTATCCGGAGACACTGCACTCACCATAGTAGAACACAGATGAAGCTTCTAAGTTGATGTAATTGCCAGTAAGAAGTAGTACAATTCAAGTTTTAGGTATCGATTATTGACTTTTTAGCTGTCTTTGGTGCCTTGGACATGAGCTAGGACCTTAAGATTCTGCATGAAAGGAGGACTAGCAGCCGAGTTGCAGGGGAGAATGTGAAAAGTGTTCATATGTAGTAAAAACCTGAGAAAACCGTCCGTTTTCGTCATTTGTTATCGAATCGACTTAAAGCCAGATCGTCACATTGGCCGCTCTGCTCTCGGAAACGGTTGTACTTATCGTCTGCAAAGCTATGTCGCGTGTTGCCGTAGGCGGAAACAGGAAAAGCACCATTGTATAACACAGACGAAGCTTCTAAGTTGATGTAATAGCCAGTAAGAAGTAGTCCAATTCAAGTTTTAGGTATCGATTATTGACTTTTTAGCTGGCTTTGGTGCCTTGGACATGAGCAAGGACCTTAAGATTCTGCATGAAAGGAGGACTAGCAGCCGAGTTGCAGGGGAGAATGTGAAAAGTGTTCATATGTAGTAAAAACCCGAGAAATCCGTCCGTTTTTGTCATTTGTTATCGAGTCGACTTAAAGCCAGATCGTCACATTGGCCGCTCTTCTCTCTGAAACGCTTGTATTTATCGTCTGCAAAGCTATGTCGCGTGCTGCGGTATGTGGAGACACTAAAAGCACCATAGTAGAACACAGATGAAGTTTCTAAGTTGATGTAATAGCCAGTAAGAAGTAGTGGAATTCAAGTTTTAGGAATCGATTATTGACTTTTTAGCTGGCTTTGGTGCCTTGGACATGAGCTAGCACCTTAAGATTCTGCATGAAAGGAGGACTAGCAGCCGAGTTGCACGGGAGAATGTGAAAAGTGTTCATATGTAGTAAAAACCTGAGAAATCCGTCCGTTTTCGTCATTTGTTATCGAATCGACTTAAAGCCAGATCGTCACATTGGCCGCTCTTCTCTCTGAAACGGTTGTACTTATCGTCTGCAAAGCTATGTCGCGTGCTGCGGTATGTGGAGACACTAAAATCACCATAGTAGAACACAGATGAAGCTTCTAAGTTGATGTAATAGCCAGTAAGAAGTAGTACAATTCAAGTTTTAGGTATCGATTATTGACTTTTTAGCTGGCTTTGTTGCCTTGGACATGAGCTAGGACCTTAAATTTCTGCATGAAAGGAGGACTAGCAGCCGCGTTGCACGGGAGAATGTTAAAACTGTTCATATGCAGTAAAAACCTTAGAAATCCGTCCGTTTTCGTCATTTGTTATCGAATCGACTTAAAGCCAGATCGTCACATTGGCCGCTCTTCTCTCTGAAACGCTTGTACTTATCGTCTGCAAAGCTATGTCGCGTGCTGCGGTATGTGGAGACACGAAAAGCACCATAGTAGAACACAGATGAAGCTTCTAAGTTGATGTAATAGCCAGTAAGAAGTAGTACAATTCAAGTTTTAGGTATCGATTATTGACTTTTTAGCTGGCTTTGTGGCCTTGGACATGAGCTAGGACCTTAACATTCTGCATGAAAGGAGGACTAGCAGCCGAGATGCACGGGAGAATGTGAAAAGTGTTCATATGTAGTAAAAACCTTAGAAATCCGTCCATTTTCGTCATTTGTTATCGAATCGACTTAAAGCCAGATCGTCACATTGGCCGCTCTTCTCTCCGAAACGCTTGTACTTATCGTCTGCAAAGCTATGTCGCGTGCTGCGGTATCCGGAGACACTGCACTCACCATAGTAGAACACAGTTCAAGCTTCTAAGTTGATGTAATAGACAGTAAGAAGTAGTACAATTCAAGTTTTAGGTATCGATTATTGACTTTTTAGCTGGCTTTGGTGCCTTGGACATGAGCTAGGACCTTATGATTCTGCATGAAAGGAGGACTAGCAGCCGACTTGCAGGGAAGAATGTGAAAAATGTTCATATGTAGTACAAACCACAGAAATCCGTCCATTTTCGTCATTTGTTATCGAATCGACTTAAAGCCAGATCGTCACATTGGCCGTTCTGCTCTCGGAAACGCTTGTACTTATCGTCTGCAAAGCTATGTCGCGTGTTGCCGTAGGCGGAAACAGGAAAAGCATCATAGTAGAACACAGATGAAGCTTCTAAGTTGATGTAATAGCCAGTAAGAAGTAGTCCATTTCAAGTTTTAGGTATCGATTATTGACTTTTTAGCTGGCTTTGGTGCCTTGGACATGAGCTAGGACCTTACGATTCTGCATGAAAGGAGGACTGGCAGCCGAGTTGCACGGGAGAATGTGAAAAGTGTTCATATGTAGTAAAAACCTGAGAAATCCGTCCGTTTTCGTCATTTGTTATCGAATCGACTTAAAGTCAGATCGTCACATTGCCCGCTGTGCTCTCGGAAACGGTTGTACTTATTGTCTGCAAAGCTATGTCGCGTGTTGCCGTAGGCGGATACAGGAAAAGCACCGTAGTAGAACACAGATGAAGCTTCTAAGTTGATGTAATAGCCAGTAAGAAGTAGTACAATTCATGTTTTAGGTATCGATTATTGACTTTTTAGCTGGCTTTGGTGCCTTGGACATGAGCTAGGACCTTAACATTCTGCATGAAAGGAGGACTAGCTGCCGCGCTGCACGGGAGAATGTGAAAAGTGTTCATATGTAGTAAAAACCTGAGAAATCCGTCCATTTTCGTCATTTGTTATCGAATCGACTTAAAGCCAGATCGTCACATTGGCCGCTCTTCTCTCCGAAACGGTTGTACTTATCGTCTGCAATGCTATGTCGCGTGCTGCGGTAAGCGGAGACACTAAAATCACCATAGTGGAACACAGATGAAGCATCTAAGTTGATGTAATAGCCAGTAAGAAGTAATCCAATTCAAGTTTTAGGTATCGATTATTGACTTTTTAGCTGGCTTTGGTGCCTTGGACATGAGCTAGGACCTTAAGATTCTGCATGAAAGGAGGACTAGCAGCCGAGTTGCACGGGAGAATGAGAAAAGTGTACATATGTAGTAAAATCCTGAGAAATCAGTCCGTTTTCGTCATTTGTTATCGAATCGACTTAAAGCCAGATCGTCACATTGGCCGCTCTTCTCTCTGAAACGGTTGTACTTATCGTCTGCAAAGCTATGTCGCGTGCTGCGGTATGTGGAGACACTAAAAGCACCATAGTAGAACACAGATGAAGCTTCTAAGTTGATGTAATTGGCAGTAAGAAGTAGTACAATTCAAGTTTTAGGTATCGATTATTGACTTTTTCGCTGGCTTTGGTGCCTTGGACATAAGCTAGGACCTTAAATTTCTGCATGAAAGGAGGACTAGCAGCCGCGTTGCACGGGAGAATGTGAAAAGTGTTCATATGTAGTAAAAACCTTAGAAATCCTTCCGTTTTCGTCATTTGTTATCGAATCGACTTAAAGCCAGATCGTCACATTGGCCGCTCTTCTCTCTGAAACGCTTGTACTTATCGTCTGCAAAGCAATGTCGCGTGCTGCGGTATGCGGAGACACTAAAATCACCATAGTAGAACACAGATGCAGCTTTTTTAGTTCATGTAATAGCCAGTAAGAAGTAGTACAATTCATGTTTTAGGTATCGATTATTGACTTTTTAGCTGGCTTTGGTGCCTTGGACATGAGCTAGGACCTTAACATTCTGCATGAAAGGAGGACTAGCAGCCGAGTTGCAGGGGAGAATGTGAAAAGTGTTCATATGTAGTAAAAACCTGAGAAATCCGTCCGTTTTGGTCATTTGTTATCGAATCGATTTAAAGCCAGATCGTCACATTGGCCGCCCATCTCTCTGAAACGGTTGTACTTATCGTCTGCAAAGCTATGTCGCGTTCTGCGGTATGCGGAGACACTAAAATCACCATAGTAGAACACAGATCAAGCTTCTAAGTTGATGTAATAGCCAGTAAGAAGTAGTACAATTCTAGTTTTAGGTATCGATTATTGACTTTTTAGCTGGCTTTAGTGCCTTGGACCTGAGCTAGGACCTTAAGATTCTGCATGGAAGGAGGACTAGCAGCCGAGTTGCAGGGGAGAATGTGAAAAAAGTTCATATGTAGTAAAAACCAGAGAAATCCGTCCGTTTTCGTCATTTGTTATCGAATCGACTTAAAGCCAGATCGTCACATTGGCCGTTCTGCTCTCGGAAACGCTTGTACTTATCGTCTGCAAAGCTATGTCGCGTGTTGCCGTAGGCGGAAACAGGAAAAGCACCGTAGTAGAACACAGATGAAGCTTCTAAGTTGATGTAATAGCCAGTAAGAAGTAGTCCAATTCAAGTTTTAGGTATCGATTATTGACTTTTTATCTGGCTTTGGTGCCTTGGACATGAGCTAGGAACTTATCATTCTGCATGAAAGGAGGACTAGCTGCCGCGTTGCACGGGAGAATGTGAAAAGTGTTCATATGTAGTAAAAACCTTAGAAATCCGTCCGTTTTCGTCATTTGTTATCGAATCGACTTAAAGCCAGATCGTCACATTGGCCGTTCTGCTCTCGGAAACGTTTGTACTTATCGTCTGCAAAGCTATGTCGCGTGTTGCCGTAGGCGGAAACAGGAAAAGCATCATAGTAGAACACAGATGAAGCTTCTAAGTTGATGTAATAGCCAGTAAGAAGTAGTCCATTTCAAGTTTTAGGTATCGATTATTGACTTTTTAGCTGGCTTTGGTGCCTTGGACATGAGCTAGGACCATAACATTCTGCATGAAAGGAGGACTAGCTGCCGCGTTGCACGGGAGATTGTGAAAAGTGTTCATATGTAGTAAAAACCTTAGAAATCCGTCCATTTTCGTCATTTGTTATCGAATCGACTTAAAGCCAGATCGTCACATTGGCCGCTCTTCTCTCCGAAACGCTTGTACTTATCGTCTGCAAAGCTATGTCGCGTGCTGCGGTATCCGGAGACACTGCACTCACCATAGTAGAACACAGTTCAAGCTTCTAAGTTGATGTAATAGCCAGTAAGAAGTAGTACAATTCAAGTTTTAGGTATCGATTATTGACTTTTTAGCTGGCTTTGGTGCCTTGGACATGAGCTAGGACCTTAAGATTCTGCATGAAAGGAGGACTAGCAATCGAGTTGCACGGGAGAATGTGAAAAGTGTTCATATGTAGTAAAAACCTTAGAAATCCGTCCATTTTCGTCATTTGTTATCGAATCGACTTAAAGCCAGATCGTCACATTGGCCGCTCTTCTCTCCGAAACGCTTGTACTTATCGTCTGCAAAGCTATGTCGCGTGCTGCGGTATCCGGAGACACTGCACTCACCATAGTAGAACACAGTTCAAGCTTCTAAGTTGATGTAATAGACAGTAAGAAGTAGTACAATTCAAGTTTTAGGTATCGATTATTGACTTTTTAGCTGGCTTTGGTGCCTTGGACATGAGCTAGGACCTTAAGATTCTGCATGAAAGGAGGACTAGCAGCCGAGTTGCAGGGAAGAATGTGAAAAATGTTCATATGTAGTAAAAACCAGAGAAATCCGTCCATTTTCGTCATTTGTTATCGAATCGACTTAAAGCCAGATCGTCACATTGGCCGTTCTGCTCTCGGAAACGCTTGTACTTATCGTCTGCAAAGCTATGTCGCGTGTTGCCGTAGGCGGAAACAGGAAAAGCATCATAGTAGAACACAGATGAAGCTTCTAAGTTGATGTAATAGCCAGTAAGAAGTAGTCCATTTCAAGTTTTAGGTATCGATTATTGACTTTTTAGCTCGCTTTGGTGCCTTGGACATGAGCTAGGACCTTAAGATTCTGCATGAAAGGAGGACTAGCAGCCGAGTTGCAGGGGAGAATGTGAAAAGTGTTCATATGTAGTAAAAACCTGAGAAATCCGTCCGTTTTCGTCATTTGTTATCGAATCGACTTAAAGCCAGATCGTCACATTGGCCGCTCTGCTCTCGGAAACGGTTGTACTTATCGTCTGCAAAGCTATGTCGCGTGTTGCCGTAGGCGGAAACAGGAAAAGCACCATAGTAGAACACAGATGAAGCTTCTAAGTTGATGTAATAGCCAGTAAGAAGTAGTCCAATTCAAGTTTTAGGTATCGATTATTGACTTTTTAGCTGGCTTTGGTGCCTTGGACATCAGCTAGGACCTTAACATTCTGCATGAAAGGAGGACTAGCTGCCGCGTTGCACGGGAGAATGTGAAAAGTGTTCATATGTAGTAAAAACCTTAGAAATCCGTCCATTTTCGTCATTTGTTATCGAATCGACTTAAAGCCAGATCGTCACATTGGCCGCTCTTCTCTCTGAAACGGTTGTACTTATCGTCTGCAATGCTATGTCGCGTGCTGCGGTAAGCGGAGACACTAAAATCACCATAGTAGAACACAGATGAAGCATCTAAGTTGATGTAATAGCCAGTAAGAAGTAATCCAATTCAAGTTTTAGGTATCGATTATTGACTTTTTAGCTGGCTTTGGTGCCTTGGACATGAGCTAGGACCTTAATATTCTGCATGAAAGGAGGACTAGCAATCGAGTTGCACGGGAGAATGTGAAAAGTGTTCATATGTAGTAAAAACCTGAGACATCCGTCTGTTTTCGTCATTTGTTATCGAATCGACTTAAAGCCAGATCGTCACATTGGCCGCTCTTCTCTCTGAAACGGTTGTACTTATCGTCTGCAAAGCTATGTCGCGTGCTGCGGTATGCGGAGACACTAAAAGCACCATAGTAGAACACAGATGAAGCTTCTAAGTTGATGTAATAGCCAGTAAGAAGTAGTCCAAATCAAGTTTTAGGTATCGATTATTGACTTTTTCGCTGTCTTTGGTGCCTTGGACATGAGCTAGGACCTTAAATTTCGGCATGAAAGGAGGACTAGCAGCCGAGTTGCATGGGAGAATGTGAAAAGTGTTCATATGTAGTAAAAACCTGAGAAATCTGTCCGTTTTCGTCATTTGTTATCGAATCGACTTAAAGCCAGATCGTCACATTGGCCGCTCTTCTCTCTGAAACGGTTGTACTTATCGCCTGCAAAGCTTTGTTGCGTGCTGCGTTATGTGGAGACACTAAAAGCACCATAGTAGGAAACAGATGAAATATCTAAGTTGATGTAAAAGCCAGTAAGAAGTAATCCAATTCAAGTTTTAGGTATCGATTATTGACTTTTTACCTGGCTTTGGTGCCTTGGACATGAGCTAGGACCTTAATATTCTGCATGAAAGGAGGACTAGCAATCGAGTTGCACGGGAGAATGTGAAAAGTGTTCATATGTAGTAAAAACCTGAGACATCCGTCTGTTTTCGTCATTTGTTATCGAATCGACTTAAAGCCAGATCGTCACATTGGCCGCTCTGCTCTCGGAAACGGTTGTACTTATCGTCTGCAAAGCTATGTCGCGTGTTGCCGTAGGCGGAAACAGGAAAAGCACCATAGTAGAACACAGATGAAGCTTCTAAGTTGATGTAATAGCCAGTAAGAAGTAGTCCAATTCAAGTTTTAGGTATCGATTATTGACTTTTTAGCTGGCTTTGGTGCCTTGGACATGAGCTAGGACCTTAAGATTCTGCATGAAAGGAGGACTAGCAGCCGAGTTGCAGGGGAGAATGTGAAAAGTGTTCATATGTAGTAAAAACCTGAGAAATCCGTCCGTTTTGGTCATTTGTTATCGAATCGACTTAAAGCCAGATCGTCACATTGGCCGCCCATCTCTCTGAAACGGTTGTACTTATCGTCTGCAAAGCTATGTCGCGTTCTGCGGTATGCGGAGACACTAAAATCACCATAGTAGAACACAGATCAAGCTTCTAAGTTGATGTAATAGCCAGTAAGAAGTAGTACAATTCTAGTTTTAGGTATCGATTATTGACTTTTTAGCTGGCTTTGGTGCCTTGGACATGAGCTAGGACCTTAAGATTCTGCATGGAAGGAGGACTAGCAGCCGAGTTGCAGGGGAGAATGTGAAAAATGTTCATATGTATTAAAAACCAGAGAAATCCGTCCGTTTTCGTCATTTGTTATCGAATCGACTTAAAGCCAGATCGTCACATTGGCCGTTCTGCTCTCGGAAACGCTTGTACTTATCGTCTGCAAAGCTATGTCGCGTGTTGCCGTAGGCGGAAACAGGAAAAGCACCGTAGTAGAACACAGATGAAGCTTCTAAGTTGATGTAATAGCCAGTAAGAAGTAGTCCAATTCAAGTTTTAGGTATCGATTATTGACTTTTTAGCTGGCTTTGGTGCCCTGGACATGAGCTAGGACCTTAAGATTCTGCATGAAAGGAGGACTAGCTGCCGCGTTGCACGGGAGAATGTGAAAAGTATTCATATGTAGTAAAAACCTTAGAAATCCGCCCGTTTTCGTCATTTGTTATCGAATCGACTTAAAGCCAGATCGTCACATTGGCCGTTCTGCTCCCGGAAACGCTTGTACTTATCGTTTGCAAAGCTATGTCGCGTGTTGCCGTAGGCGGAAACAGGAAAAGCATCATAGTAGAACACAGATGAAGCTTCTAAGTTGATGTAATAGCCAGTAAGAAGTAGTCCATTTCAAGTTTTAGGTATCGATTATTGACTTTTTAGCTGGCTTTGATGCCTTTGACATGAGCTAGGACCTTACGATTCTGCATGAAAGGAGGACTGGCAGCCGAGTTGCAGGGGAGAATGTGAAAAGTGTTCATATGTAGTAAAAACCTGAGAAATCCGTCGATTTTCGTCATTTGTTATCGAATCGACTTAAAGTAAGATCGTCACATTGCCCGCCGTGCTCTCGGAAACGGTTGTACTTATCGTCTGCAAAGCTATGTCGCGTGTTGCCGTAGGCGGAAACAGGAAAAGCACCGTAGTAGAACACAGATCAAGCTTCTAAGTTGATGTAATAGCCAGTAAGAAGTAGCCCAATTCAAGTTTTAGGTATCGATTATTGACTTTTTAGCTGGCTTTGGTGCTTCGTACATGAGCTAGGACCTTAAGATTCTGCATGAAAGGAGGACAGCTGCCGCGTTGCACGGGAGAATGTGAAAAGTGTTCATATGTAGTAAAAACCTTAGAAATCCGTCCATTTTCGTCATTTGTTATCGAATCGACTTAGAGCCAGATCGTCACATTGGCCGCTCTTCTCTCTGAAACGGTTGTACTTATCGTCTGCAATGCTATGTCGCGTGCTGCGGTAAGCGGAGACACTAAAATCACCATAGTAGAACACATATGAAGCATCTAAGTTGATGTAATAGCCAGTAAGAAGTAATCCAATTCAAGTTTTAGGTATCGATTATTGACTTTTTAGCTGGCTTTGGTGCCTTGGACATGAGCTAGGACCTTAATATTCTGCATGAAAGGAGGACTAACAATCGAGTTGCACGGGAGAATGTGAAAAGTGTTCATATGTAGTAAAAACCTGAGACATCCGTCTGTTTTCGTCATTTGTTATCGAATCGACTTAAAGCCAGATCGTCACATTGGCCGCTCTTCTCTCTGAAACGGTTGTACTTATCGTCTGCAAAGCTATGTCGCGTGCTGCGGTATGCGGAGACACTAAAAGCACCATAGTAGAACACAGATGAAGCTTCTAAGTTGATGTAATAGCCAGTAAGAAGTAGTACAATTCAAGTTTTAGGTATCGATTATTGACTTTTTCGCTGTCTTTGGTGCCTTGGACATGAGCTAGGACCTTAAATTTCGGCATGAAAGGAGGACTAGCAGCCGAGTTGCATGGGAGAATGTGAAAAGTGTTCATATGTAGTAAAAACCTGAGAAATCTGTCCGTTTTCGTCATTTGTTATCGAATCGACTTAAAGCCAGATCGTCACATTGGCCGCTCTTCTCTCGGAAACGGTTGTACTTATCGTCTGCAAAGCTTTGCTGCGTGCTGCGTTATGTGGAGACACTAAAAGCACCATAGTAGGAAACAGATGAAGCATCTAAGTTGATGTAATAGCCAGTAAGAAGTAATCCAATTCAAGTTTTGAGTATCGATTATTGACTTTTTAGCTGGCTTTGGTGCCTTGGACATGAGCTAGGACCTTAAGATTCTGCATGAAAGGAGGACTAGCAGCCGAGTTGCACGGGAGAATGTGAAAAGTTTTCATATGTAGTAAAAACCTGAGAAATCCGTCCGTTTTCGTCATTTGTTATCGAATCGACTTAAAGCCAGATCGACACATTGGCCGCTCTTCTCTCTGAAACGGTTGTACTTATCGTCTGCAAAGCTATGTCGCGTGCTGCGGTATGCTGAGACACTACAAGCACCATAGTAGAACACAGATGAAGCTTCTAAGTTGATGTACTAGCCAGTAAGAGGTAGTACAATTCAAGTTTTAGGTACTGAATATTGACCTTTTAGCTGGCTTTGGTGCCTTGGACATGAGCTAGGACCTTAAGATTCTGCATGAAAGGAGGACTAGCAGCCGAGTTGCACGGGAGAATGTGAAAAGTGTTCATATGTAGTAAAAACCTGAGACATCCGTCCGTTTTCGTCATTTGTTATCGAATAGACTTAAAGCCAGATCGTCACATTGGCCGCTCTTCTCTCTGAAACGATTGTACTTATCGTCTGCAAAACTATGCCGCGTGCTGCGGTATGCGGAGAAACTAAAACCACCGTAGGAGAACACACATGAAGCTTCTAAGTTGATGTAATAGCCAGTAAGAAGTAATCCAATTCAAGTTTTAGGTATCGATTATTGACTTTTTACCTGGCTTTGGTGCCTTGGACATGAGCTAGGACCTTAATATTCTGCATGAAAGGAGGACTAGCAATCGAGTTGCACGGGAGAATGTGAAAAGTGTTCATATGTAGTAAAAACCTGAGACATCCGTCTGTTTTCGTCATTTGTTATCGAATCGACTTAAAGCCAGATCGTCACATTGGCCGCTCTGCTCTCGGAAACGGTTGTACTTATCGTCTGCAAAGCTATGTCGCGTGTTGCCGTAGGCGGAAACAGGAAAAGCACCATAGTAGAACACAGATGAAGCTTCTAAGTTGATGTAATAGCCAGTAAGAAGTAGTCCAATTCAAGTTTTAGGTATCGATTATTGACTTTTTAGCTGGCTTTGGTGCCTTGGACGTGAGCTAGGACCTTAAGATTCTGCATGAAAGGAGGACTAGCAGCCGAGTTGCAGGGGAGAATGTGAAAAGTGTTCATATGTAGTAAAAACCTGAGAAATCCGTCCGTTTTGGTCATTTGTTATCGAATCGACTTAAAGCCAGATCGTCACATTGGCCGCCCATCTCTCTGAAACGGTTGTACTTATCGTCTGCAAAGCTATGTCGCGTTCTGCGGTATGCGGAGACACTAAAATCACCATAGTAGAACACAGATCAAGCTTCTAAGTTGATGTAATAGCCAGTAAGAAGTAGTACAATTGTAGTTTTAGGTATCGATTATTGACTTTTTAGCTGGCTTTGGTGCCTTGGACATGAGCTAGGACCTTAAAATTCTGCATGGAAGGAGGACTAGCAGCCGAGTTGCAGGGGAGAATGTGAAAAATGTTCATATGTATTAAAAACCAGAGAAATCCGTCCGTTTTCGTCATTTGTTATCGAATCGACTTAAAGCCAGATCGTCACATTGGCCGTTCTGCTCTCGGAAACGCTTGTACTTATCGTCTGCAAAGCTATGTCGCGTGTTGCCGTAGTCGGAAACAGGAAAAGCACCGTAGTAGAACACAGATGAAGCTTCTAAGTTGATGTAATAGCCAGTAAGAAGTAGTCCAATTCAAGTTTTAGGTATCGATTATTGACCTTTTAGCTGGCTTTGGTGCTTCGTACATGAGCTAGGACCTTAACATTCTGCATGAAAGGAGGACTAGCTGCCGCGTTGCACGGGAGAATGTGAAAAGTGTTCATATGTAGTAAAAACCTTAGAAATCCGTCCATTTTCGTCATTTGTTATCGAATCGACTTAGAGCCAGATCTTCACATTGGCCGCTCTTCTCTCTAAAACGGTTGTACTTATCGTCTGCAATGTTATGTCGCGTGCTGCGGTAAGCGGAGACACTAAAATCACCATAGTAGAACACATATGAAGCATCTAAGTTGATGTAATAGCCAGTAAGAAGTAATCCAATTCAAGTTTTAGGTATCGATTATTGACTTTTTAGCTGGCTTTGGTGCCTTGGACATGAGCTAGGACCTTAATATTCTGCATGAAAGGAGGACTAGCAATCGAGTTGCACGGGAGAATGTGAAAAGTGTTCATATGTAGTAAAAACCTGAGACATCCGTCTGTTTTCGTCATTTGTTATCGAATCGACTTAAAGCCAGATCGTCACATTGGCCGCTCTTCTCTCTGAAACGGTTGTACTTATCGTCTGCAAAGCTATGTCGCGTGCTGCGGTATGCGGAGACACTAAAAGCACCATAGTAGAACACAGATGAAGCTTCTAAGTTGATGTAATAGCCAGTAAGAAGTAGTACAATTCAAGTTTTAGGTATCGATTATTGACTTTTTCGCTGTCTTTGGTGCCTTGGACATGAGCTAGGACCTTAAATTTCGGCATGAAAGGAGGACTAGCAGCCGAGTTGCATGGGAGAATGTGAAAAGTGTTCATATGTAGTAAAAACCTGAGAAATCCGTCCGTTTTCGTCATTTGTTATCGAATCGACTTAAAGCCAGATCGTCACATTGGCCGCTCTTCTCTCTGAAACGGTTGTACTTATCGTCTGCAAAGCTTTGTTGCGTGCTGCGTTATGTGGAGACACTAAAAGCACCATAGTAGGAAACAGATGAAGCATCTAAGTTGATGTAATAGCCAGTAAGAAGTAATCCAATTCAAGTTTTGAGTATCAATTATTGACTTTTTAGCTGGCTTTGGTGCCTTGGACATGAGCTAGGACCTCAAGATTCTGCATGAAAGGAGGACTAGCAGCCGAGTTGCACGGGAGAATGTGAAAAGTTTTCATATGTAGTAAAAACCTGAGAAATCCGTCCGTTTTCGTCATTTGTTATCGAATCGACTTAAAGCCAGATCGACACATTGGCCGCTCTTCTCTCTGAAACGGTTGTACTTATCGTCTGCAAAGCTATGTCGCGTGCTGCGGTATGCTGAGACACTACAAGCACCATAGTAGAACACAGATGAAGCTTCTAAGTTGATGTACTAGCCAGTAAGAGGTAGTACAATTCAAGTTTTAGGTACTGAATATTGACCTTTTAGCTGGCTTTGGTGCCTTGGAAATGAGCTAGGACCTTAAGATTTTGCATGAAAGGAGGACTAGCAGCCGAGTTGCACGGGAGAATGTGAAAAGTGTTCATATGTAGTAAAAACCTGAGACATCCGTCCGTTTTCGTCATTTGTTATCGAATCGACTTAAAGCCAGATCGTCACATTGGCCGCTCTTCTCTCTGAAACGATTGTACTTATCGTCTGCAAAACTATGTCGCGTGCTGCGGTATGCGGAGAAACTAAAACCACCGTAGGAGAACACACATGAAGCTTCTAAGTTGATGTAATAGCCAGTAAGAAGTAGTACAATTCTAGTTTTAGGTATCGATTATTGACTTTTTAGCTGGCTTTGGTGCCTTGGACATGAGCTAGGACCTTAAGATTCTGCATGAAAGGAGGACTAGCAGCCGAGTTGCAGGGGAGAATGTGAAAAGTGTTCATATGTAGTAAAAACCAGAGAAATCCGTCCGTTTTCGTCATTTGTTATCGAATCGACTTAAAGCCAGATCGTCACATCGGCCGTTCTGCTCTCGGAAACGCTTGTACTTATCGTCTGCAAAGCTATGTCGCGTGTTGCCGTAGGCGGAAACAGGAAAAGCATCATAGTAGAACACAGATGAAGCTTCTAAGTTGATGTAATAGCCAGTAAGAAGTAGTCCATTTCAAGTTTTAGGTATCGATTATTGACTTTTTAGCTGGCTTTGGTGCCTTGGACATGAGCTAGGACCTTACGATTCTGCATGAAAGGAGGACTGGCAGCCGAGTTGCAGGGGAGAATGTGAAAAGTGTTCATATGTAGTAAAAACCTGAGAAATCCGTCCGTTTTCGTCATTTGTTATCGAATCGACTTAAAGCCATATCGTCACATTGCCCGCTCTGCTCTCGGAAACGGTTGTACTTATCGTCTGCAAAGCTATGTCGCGTGCTGCGGTATGCGGAGACACTAAAAGCACCATAGTAGAACACAGATCAAGCTTCTAAGTTGATGTAACAGCCAGTAAGAGGTAGTACAATTCAAGTTTTAATTACTGAATATTGACCTTTTAGCTGGCTTTGGTGCCTTGGACATGAGCTAGGACCTTAAGATTTTGCATGAAAGGAGGACTAGCAGCCGAGTTGCACGGGGGAAAGTGAAAAGTGTTCATATGTAGTAAAAACCTGAGACATCCATCCGTTTTCGTCATTTGTTATCGAATCGACTTAAAGCCAGATCGTCACATTGGCCGCTCTTCTCTCTGAAACGGTTGTACTTATCGTCTGCAAAGCTATGTTGCGTGCTGCGGTATGTGGAGACACTAAAAGCACCATAGTAGGAAACAGATGAAGCATCTAAGTTGATGTAATAGCCAGTAAGAAGTAATCCAATTCAAGTTTTGGGTATCGATTATTGACTTTTTAGCTGGCTTTGGTGCCTTGGACATGAGCTAGGACCTTAAGATTCTGCATGAAAGGAGTACTAGCAGCCGAGTTGCACGGGAGAATGTGAAAAGTTTTCATATGTAGTAAAAACCTGAGAAATCCGTCCGTTTTCGTCATTTGTTATCGAATCGACTTAAAGCCAGATCGACACATTGGCCGCTCTTCTCTGAAACGGTTGTACTTATCGTCTGCAAAGCTATGTCGCGTGCTGCGGTATCCTGAGACACTACAAGCACCATAGTAGAACACAGATGAAGCTTCTAAGTTGATGTACTAGCCAGTAAGAGGTAGTACAATTCAAGTTTTAATTACTGAATATTGACCTTTTAGCTGGCTTTGGTGCCTTGGACATGAGCTAGGACCTTAAGATTTTGCATGAAAGGAGGACTAGCAGCCGAGTTGCACGGGAAAATGTGAAAAGTGTTCATATGTAGTAAAAACCTGAGACATCCATCCGTTTTCGTCATTTGTTATCGAATCGATTTAAAGCCAGATCGTCACATTGGCCGCTCTTCTCTCTGAAACGGTTGTACTTATCGTCTGCAAAACTATGTCGCGTGGTGCGGTATGCGGAGAAACTAAAACCACCGTAGCAGAACACACATGAAGCTTCTAAGTTGATGTAATAGCCAGTAAGAAGTAATCCAATTCAAGTTTTGGGTATCGATTATTGACTTTTTAGCTTGCTTTGGTGCCTTGGACATGAGCTAGGACCTTAAGATTCCGCATGAAAGGAGGACTAGCAGCCGAGTTGCACGGGAGAATGTGAAAAGTTTTCATATGTAGTAAAAACCTGAGAAATCCGTCCGTTTTCGTCATTTGTTATCGAATCGACTTAAAGCCAGATCGACACATTGGCCGCTCTTCTCTCTGAAACGGTTGTACTTATCGTCTGCAAAGCTATGTCGTGTGCTGCGGTATGCTGAGACACTACAAGCACCATAGTAGAACACAGATGAATCTTCTAAGTTGATGAACTAGCCAGTAAGAGGTAGTACAATTCAAGTTTTAGGTACTGAATATTGACCTTTTAGCTGGCTTTGGTGCCTTGGACATGAGCTAGGACCTTAAGATTCTGCATGAAAGGAGAACTAGCAGCCGAGTTGCAGGGGAGAATGTGAAAAGTGTTCAAATAGAGTAAAAACCTGAGAAATCCGTCCGTTTTCGTCATTTGTTATCGAATCGACTTAAAGCCAGATCGTCACATTGGCCGTTCTGCTCTCGGAAACGCTTGTACTTATCGTCTGCAAAGCTATGTCGCGTGTTGCCGTAGGCGGAAACAGGAAAAGCATCATAGTAGAACACAGATGAAGCTTCTAAGTTGATGTAATAGCCAGTAAGAAGTAGTCCATTTCAAGTTTTAGGTATCGATTATTGACTTTTTAGCTGGCTTTGGTTCCTATGACATGAGCTAGGACCTTACGATTCTGCATGAAAGGAGGACTGGCAGCCGAGTTGCAGGGGAGGATGTGAAAAGTGTTCATATGTAGTAAAAACCTGAGAAATCCGTCCGTTTTCGTCATTTGTTATCGAATCGACTTAAAGCCAGATCGTCACATTGCTCGCACTGCTGTCGGAAACGGTTGTACTTATCGTCTGCAAAGCTATGTCGCGTGCTGCGGTATGCGGAGACACTAAAAGCACCATAGTAGAACACAGATCAAGCTTCTAAGTTGATGTAATAGCCAGTAAGAAGTAGTACAATTCAAGTTTTAGGTATCGATTATTGACTTTTTAGCTGGCTTTGGTGCCTTGGACATGAGCTATGACCTTAACATTTTGCATGAAAGGAGGAATAGCAGCCGAGTTGCACGGGAGAATGTGAAAAGTGTTCATATGTAGTAAAAACCTTAGAAATCTGTCCGTTTTCGTCATTTGTTATCGAATCGACTTAAAGCCAGATCGTCACATTGGCCGCTCTTCTCTCTGAAACGGTTGTACTTATCGTCTGCAAAGCTATGTTGCGTGCTGCGGTATGTGGAGACACTAAAAGCACCATAGTAGGAAACAGATGAAGCATCTAAGTTGATGTAATAGACAGTAAGAAGTAATCCAATTCAAGTTTTGGGTATCGATTATTGACTTTTTAGCTTGCTTTGGTGCCTAGGACATGAGCTAGGACCTTAAGATTCTGCATGAAAGGAGGACTAGCAGCCGAGTTGCACGGGAGAATGTGAAAAGTTTTCATATGTAGTAAAAACCTGAGAAATCCGTCCGTTTTCGTCATTTGTTATCGAATCGACTTAAAGCCAGATCGACACATTGGCCGCTCTTCTCTCTGAAACGGTTGTACTTATCGTCTGCAAAGCTATGTCGCGTGCTGCTGTATGCGGACACACTAAAATCACCATAGTAGAACACAGATGAAGCTTCTAAGTTCATGTAATAGCAGGTAAGAAGTAGTACAATTCAAGTTTTAGGTATCGATTATTGACTTTTTAGCTGGCTTTGGTGCCTTGGACATGAGCTAGGACCTTAAGATTCTGCATGAAAGGAGGACTAGCAGCCCAGTTGCACGGGAGAATGTGAAAAGTTTTCATATGTAGTAAAAACCTGAGAAATCCGTCCGTTTTCGTCATTTGTTATCGAATCGACTTAAAGCCAGATCGACACATTGGCCGCTCTTCTCTCTGAAACGGTTGTACTTATCGTCTGCAAAGCTATGTCGCGTGCTGCGGTATGCTGAGACACTACAAGCACCATAGTAGAACACAGATGAAGCTTCTAAGTTGATGTACTAGCCAGTAAGAGGTAGTACAATTCAAGTTTTAGGTAATGAATATTGATCTTTTAGCTGGCTTTGGTGCCTTGGACATGAGCTAGGACCTTAAGATTTTGCATGAAAGGAGGACTAGCAGCCGAGTTGCACGGGAGAATGTGAAAAGTGTTCATATGTAGTAAAAACCTGAGACATCCATCCGTTTTCGTCATTTGTTATCGAATCGACTTAAAGCCAGATCGTCACATTGGCCGCTCTTCTCTCTGAAACGGTTGTACTTATCGTCTGCAAAACTATGTCGCGTGCTGCGGTATGCGGAGACACTAAAAGCACCATAGTAGAACACAGATCAAGCTTCTAAGTTGATGTAATAGCCAGTAAGAAGTAGTACAATTCAAGTTTTAGGTATTGAATATTGACCTTTTAGCTGGCTTTGGTGCCTTGGACATGAGCTAGGACCTTAAGATTCTGCACGAAAGGAGGACTAGCAGCCAAGTTGCACGGGAGAATGTGAAAAGTGTTCATATGTAGTAAAAACCTGAGAAATCCGTCCGTTTTCGTCATTTGTTATCGAATCGACTTAAAGCCAGATCGTCACATTGGCCGCTCTTCTCTCTGAAACGGTTGTACTTATCGTCTGCAAAACCATGTCGCGTGCTGCGATATGCGGAGAAACTAAAAGCACCGTAGTAGAACACAGATGAAGCTTCTAAGTTTATGTAATAGCCAGTAAGAAGTACTAGAATTCAAGTTTTAGGTATCGATTATTGACTTTTTAGCAGGCTTTGGTGCCGTGGACATGAGCTAGGACCTTAAGATTCTGCATGAAAGGAGGACTAGCAGCCGAGTTGCATGGGAGGATGTGAAAAGTGTTCATATGTAGTAAAAACCTGAGAAATCCGTACGTTTTCCTCATTTGTTATCGAATCGACTTAAAGCCAGATCGTCACATTGGCCGCTCTTCTCTCTGAAACGGTTGTACTTATCGTCTGCAAAGCTATGTCGCCTGCTGCGGTATGCTGAGACACTACAAGCACCACAGTAGAACACAGATGAAGCTTCTAAGTTGATGTAATAGCCAGTAAGAAGTAGTACAATTCAAGTTTCAGGTATTGAATATTGAATTTTTAGCTGGATTTGGTGCCTTGGACATGAGCTAGGACCTTAATATTCTGCATGAAAGGAGGACTAGCAGCCGAGTTGCATGAGAGAATGTGAAAAGTGGTCAAATGTAGTAAAAACCTGAGAAATACGTCTGTTTTCGTCATTTGTTATCGAATCGACTTAAAGCCAGATCGTCACATTGGCCGCTCTTCTCCCTGAAACGGTTGTACTTATCGTCTGCAAAGCTATGTTGCGTGCTGCGGTATGTGGAGACACTAAAAGCACCATAGTAGGAAACAGATGAAGCATCTAAGTTGATGTAATAGCCAGTAAGAAGTAATCCAATTCAAGTTTTGGGTATCGATTATTGACTTTTTAGCTGGCTTTGGTGCCTTGGACATGAGCTAGGACCTTAAGATTCTGCATGAAAGGAGGACTAGCAGCCCAGTTGCACGGGAGAATGTGAAAAGTTTTCATATGTAGTAAAAACCTGAGAAATCCGTCCGTTTTCGTCATTTGTTATCGAATCGACTTAAAGCCAGATCGACACATTGGCCGCTCTTCTCTCTGAAACGGTTGTACTTATCTTCTGCAAAGCTATGTCGCGTGCTGCGGTATGCTGAGACACTACAAGCACCATAGTAGAACACAGATGAAGCTTCTAAGTTGATGTACTAGCCAGTAAGAGGTAGTACAATTCAAGTTTTAGGTACTGAATATTGATCTTTTAGCTGGCTTTGGTGCCTTGGACATGAGCTAGGACCTTAAGATTTTGCATGAAAGGAGGACTAGCAGCCGAGTTGCACGGGAGAATGTGAAAAGTGTTCATATGTAGTAAAAACCTGAGACATCCATCCGTTTTCGTCATTTGTTATCGAATCGACTTAAAGCCAGATCGTCACATCGGCCGCTCTTCTCTCTGAAACGGTTGTACTTATCGTCTGCAAAACTATGTCGCGTGCTGCGGTATGCGGAGACACTAAAAGCACCATAGTAGAACACAGATCAAGCTTCTAAGCTGATGTAATAGCCAGTAAGAAGTAGTACAATTCAAGTTTTAGGTATTGAATATTGACCTTTTAGCTGGCTTTGGTGCCTTGGACATGAGCTAGGACCTTAAGATTCTGCATGAAAGGAGGACTAGCAGCCGAGTTGCACGGGAGAATGTGAAAAGTGTTCATATGTAGTAAAAACCTGAGACATCCGTCCGTTTTCGTCATTTGTTATCGAATCGACTTAATGCCACATCGTCACATTGGCCGCTCCTCTCTCTGAAACGATTGTACTTATCGTCTGCAAAACTATGTCGCGTGCTGCGGTATGCGGAGAAACTAAAAGCACTGTAGTAGAACACAGATGAAGCTTCTAAGTTGATGTATTAGACAGTAAGAAGTGTACAATTCAAGTTTTAGGTATTGATTATTGACTTTTTAGCTGGCTTTGGTGCCTTGGACATGAGCTAGGACCTTAAGATTCTGCATGAAAGGAGGACTAGCAGCCAAGTTGCACGGGAGAATGTGAAAAGTGTTCATATGTAGTAAAAACCTGAGAAATCCGTCCGTTTTCGTCATTTGTTATCGAATCGACTTAAAGCCAGATCGTCACATTGGCCGCTCTTCTCTCTGAAACGGTTGTACTTATCGTCTGCAAAACCATGTCGCGTGCTGCGGTATGCGGAGAAACTAAAAGCACCGTAGTAGAACACAGATGAAGCTTCTAAGTTTATGTAATAGCCAGTAAGAAGTACTAGAATTCAAGTTTTAGGTATCGATTATTGACTTTTTAGCTGGCTTTGGTGCCGTGGACATGAGCTAGGACCTTAAGATTCTGCATGAAAGGAGGACTAGCAGCCGAGTTGCATGGGAGGATGTGAAAAGTGTTCATATGTAGTAAAAACCTGAGAAATCCGTCCGTTTTCCTCATTTGTTATCGAATCGACTTAAAGCCAGATCGTCACATTGGCCGCTCTTCTCTCTGAAACGGTTGTACTTATCGTCTGCAAAGCTATGTCGCCTGCTGCGGTATGCTGAGACACTACAAGCACCACAGTAGAACACAGATGAAGCTTCTAAGTTGATGTAATAGCCAGTAAGAAGTAGTACAATTCAAGTTTCAGGTATTGAATATTGAATTTTTAGCTGGATTTGGTGCCTTGGACATGAGCTAGGACCTTAATATTCTGCATGAAAGGAGGACTAGCAGCCGAGTTGCATGAGAGAAATTGAAAAGTGGTCAAATGTAGTAAAAACCTGAGAAATACGTCTGTTTTCGTCATTTGTTATCGAATCGACTTAAAGCCAGATCGTCACATTGGCCGCTCTTCTCCCTGAAACGGTTGTACTTATCGTCTGCAAAGCTATGTCGCGTGCTGCGGTATGCGGAGACACTAAAAGCACCATAGTAGAACACAGATGAAGCTTCTAAGTTGATGTAATATCCAGTAAGAAGTAGTACAATTCAAGTTTTAGGTATTGATTATTGACTTTTTAGCTGGCTTTGGTGCCTTGGACATGAGCTAGGACCTTAAGATTCTGCATGAAAGGAGGACTAGCAGCCGAGTTGCACGGGAGAATGTGAAAAGTGTTCATATGTAGTAAAAACCTGAGAAATCCGTCCGTTTTCGTCATTTGTTATCGAATCGACTTAGAGCCAGATCGACACATTGGCCGCTCTTCTCTCTGAAACGGTTGTACTTATCGTCTGCAAAGCTATGTCGCGTGCTGCGGTATGCTGAGACACTACTAGCACCATAGTAGAACACAGATGAAGCTTCTAAGTTGATGTAATATCCAGTAAGAAGTAGTACAATTCAAGTTTTAGGTATTGATTATTGACTTTTTAGCTGGCTTTGGTGCCTTGGACATGAGCTAATACCTTAAGATTCTGCATGAAAGGAGGACTAGCAGCCGAGTTGCACGGGAGAATGTGAAAAGTGTTCATATGTAGTAAAAACCTGAGAAATCCGTCCGTTTTCGTCATTTGTTATCGAATCGACTTAGAGCCAGATCGACACATTGGCCGCTCTTCTCTCTGAAACGGTTGTACTTATCGTCTACAAAGCTATGTCGCGTGCTGCGTTATGCGGAGACACTAAAAGCACCATAGTAGAACACAGATCAAGCTTCTAAGTTGATGTAATAGCCAGTAAGAAGTAGTACAATTCAAGTTTTAGGTATCGATTATTGACTTTTTAGCTGGCTTTGGTGCCTTGGACATGAGCTAGGACCTTAAGATTCTGCATGAAAGGAGGACTAGCAGCCGAGTTGCACGGGAGAATGTGAAAAGTGTTCATATGCAGTAAAAACCTGAGACATCCGTCCGTTTTCGTCATTTGTTATCGAATCGACTTAAAGCCAGATCGTCACATTGGCCGCTCTTCTCTCTGAAACGGTTGTACTTATCGTCTGCAAAGCTATGTCGCGTGCTGCGGTATGCTGAGACACTACAAGCACCATAGTAGAACACAGATGAAGCTTCTAAGTTGATGTAATATCCAGTAAGAAGTAGTACAATTCAAGTTTTAGGTATTGAATATTGAATTTTTAGCTGGCTTTGGTGCCTTGGACATGAGCTAGGACCTTAATATTCTGCATGAAAGGAGGACTAGCAGCCGAGTTGCACGGGAGAATGTGAAAAGTGTTCATCTGTAGTAAAAACCTGAGAAATCCGTCCGTTTTCGTCATTTGTTATCGAATCGACTTAAAGCCAGATCGACACATTGACCGCTCTGCTCTCTGAAACGGTTGTACTTATCGTCTGCAAAGCTATGTCGCGTACTGCGGTATTCGGAGACACTAAAAGCACCATAGTAGAACACAGATGAAGCTTCTAAAATGATGTAATAGCCAGTAGGAAGTAGTACAATTCAAGTTTTAGGTATCGGTTATTGACTTTTTAGCTGGCTTTGGTGCCTTGGACATGAGCTAGGACCTTAAGATTCTGCATGAAAGGAGGACTAGCAGCCGAGTTGCACGGGAGAATGTGAAAAGTGTTCATATGTAGTAAAAACCTGAGAAATCCGTCCGTTTTCGTCATTTGTTATCGAATCGACTTAAAGCCAGATCGTCACATTGGCCGATCTTCTCTCTGAAACGGATGTACTTATCGTCTGCAAAGCTATGTCGCGTGCTGCGGTATGCTGAGACACTAAAAGCACCATAGTAGAACACAGATCAAGCTTCTAAGTTGATGTAATAGCCAGTAAGAAGTAGTACAATTCAAGTTTTAGGTACTGAATATTGACCTTTTAGCTGGCTTTGGTGCCTTGGACATGAGCTAGGACCTTAAGATTCTGCATGAAAGGAGGACTAGCAGCCGAGTTGCAGGGGAGAATGTGAAAAGTGTTCATATGTAGTAAAAACCTGAGAAATCCGTCCGTTTTGGTCATTTGTTATCGAATCGACTTAAAGCCAGATCGTCACATTGGCCGCTCTTCTCTCTGAAACGCTTGTACTTATCGTCTGCAAAGCTATGTCGCGTGCTGCGGTATGTGGAGACACTAAAAGCACCATAGTAGAACACAGATGAAGCTTCTAAGTTGATGTAATAGCCAGTAAGAAATAGTGGAATTCAAGTTTTAGGTATCGATTATTGACTTTTTAGCTGGCTTTGGTGCCTTGGACATGAGCTAGGACCTTAAGATTCTGCATGAAAGGAGGACTAGCAGCCGAGTTGCACGGGAGAATGTGAAAAGTGTTCATATGTAGTAAAAACCTGAGAAATCCGTCCGTTTTCGTCATTTGTTATCGAATCGACTTGAAGCCAGATCGACACATTGGCCGCTCTTCTCTCTGAAACGGTTGTACTTATCGTCTGCAAAGCTTTGTCGCGTGCTGCGGTATGCTGAGACACTACAAGCACTATAGTAGAACACAGATGAAGCTTCTAAGTTGAGGTAATAGCCAGTAAGAGGTAGTACAATTCAAGTTTTAGGTATTGAATATTGACCTTTTAGCTGGCTTTGGTGCCTTGGACATGAGATAGGACCTTAAGATTCTGCATGAAAGGAGGACTAGCAGCCGAGTTGCACGGGAGAATGTGAAAAGTGTTCATATGTAGTAAAAACCTGAGAAATCCGTCCGTTTTTGTCATTTGTTATCGAAACGAAGTAAAGCCAGATCGTCACATTGGCCGCTCTGCTCTCTGAAATGGTTGTACTTATCGTCTGCAAAGCTATGTCGCGTACTGCGGTATTCGGAGACACTAAAAGCACCACAGTAGAACACAGATGAAGCTTCTAAGTTGATGTAATATCCAGTAAGAAGTAGTACAATTCAAGTTTTAGGTATCGATTATTGACATATTAGCTGGCTTTGGTGCCTTGGACATGAGCTAGGACCTTAAGATTCTGCATGAAAGGAGGACTAGCAGCCGAGTTTCACGGGAGAATGTGAAAAGTGTTCATATGTAGTAAAAACCTGAGAAATCCGTCCGTTTTCGTCATTTGTTATCGAATCAACTTAAAGCCAGATCGTCACATTGGCCGCTCTTCTCTCTGAAACGGTTGTACTTATCGTCTGCAAAGCTATGTCGCGTGCTGCGGTATGCTGAGACACTAAAAGCACCATAGTAGAACACAGATGAAGCTTCTAAGTTGATGTAATACCCAGTAAGAATTAGTACAATTCAAGTTTTAGGTATTGATTATTGACTTTTTAGCTGGCTTTGGTGCCTTGGACATGAGCTAGGACCTTAAGATTCTGCATGAAAGGAGGACTAGCAGCCGAGTTGCACGGGAGAGTGTGAAAAGTGTTCATATGCAGTGAAAACCTGAGACATCCGTCCGTTTTCGTCATTTGTTATCGAATCGACTTAAAGCCAGATCGTCACATTGGCCGCTCTTCACTCTGAAACGGTTGTACTTATCGTCTGCAAAACGATGTCGCGTGCTGCGGTATGCGGAGAAACTAAAAGCAACGTAGTAGAACACAGATGAAGCTTCTAAGTTGATGTATTAGCAAGTAAGAAGTAGTACAATTCAAGTTTTAGGTATCGGTTATTGACTTTTTAGCTGGCTTTGGTGCCTTGGACATGAGCTAGGACCTTAAGATTCTGCATGAAAGGAGGACTAGCAGCCGAGTTGCACGGGAGAATGTGAAAAGTGTTCATATGTAGTAAAAACCTGAGAAATCCGTCCGTTTTCGTCATTTGTTACCGAATCGACTTAAAGCCAGATCGTCACATTGGCCGATCTTCTCTCTGAAACGGTTGTACTTATCGTCTGCAAAGCTATGTCGCGTGTTGCCGTAGGCGGAAACAGGAAAAGCACCATAGTAGAACACAGCTGAAGCTTCTAAGTTGATGTAATAGCCAGTAAGAAGTAGTCCAATTCAAGTTTTAGGTATTGATTATTGACTTTTTAGCTGGCTTTGGTGCCTTGGACATGAGCTAGGACCTTAAGATTCTGCATGAAAGGAGGACTAGCAGCCGAGTTGCACGGGAGAATGTGAAAAGTGTTCATATGTAGTAAAAACCTGAGAAATCCGTCCGTTTTCGTCATTTGTTATCGAATCGACTTAAAGCCAGATCGACACATTGGCCGATCTTCTCTCTGAAACGGTTGTACTTATCGTCTGCAAAGCTATGTCGCGTGTTGCCGTAGGCGGAAACAGGAAAAGCACCATAGTAGAACACAGATGAAGCTTCTAAGTTGATGTAATAGCCAGTAAGAAGTAGTCCAATTCAAGTTTTAGGTATTGATTATTGATTTTTAGCTGGCTTTGGTGCCTTGGACATGAGCTAGGACCTTAAGATTCTGCATGAAAGGAGGACTAGCAGCCGAGTTGCACGGGAGAATGTGAAAAGTGTTCATATGTAGTAAAAACCTGAGAAATCCGTCCGTTTTCGTCATTTGTTACCGAATCGACTTAAAGCCAGATCGTCACATTGGCCGCTCTTCTCTCTGAAACGCTTGTACTTATCGTCTGCAAAACTATGTCGCGTGCTGCGGTATGCGGAGAAACTAAAACCATCGTAGGAGAACACACATGAAGCTTCTAAGTTGATGTAATAGCCAGTAAGTAGTAGTACAATTCAAGTTTTAGGTATTGATTATTGACTTTTTAGCTGGCTTTGGTGCCTTGGACATGAGCTAGGACCTTAAGATTCTGCATGAAAGGAGGACTAGCAGCCGAGTTGCACGGGAGAATGTGAAAAGTGTTCATATGTAGTAAAAACCTGAGAAATCCGTCCGTTTTCGTCATTTGTTATCGAATCGACTTAAAGCCAGATCGACACATTGGCCGCTCTTCTCTCTGAAACGGTTGTACTTATCGTCTGCAAAGCTTTGTCGCGTGCTGCGGTATGCTGAGACACTACAAGCACTATAGTAGAACACAGATGAAGCTTCTAAGTTGAGGTAATAGCCAGTAAGAGGTAGTACAATTCAAGTTTTAGGTATTGAATATTGACCTTTTAGCTGGCTTTGGTGCCTTGGACATGAGATAGGACCTTAAGATTCTGCATGAAAGGAGGACTAGCAGCCGAGTTGCACGGGAGAATGTGAAAAGTGTTCATATGTAATTAAAACCTGAGACATCCGTCCGTTTTCGTCATTTGTTATCGAAACGACGTAAAGCCAGATCGTCACGTTGGCCGCTCTGCTCTCTGAAATGGTTGTACTTATCGTCTGCAAAGCTATGTCGCGCACTGCGGTATTCGGAGACACTAAAAGCACCACAGTAGAACACAGATGAAGCTTCTAAGTTGATGTAATATCCAGTAAGAAGTAGTACAATTCAAGTTTTAGGTATCGATTATTGACATATTAGCTGGCTTTGGTGCCTTGGACATGAGCTAGGACCTTAAGATTCTGCATGAAAGGAGGACTAGCAGTCGAGTTTCACGGGAGAATGTGAAAAGTGTTCATATGTAGTAAAAACCTGAGAAATCCGTCCGTTTTCGACATTTGTTATCGAATCAACTTAAAGCCAGATCGTCACATTGGCCGCTCTTCTCTCTGAAACGGTTGTACTTATCGTCTGCAAAGCTATGTCGCGTGCTGCGGTATGCTGAGACACTAAAAGCACCATAGTAGAACACAGATGAAGCTTCTAAGTTGATGTAATACCCAGTAAAAATTAGTACAATTCAAGTTTTAGGTATTGATTATTGACTTTTTAGCTGGCTTTGGTGCCTTGGACATGAGCTAGGACCTTAAGATTCTGCATGAAAGGAGGACTAGCAGCCGAGTTGCACGGGAGAATGTGAAAAGTGTTCATATGCAGTGAAAACCTGAGACATCCGTCCGTTTTCGTCATTTGTTATCGAATCGACTTAAAGCCAGATCGTCACATTGGCCGCTCTTCTCTCTGAAACGGTTGTACTTATCGTCTGCAAAACGATGTCGCGTGCTGCGGTATGCGGAGAAACTAAAAGCAACGTAGTAGAACACAGATGAAGCTTCTAAGTTGATGTAATAGCCAGTAAGAAGCAGTACATTTCAAGTTTTAGGTATTGATTATTGACTTTTTAGCCGGCTTTGTTGCCTTGGACATGAGCTAGGACCTTAAGATTCTGCATGGAAGGAGGACTAGCAGCCGAGTAGCACGGGAGAATGTGAAAAGTGTTCATATGTAGTAAAAACCTGAGACATCCGTCCGTTTTCGTCATTTGTTATCGAATCGACTTAAAGCCACATCGTCACATTGGCCGCTCTTCTCTCTGAAACGGTTGTACTTATCGTCTACAAAACTATGTCGCGTGCTGCGGTATACGGAGAAACTAAAAGCACCGTAGGAGAACACACATGAAGCTTCTAAGTTGATGTAATAGCCAGTAAGAAGTAGTACAATTCAAGTTTTAGGTATTGATTATTGACTTTTTAGCTGGCTTTGGTGCCTTGGACATGAGCTAGGACCTTAAGATTCTGCATGAAAGGAGGACTAGCAGCCGAGTTGCACGGGAGAATGTGAAAAGTGTTCATATGTAGTAAAAACCTGAGAAATCCGTCCGTTTTCGTCATTTGTTACCGAATCGACTTAAAGCCAGATCGTCACATTGGCCGCTCTTCTCTCTGAAACGGTTGTACTTATCGTCTGCAAAGCTATGTCGCGTGCTGCGGTATGCTGGGACACTAAAAGCACCATAGTAGAACACAGATGAAGCTTCTAAGTTGATGTAATACCCAGTAAGAATTAGTAGAATTCAAGTTTTAGGTATTGATTATTGACTTTTTAGCTGGCTTTGGTGCCTTGGACATGAGCTAGGACCTTAAGATTCGGCATGAAAGGAGGACTAGCAGCCGAGTTGCACGGAAGAATGTGAAAAGTGTTCATATGTATTAAAAACCTGAGAGGTCCGTCCGTTTTCGTCATTTGTTATCGAAGCGACTTAGAGCCAGATCGACACATTGGCCGCTCTTCTCTCTGAAACGGTTGTACTTATCGTCTACAAAGCTATGTCGCGTGCTGCGTTATGCGGAGACACTAAAAGCACCATAGTAGAACACAGATGAAGCTTCTAAGTTGATGTAATAGCCAGTAAGAAGTAGTAGAATTCAAGTTTTAGGTATCGATTATTGACTTTTTAGCTGGCTTTGGTGCCTTGGACATGAGCTAGGACCTTCAGATTCTGCATGAAAGGAGGACTAGCAGCCGAGTTGCACGGGAGAATGTGAAAAGTGTTCATATGCAGTGAAAACCTGAGACATCCGTCCGTTTTCGTCATTTGTTATCGAATCGACTTAAAGCCAGATCGTCACATTGGCCGCTCTTCTCTCTGATACGGTTGTACATATCGTCTGCAAAGCTATGTCGCGTGCTGCGGTATGCTGAGACACTACAAGCACCTTAGTAGAACACAGATCAAGCTTCTAAGTTGATGTAATATCCAGTATGAAGTAGTACAATTCAAGTTTTAGGTATTGAATATTGAATTTTTAGCTGGCTTTGGTGCCTTGGACATGAGCTAGGACCTTAATATTCGGCATGAAAGGAGGACTAGCAGCCGAGTTGCACGGGAGAATGTGAAGAGTGTTCATATGTAGTAAGAACCTGAGAAATCCGTCCGTTTTCGCCATTTGTTATCGAATCGACTTAAAGCCAGATCGTCACATTGCCCGCTCTTCTCTCTGAAACGGTTGTACTTATCGTCTGCAAAGCTATGTCGCGTACTGCGGTATTCGGAGACACTAAAAGCACCATAGTAGAACACAGATGAAGCTTCTAAAATGATGTAATAGCCAGTAAGAAGTAGTACAATTCAAGTTTTAGGTATCGGTTATTGACTTTTTAGCTGGCTTTGGTGCCTTGGACATGAGGTAGGACCTTACGATTCTGCATGAAAGGAGGACTAGCAGCCGAGTTGCACGGGAGAATGTGAAAAGTGTTCATATGTAGTAAAAACCTGAGAAATCCGTCCGTTTTCGTCATTTGTTATCGAATCGACGTAAAGCCAGATCGTCACATTGGCCGATCTTCTCTCTGAAACGGATGTACTTATCGTCTGCAAAGCTATGTCGCGTGCTGCGGTATGCTGAGACACTAAAAGCACCATAGTAGAACACAGATCAAGGTTCTAAGTTGATGTAATAGCCAGTAAGAAGTAGTACTATTCAAGTTTTAGGTATTGAATATTGACCTTTTAGCTGGCTTTGGTGCTTTGGACATGAGCTAGGACCTTAAGATTCTGCGTGAAAGGAGGACTAGCAGCCGAGTTGCAGGGGAGAATGTGAAAAGTGTTCTTATGTAGTAAAAACCTGAGACATCCGTCCGTTTTCGTCATTTGTTATCGAATCGTCTTAAAGCCAGATCGTCACATTGGCCGCTCTTCTCTCTGAAACGGTTGTACTTATCGTCTGCAAAGCTATGTCGCGTGTTGCCATAGGCGGAAACAGGAAAAGCACCATAATAGAACACAGATGAAGCTTCTAAGTTGATGTAATAGCCAGTAAGAAGTAGTCCAATTCAAGTTTTAGGTATCGGTTATTGACTTTTTAGCTGGCTTTGGTGCCTTGACCATGAGCTAGGACCTTAAGATTCTGCATGAAAGGAGGACTAGCAGCCGAGATGCACGGGAGAATGTGAAAAGTGTTCATATGTAGTAAAAACCTGAGAAATCCGTCCGTTTCCGTCATTTGTTATCGCATCGACTTAAAGCCAGATCGACACATTGGCCGCTCTTCTCTCTGAAACGGTTGTACTTATCATCTGCAAAGCTTTGTCGCGTGCTGCGGTATGCTGAGACACTACAAGCACCATAGTAGAACACAGATGAAGCTTCTAAGTTGAGGTAATAGCCAGTAAGAGGTAGTACAATTCAAGTTTTAGGTATTGAATATTGACCTTTTAGCTGGCTTTGGTGCCTTGGACATGAGATAGGACCTTAAGATTCTGCATGAAAGGAGGACTAGCAGCCGAGTTCCACGGGAGAATGTGAAAAGTGTTCATATGTAATAAAAACCTGAGACATCCGTCCGTTTTCGTCATTTGTTATCGAATCGACGTAAAGCCAGATCGTCACATTGGCCGCTCTGCTCTCTGAAATGGTTGTACTTATCGTCTGCAAAGCAATGTCGCGTACTGCGGTATTCGGAGACACTAAAAGCACCACAGTAGAACACAGATGAAGCTTCTAAGTTGATGTAATATCCAGGAAGAAGTAGTACAATTCAAGTTTTAGGTATCGATTATTGACTTTTTAGCTGGCTTTGGTGCCTTGGACATGAGCTAGGACCTTAAGATTCTGCATGAAAGGAGGACTAGCAGCCGAGTTTCACGGGAGAATGTGAAAAGTGTTCATATGTAGTAAAAACCTGAGAAATCCGTCCGTTTACGTCATTTGTTATCGAATCGACTTAAAGCCAGATCGTCACATTGGCCGCTCTTCTCTCTGAAACGGTTGTACTTATCGTCTGCAAAGCTATGTCGCGTGCTGCGGTATGCTGGGACACTAAAAGCACCATAGTAGAACACAGATGAAGCTTCTAAGTTGATGTAATACCCAGTAAGAATTAGTACAATTCAAGTTTTAGGTATTGATTATTGACTTTTTAGCTGGCTTTGGTGCCTTGGACATGAGCTAGGACCTTAAGATTCGGCATGAAAGGAGGACTAGCAG
This sequence comes from Schistocerca gregaria, assembly GCF_023897955.1. Classification (NCBI taxonomy): domain Eukaryota; kingdom Metazoa; phylum Arthropoda; class Insecta; order Orthoptera; family Acrididae; genus Schistocerca; species Schistocerca gregaria. Next base: position 2,417,314 of record NW_026061773.1, read on the forward strand.
CCGAGTTGCACGGAAGAATGTGAAAAGTGTTCATATGTATTAAAAACCTGAGAGGTCCGTCCGTTTTCGTCATTTGTTATCGAAGCGACTTAGAGCCAGATCGACACATTGGCCGCTCTTCTCTCTGAAACGGTTGTACTTATCGTCTACAAAGCTATGTCGCGTGCTGCGTTATGCGGAGACACTAAAAGCACCATAGTAGAACACAGATGAAGCTTCTAACTTGATGTAATAGCCAGTAAGAAGTAGTAGAATTCAAGTTTTAGGTATCGATTATTGACTTTTTAGCTGGCTTTGGTGCCTTGGACATGAGCTAGGACCTTCAGATTCTGCATGAAAGGAGGACTAGCAGCCGAGTTGCACGGGAGAATGTGAAAAGTGTTCATATGCAGTGAAAACCTGAGACATCCGTCCGTTTTCGTCATTTGTTATCGAATCGACTTAAAGCCAGATCGTCACATTGGCCGCTCTTCTCTCTGATACGGTTGTACATATCGTCTGCAAAGCTATGTCGCGTGCTGCGGTATGCTGAGACACTACAAGCACCTTAGTAGAACACAGATCAAGCTTCTAAGTTGATGTAATATCCAGTATGAAGTAGTACAATTCAAGTTTTAGGTATTGAATATTGAATTTTTAGCTGGCTTTGGTGCCTTGGACATGAGCTAGGACCTTAATATTCGGCATGAAAGGAGGACTAGCAGCCGAGTTGCACGGGAGAATGTGAAGAGTGTTCATATGTAGTAAGAACCTGAGAAATCCGTCCGTTTTCGTCATTTGTTATCGAATCGACTTAAAGCCAGATCGTCACATTGCCCGCTCTTCTCTCTGAAACGGTTGTACTTATCGTCTGCAAAGCTATGTCGCGTACTGCGGTATTCGGAGACACTAAAAGCACCATAGTAGAACACAGATGAAGCTTCTAAAATGATGTAATAGCCAGTAAGAAGTAGTACAATTCAAGTTTTAGGTATCGGTTATTGACTTTTTAGCTGGCTTTGGTGCCTTGGACATGAGGTAGGACCTTACGATTCTGCATGAAAGGAGGACTAGCAGCCGCGTTGCACGGGAGAATGTGAAAAGTGTTCATATGTAGTAAAAACCTGAGAAATCCGTCCGTTTTCGTCATTTGTTATCGAATCGACGTAAAGCCAGATCGTCACATTGGCCGATCTTCTCTCTGAAACGGATGTACTTATCGTCTGCAAAGCTATGTCGCGTGCTGCGGTATGCTGAGACACTAAAAGCACCATAGTAGAGCACAGATCAAGGTTCTAAGTTGATGTAATAGCCAGTAAGAAGTAGTACTATTCAAGTTTTAGGTATTGAATATTGACCTTTTAGCTGGCTTTGGTGCTTTGGACATGAGCTAGGACCTTAAGATTCTGCGTGAAAGGAGGACTAGCAGCCGAGTTGCAGGGGAGAATGTGAAAAGTGTTCTTATGTAGTAAAAACCTGAGACATCCGTCCGTTTTCGTCATTTGTTATCGAATCGACTTAAAGCCAGATCGTCACATTGGCCGCTCTTCTCTCTGAAACGGTTGTACTTATCGTCTGCAAAGCTATGTCGCGTGTTGCCATAGGCGGAAACAGGAAAAGCACCATAATAGAACACAGATGAAGCTTCTAAGTTGATGTAATAGCCAGTAGGAAGTAATCCAATTCAAGTTTTAGGTATCGGTTATTGACTTTTTAGCTGGCTTTGGTGCCTTGACCATGAGCTAGGACCTTAAGATTCTGCATGAAAGGAGGACTAGCAGCCGAGATGCACGGGAGAATGTGAAAAGTGTTCATATGTAGTAAAAACCTGAGAAATCCGTCCGTTTCCGTCATTTGTTATCGCATCGACTTAAAGCCAGATCGACACATTGGCCGCTCTTCTCTCTGAAACGGTTGTACTTATCATCTGCAAAGCTTTGTCGCGTGCTGCGGTATGCTGAGACACTACAAGCACCATAGTAGAACACAGATGAAGCTTCTAAGTTGAGGTAATAGCCAGTAAGAGGTAGTACAATTCAAGTTTTAGGTATTGAATATTGACCTTTTAGCTGGCTTTGGTGCCTTGGACATGAGATAGGACCTTAAGATTCTGCGTGAAAGGAGGACTAGCAGCCGAGTTGCAGGGGAGAATGTGAAAAGTGTTCTTATGTAGTAAAAACCTGAGACATCCGTCCGTTTTCGTCATTTGTTATCGAATCGACTTAAAGCCAGATCGTCACATTGGCCGCTCTTCTCTCTGAAACGGTTGTACTTATCGTCTGCAAAGCTATGTCGCGTGTTGCCATAGGCGGAAACAGGAAAAGCACCATAATAGAACACAGATGAAGCTTCTAAGTTGATGTAATAGCCAGTAAGAAGTAGTCCAATTCAAGTTTTAGGTATCGGTTATTGACTTTTTAGCTGGCTTTGGTGCCTTGACCATGAGCTAGGCCCTTAAGATTCTGCATGAAAGGAGGACTAGCAGCCGAGATGCACGGGAGAATGTGAAAAGTGTTCATATGTAGTAAAAACCTGAGAAATCCGTCCGTTTCCGTCATTTGTTATCGCATCGACTTAAAGCCAGATCGACACATTGGCCGCTCTTCTATCTGAAACGGTTGTACTTATCGTCTGCAAAGCTTTGTCGCGTGCTGCGGTATGCTGAGACACAACAAGCACCATAGTAGAACACAGATGAAGCTTCTAAGTTGAGGTAATAGCCAGTAAGAGGTAGTACAATTCAAGTTTTAGGTATTGAATATTGACCTTTTAGCTGGCTTTGGTGCCTTGGACATCAGATAGGACCTTAAGATTCTGCATGAAAGGAGGACTAGCAGCTGAGTTGCACGGGAGAATGTGAAAAGTGTTCATATGTAATAAAAACCTGAGACATCCGTCCGTTTTCGTCATTTGTTATCGAATCGACGTAAAGCCAGATCGTCACATTGGCCGCTCTGCTCTCTGAAATGGTTGTACTTATCGTCTGCAAAGCTATGTCGCGTACTGCGGTATTCGGAGACACTAAAAGCACCACAGTAGAACACAGATGAAGCTTCTAAGTTGATGTAATATCCAGTAAGAAGTAGTACAATTCAAGTTTTATGTATCGATTATTGACTTTTTAGCTGGCTTTGGTGCCTTGGACATGAGCTAGGACCTTAATATTCTGCATGAAAGGAGGACTAGCAGCCGAGTAGCACGGGAGAATGTGAAAAGTGTTCATATGTAGTAAAAATCTGAGAAATCCGTCCGTTTTCGTCATTTGTTATCGAATCGACTTAAATCCAGATCGTCACATTGGCCGCATTTCACTCTGAGACGGTTACATTTATCGTCTGCAAAGCTATGTCGCGTGCTGCGGTATGCTGAGACACTAAAAGCACCATAGTAGAACACAGATCAAGGTTCTAAGTTGATGTAATAGCCAGTAAGAAGTAGTACAATTCAAGTTTTAGGTATTGAATATTGACCTTTTAGCTGGCTTTGGTGCTTTGGACATGAGCTAGGACCTTAAGATTCTGCATGAAAGGAGGACTAGCAGCCGAGTTGCAGGGGAGAATGTGAAAAGTGTTCATATGTAGTAAAAACCTGAGATATCCGTCCGTTTTCGTCATTTGTTATCGAATCGACTTAAAGCCAGATCGTCACATTGGCCGCTCTTCTCTCTGAAACGCTTGTACTTATCGTCTGCAAAGCTATGTCGCGTGCTGCGGTATGTGGAGACACTAAAAGCACCATAGTAGAACATAGATGAAGCTTCTAAGTTGATGTAATAGCCAGTAAGAAGTAGTGGAATTCAAGTTTTAGGTATCGCTTATTGACTTTATAGCTGGCTTTGGTGCCTTGGACATGAGCTAGGACCTTAAGATTCTGCATGAAAGGAGGACTAGCAGCCGAGTTGCATGGGAGAATGTGAAAAGTGTTCATATGTAGTAAAAACCTGAGAAATCCGTCCGTTTTCGTAATTTGTTATCGAATCGACTTAAAGCCAGATCGTCACATTGGCCGCTCTTCTCCCTGAAACGGATGTACTTATCGTCTGCAAAGCTATGTCGCGTGCTGCGGTATGCTGAGACACTAAAAGCACCATAGTAGAACACAGATCAAGCTTCTAAGTTGATGTAATAGCCAGTAAGAAGTAGTACAATTCAAGTTTTAGGTATTGAATATTGACCTTTTAGCTGGCTTTCGTGCCTTGGACATGAGCTAGGACCTTAAGATTCTGCATGAAAGGAGGACTAGCAGCCGAGTAGCACGGGAGAATGTGAAAAGTGTTCATATGTAGTAAAAACCTGAGAAATCCGTCCGTTTTCGTCATTTGTTATCGCACCGACTTAAAGCCAGATCGACACATTGGCCGCTCTTCTCTCTGAAACGGTTGTACTTATCGTCTGCAAAGCTTTGTCGCGTGCTGCGGTATGCTGAGACACTACAAGCACCATAGTAGAACACAGATGAAGCTTCTAAGTTGAGGTAATAGCCAGTAAGAGGTAGTACAATTCAAGTTTTAGGTATTGAACATTGACCTTTTAGCTGGCTTTGGTGCCTTGGACATGAGATAGGACCTTAAGATTCTGCATGAAAGGAGGACTAGCAGCCGAGTTGCACGGGAGAATGTGAAAAGTGTTCATATGTAATAAAAACCTGAGACATCCGTCCGTTTTCGTCATTTGTTATCGAATCGACGTAAAGCCACATCGTCACATTGGCCGCTCTTCTCTCTGAAACGGTTGTACTTATCGTCTGCAAAATTATGTCGCGTGCTGCGGTATGCGGAGAAACTAAAAGCAACGTAGTAGAACACAGATGAAGCTTCTAAGTTGATGTAATAGCCAGTAAGGAGCAGTACATTTCAAGTTTTAGGTATTGATTATTGACTTTTTAGCTGGCTTTGGTGCCTTGGACATGAGCTAGGACCTTAAGATTCTGCATGAAAGGAGGACTAGCAGCCGAGTAGCACGGGAGAATGTGAAAAGTGTTCATATGTAGTAAAAACCTGAGACATCCGTCCGTTTTCGTCATTTGTTATCGAATCGACTTAAAGCCACATCGTCACATTGGCCGCTCTTCTCTCTGAAACGGTTGTACTTATTGTCTACAAAACTGTGTCGCGTGCTGCGGTATACGGAGAAACTAAAAGCACCGTAGTAGAACACAGATGAAGCTTCTAAGTTGATGTATTAGCGAGTAAGAAAGAGTACAATTCAAGTTTTAGGTATCGGTTATTGACTTTTTAGCTGGCTTTGGTGCCTTGGACATGAGCTAGGACCTTAAGATTCTGCATGAAAGGAGGACTAGCAGCAGAGTTGCACGGGAGAATGTGAAAACAGTTCATATGTAATAAAAACCTGAGACATCCGTCCGTTTTCGTCATTTGTTATCGAATCGACGTAAAGCCAGATCGTCACATTGGCCGCTCTGCTCTCTGAAATGGTTGTACTAATCGTCTGCAAAGCTATGTCGCGTACTGCGGTATTCGGAGACACTAAAAGCACCACAGTACAACACAGATGAAGCCTCTAAGTTGATGTAATATCCATTAAGAAGTAGTACAATTCAAGTTTTAGGTATCGATTATTGACTTTTTAGCTGGCTTTGGTGCCTTGGACATGAGCTAGGACCTTAAGATTCTGCATGAAAGGAGGACTAGCAGCCGAGTTGCACGGGAGAATGTGAAAAGTGTTCATATGTAGTAAAAACCTGAGAAATCCGTCCGTTTTCGTCATTTGTTATCGAATCGACTTAAAGCCAGATCGTCACATTGGCCGCTCTTCTCTCTGAAAAGGTTGTACTTATCGTTTGCAAAGCTATGTCGCGTGCTGCGGTATGCTGAGACACTAAAAGCACCATAGTAGAACACAGATGAAGCTTCTAAGTTGATGTAATAGCCAGTAAGAAGTAGTACAAATCAAGTTTTAGGTATTGAATATTGACCTTTTAGCTGGCTTTGGTGCCTTGGACATGAGCTAGGACCTTAAGTTTCTGCATGAAAGGAGGACTAGCAGCCGAGTTGCACGGGAGAATGTGAAAAGTGTTCATATGTAGTAAAAAAATGAGACATCCGTCCATTTTCGTCATTTCTTTTCTAATCGACTTAAAGCCACATCGTCACATTGGCCGCTCTTCTCTGTGAAACGGTTGTACTTATCGTCTGCAAAGCTATGTCGCGTACTGCGGTATTCGGAGACACTAAAAGCACCATAGTAGAACACAGATCAAGCTTCTAAGTTGATGTAATAGCCAGTAAGGAGTAGTACAATTCAAGTTTTAGGTATCGGTTATTGACTTTTTAGCTGGCTTTGGTGCCTTGGACATGAGCTAGGACCTTAAGATTCTGCATGAAAGGAGGACTAGCAGCCGAGTTGCACGGGAGAATGTGAAAAGTGTTCATATGTAGTAAAAACCTGAGAAATCCGTTCGTTTTCTGTCATTTGTTATCGAATCGACTTAGAGCCAGATCGACACATTGGCCGCTCTTCTCTCTGAAACGGTTGTACTTATCGTCTACAAAGCTATGTCGCGTGCTGCGTTATGCGGAGACACTAAAAGCACCATAGTAGAACACAGATTAAGCTTCTAAGTTGATGTAATAGCCAGTAAGAAGTAGTAGAATCTAAGTTTTAGGTATCGAATATTGACTTTTTAGCTGGCTTTGGTGCCTTGGACATGAGCTAGGACCTTAACATTCTTCATGAAAGGAGGACTAGCAGCCGAGTTGCACGGGAGAATGTGAAAAGTGTTCATATGCAGTAAAAACCTGAGATATCCGTCCGTTTTCGTCATTTGTTATCGAATCGACTTAAAGCCAGATCGTCACATTGGCCGCTCTTCTCTCTGAAACGCTTGTACTTATCGTCTGCAAAACTATGTCGCGTGCTGCGGTATGTGGAGAAACTAAAACCATCGTAGGAGAACACACATGAAGCTTCTAAGTTGATGTAATAGCCAGTAAGAAGTAGTACAATTCAAGTTTTAGGTATTGATTATTGACTTTTTAGCTGGCTTTGGTGCCTTGGACATGAGCTAGGACCTTAAGATTCTGCATGAAAGGAGGACTAGCAGCCGAGTTGCACGGGAGAATCTGAAAAGTGTTCATATGTAGTAAAAACCTGAGAAATCCGTCCGTTTTCGTCATTTGTTATCGAATCGACTTAAAGCCAGATCGACACATTGGCCGCTCTTCTCTCTGAAACGGTTGTACTTATCGTCTGCAAAGCTTTGTCGCGTGCTGCGGTATGCTGAAACACTACAAGCACTATAGTAGAACACAGATGAAGCTTCTAAGTTGAGGTAATAGCCAGTAAGAGGAAGTACAATTCAAGTTTTAGGTATTGAATATTGACCTTTTAGCTGGCTTTGGTGCCTTGGACATCAGATAGGACCTTAAGATTCTGCATGAAAGGAGGACTAGCAGCCGAGTTGCACGGGAGAATGTGAAAAGTGTTCATATGTAATAAAAACCTGAGACATCCGTCCGTTTTCGTCATTTGTTATCGAATCGACGTAAAGCCAGATCGTCACATTGGCCGCTCTGCTCTCTGAAATGGTTGTACTTATCGTCTGCAAAGCTATGTCGCGTACTGCGGTATTCGGAGACACTAAAAGCACCACAGTAGAACACAGATGAAGCTTCTAAGTTGATGTAATATCCAGTAAGAAGTAGTACAATTCAAGTTTTAGGTATCGATTATTGACTTTTTAGCTGGCTTTGGTGCCTTGGACATGAGCTAGGACCTTAAGATTCTGCATGAAAGCAGGACTAGCAGCCGAGTTTCACGGGAGAATGTGAAAAGTGTTCATATGTAGTAAAAACCTGAGAAATCCGTCCGTTTTCGTCATTTGTTATCGAATCAACTTAAAGCCAGATCGTCACATTGGCCGCTCTTCTCTCTGAAACGCTTGTACTTATCGTCTGCAAAACTATGTCGCGTGCTGCGGTATGCGGAGAAACTAAAAGCAACGTAGTAGAACACAGATGAAGCTTCTAAGTTGATGTAATAGCCAGTAAGAAGCAGTACATTTCAAGTTTTAGGTATTGATTATTGACTTTTTAGCTGGCTTTGGTGCCTTGGACATGAGCTAGGACCTTAAGATTCTGCATGGAAGGAGGACTAGCAGCCGAGTTGCACGGGAGAATGTGAAAAGTGTTCATATGTAGTAAAAACCTGAGAAATCCGTCCGTTTTCGTCATTTGTTATCGAATCGACTTAAAGCCAGATCGTCACATTGGCCGCTCTTCTCTCTGAAACGCTTGTACTTATCGTCTGCAAAACTATGTCGCGTGCTGCGGTATGCGGAGAAACTAAAACCATCGTAGTAGAACACACATGAAGCTTCTAAGTTGATGTAATAGCCAGTAAGAAGTAGTACAATTCAAGTTTTAGGTATTGATTATTGACTTTTTAGCTGGCTTTGGTGCCTTGGACATGAGCTAGGACCTTAAGATTCTGCATGAAAGGAGGACTAGCAGCCGAGTTGCACGGGAGAATGTGAAAAGTGTTCATATGTAGTAAAAACCTGAGAAATCCGTCCGTTTTCGTCATTTGTTATCGCATCGACTTAAAGCCAGATCGACACATTGGCCGCTCTTCTCTCTGAAACGGTTGTACTTATCGTCTGCAAAGCTTTGTCGCGTGCTGCGGTGTGCTGAGACACTACAAGCACTATAGTAGAACACAGATGAAGCTTCTAAGTTGAGGTAATAGCCAGTAAGAGGTAGTACAATTCAAGTTTTAGGTATTGAATATTGACCTTTTAGCTGGCTTTGGTGCCTTGGACATGAGATAGGACCTTAAGATTCTGCATGAAAATAGGACTAGCAGCCGAGTTGCACGGGAGAATGTGAAAAGTGTTCATATGTAATAAAAACCTGAGACATCCGTCCGTTTTCGTCATTTGTTATCGAATCGACGTAAAGCCAGATCGTCACATTGGCCGCTCTGCTCTCTGAAATGGTTGTACTTATCGTCTGCAAAGCTATGTCGCGTACTGCGGTATTCGGAGACACTAAAGGCACCACAGTAGAACACAGATGAAGCTTCTAAGTTGATGTAATATCCAGTAAGAAGTAGTACAATTCAAGTTTTAGGTATCGATTATTGACTTTTTAGCTGGCTTTGGTGCCTTGGACATGAGCTAGGACCTTAAGATTCTGCATGAAAGGAGGACTAGCAGCCGAGTTTCACGGGAGAATGTGAAAAGTGTTCATATGTAGTAAAAACCTGAGAAATCCGTCCGTTTTCGTCATTTGTTATCGAATCGACTTAAAGCCAGATCGTCACATTGGCCGCTCTTCTCTCTGAAACGGTTGTACTTATCGTCTGCAAAGCTATGTCGCGTGCTGCGGTATGTTGAGACACTAAAAGCACCATAGTAGAACACAGATGAAGCTTCTAAGTTGATGTAATACCCAGTAAGAATTAGTACAATTCAAGTTTTAGGTATTGATTATTGACTTTTTAGCTGGCTTTGGTGCCTTGGACATGAGCTTGGGCCTTAAGATTCTGCATGAAAGGAGGACTAGCAGCCGAGTTGCACGGGAGAATGTGAAAAGTGTTCATATGTATTAAAAACCTGAGAGGTCCGTCCGTTTTCGTCATTTGTTATCGAATCGACTTAGAGCCAGATCGACACATTGGCCGCTCTTCTCTCTGAAACGGTTGTACTTATCGTCTACAAAGCTATGTCGTGTGCTGCGTTATGCGGAGACACTAAAAGCACCATAGTAGAACACAGATGAAGCTTCTAAGTTGATGTAATAGCCAGTAAGAAGTAGTAGAATTCAAGTTTTAGGTATCGATTATTGACTTTTAGCTGGCTTTGGTGCCTTGGACATGAGCTAGGACCTTCAGATTCTGCATGAAAGGAGGACTAGCAGCCGAGTTGCACGGGAGAATGTGAAAAGTGTTCATATGCAGTGAAAACCTGAGACATCCGTCCGTTTTCGTCATTTGTTATCGAATCGACTTAAAGCCAGATCGTCACATTGGCCGCTCTTCTCTCTGATACGGTTGTACATATCGTCTGCAAAGCTATGTCGCGTGCTGCGGTATGCTGAGACACTACAAGCACCATAGTAGAACACAGATCAAGCTTCTAAGTTGATGTAATATCCAGTATGAAGTAGTACAATTCAAGTTTTAGGTATTGAATATTGAATTTTTAGCTGGCTTTGGTGCCTTGGACATGAGCTAGGACCTTAATATTCTGCATGAAAGGAGGACTAGCAGCCGAGTTGCACGGGAGAATGTGAAAAGTGTTCATATGTAGTAAGAACCTGAGAAATCCGTCCGTTTTCGTCATTTGTTATCGAATCGACTTAAAGCCAGATCGTCACATTGCCCGCTCTGCTCTCTGAAACGGTTGTACTTATCGTCTGCAAACTATGTCGCGTACTGCGGTATTCGGAGACACTAAAAGCACCATAGTAGAACACAGATGAAGCTTCTAAAATGATGTAATAGCCAGTAAGAAGTAGTACAATTCAAGTTTTAGGTATCGGTTATTGACTTTTTAGCTGGCTTTGGTGCCTTGGACATGAGGTAGGACCTTACGATTCTGCATGAAAGGAGGACTAGCAGCCGAGTTGCACGGGAGAATGTGAAAAGTGTTCATATGTAGTAAAAACCTGAGAAATCCGTCCGTTTTCGTCATTTGTTATCGAATAGACGTAAAGCCAGATCGTCACATTGGCCGATCTTCTCCCTGAAACAGATGTACTTATCGTCTGCAAAGCTATGTCGCGTGCTGCGGTATGCTGAGACACTAAAAGCACCATAGTAGAACACAGATCAAGGTTCTAAGTTGATGTAATAGCCAGTAAGAAGTAGTACTATTCAAGTTTTAGGTATTGAATATTGACCTTTTAGCTGGCTTTGGTGCTTTGGACATGAGCTAGGACCTTAAGATTCTGCGTGAAAGGAGGACTAGCAGCCGAGTTGCAGGGGAGAATGTGAAAAGTGTTCATATGTAGTAAAAACCTGAGACATCCGTCCGTTTTCGTCATTTGTTATCGAATCGACTTAAAGCCAGATCGTCACATTGGCCGCTCTTCTCTCAGAAACGGTTGTACTTATCGTCTGCAAAGCTATGTCGCGTGTTGCCGTAGGCGGAAACAGGAAAAGCACCATAATAGAACACAGATGAAGCTTCTAAGTTGATGTAATAGCCAGTAAGAAGTAGTCCAATTCAAGTTTTAGGTATCGGTTATTGCCTTTTTAGCTGGCTTTGGTGCCTTGACCATGAGCTAGGACCTTAAGATTCTGCATGAAAGGAGGACTAGCAGCCGAGTTGCACGGGAGAATGTGAAAAGTGTTCATATGTAATGAAAACCTGAGACATCCGTCCGTTTTCGTCATTTGTTATCGAATCGACGTAAAGCCAGATCGTCACATTGGCCGCTCTGCTCTCTGAAATGGTTGTACTTATCGTCTGCAAAGCTATGTCGCGTACTGCGGTATTCGGAGACACTAAAAGCACCACAGTAGAACACAGATGAAGCTTCTAAGTTGATGTAATATCCAGTAAGAAGTAGTACAATTCAAGTTTTAGGTATCGATTATTGACTTTTTAGCTGGCTTTGGTGCCTTGGACATGAGCTAGGACCTTAAGATTCTGCATGAAAGGAGGACTAGCAGCCGAGTTGCATGGGAGAATGTGAAAAGTGTTCATATGTAGTAAAAACCTGAGAAATCCGTCCGTTTTCGTAATTTGTTATCGAATCGACTTAAAGCCAGATCGTCACATTGGACGATCTTCTCTCTGAAACGGATGTACTTATCGTCTGAAAAGCTATGTCGCGTGCTGCGGTATGCTGAGACACTAAAAGCACCATAGTAGAACACAGATCAAGCTTCTAAGTTGATGTAATAGTCAGTAAGAAATAGTACAATTCAAGTTTTAGGTATTGAATATTGACCTTTTAGCTGGCTTTGGTGCCTTGGACATGAGCTAGGACCTTAAGATTCTGCATGAAAGGAGGACTAGCAGCCGAGTAGCACGGGAGAATGTGAAAAGTGTTCATATGTAGTAAAAACCTGAGAAATCCGTCCGTTTTCGTCATTTGTTATCGCACCGACTTAAAGCCAGATCGACACATTGGCCGCACTTCTCTCTGAAACGGTTGTACTTATCGTCTGCAAAGCTTTGTCGCGTGCTGCGGTATGCTGAGACACTACAAGCACCATAGTAGAACACAGATGAAGTTTCTAAGTTTAGGTAATAGCCAGTAAGAGGTAGTACAATTAAAGTTTTAGGTATTGAACATTGACCTTTTAGCTGGCTTTGGTGCCTTGGACATGAGATAGGACCTTAAGATTCTGCATGAAAGGAGGACTAGCAGCCGAGTTGCATGGGAGAATGTGAAAAGTGTTCATATGTAATAAAAACATGAGACATCCGTCCGTTTTCGTCATTTGTTATCGAATCGACGTAAAGCCACATCGTCACATTGGCCGCTCTTCTCTCTGAAACGGGTGTACTTATCGTCTGCAAAACTATGTCGCGTGCTGCGGTATGCGGACAAACTAAAAGCAACGTAGTAGAACACAGATGAAGCTTCTAAGTTGATGTAATAGCCAGTAAGGAGCAGTACATTTCAAGTTTTAGGTATTGATTATTGACTTTTTAGCTGGCTTTGGTGCCTTGGACATGAGCTAGGACCGTAATATTCTGCATGAAAGGAGGACTAGCAGCCGAGTAGCACGGGAGAATGTGAAAAGTGTTCATATGTAGTAAAAACCTGAGACATCCGTCCGTTTTCGTCATTTGTTATCGAATCGACTTAAAGCCACATCGTCACATTGGCCGCTCTTCTCTCTGAAACGGTTGTACTTATCGTCTACAAAACTATGTCGCGTGCTGCGGTATACGGAGAAACTAAAAGCACCGTAGTAGAACACAGATGAAGCTTCTAAGTTGATGTATTAGCGAGTAAGAAGTAGTACAATTCAAGTTTTAGGTATCGGTTATTGACTTTTTAGCTGGCTTTGGTGCCTTGGACATGAGCTAGGACCTTAAGATTCTGCATGAAAGGAGGACTAGCAGCCGACTTGCACGGGAGAATGTGAAAAGTGTTCATATGTAGTAAAAATCTGAGAAATCCGTCCGTTTTCGTCATTTGTTATCGAATCGACTTAAAGCCAGATCGTCACATTGGCCGATCTTCTCTCTGAAACGGATGTACTTATCGTCTGCAAAGCTATGTCGCGTGCTGCGGTATGCTGAGACACTAAAAGCACCATAGTAGAACACAGATCAAGGTTCTAAGTTGATGTAATAGCCAGTAAGAAGTAGTACAATTCAAGTTTTAGGTATTGAATATTGACCTTTTAGTTGGCTTTGGTGCTTTGGACATGAGCTAGGACCTTAAGATTCTGCATGAAAGGAGGACTAGCAGCCGAGTTGCAGGGGAGAATGTGAAAAGTGTTCATATGTAGTAAAAACCTCAGACATCCGTCCGTTTTCGTCATTTGTTATCGAATCGACTTAAAGCCAGATCGTCACATTGGCCGCTCTTCTCTCTGAAACGCTTGTACTTATCGTCTGCAAAGCTATGTCGCGTGCTGCGGTATGTGGAGACACTAAAAGCACCATAGTAGAACACAGATGAAGCTTCTAAGTTGATGTAATAGCCAGTAAGAAGTAGTACAATTTAAGTTTTAGGTATTGAATATTGACCTTTTAGCTGGCTTTGGTGCCTTGGACATGAGCTAGGACCTTAAGATTCTGCATGAAAGGAGGACTAGCAGCCGAGTAGCATGGGAGAATGTGAAAAGTGTTCATATGTAGTAAAAACCTGAGAAATCCGTCCGTTTTCGTCATTTGTTATCGCACCGACTTAAAGCCAGATCGACACATTGGCCGCTCTTCTCTCTGAAACGGTTGTACTTATCGTCTGCAAAGCTTTGTCGCGTGCTGCGGTATGCTGAGACACTACAAGCACCATAGTAGAACACAGATGAAGCTTCTAAGTTGATGTAATATCCAGTAAGAAGTAGTACAATTCAAGTTTTAGGTGTCGATTATTGACTTTTTAGCTGGCGTTGGTGCCTTGGACATGAGCTAGGACCTTAAGATTCTGCATGAAAGGAGGACTAGCAGCCGAGTTGCATGGGAGAATGTGAAAAGTGTTCATATGTAGTAAAAACCTGAGAAATCCGTCCGTTTTCGTAATTTGTTATCGAATCGACTTAAAGCCAGATCGTCACATTGGACGATCTTCTCTCTGAAACGGATGTACTTATCGTCTGCAAAGCTATGTCGCGTGCTGCGGTATGCTGAGACACTAAAAGCACCATAGTAGAACACAGATCAAGCTTCTAAGTTGATGTAATAGCCAGTAAGAAGTAGTACAATTCAAGTTTTAGGTATTGAATATTGACCTTTTAGCTGGCTTTGGTGCCTTGGACATGAGCTAGGACCTTAAGATTCTGCATGAAAGGAGGACTAGCAGCCGAGTAGCACGGGAGAATGTGAAAAGTGTTCATATGTAGTAAAAACCTAAGAAATCCGTCCGTTTTCGTCATTTGTTATCGCACCGACTTAAAGCCAGATCGACACATTGGCCGCTCTTCTCTCTGAAACGGTTGTACTTATCGTCTGCAAAGCTTTGTCGCGTGCTGCGGTATGCTGAGACACTAAAAGCACCATAGTAGAACACAGATCAAGGTTCTAAGTTGATGTAATAGCCAGTAAGAAGTAGTACAATTTAAGTTTTAGGTATTGAATATTGACCTTTTAGCTGGCTTTGGTGCCTTGGACATGACCTAGGAACTTAAGATTCTGCATGAAAGGAGGACTAGCAGCCGAGTAGCATGGGAGAATGTGAAAAGTGTTCATATGTAGTAAAAACCTGAGAAATCCGTCCGATTTCGTCATTTGTTATCGCACCGACTTAAAGCCAGATCGACACATTGGCCGCTCTTCTCTCTGAAACGGTTATACTTATCGTCTGCAAAGCTTTGTCGCGTGCTGCGGTATGCTGAGACACTACAAGCACCATAGTAGAACACAGATGAAGCTTCTAAGTTGAGGTAATAGCCAGTAAGAGGTAGTACAATTCAAGTTTTAGGTATTGAACATTGACCTTTTAGCTGGCTTTGGTGCCTTGGACATGAGATAGGACCTTAAGATTCTGCATGATAGGAGGACTAGCAGCCGAGTTGCACGGGAGAATGTGAAAAGTGCTCATATGTAATAAAAACCTGAGACATCCGTCCGTTTTCGTCATTTGTTATCGAATCGACGTAAAGATACATCGTCACATTGGCCGCTCTTCTCTCTGAAACGGTTGTACTTATCGTCTGCAAAACTATGTCGCGTGCTGCGGTATGCGGAGAAACTAAAAGCAACGTAGTAGAACACAGATGAAGCTTCTAAGTTGATGTAATAGCCAGTAAGGAGCAGTACATTTCAAGTTTTAGGTATAGATTATTGACTTTTTAGCTGGCTTTGGTGCCTTGGACATGAGCTAGGACCTTAATATTCTGCATGAAAGGAGGACTAGCAGCCGAGTAGCACGGGAGAATGTGAAAAGTGTTCATATGTAGTAAAAACCTGAGACATCCGTCCGTTTTCGTCATTTGTTATCGAATCGACGTAAAGCCAGATCGTCACATTGGCCGCTCTGCTCTCTGAAATGGTTGTACTTATCGTCTGCAAAGCTATGTCGCGTACTGCGGTATTCGGAGACACTAAAAGCACCACAGTCGAACACAGATGAAGCTTCTAAGTTGATGTAATATCCAGTAAGAAGTAGTACAATTCAAGTTTTAGGTATCGGTTATTGACTTTTTAGCTGGCTTTGGTGCCTTGGACATGAGCTAGGACCTTAAGATTCTGCATGAAAGGAGGACTAGCAGCCGAGTTTCACGGGAGAATGTGAAAAGTGTTCATATGTAGTAAAAACCTGAGAAATCCGTCCGTTTTCGTCATTTGTTATCGAATCGACTTAAAGCCAGATCGTCACATTGGCCGCTCTTCTCTCGGAAACGGTTGTACTTATCGTTTGCAAAGCTATGTCGCGTGCTGCGGTATGCTGAGACACTAAAAGCACCATAGTAGAACACAGATCACGCTTCTAAGTTGATGTAATAGCCAGTAAGAAGTAGTACAAATCAAGTTTTAGGTATTGAATATTGACCTTTTAGCTGGCTTTGGTGCCTTGGACATGAGCTAGGACCTTAAGGTTCTGCATGAAAGGAGGACTAGCAGCCGAGTTGCACGGGAGAATGTGAAAAGTGTTCATATGTAGTAAAAAAATGAGACATCCGTCCATTTTCGTCATTTCTTTTCTAATCGACTTAAAGCCACATCGTCACATTGGCCGCTCTTCTCTGTGAAACGGTTGTACTTATCGTCTACAAAGCTATGTCGCGTGCTGCAGTATGCGGAGACACTAAAAGCACCATAGTAGAACACAGATGAAGCTTCTAAGTTAATGTAATAGCCAGTAAGAAGTAGTACAATTCAAGTTTTAGGTATTGAATATTGACCTTTTAGCTGGCTTTGGTGCCTTGGACATGAGCTAGGACCTTAAGATTCTGCATGAAAGGAGGACTAGCAGCCACGTTGCACGGGAGAATGTGAAAAGTGTTCATATGTAGTAAAAACCTGAGAAATCCGTCCGTTTTCGTCATTTGTTATCGAATCGACTTAAAGCCAGATCGTCACATAGGCCGCTCTTCTCTCTGAAACGGTTGTACTTATCGTCTGCAAAACTATGTCGCGTGCTGCGGTATGCGGAGAAACTAAAAGCAACGTAGTAGAACACAGATGAAGCTTCTAAGTTGATGTAATAGCCAGTAAGAAGCAGTACATTTCAAGTTTTAGGTATTGATTATTGACTTTTTAGCTGGCTTTGGTGCCTTGGAAATGAGCTAGGACCTTAATATTCTGCATGAAAGGAGGACTAGCAGCCGAGTTGCACGGGAGAATGTGAAAAGTGTTCATATGTAGTAAAAACCTGAGAAATCCGTCCGTTTTCGTCATTTGTTATCGAATCGACTTAAAGCCAGATCGTCACATTGGCCGATCTTCTCTCTGAAACGGATATACTTATCGTCTGCAAAGCTATGTCGGGTGCTGCGGTATGCTGAGACACTAAAATCACCATAGTAGAACACAGATCAAGGTTCTAAGTTGATGTAATAGCCAGTAAGAAGTAGTACAATTCAAGTTTTAGGTATTGAATATTGACCTTTTAGCTGGCTTTGGTGCTTTGGACATGAGCTAGGACCTTTAGATTCTGCATGAAAGGAGGACTAGCAGCCGAGTTTCACGGGAGAATGTGAAAAGTGTTCATATGTAGTAAAAACCTGAGAAATCCGTCCGATTTGGTCATTTGTTATCGAATCGACTTAAAGCCAGATCGTCACATTGGCCGCACTTCTCTCTGAAACGCTTGTACTTTTCGTCTGCAAAGCTATGTCGCGTGCTGCGGTATGTGGAGACACTAAAAGCACCATAGTAGAACACAGATGAAGCTTCTAAGTTGATGTAATAGCCAGTAAGAAGTAGTGGAATTCAAGTTTTAGGTATCGCTTATTGACTTTTTAGCTGGCTTTGGTGCCTTGGACATGAGCTAGGACCTTAAGATTCTGCATGAAAGGAGGACTAGCAGCCGAGTTGCACGGGAGAATGTGAAAAGTGTTCATATGTAGTAAAAACCTGAGAAATCCGTCCGTTTTCGTCATTTGTTATCGAATCGACTTAAAGCCAGATCGTCACATTGGCCGATCTTCTCTCTGAAACGGATGTACTTATCGTCTGCAAAGCTATGTCGCGTGCTGCGGTATGCTGAGACACTAAAAACACCATAGTAGAACACAGATGAAGCTTCTAAGTTAATGTAATAGCCAGTAAGAAGTAGTACAATTCAAGTTTTAGGTATTGAATATTGACCTTTTAGCTGGCTTTGGTGCCTTGGACATGAGCTAGGACCTTAAGATTCTGCATGAAAGGAGGACTAGCAGCCAAGTTGCACGGGAGAATGTGAAAAGTGTTCATATGTAGTAAAAACCTGAGAAATCCGTCCGTTTTCGTCATTTGTTATCGAATCGACTTAAAGCCAGATCGTCACATAGGCCGCTCTTCTCTCTGAAACGGTTGTACTTATCGTCTGCAAAACTATGTCGCGTGCTGCGGTATGCGGAGAAACTAAAAGCAACGTAGTAGAACACAGATGAAGCTTCTAAGTTGATGTAATAGCCAGTAAGAAGCAGTACATTTCAAGTTTTAGGTATTGATTATTGACTTTTTAGCTGGCTTTGGTGCCTTGGAAATGAGCTAGGACCTTAATATTCTGCATGAAAGGAGGACTAGCAGCCGAGTTGCACGGGAGAATGTGAAAAGTGTTCATATGTAGTAAAAACCTGAGAAATCCGTCCGTTTTCGTCATTTGTTATCGAATCGACTTAAAGCCAGATCGTCACATTGGCCGCTCTTCTCTCTGAAACGGTTGTACTTATCGTCTGCAAAGCTATGTCGCGTACTGCGGTATTCGGAGACACTAAAAGCAACATAGTAGAACACAGATGAAGCTTCTAAAATGATGTAATAGCCAGTAAGAAGTAGTACAATTTAAGTTTTAGGTATCGGTTATTGACTTTTTAGCTGGCTTTGGTGCCTTGGACATGAGCTAGGACCTTAAGATTCTGCATGAAAGGAGGACTAGCAGCCGAGTTGCACGGGAGAATGTGAAAAGTGTTCATATGTAGTAAAAACCTGAGAAATCCGTCCGTTTTCGTCATTTGTTACCGAATCGACTTAAAGCCAGATCGTCACATTGGCCGATCTTCTCTCAGAAACGGTTGTACTTATCGTCTGCAAAGCTATGTCGCGTGTTGCCGTAGGCGGAAACAGGAAAAGCACCATAATAGAACACAGATGAAGCTTCTAAGTTGATGTAATAGCCAGTAAGAAGTAGTCAAATTCAAGTTTTAGGTATCGGTTATTGACTTTTTAGCTGGCTTTGGTGCCTTGACCATGAGCTAGGACCTTAAGATTCTGCTTGAAAGGAGGACTAGCAGCCGGGTTCCACTGGCAGAATGTGAAAAGTGTTCAATTTTAGTAAAAACCTAAGAAATCCGTCCGTTTTCGTCATTTGTTATCGAATCGACTTAAAGCCAGATCGTCACATTGGCCGATCTTCTCTCTGAAACGGTTGTACTTATCGTCTGCAAAGTTATGTCGCGTGTTGCCGTAGGCGGAAACAGGAAAAGCACCATAATAGAACACAGATGAAGCTTCTAAGTTGATATAATAGCCAGTAAGAAGTAGTGCAATGCAAGTTTTAGGTATCGGTTATTGACTTTTTAGCTGGCTTTGGAGCCTTGACCATGAGCTAGGACCTTAAGATTCTGCATGAAAGGAGGACTAGCAGCCGAGTTGCACGGCAGAATGTGAAAAGTGTTCATATGTAGTAAAAACCTGAGAAATCCGTCCATTTTCCTCATTTGTTATCGAATCGACTTAAAGCCAGATCGTCACATTGGCCGCTCTTCTCTCTGAAACGGTTGTACTTATCGTCTGCAAAACTATGTCGCGTGCTGCGGTATGCGGAGAAACTAAAACCACCGTAGGAGAACACACATGAAGCTTCTAAGTTGATGTAATAGCCAGTAAGAAGTAGTACAATTCAAGTTTTAGGTATTGATTATTGACTTTTTAGCTGGCTTTGGTGCCTTGGACATGAGCTAGGACCTTAAGATTCTGCATGATAGGAGGACTAGCAGCCGAGTTGCACGGGAGAATGTGAAAAGTGTTCATATGTAGTAAAAACCTGAGAAATCCGTTCGTTTTCGTCAATTTGTTATCGCATCGACTTAAAGCCAGATCGACACTTTGGCCGCTCTTCTCTCTGAAACGGTTGTACTTATCGCCTGCAAAGCTTTGTCGCGTGCTGCGGTATGCTGAGACACTACAAGCACCATAGTAGAACACAGATGAAGCTTCTAAGTTGAGGTAATAGCCAGTAAGAGGTTGTACAATTCAAGTTTTAGGTATTGAATATTGACCTTTTAGATGGCTTTGGTGCCTTGGACATGAGATAGGACCTTAAGATTCTGCATGAAAGGAGGACTAGCAGCCGAGTTGCACGGGAGAATGTGAAAAGTGTTCATATGTAGTAAAAACCTGAGAAATCCGTCCGTTTTCGTCATTTGTTATCGAATCGTCTTAAAGCCAGATCGTCACATTGGCCGCTCTTCTCTCTGAAACGGTAGTACTTATCGTCTGCAAAGCTATGTCGCGTGTTGCCGTAGGCGGAAACAGGAAAAGCACCATAATAGAACACAGATGAAGCTTCTAAGTTGATATAATAGCCAGTAAGAAGTAGTGCAATTCAAGTTTTAGGTATCGGTTATTGACTTTTTAGCTGGCTTTGGTGCCTTGACCATGAGCTAGGACCTTAAGATTCTGCATGAAAGGAGGACTAGCAGCCGGGTTGCACGGCAGAATGTGAAAAGTGTTCATATGTAGTAAAAACCTGAGAAATCCGTCCATTTTCGTCATTTGTTATCGAATCGACTTAAAGCCAGATCGTCACATTGGCCGCTCTTCTCTCTGAAACGGTTGTACTTATCGTCTGCAAAACTATGTCGCGTGCTGCGGTATGTGGAGAAACTAAAACCACCGTAGGAGAACACACATGAAGCTTCTAAGTTGATGTAATAGCCAGTAAGAAGTAGTACAATTCAAGTTTTAGGTGTTGATTATTGACTTTTTAGCTGGCTTTGGTGCCTTGGACATGAGCTAGGACCTTAAGATTCTGCATGAAAGGAGGACTAGCAGCCGAGTTGCACGGGAGAATGTGAAAAATGTTCATATGTAGTAAAAACCTGAGAAATCCGTCCGTTTTCGTCATTTGTTATCGAATCGACTTAAAGCCAGATCGACACATTGGCCGCTCTTCTCTCTGAAACGGTTGTACTTATCGTCTGCAAAGCTTTGTCGCGTGCTGCGGTATGCTGAGACACTACAAGCACCATAGTAGAACACAGATGAAGCTTCTAAGTTGAGGTAATAGCCAGTAAGAGGTAGTACAATTCAAGTTTTAGGTATTGAATATTGACCTTTTAGCTGGCTTTGGTGCCTTGGACATGAGATAGGACCTTAAGATTCTGCATGAAAGGAGGACTAGCAGCCGAGTTGCACGGGAGAATGTGAAAAGTGTTCATATGTAATAAAAACCTGAGACATCCGACCGTTTTCGTTATTTGTTATCGAATCGACGTAAAGCCAGATCGTCACATTGGCCGCTCTGCTCTCTGAAATGGTTGTACTTATCGTCTGCAAAGCTATGTCGCGTGCTGCGGTATGCTGAGACACTACAAGCACCATAGTAGAACACAGATGAAGCTTCTAAGTTGATGTAATATCCAGTAAGAAGTAGTAAAATTCAAGTTTTAGGTATTGAATATTGAATTTTTAGCTGGCTTTGGTGCCTTGGATATGAGCTAGGACCTTAATATTCTGCATGAAAGGAGGACTAGCAGCCGAGTTGCACGGGAGAATGTGAAAAGTGTTCATATGTAGTAAAAACCTGAGAAATCCGTCCGTTTTCGTCATTTGTTATCGAATCGACTTAAAGCCAGATCGTCACATTGACCGCTCTGCTCTCTGAAACGGTTGTACTTATCGTCTGCAAAGCTATGTCGCGTGCTGCGGTATGTTGAGACACTACAAGCACCATAGTAGAACACAGATGAAGCTTCTAAGTTGATGTAATATCCAGTAAGAAGTAGTAAAATTCAAGTTTTAGGTATTGAATATTGAATTTTTAGCTGGCTTTGGTGCCTTGGATATGAGCTAGGACCTTAATATTCTGCATGAAAGGAGGACTAGCAGCCGAGTTTCACGGGAGAATCAGAAAAGTGTTCATATGTAGTAAAAACCTGAGAAATCCGTCCGTTTTCGTCATTTGTTATCGAATCGACTTAAAGCCAGATCGTCACATTGGCCGATCTTCTCTCTGAAACGGATATACTTATCGTCTGCAAAGCTATGTCGCTTGCTGCGGTATGCTGAGACACTAAAAGCACCATAGTAGAACACAGATCAAGGTTCTAAGTTGATGTAATAGCCAGTAAGAGGTAGTACAATTCAAGTTTTAGGTATTGAATATTGAATTTTTAGCTGGCTTTGGTGCTTTGGACATGAGCTAGGACCTTAAGATTCTGCATGAAAGGAGGACTAGTAGCCAAGTTGCACGGGAGAAAGTGAAAAGTGTTCATATGTAGTAAAAACCTGAGACATCCGTCCGTTTTCGTCATTTGTTATCGAATCGACTTAAAGCCACATCGTCACATTGGCAGCTTTTCTCTCTGAAACGGTTGTACTTATCGTCTACAAAACTATGTCGCGTGCTGCGGTATACGGAGAAACTAAAAGCACCGTAGTAGAACACAGGTGAACCTTCTATGTTGATGTATTAGCCAGTAAGAAGTAGTACAATTCAAGTTTTAGGTATGGATTATTGACTTTTTAGCTGGCTTTGGTGCCTTCGACATGAGCTAGGACATTAAGATTCTGCATGATAGGAGGACTAGCAGCCGAGTTGCACGGGAGAATGTGAAAAGTGTTCATATGTAGTAAAAACCTGAGAAATCCGTTCGTTTTCGTCAATTTGTTATCGCATCGACTTAAAGCCAGATCGACACTTTGGCCGCTCTTCTCTCTGAAACGGTTGTACTTATCGTCTGCAAAGCTTTGTCGCGTGCTGCGGTATGCTGAGACACTACAAGCACCATAGTAGAACACAGATGAAGCTTCTAAGTTGAGGTAATAGCCAGTAAGAGGTAGTACAATTCAAGTTTTAGGTATTGAATATTGACCTTTTAGATGGCTTTGGTGCCTTGGACATGAGATAGGACCTTAAGATTCTGCATGAAAGGAGGACTAGCAGCCGAGTTGCACGGGAGAATGTGAAAAGTGTTCATATGTAGTAAAAACCTGAGAAATCCGTCCGTTTTCGTCATTTGTTATCGAATCGTCTTAAAGCCAGATCGTCACATTGGCCGCTCTTCTCTCTGAAACGGTCGTACTTATCGTCTGCAAAGCTATGTCGCGTACTGCGGTATTCGGAGACACTAAAAGCAACATAGTAGAACACAGATGAAGCTTCTAAAATGATGTAATAGCCAGTAAGAAGTAGTACAATTCAAGTTTTAGGTATCGGTTATTGACTTTTTAGCTGGCTTTGGTGCCGTGGACATGAGCTAGGACATTAAGATTCTGCATGAAAGGAGGACTAGCAGCCGAGTTGCACGGGAGAATGTGAAAAGTGTTCATATGTAGTAAAAACCTGAGAAATCCGTCCGTTTTCGTCATTTGTTACCGAATCGACTTAAAGCCAGATCGTCACATTGGCCGATCTTCTCTCTGAAACGGTTGTACTTATCGTCTGCAAAGCTATGTCGCGTGTTGCCGTAGGCGGAAACAGGAAAAGCACCATAATAGAACACAGATGAAGCTTCTAAGTTGATATAATAGCCAGTAAGAAGTAGTGCAATTCAAGTTTTAGGTATCGGTTATTGACTTTTTAGCTGGCTTTGGTGCCTTGACCATGAGTTAGGACCTTAAGATTCTGCATGAAAGGAGGACTAGCAGCCGGGTTGCACGGCAGAATGTGAAAAGTGTTCATATGTAGTAAAAACCTGAGAAATCCGTCCATTTTCGTCATTTGTTATCGAATCGACTTAAAGCCAGATCGTCACATTGGCCGCTCTTCTCTCTGAAACGGTTGTACTTATCGTCTGCAAAACTATGTCGCGTGCTGCGGTATGCGGAGAAACTAAAACCACCGTAGGAGAACACACATGAAGCTTCTAAGTTGATGTAATAGCCAGTAAGAAGTAGTACAATTCAAGTTTTAGGTGTTGATTATTGACTTTTTAGCTGGCTTTGGTGCCTTGGACATGAGCTAGGACCTTAAGATTCTGCATGAAAGGAGGACTAGCAGCCGAGTTGCACGGGAGAATGTGAAAAATGTTCATATGTAGTAAAAACCTGAGAAATCCGTCCGTTTTCGTCATTTGTTATCGAATCGACTTAAAGCCAGATCGACACATTGGCCGCTCTTCTCTCTGAAACGGTTGTACTTATCGTCTGCAAAGCTTTGTCGCGTGCTGCGGTATGCTGAGACACTACAAGCACCATAGTAGAACACAGATGAAGCTTCTAAGTTGAGGTAATAGCCAGTAAGAGGTAGTACAATTCAAGTTTTAGGTATTGAATATTGACCTTTTAGCTGGCTTTGGTGCCTTGGACATGAGATAGGACCTTAAGATTCTGCATGAAAGGAGGACTAGCAGCCGAGTTGCACGGGAGAATGTGAAAAGTGTTCATATGTAATAAAAACCTGAGACATCCGACCGTTTTCGTTATTTGTTATCGAATCGACGTAAAGCCAGATCGTCACATTGGCCGCTCTGCTCTCTGAAATGGTTGTACTTATCGTCTGCAAAGCTATGTCGCGTGCTGCGGTATGCTGAGACACTACAAGCACCATAGTAGAACACAGATGAAGCTTCTAAGTTGATGTAATATCCAGTAAGAAGTAGTAAAATTCAAGTTTTAGGTATTGAATATTGAATTTTTAGCTGGCTTTGGTGCCTTGGATATGAGCTAGGACCTTAATATTCTGCATGAAAGGAGGACTAGCAGCCGAGTTGCACGGGAGAATGTGAAAAGTGTTCATATGTAGTAAAAACCTGAGAAATCCGTCCGTTTTCGTCATTTGTTATCGAATCGACTTAAAGCCAGATCGTCACATTGACCGCTCTGCTCTCTGAAACGGTTGTACTTATCGTCTGCAAAGCTATGTCGCGTGCTGCGGTATGTTGAGACACTACAAGCACCATAGTAGAACACAGATGAAGCTTCTAAGTTGATGTAATATCCAGTAAGAAGTAGTAAAATTCAAGTTTTAGGTATTGAATATTGAATTTTTAGCTGGCTTTGGTGCCTTGGATATGAGCTAGGACCTTAATATTCTGCATGAAAGGAGGACTAGCAGCCGAGTTTCACGGGAGAATCAGAAAAGTGTTCATATGTAGTAAAAACCTGAGAAATCCGTCCGTTTTCGTCATTTGTTATCGAATCGACTTAAAGCCAGATCGTCACATTGGCCGATCTTCTCTCTGAAACGGATATACTTATCGTCTGCAAAGCTATGTCGCTTGCTGCGGTATGCAGAGACACTAAAAGCACCATAGTAGAACACAGATCAAGGTTCTAAGTTGATGTAATAGCCAGTAAGAGGTAGTACAATTCAAGTTTTAGGTATTGAATATTGAATTTTTAGCTGGCTTTGGTGCTTTGGACATGAGCTAGGACCTTAAGATTCTGCATGAAAGGAGGACTAGCAGCCAAGTTGCACGGGAGAAAGTGAAAAGTGTTCATATGTAGTAAAAACCTGAGACATCCGTCCGTTTTCGTCATTTGTTATCGAATCGACTTAAAGCCACATCGTCACATTGGCAGCTTTTCTCTCTGAAACGGTTGTACTTATCGTCTACAAAACTATGTCGCGTGCTGCGGTATACGGAGAAACTAAAAGCACCGTAGTAGAACACAGGTGAACCTTCTATGTTGATGTATTAGCCAGTAAGAAGTAGTACAATTCAAGTTTTAGGTATGGATTATTGACTTTTTAGCTGGCTTTGGTGCCTTCGACATGAGCTAGGACATTAAGATTCTGCATGATAGGAGGACTAGCAGCCGAGTTGCACGGGAGAATGTGAAAAGTGTTCATATGTAGTAAAAACCTGAGAAATCCGTTCGTTTTCGTCAATTTGTTATCGCATCGACTTAAAGCCAGATCGACACTTTGGCCGCTCTTCTCTCTGAAACGGTTGTACTTATCGTCTGCAAAGCTTTGTCGCGTGCTGCTGTATGCTGAGACACTACAAGCACCATAGTAGAACACAGATGAAGCTTCTAAGTTGAGGTAATAGCCAGTAAGAGGTAGTACAATTCAAGTTTTAGGTATTGAATATTGACCTTTTAGATGGCTTTGGTGCCTTGGACATGAGATAGGACCTTAAGATTCTGCATGAAAGGAGGACTAGCAGCCGAGTTGCACGGGAGAATGTGAAAAGTGTTCATATGTAGTAAAAACCTGAGAAATCCGTCCGTTTTCGTCATTTGTTATCGAATCGTCTTAAAGCCAGATCGTCACATTGGCCGCTCTTCTCTCTGAAACGGTCGTACTTATCGTCTGCAAAGCTATGTCGCGTACTGCGGTATTCGGAGACACTAAAAGCAACATAGTAGAACACAGATGAAGCTTCTAAAATGATGTAATAGCCAGTAAGAAGTAGTACAATTCAAGTTTTAGGTATCGGTTATTGACTTTTTAGCTGGCTTTGGTGCCGTGGACATGAGCTAGGACATTAAGATTCTGCATGAAAGGAGGACTAGCAGCCGAGTTGCACGGGAGAATGTGAAAAGTGTTCATATGTAGTAAAAACCTGAGAAATCCGTCCGTTTTCGTCATTTGTTACCGAATCGACTTAAAGCCAGATCGTCACATTGGCCGATCTTCTCTCTGAAACGGTTGTACTTATCGTCTGCAAAGCTATGTCGCGTGTTGCCGTAGGCGGAAACAGGAAAAGCACCATAATAGAACACAGATGAAGCTTCTAAGTTGATATAATAGCCAGTAAGAAGTAGTGCAATTCAAGTTTTAGGTATCGGTTATTGACTTTTTAGCTGGCTTTGGTGCCTTGACCATGAGTTAGGACCTTAAGATTCTGCATGAAAGGAGGACTAGCAGCCGGGTTGCACGGCAGAATGTGAAAAGTGTTCATATGTAGTAAAAACCTGAGAAATCCGTCCATTTTCGTCATTTGTTATCGAATCGACTTAAAGCCAGATCGTCACATTGGCCGCTCTTCTCTCTGAAACGGTTGTACTTATCGTATGCAAAACTATGACGCGTGCTGCGGTATGCGGAGAAACTAAAACCACCGTAGGAGAACACACATGAAGCTTCTAAGTTGATGTAATAGCCAGTAAGAAGTAGTACAATTCAAGTTTTAGGTGTTGATTATTGACTTTTTAGCTGGCTTTGGTGCCTTGGACATGAGCTGGGACCTTAAGATTCTGCATGAAAGGAGGACTAGCAGCCGAGTTGCACGGGAGAATGTGAAAAATGTTCATATGTAGTAAAAACCTGAGAAATCCGTCCGTTTTCGTCATTTGTTATCGAATCGACTTAAAGCCAGATCGACACATTGGCCGCTCTTCTCTCTGAAACGGTTGTACTTATCGTCTGCAAAGCTTTGTCGCGTGCTGCGGTATGCTGAGACACTACAAGCACCATAGTAGAACACAGATGAAGCTTCTAAGTTGAGGTAATAGCCAGTAAGAGGTAGTACAATTCAAGTTTTAGGTATTGAATATTGACCTTTTAGCTGGCTTTGGTGCCTTGGACATGAGATAGGACCTTAAGATTCTGCATGAAAGGAGGACTAGCAGCCGAGTTGCACGGGAGAATGTGAAAAGTGTTCATATGTAATAAAAACCTGAGACATCCGACCGTTTTCGTTATTTGTTATCGAATCGACGTAAAGCCAGATCGTCACATTGGCCGCTCTGCTCTCTGAAATGGTTGTACTTATCGTCTGCAAAGCTATGTCGCGTGCTGCGGTATGCTGAGACACTACAAGCACCATAGTAGAACACAGATGAAGCTTCTAAGTTGATGTAATATCCAGTAAGAAGTAGTAAAATTCAAGTTTTAGGTATTGAATATTGAATTTTTAGCTGGCTTTGGTGCCTTGGATATGAGCTAGGACCTTAATATTCTGCATGAAAGGAGGACTAGCAGCCGAGTTGCACGGGAGAATGTGAGAAGTGTTCATATGTAGTAAAAACCTGAGAAATCCGTCCGTTTTCGTCATTTGTTATCGAATCGACTTAAAGCCAGATCGTCACATTGACCGCTCTGCTCTCTGAAACGGTTGTACTTATCGTCTGCAAAGCTATGTCGCGTGCTGCGGTATGCTGAGACACTACAAGCACCATAGTAGAACACAGATGAAGCTTCTAAGTTGATGTAATATCCAGTAAGAAGTAGTAAAATTCAAGTTTTAGGTATTGAATATTGAATTTTTAGCTGGCTTTGGTGCCTTGGATATGAGCTAGGACCTTAATATTCTGCATGAAAGGAGGACTAGCAGCCGAGTTTCACGGGAGAATCAGAAAAGTGTTCATATGTAGTAAAAACCTGAGAAATCCGTCCGTTTTCGTCATTTGTTATCGAATCGACTTAAAGCCAGATCGTCACATTGGCCGATCTTCTCTCTGAAACGGATATACTTATCGTCTGCAAAGCTATGTCGCGTGCTGCGGTATGCTGAGACACTAAAAGCACCATAGTAGAACACAGATCAAGGTTCTAAGTTGATGTAATAGCCAGTAAGAGGTAGTACAATTCAAGTTTTAGGTATTGAATATTGAATTTTTAGCTGGCTTTGGTGCTTTGGACATGAGCTAGGACCTTAAGATTCTGCATGAAAGGAGGACTAGCAGCCAAGTTGCACGGGAGAAAGTGAAAAGTGTTCATATGTAGTAAAAACCTGAGACATCCGTCCGTTTTCGTCATTTGTTATCGAATCGACTTAAAGCCACATCGTCACATTGGCAGCTTTTCTCTCTGAAACGGTTGTACTTATCGTCTACAAAACTATGTCGCGTGCTGCGGTATACGGAGAAACTAAAAGCACCGTAGTAGAACACAGGTGAACCTTCTATGTTGATGTATTAGCCAGTAAGAAGTAGTACAATTCAAGTTTTAGGTATGGATTATTGACTTTTTAGCTGGCTTTGGTGCCTTCGACATGAGCTAGGACCTTAAGATTCTGCATGAAAGGAGGACTAGCAGCCAAGTTGCACGGGAGAATGTGTAAAGTGTTCATATGTAGTAAAAACCTGAGAAATCCGTCCGTTTTCGTCATTTGTTATCGAATCGACTTAAAGCCAGATCGTCACATTGGCCGCTCTTCTCTCTGAAACGGTTGTACTTATCGTCTGCAAAACTATGTCGCGTGCTGCGGTATGCGGAGAAACTAAAAGCAACGTAGTATAACACAGATGAAGCTTCTAAGTTGATGTAATAGCCAGTAAGAAGCAGTACATTTCAAGTTTTAGTTATTGATATTGACTTTTTAGCTGGCTTTGGTGCCTTGGACATGAGCTAGGACCTTAAGATTCTGCATGAAAGGAGGACTAGCAGCCGAGTTGCACGGGAGAATGTGAAAAGTGTTCATATGTAGTAAAAACCTGAGAAATCAGTCCGTTTTCCTCATTTGTTACCGAATCGACTTAAAGCCAGATCGTCACATTGGCCGATCTTCTCTCTGAAAAGGTTGTACTTATCGTCTGCAAAGCTATGTCGCGTGTTGCCGTAGGCGGAAACAGGAAATGCACCATAATAGAACACAGATGAAGCTTCTAAGATG
Source organism: Schistocerca gregaria (assembly GCF_023897955.1). Taxonomy (NCBI): domain Eukaryota; kingdom Metazoa; phylum Arthropoda; class Insecta; order Orthoptera; family Acrididae; genus Schistocerca; species Schistocerca gregaria. The sequence goes on from NW_026061773.1 coordinate 2,446,758, forward strand.
ATGTAATAGCCAGTAAGAAGTAGTCCAATTCAAGTTTTAGGTATCGGTTATTGACTTTTTAGCTGGCTTTGGTGCCTTGACCATGAGCTAGGACCTTAAGATTCTGCATGAAAGGAGGACTAGCAGCCGAGTTGCACGGCAGAATGTGAAAAGTGTTCATATGTAGTAAAAACCTGAGAAATCCGTCCGTTTTCGTCATTTGTTATCGAATCGACTTAAAGCCAGATCGTCACATTGGCCGCTCTGCTCTCTGAAACGGTTGTACTTATCGTCTGCAAAACTATGTCGCGTGCTGCGGTATGCGGAGAAACTAAAACCACCGTAGGAGGACACACATGAAGCTTCTAAGTTGATGTAATAGCCAGTAAGAAGTAGTACAATTCAAGTTTTAGGTATTGATTATTGACTTTTTAGCTGGCTTTGGTGCCTTGGACATGAGCTAGGACCTTAAGATTCTGCATGAAAGGAGGACTAGCAGCCGAGTTGCACGGGAGAGTGTGAAAAGTGTTCATATGTAGTAAAAACCTGAGACATCCGTCCGTTTTCGTCATTTGTTATCGAATCGACTTAAAGCCAGATCGTCACATTGGCCGCTCTTCTCTCTGAAACGGTTGTACTTATCGTCTGCAAAGCTATGTCGCGTGCTGCGGTATACGGAGAAACTAAAAGCACCGTAGTAGAACACAGATGAACCTTCTATGTTGATGTATTAGCCAGTAAGAGGTAGTACAATACAAGTTTTAGGTATTGATTATTGACTTTTTAACTGGCTTTGGTGCCTTGGACATGAGCTAGGACCTTAAGATTCTGCATGAAATAGGACTAGCAGCCGAGTTGTACGGGAGAATGTGAAAAGTGTTCATATGTAGTAAAAACCTGAGAAATCAGTCCGTTTTCCTCATTTGTTACCGAATCGACTTCAAGCCAGATCGTCACATTGGCCGCTCTTCTCTCTGAAACGGTTGTACTTATCGTCTGCAAAGCTATGTCGCGTACTGCGGTATTCGGAGACACTAAAAGCAACATAGTAGAACACAGATGAAGCTTCTAAAATGATGTAATAACCGGTAAGAAGTAGTACAATTCAAGTTTTAGGTATCGGTTATTGACTTTTTAGCTGGCTTTGGTGCCTTGGACATGAGCTAGGACCTTAAGATTCTGCATGAAAGGAGGACTAGCAGCCGAGTTGCACGGGAGAATGTGAAAAGTGTTCATATGTAGTAAAAACCTGAGAAATCAGTCCGTTTTCCTCATTTGTTACCGAATCGACTTCAAGCCAGATCGTCACATTGGCCGATCTTCTCTCTGAAACGGTTGTACTTATCGTCTGCAAAGCTATGTCGCGTGTTGCCGTAGGCGGAAACAGGAAAAGCACCATAATAGAACACAGATGAAGCTTCTAAGTTGATATAATAGACAGTAAGAAGTAGTCCAATTCAAGTTTTAGGTATCGGTTATTGACTTTTTAGCTGGCTTTGGTGCCTTGACCATGAGCTAGGACCTTAAGATTCTGCATGAAAGGAGGACTAGCAGCCGAGTTGCACGGGAGAACGTGAAAAGTGTTCATATGTAGTAAAAACCTGAGAAATCCGTCCGTTTTCGTCATTTGTTATCGAATCGACTTAAAGCCAGATCGTCACATTGGCCGCTCTTCTCTCTGAAACGGTTGTACTTATCGTCTGCAAAGCTATGTCGCGTGCTGCGGTATACGGAGAAACTAAAAGCACCGTAGTAGAACACAGATGAACCTTCTATGTTGATGTATTAGCCAGTAAGAAGTAGTAAAATTCAAGTTTTAGGTATTGATTATTGACTTTTTAGCTGGCTTTGGTGCCTTGGACACGAGCTAGGACCTTAAGATTCTGCATGAAAGGAATACTAGCAGCCAAGTTGCACGGGAGAATGTGAAAAGTGTTCATATGTAGTAAAAACCTGAGAAATCCGTCCGTTTTCGTCATTTGTTATCGAATCGACTTAAAGCCAGATCGTCACATTGGCCGCTCTTCTCTCTGAAACGGTTGTACTTATCGTCTGCAAAACTATGCCGCGTGCTGCGGTATGCGGAGAAACTAAAAGCAACGTAGTAGAACACAGATGAAGCTTCTAAGTTGATGTAATAGCCAGTAAGAAGCAGTACATTTCAAGTTTTAGGTATTGATTATTGACTTTTTAGCTGGCTTTGGTGCCTTGGACATGAGCTAGGACCTTAAGATTCTGCATGAAAGGAGGACTAGCAGCCGAGTTGCACGGGAGAATGTGAAAAGTGTTCATATGTAGTAAAAACCTGAGAAATCCGTCCGTTTTCGTCATTTGTTATCGAATCGACTTAAAGCCAGATCGTCACATTGGCCGCTCTTCTCTCTGAAACGGTTGTACTTATCGTCTGCAAAGCTATGTCGCGTACTGCGGTATTCGGAGACACTAAAAGCAACATAGTAGAACACAGATGAAGCTTCTAAAATGATGTAATAGCCGGTAAGAAGTAGTACAATTCAAGTTTTAGGTATCGGTTATTTACTTTTTAGCTGGCTTTGGTGCCTTGGACATGAGCTAGGACCTTAAGATTCTGCATGAAAGGAGGACTAGCAGCCGAGTTGCACGGGAGAATGTGAAAAGTGTTCATATGTAGTAAAAACCTGAGAAATCAGTCCGTTTTCCTCATTTGTTACCGAATCGACTTAAAGCCAGATCGTCACATTGGCCGATCTTCTCTCTGAAACGGTTGTACTTATCGTCTGCAAAGCTATGTCGCGTGTTACCGTAGACGGAAACAGGAAAAGCACCATAATAGAACACAGATGAAGCTTCTAAGTTGATATAATAGCCAGTAAGAAGTAGTCCAATTCAAGTTTTAGGTATCGGTTATTGACTTTTTAGCTGGCTTTGGTGCCTTGACCATGAGCTAGGAACTTAAGATTCTGCATGAAAGGAGGACTAGCAGCCGAGTTGCACGGCAGAATGTGAAAAGTGTTCATATGTAGTAAAAACCTGAGAAATCCGTCCGTTTTCGTCATTTGTTATCGAATCGACTTAAAGCCAGATCGTCACATTGGCCGCTCTTCTCTCTGAAACGGTTGTACTTATCGTCTGCAAAACTATGTCGCGTGCTGCGGTATGCGGAGAAACTAAAACCACCGTAGGAGAACACACATGAAGCTTCTAAGTTGATGTAATAGCCAGTAAGAAGTAGTACAATTCAAGTTTTAGGTATTGATTATTGACTTTTTAGCTGGCTTTGGTACCTTGGACATGAGCTAGGACCTTAAGATTCTGCATGAAAGGAGGACTAGCAGCCGAGTTGCACGGGAGAATGTGAAAAGTGTTCATATGTAATAAAAACCTGAGACATCCGACCGTTTTCGTCATTTGTTATCGAATCGACGTAAAGCCAGATCGTCACATTGGCCGCTCTGCTCTCTGAAATGGTTGTACTTATCGTCTGCAAAGCTATGTCGCGTACTGCGGTATTCGGAGACACTAAAAGCACCACAGTAGAACACAGATGAAGCTTCTAAGTTGATGTAATATCCAGTAAGAAGTAGTACAATTCAAGTTTTAGGTATTGAATATTGACCTTTTAGCTGGCTTTGGTGCCTTGGACATGAGCTAGGACCTTAAGGTTCTGCATGAAAGGAGGACTAGCAGCCGAGTTGCACGGGAGAATGTGAAAAGTGTTCATATGTAGTAAAAAAATGAGACATCCGTCCGTTTTCGTCATTTGTTATAGAATCGACTTAAAGCCACATCGTCACATTGGCCGCTCTTCTCTCTGAAACGGTTGTACTTATCGTCTGCAAAACTATGTCGCGTGCGGCGGTATGCGGAGAAACTAAAAGCACCGTAGTAGAACACAGATGAAGCTTCTAAGTTGATCTAATAGCCAGTAAGAAGTAGTACAATTCAAGTTTTAGGTATTGATTATTGCCTTTTTAGCTGGCTTTGGTGTCCTTGGCCATGAGCTAGGATCTTAATATTCTGCATGAAAGGAGGACTAGCAGCCGAGTTGCACGGGAGAATGTGAAAAGTGTTCATATGTAGTAAAAACCTTAGAAATCCGCCCGTTTTTGTCATTTGTTATCGAATCGACTTAAAGCCAGATCGTCACATTAGCCGCTCTTCTCTCTGAAACGGTTGTACTTATCGTCTGCAAAGCTATGTCGCGTGCTGCGGTATGCGGAGACACTAAAATCACCACAGTAGAACACAGATGAAGCTTCTAAGTTGATGTAACAGCCAGTAAGAAGTAGTACAATTCCAGTTTTAGGTATTGAATATTGACCTTTTTGCTGGCTTTGGTGCCTTGGACATGTGCTAGGACCTTAAGATTCTGCATGAAAGGAGGACTAGCTGCCGAGTTGCACGGGAGAATTTGAAAAGTGTTCATATGTAGTAAAAACCTGAGAAATCCGTCCGTTTTCGTCATTTGTTATCGAATAGACTTAAAGCCAGATCGTCACATTGGCCGCTCTTCTCTCTGAAACGGTTGTACTTATCGTCTGCAAAGCTATGTCGCGAGCTGTGGTATGCGGAGACACTAAAATCACCATAGTAGGAACAGATGAAGCATCTAAGTTGATGTAATAGCCAGTAAGAAGTAATCCAATTCAAGATTTGGGTATCGATTATTTACTTTTTACCTGGCTTTGGTGCCTTGGACATGAGCTAGGACCTTAAGATTCTGCATGAAAGGAGGACTAGCAGCCGAGTTGCACGGGAGAATGTGAAAAGTGTTCATATGTAATAAAAACCTGAGAAATCCGTCCGTTTTCGTCATTGGTTATCGAATCGACTTCAAGCCAGATCGTCACATTGGCCGCTCTTCTCTCTGAAACGCTTGTACTTATCGTCTGCAAAGCTATGTCGCGTGCTGCGGTATGCGGAGACACTAAAAGCACCATAGTAGAACACAGATGAAGCTTGTAAGTTGATGTAATACCCAGTAAGAATTAGTACAATTCAAGTTTTAGGTAATGATTATTGACTTTTTAGCTGGCTTTGGTGCCTTGGACATGAGCTAGGACCTTAAGATTCTGCATGAAAGGAGGACTAGCAGCCAAGTTGCACGGGAGAATGTGAAAAGTGTTCATATGTAGTAAAAACCTGAGAAATCCGTCCGTTTTCGTCATTTGTTATCTAATCGACTTAAAGCCAGATCGTCACATTGGCCGCTCTTCTCTCTGCAACGGTTGTACTTATCGTCTGCAAAGCTATGTCGCGTGCTGCGGTATGCTGAGACACTAAAAGCACAGTAGTAGAACACAGATGAAGCTTCTAAGTTGATTTATTAGCCAGTAAGAAGTTGTACAATTCAAGATTTAGGTATTGATTATTGACTTTTTAGCTGGCTTTGGTGCCTTGGACATGAGCTAGGACCTTAAGATTCTGCATGAAAGGAGGACTAGCAGCCAAGTTGCACGGGAGAATGTGAAAAGTGTTCATATGTAGTAAAAACCTGAGAAATCCGTCTGTTTTCGTCATTTGTTATCGAATCGACTTAAAGCCAGATCGTCACATTGGCCGCTCTTCTCTCTGAAACACTTGTACTTATCGTCTGCAAAACTATGTCGCGTGCTGCGGTATGCGGAGAAACTAAAAGCAACGTAGTAGAACACAGATGAAGCATCTAAGTTGATGTAATAGCCAGTAAGAAGTAGTACAATTCAAGTTTTAGGTATTGAATATTGAATTTTTGGCTGGCTTTGGTGCCTTGGACATGAGCTAGGACCTTAATATTCTGCATGAAAGGAGGACTAGCAGCCGAGTTGCATGAGACAATGTGAAAAGTGTTCAAATGTAGTAAAAACCTGAGAAATACGTCTGTTTTCGTCATTGGTTATCGAATCGACTTCAAGCCAGATCGTCACACTGGCCGCTCTTCTCTCTGAAACGCTTGTACTTATCGTCTGCAAAGCTATGTCGCGTGCTGCGGTATGCGGCGACACTAAAAGCACCATAGTAGAACACAGATGAAGCTTGTAAGTTGATGTAATACCCAGTAAGAGTTAGTACAATTCAAGTTTTAGGTATTGATTATTGACTTTTTAGCTGGCTTTGGTGCCTTGGACATGAGCTAGGACCTTAAGATTCTGCATGAAAGGAGGACTAGCAGCCGAGTTGCACGGGAGAATGTGAAAAGTGTTCATATGTAGTAAATACCTGAGAAATCCGTCCGTTTTCGTCATTTGTTATCGAATCGACTTAAAGCCAGATCGTCACATTGGCCGCTCTTCTCTCTGAAACGGTTGAACTTATCGTCTGCAAAGCTATGTCGCGTGCTGCGGTATGCTGAGACACTAAAAGCACCGTAGTAGAACACAGATGAAGCTTCTAAGTTGATGTATTAGCCAGTAAGAAATAGTACAATTCAAGTTTTAGGTATTGATTATTGACTTTTTAGCTGGCTTTGGTGCCTTGGACATAAGCTAGGACCTTATGATTCTGCATGAAAGGAGGACTAGCAGCCAAGTTGCACGGGAGAATGTGAAAAGTGTTCATATGTAGTAAAAACCTGAGAAATCCGTCCGCTTTCGTCATTTGTTATCGCATCGACTTAAAGCCAGATCGACACATTGGCCGCTCTTCTCTCTGAAATGGTTGTACTTATCGTCTGCAAAGCTTTGTCGCGTGCTGCGGTATGCTGAGACACTACAAGCACCATAGTAGAACACAGATGAAGCTTCTAAGTTGAGGTAATAGCCAGTAAGAGGTAGTACAATTCAAGTTTTAGGTATTGAATATTGACCTTTTAGCTGGCTTTGGTGCCTTGGACATGAGATAGGACCTTAAGGTTCTGCATGAAAGGAGGACTAGCAGCCGAGTTGCACGGGAGAGTGTGAAAAGTGTTCATATGTAATAAAAACCTGAGACATCCGACCGATTTCGTCATTTGTTATCGAATCGACGTAAAGCCAGATCGTCACATTGGCCGCTCTGCTCTCTGAAATGGTTGTACTTATAGTCTGCAAAGCTATGTCGCGTGCTGCGGTATGCTGAGACACTACAAGCACCATAGTAGAACACAGATGAAGCTTCTAAGTTGATGTAATATCCAGTAAGAAGTAGTACAATTCAAGTTTTAGGTATTGAATATTGAATTTTTAGCTGGCTTTGGTGCCTTGGACATGAGCTAGGACCTTAATATTCTGCATGAAAGGAGGACTAGCAGCCGAGTTGCACGGGAGAATGTGAAAAGTGTTCATATGTAGTAAAAACCTGAGAATACCGTCCGTTTTCGTCATTTGTTATCGAATCGACTTAAAGCCAGATCGTCACATTGACCGCTCTGCTCTCTGAAACGGTTGTACTTATCGTCTGCAAAGCTATGTCGCGTACTGCGGTATTCGGAGACACTAAAAGCACCATAGTAGAACACAGATGAAGCTTCTAAGTTGATGTAATACCCAGTAAGAAGTAGTACAATTCAAGTTTTAGGTATCTGTTATTGACTTTTTAGCTGGCTTTGGTGCCTTGGACATGAGCTAGGACCTTAAGATTCTGCATGAAAGGAGGACTAGCAGCCGAGTTGCACGGGAGAATGTGAAAAGTGTTCATATGTAGTAAAAACCTGAGAAATCCGTCCGTTTTGGTCATTTGTTATCGAATCGACTTAAAGCCAGATCGTCACATTGGCCGATCTTCTCTCTGAAACGGATATACTTATCGTCTGCAAAGCTATGTCGCGTGCTGCGGTATGCTGAGACACTAAATGCACCATAGTAGAACACAGATCAAGATTCTAAGTTGATGTAATAGCCAGTAAGAAGTAGTACAATTCAAGTTTTAGGTATTGAATATTGACCTTTTAGCTGGCTTTGGTGCCTTGACCATGAGCTAGGAACTTAAGATTCTGCATGAAAGGAGGACTAGCAGCCGAGTTGCACGGGAGAATGTGAAAAGTGTTCATATGTAGTAAAAACCTGAGAAATCCGTCCGTTTTCGTCATTTGTTATCGAATCGACTTAAAGCCAGATCGTCACATTGGCCGCTCTTCTCTCTGAAACGGTTGTACTTATCGTCTGCAAAGCTATGTCGCGTACTGCGGTATTCGGAGACACTAAAAGCAACATAGTAGAACACAGATGAAGCTTCTAAAATGATGTAATAGCCGGTAAGAAGTAGTACAATTCAAGTTTTAGGTATCGGTTATTTACTTTTTAGCTGGCTTTGGTGCCTTGGACATGAGCTAGGACCTTAAGATTCTGCATGAAAGGAGGACTAGCAGCCGAGTTGCACGGGAGAATGTGAAAAGTGTTCATATGTAGTAAAAACCTGAGAAATCAGTCCGTTTTCCTCATTTGTTACCGAATCGACTTAAAGCCAGATCGTCACATTGGCCGATCTTCTCTCTGAAACGGTTGTACTTATCGTCTGCAAAGCTATGTCGCGTGTTGCCGTAGACGGAAACAGGAAAAGCACCATAATAGAACACAGATGAAGCTTCTAAGTTGATATAATAGCCAGTAAGAAGTAGTCCAATTCAAGTTTTAGGTATCGGTTATTGACTTTTTAGCTGGCTTTGGTGCCTTGACCATGAGCTAGGAACTTAAGATTCTGCATGAAAGGAGGACTAGCAGCCGAGTTGCACGGCAGAATGTGAAAAGTGTTCATATGTAGTAAAAACCTGAGAAATCCGTCCGTTTTCGTCATTTGTTATCGAATCGACTTAAAGCCAGATCGTCACATTGGCCGCTCTTCTCTCTGAAACGGTTGTACTTATCGTCTGCAAAACTATGTCGCGTGCTGCGGTATGCGGAGAAACTAAAACCACCGTAGGAGAACACACATGAAGCTTCTAAGTTGATGTAATAGCCAGTAAGAAGTAGTACAATTCAAGTTTTAGGTATTGATTATTGACTTTTTAGCTGGCTTTGGTACCTTGGACATGAGCTAGGACCTTAAGATTCTGCATGAAAGGAGGACTAGCAGCCGAGTTGCACGGGAGAATGTGAAAAGTGTTCATATGTAATAAAAACCTGAGACATCCGACCGTTTTCGTCATTTGTTATCGAATCGACGTAAAGCCAGATCGTCACATTGGCCGCTCTGCTCTCTGAAATGGTTGTACTTATCGTCTGCAAAGCTATGTCGCGTACTGCGGTATTCGGAGACACTAAAAGCACCACAGTAGAACACAGATGAAGCTTCTAAGTTGATGTAATATCCAGTAAGAAGTAGTACAATTCAAGTTTTAGGTATTGAATATTGACCTTTTAGCTGGCTTTGGTGCCTTGGACATGAGCTAGGACCTTAAGGTTCTGCATGAAAGGAGGACTAGCAGCCGAGTTGCACGGGAGAATGTGAAAAGTGTTCATATGTAGTAAAAAAATGAGACATCCGTCCGTTTTCGTCATTTGTTATAGAATCGACTTAAAGCCACATCGTCACATTGGCCGCTCTTCTCTCTGAAACGGTTGTACTTATCGTCTGCAAAACTATGTCGCGTGCGGCGGTATGCGGAGAAACTAAAAGCACCGTAGTAGAACACAGATGAAGCTTCTAAGTTGATCTAATAGCCAGTAAGAAGTAGTACAATTCAAGTTTTAGGTATTGATTATTGCCTTTTTAGCTGGCTTTGGTGTCCTTGGCCATGAGCTAGGATCTTAATATTCTGCATGAAAGGAGGACTAGCAGCCGAGTTGCACGGGAGAATGTGAAAAGTGTTCATATGTAGTAAAAACCTTAGAAATCCGCCCGTTTTTGTCATTTGTTATCGAATCGACTTAAAGCCAGATCGTCACATTAGCCGCTCTTCTCTCTGAAACGGTTGTACTTATCGTCTGCAAAGCTATGTCGCGTGCTGCGGTATGCGGAGACACTAAAATCACCACAGTAGAACACAGATGAAGCTTCTAAGTTGATGTAACAGCCAGTAAGAAGTAGTACAATTCCAGTTTTAGGTATTGAATATTGACCTTTTTGCTGGCTTTGGTGCCTTGGACATGTGCTAGGACCTTAAGATTCTGCATGAAAGGAGGACTAGCTGCCGAGTTGCACGGGAGAATTTGAAAAGTGTTCATATGTAGTAAAAACCTGAGAAATCCGTCCGTTTTCGTCATTTGTTATCGAATAGACTTAAAGCCAGATCGTCACATTGGCCGCTCTTCTCTCTGAAACGGTTGTACTTATCGTCTGCAAAGCTATGTCGCGAGCTGTGGTATGCGGAGACACTAAAATCACCATAGTAGGAACAGATGAAGCATCTAAGTTGATGTAATAGCCAGTAAGAAGTAATCCAATTCAAGATTTGGGTATCGATTATTTACTTTTTACCTGGCTTTGGTGCCTTGGACATGAGCTAGGACCTTAAGATTCTGCATGAAAGGAGGACTAGCAGCCGAGTTGCACGGGAGAATGTGAAAAGTGTTCATATGTAATAAAAACCTGAGAAATCCGTCCGTTTTCGTCATTGGTTATCGAATCGACTTCAAGCCAGATCGTCACATTGGCCGCTCTTCTCTCTGAAACGCTTGTACTTATCGTCTGCAAAGCTATGTCGCGTGCTGCGGTATGCGGAGACACTAAAAGCACCATAGTAGAACACAGATGAAGCTTGTAAGTTGATGTAATACCCAGTAAGAATTAGTACAATTCAAGTTTTAGGTAATGATTATTGACTTTTTAGCTGGCTTTGGTGCCTTGGACATGAGCTAGGACCTTAAGATTCTGCATGAAAGGAGGACTAGCAGCCAAGTTGCACGGGAGAATGTGAAAAGTGTTCATATGTAGTAAAAACCTGAGAAATCCGTCCGTTTTCGTCATTTGTTATCTAATCGACTTAAAGCCAGATCGTCACATTGGCCGCTCTTCTCTCTGCAACGGTTGTACTTATCGTCTGCAAAGCTATGTCGCGTGCTGCGGTATGCTGAGACACTAAAAGCACAGTGGTAGAACACAGATGAAGCTTCTAAGTTGATTTATTAGCCAGTAAGAAGTTGTACAATTCAAGATTTAGGTATTGATTATTGACTTTTTAGCTGGCTTTGGTGCCTTGGACATGAGCTAGGACCTTAAGATTCTGCATGAAAGGAGGACTAGCAGCCAAGTTGCACGGGAGAATGTGAAAAGTGTTCATATGTAGTAAAAACCTGAGAAATCCGTCTGTTTTCGTCATTTGTTATCGAATCGACTTAAAGCCAGATCGTCACATTGGCCGCTCTTCTCTCTGAAACACTTGTACTTATCGTCTGCAAAACTATGTCGCGTGCTGCGGTATGCGGAGAAACTAAAAGCAACGTAGTAGAACACAGATGAAGCATCTAAGTTGATGTAATAGCCAGTAAGAAGTAGTACAATTCAAGTTTTAGGTATTGAATATTGAATTTTTGGCTGGCTTTGGTGCCTTGGACATGAGCTAGGACCTTAATATTCTGCATGAAAGGAGGACTAGCAGCCGAGTTGCATGAGACAATGTGAAAAGTGTTCAAATGTAGTAAAAACCTGAGAAATACGTCTGTTTTCGTCATTGGTTATCGAATCGACTTCAAGCCAGATCGTCACACTGGCCGCTCTTCTCTCTGAAACGCTTGTACTTATCGTCTGCAAAGCTATGTCGCGTGCTGCGGTATGCATCGATACTAAAAGCACCATAGTAGAACACAGATGAAGCTTGTAAGTTGATGTAATACCCAGTAAGAGTTAGTACAATTCAAGTTTTAGGTATTGATTATTGACTTTTTAGCTGGCTTTGGTGCCTTGGACATGAGCTAGGACCTTAAGATTCTGCATGAAAGGAGGACTAGCAGCCGAGTTGCACGGGAGAATGTGAAAAGTGTTCATATGTAGTAAATACCTGAGAAATCCGTCCGTTTTCGTCATTTGTTATCGAATCGACTTAAAGCCAGATCGTCACATTGGCCGCTCTTCTCTCTGAAACGGTTGAACTTATCGTCTGCAAAGCTATGTCGCGTGCTGCGGTATGCTGAGACACTAAAAGCACCGTAGTAGAACACAGATGAAGCTTCTAAGTTGATGTATTAGCCAGTAAGAAATAGTACAATTCAAGTTTTAGGTATTGATTATTGACTTTTTAGCTGGCTTTGGTGCCTTGGACATAAGCTAGGACCTTATGATTCTGCATGAAAGGAGGACTAGCAGCCAAGTTGCACGGGAGAATGTGAAAAGTGTTCATATGTAGTAAAAACCTGAGAAATCCGTCCGCTTTCGTCATTTGTTATCGCATCGACTTAAAGCCAGATCGACACATTGGCCGCTCTTCTCTCTGAAACGGTTGTACTTATCGTCTGCAAAGCTTTGTCGCGTGCTGCGGTATGCTGAGACACTACAAGCACCATAGTAGAACACAGATGAAGCTTCTAAGTTGAGGTAATAGCCAGTAAGAGGTAGTACAATTCAAGTTTTAGGTATTGAATATTGACCTTTTAGCTGGCTTTGGTGCCTTGCACATGAGATAGGACCTTAAGGTTCTGCATGAAAGGAGGACTAGCAGCCGAGTTGCACGGGAGAGTGTGAAAAGTGTTCATATGTAATAAAAACCTGAGACATTAGACCGATTTCGTCATTTGTTATCGAATCGACGTAAAGCCAGATCGTCACATTGGCCGCTCTGCTCTCTGAAACGGTTGTACTTATAGTCTGCAAAGCTATGTCGCGTACTGCGGTATTCGGAGACACTAAAAGCACCATAGTAGAACACAGATGAAGCTTCTAAGTTGATGTAATACCCAGTAAGAAGTAGTACAATTCAAGTTTTAGGTATCTGTTATTGACTTTTTAGCTGGCTTTGGTGCCTTGGACATGAGCTAGGACCTTAAGATTCTGCATGAAAGGAGGACTAGCAGCCGAGTTGCACGGGAGAATGTGAAAAGTGTTCATATGTAGTAAAAACCTGAGAATACCGTCCGTTTTCGTCATTTGTTATCGAATCGACTTAAAGCCAGATCGTCACATTGGCCGATCTTCTCTCTGAAACGGATATACTTATCGTCTGCAAAGCTATGTCGCGTGCTGCGGTATGCTGAGACACTAAATGCACCATAGTAGAACACAGATCAAGATTCTAAGTTGATGTAATAGCCAGTAAGAAGTAGTACAATTCAAGTTTTAGGTATTGAATATTGACCTTTTAGCTGGCTTTGGTGCTTTGGACATGAGCTAGGACCTTAAGATTCTGCATGAAAGGAGGACTAGCAGCCGAGTTGCACGGGAGAATGTGAAAAGTGTTCATATGTAGTAAATACCTGAGAAATCCGTCCGTTTTGGTCATTTGTTATCGAATCGACTTAAAGCCAGATCGTCACATTGGCCGCTCTTCTCTCTGAAACGGTTGTACTTATCGTCTGCAAAACTATGTCGCGTGCTGCGGTATGCGGAGAAACTAATACCACCGTAGGAGAACACACATGAAGCTTCTAAGTTGATGTAATAGCCAGTAAGAAGTAGTACAATTCAAGTTTTAGGTATTGATTATTGACTTTTTAGCTGGCTTTGGTGCCTTGGACATGAGCTAGGACCTTAAGATTCTGCATGAAAGGAGGACTAGCAGCCGAGTTGCACGGGAGAATGTGAAAAGTGTTCATATATAGTAAAAACCTGAGAAATCCGTCCGTTTTCGTCATTTGTTATCGCATCGACTTAAAGCCAGATCGACACATTGGCCGCTCTTCTCTCTGAAACGGTTGTACTTATCGTCTGCAAAGCTTTGTCGCGTGTTGCGGTATGCTGAGACACTACAAGCACCATAGTAGAACACAGATGAAGCTTCTAAGTTGAGGTAATAGCCATTAAGAGGTAGTACAATTTAAGATTTAGGTATTGAATATTGAACTTTTAGCTGGCTTTGGTGCCTTGGACATGAGATAGGACTTTAAGATTCTGCATGAAAGGAGGACTAGCAGCCGAGTTGCACGGGAGAATGTGAAAAGTGTTCATATGTAATAAAAACCTGAGACATCCGACGGTTTTCGTCATTTCTTATCGAATCGACGTAAAGCCAGATCGTCACATTGGCCGCTCTGCTCTCTGAAATGGTTGTACTTATCGTCTGCAAAGCTGTGTCGCGTACTGCGGTATTCGGAGACACTAAAAGCACCACAGTAGAACACAGATGAAGCTTCTAAGTTGATGTAATATCCAGTAAGAAGTAGTACAATTCAAGTTTTAGGTATCGATTATTGACTTTTTAGCTGGCTTTGGTGCCTTGGACATGAGCTAGGACCTTAAGATAATGCATGAAAGGAGGACTAGCAGCCGAGTTTCACGGGAGAATGTGAAAAGTGTTCATATGTAGTACAAACCTGAGAAATCCGTCCGTTTTCGTCATTTGTTATCGAATCGACTTAAAGCCAGATCGTCACATTGGCCGCTCTTCTCTCTGAAACGGTTGTACTTATCGTCTGCAAAGCTATGTCGCGTGCTGCGGTATGCTGAGACACTAAAAGCACCATAGTAGAACACAGATCACGCTTCTAAGTTGATGTAATAGCCAGTAAGAAGTAGTACAATTCAAGTTTTAGGTATTGAATATTGACCTTTTAGCTGGCTTTGGTGCCTTGGACATGAGCTAGGACCTTAAGGTTCTGCATGAAAGGAGGACTAGCAGCCGAGTTGCACGGGAGAATGTGAAAAGTGTTCATATGTAGTAAAAAAATGAGACATCCGTCCGTTTTCATCATTTGTTATCGAATCGACTTAAAGCCACATCGTCACATTGGCCGCTCTTCTCTCTGAAACGGTTGTACTTATCGTCTGCAAAACTATGTCGCGTGCTGCGGTATGCGGAGAAACTAAAAGCACCGTAGTAGAACACAGATGAAGCATCTAAGTTGATGTAATAGCCAGTAAGAAGTAGTACAATTCAAGTTTTAGGTATTGATTATTGACTTTTTAGCTGGCTTTGGTGCCTTGGACATGAGCTAGGACCTTAAGATTCTGCATGAAAGGAGGACTAGCAGCCGAGTTGCACAGCAGAATGTGAAAAGTGTTCATATGTGGTAAAAACCTGAGAAATCCGTCCGTTTTCGTCATTTGTTATCGAATCGACTTAAAGCCAGATCGTCACATTAGCCGCTCTTCTCTCTGAAACGGTTGTACTTATCGTCTGCAAAGCTATGTCGCGTGCTGCGGTATGCGGAGACACTAAAATCACCACAGTAGAACACAGATGAAGCTTCTAAGTTGATGTAACAGCCAGTAAGAAGTAGTACAATTCCAGTTTTAGGTATTGAATATTGACCTTTTTGCTGGCTTTGGTGCCTTGGACATGTGCTAGGACCTTAAGATTCTGCATGAAAGGAGGACTAGCTGCCGAGTTGCACGGGAGAATTTTAAAAGTGTTCATGTGTAGTAAAAACCTGAGAAATCCGTCCGTTTTCGTCATTTGTTATCGAATAGACTTAAAGCCAGATCGTCACATTGGCCGCTCTTCTCAATGAAACGGTTGTACTTATCGTCTGCAAAGCTATGTCGCGAGCTGTGGTATGCGGATACACTAAAATCACCATAGTAGGAACAGATGAAGCATCTAAGTTGATGTAATAGCCAGTAAGAAGTAATCCAATTCAAGATTTGGGTATCGATTATTTACTTTTTAGCTGGCTTTGGTGCCTTGGACATGAGCTAGGACCTTAAGATTCTGCATGAAAGGAGGACTAGCAGCCGAGTTGCACGGGAGAATGTGAAAAGTGTTCATATGTAATAAAAACCTGAGAAATCCGTCCGTTTTCGTCATTTGTTATCGAATCGACTTAAAGCCAGATCGTCACATTGGCCGCTCTTCTCTCTGAAACGGTTGTACTTATCGTCTGCAAAGCTATGTCGCGTGCTGCGGTATGCTGAGACACTAAAAGCACTTTAGTAGAACACAGATGAAGCTTCTAAGTTGATGTAATAGCCAGTAAGAAGTAGTACAATTCAAGTTTTAGGTATTGAATATTGAATTTTGAGCTGGCTTTGGTGCCTTGGACATGAGCTAGGACCTTAATATTCTGCATGAAAGTAGGACTAGCAGCCGAGTTGCATGAGACAATGTGAAAAGTGTTCAAATGTAGTAAAAACCTGAGAAATACGTCTGTTTTCGTCATTGGTTATCGAATCGACTTCAAGCCAGATCGTCACATTGGCCGCTCTTCTCTCTGAAACGCTTGTACTTATCGTCTGCAAAGCTATGTCGCGTGCTGCGGTATGCTGAGACACTAAAAGCACCGTAGTAGAACACAGATGAAGCTTCTAAGTTGATGTATTAGCCAGTAAGAAGTAGTACAATTCTAGTTTTAGGTATCGATTATTGACTTTTTAGCTGGCTTTGGTGCCTTGGACATGAGCTAGGACCTTATGATTCTGCATGAAAGGAGGACTAGCAGCCAAGTTGCACGGGAGAAAGTGAAAAGTGTTCATATGTAGTAAAAACCTGAGAAATCCGTCCGTTTTCGTCATTTGTTATCGAATCGACTTAAAGCCAGATCGTCACATTGGCCGCTCTTCTCTCTGAAACGGTTGTACTTATCGTCTGCAAAACTATGTCGCGTGCTGCGGTATGCGGCGAAACTAAATGCACCGTAGTAGAACACAGATGAAGCTTCTAAGTTGATGTAATAGCCAGTAAGAAGCGGTACAATTCAAGTTTTAGGTATTGATTATTGACTTTTTAGCTGGCTTTGGTGCCTTGGACATGAGCTAGGACCTTAAGATTCTGCATGAAAGGAGGACTAGCAACCGAGATGCACGGGAGAATGTGAAAAGTGTTCATATGTAGTAAAAACCTTTGAAATCCCTCCGTTTTCGTCATTTGTTATCGAATCGACTCAAAGCCAGATCGTCACATTGGCCGCTCTTCTCTCTGAAACGCTTGTACTTATCGTCTGCAAAGCTATGTCGCGTGTTGCCGTAGGCGGAAACAGGAAAAGCACCATAATAGAACACAGATGAAGCTTCTAAGTTGATGTAATAGCCAGTAAGAAGTAGTCCAATTCAAGTTTTATGTATCGGTTATTGACTTTATAGCTGGCTTTGGTGCCTTGGACATGAGCTAGGACCTTAAGATTCTGCATGAAAGGAGGACTAGCAGCCGAGTTGCACGGGAGAATGTGAAAAGTGTTCATATGTAGTAAAAACCAGAGAAATACGTCCGTTTTCGTCATTTGTTATCGAATCGACTTAAAGCCAGATCGTCACATTGGCCGATCTTCTCTCTGAAATGGTTGTACTTATCGTATGCAAAGCTATGTCGCTTGTTGCCGTAGGCGGAAACAGGAAAAGCTCCATAATAGAACACAGATGAAGCTTCTAAGTTGATGTAATAGCCAGTAAGAAGTAGTCCAATTCAAGTTTTAGGTATCGATTACTGACTTTTTAGCTGGCTTTGGTGCCTTGGACATGAGCTAGGACCTTAAGATTCTGCATGAAAGGAGGAATAGCAGCCGAGTTGCACGGGAGAATGTGAAAAGTGTTCATATGTAGTAAAAACCTGAGACATCCGTCCGTTTTCATCATTTGTTATTGAATCGATGTAAAGCCAGATCGTCACATTGGCCGCTCTTCTCTCTGAAACGGTTGTACTTATCGTCTGCAAAGCTATGTCGCGTACTGCGGTATTCGGAGACACTAAAAGCACCACAGTAGAACACAGATGTAGCTTCTAAGTTGATGTAATATCCAGTAAGAAGTAGTACAATACAAGTTTTAGGTATCGATTATTGAGTTTTTAGCTGGCTTTGGTGCCTTGGAAATGAGCTGTTACCTTAAGATTCTGCATGAAAGGAGGACTAGCAGCCGAGTTGCACGGGAGAATGTGAAAAGTGTTCATATGTAGTAAAAACCTGAGAAACCCGTCCGTTTTCGTCATTTGTTATCGAATCGACTTAAAGCCAGATCGTCACATTGGCCGCTCTTCTCTCTGAAACGGTTGTACTTATCGTCTGCAAAGCTATGTCGCGTGCTGCGATATTCTGAAACACCAAAAGCACAATAGTAGAATACAGATCAAGCTTCTAAGTTGATGTAATAGCCAGTAAGAAGTAGTACAATTCAAGTTTTAGGTATTGAATATTGACCTTTTAGCTGGCTTTGGTGCCTTGGACATGAGCTAGGACCTTAAGATTCTGCATGAAAGGAGGACTAGCAGCCGAGTTGCACGGGAGAATGTGAAAAATGTTCATATGTAGTAAGAAAATGAGACATCCGTCCGTTTTCGTCATTTGTTATCGAATCGACTTAAAGCCACATCGTCACATTGGCCGCTCTTCTCTCTGAAACGGTTGTACTTATCGTCTGCAAAACTATGTCGCGTGCTGCGGTATGCGGAGAAACTAAAACCACCGTAGGAGAACACACATGAAGCTTCTTAGTTGATGTAATAGCCAGTAAGAAGTAGTACAATTCAAGTTTTAGGTATTGATTATTGACTTTTTAGCTGGCTTTGGTGCCTTGGACATGAGCTAGGACCTTAAGATTCTGCATGAAAGGAGGACTAGCAGCCGAGTTGCACGGGAGAATGTGAAAAGTGTTCATATGTAGTAAAAACCTGAGAAATCCGTCCGTTTTCGTCATTTGTTATCGCATCGACTTAAAGCCAGATCGACACATTGGCCGCTCTTCTCTCTGAAACGGTTGTACTTATCGTCTGCAAAGCTTTGTCGCGTGTTGCGGTATGCTGAGACACTACAAGCACCATAGTAGAACACAGATGAAGCTTCTAAGTTGAGGTAATAGCCATTAAGAGGTAGTACAATTCAAGATTTAGGTATTGAATATTGAACTTTTAGCTGGCTTTGGTGCCTTGGACATGAGATAGGACTTTAAGATTCTGCATGAAAGGAGGACTAGCAGCCGAGTTGCACGGGAGAATGTGAAAAGTGTTCATATGTAATAAAAACCTGAGACATCCGACGGTTTTCGTCATTTCTTATCGAATCGACGTAAAGCCAGATCGTCACATTGGCCGCTCTGCTCTCTGAAATGGTTGTACTTATCGTCTGCAAAGCTGTGTCGCGTACTGCGGTATTCGGAGACACTAAAAGCACCACAGTAGAACACAGATGAAGCTTCTAAGTTGATGTAATATCCAGTAAGAAGTAGTACAATTCAAGTTTTAGGTATCGATTATTGACTTTTTAGCTGGCTTTGGTGCCTTGGACATGAGCTAGGACCTTAAGATAATGCATGAAAGGAGGACTAGCAGCCGAGTTTCACGGGAGAATGTGAAAAGTGTTCATATGTAGTACAAACCTGAGAAATCCGTCCGTTTTCGTCATTTGTTATCGAATCGACTTAAAGCCAGATCGTCACATTGGCCGCTCTTCTCTCTGAAACGGTTGTACTTATCGTCTGCAAAGCTATGTCGCGTGCTGCGGTATGCTGAGACACTAAAAGCACCATAGTAGAACACAGATCACGCTTCTAAGTTGATGTAATAGCCAGTAAGAAGTAGTACAATTCAAGTTTTAGGTATTGATTATTGACCTTTTAGCTGGCTTTGGTGCCTTGGACATGAGCTAGGACCTTAAGGTTCTGCATGAAAGGAGGACTAGCAGCCGAGTTGTACGGGAGAATGTGAAAAGTGTTCATATGTAGTAAAAAAATGAGACATCCGTCCGTTTTCATCATTTGTTATCGAATCGACTTAAAGCCACATCGTCACATTGGCCGCTCTTCTCTCTGAAACGGTTGTACTTATCGTCTGCAAAACTATGTCGCGTGCTGCGGTATGCGGAGAAACTAAAAGCACCGTAGTAGAACACAGATGAAGCATCTAAGTTGATGTAATAGCCAGTAAGAAGTAGTACAATTCAAGTTTTAGGTATTGATTATTGACTTTTTAGCTGGCTTTGGTGCCTTGGACATGAGCTAGGACCTTAAGATTCTGCATGAAAGGAGGACTAGCAGCCGAGTTGCACAGCAGAATGTGAAAAGTGTTCATATGTGGTAAAAACCTGAGAAATCCGTCCGTTTTCGTCATTTGTTATCGAATCGACTTAAAGCCAGATCGTCACATTAGCCGCTCTTCTCTCTGAAACGGTTGTACTTATCGTCTGCAAAGCTATGTCGCGTGCTGCGGTATGCGGAGACACTAAAATCACCACAGTAGAACACAGATGAAGCTTCTAGGTTGATGTAACAGCCAGTAAGAAGTAGTACAATTCCAGTTTTAGGTATTGAATATTGACCTTTTTGCTGACTTTGGTGCCTTGGACATGTGCTAGGACCTTAAGATTCTGCATGAAAGGAGGACTAGCTGCCGAGTTGCACGGGAGAATTTGAAAAGTGTTCATATGTAGTAAAAACCTGAGAAATCCGTCCGTTTTCGTCATTTGTTATCGAATAGACTTAAAGCCAGATCGTCACATTGGCCGCTCTTCTCAATGAAACGGTTGTACTTATCGTCTGCAAAGCTATGTCGCGAGCTGTGGTATGCGGATACACTAAAATCACCATAGTAGGAACAGATGAAGCATCTAAGTTGATGTAATAGCCAGTAAGAAGTAATCCAATTCAAGATTTGGGTATCGATTATTTACTTTTTAGCTGGCTTTGGTGCCTTGGACATGAGCTAGGACCTTAAGATTCTGCATGAAAGGAGGACTAGCAGCCGAGTTGCACGGGAGAATGTGAAAAGTGTTCATATGTAATAAAAACCTGAGAAATCCGTCCGTTTTCGTCATTTGTTATCGAATCGACTTAAAGCCAGATCGTCACATTGGCCGCTCTTCTCTCTGAAACGGTTGTACTTATCGTCTGCAAAGCTATGTCGCGTGCTGCGGTATGCTGAGACACTAAAAGCACTTTAGTAGAACACAGATGAAGCTTCTAAGTTGATGTAATAGCCAGTAAGAAGTAGTACAATTCAAGTTTTAGGTATTGAATATTGAATTTTGAGCTGGCTTTGGTGCCTTGGACATGAGCTAGGACCTTAATATTCTGCATGAAATTAGGACTAGCAGCCGAGTTGCATGAGACAATGTGAAAAGTGTTCAAATGTAGTAAAAACCTGAGAAATACGTCTGTTTTCGTCATTGGTTATCGAATCGACTTCAAGCCAGATCGTCACATTGGCCGCTCTTCTCTCTGAAACGCTTGTACTTATCGTCTGCAAAGCTATGTCGCGTGCTGCGGTATGCGGAGACACTAAAAGCACCATAGTAGAACACAGATGAAGCTTGTAAGTTGATGTAATACCCAGTAAGAATTAGTACAATTCAAGTTTTAGGTATTGATTATTGACCTTTTAGCTGGCTTTGGTGCCTTGGACATGAGCTAGGACCTTAAGATTCTGCATGAAAGGAGGACTAGCAGCCGAGTTGCACGGGAGAATGTGAAAAGTGTTCATATGTAGTAAATACCTGAGAAATCCGTCCGTTTTCGTCATTTGTTATCGAATCGACTTAAAGCCAGATCGTCACATTGGCCGCTCTTCTCTCTGAAACGGTTGTACTTATCGTCTGCAAAGCTATGTCGCGTGCTGCGGTATGCTGAGACACTAAAAGCACCGTAGTAGAACACAGATGAAGCTTCTAAGTTGATGTATTAGCCAGTAAGAAGTAGTACAATTCTAGTTTTAGGCATCGATTATTGACTTTTTAGCTGGCTTTGGTGCCTTGGACATGAGCTAGGACCTTAAGATTCTGCATGAAAGGAGGACTAGCAGCCAAGTTGCACGGCAGAATGTGAAAAGTGTTCATATGTAGTAAAAACCTGAGAAATCCGTCTGTTTTCGTCATTTGTTATCGAATCGACTTAAAGCCAGATCGTCACATTGGCCGCTCTTCTCTCTGAAACGGTTGTACTTATCGTCTGCAAAACTATGTCGCGTGCTGCGGTATGCGGCGAAACTAAATGCACCGTAGTAGAACACAGATGAAGCTTCTAAGTTGATGTAATAGCCAGTAAGAAGCGGTACAATTCAAGTTTTAGGTATTGATTATTGACTTTTTAGCTGGCTTTGCTGCCTTGGACATGAGCTAGGACCTTAAGATTCTGCATGAAAGGAGGACTAGCAGCCGAGATGCACGGGAGAATGTGAAAAGTGTTCATATGTAGTAAAAACCTTTGAAATCCCTCCGTTTTCGTCATTTGTTATCGAATCGACTCAAAGCCAGATCGTCACATTGGCCGCTCTTCTCTCTGAAACGCTTGTACTTATCGTCTGCAAAGCTATGTCGCGTACTGCGGTATTCGGAGACACTAAAAGCACCATAGTAGAACACAGATGAAGCTTCTAAAATGATGTAATAGCCAGTAAAAAGTAGCACAATTCAAGTTTTAGGTATCGGTTATTGACTTTTTAGCTGGCTTTGGTGCCTTGGACATGAGCTAGGACCTTAAGATTCTGCATGAAAGGAGGACTAGCAGCCGAGTTGCACGGGAGAATGTGAAAAGTGTTCATATGTGGTAAAAACCTGAGAAATCCGTCCGTTTTCTTCATTTGTTATCGAATCGACTTAAAAGCCAGATCGTCACATTGGCCGATCTTCTCTCTGAAACGGTTGTACTTATCGTCTGCAAAGCTATGTCGCGTGTTGCCGTAGGCGGAAACAGGAAAAGCACCATAATAGAACACAGATGAAGCTTCTAAGTTGATGTAATACCCAGTAAGAAGTAGTCCAATTCAAGTTTTATGTATCGGTTTTTGACTTTATAGCTGGCTTTGGTGCCTTGGACATGAGCTAGGACCTTAAGATTCTGCATGAAAGGAGGACTAGCAGCCGAGTTGCACGGGAGAATGTGAAAAGTGTTCATATGTAGTAAAAACCAGAGAAATACGTCCGTTTTCGTCATTTGTTATCGAATCGACTTAAAGCCAGATCGTCACATTGGCCGATCTTCTCTCTGAAATGGTTGTACTTATCGTATGCAAAGCTATGTCGCGTGTTGCCGTAGGCGGAAACAGGAAAAGCTCCATAATAGAACACAGATGAAGCTTCTAAGTTGATGTAATAGCCAGTAAGAAGTAGTCCAATTCAAGTTTTAGGTATCGATTACTGACTTTTTAGCTGGCTTTGGTGCCTTGGACATGAGCTAGGACCTTAAGATTCTGCATGAAAGGAGGACTAGCAGCCGAGTTGCACGGGAGAATGTGAAAAGTGTTCATATGTAGTAAAAACCTGAGACATCCGTCCGTTTTCATCATTTGTTATTGAATCGATGTAAAGCCAGATCGTCACATTGGCCGCTCTTCTCTCTGAAACGGTTGTACTTATCGTCTGCAAAGCTATGTCGCGTACTGCGGTATTCGGAGACACTAAAAGCACCACAGTAGAACACAGATGTAGCTTCTAAGTTGATGTAATATCCAGTAAGAAGTAGTACAATAAAAGTTTTAGGTATCGATTATTGAGTTTTTAGCTGGCTTTGGTGCCTTGGAAATGAGCTGTTACCTTAAGATTCTGCATGAAAGGAGGACTAGCAGCCGAGTTGCACGGGAGAATGTGAAAAGTGTTCATATGTAGTAAAAACCTGAGAAACCCGTCCGTTTTCGTCATTTGTTATCGAATCGACTTAAAGCCAGATCGTCACATTGGCCGCTCTTCTCTCTGAAACGGTTGTACTTATCGTCTGCAAAGCTATGTCGCGTGCTGCGATAATCTGAAACACCAAAAGCACAATAGTAGAATACAGATCAAGCTTCTAAGTTGATGTAATAGCCAGTAAGAAGTAGTACAATTCAAGTTTTAGGTATTGAATATTGACCTTTTAGCTGGCTTTGGTGCCTTGGACATGAGCTAGGACCTTAAGATTCTGCATGAAAGGAGGACTAGCAGCCGAGTTGCACGGGAGAATGTGAAAAATGTTCATATGTAGTAAAAAAATGAGACATCCGTCCGTTTTCGTCATTTGTTATCGAATCGACTTAAAGCCACATCGTCACATTGGCCGCTCTTCTCTCTGAAACGGATGTACTTATCGTCTGCAAAACTATGTCGCGTGCTGCGGTATGCGGGGGAAACTAAAAGCACCATAGTAGAACACAGATGAAACTTCTAAGTTGATGTAATAGCCAGTAAGAAGTAGTACAATTCAAGTTTTATGTATTGAATATTGACCTTTTTGTTGGCTTTGGTGCCTTGGACATGTGCTAATACCTTAAGATTCTGCATGAAAGGAGGACTAGCAGCCGAGTTGCACGGGAGAATGTGAAAAGTGTTCATATGTAGTAAAAACCTGAGAAATCCGTCCGTTTTCGTCATTTGTTATCGAATCGACTTAAAGCCAGATCCTCACATTGGCCGCTCTTCTCTCTGAAACGGTTGTACTTATCGTCTGCAAAGCTATGTCGCGTACTGCGGTATTCGGAGACACTAAAAGCACCATAGTAGAACACAGATCAAGCTTCTAAGATGATGTAATAACCAGTAAGAAGAAGTACAATTCTAGTTTTAGGTATCGGTTATTGACTTTTTAGCTGGCTTTGGTGCCTTGGACATGAGCTAGGACCTTAATATTCTGCATGAAAGTAGGACTAGCAGCCGAGTTGCATGAGACAATGTGAAAAGGGTTCAAATGTAGTAAAAACCTGAGAAATACGTCTGTTTTCGTCATTGGTTATCGAATCGACTTCAAGCCAGATCGTCACATTGGCCGCTCTTCTCTCTGAAACGCTTGTACTTATCGTCTGCAAAGCTATGTCGCGTGCTGCGGTATGCGGAGACACTAAAAGCACCATAGTAGAACACAGATGAAGCTTGTAAGTTGATGTAATACCCAGTAAGAATTAGTACAATTCAAGTTTTAGGTATTGATTATTGACTTTTTAGCTGTCTTTGGTGCCTTGGACATGAGCTAGGACCTTAAGATTCTGCATGATAGGAGGACTAGCAGCCGAGTTGCACGGGAGAATGTGAAAAGTGTTCATATGTAGTAAATACCTGAGAAATCCGTCCGTTTTCGTCATTTGTTATCGAATCGACTTAAAGCCAGATCGTCACATTGGCCGCTCTTCTCTCTGAAACGGTTGTACTTATCGTCTGCAAAGCTATGTCGCGTGCTGCGGTATGCTGAGACACTAAAAGCACCGTAGTAGAACACAGATGAAGCTTCTAAGTTGATGTATTAGCCAGTAAGAAGTAGTACAATTCTAGTTTTAGGTATCGATTATTGACTTTTTAGCTGGCTTTGGTGCCTTGGACATGAGCTAGGACCTTAAGATTCTGCATGAAAGGAGGACTAGCAGCCAAGTTGCACGGCAGAATGTGAAAAGTGTTCATATGTAGTAAAAACCTGAGAAATCCGTCTGTTTTCGTCATTTGTTATCGAATCGACTTAAAGCCAGATCGTCACATTGGCCGCTCTTCTCTCTGAAACGGTTGTACTTATCGTCTGCAAAACTATGTCGCGTGCTGCGGTATGCGGCGAAACTAAATGCACCGTAGTAGAACACAGATGAAGCTTCTAAGTTGATGTAATAGCCAGTAAGAAGCGGTACAATTCAAATTTAGGTATTGATTATTGACTTTTTAGCTGGCTTTGGTGCCTTGGACATGAGCTAGGACCTTAAGATTCTGCATGAAAGGAGGACTAGCAGCCGAGATGCACGGGAGAATGTGAAAAGTGTTCATATGTAGTAAAAACCTTTGAAATCCCTCCGTTTTCGTCATTTGTTATCGAATCGACTCAAAGCCAGATCGTCACATTGGCCGCTCTTCTCTCTGAAACGCTTGTACTTATCGTCTGCAAAGCTATGTCGCGTACTGCGGTATTCGGAGACACTAAAAGCACCATAGTAGAACACAGATGAAGCTTCTAAAATGATGTAATAGCCAGTAAAAAGTAGCACAATTCAAGTTTTAGGTATCGGTTATTGACTTTTTAGCTGGCTTTGGTGCCTTGGACATGAGCTAGGACCTTAAGATTCTGCATGAAAGGAGGACTAGCAGCCGAGTTGCACGGGAGAATGTGAAAAGTGTTCATATGTGGTAAAAACCTGAGAAATCCGTCCGTTTTCGTCATTTGTTATCGAATCGACTTAAAAGCCAGATCGTCACATTGGCCGATCTTCTCTCTGAAACGGTTGTACTTATCGTCTGCAAAGCTATGTCGCGTGTTGCCGTAGGCGGAAACAGGAAAAGCACCATAATAGAACACAGATGAAGCTTCTAAGTTGATGTAATAGCCAGTAAGAAGTAGTCCAATTCAAGTTTTATGTATCGGTTATTGACTTTATAGCTGGCTTTGGTGCCTTGGACATGAGCTAGGACCTTAAGATTCTGCATGAAAGGAGGACTAGCAGCCGAGTTGCACGGGAGAATGTGAAAAGTGTTCATATGTAGTAAAAACCAGAGAAATACGTCCGTTTTCGTCATTTGTTATCGAATCGACTTAAAGCCAGATCGTCACATTGGCCGATCTTCTCTCTGAAATGGTTGTACTTATCGTATGCAAAGCTATGTCGCGTGTTGCCGTAGGCGGAAACAGGAAAAGCTCCATAATAGAACACAGATGAAGCTTCTAAGTTGATGTAATAGCCAGTAAGAAGTAGTCCAATTCAAGTTTTAGGTATCGATTACTGACTTTTTAGCTGGCTTTGGTGCCTTGGACATGAGCTAGGACCTTAAGATTCTGCATGAAAGGAGGACTAGCAGCCGAGTTGCACGGGAGAATGTGAAAAGTGTTCATATGTAGTAAAAACCTGAGACATCCGTCCGTTTTCATCATTTGTTATTGAATCGATGTAAAGCCAGATCGTCACATTGGCCGCTCTTCTCTCTGAAACGGTTGTACTTATCGTCTGCAAAGCTATGTCGCGTACTGCGGTATTCGGAGACACTAAAAGCACCACAGTAGAACACAGATGTAGCTTCTAAGTTGATGTAATATCCAGTAAGAAGTAGTACAATACAAGTTTTAGGTATCGATTATTGAGTTTTTAGCTGGCTTTGGTGCCTTGGAAATGAGCTGTTACCTTAAGATTCTGCATGAAAGGAGGACTAGCCGCCGAGTTGCACGGGAGAATGTGAAAAGTGTTCATATGTAGTAAAAACCTGAGAAACCCGTCCGTTTTCGTCATTTGTTATCGAATCGACTTAAAGCCAGATCGTCACATTGGCCGCTCTTCTCTCTGAAACGGTTGTACTTATCGTCTGCAAAGCTATGTCGCGTGCTGCGATATGCTGAAACACCAAAAGCACAATAGTAGAATACAGATCAAGCTTCTAAGTTGATGTAATAGCCAGTAAGAAGTAGTACAATTCAAGTTTTAGGTATTGAATATTGACCTTTTAGCTGGCTTTGGTGCCTTGGACATGAGCTAGGACCTTAAGATTCTGCATGAAAGGAGGACTAGCAGCCGAGTTGCACGGGAGAATGTGAAAAATGTTCATATGTAGTAAAAAAATGAGACATCCGTCCGTTTTCGTCATTTGTTATCGAATCGACTTAAAGCCACATCGTCACATTGGCCGCTCTTCTCTCTGAAACGGATGTACTTATCGTCTGCAAAACTATGTCGCGTGCTGCGGTATGCGGGGAAACTAAAAGCACCATAGTAGAACACAGATGAAACTTCTAAGTTGATGTAATAGCCAGTAAGAAGTAGTACAATTCAAGTTTTATGTATTGAATATTGACCTTTTTGTTGGCTTTGGTGCCTTGGACATGTGCTAATACCTTAAGATTCTGCATGAAAGGAGGACTAGCAGCCGAGTTGCACGGGAGAATGTGAAAAGTGTTCATATGTAGTAAAAACCTGAGAAATCCGTCCGTTTTCGTCATTTGTTATCGAATCGACTTAAAGCCAGATCCTCACATTGGCCGCTCTTCTCTCTGAAACGGTTGTACTTATCGTCAGCAAAGCTATGTCGCGTACTGCGGTATTCGGAGACACTAAAAGCACCATAGTAGAACACAGATCAAGCTTCTAAGATGATGTAATAACCAGTAAGAAGAAGTACAATTCTAGTTTTAGGTATCGGTTATTGACTTTTTAGCTGGCTTTGGTGCCTTGGACATGAGCTAGGACCTTAAGATTCTGCATGAAAGGAGGACTAGCAGCCGAGTTGCACGGGAGAATGTGAAAAGTGTTCATATGTAATAATAACCTGAGAAATCCGTCCTTTTTCGTCATTTGTTATCGAATCGACTTAAAGCCAGATCGTCACATTGGCCGCTCTTCTCTCTAAAACGGTTGTACTTGTCGCCTGCAAAGCTATGTCGCGTGCTGCGGTATGTGGAGACACTAAAAGCACCTTAATAGAACACAGATGAAGCTTCTAAGTTGATGTAATACCCAATAAGAAGTAGTACAATTCAAGTTTTAGGTATTGAATATTGACTTTTTAGCTGGCTTTGGTGCCTTGGACATGAGCTAGGACCTTAAGATTCTGCATGAAAGGAGGACTAGCAGCCGAGTTGCACGGGAGAATGTGAAAAGTGTTCATATGTAATAATAACCTGAGAAATCCGTCCTTTTTCGTCATTTGTTATCGAATCGACTTAAAGCCAGATCGTCACATTGGCCGCTCTTCTCTCTGAAGCGGTTGTACTTATCGTCTGCAAAGCTATGTCACGTGCTGCGGTATGTGGTGACACTAAAATCACCGCAGTAGAACGCAGATGAAGCTTCTAAGATGATGTAATATCCAGTAAGAAGTAGTACAATTCAAGTTTTAGGTATCGATTATTGACTTTTCAGCTGGCTTTGGTGCATTGGACATGAGCTAGGACCTAAAGATTCTGCATGAAAGGTGGACTAGCAGCCGAGTTCCACGGGAGAATGTGAAAAGTGTTCATATGTAGTACAAACCTGAGAAATCCGTCCGTTTTCGTCATTTGTTATCGAAACGACTTAAAGCCAGGTCGTCACATTGGCCGCTCTTCTCTCTGAAACGGCTGTACTTACCGTCTGCAAAGCTATGTCACGTGCTGCGGTATGCGGAGACACTAAAATCACCATAGTAGAACACAGATGAAGCTTCTAAGTTGATGCAATAGCCAGTAAGAAGTAGTACTATTCAAGTTTTAGGTATCGATTATTGACCCTTTAGCTGGCTTCGGTACCTTGGACATGAGCTAGGACCTTAAGATTCTGCATGAAAGGAGGACTAGCAGCCGAGTTGCACGTCAGAATGTGAAAAGTGTTCATATGTAGTAAAAACCTGAGAAATCCGTCCGTTTTCGTCATTTGTTATCGAATCGACTTAAAGCCAGATCGTCACATTGGCCGCTCTTCTCTCTGAAACGTTTGTACATATCGTCTGCAAAGCTATGTCGCGTGCAGCGGTATGTGGAGACACTAAAATCACCATAGTAGAACACAGATGAAGCATCTAAGTTGATATAATAGCCAGTAAGAAGTAGTACAATTCAAGTTTTAGGAATCGATTATTGACTTTTTAGCTAGCTTTGGTGCCATGGACATGAGCTGGGACTTTAAGATTCTGCATGTAAGGAGGACTAGCAGCCAAGTTGCACGGGAGAATGTGAAAAGTGTTCATATGTAGTAAAAACCTGAGAAATCCGTACGTTTTCGTCATTTGTTATCGAATCGACTTAAAGCCAGATCGTCACATTGGCCGCTCTTCTCTCTGAAACTGTTGTACTTATCGTCTGCAAAGCTATGTCGCGTGCTGCGGGATGCTGAGACACTAAAAGCACCATAGTAGACCACAGATCAAGCTTCTAAGTTGATGTAATAGCCAGTAAGAAGTAGTACAATTCAAGTTTTAGGTATTGAATATGGACCTTTTAGCTGGCTTTGGTGCCTTGGACATGAGCTAGGACCTTAAGATTCTGCATGAAAGTAGGAATAGCAGCCGAGTTCCACGGGAGAATGTGAAAAGTGTTCATATATAGTAATAACCTGAGAAATCCGTCCTTTTTCGTCATTTGTTAGCGAATCGACTTAAAGCCAGATCGTCACATTGGCCGCTCTTTTCTCTGAAACGGTTGTACTTATCATCTGCAAAGCTATGTCACGTGCTGCGGTATGCGGAGACACTAAGATCACCACAGTAGAACACAGATGAAGCTTCTAAGTTGATGTAATATCCAGTAAGAAGTAGTACAATTCAAGTTTTAGGTATCGATTATTGACTTTTTAGCTGGCTTTGGTGCATTGGACATGAGCTAGGACCTTAATATTCTGCATGAAAGGTGGACTAGCAGCCGATTTGCACGGGAGAATGTGAAAACTGTTCAAATGTAGTAAAAACCTGAGAAATCCGTCCGTTTTCGTCATTTGTTATCGAATCTACTTAAAGCCAGATCGTCACATTGGCCGCTCTTCTCTCTGAAACGGTTGTACTTATCGTCTGCAAAGCTATGTCTCGTGCTGCGGTATGCGGAGACACTAAAATCACCACAGTAGAACACAGATGAAGCTTCTAAGTTGATGTAATATCCAGTAAGAAGTAGTACAATTCAAGTTTTAGGTATCGATTATTGACTTTTTAGCTGGCTTTGGTGACTTGGACATGAGCTAGGACCTTAATATGCTGCATGAAAGGAGGACTAGCAGCCGAGTTGCACGGGAGAATGTGAAAACTGTTCAAATGTAGTAAAAACCTGAGAAATACGTCCGTTTTCGTCATTTGTTATCGAATCGACTTAAAGCCAGATCGTCACATTGGCCGCTCTTCTCTCTGAAACGGTAGTACTTATCGTCTGCAAAGCTATGTCGCGTGTTGCGGTATGCGGAGACACTAAAAGCACCATAGTAGAACACAGATGAAGCTTCTAAGTTGATGTAATACCCAGTAAGAAGTAGTACAATTCAAGTTTCAGGTATCGATTATTGACTTTTTAGCTGGCTTTGGTGCCTTGGACATGAGCTAGGACCTTAACATTCTTCATGAAAGGAGGACTGGCAGCTGAGTTGCACGGGAGAGTGTGAAAAGTGTTCATTTGTAGTAAAAACCTTAGAAATCCGTCCGTTTTCGTCATTTGTTATCGAATCGACTTAAAGCCAGATCGTCACATTGGCCGCTCTTCTCTCTAAAACGGTTGTACTTGTCGTCTGCAAAGCTATGTCACGTGCTGCGGTATGCGGAGACACTAAAATCACCACAGTAGAAGACAGATGAAGCTTCTAAGTTGATGTAATAGCCAGTAAGAAGTAGTACAATTCAAGTTTTACGTATTGAATATTGACCTTTTTGCTGGCTTTTGTGCCTTGGACATGTGCTAGGACCTTAAGATTCTGCATGAAAGGAGGACAAGCAGCCGAGTTGCACGGGAGAATGTGAAGAGTGTTGATATGTAGTAAAAACCTGAGAAATCCGTCAGTTTTCGTCATTTGTTATCGAATCGACTTAAAGCCAGATCGTCACATTGGCCGCTCTTCTCTCTGAAACGGTTGTACTTATCGTCTGCAAAACTATGTCGCGTCCTGCGGTATGCTGAGACACTAAAAGCACCATAGTAGAACACAGATGAAGCTTCGAAGTTGATGTAATAGCCAGTAAGAAGTAGTACAATTCAAGTTTTAGGTATCGGTTATTGACTTTTTACCCTTCTTTGGTGCCTTGGACACGAGCTAGGAACTTAAGATTTAGCATGAAGGAGGACTAGCAGTCGAGTTGCACGGGAGAATGTGAAAAGTGTTCATATGTAGTAAAACCTGAGAAATACGTCCGTTTTCGTCATTTGTTATCGAATCGACTTAAAGCCAGATCGTCACATTGTGCGCTCTTCTCTCTGAAACGGTTGTACTTATCGTCTGCAAAGCTATGTCGCGTGCTGCGGTATGCGGAGAAACTAAAAGCAACGTAGTAGAAAACAGATGAAGCTTCGAATTTGATGTAATAGCCAGTAAGAAGTAGTACAATTCAAGTTTTAGGTATTGAATATTGACCTTTTAGCTGGCTTTGGTGCCTTGGACATGAGCTAGGACCTTAAGATTCTGCATGAAAGGAGGACTAGCAGCCGAGTTGCACGGGAGAATGTGAAATGTGTTCATATGTAGTAAAAACCTGAGAAATCCGTCCGTTTTCGTCATTTGTTATCGAATTGACTTAAAGCCAGATAGTCACATTGGCCGCTCTTCTCACTGAAACGGTTGTACTTATCGTCTGCAAAGCTATGTCGCGTGCAGCGGTATGTGGAGACACTAAAAGCACCATAGTAGAACACAGATGAAGCTTCGAAGTTGATGTAATACCCAATAAGAAGTAGTACAATTCAAGTTTTAGGTATCGAATATTGACTTTTTAGCTGGCTTTGGTGCCTTGGACATGAGCTAGGACCTTAAGATTCTGCATGAAAGGAGGACTAGCAGCCGAGTTGCACGGGAGAATGTGAAAAGTGTTCATATGTAGTAATAACCTGAGAAATCCGTCCTTTT
Source organism: Schistocerca gregaria (assembly GCF_023897955.1). Lineage (NCBI taxonomy): Eukaryota > Metazoa > Arthropoda > Insecta > Orthoptera > Acrididae > Schistocerca > Schistocerca gregaria. Next base: position 2,478,979 of record NW_026061773.1, read on the forward strand.
TCGACATTTGTTATCGAATCGACTTAAAGCCAGATCGTCACATAGGCCGCTCTTCTCTCTGAAGCGGTTGTACTTATCGTCTGCAAAGCTATGTCACGTGCTGCGGTATGTGGTGACACTAAAATCACCGCAGTAGAACACAGATGAAGCTTCTAAAATGATGTAATATCCAGTAAGAAGTAGTACAATTCAAGTTTTAGGTATCGAATATTGACTTTTCAGCTGGCTTTGGTGCATTGGACATGAGCTAGGACCTTAAGATTCTGCATGAAAAGTGGACTAGCAGCCGAGTTCCACGGGAGAATGTGAAAAGTGTTCATATGTAGTAAAAACCTGAGGAATCCGTCCGTTTTCGTCATTTGTTATCGAATCGACTTAAAGCCAGATCGTCACATTGGGCGCTCTTCTCTCTGAAACGGTTGTACTTATCGTCTGCAAAGCTATGTCGCGTGCTGCGGTATGCGGAGAAACTAAAAGCAACGTAGTAGAACACAGATGAATCTTCTAAGTTGATGTAATAGCCATTAAGAAGTAGTACAATTCAAGTTTTACGTATTGATTATTGATTTTTAGCTGGCTTTGGTGCCTTGGACATGAGCTAGGACCTTAAGATTCTGCATGAAAGGAGGACTAGCAGCCGAGTTGCACGGGAGAATGTGAAAAGTGTTCATATGTAGTAAAAACCTGAGAAATCCGTCCGTTTTCGTCATTTGTTATCGAATCGACTTAAAGCCAGATCGTTACATTGGCCGCTCTTCTCTCTGAAACGGTTGTACTTATCGTCTGCAAAGCTATGTCGCGTACTGCGGTATTCGGAAACACTAAAAGCACCATAGTAGAACACAGATGAAGCTCCTAAGATGATGTAATAGCCAGTAAGAAGTAGTACAATTCAAGTTTTAGGTATCGGTTATTGACTTTTTAGCTGGCTTTGGTGCCTTGGACATGAGCTAGGACCTTAAGATTCTGCATGAAAGGAGGACTAGCAGCCGAGTTGCACGGGAGAATGTGAAAAGTGTTCATATGTAGTACAAACCTGAGAAATCCGTCCGTTTTCGTCATTTGTTATCGAATCGACTTAAAGCCAGATCGTCACATTGGCCGCTCTTCTCTCTGAAACGGTTGTACTTACCGCCTGCAAAGCTATGTCGCGTGCTGCGGTATGCGGAGACACTAAAATCACCATAGTAGAACACAGATGAAGCTTCTAAGTTGATGCAATAGCCAGTAAGAAGTAGAACAATTCAAGTTTTAGGTATCGATTATTGACTCTTTAGCTGGCTTTGGTACCTTGGACATGAGCTAGGACCTTAAGATTCTGCATGAAAGGAGGACTAGCAGCCGATTTGCACGGGAGAATGTGAAAAGTGTTCATATGTAGTAAAAACCTGAGAAATCCGTACGTTTTCGTCATTTGTTATCGAATCGACTTAAAGCCAGATCGTCACATTGGCCGCTCTTCTCTCTGAAACGGTTGTACTTATCGTCTGCAAAGCTATGTCGCGTGCTGCGGGATGCTGAGACACTAAAAGCACCATAGTAGACCACAGATCAAGCTTCTAAGTTGATGTAATATCCAGTAAGAAGTAGTACAATTCAAGTTTTAGGTAATGAATATGGACCTTTTAGCGCGCTTTGGTGCCTTGGACATGAGCTAGGACCTTAAGATTCTGCATGAAAGTAGGACTAGCAGCCGAGTTGCACGGGAGAATGTGAAAAGTGATCATATGTAGTAATAACCTGAGAAACCCGTCCTTTTTCGTCATTTGTTAGCGAATCGACTTAAAGCCAGATCGTCACATCGGCCCTCTTCTCTCTGAAACGGTTGTACTTATCGTCTGCAAAGCTATGTCGCGTGCTGCGGTATACTGAGACACTAAAAGCACCATAGTAGAACACAGATGAAGCTTCGAAGTTGATGTAATAGCCAGTAAGAAGTAGTACAATTCAAGTTTTAGGTATTGAATATTGACCTTTTAGCTGGCTTTGGTGCCTTGGTCATGAGCCTGGACCTTAAGATTCTGCATGAAAGGAGGACTAGCAGCCGAGTTGCACGGGAGAATGTGAAAAGTGTTCATATGTAGTAAAAACCTGAGAAATCCGTCCGTTTTCGTCATTTGTTATCGAATTGACTTAAAGCCAGATCGTCACATTGGCCGCTCTTCTCACTGAAACGTTTGTACTTATCGTCTGCAAAGCTATGTCGCGTGCTGCGGTATGTGGAGACACTAAAAGCACCATAGTAGAACACAGATGAAGCTTCGAAGTTGATGTAATACCCAATAAGAAGTAGTACAATTCAAGTTTTAGGTATCGAATATTGAATTTTAGCTGGCTTTGGTGCCTTGGACATGTGCTAGGACCTTAAGATTCTGCATGAAAGGAGGACTAGCAGCCGAGTTGCACGGGAGAATGTGAAAAGTGTTCATATGTAGTAATAACCTGAGAAATCCGTCCTTTTTCGTCATTTGTTATCGAATCGACTTAAAGCCAGATCGTCACATTGGCCGCTCTTCTCTCTGAAGCGGTTGTACTTATCGTCTGCAAAGCTATGTCACGTGCTGCGGTATGTGGTGACACTAAAATCACCGCAGTAGAACACAGATGAAGCTTCTAAAATGATGTAATATCCAGTAAGAAGTAGTACAATTCAAGTTTTAGGTATCGATTATTGACTTTTCAGCTGGCTTTGGTGCATTGGACTTGAGCTAGGACCTTAAGATTCTGCATGAAAGGTGGACTAGCAGCCGAGTTCCACGGGAGAATGTGAAAAGTGTTCATATGTAGTAAAACCTGAGAAATCCGTCCTTTTTCGACATTTGTTATCGAATCGACTTAAAGCCAGATCGTCACATTGGCCGCTCTTCTCTCTGAAGCGGTTGTACTTATCGTCTGCAAAGCTATGTAACGTGCTGCGGTATGTGGTGACACTAAAATCACCGCAGTAGAACACAGATGAAGCTTCTAAAATGATGTAATATCCAGTAAGAAGTAGTACAATTCAAGTTTTAGGTATCGAATATTGACTTTTCAGCTGGCTTTGGTGCATTGGACATGAGCTAGGACCTTAAGATTCTGCATGAAAGGTGGACTAGCAGCCGAGTTCCACGGGAGAATGTGAAAAGTGTTCATATGTAGTAAAAACCTGAGGAATCCGTCCGTTTTCGTCATTTGTTATCGAATCGACTTAAAGCCAGATCGTCACATTGGGCGCTCTTCTCTCTGAAACGGTTGTACTTATCGTCTGCAAAGCTATGTCGCGTGCTGCGGTATGCGGAGAAACTAAAAGCAACGTAGTAGAACACAGATGAACCTTCTAAGTTGATGTAATAGCCATTAAGAAGTAGTACAATTCAAGTTTTACGTATTGATTATTGATTTTTAGCTGGCTTTGGTGCCTTGGACATGAGCTAGGACCTTAAGATTCTGCATGAAAGGAGGACTAGCAGCCGAGTTGCACGGGAGAATGTGAAAAGTGTTCATATTTACTAAAAACCTGAGAAATCCGTCCGTTTTCGTCATTTGTTATCGAATCGACTTAAAGCCAGATCGTTACATTGGCCGCTCTTCTCTCTGAAACGGTTGTACTTATCGTCTGCAAAGCTATGTCGCGTACGGCGGTATTCGGAAACACTAAAAGCACGATAGTAGAACACAGATGAAGCTCCTAAGATGATGTAATAGCCAGTAAGAAGTAGTACAATTCAAGTTTTAGGTATCGGTTATTGACTTTTTAGCTGGCTTTGGTGCCTTGGACATGAGCTAGGACCTTAAGATTCTGCATGAAAGGAGGACTAGCAGCCGAGTTGCACGGGAGAATGTGAAAAGTGTTCATATGTAGTACAAACCTGAGAAATCCGTCCGTTTTCGTCATTTGTTATCGAATCGACTTAAAGCCAGATCGTCACATTGGCCGCTCTTCTCTCTGAAACGGTTGTACTTACCGTCTGCAAAGCTATGTCGCGTGCTGCGGTATGCGGAGACACTAAAATCACCATAGTAGAACACAGATGAAGCTTCTAAGTTGATGCAATAGCCAGTAAGAAGTAGAACAATTCAAGTTTTAGGTATCTAATATTGACTCTTTAGCTGGCTTTGGTACCTTGGACATGAGCTAGGACCTTAAGATTCTGCATGAAAGGAGGACTAGCAGCCGATTTGCACGGGAGAATGTGAAAAGTGTTCATATGTAGTAAAAACCTGAGAAGTCCGTCCGTTTTCGTCATTTGTTATCGAATCGACTTAAAGCCAGATGGTCACATTGGCCGCTCTTCTCTCTGAAACGTTTGTACATATCGTCTGCAATACTATGTCGCGTGCAGCGGTATGTGGAGACACTAAAATCACCATAGTAGAACACAGATGAAGCATCTAAGTTGATGTAATAGCCAGTAAGAAGTAGTACAATTCAAGTTTTAGGAATCGATTATTGACTTTTTAGCTAGCTTTTTGTGCCTTGGACATGAGCTAGGACTTTAAGATTCTGCATGTAAGGAGGACTAGCAGCCGAGTTGCACGGGAGAATGTGAAAAGTGTTCATATGTAGTAAAAACCTGAGAAATCCGTACGTTTTCGTCATTTGTTATCGAATCGACTTAAAGCCAGATCGTCACATTGGCCGCTCTTCTCTCTGAAACGGTTGTACTTATCGTCTGCAAACCTATGTCGCGTGCTGCGGTATGCTGAGACACTAAAAGCACCATAGTAGAACACAGATGAAGCTTCGAAGTTGATGTAATAGCCAGTAAGAAGTAGTACAATTCAAGTTTTAGGTATTGAATATTGACCTTTTAGCTGGCTTTGGTGCCTTAGACATGTGCTAGGACCTTAAGATTCTGCATGAAAGGAGGACAAGCAGCCGAGTTGCACGGGAGAATGTGAAGAGTGTTCATATGTAGTAAAAACCTGAGAAATCCGTCAGTTTTCGTCATTTGTTAACGAATCGACTTAAAGCCTGATCGTCAAATTGGCCGCTCTTCTCTCTGAAACGGTTGTACTTATCGTCTGCAAAGCTATGTCGCGTACTGCGGTATTCGGAGACACTAAAAGCACCATAGTAGAATACAGATCAAGCTTCTAAGTTGATGTAATAGCCAGTAAGAAGTAGTACAATTCAAGTTTTAGGTATTGAATATTGACCTTTTAGTTGGCTTTGGTGCCTTGGACATGAGCTAGGACCTTAAGATTCTGCATGAAAGGAGGACTAGCAGACGAGTTGCACGGGAGAATGTGAAAAATGTTCATATGTAGTAAAAAAATGAGACATCCGTCGGTTTTCGTCATTTGTTATCGAATCGACTTAAAGCCACATCGTCACATTGGCCGCTCTTCTCTCTGAAACGGTTGTACTTATCGTCTGCAAAACTATGTCGCGTGCTGCGGTATGCTGAGACACTAAAAGCACCATAGTAGAACACAGATGAAGCTTCGAAGTTGATGTAATTGCCAGTAAGAAGTAGTACAATTCAAGTTTTAGGTATCGGTTATTGACTTTTTACCCTTCTTTGGTGCCTTGGACACGAGCTAGGAACTTAAGATTTTGCATGAAGGAGAACTAGCAGCCGAGTTGCACGGGAGAATGTGAAAAGTGTTCATATGTAGTAAAACCTGAGAAATACGTCCGTTTTCGTCATTTGTTATCGAATCGACTTAAAGCCAGATCGTCACATTGGCCGCTCTTCTCTCTGAAACGGTTGTACTTATCGTCTGCAAAGCTATGTCGCGTGCTGCGGTATACTGAGACACTAAAAGCACCATAGTAGAACACAGATGAAGCTTCGAAGTTGATGTAATAGCCAGTAAGAAGTAGTACAATTCAAGTTTTAGGTATTGAATATTGACCTTTTAGCTGGCTTTGGTGCCTTGGTCATGAGCCTGGACCTTAAGATTCTGCATGAAATCAGGACTAGCAGCCGAGTTGCACGGAAGAATGTGAAAAGTGTTCATATGTAGTAAAAACCTGAGAAATCCGTCCGTTTTCGTCATTTGTTATCGAATTGACTTAAAGCCAGATCGTCACATTGGCCGCTCTTCTCACTGAAACGTTTGTACTTATCGTCTGCAAAGCTATGTCGCGTGCTGCGGTATGTGGAGACACTAAAAGCACCATAGTAGAACACAGATGAAGCTTCGAAGTTGATGTAATACCCAATAAGAAGTAGTACAATTCAAGTTTTAGGTATCGAATATTGAATTTTAGCTGGCTTTGGTGCCTTGGACATGTGCTAGGACCTTAAGATTCTGCATGAAAGGAGGACTAGCAGCCGAGTTGCACGGGAGAATGTGAAAAATGTTCATATGCAGTAATAACCTGAGAAATCCGTCCTTTTTCGTCATTTGTTATCGAATCGACTTAAAGCCAGATCGTCACATTGGCCGCTCTTCTCTCTGAAGCGGTTGTACTTATCGTCTGCAAAGCTATGTCACGTGCTGCGGTATGTGGTGACACTAAAATCACCGCAGTAGAACAAAGATGAAGCTTCTAAAATGATGTAATATCCAGTAGGAAGTAGTACAATTCAAGTTTTAGGTATCGATTATTGACTTTTCAGCTGTCTTTGGTGCATTGGACATGAGCTAGGACCTTAAGATTCTGCATGAAAGGTGGACTAGCAGCCGAGTTCCACGGGAGAATGTGAAAAGTGTTCATATGTAGTAAAAACCTGAGGAATCCGTCCGTTTTCGTCATTTGTTATCGAATCGACTTAAAGCCAGATCGTCACATTGTGCGCTCTTCTCTCTGAAACGGTTGTACTTATCGTCTGCAAAGCTATGTCGCGTGCTGCGCTATGCGGAGAAACTAAAAGCAACGTAGTAGAACACAGATGAAGCTTCTAAGTTGATGTAATAGCCAGTAAGAAGTAGTAGAATTCAAGTTTTACGTATTGATTATTGACTTTTTAGCTGGCTTTGGTGCCTTGGACATGAGCTAGGACCTTAAGATTCTGCATGAAAGGAGGACTAGCAGCCGAGTTGCACGGGAGAATGTGAAAGGTGTTCATATGTAGTACAAACCTGAGAAATCCGTCCGTTTTCGTCATTTGTTATCGAATCGACTTAAAGCCAGATCGTCACATTGGCCGCTCTTCTCTCTGAAACGGTTGTACTTACCGTCTGCAAAGCTATGTCGCGTGCTGCGGTATGCGGAGACACTAAAATCACCATAGTAGAACACAGATGAAGCTTCTAAGTTGATGCAATAGCCAGTAAGAAGTAGAACAATTCAAGTTTTAGGTATCGATTATTGACTCTTTAGCTGGCTTCGGTACCTTGGGCAAGAGCTAGGACCTTAAGATTCTGCATGAAAGGAGGACTAGCAGCCGAGTTGCACGTCAGAATGTGAAAAGTGTTCATATGTAGTAAAAACCTGAGAAATCCGTCCGTTTTCGTCATTTGTTATCGAATCGACTTAAAGCCAGATGGTCACATGGGCCGCTCTTCTCTCTGAAACGTTTGTACATATCGTCTGCAAAGCTATGTCGCGTGCAGCGGTATGTGGAGACACTAAAATCACCATAGTAGAACACAGATGAAGCATCTAAGTTGATGTAATAGCCAGTAAGAAGTAGTACAATTCAAGTTTTAGGAATCGATTATTGACTTTTTAGCTAGCTTTTTGTGCCTTGGACATGAGCTAGGACTTTAAGATTCTGCATGTAAGGAGGACTAGCAGCCGAGTTGCACGGGAGAATGTGAGAAGTGTTCATATGTAGTAAAAACCTGAGAAATCCGTACGTTTTCGTCATTTGTTATCGAATCGACTTAAAGCCAGATCGTCACATTGGCCGCTCTTCTCTCTGAAACGGTTGTACTTATCGTCTGCAAAGCTATGTCGCGTGCTGCGGGATGCTGAGACACTAAAAGCACCATAGTAGACCACAGATCAAGCTTCTAAGTTGATGTAATATCCAGTAAGAAGTAGTACAATTCAAGTTTTAGGTATTGAATATGGACCTTTTAGCGCGCTTTGGTGCCTTGGACATGAGCTAGGACCTTAAGATTCTGCATGAAAGTAGGACTAGCAGCCGAGTTGCACGGGAGAATGTGAAAAGTGATCATATGTAGAATTAACCTGAGAAACCCGTCCTTTTTCGTCATTTGTTAGCGAATCGACTTAAAGCCAGATCGTCACATCGGCCCTCTTCTCTCTGAAACGGTTGTACTTATCGTCTGTAAAGCAATGTCACGTGCTGCGGTATGCGGAGACACTAAAATCACCACAGTAGAACACTGATGAAGCTTCTAAGTTGATGTAATATCCAGTAAGAAGTAGCACAATTCAAGTTTTAGGTATCGATTATTGACTTTTTAGGTGTCTTTGGTGCATTGGACATGAGCTAGGACCTTAAGATTCTGCATGAAAGGAGGACTAGCAGCCGAGTTGCACGGGAGAATGTGAAAAGTGTTCATATGTAGTACAAACCTGAGAAATCCGTCCGTTTTCGTCATTTGTTATCGAATCGACTTAAAGCCAGATCGTCACATTGGCCGCTCTTCTCTCTGAAACGGTTGTACTTACCGTCTGCAAAACTATGTCCCGTGCTGCGGTATGCGGAGAAACTAAAAGCACCGTAGTAGAACACAGATGAAGCGTCTAAGTTGATGTAATAGCCAGTAAGAAGTAGTACAATTCAAGTTTTAGGTATCGATTATTGACTTTTCAGCTGGCTTTGGTGCCTTGGACATGAGCTAGGACCTTAAGATTCTGCATGAAAGGAGGACTAGCAGCCGAGTTCCACGGGAGAATGTGAAAAGTGTTCATATGTAGTAAAAACCTGAGAAATCCGTCCGTTTTCGTCATTTGTTATCGAATCGACTTAAAGCCAGATCGTCACATTGGCCGCTCTTCTCTCTGAAACGGTTGTACTTATCGTCTGCAAAACTATGTCCCGTGCTGCGGTATGCGGAGAAACTAAAAGCACCGTAGTAGAACACAGATGAAGCGTCTAAGTTGATGTAATAGCCAGTAAGAAGTAGTACAATTCAAGTTTTAGGTATCGATTATTGACTTTTCAGCTGTCTTTGGTGCATTGGACATGAGCTAGGACCTTAAGATTCTGCATGAAAGGTGGACTAGCAGCCGAGTTCCACGGGAGAATGTGAAAAGTGTTCATATGTAGTAAAAACCTGAGGAATCCGTCCGTTTTCGTCATTTGTTATCGAATCGACTTAAAGCCAGATCGTCACATTGTGCGCTCTTCTCTCTGAAACGGTTGTACTTATCGTCTGCAAAGCTATGTCGCGTGCTGCGCTATGCGGAGAAACTAAAAGCAACGTAGTAGAACACAGATGAAGCTTCTAAGTTGATGTAATAGCCAGTAAGAAGTAGTACAATTCAAGTTTTACGTATTGATTATTGACTTTTTAGCTGGCTTTGGTCCCTTGGACATGAGCTAGGACCTTAAGATTCTGCATGAAAGGAGGACTAGCAGCCGAGTTGCACGGGAGAATGTGAAAGGTGTTCATATGTAGTACAAACCTGAGAAATCCGTCCGTTTTCGTCATTTGTTATCGAATCGACTTAAAGCCAGATCGTCACATTGGCCGCTCTTCTCTCTGAAACGGTTGTACTTACCGTCTGCAAAGCTATGTCGCGTGCTGCGGTATGCGGAGACACTAAAATCACCATAGTAGAACACAGATGAAGCTTCTAAGTTGATGCAATAGCCAGTAAGAAGTAGAACAATTCAAGTTTTAGGTATCGATTATTGACTCTTTAGCTGGCTTCGGTACCTTGGGCAAGAGCTAGGACCTTAAGATTCTGCATGAAAGGAGGACTAGCAGCCGAGTTGCACGTCAGAATGTGAAAAGTGTTCATATGTAGTAAAAACCTGAGAAATCCGTCCGTTTTCGTCATTTGTTATCGAATCGACTTAAAGCCAGATGGTCACATGGGCCGCTCTTCTCTCTGAAACGTTTGTACATATCGTCTGCAAAGCTATGTCGCGTGCAGCGGTATGTGGAGACACTAAAATCACCATAGTAGAACACAGATGAAGCATCTAAGTTGATGTAATAGCCAGTAAGAAGTAGTACAATTCAAGTTTTAGGAATCGATTATTGACTTTTTAGCTAGCTTTTTGTGCCTTGGACATGAGCTAGGACTTTAAGATTCTGCATGTAAGGAGGACTAGCAGCCGAGTTGCACGGGAGAATGTGAGAAGTGTTCATATGTAGTAAAAACCTGAGAAATCCGTACGTTTTCGTCATTTGTTATCGAATCGACTTAAAGCCAGATCGTCACATTGGCCGCTCTTCTCTCTGAAACGGTTGTACTTATCGTCTGCAAAGCTATGTCGCGTGCTGCGGGATGCTGAGACACTAAAAGCACCATAGTAGACCACAGATCAAGCTTCTAAGTTGATGTAATATCCAGTAAGAAGTAGTACAATTCAAGTTTTAGGTATTGAATATGGACCTTTTAGCGCGCTTTGGTGCCTTGGACATGAGCTAGGACCTTAAGATTCTGCATGAAAGTAGGACTAGCAGCCGAGTTGCTCGGGAGAATGTGAAAAGTGATCATATGTAGTAATAACCTGAGAAACCCGTCCTTTTTCGTCATTTGTTAGCGAATCGACTTAAAGCCAGATCGTCACATCGGCCCTCTTCTCTCTGAAACGGTTGTACTTATCGTCTGTAAAGCAATGTCACGTGCTGCGGTATGCGGAGACACTAAAATCACCACAGTAGAACACTGATGAAGCTTCTAAGTTGATGTAATATCCAGTAAGAAGTAGCACAATTCAAGTTTTAGGTATCGATTATTGACTTTTTAGGTGTCTTTGGTGCATTGGACATGAGCTAGGACCTTAAGATTCTGCATGAAAGGAGGACTAGCAGCCGAGTTGCACGGGAGAATGTGAAAAGTGTTCATATGTAGTACAAACCTGAGAAATCCGTCCGTTTTCGTCATTTGTTATCGAATCGACTTAAAGCCAGATCGTCACATTGGCCGCTCTTCTCTCTGAAACGGTTGTACTTACCGTCTGCAAAGCTATGTCGCGTGCTGCGTTATGCTGAGACACTAAAAGCACCATAGTAGAACACAGATGAAGCTTCGAAGTTGTTGTAATAGCCAGTAAGAAGTAGTACAATTCAAGTTTTAGGTATTGAATATTGACCTTTTAGCTGGCTTTGGTGCCTTGGACATGAGCTAGGACCTTAAGATTCTGCATGAAAGGAGGACTAGCAGCCGAGTTGCACGGGAGAATGTGAAAAGTGTTCATATGTAGTAAAAACCTGAGAAATCCGTCCGTTTTCGTCATTTGTTATCGAATTGACTTAAAGCCAGATAGTCACATTGGCCGCTCTTCTCACTGAAACGTTTGTACTTATCGTCTGCAAAGCTATGTCGCGTGCTGCGGTATGTGGAGACACTAAAAGCACCATAGTAGAACACAGATGAAGCTTCGAAGTTGATGTAATACCCAATAAGAAGTAGTACAATTCAAGTTTTAGGTATCGAATATTGACTTTTTAGCTGGCTTTGGTGCCTTGGACATGTGCTAGGACCTTAAGATTCTGCATGAAAGGAGGACTAGCAGCCGAGTTGCACGGGAGAATGTGAAAAGTGTTCATATGTAGTAATAACCTGAGAAATCCGTCCTTTTTCGTCATTTGTTATCGAATCGATTAAAGCCAGATCGTCACATTGGCCGCTCTTCTCTCTGAAGCGGTTGTACTTATCGTCTGCAAAGCTATGTCACGTGCTGCGGTATGTGGTGACACTAAAATCACCGCAGTAGAACACAGATGAAGCTTCTAAAATGATGTAATATCCAGTAAGAAGTAGTACAATTCAAGTTTTAGGTATCGATTATTGACTTTACAGCTGGCTTTGGTGCATTGGACATGAGCTAGGACCTTAAGATTCTGCATGAAAGGTGGACTAGCAGCCGAGTTCCACGGGAGAATGTGAAAAGTGTTCATATGTAGTAAAAACCTGAGACATCCGTCCGTTTTCGTCATTTGTTATCGAATCGACTTAAAGCCAGATCGTCACATTGTGCGCTCTTCTCTCTGAAACGGTTGTACTTATCGTCTGCAAAGCTATGTCGCGTGCTGCGGTATGCGGAGAAACTAAAAGCAACGTAGTAGAAAACAGATGAAGCTTCTAAGTTGATGTAATAGCCAGTAAGAAGTAGTACAATTCAAGTTTTACGTATTGATTATTGACTTCTTAGCTGGCTTTGGTGACTTGGACATGAGCTAGGACCTTAAGATTCTGCATGAAAGGAGGACTAGCAGCCGAGTTGCACGGGAGAATGTGAAAAGTGTTCATATGTAGTAAAAACCTGAGAAATCCGTCCGTTTTCGTCATTTGTTATCGAATCGACTTAAAGCCAGATCGTCACATTGGCCGCTCTTCTCTCTGAAACGGTTGTACTTATCGTCTGCAAAGCTATGTCGCGTACTGCGGTATTCGGAAACACTAAAAGCACCAAAGTAGAACACAGATGAAGCTCCTAAGATGATGTAATAGCCAGTAAGAAGTAGTACAATTCAAGTTTTAGGTATCGGTTATTGACTTTTTAGCTGGCTTTGGTGCCTTGGACATGAGCTAGGACCTTAAGATTCTGCATGAAAGGAGGACTAGCAGCCGAGTTGCACGGGAGAATGTGAAAAGTGTTCATATGTAGTACAAACCTGAGAAATCCGTCCGTTTTCGTCATTTGTTATCGAATCGACTTAAAGCCAGATCGTCACATTGGCCGCTCTTCTCTCTGAAACGGTTGTACTTACCGTCTGCAAAGCTATGTCGCGTGCTGCGGTATGCGGAGACACTAAAATCACCATAGTAGAACACAGATGAAGCTTCTAAGTTGATGCAATAGCCAGTAAGAAGTAGAACAATTCAAGTTTTAGGTATCGATTATTGACTCTTTAGCTGGCTTCGGTACCTTGGACAAGAGCTAGGACCTTAAGATTCTGCATGAAAGGAGGACTAGCCGCCGAGTTGCACGTCAGAATGTGAAAAGTGTTCATATGTAGTAAAAACCTGAGAAATCCGTCCGTTTTCGTCATTTGTTATCGAATCGACTTAAAGCCAGATGGTCACATGGGCCGCTCTTCTCTCTGAAACGTTTGTACATATCGTCTGCAAAGCTATGTCGCGTGCAGCGGTATGTGGAGACACTAAAATCACCATAGTAGAACACAGATGAAGCATCTAAGTTGATGTAATAGCCAGTAAGAAGTAGTACAATTCAAGTTTTAGGAATCGATTATTGACTTTTTAGCTAGCTTTTTGTGCCTTGGACATGAGCTAGGACTTTACGATTCTGCATGTAAGGAGGACTAGCAGCCGAGTTGCACGGGAGAATGTGAAAACTGTTCATATGTAGTAAAAACCTGAGAAATCCGTACGTTTTCATCATTTGTTATCGAATCGACTTAAAGCCAGATCGTCACATTGGCCGCTCTTCTCTCTGAAACGGTTGTACTTATCGTCTGCAAAGCTATGTCGCGTGCTGCGGGATGCTGAGACACTAAAAGCACCATAGTAGACCACAGATCAAGCTTCTAAGTTGATGTAATATCCAGTAAGAAGTAGTACAATTCAAGTTTTAGGTATTGAATATGGACCTTTTAGCGCGCTTTGGTGCCTTGGACATGAGCTAGGACCTTAAGATTCTGCATGAAAGTAGGACTAGCAGCCGAATTGCACGGGAGAATGTGAAAAGTGATCATATGTAGTAATAACCTGAGAAACCCGTCCTTTTTCGTCATTTGTTAGCGAATCGACTTAAAGCCAGATCGTCACATCGGCCGCTCTTCTCTCTGAAACGGCTGTACTTATCGTCTGCAAAGCTATGTCACGTGCTGCGGTATGCGGAGACACTAAAATCACCACAGTAGAACACAGATGAAGCTTCTAAGTTGATGTAATATCCAGTAAGAAGTAGTACAATTCAAGTTTTAGTTATCGATTATTGACTTTTTAGCTGGCTTTGGTGCCTTGGACATGAGCTAGGACCTTAATATGCTGCATGAAAGGAGGACTAGCAGCCGAGTTGCACGGGAGAATGTGAAAACTGTTCAAATGTAGTAAAAACATGAGAAATACGTCCGTTTTCGTCATTTGTTATCGAATCGACTTAAAGCCAGATCGTCACATTGGCCGCTCTTCTCTCTGAAACGGTTGTACTTATCGTCTGCAAAGCTATGTCGCGTGTTGCGGTATGCGGAGACACTAAAAGCACCATAGTAGAACACAGATGAAGCTTCTAAGTTGATGTAATAGCCAGTAATAAGTAGTACAATTCAAGTTTTAGGTATTGAATATTGACCTTTTTGCTGGCTTTGGTGCCTTGGACATGTGCTAGGACCTTAAGATTCTGCATGAAAGGAGGACAAGCAGCCGAGTTGCACGGGAGAATGTGAAAAGTGTTCATATGTAGTAAAAACCTGAGAAATCCGTCAGTTTTCGTCATTTGTTATCGAATCGACTTAAAGCCAGATCGTCACATTGGCCGCTCTTCTCTCTGAAACGGTTCTGCCTATCGTCTGCAAAGCTATGTCGCGTGTTGCCGTAGGCGGAAACAGGAAAAGCACCATAATAGAACACAGATGAAGCTTCTAAGTTGATGTAATAGCCAGTAAGGAGTAGTCCAATTCAAGTTTTAGGTATAGATTATTGACTTTTTAGCTGGCTTTGATGCCTTGGACATGAGCTAGGACCTTAAGATTCTGCATGAAAGGAGGACTAGCAGCCGAGTTGCACGGGAGAATGTGAAAAGTGTTCATAGGTAGTAAAAACCTGAGACATCGGTCCGTTTTCGTCATTTGTTATCGAATCGACTTAAAGCCAGATCGTCAAAATGGCCGCTCTTCTCTCTGAAACGGTTGTACTTATCGTCTGCAAAGCTATGTCGCGTGCTGCGATATGCTGAGACACTAAAAGGACCATAGTAGAATACAGATCAAGCTTCTAAGTTGATGTAATAGCCAGTAAGAAGTAGTACAATTCAAGTTTTAGGTATTGAATATTGACCTTTTAGTTGGCTTTGGTGCCTTGGACATGAGCTAGGACCTTAAGATTCTGCATGAAAGGAGGACTAGCAGCCGAGTTGCACGGGAGAATGTGAAAATTGTTCATATGTAGTAAAAAAATGAGACATCCGTCCGTTTTCGTCATTTGTTATCGAATCGACGTAAAGCCACATCGTCACATTGGCCGCTCTTCTCTCTGAAACGGTTGTACTTATCGTCTGCAAAACTATGTCGCGTGCTGCGGTATGCGGAGAAACTAAAAGCACCGTAGTAGAACACAGATGAAGCTTCTAAGTTGATGTAATAGCCAGTAAGAAGTAGTACAATTCAAGTTTTAGGTATTGATTATTGACTTTTTAGCTGGTTTTGGTGCCTTGGACATGAGCTAGGACCTTAATATTCTGCATGAAAGGAGGACTAGCAGCCGCGTTGCACGGGAGAATGTGAAAAGTGTTCATATGTAGTAAAAACCTTAGAAATCCGTCCGTTTTCGTCATTTGTTATCGAATCGACTTAAAGCCAGATCGTCACATTGGTCGCTCTTCTCTCTGAAACGGTTGTACTTGTCGTCTGCAAAGCTATGTCACGTGCTGCGGTATGCGGAGACACTAAAATCACCACAGTAGAACACAGATGAAGCTTCTAAGTTGATGTAATAGCCAGTAAGAAGTAGTACAATTCAAGTTTTATTGAATATTGACCTTTTTGCTGGTTTTGGTGCCTTGGACATGTGCTAGGACCTTAAGATTCTGCATGAAAGGAGAACTAGCAGCCGAGTTGCACGGGAGAATGAGAAAAGTGTTCATATGTAGTACAAACCTGAGAAATCCGTCCGTTTTCGTCATTTGTTATCGAATCGACTTAAAGCCAGATCGTCACATTGGCCGCTCTTCTCTCTGAAACAGTTGTACTTATCGTCTGCAAAGCCATGTCGCGTACTGCGGTATTCGGAGACACTAAAAGCACGATAGTAGAACACAGATGAAGCTTCTAAGATGATGTAATAGCCAGTAAGAAGAAGTACAATTCAAGTTTTAGGTATCGATTATTGACTTTTTAGCTGGCTTAGGTGCCTTGGACATGAGCTAGGACTTTAAGATTCTGCATAAAAGGAGGACTAGCAGCCCAGTTGCACGGGAGAATGTGAAAAGTGTTCATATGAAGTAAAAACCTGAGACATCCGTCCGTTTTCGTCATTTGTTATCGAATTGACTTAAAGCCAGATCGTCACATTGGCCGCTCTTCTCTCTGAAACGGTTGTACTTATCGTCTGCAAAGCTATGTCGCGTGCTGCGGTATGCTGAGACACTAAAAGCACCTTAATAGAACACAGATGAAGCTTCTAAGTTGATGTAATACCCAATAAGAAGTAGTACAATTCAAGTTTTAGGTATCGAATATTGACTTTTTAGCTAGCTTTGGTGCCTTGGACATGAGCTAGGACCTTAAGATTCTGCATGAAAGGAGGACTAGCAGCCGAGTTGCACGGGAGAATGTGAAAAGTGTTCATATGTAGTAATAACCTGAGAAATCCGTCCTTTTTCGTCATTTGTTATCGAATCAACTTAAAGCCAGATCGTCACATTGGCCGCTCTTCTCTCTGAAACGGTTGTACTTATCGTCTGCAAAGCTATGTCACGTGCTGCGGTATGTGGTGACACTAAAATCACCGCAGCAGAACACAGATGAAGCTTCTAAGATGATGTAATATCCAGTTAGAAGTAGTACAATTCAAGTTTTAGGTATCGATTATTGATTTTTCAGCTGGCTTTGGTGCATTGGACATGAGCTAGGACCTTAAGATTCTGCATGAAAGGAGGACTAGCAGCCGAGTTCCACGGGAGAATGTGAAAAGTGTTCATATGTAGTACAAACCTGAGAAATCCGTCCGTTTTCGTCATTTGCTGTCGAATCGACTTAAAGCCAGATCGTCACATTGGCCGCTCTTCTCTCTGAAACGGTTGTACTTATCATCTGCAAAGCTATGTCGCGTGCTGCGGTATGCGGAAACTCTAAAAGCACCATAGTAGAACACAGATGATGCTTCTAAGTTGATGTAATAGCCAGTAAGAAGTAGTACAATTCAAGTATTAGGTATCGGTTATTGACTGTTTACCCTTCTTTGGTGCCTTGGACACGGGCTAGGAACTTAAGATTTTGCATGAAGAGGACTAACAGCCGAGTTGCACGGGAGAATGTGAAAAGTGTTCATATGTAGTAAAACCTGAGAAATACGTCCGTTTTCGTCATTTGTTATCGAATCGACTTAAAGCCAGATCGTCACATTGTCCGCTCTTGTCCCTGAAACGGTTGTACTTATCGTCTGCAAAGCTATGTCGCGTGCTGCGGTATGCTGACACACTAAAATCACCATAGTAGAACACAGATGAAGCTTCGAAGTTGATGTAATAGCCAGTAAGAAGTAGTCCAATTCAAGATTTAGGTATCGATTATTGACTTCTTAGCTGGCTTTCGTCCCTTGGACATGAGCTAGGACTATAAGATTCTGCATAAAAGGATGACTAGCAGCCCAGTTGCACGGGAGAATGTGAAAAGTGTTCATATGTAGTAAAAACCTGAGAAATCCGTCCGTTTTCGTCATTTGTTATCGAATCGACTTAAAGCCAGATCGTCACATTCGCCGCTCTTCTCTCTGAAACGGTT
Source organism: Schistocerca gregaria (assembly GCF_023897955.1). Taxonomy (NCBI): domain Eukaryota; kingdom Metazoa; phylum Arthropoda; class Insecta; order Orthoptera; family Acrididae; genus Schistocerca; species Schistocerca gregaria. The sequence continues at coordinate 2,496,634 of NW_026061773.1, forward strand.
GTACTTACCGTCTGCAAAGCTATGTCGCGTGCTGCGGTATGCGGAGACACTAAAATCACCATAGTAGAACACAGATGAAGCTTCTAAGTTGATGCAATAGCCAGTAAGAAGTAGAACAATTCAAGTTTTAGGTATCGATTATTGACTCTTTAGCTGGCTTCGGTACCTTGGACAAGAGCTAGGACCTTAAGATTCTGCATGAAAGAGGACTAGCAGCCGAGTTGCACGTCAGAATGTGAAAAGTGTTCATATGTAGTAAAAACCTGAGAAATCCGTCCGTTTTCGTCATTTGTTATCGAATCGACTTAAAGCCAGATGGTCACATGGGCCGCTCTTCTCTCTGAAACGTTTGTACATAGCGTCTGCAAAGCTATGTCGCGTGCAGCGGTATGTGGAGACACTAAAATCACCATAGTAGAACACAGATGAAGCATCTAAGTTGATGTAATAGCCAGTAAGAAGTAGTACAATTCAAGTTTTAGGAATCGATTATTGACTTTTTAGCTAGCTTTTTGTGCCTTGGACATGAGCTAGGGCTTTAAGATTCTGCATGTAAGGAGGACTAGCAGCCGAGTTGCACGGGAGAATGTGAAAAGTGTTCATACGTAGTAAAAACCTGAGAAATCCGTACGTTTTCGTCATTTGTTATCGAATCGACTTAAAGCCAGATCGTCACATTGGCCGCTCTTCTCTCTGAAACGGTTGTACTTATCGTCTGCAAAGCTATGTCGCGTGCTGCGGGATGCTGAGACACTAAAAGCACCATAGTAGACCACAGATCAAGCTTCTAAGTTGATGTAATATCCAGTAAGAAGTAGTACAATTCAAGTTTTAGGTATTGAATATGGAACTTTTAGCTCGCTTTGGTGCCTTGGACATGAGCAAGGACCTTAAGATTCTGCATGAAAGTAGGACTAGCAGCCGAGTTGCACGGGAGAATGTGAAAAGTGTTCATATGTAGTAATAACCTGATAAATCCGTCCTTTTTCGTCATTTGTTATCGAATCGACTTAAAGCCAGATCGTCACATTGGCCGCTCTTCTCTCTGAAACGGTTGTACTTATCGTCTGCAAAGCTATGTCACGTGCTGCGGTATGTGGTGACACTAAAATCACCGCAGTAGAACACAGATGAAGCTTCTAAGATGATGTAATATCCAGTAAGAAGTAGTACAATTCAAGTTTTAGGTATCGATTATTGATTTTTCAGCTGGCTTTGGTGCATTGGACATGAGCTAGGACCTTAAGATTCTGCATGAAAGGAGGACTAGCAGCCGAGTTCCACGGGAGAATGTGAAAAGTGTTCATATGTAGTACAAACCTGAGAAATCCGTCCGTTTTCGTCATTTGCTGTCGAATCGACTTAAAGCCAGATCGTCACATTGGCCGCTCTTCTCTCTGAAACGGTGGTACTTATCGTCTGCAAAGCTATGTCGCGTGTTGCCGTAGGCGGAAACAGGAAAAGCACCATAATAGAACACAGATGAAGCTTCTAAGTTGATGTAATAGCCAGTAAGAAGTAGTCCAATTCAAGTTTTAGGTATCGATTATTGACTTTTTAGCTGGCTTAGGTGCCTTGGACATGAGCTGGGACTTTAAGATTCTGCATAAAAGGAATACTAGCTGCCCAGTTGCACGGGAGAATGTGAAAAGTGTTCATATGTAGTAAAAACCTGAGAAATCCGTCCGTTTTCGTCATTTGTTATCGAATCGACTTAAAGCCAGATCGTCACATTGGCCGCTCTTCTCTCTGAAACGGTTGTACTTACCGTCTGCAAAGCTATGTCGCGTGGTGCGGTATGCGGAGACACTAAAATCACCATAGTAGAACACAGATGAAGCTTCTAAGTTGATGCAATAGCCAGTAAGAAGTAGAACAATTCAAGTTTTAGGTATCGATTATTGACTCTTTAGCTGGCTTCGGTACCTTGGACAAGAGCTAGGACCTTAAGATTCTGCATGAAAGAGGACTAGCAGCCGAGTTGCACGTCAGAATGTGAAAAGTGTTCATATGTAGTAAAAACCTGAGAAATCCGTCCGTTTTCGTCATTTGTTATCGAATCGACTTAAAGCCAGATGGTCACATGGGCCGCTCTTCTCTCTGAAACGTTTGTACATATCGTCTGCAAAGCTATGTCGCGTGCAGCGGTATGTGGAGACACTAAAATCACCATAGTAGAACACAGATGAAGCATCTAAGTTGACGTAATAGCCAGTAAGAAGTAGTACAATTCAAGTTTTAGGAATCGATTATTGACTTTTTAGCTAGCTTTTTGTGCCTTGGACATGAGCTAGGACTTTAAGATTCTGCATGTAAGGAGGACTAGCAGCCGAGTTGCACGGGAGAATGTGAAAAGTGTTCATATGTAGTAAAAACCTGAGAAATCCGTACGTTTTCGTCATTTGTTATCGAATCGACTTAAAGCCAGATCGTCACATTGGCCGCTCTTCTCTCTGAAACGGTTGTACTTATCGTCTGCAAAGCTATGTCGCGTGCTGCGGGATGCTGAGACACTAAAAGCACCATAGTAGACCACAGATCAAGCTTCTAAGTTGATGTAATATCCAGTAAGAAGTAGTAAAATTCAAGTTTTAGGTATTGAATATGGACCTTTTAGCTCGCTTTGGTGCCTTGGACATGAGCTAGGACCTTAAGATTCTGCATGAAAGTAGGACTAGCAGCCGAGTTGCACGGGAGAATGTGAAAAGTGATCATATGTAGTAATAACCTGAGAAACCCGTCCTTTTTCGTCATTTGTTAGCGAATCGACTTAAAGCCAGATCGTCACATTGGCCGCTCTTCTCTCTGAAACGGTTGTACTTATCGTCTGCAAAGCAATGTCACGTGCTGCGGTATGCGGAGACACTAAAATCACCACAGTAGAACACAGATGAAGCTTCTAAGTTGATGTAATATCCAGTAAGAAGTAGTACAATTCAAGTTTTAGGTATCGATTATTGACTTTTTAGGTGTCTTTGGTGCATTGGACATGAGCTAGGACCTTAATATTCTGCATGAAAGGTGGACTAGCAGCCGAGTTGCACGGGAGAATGTGAAAACTGTTCAAATGTAGTAAAAACCTGAGAAATCCGTCCGTTTTCGTCATTTGTTATCGAATCGACTTAAAGCCAGATCGTCACATTGGCCGCTTTTCTCTCTGAAACGGTTGTACTTATCGTCTGCAAAGCTATGTCACGTGCTGCGGTATGCGGAGACACTAAAATCACCACAGTAGAACACAGATGAAGCTTCTAAGTTGATGTAATATCCAGTAAGAAGTAGTACAATTCAAGTTTTAGGTATCGATTATTGACTTTTTAGCTGGCTTTGGTGCCCTGCACATGAGCTAGGACCTTAATATGCTGCATGAAAGGAGGACTAGCAGCCGAGTTGCACGGGAGAATGTGAAAACTGTTCAAATGTAGTAAAAACATGAGAAATACGTCCGTTTTCGTCATTTGTTATCGAATCGACTTAAAGCCAGATCGTCACATTGGCCGCTCTTCTCTCTGAAACGGTTGTACTTATCGTCTGCAAAGCTATGTCGCGTGTTGCGGTATGCGGAGACACTAAAAGCACCATAGTAGAACACAGATGAAGCTTCTAAGTTGATGTAATACCCAGTAAGAAGTAGTACAATTCAAGTTTAAGATATCGATTATTGACTTTTTAGCTGGCTTTGGTGCCTTGGACATGAGCTAGGACCTTAACATTCTTCATGAAAGGAGGTCTAGCAGCCGAGTTGCACGGGAGAATGTGAAAAGTGTTCATATGTAGTAAAAACCTTAGAAATCCGTCCGTTTTCGTCATTTGTTATCGAATCGACTTAAAGCCAGGTCGTCACATTGGCCGCTCTTCTCTCTGAAACGGTTGTACTTGTCGTCTGCAAAGCTATGTCACGTGCTGCGGTATGCGGAGACACTAAAATCACCACAGTAGAACACAGATGAAGCTCCTAAGTTGATGTAATAGCCAGTAAGAAGTAGTACAATTCAAGTTTTAGGTATTGAATATTGACCTTTTTGCTGGCTTTGGTGCCTTGGACATGTGCTAGGACCTTAAGATTCTGCATGAAAGGAGGACAAGCAGCCGAGTTGCACGGGAGAATGTGAAAAGTGTTCATATGTAGTAAAAACCTGAGAAATCCGTCCGTTTTCGTCACTTGTTACCGAATCGACTTAAAGCCAGATCGCCACATTGGCCGCTCTTGTCTCTGAAACGGTTGTACTTATCGTCTGCAAAGCTATGTCGCGTACTGCGGTATTCGGAGACACTAAAAGCACCATAGTAGAACACAGATGAAGCTTCTAAGATGATGTAATAGCCAGTAATAAGAAGTACAATTCAAGTTTTAGGTATCGGTTATTGACTTTTTAGCTGGCTTTGGTGCCTTGGACATGAGCTAGGACCTTAAGATTCTGCATGAAAGGAGGACTAGCAGCCGAGTTGCACGGGAGAATGTGAAAAGTGTTCGTATGTAGTAAAAACCTGAGAAATCCGTCAGTTTTCGTCATTTGTTATCGAATCGACTTAAAGCCAGATCGTCACATTGGCCGCTCTTCTCTCTGAAACGGTTCTGCTTATCGTCTGCAAAACTATGTCGCGTGTTGCCGTAGGCGGAAACAGGAAAAGCACCATAATAGAACACAGATGAAGCTTCTAAGTTGATGTAATAGCCAGAAAGGAGTAGTCCAATTCAAGTTTTAGGTATAGATTATTGACTTTTTAGCTGGCTTTGATGCCTTGGACATGAGCTAGGACCTTAAGATTCTGCATGAAAGGAGGACTAGCAGCCGAGTTGCACGGGAGAATGTGAAAAGTGTTCATATAAAGTAAAAACCTGAGAAATCGGTCCGTTTTCGTCATTTGTTATCGAATCGACTTAAAGCCAGATCGTCAAAATGGCCGCTCTTCTCCCTGAAACGGTTGTACTTATCGTCTGCAAAGCTATGTCGCGTGCTGCGATATGCTGAGACACTAAAAGGACCATAGTAGAATACAGATCAAGCTTCTAAGTTGAAGTAATAGCCAGTAAGAAGTAGTACAATTCAAGTTTTAGGTATTGAATATTGACCTTTTAGTTGGCTTTGGTGCCTTGGACATGAGCTAGGACCTTAAGATTCTGCATGAAAGGAGGACTAGCAGCCGAGTTGCACGGGAGAATGTGAAAATTGTTCATATGTAGTAAAAAAATGAGACATCCGTCCGTTTTCGTCATTTGTTATCGAATCGACTTAAGGCCACAACGTCACATTGGCCGTTCTTCTCTCTGAAACGGTTGTACTTATCGTCTGCAAAACTATGTCGCGTGCTGCGGTATGCGGAGAAACTAATAGCACCGTAGTAGAACACAGATGAAGCATCTAAGTTGATGTAATAGCCAGTAAGAAGTAGTACAATTCAAGTTTTAGGTATTGATTATTGACTTTTTAGCTGGTTTTGGTGCCTTGGACATGAGCTAGGACCTTAATATTCTGCATGAAAGGAGGACTAGCAGCCGCGTTGCACGGGAGAATGTAAAAAGTGTTCATATGTAGTAAAAACTTTAGAAATCCGTCCGTTTTCGTCATTTGTTATCGAATCGACTTAAAGCCAGATCGTCACATTGGTCGCTCTTCTCTCTGAAACGGTTGTACTTGTCGTCTGCAAAGCTATGTCACGTGCTGCGGTATGCGGAGACACTAAAATCACCACAGTAGAACACGGATGAAGCTTCTAAGTTGATGTAATAGCCAGTAAGAAGTAGTACAATTCAAGTTTTAGGTATTGAATATTGAACTTTTTGCTGGCTTTGGTGCCTTGGACATGTGCTAGGACCTTAAGATTCTGCATGAAAGGAGAACTAGCAGCCGAGTTGCACGGGAGAATGAGAAAAGTGTTCATATGTAGTACAAACCTGAGAAATCCGTCCGTTTTCGTCATTTGTTATCGAATCGACTTAAAGCCAGATCGTCACATTGGCCGCTCTTCTCTCTGAAACGGTTGTACTTATCGTCTGCAAAGCCATGTCGCGTACTGCGGTATTCGGAGACACTAAAAGCACGATAGTAGAACACAGATGAAGCTTCTAAGATGATGTAATAGCCAGTAAGAAGAAGTACAATTCAAGTTTTAGGTATCGATTATTGACTTTTTAGCTGGCTTAGGTGCCTTGGACATGAGCTAGGACTTTAAGATTCTGCATAAGAGGAGGACTAGCAGCCCAGTTGCACGGGAGAATGTGAAAAGTGTTCATATGAAGTAAAAACCTGAGACATCCGTCCGTTTTCGTCATTTGTTATCGAATTGACTTAAAGCCAGATCGTCACATTGGCCGCTCTTCTCTCTGAAACGGTTGTACTTATCGTCTGCAAAGCTATGTCGCGTGCTGCGGTATGCTGAGACACTAAAAGCACCTTAATAGAACACAGATGAAGCTTCTAAGTTGATGTAATACAAAATAAGAAGTAGTACAATTCAAGTTTTAGGTATCGAATATTGACTTTTTAGCTAGCTTTGGTGCCTTGGACATGAGCTAGGACCTTAAGATTCTGCATGAAAGGAGGACTAGCAGCCGAGTTGCACGGGAGAATGTGAAAAGTGTTCATATGTAGTAATAACCTGAGAAATCCGTCCTTTTTCGTCATTTGTTATCGAATCGACTTAAAGCCAGATCGTCACATTGGCCGCTCTTCTCTCTGAAACGGTTGTACTTATCGTCTGCAAAGCTATGTCACGTGCTGCGGTATGTGGTGACACTAAAATCACCGCAGTAGAACACAGATGAAGCTTCTAAGATGATGTAATATCCAGTAAGAAGTAGTACAATTCAAGTTTTAGGTATCGGTTATTGACTTTTTACCCTTCTTTGGTGCCTTGGACATGAGCTAGGAAATTAAGATTTTGCATGAAGGAGGATTAGCAGCCGAGTTGCACGGGAGAATGTGAAAAGTGTTCATATGTAGTAAAAACCTGAGACATCCGTCCGTTTTCGTCATTTGTTTTCGAATCGACTTAAAGCCAGATCGTCACATTGGCCGCTCTTCTCTCTGATACGGTGGTACTTATCGTCTGCAAAGCTATGTCGCGTGTTGCCGTAGGCGGAAACAGGAAAAGCACCATAATAGAACACAGATGAAGCTTCTAAGTTGATGTAATAGCCAGTTAGAAGTAGTCCAATTCAAGTTTTAGGTATCGATTATTGACTTTTTAGCTGGCTTAGGTGCCTTGGACATGAGCTGGGACTTTAAGATTCTGCATAAAAGGAGGACTAGCTGCCCAGTAGCACGGGAGAGTGTGAAAAGTGTTCATATGTAGTAAAAACCTGAGACATCCGTCCGTTTTCGTCATTTGTTATCGAATCGACTTAAAGCCAGATCGTCACATTGTCCGCTCTTGTCCCTGAAACGGTTGTACTTATCGTCTGCAAAGCTATGTCGCGTGCTGCGGTATGCTGACACACTAAAATCACCATAGTAGAACACAGATGAAGCTTCGAAGTTGATGTAATAGCCAGTAAGAAGTAGTCCAATTCAAGATTTAGGTATCGATTATTGACTTCTTAGCTGGCTTTCGTGCCTTGGACATGAGCTAGGACTATAAGATTCTGCATAAAAGGATGACTAGCAGCCCAGTTGCACGGGAGAATGTGAAAAGTGTTCATATGTAGTAAAAACCTGAGAAATCCGTCCGTTTTCGTCATTTGTTATCGAATCGACTTAAAGCCAGATCGTCACATTGGCCGCTCTTCTCTCTGAAACGGTTGTACTTATCGTCTGCAAAGCTATGTCACGTGCTGCGGTATGCGGAGACACTAAAATCACCACAGCAGAACACAGATGAAGCTTCTAAGTTGATGTAATATCCAGGAAGAAGTAGTACAATTCAAGTTTTAGGTATCGATTATCGACTTTTTAGCTGGCTTTGGTGCATTGGACATGAGCTAGGACCTTAAGATTCTGCATGAAAGGTGGACTAGCAGCCGAGTTCCACGGGAGAATGTGAAAAGTGTTCATATGTAGTAAAAACCTGAGAAATCCGTCCGTTTTCGTCATTTGTTATCGAATCGACTTAAAGCCAGATCGTCACATTGGCCGCTCTTCTCTCTGAAACGGTTGTACTTATCGTCTGCAAAACTATGTCCCGTGCTGCGGTATGCGGAGAAACTAAAAGCACCGTAGTAGAACACAGATGAAGCGTCTAAGTTGATGTAATAGCCAGTAAGAAGTAGTACAATTCAAGTTTTACGTATCGATTATTGACTTTTTAGCTGGCTTTGGTGCCTTGGACATGAGCTAGGACCTTAAGATTCTGCATGAAAGGAGGACTAGCAGCCGAGTTGCACGTCAGAATGTGAAAAGTGTTCATATGTAGTAAAAACCTGAGAAATCCGTCCGTTTTCGTCATTTGTTATCGAATCGACTTAAAGCCAGATGGTCACATTGGCCGCTCTTCTCTCTGAAACGTTTGTACATATCGTCTGCAAAGCTATGTAACGTGCAGCGGTATGTTCAGACACTAAAATCACCATAGTAGAACACAGATGAAGCATCTAAGTTGATGTAATAGCCAGTAAGACGTAGTACAAATCAAGTTTTAGGAATCGATTATTGACTTTTTAGCTGGCTTTGGTGCCTTGGACATGAGCTAGGACTTTAAGATTCTGCATAAAAGGAGGACCAGCAGCCCAGTTGCACGGGAGAATGTGAAAAGTGTTCATATGTAGTAAAAACCTGAGAAATCCGTCCGTTTTCGTCATTTGTTATCGAATCGACTTAAAGCCAGATCGTCACATTGGCCGCTCTTCTCTCTGAAACGGTTGTACTTATCGTCTGCAAAGCTATCTCGCGTGTTGCGGTATGCGGAAACAGGAAAAGCACCATAATAGAACACAGATGAAGCTTCTAAGTTGATGTAATAGCCAGTAAGAAGTAGTCCAATTCAAGTTTTAGGTACCGATTATTGACTTTTTAGCTGGCTTAGGTGCCTTGGACATGAGCTGGGACTTTAAGATTCTGCATAAAAGGAGGACTAGCTGCCCAGTTGCACGGGAGAGTGTGAAAAGTGTTCATATGTAGTAAAAACCTGAGACATCCGTCCGTTTTCGTCATTTGTTATCGAATTGACTTAAAGCCAGATCGTCACATTTTCCGCTCTTCTCTCTGAAACGGTTGTACTTATCGTCTGCAAAGCTATGTCGCGTGCTGCGGTATGCGGAAACACTAAAAGCACCATAGTAGAACACAGATGATGCTTCTAAGTTGATGTAATAGCCAGTAAGAAGTAGTACAATTCAAGTTTTAGGTATCGGTTATTGACTGTTTACCCTTCTTTGGTGCCTTGGACACGAGCTAGGAACTTAAGATTTTGCATGAAGGAGGACTAACAGCCGAGTTGCACGGGAGAATGTGAAAAGTGTTCATATGTAGTAAAACCTGAGAAATACGTCCGTTTTCGTCATTTGTTATCGAATCGACTTAAAGCCAGATCGTCACATTGTCCGCTCTTGTCCCTGAAACGGTTGTACTTATCGTCTGCAAAGCTATGTCGCGTGCTGCGGTATGCTGACACACTAAAATCACCATAGTAGAACACAGATGAAGCTTCTAAGTTGATGCAATAGCCAGTAAGAAGTAGAACAATTCAAGTTTTAGGTAACGATTATTGTCTTTTTAGCTGGCTTCGGTATCTTGGACATGAGCTAGGACCTTAAGATTCTGCATGAAAGGAGGACTAGCAGCCGAGTTGCACGTCAGAATGTGAAAAGTGTTCATATGTAGTAAAAACCTGAGAAATCCGTCCGTTTTCGTCATTTGTTATCGAATCGACTTAAAGCCAGATGGTCACATTGGCCGCTCTTCTCTCTGAAACGTTTGTACATATCGTCTGCAAAGCTATGTAGCGTGCAGCGGTATGTTCAGACACTAAAATCACCATAGTAGAACACAGATGAAGCATCTAAGTTGATGTAATAACCAGTAAGACGTAGTACAAATCAAGTTTTAGGAATCGATTATTGACTTTTTAGCTGGCTTTGGTGCCTTGGACATGAGCTAGGACTTTAAGATTCTACATAAAAGGAGGACCAGCAGCCCAGTTGCACGGGAGAATGTGAAAAGTGTTCATATGTGGTAAAAACCTGAGAAATCCGTCCGTTTTCGTAATTTGTTATCGAATCGACTTAAAGCCAGATCGTAACATTGTCCGCTCTTCTCTCTGAAACGGTTGTACTTATCGTCTTCAAAGCTATGTCTCGTGCTGCGGTATCCGGAGACACTAAAATCACCATAGTAGAACACAGATGAAGCTTCTAAGTTGATGCAATAGCCAGTAAGAAGTAGAACAATTCAAGTTTTAGGTAACGATTATTGTCTTTTTAGCTGGCTTCGGTATCTTGGACATGAGCTAGGACCTTAAGATTCTGCATGAAAGGAGGACTAGCAGCCGAGTTGCACGTCAGAATGTGAAAAGTGTTCATATGTAGTAAAAACCTGAGAAATCCGTCCGTTTTCGTCATTTGTTATCGAATCGACTTAAAGCCAGATGGTCACATTGGCCGCTCTTCTCTCTGAAACGTTTGTACATATCGTCTGCAAAGCTATGTAGCGTGCAGCGGTATGTTCAGACACTAAAATCACCTTAGTAGAACACAGATGAAGCATCTAAGTTGATGTAATAGCCAGTAAGACGTAGTACAAATCAAGTTTTAGGAATCGATTATTGACTTTTTAGCTGGCTTTGGTGCCTTGGACATGAGCTAGGACTTTAAGATTCTGCATAAAAGGAGGACCAGCAGCCCAGTTGCACGGGAGAATGTGAAAAGTGTTCATATGTAGTAAAAACCTGAGAAATCCGTCCGTTTTCGTCATTTGTTATCGAATCGACTTAAAGCCAGATCGTCACATTGGCCGCTCTTCTCTCTGAAACGGTTGTACTTATCGTCTTCAAAGCTATGTCACGTGCTGCGGTATGCGGAGACACTAAAATCACCACAGCAGAACACAGATGAAGCTTCTAAGTTGATGTAATATCCAGGAAGAAGTAGTACAATTCAAGTTTTAGGTATCGATTATCGACTTTTTAGCTGGCTTTGGTGCATTGGACATGAGCTAGGACCTTAAGATTCTGCATGAAAGGTGGACTAGCAGCCGAGTTCCACGGGAGAATGTTAAAAGTGTTCATATGTAGTAAAAACGTGAGAAATCCGTCCGTTTTAGTCATTTGTTATCGAATCGACTTAAAGCCAGATCGTCACATTGGCCGCTCTTCTCTCTGAAACGGTTGTACTTATCGTCTGCAAAACTATGTCCCGTGCTGCGGTATGCGGAGAAACTAAAAGCACCGTAGTAGAACACAGATGAAGCGTCTAAGTTGATGTAATAGCCAGTAAGAAGCAGTACAATTCAAGTTTTACGTATCGATTATTGACTTTTTAGCTGGCTTTGGTGCCTTGGACATGAGCTAGGACCTTAAGATTCTGCATGAAAGGAGGACTAGCAGCCGAGTTGCACGGGAGAATGTGAAAAGTGTTCATAGGTAGTACAAACCTGAGAAATCCGTCCGTTTTCGTCATTTGTTATCGAATCGACTTAAAGCCAGATCGTCACATTGGCCGCTCTTCTCCTTGAAACGGTTGTACTTATCGTCTTCAAAGCTATGTCTCGTGCTGCGGTATCCGGAGACACTAAAATCACCATAGTAGAACACAGATGAAGCTTCTAAGTTGATGCAATAGCCAGTAAGAAGTAGTAAAATTCAAGTTTTAGGTAACGATTATTGTCTTTTTAGCTGGCTTCGGTATCTTGGACATGAGCTAGGACCTTAAGATTCTGCATGAAAGGAGGACTAGCAGCCGAGTTGCACGTCAGAATGTGAAAAGTGTTCATATGTAGTAAAAACCTGAGAAATCCGCCCGTTTTCGTCATTTGTTATCGAATCGACTTAAAGCCAGATGGTCACATTGGCCGCTCTTCTCTCTGAAACGTTTGTACATATCGTCTGCAAAGCTATGTAACGTGCAGCGGTATGTTCAGACACTATAATCACCATAGTAGAACACAGATGAAGCATCTAAGTTGATGTAATAGCCAGTAAGACGTAGTACAAATCAAGTTTTAGGAATCGATTATTGACTTTTTAGCTGGCTTTGGTGCCTTGGACATGAGCTAGGACTTTAAGATTCTGCATAAAAGGAGGACCAGCAGCCCAGTTGCACGGGAGAATGTGAAAAGTGTTCATATGTAGTAAAAACCTGAGAAATCCGTCCGTTTTCGTCATTTGCTATCGAATCGACTTAAAGCCAGATCGTCACATTGGCCGCTCTTCTCTCTGAAACGGTTGTACTTATCGTCTGCAAAGCTATGTCGCGTGTTGCGGTATGCGGAAACAGGAAAAGCACCATAATAGAACACAGATGAAGCTTCTAAGTTGATGTAATAGCCAGTAAGAAGTAGTCCAATTCAAGTTTTAGGTATCGATTATTGACTTTTTAGCTGGCTTAGGTGCCTTGGACATGAGCTGGGACTTTAAGATTCTGCATAAAAGGAGGACTAGCTGCCCAGTTGCACGGGAGAGTGTGAAAAGTGTTCATATGTAGTAAAAACCTGAGACATCCGTCCGTTTTCGTCATTTGTTATCGAATTGACTTAAAGCCAGATCGTCACATTTTCCGCTCTTCTCTCTGAAACGGTTGTACTTATCGTCTGCAAAGCTATGTCGCGTGCTGCGGTATGCGGAAACACTAAAAGCACCATAGTAGAACACAGATGATGCTTCTAAGTTGATGTAATAGCCAGTAAGAAGTAGTACAATTCAAGTTTTAGGTATCGGTTATTGACTGTTTACCCTTCTTTGGTGCCTTGGACACGAGCTAGGAACTTAAGATTTTGCATGAAGGAGGACTAACAGCCGAGTTGCACGGGAGAATGTGAAAAGTGTTCATATGTAGTAAAAACCTGAGAAATCCGTCCGTTTTCGTCATTTGTTATCGAATCGACTTAAAGCCAGGTCGTCACATTGGCCGCTCTTCTCTCTGAAACGGTTGTACTTATCGTCTGCAAAGCTATGTCACGTGCTGCGGTATGCGGAGACACTAAAATCACCACAGCAGAACACAGATGAAGCTTCTAAGTTGATGTAATATCCAGGAAGAAGTAGTCCAATTCAAGATTTAGGTATCGATTATTGACTTCTTAGCTGGCTTTCGTGCCTTGGACATGAGCTAGGACTATAAGATTCTGCATAAAAGGAGGACTAGCTGCCCAGTTGCACGGGAGAGTGTGAAAAGTGTTCATATGTAGTAAAAACCTGAGACATCCGTCCGTTTTCGTCATTTGTTATCGAATTGACTTAAAGCCAGATCGTCACATTTTCCGCTCTTCTCTCTGAAACGGTTGTACTTATCGTCTGCAAAGCTATGTCGCGTGCTGCGGTATGCGGAAACACTAAAAGCACCATAGTAGAACACAGATGATGCTTCTAAGTTGATGTAATAGCCAGTAAGAAGTAGTACAATTCAAGTTTTAGGTATCGGTTATTGACTGTTTACCCTTCTTTGGTGCCTTGGACACGAGCTAGGAACTTAAGATTTTGCATGAAAGAGGACTAACAGCCGAGTTGCACGGGAGAATGTGAAAAGTGTTCATATGTAGTAAAACCTGAGAAATACGTCCGTTTTCGTCATTTGTTATCGAATCGACTTAAAGCCAGATCGTCACATTGTCCGCTCTTGTCCCTGAAACGGTTGTACTTATCGTCTGCAAAGCTATGTCGCGTGCTGCGGTATGCTGACACACTAAAATCACCATAGTAGAACACAGATGAAGCTTCGAAGTTCATGTAATAGCCAGTAAGAAGTAGTCCAATTCAAGATTTAGGTATCGATTATTGACTTCTTAGCTGGCTTTGGTGCCTTGGACATGAGCTAGGACCTTAAGATTCTGCATGAAAGGAGGACTAGCAGCCGAGTTGCACGGGAGAATGTGAAAAGTATTCATATGTAGTAAAAACCTGAGAAATCCGTTCGTTTTCGTCATTTGTTATCGAATCGACTTAAAGCCAGATCGTCACATTGGCCGCTCTTCTCTCTGAAACGGTTGTACTTATCGTCTTCAAAGCTATGTCGCGTGCTGCGGTATGCGGAGACACTAAAAGCACCATAGTAGAACACAGATGAAGCTTCTAAGTTGATGTAATACCCAGTAAGAAGTAGTACATTTCAAGTTTAAGGTATCGATTATTGACTTTTTAGCTGGCTTTGGTGCCTTGGACATGAGCTAGGACCTTAACATTCTTCATGAAAGGAGGACTAGCAGCCGAGTTGCATGGGAGAATGTGAAAAGTGTTCATATGTAGTAAAAACCTTAGAAATCCGTCCGTTTTCGTCATTTGTTATCGAATCGACTTAAAGCCAGATCGTCACATTGGCCGCTCTTCTCTCTGAAACGGTTGTACTTATCGTCTGCAAAGCTATGTCGCGTGCTGCGGTATGCGGAGACACTAAAATCACCACAGCAGAACACAGATGAAGCTTCTAAGTTGATGTAATATCCAGGATGAAGTAGTACAATTCAAGTTTTAGGTATCGATTATCGACTTTTTAGCTGGCTTTGGTGCATTGGACATGAGCTAGGACTTTAAGATTCTGCATGAAAGGTGGACTAGCAGCCGAGTTCCACGGGAGAATGTGAAAAGTGTTCATATGTAGTAAAAACCTGAGAAATCCGTCCGTTTTCGTCATTTGTTATCGAATCGACTTAAAGCCAGATCGTCACATTGGCCGCTCTTCTCTCTGAAACGGTTGTACTTATCGTCTGCAAAACTATGTCCCGTGCTGCGGTATGCGGAGAAACTAAAAGCACCGTAGTAGAACACAGATGAAGCGTCTAAGTTGATGTAATAGCCAGTAAGAAGTAGTACAATTCAAGTTTTACGTATCGATTATTGACTTTTTAGCTGGCTTTGGTGCCTTGGACATGAGCTAGGACCTTAAGATTCTGCATGAAAGGAGGACTAGCAGCCGAGTTGCACGGGAGAATGTGAAAAGTGTTCATATGTAGTACAAACCTGAGAAATCCGTCCGTTTTCGTCATTTGTTATCGAATCGACTTAAAGCCAGATCGTCACATTGGCCGCTCTTCTCTCTGAAACGGTTGTACTTATCGTCTTCAAAGCTATGTCTCGTGCTGCGGTATCCGGAGACACTAAAATCACCATAGTAGAACACAGATGAAGCTTCTAAGTTGATGCAATAGCCAGTAAGAAGTAGAAAAATTCAAGTTTTAGGTAACGATTATTGTCTTTTTAGCTGGCTTCGGTATCTTGGACATGAGCTAGGACCTTAAGATTCTGCATGAAAGGAGTACTAGCAGCCGAGTTGCACGGCAGAATGTGAAAAGTGTTCATATGTAGTAAAAACCTGAGAAATCCGTCCGTTTTCGTCATTTGTTATCGAATCGACTTAAAGCCAGATGGTCACATTGGCCGCTCTTCTCTCTGAAACGTTTGTACATATCGTCTGCAAAGCTATGTAACGTGCAGCGGTATGTTCAGACACTAAAATCACCATAGTAGAACACAGATGAAGCATCTAAGTTGATGTAATAGCCAGTAAGACGTAGTACAAATCAAGTTTTAGGAATCGATTATTGACTTTTTAGCTGGCTTTGGTGCCTTGGACATGAGCTAGGACTTTAAGATTCTGCATAAAAGGAGGACCAGCAGCCCAGTTGCACGGGAGAATGTGAAAAGTGTTCATATGTGGTAAAAACCTGAGAAATCCGTCCGTTTTCGTCATTTGTTATCGAATCGACTTAAAGCCAGATCGTCACATTGTCCGCTCTTCTCTCTGAAACGGTTGTACTTATCATCTTCAAAACTATGTCTCGTGCTGCGGTATCCGGAGACACTAAAATCACCATAGTAGAACACAGATGAAGCTTCTAAGTTGATGCAATAGCCAGTAAGAAGTAGAACAATTCAAGTTTTAGGTAACGATTATTGTCTTTTTAGATGGCTTCGGTATCTTGGACATGAGCTAGGACCTTAAGATTCTGCATGAAAGGAGGACTAGCAGCCGAGTTGCACGTCAGAATGTGAAAAGTGTTCATATGTAGTAAAAACCTGAGAAATCCGTCCGTTTTCGTCATTTGTTATCGAATCGACTTAAAGCCAGATGGTCACATTGGCCGCTCTTCTCTCTGAAACGTTTGTACATATCGTCTGCAAAGCTATGTAGCGTGCAGCGGTATGTTCAGACACTAAAATCACCTTAGTAGAACACAGATGAAGCATCTAAGTTGATGTAATAGCCAGTAAGACGTAGTACAAATCAAGTTTTAGGAATCGATTATTGACTTTTTAGCTGGCTTTGGTGCCTTGGACATGAGCTAGGACTTTAAGATTCTGCATAAAAGGAGGACCAGCAGCCCAGTTGCACGGGAGAATGTGAAAAGTGTTCATATGTAGTAAAAACCTGAGAAATCCGTCCGTTTTCGTCATTTGTTATCGAATCGACTTAAAGCCAGATCGTCACATTGGCCGCTCTTCTCTCTGAAACGGTTGTACTTATCGTCTTCAAAGCTATGTCTCGTGCTGCGGTATCCGGAGACACTAAAATCACCATAGTAGAACACAGATGAAGCTTCTAAGTTGATGCAATAGCCAGTAAGAAGTAGAACAATTCAAGTTTTAGGTATCGATTATTGACTTTTTAGCTGGCTTCGGTACCTTGGACATGAGCTAGGACCTTAAGATTCTGCATGAAAGGAGGACTAGCAGCCGAGTTGCACGTCAGAATGTGAAAAGCGTTCATATGTAGTAAAAACCTGAGAAATCCATCCGTTTTCGTCATTTGTTATCGAATCGACTTAAAGCCAGATGGTCACATTAGCCGCTCTTCTCTCAGAAACGTTTGTACATATCGTCTGCAAAGCTACGTCGCGTGCAGCGGTATGTGGAGACACTAAAATCACCATAGTAGAACACAGATGAAGCATCTAAGTTGATGTAATAGCCAGTTAGAAGTTGTACAATTCAAGTTTTAGGAATCGATTATTGACTTTTTAGCTGGCTTTGGTGCCTTGGACATGAGCTAGGACCTTAAGATTCTGCATGAAAGGAGGACTAGCAGCCGAGTTGCACATCAGAATGTGAAAAGCGTTCATATGTAGTAAAAACCTGAGAAATCCGTCCGTTTTCGTCATTTGTTATCGAATCGACTTAAAGCCAGATTGTCACATTGGCCGCTCTTCTCTCTGAAACGGTTGTACTTATCGTCTGCAAAGCTATGTCGCGTGCTGCGGTATGCGGAGAAACTAAAAGCACCGTAGTAGAACACAGATGAAGCGTCTAAGTTGATGTAATAGCCAGTAAGAAGTAGTACAATTCAAGTTTTATGTATCGATTATTGACTTTTTAGCTGGCTTTGGTGCCTTGGACATGAGCTAGGACCTTAAGATTCTGCATGAAAGGAGGACTAGCAGCCGAGTTGCACGGGAGAATGTGAAAAGTGTTCATATGTAGTACAAACCTGAGAAATCCGTCCATTTTCGTCATTTGTTATCGAATCGACTTAAAGCCAGATCGTCACATTGGCCGCTCTTCTCTCTGAAACGGTTGTACTTATCGTCTTCAAAGCTATGTCTCGTGCTGCGGTATCCGGAGACACTAAAATCACCATAGGAGAACACAGATGAAGCTTCTAAGTTGATGCAATAGCCAGTAAGAAGTAGAAAAATTCAAGTTTTAGGTAACCATTATTGTCTTTTTAGCTGGCTTCGGTACCTTGGACATGAGCTAGGACCTTAAGATTCTGCATGAAAGGAGGACTAGCAGCCGAGTTGCACGTCAGAATGTGAAAAGTGTTCATATGTAGTAAAAACCTGAGAAATCCGTCCGTTTTCGTCATTTGTTATCGAATCGACTTAAAGCCAGATGGTCACATTGGCCGCTCTTCTCTCTGAAACGTTTGTACATATCGTCTGCAAAGCTATGTAACGTGCAGCGGTATGTTCAGACACTAAAATCACCATAGTAGAACACAGATGAAGCATCTAAGTTGATGTAATAGCCAGTAAGACGTAGTACAAATCAAGTTTTAGGAATCGATTATTGACTTTTTAGCTGGCTTTGGTGCCTTGGACATGAGCTAGGACTTTAAGATTCTGCATAAAAGGAGGACCAGCAGCCCAGTTGCACGGGAGAATGTGAAAAGTGTTCATATGTAGTAAAAACCTGAGAAATCCGTCCGTTTTCGTCATTTGTTATCGAATCGACTTAAAGCCAGATCGTCACATTGGCCGCTCTTCTCTCTGAAACGGTTGTACTTATCGTCTGCAAAGCTATGTCGCGTGTTGCGGTATGCGGAAACAGGAAAAGCACCATAATAGAACACAGATGAAGCTTCTAAGTTGATGTAATAGCCAGTAAGAAGTAGTCCAATTCAAGTTTTAGGTATCGATTATTGACTTTTTAGCTGGCTTAGGTGCCCTGGACATGAGCTGGGACTTTAAGATTCTGCATAAAAGGAGGACTAGCTGCCCAGTTGCACGGGAGAGTGTGAAAAGTGTTCATATGTAGTAAAAACCTGAGACATCCGTCCGTTTTCGTCATTTGTTATCGAATTGACTTAAAGCCAGATCGTCACATTTTCCGCTCTTCTCTCTGAAACGGTTGTACTTATCGTCTGCAAAGCTATGTCGCGTGCTGCGGTATGCGGAAACACTAAAAGCACCATAGTAGAACACAGATGATGCTTCTAAGTTGATGTAATAGCCAGTAAGAAGTAGTACAATTCAAGTTTTAGGTATCGGTTATTGACTGTTTACCCTTCTTTGGTGCCTTGGACACGAGCTAGGAACTTAAGATTTTGCATGAAGGAGGACTAACAGCCGAGTTGCACGGGAGAATGTGAAAAGTGTTCATATGTAGTAAAACCTGAGAAATACGTCCGTTTTCGTCATTTGTTATCGTATCGACTTAAAGCCAGATCGACACATTGTCCGCTCTTGTCCCTGAAACGGTTGTACTTATCGCCTGCAAAGCTATGTCGCGTGCTGCGGTATGCTGACACACTAAAATCACCATAGTAGAACACAGATGAAGCTTCTAAGTTGATGTAATAGCCAGTAAGAAGTAGTCCAATTCAAGTTTTAGGTATCGATTATTGACTTTTTAGCTGGCTTTGGTGACTTGGACATGAGCTAGGACCTTAAGATTCTGCATGAAAGGAGGACTAGCAGCCGAGTTGCACGTCAGAATGTGAAAAGTGTTCATATGTAGTAAAAACCTGAGAAATCCGTCCGTTTTCGTCATTTGTTATCGAATCGACTTAAAGCCAGATGGTCACATTGGCCGCTCTTCTCTCTGAAACGTTTGTACATATCGTCTGCAAAGGTATGTAGCGTGCAGCGGTATGTTCAGACACTAAAATCACCTTAGTAGAACACAGATGAAGCATCTAAGTTGATGTAATAGCCAGTAAGACGTAGTACAAATCAAGTTTTAGGAATCGATTATTGACTTTTTAGCTGGCTTTGGTGCCTTGGACATGAGCTAGGACTTTAAGATTCTGCATAAAAGGAGGACCAGCAGCCCAGTTGCACGGGAGAATGTGAAAAGTGTTCATATGTAGTAAAAACCTGAGAAATCCGTCCGTTTTCGTCATTTGTTATCGAATCGACTTAAAGCCAGATCGTCACATTGGCCGCTCTTCTCTCTGAAACGGTTGTACTTATCGTCTTCAAAGCTATGTCTCGTGCTGCGGTATCCGGAGACACTAAAATCACCATAGTAGAACACAGATGAAGCTTCTAAGTTGATGCAATAGCCAGTAAGAAGTAGAACAATTCAAGTTTTAGGTATCGATTATTGACTTTTTAGCTGGCTTCGGTACCTTGGATATGAGCTAGGACCTTAAGATTCTGCATGAAAGGAGGACTAGCAGCCGAGTTGCACGTCAGAATGTGAAAAGCGTTCATATGTAGTAAAAACCTGAGAAATCCATCCGTTTTCGTCATTTGTTATCGAATCGACTTAAAGCCAGATGGTCACATTGGCCGCTCTTCTCTCAGAAACGTTTGTACATATCGTCTGCAAAGCTACGTCGCGTGCAGCGGTATGTTCAGACACTAAAATCACCATAGTAGAACACAGATGAAGCATCTAAGTTGATGTAATAGCCAGTAAGACGTAGTACAAATCAAGTTTTAGGAATCGATTATTGACTTTTTAGCTGGCTTTGGTGCCTTGGACATGAGCTAGGACTTTAAGATTCTGCATAAAAGGAGGACCAGCAGCCCAGTTGCACGGGAGAATGTGAAAAGTTTTCATATGTAGTAAAAACCTGAGAAATCCGTCCGTTTTCGTCATTTGTTATCGAATCGACTTAAAGCCAGATCGTCACATTGGCCGCTCTTCTCTCTGAAACGGTTGTACTTATCGTCTGCAAAGCTATGTCGCGTGTTGCGGTATGCGGAAACAGGAAAAGCACCATAATAGAACACAGATGAAGCTTCTAAGTTGATGTAATAGCCAGTAAGAAGTAGTCCAATTCAAGTTTTAGGTATCGATTATTGACTTTTTAGCTGGCTTAGGTGCCCTGGACATGAGCTGGGACTTTAAGATTCTGCATAAAAGGAGGACTAGCTGCCCAGTTGCACGGGAGAGTGTGAAAAGTGTTCATATGTAGTAAAAACCTGAGACATCCGTCCGTTTTCGTCATTTGTTATCGAATTGACTTAAAGCCAGATCGTCACATTTTCCGCTCTTCTCTCTGAAACGGTTGTACTTATCGTCTGCAAAGCTATGTCGCGTGCTGCGGTATGCGGAAACACTAAAAGCACCATAGTAGAACACAGATGATGCTTCTAAGTTGATGTAATAGCCAGTAAGAAGTAGTACAATTCAAGTTTTAGGTATCGGTTATTGACTGTTTACCCTTCTTTGGTGCCTTGGACACGAGCTAGGAACTTAAGATTTTGCATGAAGGAGGACTAACAGCCGAGTTGCACGGGAGAATGTGAAAAGTGTTCATATGTAGTAAAACCTGA
The DNA here is from genome assembly GCF_023897955.1 of Schistocerca gregaria. Classification (NCBI taxonomy): domain Eukaryota; kingdom Metazoa; phylum Arthropoda; class Insecta; order Orthoptera; family Acrididae; genus Schistocerca; species Schistocerca gregaria. The sequence goes on from NW_026061773.1 coordinate 2,517,660, forward strand.
GAAATACGTCCGTTTTCGTCATTTGTTATCGAATCGACTTAAAGCCAGATCGACACATTGTCCGCTCTTGTCCCTGAAACGGTTGTACTTATCGTCTGCAAAGCTATGTCGCGTGCTGCGGTATGCTGACACACTAAAATCACCATAGTAGAACACAGATGAAGCTTCTAAGTTGATGTAATAGCCAGTAAGAAGTAGTCCAATTCAAGTTTTAGGTATCGATTATTGACTTTTTAGCTGGCTTTGCTGCCTTGGACATGAGCTAGGACCTTAAGATTCTGCATGAAAGGAGGACTAGCAGCCGAGTTGCACGGGAGAATGTGAAAAGTGTTCATATGTAGTACAAACCTGAGAAATCCGTCCGTTTTCGTCATTTGTTATCGAATCGACTTAAAGCCAGATCGTCACATTGGCCGCTCTTCTCTCTGAAACGGTTGTACTTATCGTCTTCAAAGCTATGTCTCGTGCTGCGGTATCCGGAGACACTAAAATCACCATAGTAGAACACAGATGAAGCTTCTAAGTTGATGCAATAGCCAGTAAGAAGTAGAAAAATTCAAGTTTTAGGTAACGATTATTGTCTTTTTAGCTGGCTTCGGTATCTTGGACATGAGCTAGGACCTTAAGATTCTGCATGAAAGGAGGACTAGCAGCCGAGTTGCACGTCAGAATGTGAAAAGTCTTCATATGTAGTAAAAACCTGAGAAATCCGTCCGTTTTCGTCATTTGTTATCGAATCGACTTAAAGCCAGATGGTCACATTGGCCGCTCTTCTCTCTGAAACGTTTGTACATATCGTCTGCAAAGCTATGTAACGTGCAGCGGTATGTTCAGACACTAAAATCACCATAGTAGAACACAGATGAAGCATATAAGTTGATGTAATAGCCAGTAAGACGTAGTACAAATAAAGTTTTAGGAATCGATTATTGACTTTTTAGCTGGCTTTGGTGCCTTGGACATGAGCTAGGACTTTAAGATTCTGCATAAAAGGAGGACCAGCAGCCCAGTTGCACGGGAGAATGTGAAAAGTGTTCATATGTAGTAAAAACCTGAGAAATCCGTCCGTTTTCGTCATTTGTTATCGAATCGACTTAAAGCCAGATCGTCACATTGGCCGCTCTTCTCTCTGAAACGGTTGTACTTATCGTCTTCAAAGCTATGTCTCGTGCTGCGGTATCCGGAGACACTAAAATCACCATAGTAGAACACAGATGAAGCTTCTAAGTTGATGCAATAGCCAGTAAGAAGTAGAACAATTCAAGTTTTAGGTTACGATTATTGTCTTTTTAGCTGGCTTCGGTATCTTGGACATGAGCTAGGACCTTAAGATTCTGCATGAAAGGAGGACTAGCAGCCGAGTTGCACGTCAGAATGTGAAAAGTGTTCATATGTAGTAAAAACCTGAGAAATCCGTCCGTTTTCGTCATTTGTTATCGAATCGACTTAAAGCCAGATGGTCACATTGGCCGCTCTTCTCTCTGAAACGTTTGTACATATCGTCTGCAAAGCTATGTAGCGTGCAGCGGTATGTTCAGACACTAAAATCACCTTAGTAGAACACAGATGAAGCATCTAAGTTGATGTAATAGCCAGTAAGACGTAGTACAAATCAAGTTTTAGGAATCGATTATTGACTTTTTAGCTGGCTTTGGTGCCTTGGACATGAGCTAGGACTTTAAGATTCTGCATAAAAGGAGGACCAGCAGCCCAGTTGCACGGGAGAATGTGAAAAGTGTTCATATGTAGTAAAAACCTGAGAAATCCGTCCGTTTTCGTCATTTGTTATCGAATCGACTTAAAGCCAGATCGTCACATTGGCCGCTCTTCTCTCTGAAACGGTTGTACTTATCGTCTTCAAAGCTATGTCTCGTGCTGCGGTATCCGGAGACACTAAAATCACCATAGTAGAACACAGATGAAGCTTCTAAGTTGATGCAATAGCCAGTAAGAAGTAGAACAATTCAAGTTTTAGGTATCGATTATTGACTTTTTAGCTGGCTTCGGTACCTTGGACATGAGCTAGGACCTTAAGATTCTGCATGAAAGGAGGACTAGCAGCCGAGTTGCACGTCAGAATGTGAAAAGCGTTCATATGTAGTAAAAACCTGAGAAATCCATCCGTTTTCGTCATTTGTTATCGAATCGACTTAAAGCCAGATGGTCACATTGGCCGCTCTTCTCTCTGAAACGTTTGTACATATCGTCTGCAAAGCTACGTCGCGTGCAGCGGTATGTGGAGACACTAAAATCACCATAGTAGAACACAGATGAAGCATCTAAGTTGATGTAATAGCCAGTTAGAAGTTGTACAATTCAAGTTTTAGGAATCGATTATTGACTTTTTAGCTGGCTTTGTTGCCTTGGACATGAGCTAGGACCTTAAGATTCTGCATGAAAGGAGGACTAGCAGCCGAGTTGCACGTCAGAATGTGAAAAGCGTTCATATGTAGTAAAAACCTGAGAAATCCGTCCTTTTTCGTCATTTGTTAGCGAATCGACTTAAAGCCAGATCGTCACATTGGCCGCTCTTCTCTCTGAAACGGTTGTACTTATCGTCTGCAAAGCTATGTCGCGTGCTGCGGTATGCGGAGACACTAAAAGCACCATAGTAGAACACAGATGAAGCTTCTAAGTTGATGTAATACCCAGTAAGAAGTAGTATATTTCAAGTTTTAGGTATCGATTATTGACTTTTCAGCTGGCTTTGGTGCATTGGACATGAGCTAGGACCTTAAGATTCTGCATGAAAGGTGGACTAGCAGCCGAGTTCCACGGGAGAATGTGAAAAGTGTTCATATGTAGTAAAAACCTGAGAAATCCGTCCGTTTTCGTCATTTGTTATCGAATCGACTTAAAGCCAGATCGTCACATTGGCCGCTCTTCTCTCTGAAACGGTTGTACTTATCGTCTGCAAAACTATGTCGCGTGCTGCGGTATGCGGAGAAACTAAAAGCAACGTAGTAGAACACAGATGAAGCTTCTAAGTTGATGTAATAGCCAGTAAGAAGTAGTACAATTCAAGTTTTAGGTATTGATTATTGACTTTTTAGCTGGCTTTGGTGCCTTGGACATGAGCTAGGACCTTAAGATTCTGCATGAAAGGAGGACTAGCAGCCGAGTTGCACGGGACAATGTGAAAAGTGTTCATATGTAGTAAAAACCTGAGAAATCCGTCCGTTTTCGTCATTTGTTATCGAATCGACTTAAAGCCAGATCGTCACATTGGCCGCTCTTCTCTCTGAAACGGTTGTACTTACCGTCTGCAAAGCTATGTCGCGTGCTGCGGTATGCGGAGACACTAAAATCACCATAGTAGAACACAGATGAAGCTTCTAAGTTGATGCAATACCCAGTAAGAAGTAGAACAATTCAAGTTATAGGTATCGATTATTGACTTTTTAGCTGGCTTCGGTACCTTGGACATGAGCTAGGACCTTAAGATTCTGCATGAAAGGAGGACTAGCAGCCGAGTTGCACGGGAGAATGTGAAAAGTGTTCATATGTAGTAAAAACCTGAGAAATCCGTCCGTTTTCGTCATTTGTTATCGAATCGACTTAAAGCCAGATCGTCACATTGGCCGCTCTTCTCTCTGAACCGGTTGTACTTATCGTCTGCAAAGCTATGTCGCGTGTTGCCGTAGGCGGAAACAGGAAAAGCACCATAATAGAACACAGATGAAGCTTCTAAGTTGATGTAATACCCAGTAAGAAGTAGTCCAATTCAAGTTTTAGGTATCGATTATTGACTTTTTAGCTGGCTTTGCTGCCTTGGACATGAGCTAGGACTTTAAGATTCTGCATAATAGGAGGACCAGAAGCCGAGTTGCACGGGAGAATGTGAAAAGTGTTCATATGTAGCAAAAACCTGAGAAATCCGTCCGTTTTCGTCATTTGTTATCCAATCGACTTAAAGCCAGATCGTCACATTGGCCGCTCTTCTCTCTGAAACGGTTGTACTTATCGTCTGCAAAGCTATGTCGCGTACTGCGGTATGCTGAGACACTAAAAGCACCTTAGTAGAATACAGACGAAGCTTCTAAGTTGATGTAATAGCCAGTAAGAAGTAGTACAATTCAAGTTTTAGGTATAGATTATTGACTTTTTAACAGGCTTTGGTGCCTTGGATATGAGCTAGGACCTTGACATTCTGCATGAAAGGAGGACTAGCAGCCGAGTTGCACGGGAGAATGTGAAAAGAGTTCATATGTAGTAAAAACCTCAGAAATCCGTCCGTTTTCGTCATTTGTTATCGAATCGACTTAAAGCCAGATCGTCACATTGGCCGCTCTTCTCTCTGAAACGGTTGTACTTATCGTCTGCAAAGCTATGTCGCGTGCTGCGGTATGCGGAGACACTAAAAGCACCATAGTAGAACACAGATGAAGCTTCTAAGTTGATGCAATAGCCAGTAAGAAGTAGAACAATTCAAGTTTTAGGTATCGATTATTGCCTTTTTAGCTGGCTTCGGTACCTTGGACATGAGCTAGGACCTTAAGATTCTGCATGAAAGGAGGACTAGCAGCCGAGTTGAACGGGAGAATTTGAAAAGTGTACATATGTAGTAAAAACCTGAGAAATCCGTCCGTTTTCGTCATTTGTTATCGAATCGACTTAAATCCAGATCGTCACATTGGCCGCTCTTCTCTCTGAAACGGTTGTACTTATCATCTGCAAAGCTATGTCGCGTGTTGCCGTAGGCGGAAACAGGAAAAGCACCATAATAGAACATAGATGAAGCTTCTAAGTTGATGTAATAGCCAGTAAGAAGTAGTACAATTCAAGTTTTATATATCGATTATTGACTTTTTAGCTGGCTTTGGTGCCTTGGACATGAGCTAGGACTTTAAGATTCTGCATAAAAGGAGGACTAGCAGCCGAGTTGCACGGGAGAATGTGAAAAGTGTTCATATGTAGTAATAACCTGAGAAATCCGTCCTTTTTCGTCATTTGTTATCGAATCGACTTAAAGCCAGATCGTCACATTGCCCGCTCTTCTCTCTGAAACGGTTGTACTTATCGTCCGCAAAAGTATGTCGCGTGCTGCGGTATGCGGAGAAACTAAAAGCACCGTGGTAGAACACAGATGAAGCTTCTAAGTTGATGTAATAGCCAGTAAGAAGTAGTACAATTCAAGTTTTAGGTATTGATTATTGACTTTTTAGCTGGCTTTGGTTCCTTGGACATGAGCTAGGACCTTAAGATTCTGCATGAAAGGAGGACTAGCAGCCGAGTTGCACGGGAGAATGTGAAAAGTTTTCATATGTAGTAAAAACCTGAGAAATCAGTCCGTTTTCGTCATTTGTTATCGAATCGACTTAAAGCCAGATCGTCACATTGGCCGCTCTTCTCTCTGAAACGGTTGTACTTATCGTCTGCAAAGCTATGTCACGTGTTGCCGTAGGCGGAAGCAGGAAAAGCACCATAGTAGAACACAGACGAAGCCTCCAAGTTGATGTAATAGCCAGTAAGAAGTAGTACAATTGAAGTATTAGGTATCGATTATTGACTTTTTAACTGGCTTTGGTGCCTTGGCCATGAGCTAGGACCTTGACATTCTGCATGAAAGGAGGACTAGCAGCCGAGTTGCACGGGAGAATGTGAAAAGAGTTCATATGTAGTAAAAACATGAGAAATCCGTCCGTTTTCGTCATTTGTTATCGAATCGACTTAAAGCCAGATCGTCTCATTGGCCGCTCTTCTCTCTGAAACGGTTGTACTTATCGTCTGCAAAGCTATGTCGCGTGCTGCGGTATGCGGAGACACTAAAATCACCATAGTAGAACACAGATGAAGCTTCTAAGTTGATGTAATAGCCAGTAAGAAGTAGTACAATTCAAGTTTTATGTATCGATTATTGACTTTTTAGCTGGCTTTGGTGCCTTGGACATGAGGTAGGACCTTAAGATTCTGCATGAAAGGAGGACTAGCAGCCGAGTTGCACGGGAGAATGTGAAAAGTGTTCATATGTAGTAAAAACCTGAGAAATCCGTCCGTTTTCGTCATTTGTTATCGAATCGACTTAAAGCCAGATCGTCACATTGGCCGCTCTTCTCTCTGAAACGGTTGTACTTATCGTCTGCAAAGCTATGTCGCGTGCTGCGGTATGTGGAGACACTAAAATCACCATAGTAGAACACAGATGAAGCTTCTAAGTTGATGCAATAGCCAGTAAGAAGTAGAACAATTCAAGTTTTAGGTATCGATTATTGTCTTTTTAGCTGGCTTCGGTACCTTGGACATGAGCTAGGACCTTAAGATTCTGCACGAAAGGAGGACTAGCAGCCGAGTTGCACGTCAGAATGTGAAAAGTGTTCGTATGTATTAAAAACCTGAGAAATCCGTCCGTTTTCGTCATTTGTTATCTTATCTACTTAAAGCCAGATGGTCACATTGGCCGCTCTTCTCTCTGAAACGTTTGTAAATATCGTCTGCAAAGCTATGTCACGTGCTGCGGTATGTGGAGACACTAAAATCACCATAGTAGAACACAGATGAAGCATCTAAGTTGATGTAATAGCCAGTAAGAAGTAGTACAATTCAAGTTTTAGGAATCGATTATTGACTTTTTAGCTGGCTTTGGTGCCTTGGACATGAGCTAGGACTTTAACATTCTGCATGAAAGGAGGACTAGCAGCCGAGTTGCGCGGGAGAATGTGAAATGTGTTCATATGTAGTAAAAACCTGAGTAATCCGTCCGTTTTCGTCATTTGTTATCGATTCGACTTAAAGACAGATCGTCACATTGGCCGCTCTTCTCTCTGAAACGGTTGTACTAATCGTCTGGAAAGCTATGTCGCGTGCTGCGGCATGCTGAGACACTAAAAGCACCATAGTAGAACACAGATCAAGCTTCTAAGTTGATGTAATAGCCAGTAAGAAGTAGTACAATTCAAGTTTTAGGTGTTGAATATGGAACTTTTAGATGGCTTTGGTGCCTTGGACATGAGCTAGGACCTTAAGATTCTGCATGAAAGGAGGACTAGCAGCCGAGTTGCACGGGAGAATGTGAAAAGTGTTCATATGTAGTAATAAACTTAGAAATCCGTCCTTTTTCGTCATTTGTTATCGAATCGACTTAAAGCCAGATCGTCACATTGGCCGCTCTTCTCTCTGAAACGGTTGTACTTATCGTCTGCAAAACTATGTCGCGTGCTGCGGTATGCGGAGACACTAAAAGCACCATAGTAGAACACAGATGAAGCTTCTAAGTTGTTGTAATACCCAGTAAGAAGTAGTACAATTCAAGTTTAAGGTATCGATTATTGACTTTTTAGCTGGCTTTGGACCCTTGGACATGAGCTAGGACCTTAACATTCTTCATGAAAGGAGGACTAGCAGCCGAGTTGCACGGGAGAATGTGAAAAGTGTTCATATGTAGTAAAAACCTGAGAAATCCGTCCGTTTTCGTCATTTGTTATCGAATCGACTTAAAGCCAGATCGTCACATTGGCCGCTCTTCTCTCTGAAACGGTTGTACTTATCGTCTGCAAAGCTATGTCACGTGCTGCGGTATGCGGAGACACTAAAATCACCACAGTAGAAGACAGATGAAGCTTCTAAGTTGATGTAATAGCCAGTAAGAAGTAGTACAATTGAAGTATTAGGTATCGATTATTGACTTTTTAACTGGCTTTGGTGCCTTGGCCATGAGCTAGGACCTTGACATTCTGCATGAAAGGAGGACTAGCAGCCGAGTTGCACGGGAGAATGTGAAAAGTGTTCATATGTAGTAAAAACATGAGAAATCCGTCCGTTTTCGTCATTTGTTATCGAATCGACTTAAAGCCAGATCGTCTCATTGGCCGCTCTTCTCTCTGAAACGGTTGTACTTATCGTCTGCAAAGCTATGTCGCGTGCTGCGGTATGCGGAGACACTAAAATCACCATAGTAGAACACAGATGAAGCTTCTAAGTTGATGCAATAGCCAGTAAGAAGTAGAACAATTCAAGTTTTTGGTATCGATTATCGACTTTTTAGCTGGCTTCGGTACCTTGGACATGAGCTAGGACCTTAAGATTCTGCATGAAAGGAGGACTAGCAGCCGAGTTGCACGTCAGAATGTGAAAAGTGTTCATATGTAGGAAAAACCTGAGAAATCCGTCCGTTTTCGTCATTTGTTGTCGAACCGACTTAAAGCCAGATCGTCACATTGGCCGCTCTTCTCTCTGAAACGGTTGTACTTATCGTCTGCAAAGCTATGTCGCGTGCTGCGGCATGCTGAGACACTAAAAGCACCATAGTAGAACACAGATCAAGCTTCTAAGTTGATGTAATAGCCAGTAAGAAGTAGTACAATTCAAGTTTTAGGTATTGAATATGGACCTTTTAGCTGGCTTTGGTGCCTAGGACATGAGCTAGTACCTTAAGATTCTGCATGAAATAAGGACTAGCAGCCGAGTTGCACGGGAGAATGTGAAAAGTGTTCATATGTAGTAATAACCTGAGAAATCCGTCCTTTTTCGTCATTTGTTATCGAATCGACTTAAAGCCAGATCGTCACATTGGCCGCTCTTCTCTCTGAAACAGTTGTGCTTATCGTCTGCAAAGCTATGTCGCGTGTTGCCGTAGGCGGAAACAGGAAAAGCACCATAGTAGAACACAGATGAAGCTTCTAAGTTGATGTAATAGCCAGTAAGAAGTAGTCCAATTCAAGATTTAGGAACCGATTATTGACTTTTTAGCTGGGTTTCGTGCCTTGGACATGAGCTAGGACTTTACGATTCTGCATAATAAGAGGAGTAGCAGCCCAGTTGCACGGGAGAATGTGAAAAGTGTTCATATGTAGTAAAAACCTGAGAAATCCGTCCGTTTTCGTCATTTCTTATCGAATTGACTTAAAGCCAGATCGTCACATTGGCCGCTCTCCTCTCTGAAACGGTTGTACTTATCGTCTGCAAAGCTAGGTCGCGTGCTGCGGTATGCTGAGACACTAAAAGCACCATAGTAGAACACAGATCAAGCTTCTAAGTTGATTATAATAGCCAGTAAGAAGTAGTACAATTCAAGTTTTAGGTATTGAATAAGGACCTTTTAGCTGGCTTAGGTGCCTTGGACATGAGCTAGGACCTTAAGATTCTGCATGAAAGGAGGACTAGCAGCCGAGTTGCACGGGAGAATGTGAAAAGTGTTCATATGTAGTAATAACCTGAGAAATCCGTCCTTTTTCGTCATTTGTTATCGAATCGACTTAAAGCCAGATCGTCACATTGGCCGCTCTTCTCTCTGAAACGGTTGTGCTTATCGTCTGCAAAGCTATGTCGCGTGTTGCCGTAGGAGCAAACAGGAAAAGCACCATAGTAGAACACAGACGAAGCTTCTAAGTTGATGTAATAGCCAGTAAGAAGTAGTCCAATTCAAGATTTAGGTATCGATTATTGACTTTTTAGCTGGCTTTGGTGCCTTGGACATGAGCTAGGACTTAAAGATTCTGCATAAAAGGAGGACTAGCAGCCCAGTTGAACGGGAGAATGTGAAAAGTGTTCATATGTAGTAAAAACCTGAGAAATCCGTCCGTTTTCGTCATTTGTTATCGAATCGACTTAAAGCCAGATCGTCACATTGGCCGCTCTTCTCTCTGAAACGGTTGTACTTATCGTCTGCAAAGCTATGTCGCGTACTGCAGTATTCGGAGACACTAAAAGCACCATAGTAGAACACAGATGAAGCTTCTAAGATGATGTAATAGCCAGTAAGAAGAAGTACAATTCAAGTTTTAGGTATCGATTATTGACTTTTTAGCTAGCTTTGGTGCATTGGACATAAGCTAGGACCTTAAGATTCTGCATGAAAGGTGGACTAGCAGCCGAGTTCCACGGGAGAATGTGAAAATTGTTCATATGTAGTAAAAACCTGAGAAATCCGTCCGTTTTCGTCATTTGTTATCGAATCGACTTAAAGCCAGATCGTCACATTGGCCGCTCTTCTCTCTGAAACGGTTGTACTTATCGTCTGCAATACTGTGTCGCGTGCTGCGGTATGCGGAGAAACTAAAAGCACCGTAGTAGAACACAGATGAAGCTTGTAAGTTGATGTAATAGCCAGTAAGAAGTAGTACAATTCAAGTTTTAGGTATTGATTATTGACTTTTTGGCTGGCTTTGGTGCCTTGGACATGAGCTAGGACATTAAGATTCTGCATGAACGGAGGACTAGCAGCCGAGTTGCACCAGAGAATGTGAAAAGTGTTCATATGTAGTAAAAACCTGAGTAATCCGTCCGTTTTCGTCATTTGTTATCGATTCGACTTAAAGACAGATCGTCACATTGGCCGCTCTTCTCTCTGAAACGGTTGTACTAATCGTCTGAAAAGCTATGTCGCGTGCTGCGGCATGCTGAGACACTAAAAGCACCATAGTAGAACACAGATCAAGCTTCTAAGTTGATGTAATAGCCAGTAAGAAGTAGTACAATTCAAGTTTTAGGTGTTGAATATGGACCTTTTGGATGGCTTTGGTGCCTTGGACATGAGCTAGGACCTTAAGATTCTGCATGAAAGGAGGACTAGCAGCCGAGTTGCACGGGAGAATGTGAAAAGTGTTCATATGTAGTAATAAACTTAGAAATCCGTCCTTTTTCGTCATTTGTTAGCGAATCGACTTAAAGCCAGATCGTCACATTGGCCGCTCTTCTCTCTGAAACGGTTGTACTTATCGTCTGCAAAACTATGTCGCGTGCTGCGGTATGCGGAGACACTAAAAGCACCATAGTAGAACACAGATGAAGCTTCTAAGTTGATGTAATACCCAGTAAGAAGTAGTACAATTCAAGTTTAAGGTATCGATTATTGACTTTTTAGCTGGCTTTGGACCCTTGGACATGAGCTAGGACCTTAACATTCTTCATGAAAGGAGGACTAGCAGCCGAGTTGCACGGGAGAATGTGAAAAGTGTTCATATGTAATAAAAACCTCAGAAATCCGTCCGTTTTCGTCATTTGTTATCGAATCGACTTAAAGCCAGATCGTCACATTGGCCGCTCTTCTCTCTGAAACGGTTGTACTTATCGTCTGCAAAGCTATGTCACGTGCTGCGGTATGCGGAGACACTAAAATCCCCACAGTAGAAGACAGATGAAGCTTCTAAGTTGATGTAATATCCAGTAAGAAGTAGTACAATTCAAGTTTTAGGTATCGATTATTGACTTTTTAGCTGGCTTTGGTGCATTGGACATGAGCTAGGACCTTAACATTCTTCATGAAAGGAGGACTAGCAGCCGAGTTGCACGGGAGAATGTGAAAAGTGTTCATAAGTAGTAAAAACCTGAGAAATCCCTCCGTTTTCGTCATTTGTTATCGAATCGACTTAAAGCCAGATCGTCACATTGGCCGCTCTTCTCTCTGAAACGGTTGTACTTATCGTCTGCAAAGCTATGTCGCGTACTGCGGTATTCGGAGACACTAAAAGCACCATAGTAGAACACAGATGAAGCTACTAAGATGTTGTAATAGCCAGTAAGAAGAAGTACAATTCAAGTTTTAGGTATCGGTTATTGACTTTTTAGCTGGCTTTGGTGCTTTGGACATGAGCTAGGACCTTAAGATTCTGCATGAAAGGAGGACTAGCAGCCGAGTTGCACGGGAGAATGTGAAAAGTGTTCATATGTAGTAAAAACCTGAGAAATCCGTCCGTTTTCGTCATTTGTTATCGAATCGACTTAAAGCCAGATCGTCACATTGGCCGCTCTTCTCTCTGAACCGGTTGTACTTATCGTCTGCAAAGCTATGTCGCGTGTTGCCGTAGGCGGAAACAGGAAAAGCACCATAATAGAACACAGATGAAGCTTCTAAGTTGATGTAATACCCAGTAAGAAGTAGTCCAATTCAAGTTTTAGGTATCGATTATTGACTTTTTAGCTGGCTTTGGTGCCTTGGACATGAGCTAGGACTTTAAGATTCTGCATAATAGGAGGACCAGCAGCCGAGTTGCACGGGAGAATGTGAAAAGTGTTCATATGTAGCAAAAACCTGAGAAATCCGTCCGTTTTCGTCATTTGTTATCCAATCGACTTAAAGCCAGATCGTCACATTGGCCGCTCTTCTCTCTGAAACGGTTGTACTTATCGTCTGCAAAGCTATGTCGCGTACTGCGGTATGCTGAGACACTAAAAGCACCATAGTAGAACACAGACGAAGCTTCTAAGTTGATGTAATAGCCAGTAAGAAGTAGTACAATTCAAGTTTTAGGTATAGATTATTGACTTTTTAACAGGCTTTGGTGCCTTGGCCATGAGCTAGGACCTTGACATTCTGCATGAAAGGAGGACTAGCAGCCGAGTTGCACGGGAGAATGTGAAAAGAGTTCATATGTAGTAAAAACCTCAGAAATCCGTCCGTTTTCGTCATTTGTTATCGAATCGACTTAAAGCCAGATCGTCACATTGGCCGCTCTTCTCTCTGAAACGGTTGTACTTATCGTCTGCAAAGCTATGTCGCGTGCTGCGGTATGCGGAGACACTAAAAGCACCATAGTAGAACACAGATGAAGCTTCTAAGTTGATGCAATAGCCAGTAAGAAGTAGAACAATTCAAGTTTTAGGTATCGATTATTGCCTTTTTAGCTGGCTTCGGTACCTTGGACATGAGCTAGGACCTTAAGATTCTGCATGAAAGGAGGACTAGCAGCCGAGTTGAACGGGAGAATTTGAAAAGTGTTCATATGTAGTAAAAACCTGAGAAATCCGTCCGTTTTCGTCATTTGTTATCGAATCGACTTAAATCCAGATCGTCACATTGGCCGCTCTTCTCTCTGAAACGGTTGTACTTATCATCTGCAAAGCTATGTCGCGTGTTGCCGTAGGCGGAAACAGGAAAAGCACCATAATAGAACACAGATGAAGCTTCTAAGTTGATGTAATAGCCAGTAAGAAGTAGTACAATTCAAGTTTTAGGTATCGATTATTGACTTTTTAGCTGGCTTTGGTGCCTTGGACATGAGCTAGGACTTTAAGATTCTGCATAAAAGGAGGACTAGCAGCCGAGTTGCACGGGAGAATGTGAAAAGTGTTCATATGTAGTAATAACCTGAGAAATCCGTCCTTTTTCGTCATTTGTTATCGAATCGACTTAAAGCCAGATCGTCACATTGGCCGCTCTTCTCTCTGAAACGGTTGTACTTATCGTCCGCAAAACTATGTCGCGTGCTGCGGTATGCGGAGAAACTAAAAGCACCGTGGTAGAACACAGATGAAGCTTCTAAGTTGATGTAATAGCCAGTAAGAAGTAGTACAATTCAAGTTTTAGGTATTGATTATTGACTTTTTAGCTGGCTTTGGTTCCTTGGACATGAGCTAGGACCTTAAGATTCTGCATGAAAGGAGGACTAGCAGCCGAGTTGCACGGGAGAATGTGAAAAGTTTTCATATGTAGTAAAAACCTGAGAAATCAGTCCGTTTTCGTCATTTGTTATCGAATCGACTTAAAACCAGATCGTCACATTGGCCGCTCTTCTCTCTGAAACGGTTGTACTTATCGTCTGCAAAGCTATGTCACGTGTTGCCGTAGGCGGAAACAGGAAAAGCACCATAGTAGAACACAGACGAAGCTTCTAAGTTGATGTAATAGCCAGTAAGAAGTAGTACAATTCAAGTATTAGGTATCGATTATTGACTTTTTAACTGGCTTTGGTGCCTTGGCCATGAGCTAGGACCTTGACATTCTGCATGAAAGGAGGACTAGCAGCCGAGTTGCACGGGAGAATGTGAAAAGTGTTCATATGTAGTAAAAACATGAGAAATCCGTCCGTTTTCGTCATTTCTTATCGAATCGACTTAAAGCCAGATCGTCTCATTGGCCGCTCTTCTCTCTGAAATGGTTGTACTTATCGTCTGCAAAGCTATGTCGCGTGCTGCGGTATGCGGAGACACTAAAATCACCATAGTAGAACACAGATGAAGCTTCTAAGTTGATGCAATAGCCAGTAAGAAGTAGAACAATTCAAGTTTTTGGTATCGATTATTGACTTTTTAGCTGGCTTCGGTACCTTGGACATGAGCTAGGACCTTAAGATTCTGCATGAAAGGAGGACTAGCAGCCGAGTTGCACGTCAGAATGTGAAAAGTGTTCATACGTAGTAAAAGCCTGAGAAATCCGACCGTTTTCGTCATTTGTTATTGATCCGACTTAAAGCCAGATCGTCACATTGGCCGCTCTTCTCTCTGAAACGGTTGTACTTATCGTCTGCAAAGCTATGTCGCGTGCTGCGGCATGCTGAGACACTAAAAGCACCATAGTAGAACACAGATCAAGCTTCTAAGTTGATGTAATAGCCAGTAAGAAGTAGTCCAATTCAAGATTTAAGAATCGATTATTGAATTTTTAGCTGGCTTTCGTGCCTTGGACATGAGCTAGGACTTTAAGATTCTGCATAATAGGAGGACTAGCAGCCCAGTTGCACGGGAGAATGTGAAAAGTGTTCATATGTAGTAAAAACCTGAGAAATCCGTCCGTTTTCTTCATTTGATATCGAATTGACTTATAGCCAGATCGTCACATTGGCCGCTCTTCTCTCTGAAACGGTTGTACTTATCGTCTGCAAAGCTAGGTCGCGTGCTGCGGTATGCTGAGACACTAAAAGCACCATAGTAGAACACAGATCAAGCTTCTAAGTTGATGTAATAGCCAGTAAGAAGTAGTACAATTCAAGTTTTAGGTATTGAATATGGACCTTTTAGCTGGCTTAGGTGCCTTGGACATGAGCTAGGACCTTAAGATTCTGCATGAAAGGAGGACTAGCAGCCGAGTTGCACGGGAGAATGTGAAAAGTGTTCATATGTAGTAATAACCTGAGAAATCCGTCCTTTTTCGTCATTTGTTATCGAATCGACTTAAAGCCAGATCGTCACAATGGCCGCTCTTCTCTCTGAAACGGTTGTGCTTATCGTCTGCAAAGCTATGTCGCGTGTTGCCGTAGGAGGAAACAGGAAAAGCACCATAGTAGAACACAGACGAAGCTTCTAAGTTGATGTAATAGCCAGTAAGAAGTAGTCCAATTCAAGATTTAGGTATCGATTATTGACTTTTTAGCTGGCTTTGGTGCCTTGGACATGAGCTAGGACTTTAAGATTCTGCATAAAAGGAGGACTAGCAGCCCAGTTGAACGGGAGAATGTGAAAATTGTTCATATGTAGTAAAAACCTGAGAAATCCGTCCGTTTTCGTCATTTGTTATCGAATCGACTTAAAGCCAGATCGTCACATTGGCCGCTCTTCTCTCTGAAACGGTTGTACTTATCGTCTGCAATACTGTGTCGCGTGCTGCGGTATGCGGAGAAACTAAAAGCACCGTAGTAGAACACAGATGAAGCTTGTAAGTTGATGTAATAGCCAGTAAGAAGTAGTACAATTCAAGTTTTAGTTATTGATTATTGACTTTTTAGCTGGCTTTGGTGCCTTGGACATGAGCTAGGACATTAAGATTCTGCATGAATGGAGGACTAGCAGCCGAGTTGCACGAGAGAATGTGAAAAGTGTTCATATGTAGTAAAAACCTGAGATATCCGTCCGTTCTCGTCATTTGTTATCGAATCGACTTAAAGCCCGATCGTTACATTGGCCGCTCTTCTCTCTGAAACGGTTGTGCTTATCGTCTGCAAAGCTATGTCGCGTGTTGCCGTAGGCGGAAACAGGAAAATCACCATAGTAGAACACAGATGAAGCTTCTAAGTTGATGCAATAGCCAGTAAGAAGTAGAACAATTCAAGTTTTAGGTATCGATTATTGACTTTTTAGCTGGCTTCGGTACCTTGGACATGAGCTAGGACCTTAAGATTCTGCATGAAAGGAGGACTAGCAGCCGAGTTGCACGTGAGAATGTGAAAAGTGTTCATATGTAGTAAAAACCTGAGAAATCCGTCCGTTTTCGTCATTTGTTATCGAATCGACTTAAAGCCAGATCGTCACATTGGCCGCTCTTCTCTCTGAAACGGTAGTACATATCGTCTGCAAAGATTGTCGCGTGCAGCGGTATGTGGAGACACTAAAATCACCATAGTAGAACACAGATGAAGCATCTAAGTTGATGTAATAGACAGTAAGAAGTAGTACAATTCAAGTTTTAGGAATCGATTATTGACTTTTAAGCTGGCTTTGGTGCCTTGGACATGAGCTAGGACCTTAAGATTCTGCATGAAAGGAGGACTAGCAGCCGAGTTGCACGGGAGAATGTGAAAAGTGTTCATATGTAGTAAAAACCTGAGAAATCCGTCCGTTTTCGACATTTGTTATCGAATCGACATAAAGCCAGATCGTCACATTGGCCGCTCTTCTCTCTGAAACGGTTGTACTTATCGTCTGCAAAGCTATGTCGCGTGCTGCGGCATGCTGAGACACTAAAAGCACCATAGTAGAACACAGATCAAGCTTCTAAGTTGATGTAATAGCCAGTAAGAAGTAGTACAATTCAAGTTATATGTATTGAATATGGAACTTTTAGCTGGCTTTGGTGCCTTGGACATGAGCTAGGACCTTAAGATTCTGCATGAAAGGAGGACTAGAAGCCGAGTTGCACGGGAGAATGTGAAAAGTGTTCATATGTAGTAATAACCTGAGAAATCCGTCCTTTTTCGTCATTCGTTATCGAATCGACTTAAAGCCAGGTCGTCAAATTGGCCGCTCTTCTCTCTGAAACGGTTGTGCTTATCGTCTGCAAAGCTATGTCGCGTGTTGCCGTAGGCGTAAACAGGAAAAGCACCATAGTAGAACACAGATGAAGCTTCTAAGTTGACGTAATAGCCGGTAAGATGTAGTCCAATTCAAGATTTATGTATCGATTATTGACTTTTTAACTGGTTTTGGTGCCTTGGACATGAGATAAGACCTTGATATTCTGCATGAAAGCAGGACTAGCAGCCGAGTTGCACGGGAGAATGTGAAAATTGTTCATATGTAGTAAAAACCTGAGAAATCCGTCCGTTTTCGTCATTTGTTATCGAATCGACTTAAAGCCAGATGGTCACATAAGCCGCTCTTCTCTCTGAAACGGTTGTACATATCGTCTGCAAAGCTATGTCGCGTGCAGCGGCATGTGGAGACACTAAAATCACCATAGTAGAACACAGATGAAGCATCTAAGTTGATGTAATAGCCAGTAAGAAGTAGTACAATTCAAGTTTTAGGAATCTATTATTGACTTTTTAGCTGGCTTTGGTGCCTTGGACATGAGGTAGGACCTTAAGATTCTGCATGAAAGGAGGACTAGCAGCCGAGTTGCACGGGAGAATGTGAAAAGTGTTCATATGTAGTAAAATCATGAGAAATCCGTCCGTTTTCGTCATTTGTTATCGAATCGACTTAAAGCCAGATCGTCACATTGGCCGCCCTTCTCTCTGAAACGGTTGTACTTATCGTCTGCAAACCTATGTCGCGTGCTGCGGTATGCGGAGAAACTAAAAGCACCGTAGTAGAACACAGATGAAGCTTCTAAGTTGATGTAATAGCCAGTAAGAAGTAGTCCAATTCAAGTTTTAGGTATCGATTATTGACTTTTGAGCTGGCTTTGGTGCCTTGGACATGAGCTAGGACTTTAAGATTCTGCATAAAAGGAGGACTAGCAGCCCAGTTGCACAGGAGAATGTGAAAAGTGTTCACATGTAGTAAAAACCTGAGACATCCGTCAGTTTTCGTCATTTGTTATTCAATCGACTTATAGCCAGATCGTCACATTGGCAGCTCTTCTATCTGAAACGGTTGTACTTATCGTCTGCAAAGCTATGTCGCGTGCTGCGGTATGCGGAGACACTAAAAGCACCATAGTAGATCACAGATGATGCTTCTAAGTTGATGTAATAGCCAGTAAGAAGTAGTACAATTCAAGTTTTAGGTATCGGTTATTGACTATTTACCCTTCTTTGGTGCCTTGGACACGCGCTAGGAACTTAAGATTTTGCATGAAGGAGGACTAGCAGCCGAGTTGCACGGGAGAATGTGAAAAGTGTTCATATGTAGTAAAAACCTGAGAAATCCGTCCGTTTTCGTCATTTGTTATCGAATCGACTTAAAGCCACATCGTCACATTGGCCGCTCTTCTCTCTGAAACGGTTGTGCTTATCGTCTGCAAAACTATGTCGCGTGCTGCGGTATGCGGAGAAACTAAAAGCACCGTAGTAGAACACAGATGAAGCTTCTAAGTTGATGTAATAGCCAGTACGAAGTAGTCCAATTCAAGTTTTAGGTATCGATTATTGACTTTTGAGCTGTCTTTGGTGCCTTGGACATGAGCTAGGACCTTAAGATTCTGCATAAAAGGAGGACTAGCAGCCGAGTTGCACGGGAGAGTGTGAAAAGTGTTCATATGTAGTAAAAACCTGAGAAATCCGTCCGTTTTCGTCATTTGTTATCGAATCGACTTAAAGCCACATCGTCACATTGGACGCTCTTCTCTCTGAAACGGTTGTACTTATCGTCTGCAAAGCTATGTCGCGTACTGCGGTATTCGGAGTCACTAAAAGCACCATAGTAGAACACAGATGAAGCTCCTAAGATGATGTAATAGCCAGTAAGAAGTAGTACAATTCAAGTTTTAGGTATCGGTTATTGACTTTTTAGCTGGCTTTTGTGCCTTGGACATGAGCTAGGACCTTAAGATTCTGCATGAAAGGAGGACTAGCAGCCGAGTTGCACGGGAGAATGTGAAAAGTGTTCATATGTAGTAAAAACCTGAGAAATCCGTCCGTTTTGGTCATTTGTTATCGAATCGACTTAAAGCCAGATCGTCACATTGGCCGCTCTTCTCTCTGAAACGGTTGTACTTTTCGTCTGCAAAGCTATGTCGCGTGTTGCCGTAGGCGGAAACAGTAAAAGCACCATAGTAGAACACAGATGAACCTTCTACGTTAATTTAATAGCCAGTAAGAAGTAATCCAATTCAAGATTTAGGTATCGATTATTGACTTTTTAGCTGGCTTTGGTGCCTTGGACATGAGCTAGGACTTTAAGATTCTGCATAAAAGGAGGACTAGCAGCCCATTTGCACGGGAGAATGTGAAAAGTGTTCATATGTAGTAAAAACCTGAGAAATCCGTCCGTTTTCGTCATTTGTTATCGAATCGACTTAAAGAGAGTTCGTCACATTGGCCGCTCTTCTCTCTGAAACGGTTGTACTTATCGTCTGCAAAGCTATGTCGCGTGCTGCGGTATGCCGTGACACTAAAATCACCATAGTAGAACACAGATGAAGCTTCTAAGTTGATGCAATAGCCAGTAAGAAGTAGAACAATTCAAGTTTTAGGTATCGATTATTGACTTTTTAGCTGGCTTTGGTCCCTTGGACATGAGCTAGGAACTCAAGATTCTGCATGAAAGGAGGACTAGGAGCCGATTTGCACGGGAGAATGTGAAAAGTGTTCATATGTAGTAAAAACCTTAGAAATCCGTCCGTTTTCGTCAATTGTTATCGAATCGACATAAAGCCAGATCGTCACATTGGCCGCTCTTCTCTCTGAAACGGTTGTACTTATCGTCTGCAAAGCTATGTCGCGTGCTGCGGTATGCTGAGACACTAAAAGCACCATAGCAGAACACAGATCAAGGTTCTAAGTTGATGTAATAGCCAGTAAGAAGTAGTACAATTCAAGTTTTAGGTATTGAATATGGATCTTTTAGCTGGCTTTGGTGCCTTGGACATGAGCTAGGACCTTAAGATTCTGCATGAAAGGAAGACTAGCAGCCGAGTTGCACGGGAGAATGTGAAAAGTGTTCATATGTAGTAATAACCTGAGAAATCCGTCCTTTTTCGTCATTTGCTATCGAATCGACATAAAGCCAGATCGTCACATTGGCCGCTCTTCTCTCTGAAACGGTTGTGCTTACCGTCTGCAAAGCTATGTCGCGTGTTGCCGTAGGCGGAAACAGGAAAAGCACCATAGTAGAACACAGATGAAGCTTCTAAGTTGATGTAATAGCCAGTAATAAGTAGTCCAATTCAAGATTTAGGTATCGATTATAGACTTTTTAGCTGGCTTTCGTGCATTGGACATGAGCCACGACTTTAGGATTCTGCATAAAAGGAGGACTAGCAGCCCAGTTGCACGGGAGAATGTGAAAAGTGTTCATATGTAGTAAAAACCTGAGAAATCCGTTTTCGTCATTTGTTATCGAATCGACTTAAAGCCAGATCGTCACATTGGCCCCTCTTCTCTCTGAAACGGTTGTAGTTATCGTCTGCAAAGCTATGTCGCGTGCTGCGGTATGCGGAGACACTAAAATCACCATAGTAGAACACAGATGAAGCTTCTAAGTTGATGTAATATCCAGTAAGATGTAGTACAATTCAAGTTTTAGGTATCGATTATTGACTTTTTAGCTGGCTTTGGTGCATTGGACATGAGCTAGGACGTTAAGATTCTGCATGAAAGGTGGACTAGCAGCCGAGTTGCACGGGAGAATGTGAAAAGTGTTCATATGTAGTAAAAACCTGAGAATACCGTCCGTTTTCGTCATTTGTTATCGAATCGACTTAAAGCCAGATCGTCACATTGGCCGCTCTGCTCTCTGAAACGGTTGTACTTATCGTCTGCAAAGCTATGTCGCGTACTGCGGTATTCGGAGACACTAAAAGCACCATAGTAGAACACAGATGATGCTCCTAAGATGATGTAATAGCCAGTAAGAAGTAGTACAATTCAAGTTTTAGGTATCGGTTATTGACTTTTTAGCTGGCTTTGGTGCCTTGGACATGAGCTAGGACCTTAAGATTCTGCATGAAAGGAGGACTAGCAGCCGAGTTGCAAAGGAGAATATGAAAAGTGTTCATATGTAGTAAAAACCTGAGAAATCCGTCCGTTTTCGTCATTTGTTATCGAATCGACTTAAAGCCAGATCGTCACATTGGCCGCTCTTCTCTCTGAAACGGTTGTACTTTTCGTCTGCAAAGCTATGTCGCGTGTTGCCGTAGGCGGAAACAGTAAAAGCACCATAGTAGAACACAGATGAACCTTCTACGTTGATGTAATAGCCAGTAAGAAGTAATCCAATTCAAGATTTAGGTATCGATTATTGACTTTTTAGCTGGCTTTGGTGCCTTGGACATGGGCTAGGACTTGAAGATTCTGCATAAAAGGAGGACTAGCAGCCCAGTTGCACGGGAGAATGTGAAAAGTGTTCATATGTAGTAAAAACCTGAGAAATCCGTTTTCGTCATTTGTTATTGAATCGACTTAAAGCCAGATCGTCACATTGGCCCCTCTTCTCTCTGAAACGGTTGTAGTTATCGTCTGCAAAGCTATGTCGCGTGCTGCGGTATGCGGAGACACTAAAATCACCATAGTAGAACACAGATGAAGCTTCTAAGATGATGCAATAGCCAGTAAGAAGTAGAACAATTCAAGTTTTAGGTATCGATTATTGACTTTTTAGCTGGCTTCGGTACCTTGGACATGAGCTAGGACCTTAAGATTCTGCATGAAAGGAGGACTAGCAGCCGGGTTGCACGAGAGAATGTAAAAAGTGTTCATATGTAGTAAAAACCTGAGAAATCCGTCCGTTTTCGTCATTTGTTATCGAATCGACTTAAAGCCAGATCGTCACATTGGCCGCTCTTCTCTCTGAAACGGTTGTACTTATCGTCTGCAAAGCTATGTCGCTTGCTGCGGTATGCTGAGACACTAAAAGCACCATAGTAGAACACAGATGAAGCATCTAAGTTGATGTAATAGCCAGTAAGAAGTAGTACAATTCAAGTTTTAGGTATCGATTATTGACTTTTTAGCTGCCTTTGGTGCCTTGGACATGAGCTAGGACCTTGACATTCTGCATGAAAGAAGGACTAGCAGCCGAGTTGCACGGGAGACTGTGAAAAGTTTTCATATGTAGTAAAATCCTTAGAAATCCGTCCGTTTTCGTCATTTGTTATAGAATCGACTTAAAGCCAGATCGTCACATTGGCCGCTCTTCTCTCTGAAACGGTTGCACTTTTCGTCTGCAAAGCTATGTCGCGTGTTGCCGTAGGCGGAAACAGTAAAAGCACCATAGTAGAACACAGATGAACCTTCTACGTTGATGTAATAGCCAGTAAGAAGTAATCCAATTCAAGATTTAGGTATCGATTATTGACTTTTTAGCTGGCTTTGGTGCCTTGGACATGAGCTAGGACTTTAAGATTCTGCATAAAAGGAGGACTAGCAGCCCAGTTGCACGGGAGAATGTGAAAAGTGTTCATATGTAGTAAAAACCTGAGAAATCCGTTTTCGTCATTAGTTATCGAATCGACTTAAAGCCAG
This sequence comes from Schistocerca gregaria, assembly GCF_023897955.1. Classification (NCBI taxonomy): domain Eukaryota; kingdom Metazoa; phylum Arthropoda; class Insecta; order Orthoptera; family Acrididae; genus Schistocerca; species Schistocerca gregaria. Next base: position 2,539,871 of record NW_026061773.1, read on the forward strand.
ATCGTCACAATGGCCCCTCTTCTCTCTGAAACGGTTGTAGTTATCGTCTGCAAAGCTATGTCGCGTGCTGCGGTATGCGGAGACACTAAAATCACCATAGTAGAACACAGATGAAGCTTCTAAGATGATGCAATAGCCAGTAAGAAGTAGAACAATTCAAGTTTTAGGTATCGATTATTGACTTTTTAGCTGGCTTCGGTACCCTGGACATGAGCTAGGACCTTAAGATTCTGCATGAAAGGAGGACTAGCAGCCGGGTTGCACGAGAGAATCTAAAAAGTGTTCATATGTAGTAAAAACCTGAGAAATCCGTCCGTTTTCGTCATTTGTTATCGAATCGACTTAAAGCCACATCGTCACATTGGCCGCTCTTCTCTCTGAAACGGTTGTGCTTATCGTCTGCAAAACTATGTCGCGTGCTGCGGTATGCGGAGAAACTAAAAGCACCGTAGTAGAACACAGATGAAGCTTCTAAGCTGATGTAATAGCCAGTAAGAAGTAGTCCAATTCAAGTTTTAGGTATCGATTATTGACTTTTGAGCTGTCTTTGGTGCCTTGGACATGAGCTAGGACCTTGACATTCTGCATGAAAGAAGGACTAGCAGCCGCGTTGCACGGGAGACTGTGAAAAGTTTTCATATGTAGTAAAATCCTTAGAAATCCGTCCGTTTTCGTCATTTGTTATCGAATCGACTTAAAGCCAGATCGTCACATTGGCCGCTCTTCTCTCTGAAACGGTTGTGCTTACCGTCTGCAAAGCTATGTCGCGTGTTGCCGTAGGCGGAAACAGGAAAAGCACCATAGTAGAACACAGATGAAGCTTCTAAGTTGATGTAATAGCCAGTAAGAAGTAGTACAATTCAAATTTTAGGAATCGATTATTGACTTTTTAGCTGGCTTTTGCCTTGGACATGAGCTAGGACTTTAAGATTCTGCATAAAAGGAGGACTAGCAGCCCAGTTGCATGGGAGAATGTGAAAAGTGTTCATATGTAGTAAAAACCTGAGAAATCCGTCCGTTTTCGTCATTAGTTATCGAATCGACTTAAAGCCAGATCGTCACATTGGCCGCTCTGCTCTCTGAAACGGTTGTACTTATCGTCTGCAAAGCTATGTCGCGTGTTGCGGTATGCCGTGACACTAAAATCACCATAGTAGAACACAGATGAAGCTTCTAAGTTGATGCAATAGTCAGTAAGAAGTAGAACAATTAATGTTTTAGGTATCGATTATTGACTTTTTAGCTGGCTTTGGTGCCTTGGACATGAGCTAGGACCTCAAGATTCTGCATGAAAGGAGGACTAGCAGCCGATTTGCACGGGAGAATGTGAAAAGTGTTCATATGTAGTAAAAACCTGAGAAATCCGTCCGTTTTCGTCATTTGTTATCGAATCGACTTAAAGCCAGATCGTCACATTGGCCGCTCTGCTCTCTGAAACGGTTGTACTTATCGTCTGCAAAGCTATGTCGCGTACTGCGGTATTCGCAGACACTAAAAGCACCATAGTAGAACACAGATGAAGCTCCTAAGATGATGTAATAGCCAGTAAGAAGTAGTACAATTCAAGTTTTAGGTATCGGTTATTGACTTTTTAGCTGGCTTTGGTGCCTTGGACATGAGCTAGGACCTTAAGATTCTGCATGAAAGGAGGACTAGCAGCCGAGTTGCACGGGAGACTGTGAAAAGTTTTCATATGTAGTAAAATCCTTAGAAATCCGTCCGTTTTCGTCATTTGTTATCGAATCGACTTAAAGCCAGATCGTCACATTGGCCGCTCTTCTCTCTGAAACGGTTGCACTTATCGTCTGCAAAGCTATGTCGCGTGCTGCGGTATGCTGAGACATTAAAAGCACCATAGTAGAACACAGATCAAGGTTCTAAGTTGATGTAATAGCCAGTAAAAAGTAGTACAATTCAAGTTTTAGGTATTGAATATGGACCTTTTAGCTGGCTTTGGTGTCTTGGACATGAGCTAGGACCTTAAGATTCTGCATGAAAGGAAGACTAGCAGCCGAGTTGCACGGGAGAATGTGAAAAGTGTTCATATGTAGTAATAACCTGAGAAATCCGTCCTTTTTCGTCATTTGCTATCGAATCGACATAAAGCCAGATCGTCACATTGGCCGCTCTTCTCTCTGAAACGGTTGTGCTTACCGTCTGCAAAGCTATGTCGCGCGTTGCCGTAGGCGGAAACAGGAAAAGCACCATAGTAGAACACAGATGAAGCTTCTAAGTTGATGTAATAGCCAGTAATAAGTAGTCCAATTCAAGATTTAGGTATCGATTATTGACTTTTTAGCTGGCTTTCGTGCCTTGGACATGAGCCAGGACTTTAAGATTCTGCATAAAAGGAGGACTAGCAGCCCAGTTGCACGGGAGAATGTGAAAAGTGTTCATATGTAGTAAAAACCTGAGAAATCAGTTTTCGTCATTTGTTATCGAATCGACTTAAAGCCAGATCGTCACATTGGCCGCTCTTCTCTCTGAAACGGTTGTACTTATCGTCTGCAAAGCTATGTCGCGTGCTGCGGTATGCTGAGACACTAAAAGCACCATAGTAGAACACAGATGAAGCTTCTAAGTTGATGTAATAGCCAGTAAGAAGTAGTACAATTCAAGTTTTAGGTATCGATTATTGACTTTTTAGCTGGCTTTGGTGCCTTGGACATGAGCTAGGACCTTGACATTCTGCATGAATGAAGGACTAGCAGCCGAGTTGCACGGGAGACTGTGAAAAGTTTTCATATGTAGTAAAAACCTGAGAAATCCGTCCGTTTTCGTCATTTGTTATCGAATCGACTTAAAGCAAGATCGTCACATTGGCCGCTCTTCTCTCTGAAAAGGTTGTACTTATCGTCTGCAAAGATTTGTCGCGTGCTGCGGTATGCGGAGACACTAAGAGCACCATAGTAGAACACAGAAGAAGCTTCTAAGTTATTGTAATAGCCAGTAAGAAGTAGTACAATTCAAGTTTTAGATATCGATTATTGACTTCTTAACTGGCTTTGGTGCCTTGGACATGAGCTATGACTTAAAGTTTCTGCATAAAATGAGGACTAGCAGCCTAGTCTCACGGGAGAATGTGAAAAGTGTTCACATGTAGTAAAAACCTGAGACATCCGTCCGTTTTCGTCATTTGTTATTGAATCGGCTTAAAGCCAGATCGTCATATTGGCCGCTCTTCTCTCTGAAACGGTTGTACTTATCGTCTGCAAAGCTATGTCGCGTACTGCGGTATGCTGAGACACTAAAAGCACCATAGTAGAACACAGATCAAGCTTCTAAGTTGATGTAATAGCCAGTAAGAAGTAGTACAATTCAAGTTTTAGGTATTGAATATTGACCTTTTAGCTGGCTTTGGTGCCTTGGACATGAGCTAGGACCTTAAGATTCTGCATGAATGGAAGACTAGCAGCCGCGTTGCACGGGAGAATGTGAAAAGTGTTCATATGTAGTAAAAACCTGAGAAATCCGTCTGTCTTCGTCATTTGTTATCGAATCGACTTAAAGCCAGTTCGTCACATTGGCCGCTCTGCTCTCAGAAACGGTTGTACTTATCGTCTGCAAAGCTATGTCGCGTGCTGCGCTATGCGAAAACACTAAAAGCACCACAGTAGAACACAGATGAAGCTCCTAAGATGACGTAATAGCCAGTAAGAAGTAGTACATTTCAAGTTTTAGGTATCGGTTATTGACTTTTTAGCTGGCTTTGGTGCCTTGGACATGAGCTAGGACCTTAAGATTCTGCATGAAAGGAGGACTAGCAGCCGAGTTGCACGGAAGAATGTGAAAAGTGTTCATATGTAGTAAAAACCTCAGAAATCCGTCCTTTTTCGTCATTTGTTATCGAATCGACATAAAGCCAGATCGTCACATTAGCCGCTCTTCTCTCTGAAACGTTTGTGCTTATCGTCTGCAAAGCTATGTCGCGTGTTGCCGTAGGCGGAAACAGGAAAAGCACCATAGTAGAACACAGATGAAGCTTCTAAGTTGATGTAATAGACAGTAATAAGTAGTCCTATTCAAGATTTATGTATCGATTATTGACTTTTTAGCTGGATTTCGTGCCTTGGACATGAGCCATGACCTTAAGATTCTGCATAAAAGGAGGACTAGCAGCCCAGTTGCACGGGAGAATGTGAAAAGTGTTCATATGTAGTAAAAACCTGAGAAATCCGTCCGTTTTCGTCATTTGTTATCGAATCGACTTAAAGCAAGATCGTCACATTGGCCGCTCTTCTCTCTGAAAAGGTTGTACTTATCGTCTGCAAAGATTTGTCGCGTGCTGCGGTATGCGGAGACACTAAGAGCACCATAGTAGAACACAGAAGAAGCTTCTAAGTTATTGTAATAGCCAGTAAGAAGTAGTACAATTCAAGTTTTAGATATCGATTATTGACTTCTTAACTGGCTTTGGTGCCTTAGACATGAGCTAGGACCTTGAAATTCTGCATGAAAGGAGGACTACCAGCCGAGTTGCACGGCAGAATGTGAAAAGTGTTCATATGTAGTAATAACCTGAGAAATCCGTCCGTTTTCGTCATTTGTTATCGAATTGACTTAAAGTCAGATCGTCACATTGGCCGCTCCTCTCTCTGAAACGGTTGTACTTATCGTCTGCAAAGCTGTGTCGCGTGCTGCGGTATGCGGAGAAACAAAAAGCACCGTAGTAGAACACAGATGAAGCTTCTAAGTTGATGTAATAGCAGGTAAGAAGTTAGGTATCGATTATTGACTTTTTAGCTGGCTTTGGTGCCTTGGAAATGAGCTAGGGCCTTAACATTCTGCATGAAAGGAGGACTAGCAGCCGCGTTGCTCGGGAGAATGTGAAAAGTGTTCATATGTAGTAAATACCTGAGAAATCCGTCCGGTTTCGTCATTTGTTATCGAATCGAGTTAAAGCCAGATCGTCACATTAGCCGCTCTTCTCTCTGAAACGGTTGTACTTATCGTCTGCAAAGCTATGTCGCGTGCTGCGGTATGCTGAGACACTAAAAGCACCATAGTAGAACACAGATGAAGCTTCTAAGTTGATGTAATAGCCAGAAAGAAGTAGGCCAATTCAAGTTTTAGGTATCGATTATTGACTTTTTAGCTGGCTTTGGTGCCTTGGACATGAGCTGGGACCTTAAGATTCTGCATAAAAGGAGGACTAGCAGCCCAGTTGCACGGGAGAATGTGAAAAGTGCTCATATGTAGTAAAAACCTGAGAAATCCGTCCGTTTTCGTCATTTGTTATCGAATCGACTTAAAGCCAGATCGTCACATTGGCCGCTCTTCTCTCTGAAACGGTTGTACTTATCGTCTGCAAAGCTATGTCTCGTGCTGCGGTATGCGGAGACACTAAAAGCACCATAGTAGAACACATATGAAGCTTCAAAGTTGATGTAATAGCCAGTAACAAGTAATACAGTTCAAGTTTTAGGTATGGATTATTGACTTTTTAGCTGGCTTTGGTGCATTGGACATGAGCTAGGACCTTAACATTCTGCATGAAAGGAGGACTAGCAGCCGAGTTGCACGGGAGAATCTGAAAAGTGTTCATATGTGGTAAAAACCTGAGAAATTCGTCCATTTTCGTCATTTGTTATCGAATCGACTTAAAGCCAGATCGTCACATTGGCCGCTCTTCTCTCTGAAACGTCTGTACTTATCGTCTGAAAAGCTATGTCGCGTGCTGCGGTATGCGGAGACACTAAAATCACCATAGTAGAACACAGATGAAGCTACTAAGTTGATGCAATAACCAGTAAGAAGTAGTCCAATTCAAGATTTAGGTATTGAATATTGACCTTTTAGCTGGCTTTGGAGCCTTGGACATGACCAAGGACCTTAAGATTCTGCATGAAAGGAGGACTAGCACCCGAGTTGCACGGGAGAATGTGAAAAGTGTTCATATGTAATAAAAAAATGAGAAATCCGTCCGTTTTCGTCATTTATTATCGAATCGACTTTAAGCCAGATCGTCACATTGGCCGCTCTTCTCTCTGAAACGGTTGTATTTATCGTCTGCAAAGCTATGTCGCGTGCTGCGCTATGCGGAGACACTAAAAGCACCATAGTAGAACACAGATGAAGCTTCTAAGTTGATGTAATAGCCAGTAAGAAGTAGTACAATTCAAGTTTTAGGTATCGATTATTGACTTCTTAGCTGGCTTTGGTGCCTTGTACATGAGCTAGGACCTTAAGATTCTGCATGAAAGGAGGAGTAGCAGCCGAGTTGCACGGGAGAATGTGAAAAGTGTTTATATGTAGTAAAAACAGGAGAAATTCGTCCGTTTGCGTCATTTGTTATCGAATCGACTGAAAGCCAGATCGTCACATTGGCCGCTCTTCTCTCTGAAACGGTTGTGCTTATCGTCTGCAAAGCTATGTCGCGTGTTGCCGTAGGCGGAAACAGGAAAAGCACCATAGTAGAACACAGAAGAAGCTTCTAAGTTGATGTAATAGCCAGTAAGAAGTAGTACAATTCAAGTTTTAGATATCGATTATTGACTTTTTAACTGGCTTTGGTGCCTTGGACATGAGCTAGGACCTTGAAATTCTGCATGACTGGAGGACTAGCAGCCGAGTTGCACGGGAGAATGTGAAAAGTGTTCATATGTAGTAAAAACCTGAGAAATCCGTCCGTTTTCGTCATTTGTTATCGAATCGACTTAAAGCCAGATCGTCACATTGGCCGCTCTTCTCTCTGAAACGGTTGTATTTATCGTCTGCAAAGCTATGTCGCGTGCTGCGGTATGCGGAGACACTAAAAACACCATAGTAGAACACAGATCATGCTTCTAAGTTGATGTAATAGCCAGTAAGAAGTATTACAGTTCAAGTTTTAGGTATTGAATATTGACCTTTTAGCTGGCTTTGGTGCCTTGGACATGAGCTACGACCTTAAGATTCTGCATGAAAGGAGGACTAGCAGCCGAGTTGCACGGCAGAATGTGAAAAGTGTTCATATGTAGTAATAACCAGAGAAATCCGTCCGTTTTCGTCATTTGTTATCGAATTGACTTAAAGCCAGATCGCACATTGGCCGCTCTTCTCTCTGAAACGGTTGTACTTATCGTCTGCAAAGCTGTGTCGCGTGCTGCGGTATGCGGAGAAACAAAAAGCACCGTAGTAGAACACAGATGAAGCTTCTAAGTTGATGTAATAGCCAGTAAGAAGTTAGGTATCGATTATTGACTTTTTAGCTGGCTTTGGTGCCTTGGAAATGAGCTAGGACCTTAACATTCTGCATGAAAGGAGGACTAGCAGCCGCGTTGCTCGGGAGAATGTGAAAAGTGTTCATATGTAGTAAATACCTGAGAAATCCGTCCGGTTTCGTCATTTGTTATCGAATCGAGCTAAAGCCAGATCGTCACATTAGCCGCTCTTCTCTCTGAAACGGTTGTACTTATCGTCTGCAAAGCTATGTCGCGTGCTGCGGTATGCTGAGACACTAAAAGCACCATAGTAGAACACAGATGAAGCTTCTAAGTTGATGTAATAGCCAGAAAGAAGTAGGCCAATTCAAGTTTTAGGTATCGATTATTGACTTTTTAGCTGGCTTTGGCGCCTTGGACATGAGCTGGGACCTTAAGATTCTGCATAAAAGGAGGACTAGCAGCCCAGTTGCACGGGAGAATAAAAAAAGTGCTCATATGTAGTAAAAACCTGAGAAATCCGTCCGTTTTCGTCATTTGTTATCGAATCGACTTAAAGCCAGATCGTCACATTGGCCGCTCTTCTCTCTGAAACGGTTGTACTTATCGTCTGCAAAGCTATGTCTCGTGCTGCGGTATGCGGAGACACTAAAAGCACCATAGTAGAACACATATGAAGCTTCAAAGTTGATGTAATAGCCAGTAACAAGTAGTACAGTTCAAGTTTTAGGTATGGATTATTGACTTTTTAGCTGGCTTTGGTGCATTGGACATGAGCTAGGACCTTAACATTCTGCATGAAAGGAGGACTAGCAGCCGAGTTGCACGGGAGAATCTGAAAAGTGTTCATATGTGGTAAAAACCTGAGAAATTCGTCCGTTTTCGTCATTTGTTATCGAATCGACTTAAAGCCAGATCGTCACATTGGCCGCTCTTCTCTCTGAAACGCTTGTACTTATCGTCTGAAAAGCTATGTCGCGTGCTGCGGTATGCGGAGACACTAAAATCACCATAGTAGAACACAGATGAAGCTACTAAGTTGATGCAATAACCAGTAAGAAGTAGTCCAATTCAAGATTTAGGTATTGAATATTGACCTTTTAGCTGGCTTTGGTGCCTTGGACATGACCAAGGACCTTAAGATTCTGCATGAAAGGAGGACTAGCAGCCGAGTTGCACGGGAGAATGTGAAAAGTGTTCATATGTAAAAAAAAAAATGAGAAATCCGTCCGTTTTCGTCATTTGTTATCGAATCGACTTAAAGCCAGATCGTCACATTGGCCGCTCTTCTCTCTGAAACGGTTGTATTTATCGTCTGCAAAGCTATGTCGCGTGCTGCGCTATACGGAGACACTAAAAGCACCATAGTAGAACACAGATGAAGCTTCTAAGTTGATGTAATAGCCAGTAAGAAGTAGTACAATTCAAGTTTTAGGTATCGATTATTGACTTCTTAGCTGGCTTTGGTGCCTTGTACATGAGCTAGGACCTTAAGATTCTGCATGAAAGGAGGAGTAGCAGCCGAGTTGCACGGGAGAATGTGAAAAGTGTTTCTATGTAGTAAAAACCGGAGAAATTCGTCCGTTTTCGTCATTTGTTATCGAATCGACTGAAAGCCAGATCGTCACATTGGCCGCTCTTCTCTCTGAAACGGTTGTGCTTATCGTCTGCAAAGCTATGTCGCGTGTTGCCGTAGGCGGAAACAGGAAAAGCACCATAGTAGAACACAGATGAAGCTTCTAAGTTGATGTAATAGACAGTAATAAGGAGTCCTATTCAAGATTTAGGTATCGATTATTGACTTTTTAGCTGGCTTTCGTACCTTGGACATGAGCCATGACCTTAAGATTCTGCATAAAAGGAGGACTAGCAGCCCAGTTGCACGGGAGAATGTGAAAAGTGTTCATATGTAGTAAAAACCTGAGAAATCCGTCCGTTTTCGTCATTTGTTATCGAATCGGCTTAAAGCAATATCGTCACATTGGCCGCTCTTCTCTCTGAAAAGGTTGTACTTATCGTCTGCAAAGCTATGTCGCGTACTACGGTATTCGGAGACACTAAATGCACCATAGTAGAACACAGATGAAGCTCCTAAGATGATGTAATAGCCAGTAAGAAGTAGTAGAATTCAAGTTTTAGGTAATGAATATTGACCTTTTAGCTGGCTTTGGTGCCTTGGACATGAGCTAGGACCTTAAGATTCTGCATGAAAGGAGGACTAGCAGCCGAGTTGCACGGGAGAATGTGAAAAGTGTTCATATGTAGTAAAAACCTGAGAAATCCGTCCGGTTTCGTCATTTGTTATCGAATCGAGTTAAAGCCAGATCGTCACATTGGCCGCTCTTCTCTCTGAAACGGTTGTACTTATCGTCTGCAAAGCTATGTCGCGTGCTGCGGTATGCTGAGACACTAAAAGCACCATAGTAGAACACAGATGAAGCTTCTAAGTTGATGTAATAGCCTGTAAGAAGTAGTCCAATTCAAGTTTTAGGTATCGACTATTGACTTTTTAGCTGGCTTTGGTGCCTTGGACATGAGCTAGGACTTTAAGGTTCTGCATAAAAGGAGGACTAGCAGCCCAGTTGCACGGGAGAATGTGAAAAGTGCTCATATGTAGTAAAAACCTGAGAAATCCGTCCGTTTTCGTCATTTGTTATCGAATCGACTTAAAGCCAGATCGTCACATTGGCCGCTCTTCTCTCTGAAACGGTTGTACTTATCGTCTGCAAAGCTATGTCGCGCGCTGCGGTATGCGGAGACACTAAAAGCACCATAGTAGAACACATATGAAGCTTTAAAGTTGATGTAATAGCCAGTAACAAGTAGTACAGTTCAAGTTTTAGGTATCGATTATTGACTTTTTAGCTGGCTTTGGTGCATTGGACATGAGCTAGGACCTTAACGTTCTGGATGAAAGAAGGACTAGCAGCCGAGTTTCATGGGAGAATGTGAAAAGTGTTCATATGTAGTAAAAACCTTAGAAATCCGTCCGTTTTCGTCATTTGTATCGAATCGACTTAAAGCCAGATCGTCACATTGGCCACTCTCTCCGTGAAACGGTTGTACTTATCGTCTGCAAAGCTATGTCGCGTGCTGCGGTATGCGGAGACACGAAAATCATCATAGTAGAACACAGATGAAGCTTCTAAGTTGATGCAATAGTCAGTAAGAAGTAGTACAGTTCAAGTTTTAGGTATCAATTATTGACTTTTTAGCTGTCTTTGGTGCCTTGGACATGAGCTAGGATCTTAAGATTCTGCATAAAAAAGGGGGACTATCAGCCGAGTTGCACGGGAGAATGTGAAAAGTGTTCATATGTAGTAAAAACCTTAGAAATCCGTCCGTTTTCGTCATTTGTTATCGAATCGACTTAAAGCCAGATCTTAACATTGGCCGCTCTTCTCTCTGAAACGGTTGTACTTATCTTCTGCAAAGCTATGTCGCGTGCTGCGGTATGTGGAGACACTAAAAGCACCATAGTAGAACAGAGATTAAGCTTCGAAGTTGATGTAATAGCCAGTAAGAAGAAGTAGAATTCAAGTTTTAGGTATCGATTATTGACTTTTTAACTGGCTTTGGTGCCTTGGACATGAGCAAGGACCTTAAGATTCTGCATGAAAGGAGGACTAGCAGCCGAGTTGCACGGTAGAATGTGAAAAGTGTTCATATGTAGTAAAAACCTGAGAAATCCGTCCGTTTTCTTCATTTGTTATCGAATCGACTTAAAGCCATATCGTCACATTGGCCGCTCTTCTCTCTGAAACGGTTGTACTTATCTTCTGCAAAGCTATGTCGCGTGCTGCGGTATGTGAAGACAATAAAAGCACCATAGTAGAACAGAGATGAAGCTTCTAAGTTGATGTAATAGCCAGTAAGAAGTAGTACAATTCAAGTTTTAGGAACTGAATATTGAATATTTAGATGGCATTGGTGCCTTGGACATGAGCTAGGACCTTAATATTCTGCATGAAAGGAGGACTAGCAGCCGAGTTGCACGGGAGAATGTGAAAAGTGTTCATATGTAATAAAAACCTGAGAAATCCGTCCGTTTTCGTCATTTGTTATCGAATCGACTTAAAGCCAGATCGTCACATTGGCCGCTCGTCTCTCTGAAACGGTTGTACTTATCGTCTACAAAGATATATCACGTGCTGCGGTATGCGGAGACACTAAAATCACCATAGTAGAACACAGATGAAGCTACTAAGTTGATGCAATAGCCAGTAAGAAGTAGTCCAATTCAAGATTTAGGTATTGAATATTAACCTTTTAGCTAGCTTTGGTGCCTTGGACATGAGCAAGGACCTTAAGATCCTGCATGAAAGGTGTACTAGCAGCCGAGTTGCACGGGAGAATGTGAAAAGTGTTCATATGTAGTAAAAACCTGAGAAATCCGTCCGTTTTCGTCATTTGTTATCGAATCGACTTAAAGCCAGATCGTCACATTGGCCGCCCTTCTCTCTGAAACGCTTGTACTTATCGTCTGCAAAGCTATGTCGCGTACTACGGTATTCGGAGACACTAAATGCACCATAGTAGAACACAGATGAAGCTCCTAAGATGATGTAATAGCCAGTAAGAAGTAGTAGAATTCAAGTTTTAGGTAATGAATATTGACCTTTTAGCTGGCTTTGGTGCCTTGGACATGAGCTAGGACCTTAAGATTCTGCATGAAAGGAGGACTAGCAGCCGAGTTGCACGGGAGTATGTGAAAAGTGTTCATATGTAGTAAAAACCTGAGAAATCCGTCCGGTTTCGTCATTTGTTATCGAATCGAGTTAAAGCCAGATCGTCACATTGGCCGCTCTTCTCTCTGAAACGGTTGTACTTATCGTCTGCAAAGCTATGTCGCGTGCTGCGGTATGCTGAGACACTAAAAGCACCATAGTAGAACACAGATGAAGCTTCTAAGTTGATGTAATAGCCTGTAAGAAGTAGTCCAATTCAAGTTTTAGGTATCGACTATTGACTTTTTAGCTGGCTTTGGTGCCTTGGACATGAGCTAGGACTTTAAGATTCTGCATAAAAAGAGGACTAGCAGCCCAGTTGCACGGGAGAATGTGAAAAGTGCTCATATGTAGTAAAAACCTGAGAAATCAGTCCGTTTTCGTCATTTGTTATCGAATCGACTTAAAGCCAGATCGTCACATTGGCCGCTCTTCTCTCTGAAACGGTTGTACTTATCGTCTGCAAAGCTATGTCGCGTGCTGCGGTATGCGGAGACACTAAAAGCACCATAGTAGAACACATATGAAGCTTTAAAGTTGATGTAATAGCCAGTAACAAGTAGTACAGTTCAAGTTTTAGGTATCGATTATTGACTTTTTAGCTGGCTTTGGTGCATTGGACATGAGCTAGGACCTTAACGTTCTGGATGAAAGGAGGACTAGCAGCCGAGTTGCATGGGAGAATGTGAAAAGTGTTCATATGTAGTAAAAACCTTAGAAATCCGTCCGTTTTCGTCATTTGTATCGAATCGACTTAAAGCCAGATCGACACATTGGCCACTCTCTCCGTGAAACGGTTGTACTTATCGTCTGCAAAGCTATGTCGCATGCTGCGGTATGCGGAGACACGAAAATCATCATAGTAGAACACAGATGAAGCTTCTAAGTTGATGCAATAGTCAGTAAGAAGTAGTACAGTTCAAGTTTTAGGTATCAATTATTGACTTTTTAGCTGTCTTTGGTGCCTTGGACATGAGCTAGGACCTTAAGATTCTGCATGAAAGGAGGACTATCAGCCGAGTTGCACGGGAGAATGTGAAAAGTGTTCATATGTAGTAAAAACCTTAGAAATCCGTCCGTTTTCGTCATTTGTTATCGAATCGACTTAAAGCCAGATCTTCACATTGGCCGCTCTTCTCTCTGAAACGGTTGTACTTATCTTCTGCAAAGCTATGTCGCGTGCTGCGGTATGTGGAGACACTAAAAGCACCATAGTAGAACAGAGATGAAGCTTCGAAGTTGATGTAATAGCCAGTAAGAAGAAGTAGAATTCATGTTTTAGGTATCGATTATTGACTTTTTAGCTGGCTTTGGTGCCTTGGACATGAGCTACGACCTTGAGATTCTGCGTGAATGGAGGACTAGCAGCAGAGTTGCACGGGAGAATGTGAAAAGTGTTCGCATGTAGTAAAAACCTGAGAAATCCGTCCGTTTTCTTCATTTGTTATCGAATCGACTTAAAGCCAGATCGTCACATTGGCCGCTCTTCTCTCTGAAACGGTTGTACTTATCTTCTGCAAAGCTATGTCGCGTGCTGCGGTATGTTAAGACAATAAAAGCACCATAGTAGAACAGAGATGAAGCTTCTAAGTTGATGTAATAGCCAGTAAGAAGTAGTACAATTCAAGTTTTAGGAACTGAATATTGAATATTTAGATGGCTTTGGTGCCTTGGACATGAGCTAGGACCTTAATATTCTGCATGAAAGGAGGACTAGCAGCCGAGTTGCACGGGAGAATGTGAAAAGTGTTCATATGTAATAAAAACCTGAGAAATCCGTCCGTTTTCGTCATTTGTTATCGAATCGACTTAAAGCCAGATCGTCACATTGGCCGCTCGTCTCTCTGAAACGGTTGTACTTATCGTCTACAAAGCTATATCGCGTGCTGCGGTATGCGGAGACACTAAAATCACCATAGTAGAACACAGATGAAGCTACTAAGTTGATGCAATAGCCAGTAAGAAGTAGTCCAATTCAAGATTTAGGTATTGAATATTGACCTTTTAGCTGGCTTTGGTGCCTTGGACATGAGCAAGGACCTTAAGATTCTGCATGAAAGGTGGACTAGCAGCCGAGTTGCACGGGAGAATGTGAAAAGTGTTCATATGTAGTAAAAACCTGAGAAATCCGTCCGTTTTCGTCATTTGTTATCGAATCGACTTAAAGCCAGATCATCACATTGGCCGCTCTGCTTTCTGAAACGGTTGTACTTATCGTCTGCAAAACTATGTCGCGTACTGCGGTATTCGGAGACACTAAAAGCACCATAGTAGAACACAGATGAAGCTCCTAAGATGATGTAATAGCCAGAAAGAAGTAGTACAATTCAAGTTTTAGGTAATGAATATTGACCTTTTAGCTGGCTTTGGTGCTTTGGACATGAGCTAGGACCTTAAGATTCTGCATGAAAGGAGGACTAGCAGCCGAGTTGCACGGGAGAATGTGAAGTGTTCATATGTAGTAAAAACCTGAGAAATCCGTCCGTTTTCGTCATTTGTTATCGAATCGACTTAAAGCCAGATCGTCACATTGGCCGCTCTTCTCTCTGAAACGGTTGTATTTATCGTCTGCAAAGCTATGTCGCGTGCTGCGCTATGCGGAGACACTAAAAGCACCATAGTAGAACACAAATGAAACTTCTAAGTTGATGTAATAGCCAGTAAGAAGTAGTAAAATTCAAGTTTTAGGTTTCGATTATTGACTTCTTAGCCGGCTATGGTGCCTTGGACATGAGCTAGGACCTTAAGATTCTGCATGAAACGAGGAGTATCAGCCGAGTTGCACGGGAGAATGTGAAAAGTGTTTATATGTAGTAAAAACCGGAGAAATTCGTCCGTTTTCGTCATTTGTTATCGAATCGACTGAAAGCCAGATAGTCACATTGGCCGCTCTTCTCTCTGAAACGCTTGTACGTATCGTCTGCAAAGCTATGTCACGTGCTGCGGTATGCGGAGACACTAAAATCACCATAGTAGAACACAGGTGAAGCTACTAAGTTGATGCAATAGCCAGTAAGAAGTAGTCCAAATCAAGATTTAGGTATCGATTATTGACTTTTTAGCTGGCTTCGGTACCTTGGACATAAGCTAGGACCTTAAGATTCTGCATAAAAGGAGGACTAGCAGCCCAGTTGCACGGGAGAATGTGAAAAGTGTTCATATGCAGTAAAAACCTGAGAAATCCGTCCGTTTTCGTCATTTGTTATCGAATCGACTTAAAGCCAGATCGTCACATTGGCCGCTCTTCTCTCTGAAACGGTTGTGCTTATCGTCTGCAAAGCCATGTCGCGTGCTGCGCTACGCGGAGACACTAAAAGCACAATAGTAGAACAGAGATGAAGCTTCTAAGTTGATGTAATAGCCAGTAAGAAGTAGTACAATTTAAGTTTTAGGTATCGATTATTGACTACTTAGCTGGCTTTGGTGCCTTGGACATGAGCTATTACCTTAAGATTCTGCATGAAAGTAGGACTAGCAGCCGAGTTGCACGGGAGAATTTGAAAAGTGTTCATATGTAGTAAAAACCTGAGAAATTCGTCCGTTTTCGTCATTTGTTATCGAATCGACTTAAAGCCAGATCGTCACATTGGCCGCTCTTCTCTCTGAAACGCTTGTACTTATCGTCTGAAAAGCTATGTCGCGTGCTGCGGTATGCGGAGACACTAAAATCACCATAGTAGAACACAGATGAAGCTACTAAGTTGATGCAATAACCAGTAAGAAGTAGTCCAATTCAAGATTTAGGTATTGAATATTGACCTTTTAGCTGGCTTTGGTGCCTTGGACATGAGCAAGGACCTTAAGATTCTGCATGAAAGGAGGATTAGCAGCCGAGTTGCACGGGAGAATGTGAAAAGTGTTCATATGTAATAAAAACCTGAGAAATCCGTCCGTTTTCGTCATTTGTTATCGAATCGACTTAAAGCCAGATCGTCACATTGGCCGCTCTTCTCTCTGAAACGGTTGTATTTATCGTCTGCAAAGCGATGTCGCGTGCTGCGCTATGCGGAGACACTAAAAGCACCATAGTAGAACACAGATGAAGCTTCTAAGTTGATGTAATAGCCAGTAAGAAGTAGTACAATTCAAGTTTTAGGTATCGATTATTGACTTCTTAGCTGGCTTTGGTGCCTTGTACATGAGCTAGGACCTTAAGATTCTGCATGAAAGGAGGAGTAGCAGCCGAGTTGCACGGGAGAATGTGAAAAGTGTTTATATGTAGTAAAAACCGGAGAAATTCGTCCGTTTTCGTCATTTGTTATCGAATCGTCTGAAAGCCAGATCGTCACATTGGCCGCTCTTCTCTCTGAAACGGTTGTACTTATCGTCTGCAAAGCTATGTCACGTGCTGCGGTATGCGTAGACACTAAAATCACCATAGTAGAACACAGATGAAGCTACTAAGATGATGCAATAGCCAGTAAGAAGTAGTCCAATTCAAGATTTAGGTATCGATTATTGACCTTTTAGCTGGCTTCGGTACCTTGGACATGAGCTAGGACCTTAAGTTTCTGCATAAAAGGAGGACTAGCAGCCCAGTTGCACGGGAGAATGTGAAAAGTGTTCATATGCAGTAAAAACCTGAGAAATCCGTCGGTTTTCGTCATTTGTTATCGAATCGACTTAAAGCCAGATCGTCACATTGGCCGCCCTTCTCTCTGAAACGCTTGTACTTATCGTCTGCAAAGCTATGTCGCGTACTACGGTATTCGGAGACACTAAATGCACCATAGTAGAACACAGATGAAGCTCCAAAGATGATGTAATAGCCAGTAAGAAGTAGTAGAATTCAAGTTTTAGGTAATGAATATTGACCTTTTAGCTGGCTTTGGTGCTTTGGACATGAGCTAGGACCTTAAGATTCTGCATGAAAGGAGGACTAGCAGCCGAGTTGCACGGGAGAATGTGAAGTGTTCATATGTAGTAAAAACCTGAGAAATCCGTCCGTTTTCGTCATTTGTTATCGAATCGACTTAAAGCCAGATCGTCACATTGGCCGCTCTTCTCTCTGAAACGTTTGTACTTATCGTCTGCAAAGCTATGTCGCGTGCTGCGGTATGTGGAGACACTAAAAGCACCATAGTAGAACACAAATGAAACTTCTAAGTTGATGTAATAGCCAGTAAGAAGTAGTACAATTCAAGTTTTAGGTTTCGATTATTGACTTCTTAGCGGGCTTTGGTGCCTTGGACATGAGCCAGGACCTTAAGATTCTGCATGAAAGGAGGAGTATCAGCCGAGTTGCACGGGAGAATGTGAAAAGTTATTATATGTAGTAAAAACCGGAGAAATTCGTCCGTTTTCGTCATTTGTTATCGAATCGACTGAAAGCCAGATAGTCACATTGGCCGCTCTTCTCTCTGAAACGCTTGTACGTATCGTCTGCAAAGCTATGTCACGTGCTGCGGTATGCGGAGACACTAAAATCACCATAGTAGAACACAGGTGAAGCTACTAAGTTGATGCAATAGCCAGTAAGAAGTAGTCTAATTCAAGATTTAGGTATCGATTATTGACTTTTTAGCTGGCTTCGGTACCTTGGACATAAGCTAGGACCTTAAGATTCTGCATAAAAGGAGGACTAGCAGCCCAGTTGCACGGGAGAATGTGAAAAGTGTTCATATGCAGTAAAAACCTGAGAAATCCGTCCGTTTTCGTCATTTGTTATCGAATCGACTTAAAGCCAGATCGTCACATTGGCCGCTCTTCTCTCTGAAACGGTTGTGCTTATCGTCTGCAAAGCTATGTCGCGTGCTGCGCTACGCGGAGGCACTAAAAGCACCATAGTAGAACAGAGATGAAGCTTCTAAGTTGATGTAATAGCCAGTAAGAAGTAGTACAATTTAAGTTTTAGGTATCGATTATTGACTACTTAGCTGGCTTTGGTGCCTTGGACATGAGCTACGACCTTAAGATTCTGCATGAAAGTAGGACTAGCAGCCGAGTTGCACGGGAGAATGTGAAAAGTGTTCAGATGTAGTAAAAACCTGAGAAAAACGTCCGTTTTCGTCATTTGCTATCGAATCGACTTAAAGCCAGATCGTCACATTGGCCGCTCTTCTCTCTGAAACGGTTGTACGTATCGTCTGCAAAGCTATGTCGCGTACTGCGGTATTCGGAGACACTAAAAGCACCATAGTAGAACACAGATGAAGCTCCTAAGATGATGTAATAGCCAGTAAGAAGTAGTACAATTCAAGTTATAGGTATCGGTTATTGACTTTTTAGCTGGCTTTGGTGCCTTGGACATGAGCTAGGACCTTAAGATTCTGCATGAAAGGAGGACTAGCAGCCGACTTGCACGGGAGAATGTGAAAAGTGTTCATATGTAGTAAAAACCTGAGAAATCCGTCCGTTTTTGTCATTTGTTATCGAATCGAGTTAGAGCCAGATCGTCACATTGGCCGCTCTTCTCTCTGAAACGGTTGCACTTATCGTCTGCAAAGCTATGTCGCGTGCTGCGCTACGCGGAGGCACTAAAAGCACCATTGTAGAACACAGATGAAGCTTCTAAGTTGATGTAATAGCCAGTAAGAAGTAGTACAATTCAAGTTTTAGGTATTTATTATTGACTTCTTAGCTGGCTTTGGTGCCTTGGACATGAGCTATTACCTTAAGATTCTGCATGAAAGTAAGACTAGCAGCCGAGTTGCACGGGAGAATGTGAAAAGTGTTCATATGTAGTAAAAACCTGAGAAATCCGTCCATTTTCGTCATTTGTTATCGAATCGACTTAAAGCCAGATCGTCACATTGGCCGCTCTTCTCTCTGAAACGGTTGTCCTTATCTTCTGCAAAGCTATGTCGCGTGCTGCGGTATGTGGACACACTAATAGCACCATAGTAGAACAGAGATGAAGCTTCTAAGTTGATGTAATAGCCAGTAAGAAGAAGTAGAATTCAAGTTTTAGGTATCGATTATTGACTTTTTAGCTGGCTTTGGTGCCTTGGACATGAGCAAGGACCTTAAGATTCTGCATGAAAGGAGGACTAGCAGCCGAGTTGCACGGGAGAATGTGAAAAGTGTTCATATGTAGTAAAAACCTGAGAAATCCGTCCGTTTTCGTCATTTGTTATCGAATCGACTTAAAGCCAGATCGTCACATTGGCCGCTCTTCTCTCTGAAACGGTTGTACTTATCGTCTGCACAGCTATGTCGCGTGCTGCTGTATGCTGAGACACTAAAAGCACCATAGTAGAACACAGATGAAGCATCTAAGTTGATGTAATAGCCAGTAAGAAGTCGTCCAATTCAATTTTTACGTATCGACTATTGACTTTCTAGCTGGCTTTGGTGACTTGGACATGAGCTAGGACCTTAACATTCTGCATGAAAGGAGGACTAGCAACCGCGTTGCACGGGAGAATGTGAAAGGTGTTCATATGTAGTAAAAACCTGAGAAATCCCTCCGTTTTCGTCATTTGTTATCGAATCGACTTAAAGCCAGATCGTCACATTGGCCGCTCTTCTCTCTGAAACGGTTGTACTTATCGTCTGCAAAGCTGTGTCGCGTGCTGCGGTATGCGGAGAAACTAAAAGCACCGTAGTAGAACACAGATGAAGCTTCTAAGTTGATGTAATAGCCAGTAAGAAGTTAGGTATCGATTATTGACTTTTTAGCTGGCTTTGGTGCCTTGGACATGAGCTAGGACCTTAACATTCTGCATGAAAGGAGGACTAGCAGCCGCGTTGCTCGGGAGAATGTGAAAAGTGTTCATATGTAGTAAAGACCTGAGAAATCCGTCCGGTTTCGTCATTTGTTACCGAATCGACTTAAAGCCAGATCGTCACATTCGCCGCTCTTCTCTCTGAAACGGTTGTACTTATCGTCTGCAAAGCTATGTCGCGTGCTGCGGTATGCGGAGACACTAAAAGCACCATAGTAGAACACAGATGAAGCTTCTAAGTTGATGTAATAGCCAGTAAGAAGTAGTCCAATTTTAAATTTTAGGTATCGATTATTGACTTTTTTGCTGGCTTTGGTGCCTTGGACATGAGCTAGGACCTTAAGATTCTGCATAAAAGGAGGACTAGCAGCCCAGTTGCACGGCAGAATGTGAAAAGTGCTCATATGTAGTAAAAACCTGAGAAATCCGTCCGTTTTCGTCATTTGTAATCGAATCGACTTAAAGCCAGATCGTCACATTGGTCGCTCTTCTCTCTGAAACGATTGTACTTATCGTCTGCAAAGCTATGTCGCATGCTGCGGTATGCGGAGACACTAAAAGCACCGTAGTAGAACACATATGAAGCTTCAAAGTTGATGTAATAGCCAGTAACAAGTAGTACAGTTCAAGTTTTAGGTATCGATTATTGACTTTTTAGCTGGCTTTGGTGCATTGGACATGAGCTAGGACCTTAACGTTCTACATGAAAGGAGGACTAGCAGCCGAGTTGCATGGGAGAATGTGAAAAGTGTTCATATGTAGTAAAATCCTTGTAAATCCGTCCGTTTTCGTCATTTGTTATCGAATCGACTTATAGCCAGATCGTCACATTGGCCACTCTTCTCCGTGAAACGTTTGTACTTATCGTCTGCAAAGCTATGTCGCGTGCTGCGGTATGCGGAGACACGAAAATGATCATAGTAGAACACAGATGAAGCTTCTAAGTTGGTGTAATAGCCAGTAAGAAGTAGTACAGTTCAAGTTTTAGGTATCGATTATTGACTTTTTAGCTGGCTTTGGTGCTTTGGACATGAACTAGGACCTTGAGATTCTGCGTGAAAGGAGGACTAGCAGCAGAGTTGCACGGGAGAATGTGAAAAGTGTTCGCATGTAGTAAAAACCTGAGAAATCCGTCCGTTTTCGTCATTTGTTATCGAATCCACTTAAAGCCAGATCGTCACATTGGCCGCTCTTCTCACTGAAACGGTTGTGCTTATCGTCTGCAAAACTATGTCGCGTGCTGCGGTATGCGGAGAAACTAAAAGCACCGTAGTAGAACACAGATGAAGCTTCTAAGTTGATGTAATAGCCAGTAAGAAGTAGTACAGTTCAAGTTTTAGGTATCGATTATTGACTTTTTAGCTGGCTTTGGTGACTTGGACATGAGCTAGGACCTTAAGATTCTGCATGATAGGAGGACTAGAAACCGAGTTGCACGGGAGAATGTGAAAAGTGTTCATATGTCATAAAAACCTGAGAAATCCGTCCGTTTTCGTCATTTGTTATCGAATCGACTGAAAGCCAGATCGTCACATTGGCCGCTCTTCTCTCTGAAACGGTTGTACTTATCGTCTGCAAAGCTATGTCGCGTGCTGCGGTATGCGGAGACACTAAAAGCACCATAGTAGAACACAGATGAAGCTTCTAAGTTGATGTAATAGCCAGTAAGAAGTAGTACAATTCAAGTTTTAGGTATCGATTATTGACTTTTTAGTTGGCTTTGGTGCCTTGGACATGAGCTACGACCTTGAGATTCTGCGTGAATGGAGGACTAGCAGCAGAGTTGCACGGGAGAATGTGAAAAGTGTTCGCATGTAGTAAAAACCTGAGAAATCCGTCCGTTTTCTTCATTTGTTATCGAATCGACTTAAAGCCAGATCGTCACATTGGCCGCTCTTCTCTCTGAAACGGTTGTACTTATCGTCTGCAAAGCTATGTCGCGTACTGCGGTATGCTGAGACACTAAAAGCACCATAGTACAACACAGATCAAGCTTCTAAGTTGATGTAATAGCCAGTAAGAAGTAGTACAATTCAAGTTTTAGGTATTGAATATTGACCTTTTAGCTGGCTTTGGTGCCTTGGACATGAGCTAGGACCTTAAGATTCTGCATGAAAGGAGGACTAGCAGCCGAGTTGCACGGGAAAGTGTGAAAAGTGTTCATATGTAGTAAAAACCTGAGAAATCCGTCCGTTTTCGTCATTTGTTATCGAATCGACTTTTAGCCAGATCGTCACATTGGCCGCTCTTCTCTCTGAAACGGTTGTGCTTATCGTCTGCAAAACTATATCGCGTGCTGCGGTATGCGGAGAAACTAAAAGCACCGTAGTAGAACACAGATGAAACTTCTTAGTTGATGTAATAGCCAGTAAGAAGTAGTCCAATTCAAGTTTTAGGTATAGATTATTGACTTTTTAGCTGGCTTTGGTGCCTTGGACATGAGCTAGGACCTTAAGATTCTGCATAAAAGGAGGACTAGCAGCCCAGTTGCACGGGAGAACATGAAAAGTGTTCACATGTAGTAAAAACCTGAGACATCCGTCCGTTTTCGTCATTTGTTATCGAATCGACTTAAAGCCAGATCGTCACATTGGCCGCACTTCTCTCTGAAACGGTTGTACTTATCTTCTGCAAAGCTATGTTGCGTGCTGCGTTATGTGGAGACACTAAAAGCACCATAGTAGAACAGAGATGAAGCTTCTAAGTTGATGTAATAGCCAGTAAGAAGTAGTAGAATTCAAGTTTTAGGTATTGATTATTGACATTTTAGCTGGCTTTGATGCCTTGGACATTAGCTAGGACCTTAAGATTCTGCATGAAAGGAGGACTAGCAGCGGAGTTGCACGGGAGAATGTGAAAAGTGTTCATATGTAATAAAAACCTGAGAAATCCGTCCGTTTTCGTCATTTGTTATCGAATCGACTTAAAGCCAGATCGTCACATTGGCCGCTCTTCTCTCTGAAACGGTTGTACTTATCGTCTACAAAGCTATGTCGCGTGCTGCGGTATGCGGAGACACTAAAAGCACCATAGTAGAACACAGATGAAGCTTCTAATTTGATGTAATAGCCAGTAAGAAGTAGTACAATTGAATTTTTAGTTATCGATTACTGACTTTGTAGCTGGCTTTGATGCCTTAGACATGAGCTAGGACCTTCAGATTCTGCATGAAAGGAGGACTAGCAGCCGAGTTGCACGGGAGAATGTGAAAAGTGTTCGCATGTAGTAAAAACCTGAGAAATCCGTTCGATTTCGTCATTTATACTTATCGTCTACAAAGCTATGTCGCGTGCTGCGGTATGCGGAGACACTAAAAGCACCATAGTAGAACACAGATGAAGCTTCTAAGTTGATGTAATAGCCAGTAAGAAGTAGTACAATTGAAGTTTTAGGTATCGGTTATTGACTTTTTAGCTGGCTTTGGTGACTTGGACATGAGCTAGGACCTTAAGATTCTGCATGAAAGGGCTAGCTGCCGAGTTGCACGGGAGAATGTGAAAAGTGTTCATATGTAGTAGAAACCTAAGAAATCCGTCCGTTTTCGTCATTTGTTATCGAATCGTCTTAAAGCCAGATCGTCACATTGACCACTCTTCTCTCTGAAACGGTTGTACTTATCGTCTGCAAAGCTATGTCGCGTGCTGCGGTATGCGGAGACACTAAAAGCACCATGGTAGAACACAGATGAAGCTTCTAAGTTGATGTAATAGCCAGTAAGAAGTAGTACAATTGAAGTTTTAGTTATCGATTACTGACTTTGTAGCTATCTTTGATGCCTTGGACATGAGCTAGGACCTTAAGATTCTGCATGAAAGGAGGACTAGCAGCCGAGTTGCACGGGAGAATGTGAAAACTGTTGATATGTAGTAAAAACCTGAGAAATCCGTCCGTTTTCGTCACTTGGTATCGAATCGACTTAAAGCCAGATCGTAACATTGGCCGCTCTTCTCTCTGAAACGGATGTACTTATCGTCTGCAAAGCTATGTCGCGTGCTGCGGTATGCGGATACACTAAAATCACCATAGTAGAACACAGATGAAGCTTCTAAGTTGATGTAATAGCCAGTAAGAAGTAGTACAATTCAAGTTTTAAGTATTGATTACTGACCTTTTAGCTGCCTTGGTGCCTTGGACATGAGGTAGGACCTTGAGATTCTGCATGAAAGGAGGACTAGCAGCCGAGTTGCACGGGAGAATGTGAAAAGTGTTCATATGTAGTAAAAACCTGAGAAATCCGTCCGTTTTCGTCATTTGTTATCGAATCGACTTTTAGCCAGATCGTCACATTGGCCGCTCTTCTCTCTGAAAGCTATGTCGCGTGCTGCGGTATGTGGAGACACTAAAAGCACCATAGTAGAACAGAGATGAAGCTTCTAAGTTGATGTAATAGCCAGTAAGAAGTAGTAGAATTCAAGTTTTAGGTATTGATTATTGACTTTTTAACTGGCTTTGGTGCCTTGGACATGAGCTAGGACCTTAAGATTCTGCATGAAAGGAGGACTAGCAGCCGAGTTGCACGGGAGAATGTGAAAAGTGTTCATATGTAATAAAATCCTGAGCAATCCGTCCGTTTTCGTCATTTGTTATCGAATCGACTTAAAGCCAGATCGTCACATTGGCCGCTCTTCTCTCTGAAACGGTTGTACTTATCGTCAGCAAAGCTATTTCGCGTGCTGCGGTATGCGGAGACACTAAAATCACCATAGTAGAACACGGATGAAGCAACTAAGTTGTTGTAATAGCCAGTAAGAAGTAGTCCAATTCAAATTTAGGTATCGATTATTGACTTTTTAGCTGGCTTTGGTGACTTGGACATGAGCTAGGACCTTAAGATTCTGCATGAAAGGAGGACTAGCAACCGAGTTGCACGGGAGAATGTGAAAAGTGTTCATATGTAATAAAAACCTTAGAAATAAGTCCGTTTTCGTCATTTGTTATCGAATCGACTTAAAGCCAGATCGTCACATTGGCCGCTCTTCTCTCTGAAACGGTTGAACTTATCGTCTACAAAGCTATGTCGCGTGCTGCGGTATGCGGAGACACTAAAAGCACCATAGTAGAACACAGATGAAGCTTCTAAGTTGATGTAATAGCCAGTAAGAAGTAGTACAATTCAAGATTTAGGTATCGGTTATTGACTTTTTAGCTGGCTTTGGTGCCTTGGACATGAGCTATTACCTTAAGATTCTGCATGAAAGGAGGACTAGATGCCGAGTTGCACGGGAGAATGTGAAAAGTGTTCATATGTAGTAAAAACCCAAGAAAACCGTCCGTTTTCGTCATTTGTTATCGAATCGTCTTAAAGCCAGATCGTCACATTGACCGCTCTTCTCTCTGAAACGGTTGTACTTATCGTCTGCAAACCTATGTCGCCGGCTGCGGTATGCGGAGACATTAAAAGCACCATAGTAGAACACAGATGAAGCTTCTAAGTTGATGTAATAGCCAGTAAGAAGTAGTACAATTCAAGTTTTAAGTATTGATTATTGACCTTTTAGCTGCCTTGGTGCCTTGGACATGAGCTAGGACCTTAAGATTCTGCATGAAAGGTGGACTAGCTGCCGAGTTGCACGGGAGAATGTGAAAAGTGTTCATATGTAGTAAAAACCCAAGAAATCCGTCCGTTTTCGTCATTTGTTATCGAATCGTCTTAAAGCCAGAACGTCACATTGACCGCTCTTCTCTCTGAAACGGTTGTACTTATCGTCTGCAAAGCTATGTCGCCTGCTGCGGTATGCGGAGACACTAAAAGCACCATAGTAGAACACAGATGAAGCTTCTAAGTTGATGTAATAGCCAGTAAGAAGTAGTACAATTCAAGTTTTAAGTATTGATTATTGACCTTTTAGCTGCCCTGGTGCCTTGGACATGAGCTAGGACCTTGAGATTCTGCATGAAAGGAGGACTAGCAGCCGAGTTGCACGGGAGAATGTGAAAAGTGTTCGCATGTAGTAAAAACCTAAGAAATCCGTCCGTTTTCGTCATTTGTTATCCAATCGACTTATAGCCAGATCGTCACATTGGCCGCTCTTCTCTCTGAAACGGTTGTACTTATCGTCTGCAAAGCTATGTCGCGTGCTGCGGTATGCGGAGACACTAAAATCACCATAGTAGAACACAGATGAAGCATCTAAGTTGATGTAATAGCCAGTAAGAAGTAGTCCAATTGAAGTTTTTGGTATCGATTATTGACATTTTAGCTGGCTTTGGTGACTTGGACATGAGCTAGGACCTTAAGATTCTGCATGAAAGGAGGACTAGCAGCCGAGTTGCACGGGAGAATGTGAAAAGTGTTCATATGTAGTAAAAACCTGAGAAATCCGACCGTTTTCGTCATTTGTTATCGAATCGACTTATAGCCAGATCGTCACATTGGCCGCTCTTCTCGCTGAACGGTTGTACATATCGTCTGCAAAGCTATGTCGCGTGCTGCGGTATGCGGAGACAAGAAAATCTTCATAGTAGAACACAGATGAAGCTTCTAAGTTGATGTAATAGCCAGTAAGAAGTAGTACAATTCAAGTTTTAGTTATCGATTATTGACTTTTTAGCTGGCTTTGATGCCTTGGACATGAGCTAGGACCTTAAGATACTGCATGAAAGGAGGACTAGCAGAGGAGTTGCACGGGTGAATGTGAGAAGTGTTCAAACGTAGTAAAAACCTGAGAAATCCGTCCGTTTTCGTCATTTGTTATCGAATCGACTTAAAGCCAGATCGTCACATTGGTCACTCTTCTCTCTGAAACGGTTGTACTTGTTGTCTGCATAGCAATGTCGCGTGCTGCGGTATGCGGAGACACGAAAGTCATCATAGTAGAACACAGATAAAGCTTCTAAGTTGATGTAATAGCCAGTAAGAACTAGTACAATTCAAGTTTTAGTTATCGATTATTGACTTTTTAGCTGGCTTTGATGCCTTGGACATGAGCTAGGACCTTAAGATACTGCATGAAAGGAGGACTAGCAGAGGAGTTGCACGGGTGAATGTGAGAAGTGTTCATACGTAGTTAAAACCTGAGAAATCCGTCCGTTTTCGTCATTTGTTATCGAATCGACTTAAAGCCAAATCGTCACATTGGCCGCTCTGCTCTCTGAAACGGTTGTACTTATCGTCTGCAAAGCTATGTCGCGTACTGCGGTATTCGGAGACACTAAACGCACCATAGTAGTACACAGATGAAGCTTCTAAGATGATGTAATAGCCAGTAAGAAATAGTACAATTCAAGTTTTAGATATCGTTATTGACCTTTTAGCTGGCTTTGGTGCCTTGGACATGGGCTATGACCTTAAGATTCTGCATGAAAGGAGGACTAGCAGCCGAGTTGCACGGGAGAATGTGAAAAGTGTTCATATCTAGTAAAAACCTGAGAAATCCGTCCGTTTGCGTCATTTGTTATCGAATCGACTTAAAGCCAGATCGTCACATTGGCCGCTCTTCTCTCTGAAACCGTTGTACTTATCGTCTGCAAAGCTATGTCGCGTGCTGCGATATGCGGAGACACTAAAAGCACCATAGTAGAACACAGATGAAGCTTGTAAGTTGATGTAATAGCCAGTAAGAAGTAGTACAATTCAAGTTTTAGATATAGATTAGTGACTTTTTAGCTGGCTTTGGTGCCTTGGACATGATCTAGGACCTTAAGATTCTGCATGAAATAAGGACTAGCAGCCGAGTTGCCCGGGAGAATGTGAAAAGTGTTCATATGTAGTAAAAATCTGAGAAATCCGTCCGTTTTCGTCATTTTTTTATCCAATCGAGTTAAAGCCAGATCGTCACATTGGCCGCTCTTCTCTCTGAAACGGTTGTACTTATCGTCTGCAAAACTATGTCGCGTGCTGCGGTATGCGGAGAAACTAAAAGCACCGTAGTAGAACATAGATGAAGGTTCTAAGTTTATGTAATAGCCAGTAAGAGGTAGTCCAATTCAAGTTTTAGGTATCGATTATTGACTTTTTAGCTGGCTTTGGTGCCTTGGACATGAGCTAGGACCTTAAGATTCTGCATAAAAGGAGAACTAGCAGCCGAGTTGCACGGGAGAATGTGAAAAGTGTTCATATGTAGTAAAAACCTGAGACATCCGTCCGTTTTCGTCATTTGTTATCGCATCGACTTAAAGCCAGATGGTCACATTGGTCGCTCTTCTCTCTGAAACGGTTGTACTTATCGTCTGCAAAGCTATGTCGCGTACTGCGGTATTCGGAGACACTAAACGCACCATAGTAGAACACAGATGAAGCTTCTAAGTTGATGTAATAGCCAGTAAGAAGTAGTACAATTAAAGTTTTAGATATTGATTATTGACTTTTTAGCTGGCTTTGGTGCCTTGGACATGAGCTAGGACCTTAAGATTCTGCATAAAAGGAGGACTAGCAGCCGAGTTGCACGGGAGAATGTGAAAAGTGTTCATATGTAGTAAAAACCTGAGACATCCGTCCGTTTTCGTCATTTGTTATCGAATCGACTTAAAGCCAGATCGTAACATTGGCCGCTCTTCTCTCTAAAATGGTTGTACTTATCGTCTGCAAAGCTGTGTCGTGTGCTGCGGTATGCGGAGAAACTAAAAGCACCGTAGTAGGACATTGATGAAGGTTCTAAGTTGATGTAATAGCCAGTAAGAAGTAGTCCAATTCAAATTTTAGGTATCGATTATTGACTTTTTAGCTGGCTTTGGTGACTTGGACATGAGCCAGGACCTTACGATTCTGCATGAAAGGAGGACTAGCAGCCGAGTTGCACGGGAGAATGTGAAAAGTGTTCATATGTAGTAAAAACCTGAGAAATCCGTCCGTTTTCGTCATTTGTTATCGAATCGACTTAAAGCCAGATCGTCACATTGGCCGCTCTTCTCTCTGAACGGTTGTACTTATCGTCTGCAAAGCTATGTCGCGTACTGCGGTATTCGGAGACACTAAACGCACCATAGTAGAACACAGATGAAGCTTCTAAGATGATGTAATAGCCAGTAAGAAATAGTACAATTCAAGTTTTAGGTATCGATTATTGACTTTTTAGCTGGCTTTGGTGCCTTGGACATGAGCTATGACCTTAAGATTATGCATGAAAGGAGGACTAGCACCCGAGTTGCACGGGAGACTGTGAAAAGTGTTCATATCTAGTAAAAACCTGAGAAATCCGTCCGTTTGCGTCATTTGTTATCGAATCGACTTAAAGCCAGATCGTCACATTTGCCGCTCTTCTCTCTGAAACCGTTGTACTTATCGTCTGCAGAGCTATGTCGCGTGCTGCGATATGCGGAGACACTAAAAGCACCATAGTAGAACACAGATGAAGCTTTTAAGATGATGTAATTGCCAGTAAGAAGTAGTACAATTCAGTTTTTAGGTATCGGTTATTGACATTTTAGCTGGCTTTGGTGCCTTGGACATGAGCCAGGACCTTAAGATTCTGCATGAAAGGAGGACTAGCAGCCGAGTTGCACGGGAGAATGTGAAAAGTGTTCATATGTAGTAAGAACCTGAGAAATCCGTCCGTTTTCGTCATTTGTTATCGAATAGACTTAAAGCCAGATCGTCACATTGGCCACTCTTCTCTCTGAAACGGTTGTACTTATTGTCTGCAAAGTTATGTCGCGTGCTGCGGTATGCGGAGACACGAAAATCCTCATAGTAGAATACAGATAAAGCTTCTAAGTTGATGTAATAGCCAGTAAGAAGTAGTACAATTCAAGTTTTAGGTATCGATTATTGACTTTTTAGCTGGCTTTGGTGCCTTGGACATGAGCTAGGACCTTAAGATTCAGCATGAAAGTAGGACTAGCAGCCGAGTTGCACGGGAGAATGTGAAAAGTGTTCAAATGTAGTAAAAACCTGAGAAATCCATCCGTTTGCGTCATTTGTTATCGAATCGACTTAAAGCCAAATCGGCACATTGGCCGCTCTGCTCTCTGAAACGTTTGTACTTATCGTCTGCAAAGCTATGTCGCGTACTACGGTATTCGGAGACACTAAACGCACCATAGTAGAACACAGATGAGGCTTCTAAGATGATATAATAGCCAGTAAGAAATAGTACAATTCAAGTTTTAGGTATAGTTATTGACTTTTTAGCTGGCTTTGGTGCCTTGGACATGAGCTATGACCTTAAGATTCTGCATGAAATAAGGACTAGCACTCGAGTTGCACGGGAGAATGTGAAAAGTGTTCATATGTAGTAAAAACCTGAGAAATCCGTCCGTTTTCGTCATTTGTTATCGAATCGACTTAAAGCCAGATCGTCACATTGGCCGCTCTTCTCCCTGAAACGGTTCTACTTATCGTCTGCAAAGCTATGTCGCGTGCTGCGGTATGCGGAGACACTAAAAGCACCATAGTAGAACACAGATGAAGCTTCTAAGTTGATGTAATAGCCAGTTAGAATTAGTACAATTCAAGTTTTAGATATTGATTATTGACTTATTAGCTGGCTTTGGTGCCTTGGACATGATCTAGGACCTTAAGATTCTGCATGAAAGAAGGACTAGCAGCCGAGTTGCACGGGAGAATGTGAAAAGTGTTCATATGTAGTAAAAACCAACCTGAGAAATCGGTCCGTTTTCGTCATTTGTTATCGAATCGACTTAAAGCCAAATCATCACATTGGCAGCTCTGCTCTCTGAAACGGTTGTTCTTTTCGTCTGCAAAGCTATGTCGCGTGCTGCGGTATGTGGAGACACTAAAATCACCATAGTAGAACACAGATGAAGCTTCTAAGTTGATGTAATAGCCAGTAAGAGGTAGTACAATTCAAGTTCTAGGTATCGATTATTGACTTTTTAGCTGGCTTTGGTGCCTTGGATATGAGCAAGGACCTTGAGATTCTGCATGAAAGGAAGACTAGCTGCCCAGTTGCACGGGAGAATGTGAAAAGTGTTCATATGTAGTAAAAACCTGAGACATCCGTCCGTTTTCGTCATTTGTTATCGAATAGACTTAAAGCCAGATCGTCACATTGGCCGCTCTTCTCTCTGAAACCGTTGTACTTATCGTCTGCAAAGCTATGTCGCTTGCTGCGGTATGCGGAGACACTAAAAGCACAATAGTAGAACACAGATGAATCTTTTAAGTTGACGTAATAGCCAGTAAGAAGTAGTATAATTCAAGTTTTAGGTATCGATTATTGACTTTTTAGCTGGCTTCGGTGCCTAGGACATGAGCTAGGACCTTAAGATTCTGCATGAAATTAGGACTAGCAGCCGAGTTGCACGGGAGAATGTGAAAGGTGTTCATATGTAGTAAAAACCTGAGAAATCGGTCCGTTTTCGTCATTTGTTATCGAATCGACTTATAGCCAGATCGTCACATTTGCCGTTCTTCTCTCTGAAACCGTTGTACTTATCGTCTGCAAAGCTATGTCGCGTACTGCGGTATTCGGAGACACTAAACGCACCATAGTAGAACACAGATGAAGCTTCTAAGTTGATGTAATAGCCAGTAAGAAGTAGTACAATTCAAGTTTTTGATATTGATTATTGACTTTTTAGCTGGCTTTGGTGCCTTGGACATGAGCTAGGACCTTAAGATTCTGCATAAAAGGAGGACTAGCAGCCGAGTTGCACGGGAGAATGTGAAAAGTGTTCATATGTAGTAAAAACCTGAGACATCCGTCCGTTTTCGTCATTTGTTATCGAATCGACTTAAAGCCAGATCGTCACATTGGCCGATCTTCTCTCTAAAACGGTTGTACTTATCGTCTGAAAAGCTATGTCGCGTGCTGCGGTATGCGGAGACACAAAAATCACCATAGTAGAACACAGATGAAGCATCTAAGTTGATGTAATAGCCAGTAAGAAGTAGTCCAATTCAAGTTTTAGGTATCGATTATTGACTTTTTAGCTGGCTTTGGTGACTTGGACATGAGCCAGGACCTTAAGATTCTGCAGGAAAGGAGGACTAGCAGCCGAGTTGCACGGGAGAATGTGAAAAGTGTTCATATGTAGTAAAAACCTGAGAAATCCGTCCGTTTTCGTCATTTGTTATCGAATCGACTTAAAGCCAGATCGTCACATTGGGCGCTCTTCTCTCTGAACGGTTGTACTTAACGTCTGCAAAGCTATGTCGCGTACTGCGGTATTCGGAGACACTAAACGCACCATAGTAGAACATAGATGAAGCTTCTAAGATGATTTAATAGCCAGTAAGAAATAGTACAATTCAAGTTTTAGATATCGTTATTGACTTTTTAGCTGGCTTTGGTGCCTTGGACATGAGCTATGACCTTAAGATTATGCATGAAAGGAGGACTAGCACCCGAGTTGCACGGGAGAATGTGAAAAGTGTTCATATCTAGTAAAAACCTGAGAAATCCGTCCGTTTGCGTCATTTGTTATCGAATCGACTCAAAGCCAGATCGTCACATTGGCCGCTCTTCTCTCTGAAACCGTTGTACTTATCGTCTGCAAAGCTATGTCGCGTGCTGCGATATGCGGAGACACTAAAAGCACCATAGTAGAACACAGATGAAGCTTCTAAGTTGATGTAATAGCCAGTAAGAAGTAGTACAATTCAAGTTTTAGATATTGATTATTGACTCTTTAGCTGGCTTTGGGGCCTTGGACATGATCTAGGACCTTAAGATTCTGCATGAAAGAAGGACTAGCAGCCGAGTTGCACGGGAGAATGTGAAAAGTGTTCATATGTAGTAAAAACCTGAGAAATCCGTCCGTTTTCGTCATTTGTTATCCAATCGACTTAAAGCCAGATCGTCACATTGGCCGCTCTTCTCTCTGAAACGGATATACTTATCGTCTGCAAAGCTATGACGCGTACTGCGATATTCGGAGACACTATAAACACCATAGTAGAACACAGATGAAGCTTTTAAGATGATGTAATAGCCAGTAAGAAGTAGTACAATTCAATTTTTAGGTATCGGTTATTGACATTTTAGCTGGCTTTGGTGCCTTGGACATGACAAGGACCTTAAGATTCTGCATGAAAGGAGGACTAGCAGCCGAGTTGCACGGGAGAATGTGAAAAGTGCTCATATGTAGTAAGAACCTGAGAAATCCGTCCGTTTTCGTCATTTGTTATCGAATCGACTTAAAGCCAGATCGTCACATTGGCCACTCTTCTCTCTGAAACGGTTGTACTTATTGTCTGCAAAGTTATGTCGCGTGCTGCGGTATGCGGAGACACGAAAATCCTCATAGTAGAACACAGATAAAGCTTCTAAGTTGATGTAATAACCAGTAAGAAGTAGTAAAATTCAAGTTTTAGGTATCGATTATTGACTTTTTAGCTGGCTTTGCTGCCTTGGACATGAGCTAGGACCTTAAGATTCAGCATGAAAGTAGGACTAGCAGCCGAGTTGCACGGGAGAATGTGAAAAGTGTTCAAATGTAGTAAAAACCTGAGAAATCCGTCCGTTTTCGTCATTTGTTATCGAATCGACTTAAAGCCAAATCGGCACATTGGCCGCTCTGCTCCCTGAAACGTTTGTACTTATCGTCTGCAAAGCTATGTCGCGTACTGCGGTATTCGGAGACACTAAACGCACCATAGTAGAACACAGATGAAGCTTCTAAGATGATATAATAGCCAGTAAGAAATAGTACAATTCAAGTTTTAGGTATAGTTATTGACTTTGTAGCTGGCTTTGGTGCCTTGGACATGAGCTATGACCTTAAGATTCAGCATGAAAGGAGGACTAGCACTCGAGTTGCACGGGAGAATGTGAAAAGTGTTCATATGTAGCAAAAACCTCAGAAATCCGTCCGTTTTCGTCATTTGTTATCGAATCGACTTAAAGCCAGATCGTCACATTTGCCGTTCTTCTCTCTGAATCCGTTGTACTTATCGTCTGCAAAGCTATGTCGCGTGCTGCGGTATGCGGAGACACTAAAAGCACCATAGTAGAACACAGATGAAACTTCTAAGTTGATGTAATAGCCAGTAAGAAGTAGTACAATTCAAGTTTTAGATATTGATTATTGACTTTTTAGCTGGCTTTGGTGCCTTGGACATGATCTAGGACCTTAAGATTCTGCATGAAAGAAGGACTAGCAGCCGAGTTGCACGGGAGAATGTGAAAAGTGTTCATATGTAGTAAAAACCAACCTGAGAAATCGGTCCGTTTTCGTCATTTGTTATCGAATCGACTTAAAGCCAAATCATCACATTGGCAGCTCTGCTCTCTGAAATGGTTGTTCTTATCGTCTGCAAAGCTATGTCGCGTACTGCGGTATTCGGAGACACTAAAAGCACCATAGTAGAACACAGATGAAGCTTCTAAGTTGATGTAATAGCCAGTAAGAAGTAGTAGAATTCAAGTTTTAGGTATCGATTATTGATTTTTTAGGTGGCTTTGGAGCCTTGGACATGAGCTAGGACCTTAAGATTCTGCATGAAAGGAGGACTAGCAGCCGAGTTGCACGGGAGAATGTGAAAAGTGTTCATATGTAGTCAAAACCTGAGATATCCGTCCGTATTCGTCAATTGTTATCGAATCGACTTAAAGCCAGATCGTCACATTTGCCGTTCGTCTCTCTGAAACCGTTGTACTTATCGTCTGCAAAGCTATGTCGCGTGCTGCGGTATGCGGAGACACTAAAAGCACCATAGTAGAACACAGACGAAGCTTCTAAGTTGATGTAATAGCCAGTAAGAAGTAGTCCAATTCAAGTTTTAGGTATCGATTATTGACTTTTTAGCTGGCTTTGGTGCCTTGGACATGAGCTAGGACCTTAAGATTCTGCAAAAAAGGCGGACTAGCAGCCGAGTTGCACTGCAGAATGTGAAAAGTGTTCATATGTAATAAAAACCTGAGACATCCGTCAGTTTTCGTCATTTGTTATCGAATTGACTTAAAGCCAGATGGTCACATTGACCGCTCTTCTCTCTGAAACGGTTGTACTTATCGTCTGCAAAGCTATGTCGCATGCTGCGGTATGTGGAGACACTTAAATCACCATAGTAGAACACAGATGAAGCTTCTAAGTTGATGTAATAGCCAGTAAGAAGTAGTACAATTCAAGTTTTAGGTATCGATTATTGACTTTTTAGCTGGCTTTGGTGCCTTTGACATGGGCTAGGACCTTGAGATTCTACATGAAAGGAGGACTAGCAGCCGAGTTGCACGGGACAATGTGAAAAGTGTTCATATGTAGTAAAAACCTGAGAAATCCGTCCGTTTTCGTCATTTGTTATCGAATCGACTTAAAGCCAGATCGTCACATTGGCCGCTCTTCTCTCTGAAACGGTTGTACTTATCGTCTGCAAAGCTATGTCGCGTGCTGCGGTATGCGGAGACACTAAAAGCACCATAGTAGAACACAGATGAAGCTTCTAAGTTGATGTAATAGCCAGTAAGAAGTAGTCCAATTCAAGTTTTAGGTATCGATTATTGACTTTTTAGCTGTCTTTGGTGCCTTGGACATGAGCTAGGACCTTAAGATTCTGCATAAAAGGAGGACTAGCAGCCCAGTTGCACGGGAGAATATGAAAGGTGTTCATATGTAGTAAAAACCTGAGACATCCGTCCTTTTTCGTCATTTGTTATCGAATCGACTTAAAGCCAGATCGTCAGATTGGCCGCTCTTCTCTCTGAAACCGTTGTACTTATCGTCTGCAAAGCTATGTCGCGTGCTGCGGTATGCGGAGACACTAAAAGCACCATAGTAGAACACAGATGAAGCTTCTAAGTTGATGTAATAGCCAGTAAGAAATAGTACAATTCAAGTTTTAGGTATCGTTATTGACTTTTTAGCTGGCTTTGGTGCCTTGGACATGAGCTAGGACCTTAAGATTCTGCATGAAAGGAGGACTAGCAGCCGAGTTGCATGGGAGAATTTGAAAAGTGTTCATATGTAGTAAAAACCTGAGAAATCCGTCCGTTTTCGTCATTTGTTATCGAATCGACTTAAAGCCAGATTGTCACATTGGCCGCTCTTCTCTCTGAAACGGTTGTACTTATCGTCTGCAATGCTATGTCGCGTGCTGCGCTATGCGGTGACACTAAAAGCACCATAGAAGAACACAGATGAAGCTTCTAAGTTGATGTAATAGCCAGTAAGAAGTAGTACAATTCAAGTTTTAGGTATCGATTATTGACTTTTTAGCTGGCTTTGGTGCCTTGGACATGAGCTAGGACCTTAAGATTCTGCATGAAAGGAGGACAGAGCAGCCGAGTTGCACGGGAGAATGTGAAAAGTGTTCAAATAGAGTAAAAACCTGAGAAATCCGTCCGTTTTCGTCATTTTTATCGAATCGACTTAAAGCCAAATCGTCACATTGGCCGCTCTGCTCTCTGAAACGGTTGTATTTATCGTCTGCAAAACTATGTCGCGTACTGCGGTATTCGGAGACACTAAAAGCACCATAGTAGAACACAGATGTAGCTTCTAAGATGATGTAATAGCCAGTAAGAAATAGTACAATTTAAGTTTTAGGAATCGGTTATTGACTTTTTACCCTTGTTTGGTGCCTTGGACATGAGCTAGGAACTTAAGATTTTACATGCAGGAGGACTAGCAGCCGCGTTGCACGGGAGAATGTGAAAAGTGTCCATATGTAGTAAAAACCAACCTGAGAAATCCGTCCGTTTTCGTCATTTGTTATCGAATCGACTTAAAGCCAGATCGTCACATTGGCCGCTCTTCTCTCTGAAACGGTTGTACTTATCGTCTGCAAAGCTATGTCGCGTGCTGCGGTATGCGGAGACACTAAAAGCACCATAGTAGAACACATATGAAGCTTCTAAGATGATGTAATAGCCAGTAAGAAGTAGGACAGTTCAAGTTTTAGGTATCGATTATTGACTTTGTAGCTGGCTTTGGTGCCTTGGAGATGAGCTTGGACCTTAAGATTCTGGATGAAAGGAGGACTAGCAGCCGAGTTTCACGGGAGAATGTGAGAAGTGTTCATATGTAGTAAAAACCTGAGAAATCCGTCCGTTTTCGTCATTTGTTATCGAATCGACTTAAAGCCAGATCGTCACATTGGCCGCTCTTCTCTCTGAAACGGTTGTACTTACCGTCTGCAAAGCTATGTCGCGTGCTGCGGTATGCGGAGACACTAAAATCACCATAGTAGAACACACATGAAGCTTCTATGATGATGTAATAGCCAGTAAGAAGTAGTACAATTCAAGTTTAAGGTATCGTATCGACTTCTTAGATGGCTTTGGTGCCTTGGACATGAGCTAGGACTTTAAGATTCTGCATGAAAAGAGGACTAGCTGCCGAGTTGCACGGGACAATATGAAAAGTGTTCATATGTAGTAACAACCTGAGAAATCCGTCCGTTTTCGTCATTTGTTATCAAATCGACTTAAAGACAGATCGTCACATTGGCCACTCTTCTCTCTGAAACGGTTGTACTTATCGTGTGCAGAGCTATGTCGCGTGCTGCGCTATGCAGAGACACTAAAAGCAACATAGTAGAACACAGATGACACTTCCAAGTTGATGTAATTGCCAGTAAGAAGTAGTACAATTCAAGTTTTAGTTACTGATTATTGACTTTTTAGCTGGCTTTGGTGCCTTGGACATGAGCTAGGACCTTAAGATTCTGCATGAAAAGAGGACTAGCAGCCGAGTTACACAGGAGAATGTGAAAAGTGTTTATATGTAGTAAAAACCTGAGAAATCCGTCCGTTTTCGTCATTTGTTATCGAATCAACTTAAAGCCAGATCGTCACATTGGCTGCTCTTCCCTCCGAAACGGTTGTACTTATCGTCTGCAAAGCTATGTCGCATGCTGCGGTATGCGGAGACACTAAAAGCACCATAGTAGAACACAGATGAAGCTTCTAAGTTGATGTAATAGCCAGTAAGATGTAGTACAATTCAAGTTTTAGCTACTGATTATTGACTTTTTAGCTGGCCTTGGAGCCTTGGACATGAGCTAGGACCTTAAGATTCTGCATGAAAGGAGGACTAGCAGCCGAGTTACACAGGAGAATGTGAAAAGTGTTTATATGTAGTAAAAACCTGAGAAATCCGTCCGTTTTCGTCATTTGTTATCGAATCGACTTAAAGCCAGATCGTCACATTGGCCGCTCTTCTCTCTGAAACGGTTGTACTTATCGTCTGCAAAGCTATGTCGCGTGCTGCGGTATGCGGAGACACTAAAAGCACCATAGTAGAACACATATGAAGCATCTAAGTTGATGTAATAGCCAGTAAGAAGTAGGACAGTTCAAGTTTTAGGTATCGATTATTGACTTTGTAGCTGGCTTTGGTGCCTTGGAGATGAGCTTGGACCTTAAGATTCTGGATGAAAGGAGGACTAGCAGCCGAGTTTCACGGGAGAATGTGAGAAGTGTTCATATGTAGTAAAAACCTGAGAAATCCGTCCGTTTTCGTCATTTGTTATCGAATCGACTTAAAGCCAGATCGTCACATTGGCCGCTCTTCTCTCTGAAACGGTTGTACTTACCGTCTGCAAAGCTATGTCGCGTGCTGCGGTATGCGGAGACACTAAAATCACCATAGTAGAACACACATGAAGCTTCTATGATGATGTAATAGCCAGTAAGAAGTAGTACAATTCAAGTTTAAGGTATCGTATCGACTTCTTAGATGGCTTTGGTGCCTTGGACATGAGCTAGGACTTTAAGATTCTGCATGAAAAGAGGACTAGCTGCCGAGTTGCACGGGACAATATGAAAAGTGTTCATATGTAGTAACAACCTGAGAAATCCGTCCGTTTTCGTCATTTGTTATCAAATCGACTTAAAGACAGATCGTCACATTGGCCACTCTTCTCTCTGAAACGGTTGTACTTATCGTGTGCAGAGCTATGTCGCGTGCTGCGCTATGCAGAGACACTAAAAGCAACATAGTAGAACACAGATGACACTTCCAAGTTGATGTAATTGCCAGTAAGAAGTAGTACAATTCAAGTTTTAGTTACTGATTATTGACTTTTTAGCTGGCTTTGGTGCCTTGGACATGAGCTAGGACCTTAAGATTCTGCATGAAAAGAGGACTAGCAGCCGAGTTACACAGGAGAATGTGAAAAGTGTTTATATGTAGTAAAAACCTGAGAAATCCGTCCGTTTTCGTCATTTGTTATCGAATCAACTTAAAGCCAGATCGTCACATTGGCTGCTCTTCCCTCCGAAACGGTTGTACTTATCGTCTGCAAAGCTGTGTCGCATGCTGCGGTATGCGGAGACACTAAAAGCACCATAGTAGAACACAGATGAAGCTTCTAAGTTGATGTAATAGCCAGTAAGATGTAGTACAATTCAAGTTTTAGCTACTGATTATTGACTTTTTAGCTGGCCTTGGAGCCTTGGACATGAGCTAGGACCTTAAGATTCTGCATGAAAGGAGGACTAGCAGCCGAGTTACACAGGAGAATGTGAAAAGTGTTTATATGTAGTAAAAACCTGAGAAATCCGTCCGTTTTCGTCATTTGTTATCGAATCGACTTAAAGCCAGATCGTCACATTGGCCGCTCTTCTCTCTGAAACGGTTGTACTTATCGTCTGCAAAGCTATGTCGCGTGCTGCGGCA
This sequence comes from Schistocerca gregaria, assembly GCF_023897955.1. Taxonomy (NCBI): domain Eukaryota; kingdom Metazoa; phylum Arthropoda; class Insecta; order Orthoptera; family Acrididae; genus Schistocerca; species Schistocerca gregaria. Next base: position 2,578,868 of record NW_026061773.1, read on the forward strand.
TGCGGGGCTCTAAAAACACCCTAGTGGAACACAGATGAAGCTTCTAAGTTGATGTAATAGCCAGTAAGAAGTAGTACAATTCAAGTTTTAGGTATCGATTATTGACTTTTTAGCAGGCTTTGATGCCTTGGACATGAGCTAGGACCTTAAGATTCTGCATGAAAGGAGGACTAGCAGCCGAGTTGCATGGGAGAATTTGAAAAGTGTTCATATGTAGTAAAAACCTGAGAAATCCGTCCGTTTTCGTCATTTGTTATCGAATCGACTTAAAGCCAGATTGTCACATTGGCCGCTCTTCTCTCTGAAACGGTTGTACTTATCGTCTGCAATGCTATGTCGCGTGCTGCGCTATGCGGTGACACTAAAAACACCATAGTAGAACACAGATGAAGCTTCTAAGTTGATGTAATAGCCAGTAAGAAGTAGTACAATTCAAGTTTTAGGTATCGATTATTGACTTTTTAGCTCGCTTTGGTGCCTTGGACATGGGCTAGGACCTTAAGATTCTGCATGAAAGGAGGACAAGCAGCCGAGTTGCACGGGAGAATGTGAAAAGTGTTGAAATAGAGTAAAAACCTGAGAAATCCGTCCGTTTTCGTCATTTTTATCGAATCGACTTAAAGCCAAATCGTCACATTGGCCGCTCTGCTCTCTGAAACGGTTGTATTTATCGTCTGCAAAACTATGTTGCGTACTGTGGTATTCGGAGACACTAAAAGCACCATAGTAGAACGCAGATGTAGCTTCTAAGATGATGTAATAGCCAGTAAGAAATAGAACAATTCAAGTTTTAGGAATCGGTTATTGACTTTTTACCCTTGTTTGGTGCCTTGGACATGAGCTAGGAACTTAAGATTTTACATGCAGGAGGACTAGCAGCCGAGTTGCACGGGACAATGTGTAAAGTGTTCATATGTAGTAAAAACCTGAGAAATCCCTTCGTTTTCGTCATTTGTTAGCGAATCGACTTAAAGCCAGATCGTCACATTGGCCGCTCTTCTCTCTGAAACGGTTGTACTTATCGTCTGCAAAGCTATGTCGCGTGCTGCGGTATGCGGAAACACTAAAAGCACCATAGTAGAACACATATGAAGCTTCTAAGATGATGTAATAGCCAGTAAGAAGTAGGACAGTTCAAGTTTTAGGTATCGATTATTGACTTTTTAGCTGGCTTTGGTGCCTTGGAGATGAGGTAGGACCTTAAGATTCTGGATGAAAGGAGGAGTAGCAGCCGAGTTGCACGGGAGAATGTGAAAAGTGTTCATATGTAGTAAAAACCTGAGAAATCCGTCCGTTTTCGTCATTTGTTATCGAATTGACTTAAAGCCTGATTGTCACATTGGCCGCTCTTCTCTCTGAAACGGTTGTAATTATCGTCTGCAAAGCTGTGTCGCGTGCTGCGGTATGCGGAGAAACTAAAAGCACCATAGTATAACACAGATGAAGCTTCTAAGTTGATGTAATAGCCAGTAAGAAGTAGTACAATTCAAGTTTTAGGTATCGTTTATTGACTTTTTAGCTGGCTTTGGTGCCTTGGACATGTGCTAGGACCTTAAGATTCTGCATGAAAGGAGGACTAGCAGCCGCGTTGCACGGGAGAATGTGAAAAGTGTCCATATGTAGTAAAAACCAACCTGAGAAATCGGTCCGTTTTCGTCATTTGTTATCGAATCGACTTAAAGCCAGATCGTCACATTGGCCGCTCTTCTCTCTGAAACGGTTGTACTTATCGTCTGCAAAGCTATGTCGCGTGCTGCGGTATGCGGAGACACTAAAAGCACCATAGTAGAACACATATGAAGCTTCTAAGATGATGTAATAGCCAGTAAGAAGTAGGACAGTTCAAGTTTTAGGTATCGATTATTGACTTTGTAGCTGGCTTTGGTGCCTTGGAGATGAGCTTGGACCTTAAGATTCTGGATGAAAGGAGGAGTAGCAGCCGAGTTGCACGGGAGAATGTGAAAAGTGTTCATATGTAGTAAAAACCTGAGAAATCCGTCCGTTTTCGTCATTTGTTATCGAATCGACTTAAAGCCAGATCGTCACATTGGCCGCTCTTCTCTCTGAAACGGTTGTACTTACCGTCTGCAAAGCTATGTCGCGTGCTGCGGTATGCGGAGACACTAAAAGCACCATAGTAGAACACATATGAAGCTTCTATGATGATGTAATAGCCAGTAAGAAGTAGTACAATTCAAGTTTAAGGTATCGTATCGACTTCTTAGATGGATTTGGTGACTTGGACATGAGCTAGGACTTTAAGATTCTGCATGAAAAGAGGACTAGCTGCCGAGTTGCACGGGACAATATGAAAAGTGTTCATATGTAGTAACAACCTGAGAAATCCGTCCGTTTTCGTCATTTGTTATCGAATCGCCTTAAAGCCAGATCGTCACTTGGCCGCTCTTCTCTCTGAAACGGTTGTACATATCGTCTGCAAAGCTATGTCGCGTGCTGCGGTATACGGAGACACTAAAAGCACCATAGTAGAACACAGATGAAGCTTCTAAGTTGGTGTAATAGCCAGTAAGAAGTAGTACACTTCAAGTTTTAGGTATCGATTATTGACTTTTTAGCTGGCTTTGGTGCCTTGGACATGAGCTAGGACCTTAAGACTCGGCATGAAAGGAGGACTAGCAGCCGAGTTGCACGGGAGAATGTGAAAAGTGTTCATATGTATTAAAAACCTGAGAAATCCGTCCGTTTTCGTCATTAGTTATCGAATCGACTTAAAGCCAGATCGTCACATGGGCCACTCTTCTCTCTGAAACGGTTGTACTTATCGTGTGCAGACCTATGTCGCGTGCTGCGCTATGCAGAGACACTAAAAGCAACATAGTAGAACACAGATGAAGCTTCTAAGTTGATGTAATAGCCAGTAAGAAGTAGTACAATTCAAGTTTTAGGTATCGATTATTGACTTTTTAGCTGACTTTGATGCCTTGGACATGAGCTAGGACCTTAAGATTCTGCATGAAAGGAGGACTAGCAGCCGAGTTGCATGGGAGAATTTGAAAAGTGTTCATATGTAGTAAAAACCTGAGAAATCCGTCCGTTTTCGTCATTTGTTATCGAATCGACTTAAAGCCAGATTGTCACATTGGCCGCTCTTCTCTCTGAAACGGTTGTACTTATCGTCTGCAATGCTATGTCGCGTGCTGCGCTATGCGGTGACACTAAAAGCACCATAGTAGAACACAGATGAAGCTTCTAAGTTGATGTAATAGCCAGTAAGAAGTAGTACAATTCAAGTTTTAGGTATCGATTATTGACTTTTTAGCTGGCTTTGGTGCCTTGGACATGAGCTAGGACCTTAAGATTCTGCATGAAAGGAGGACAGAGCAGCCGAGTTGCACGGGAGAATGTGAAAAGTGTTCAAATAGAGTAAAAACCTGAGAAATCCGTCCGTTTTCGTCATTTTTATCGAATCGACTTAAAGCCAAATCGTCACATTGGCCGCTCTGCTCTCTGAAACGGTTGTATTTATCGTCTGCAAAACTATGTCGCGTACTGCGGTATTCGGAGACACTAAAAGCACCATAGTAGAACACAGATGTAGCTTCTAAGATGATGTAATAGCCAGTAAGAAATAGTACAATTTAAGTTTTAGGAATCGGTTATTGACTTTTTACCCTTGTTTGGTGCCTTGGACATGAGCTAGGAACTTAAGATTTTACATGCAGGAGGACTAGCAGCCGCGTTGCACGGGAGAATGTGAAAAGTGTCCATATGTAGTAAAAACCAACCTGAGAAATCCGTCCGTTTTCGTCATTTGTTATCGAATCGACTTAAAGCCAGATCGTCACATTGGCCGCTCTTCTCTCTGAAACGGTTGTACTTATCGTCTGCAAAGCTATGTCGCGTGCTGCGGTATGCGGAAACACTAAAAGCACCATAGTAGAACACATATGAAGCTTCTAAGATGATGTAATAGCCAGTAAGAAGTAGGACAGTTCAAGTTTTAGGTATCGATTATTGACTTTTTAGCTGGCTTTGGTGCCTTGGAGATGAGGTAGGACCTTAAGATTCTGGATGAAAGGAGGAGTAGCATCCGAGTTGCACGGGAGAATGTGAGAAGTGTTCATATGTAGTACAAACCTGAGAAATCCGTCCGTTTTCGTCATTTGTTATCGAATCGACTTAAAGCCAGATCGTCACATTGGCCGCTCTTCTCTCTGAAACGGTTGTACTTACCGTCTGCAAAGCTATGTCGCGTGCTGCGGTATGCGGAGACACTAAAATCACCATAGTAGAACACACATGAAGCTTCTATGATGATGTAATAGCCAGTAAGAAGTAGTACAATTCAAGTTTAAGGTATCGTATCGACTTCTTAGATGGCTTTGGTGCCTTGGACATGAGCTCGGACTTTAAGATTCTGCATGAAAAGAGGACTAGCTGCCGAGTTGCACGGGACAATATGAAAAGTGTTCATATGTAGTAACAACCTGAGAAATCCGTCCGTTTTCGTCATTTGTTATCAAATCGACTTAAAGACAGATCGTCACATTGGCCACTCTTCTCTCTGAAACGGTTGTACTTATCGTGTGCAGAGCTATGTCGCGTGCTGCGCTATGCAGAGACACTAAAAGCAACATAGTAGAACACAGATGACACTTCCAAGTTGATGTAATTGCCAGTAAGAAGTAGTACAATTCAAGTTTTAGTTACTGATTATTGACTTTTTAGCTGGCTTTGGTGCCTTGGACATGAGCTAGGACCTTAAGATTCTGCATGAAAAGAGGACTAGCAGCCGAGTTACACAGGAGAATGTGAAAAGTGTTTATATGTAGTAAAAACCTGAGAAATCCGTCCGTTTTCGTCATTTGTTATCGAATCAACTTAAAGCCAGATCGTCACATTGGCTGCTCTTCCCTCCGAAACGGTTGTACTTATCGTCTGCAAAGCTATGTCGCATGCTGCGGTATGCGGAGACACTAAAAGCACCATAGTAGAACACAGATCAAACTTCTAAGTTGATGTAATAGCCAGTAAGATGTAGTACAATTCAAGTTTTAGCTACTGATTATTAACTTTTTAGCTGGCCTTGGAGCCTTGGACATGAGCTAGGACCTTAAGATTCTGCATGAAAGGAGGACTAGCAGCCGAGTTACACAGGAGAATGTGAAAAGTGTTTATATGTAGTAAAAACCTGAGAAATCCGTCCGTTTTCGTCATTTGTTATCGAATCGACTTAAAGCCAGATCGTCACATTGGCCGCTCTTCTCTCTGAAACGGTTGTACTTATCGTCTGCAAAGCTATGTCGCGTGCTGCGGTATGCGGAAACACTAAAAGCACCATAGTAGAACACATATGAAGCTTCTAAGATGATGTAATAGCCAGTAAGAAGTAGGACAGTTCAAGTTTTAGGTATCGATTATTGACTTTTTAGCTGGCTTTGATGCCTTGGACATGAGCTAGGACCTTAAGATTCTGCATGAAAGGAGGACTAGCAGCCGAGTTGCAGGGGAGAATTTGAAAAGTGTTCATATGTAGTAAAAACCTGAGAAATCCGTCCGTTTTCGTCATTTGTTATCGAATCGACTTAAAGCCAGATTGTCACATTGGCCGCTCTTCTCTCTGAAACGGTTGTACTTATCGTCTGCAATGCTATGTCGCGTGCTGCGCTATGCGGTGACACTAAAAACACCATAGTAGAACACAGATGAAGCTTCTAAGTTGATGTAATAGCCAGTAAGAAGTAGTACAATTCAAGTTTTAGGTATCGATTATTGACTTTTTAGCTGGCTTTGGTGCCTTGGACATGAGCTAGGACCTTAAGATTCTGCATGAAAGGAGGACAAGCAGCCGAGTTGCACGGGAGAATGTGAAAAGTGTTGAAATAGAGTAAAAACCTGAGAAATCCGTCCGTTTTCGTCATTTGTTAGCGAATCGACTTAAAGCCAGATCGTCACATTGGCCGCTCTTCTCTCTGAAACGGTTGTACTTATCGTCTGCAAAGCTATGTCGCGTGCTGCGGTATGCGGAAACACTAAAAGCACCATAGTAGAACACATATGAAGCTTCTAAGATGATGTAATAGCCAGTAAGAAGTAGGACAGTTCAAGTTTTAGGTATCGATTATTGACTTTTTAGCTGGCTTTGGTGCCTTGGAGATGAGGTAGGACCTTAAGATTCTGGATGAAAGGAGGAGTAGCAGCCGAGTTGCACGGGAGAATGTGAAAAGTGTTCATATGTAGTAAAAACCTGAGAAATCCGTCCGTTTTCGTCATTTGTTATCGAATCGACTTAAAGCCTGATTGTCATATTGGCCGCTCTTCTCTCTGAAACGGTTGTAATTATCGTCTGCAAAGCTGTGTCGCGTGCTGCGGTATGCGGAGAAACTAAAAGCACCATAGTATAACACAGATGAAGCTTCTAAGTTGATGTAATAGCCAGTAAGAAGTAGTACAATTCAAGTTTTAGGTATCGTTTATTGACTTTTTAGCTGGCTTTGGTGCCTTGGACATGTGCTAGGACCTTAAGATTCTGCATGAAAGGAGGACTAGCAGCCGCGTTGCACGGGAGAATGTGAAAAGTGTCCATATGTAGTAAAAACCAACCTGAGAAATCGGTCCGTTTTCGTCATTTGTTATCGAATCGACTTAAAGCCAGATCGTCACATTGGCCGCTCTTCTCTCTGAAACGGTTGTACTTATCGTCTGCAAAGCTATGTCGCGTGCTGCGGTATGCGGAGACACTAAAAGCACCATAGTAGAACACATATGAAGCTTCTAAGATGATGTAATAGCCAGTAAGAAGTAGGACAGTTCAAGTTTTAGGTATCGATTATTGACTTTGTAGCTGGCTTTGGTGCCTTGGAGATGAGATTGGACCTTAAGATTCTGGATGAAAGGAGGAGTAGCAGCCGAGTTGCACGGGAGAATGTGAAAAGTGTTCATATGTAGTAAAAACCTGAGAAATCCGTCCGTTTTCGTCATTTGTTATCGAATCGACTTAAAGCCAGATCGTCACATTGGCCGCTCTTCTCTCAGAAACGGTTGTACTTATCGTCTGCAAAGCAATGTCGCGTGCTGCGGTATGCGGAGACACTAAAAGCACCATAGTAGAACACAGATGAAACTTCTAAGTTGATGTATTAGCCAGTAAGAAGTAGTACAATTCAAGTTAAAGGTACCGATTATTGACTTTTAAGCTGGCTTTGATGCCTTGGACATGAGCTAGGACCTTAAGATTCTACATGAAAGGAGGACTAGCAGCCGAGTTTCACGGGAGAATGTGAGAAGTGTTCATATGTAGTAAAAACCTGAGAAATCCGTCCGTTTTCGTCATTTGTTATCGAATCGACTTAAAGCCAGATCGTCACATTGGCCGCTCTTCTCTCTGAAAAGGTTGTACTTACCGTCTGCAAAGCTATGTCGCATGCTGCGGTATGCGGAGACACTAAAAGCACCATAGTAGAACACATATGAAGCTTCTATGATGATGTAATAGCCAGTAAGAAGTAGTACAATTCAAGTTTAAGGTATCGTATCGACTTCTTAGATGGATTTGGTGACTTGGACATGAGCTAGGACTTTTAGATTCTGCATGAAAAGAGGAATAGCTGCCGAGTTGCACGGGACAATATGAAAAGTGTTCATATGTAGTAACAACCTGAGAAATCCGTCCGTTTTCGTCATTTGTTATCGAATCGTATTAAAGCCAGATCGTCACATTGGCCGCTCTTCTCTCTGAAACGGTTGTACTTATCGTCTGCAAAGCTATGTCGCGTGCTGCGGTATGCGGAGACACTAAAAGCACCATAGTAGAACACATATGAAGCTTCTAAGATGATGTAATAGCCAGTAAGGAGTAGGACAGTTCAAGTTTTAGGTATCGATTATTGACTTTGTAGCTGGCTTTGGTGCCTTGGAGATGAGATTGGACCTTAAGATTCTGGATGAAAGGAGGAGTAGCAGCCGAGTTGCACGGGAGAATGTGAAAAGTGTTCATATGTAGTAAAAACCTGAGAAATCCGTCCGTTTTCGTCATTTGTTATCGAATCGACTTAAAGCCAGATCGTCACATTGGCCGCTCTTCTCTCAGAAACGGTTGTACTTATCGTCTGCAAAGCAATGTCGCGTGCTGCGGTATGCGGAGACACTAAAAGCACCATAGTAGAACACAGATGAAACTTCTAAGTTGATGTATTAGCCAGTAAGAAGTAGTACAATTCAAGTTAAAGGTACCGATTATTGACTTTTAAGCTGGCTTTGATGCCTTGGACATGAGCTAGGACCTTAAGATTCTACATGAAAGGAGGACTAGCAGCCGAGTTTCACGGGAGAATGTGAGAAGTGTTCATATGTAGTAAAAACCTGAGAAATCCGTCCGTTTTCGTCATTTGTTATCGAATCGACTTAAAGCCAGATCGTCACATTGGCCGCTCTTCTCTCTGAAAAGGTTGTACTTACCGTCTGCAAAGCTATGTCGCATGCTGCGGTATGCGGAGACACTAAAAGCACCATAGTAGAACACATATGAAGCTTCTATGATGATGTAATAGCCAGTAAGAAGTAGTACAATTCAAGTTTAAGGTATCGTATCGACTTCTTAGATGGATTTGGTGACTTGGACATGAGCTAGGACTTTTAGATTCTGCATGAAAAGAGGAATAGCTGCCGAGTTGCACGGGACAATATGAAAAGTGTTCATATGTAGTAACAACCTGAGAAATCCGTCCGTTTTCGTCATTTGTTATCGAATCGTATTAAAGCCAGATCGTCACTTGGCCGCTCTTCTCTCTGAAACGGTTGTACATATCGTCTGCAAAGCTATGTCGCGTGCTGCGGTATACGGAGAAACTAAAAGCACCATATTGGAACACAGATGAAGCTTCTAAGTCGATGTAATAGCCAGTAAGAAGTAGTACAATTCAAGTTTTAGGTACTGATTATTGAGTTTTTAGCTGGCTTTGGTGCCTTGGACATGAGCTAGGACCTTAAGATTCTGCATGAAGGGAGGACTAGCAGCCGAGTTGCACGGGAGAATGTGAAAAGTGATCATATGTAGTAAAAACCTGAGAAATCCGTCCGTTTTCGTCATTTGTTATCGAATCGACTTAAAGCCGGATCGTCACATTGGCCGCTCTTCTCTCTGAAACGGTTGTACTTATCGTCAGCAAAGCTATGTCGCGTGCTGCGGTATACGGAGACACTAAATGCACCATATTGGAACACAGATGAAGCTTCTAAGTTGATGTAATAGAGAGTAAGAACTAGTACAATTCTAGTTTTAGGTATCGATTATTGACTTTTTAGCTGGCTTTGATGCCTTGGACATGAGCTAGGACCTTAAGATTCTGCATGAAAGGAGGACTAGCAGCCGAGTTGCACGGGAGAATTTGAAAAGTGTTCATATGTAGTAAAAACCTGAGAAATCCGTCCGTTTTCGTCATTTGTTATCGAATCGACTTAAAGCCTGATTGTCACATTGGCCGCTCTTCTCTCTGAAACGGTTGTACTTATCGTCTGCAAAGCTGTGTCGCGTGCTGTGGTATGCGGAGAAACTAAAAGCACCATAGTAGAACACAGATGAAGCTTCTAAGTTGATGTAATAGCCAGTAAGAAGTAGTACACTTCAAGTTTAAGGTATCGATTATTGACTTCTTAGATGGATTTGGTGCCTTGGACATGAGCTAGGACCTTAAGATTCTGCATGAAAGGAGGACTAGCAGCCGAGTTGCACGGGAGAATGTGAAAAGTGTTCATATGTAGTAAAAACCTGAGAAATCCGTCCATTTTCGTCATTTGTTATCGAATCGACTTAAAGCTAGATCGTCACATAGGCCGCTCTTCTCTCTGAAACGGTTGTACTTATCGTCTGCAAAGCTATGTCGCGTGCTGCGGTATGCGGAGACACTAAAAGCACCATATTGGAACACAGATGAAGCTTCTAAGTTGATGTAATAGCCAGTAAGAAGTAGTACACTTCAAGTTTAAGGTATCGATTATTGACTTCTTAGATGGATTTGGTGCTATGGACATGAGCTAGGACCTTAAGATTCTGCATGAAAGGAGGACTAGCAGCCGAGTTGCCCAGGAGAATGTGAAAAGTGTTCATATGTAGTAAAAACCTGAGAAATCCGTCCGTTTTCGTCATTTGTTATCGAATCGACTTAAAGCCAGATCGTCACATTGGCCGCTCTTCCCTCTGAAACGGTTGTACTTATCGTCTGCAAAGCTATGTCGCATGCTGCGGTATGCGGAGACACTAAAAGCACCATAGTAGAACACAGATGAAGCTACTAAGTTGATGTAATAGCCAGTAAGATGTAGTACAATTCAAGTTTTAGCTACTGATTATTGACTTTTTACCTGGCTTTGGAGCCTTGGACATGAGCTAGGACCTTAAGATTCTACATGAAAGAGCACTAGCTGCCGAGTTACACAGGAGAATGTGAAAAGTGTTTATATGTAGTAAAAACCTGAGAAATCCGTCCGTTTTCGTCAATTGTTATCGAATCGACTTAAAGCCAGATCGTCACATTGGCTGCTCTTCTCTCTGAAACGGTTGTACTTATCGTCTGCAAAGCTATGTCGCGTGCTGCGGTATGCGGAGACACTAAAAGCACCATAGTAGAACACATATGAAGCTTCTAAGAAGATGTAATAGCCAGTAAGAAGTAGTACAATTCAAGTTTTAGGTATCGATTATTGACTTTTTAGCTAGCTTTGCTGCCTTGGAGATGAGCTTGGACCATAAGATTCTGCATGAAAGGAGGAGTAGCAGCCGAGTTGAACGGGAGAATGTGAAAAGTGTTCATATGTAATAAAAACCTGAGAAATCCGTCCGTTTTCGTCATTTGTTATCGACTCGCCAGATCGTCACATTGGCCGCTCTTCTCTCTGAAACGGTTGTACTTATCGTCTGCAAATCTATGTCGCGTGCTGCGGTATGCGGAGACACTAAAAGCACCATAGTAGAACACAGATGAAGCCTCTATGATGATGTAATAGCCAGTAAGAAGTAGTACAATTCAAGTTTTAGGTATCGATTATTGACTTTATAGCTGGCTTTGGTGCCTTGGACATGAGCTGTTACCTTAAGATTCTGCATGAAAGGAGGACTAGCAGCCGAGTTGCACGGGAGAATGTGAAAAGTGTTCATATGTAGTAAAAACCTGAGAAATCCGTCCGTTTTCGTCATTTGTTATCGAATCGACTTAAAGCCAGATCGTCACATTGGCTGCGTTTCTCTCTGAAACGGTTGTACTTATCGTCTGCAAAGCTATGTCGCGTGATGCGGTATGCGGAGACACTAAAAGCACCATAGTAGAACACAGATGAAGCTTCTAAGTTGGTGTAATAGCCAGTAAGAAGTAGTACACTTCAAGTTTTAGGTATCGATTATTGACTTTTTAGCTGGCTTTGGTGCCTTGGACATGAGCTAGGACCTTAAGATTCGGCAAGAAAGGAGGACTAGCAGCCGAGTTGCACGGGAGAATGTGAAAAGTGTTCATATGTAGTAAAAACCTGAGAAATCCGTCCGTTTTCGTCATTTGTTATCGAATCGACTTAAAGCCAGATCGTCACATTGGCCACTCTTCTCTCTGAAACGGTTGTACTTATCGTGTGCAGAGCTATGTCGCGTGCTGCGCTATGCAGAGACACTAAAAGCAACATAGTAGAACACAGATGACACTTCCAAGTTGATGTAATAGCCAGTAAGAAGTAGTACAATTCAAGTTTTAGTTACTGATTATTGACTTTTTAGCTGGCTTTGGTGCCTTGGACATGAGCTAGGACCTTAAGATTCTGCATGAAAAGAGGACTAGCAGCCGAGTTACAGAGGAGAATGTGAAAAGTGTTTATATGTAGTAAAAACCTGAGAAATCCGTCCGTTTTCGTCATTTGTTATCGAATCGACTTAAAGCCAGATCGTCACATTGGCTGCTCTTTCCTCCGAAGCGCTTGTACTTATCGTCTGCAAAGCTATGTCGCATGCTGCGGTATGCGGAGACACTAAAAGCACCATAGTAGAATACAGATGAAGCTTCTAAGTTGATGTAATAGCCAGTAAGATGTAGTACAATTCAAGTTTTAGCTACTGATTATTGACTTTTTAGCTGGCCTTGGAACCTTGGACATGAGCTAGGACCTTAAGATTCTGCATGAAAGGAGGACAAGCAGCCGAGTTGCACGGGAGAATGTGAAAAGTGTTCAAATAGAGTAAAAACCTGAGAAATCCGTCCGTTTTCGTCATTTTTATCGAATCGACTTAAAGCCAAATCGTCACATTGGCCGCTCTGCTCTCTGAAACGGTTGTATTTATCGTCTGCAAAACTATTTCGCGTACTGCTGTATTCGGAGACACTAAAAGCACCATAGTAGAACACAGATGTAGCTTCTAAGATGATGTAATAGCCAGTAAGAAATAGTACAATTCAAGTTTTAGGAATCGGTTATTGACTTTTTACCCTTGTATGCTGCCTTGGACATGAGCTAGGAACTTAAGATTTTACATGCAGGAGGACTAGCAGCCGAGTTGCACGGGACAATGTGTAAAGTGTTCATATGTAGTAAAAACCTGAGAAATCCGTTCGTTTTCGTCATTTGTTATCGAATCGACTTAAAGCCAGATCGTCACATTGGCCGCTCTTCTCTCTGAAACGGTTGTACTTATCGTCTGCAAAGCTATGTCGCGTGCTGCGGTATGCGGAAACACTAAAAGCACCATAGTAGAACACATATGAAGCTTCTAAGATGATGTAATAGCCAGTAAGAAGTAGGACAGTTCAAGTTTTATGTATCGATTATTGACTTTTTAGCTGGCTTTGGTGCCTTGGAGATGAGGTAGGACCTTAAGATTCTGGATGAAAGGAGGAGTAGCATCCGAGTTGCACGGGAGAATGTGAGAAGTGTTCATATGTAGTACAAACCTGAGAAATCCGTCCGTTTTCGTCATTTGTTATCGAATCGACTTAAAGCCTGATTGTCACATTGGCCGCTCTTCACTCTGAAACGGTTGTAATTATCGTCTGCAAAGCTGTGTCGCGTGCTGCGGTATGCGGAGAAACTAAAAGCACCATAGTAGAACACAGATGAAGCTTCTAAGTTGATGTAATAGCCAGTAAGAAGTAGTACAATTCAAGTTTTAGGTATCGTTTATTGACTTTTTAGCTGGCTTTGGTGCCTTGGACATGAGCTAGGACCTTAAGATTCTGCATGAAAGGAGGACTAGCAGCCGCGTTGCACGGGAGAATGTGAAAAGTGTCCATATGTAGTAAAAACCAACCTGAGAAATCCGTCCGTTTTCGTCATTTGTTATCGAATCGACTTAAAGCCAGATCGTCACATTGGCCGCTCTTCTCTCTGAAACGGTTGTACTTATCGTCTGCAAAGCTATGTCGCGTGCTGCGGTATGCGGAGACACTAAAAGCACCATAGTAGAACACATATGAAGCTTCTAAGATGATGTAATAGCCAGTAAGAAGTAGGACAGTTCAAGTTTTAGGTATCGATTATTGACTTTGTAGCTGGCTTTGGTGCCTTGGAGATGAGCTTGGACCTTAAGATTCTGGATGAAAGGAGGAGTAGCAGCCGAGTTGCACGGGAGAATGTGAAAAGTGTTCATATGTAGTAAAAACCTGAGAAATCCGTCCGTTTTCGTCATTTGTTATCGAATCGACTTAAAGCCAGATCGTCACATTGGCCGCTCTTCTCTCTGAAACGGTTGTACGTATCGTCTGCAAAGCAATGTCGCGTGCTGCGGTATGCGGAGACACTAAAAGCACCATAGTAGAACACAGATGAAACTTCTAAGTTGATGTATTAGCCAGTAAGAAGTAGTACAATTCAAGTTAAAGGTACCGATTATTAACTTTTAAGCTGGCTTTGATGCCTTGGACATGAGCTAGGACCTTAAGATTCTACATGAAAGGAGGACTAGCAGCCGAGTTTCACGTTAGAATGTGAGAAGTGTTCATATGTAGTAAAAACCTGAGAAATCCGTCCGTTTTCGTCATTTGTTATCGAATCGACTTAAAGCCAGATCGTCACATTGGCCGCTCTTCTCTCTGAAACGGTTGTACTTACCGTCTGCAAAGCTATGTCGCGTGCTGCGGTATGCGGAGACAGGAAAAGCACCATAGTAGAACACATATGAAGCTTCTATGATGATGTAATAGCCAGTAAGAAGTAGTACAATTCAAGTATAAGGTATCGTATCGACTTCTTAGATGGATTTGGTGACTTGGACATGAGCTAGGACTTTAAGATTCTGCATGAAAAGAGGACTAGCTGCCGAGTTGCACGGGACAATATGAAAAGTGTTCATATGTAGTAAAAACCTGAGAAATCCGTCCGTTTTCGTCATTTGTTATCGAATCGCCTTAAAGCCAGATCGTCACTTGGCCGCTCTTATCTCTGAAACGGTTGTACTTATCGTCTGCAAAGCTATGTCGCGTGCTGCGGTATGCGGACACACTAAAAGCACCATAGTAGAACACAGATGAAGCTTCTATGATGATGTAATAGCCAGTAAGAAGTAGTACAATTCAAGTTTTAGGTATCGATTATTGACTTTTTAGCTGGCTTTGGTGCCTTGGACATGAGCTATTACCTTAAGATTCTGCATGAAAGGAGGAATAGCAGCCGAGTTGCACGGAAGAATGTGAAAAGTGTTCATAAGTAGTAAAAACCTGAGAAATCCGTCCGTTTTCGTCATTTGTTATCGAATCGACTTAAAGCCGGATCGTCACATTGGCCGCTCTTCTCTCTGAAACGGTTGTACTTATCGTCTGCAAAGCTATGTCGCGTGATGCGGTATGCGGAGACACTAAAAGCACCATAGTAGAACACAGATGAAGCTTCTATGATGATGTAATAGCCAGTAAGAAGTAGTACAATTCAAGTTTTAGGTATCGATTATTGACATTTTAGCTGGCTTTGGTGCCTTGGACATGAGCTATTACCTTAAGATTCTGCATGAAAGGAGGAATAGCAGCCGAGTTGTACGGAAGAATGTGAAAAGTGTTCATATGTAGTAAAAACCTGAGAAATCCGTCCGTTTTCGTCATTTGTTATCGAATCGACTTAAAGCCGGATCGTCACATTGTTCGCTCTTCTCTCTGAAACGGTTGTACTTATCGTCTGCAAAGCTATGTCGCGTGATGCGGTATGCGGAGACACTAAAAGCACCATAGTAGAACATAGATGAAGCTTCTAAGTTGATGTAATAGCCAGTAAGAAGTAGTACAATTCAAGTTTTAGGTATCGATTATTGACTTTTTAGCTGGCTTTGGTGCCTTGGACATGAGCTAGGACCTTAAGATTCTGCATGAAAGGAGGACTAGCAGCCGAGTTGCACGGGAGAATGTGAAAAGTGTTCATATGTAGTAAAAACCTGAGAAATCCGTCCGTTTTCGTCATTTGTTATCGAATCGACTTAAAGCCAGATCGTCACATTGGCCGCTCTTCTCTCTGAAACGGTTGTACTTATCGTCTTCAAAGCTATGTCGCGTGCTGCGGTATGCGGAGACACTAAAAGCACCATAGTAGAACACAGATGAAGCTTCTAAGTTGATGTAATAGCCAGTAAGAAGTAGTACAATTCAAGTTTTAAGTATCGATTATTGACTTTTTAGCTGGCTTTGGTGCCTTGGATATGAGCTAGGACCTTAAGATTCTGCATGAAAGGAGGACTAGCAGCCGCGTTGTACGGGAGAATGTGAAATGTGTTCATATGTAGTAAAAACCTGAGAAATCCGTCCGTTTTCGTCATTTGTTATCAAATCGACTTAAAGCCAGATCGTCACATTGGCTGCTCTTCTCTCTGAAACGGATGTACTTATCGTCTGGAAAGCTTTGTTGCGTGCTGCAGTATGCGGAGACACTAAAAGCACCATAGTAGAACACAGATGAAGCTTCTAAGATGATGTAATAGCCAGTAAGAAGTAGTACAATTCAAGTTTTAGGTATCGACTATTAACTTTTTAGCTGACTTTGGTGCCTTGGACATGAGCTAGGACCTTAAGATTATGCATGAAAGGAGGACTAGCAGCCGAGTTGCAGGGGAGAATGTGAAAAGTGTTCATATGTAGTAAAAACCAGAGAAATCCGTCCGTTTTCGTCATTTGTTATCGAATCGACTTAAAGCCAGATCGTCACATTGGCCGCTCTTCTCTCTGAAACGGTTGTACTTATCGTCTTCAAAGCTATGTCGCGTGCTGCGGTATGCGGAGACACTAAAAGCACCATAGTAGAACACAGATGAAGCTTCTAAGTTGATGTAATAGCCAGTAAGAAGTAGTACAATTCAAGTTTTAAGTATCGATTATTGACTTTTTAGCTGGCTTTGGTGCCTTGGACATGAGCTAGGACCTTAAGATTCTGCATGAAAGGAGGACTAGCAGCCGAGTTGCACGCGAGAATGTGAAAAGTGTTCATATGTAGTAAAAACCTGAGAAATCCGTCCGTTTTCGTCATTTGTTATCGAATCGACTTAAAGCCAGATCTTCACATTGGCCACACTTCTCTCTGAAACGGTTGTACTTATCGTCTGCAAAGCTATGTCGTATGCTGCGGTAGGCGGAGACACTAAAACCACCACAGTAGAACACAGATGTAGCTTCTAATTTGATGTAATAGCCAGTAAGAAGTAGTACAATTGAAGTTTTAGGTATTGACTATTGACTTTTTAGCTGGCTTTGATGCCTTGGACATGAGCTAGGACCTTAAGATTCTGCATAGAAGGAGGACTAGCAGCCGAGTTGCACGGGAGAATGTGAAAAGTGTTCATATGTAGTAAAAACCTGAGAAATCCGTCCGTTTTCGTCATTTGTTATCGAATCGACTTAAAGCCAGATCGTCACATTGGCCGCTCTTCTCTCTTAAACGGTTGTACTTATCGTCTGCAAAGCTATGTCGCGAACGGCGGTATTCGGAGACACTAAAAGCACCATTGTAGAACACAGATGTAGCTTCTAAGATGATGTAATAGCCAGTAAGAAATAGTACAATTCAAGTTTTAGGAATCGGTTATTGACTTTTTACCCTTGTTTGGTGCCTTGGACGTGAGTTAGGAACTTAAGATTTTACATGCAGGAGGACTAGCAGCCGAGTTGCACGGGAGAATGTGTAAAGTGTTCATATGTAGTAAAAACCTGAGAAATCCGTCCGTTTTCGTCATTTGTTATCGAATCGACTTAAAGCCAGATCGTCACATTGGCCGCTCTTCTCTCTGAAACGGTTGTACTTATCGTCTGCAAAGCAATGTCGCGTGCTGCGGTATGCGGAGACACTAAAAGCACCATAGTAGAACACAGATGAAACTTCTAAGTTGATGTATTAGCCAGTAAGAAGTAGTACGATTCAAGTTAAAGGTACCGATTATTGACTTTTAAGCTGGCTTTGATGCCTTGGACATGAGCTAGGACCTTAAGATTCTACATGAAAGGAGGACTAGCAGCCGAGTTTTACGGGAGAATGTGAGAAGTGTTCATATGTAGTAAAAACCTGAGAAATCCGTCCGTTTTCGTCATTTGTTATCGAATCGACTTAAAGCCAGATCGTCACATTGGCCGCTCTTCTCTCTGAAACGGTTGTACTTACCGTCTGCAAAGCTATGTCGCGTGCTGCGGTATGCGGAGACACTAAAAGCACCATAGTAGAACTCATATGAAGCTTCTATGATGATGTAATAGCCAGTAAGAAGTAGTACAATTCAAGTTTAAGGTATCGTATCGACTTCTTAGATGGATTTGGTGACTTGGACATGAGCTAGGACTTTAAGATTCTGCATGAAAAGAGGACTAGCTGCCGAGTTGCACGGGACAATATGAAAAGTGTTCATATGTAGTAACAACCTGAGAAATCCGTCCGTTTTCGTCATTTGTTATCGAATCGCCTTAAAGCCAGGTCGTCACTTGGCCGCTCTTCTCTCTGAAACGGTTGTACTTATCGTCTGCAAAGCTATGTCGCGTGCTGCGGTATGCGGAGACACTAAAAGCACCATAGTAGAACACAGATGAAGCTTCTATGATGATGTAATAGCCAGTAAGAAGTAGTACAATTCAAGTTTTAGGTATCGATTATTGACATTTTAGCTGGCTTTGGTGCCTTGGACATGAGCTATTACCTTAAGATTCTGCATGAAAGGAGGAATAGCAGCCGAGTTGCACGGAAGAATGTGAAAAGTGTTCATAAGTAGTAAAAACCTGAGAAATCCGTCCGTTTTCGTCATTTGTTATCGAATCGACTTAAAGCCGGATCGTCACATTGGCCGCTCTTCTCTCTGAAACGGTTGTACTTATCGTCTGCAAAGCTATGTCGCGTGATGCGGTATGCGGAGACACTAAAAGCACCATAGTAGAGTACAGATGAAGCTTCTATGATGATGTAATAGCCAGTAAGAAGTAGTACAATTCAAGTTTTAGGTATCGATTATTGACTTTTTAGCTGGCTTTGGTGCCTTGAACATGAGCTATTACCTTAAGATTCTGCATTAAAGGAGGAATAGCAGCCGAGTTGCACGGGAGAATGTGAAAAGTGTTCATATGTAGTAAAAACCTGAGAAATCCGTCCGTTTTCGTCATTTGTTATCGAATCGACTTAAAGCCAGATCTTCACATTGGCCACACTTCTCTCTGAAACGGTTGTACTTATCGTCTGCAAAGCTATGTCGTATGCTGCGGTAGGCGGAGACACTAAAACCACCACAGTAGAACACAGATGTAGCTTCTAATTTGATGTAATAGCCAGTAAGAAGTAGTACAATTGAAGTTTTAGGTATTGATTATTGACTTTTTAGCTGGCTTTGATGCCTTGAACATGAGCTAGGACCTTAAGATTCTGCATAGAAGGAGGACTAGCAGCCGAGTTGCACGGGAGAATGTGAAAAGTGTTCATATGTAGTAAAAACCTGAGAAATCCGTCCGTTTTCGTCATTTGTTATCGAATCGACTTAAAGCCAGATCGTCACATTGGCCGCTCTTCTCTCTTAAACGGTTGTACTTATCGTCTGCAAAGCTATGTCGCGAACGGCGGTATTCGGAGACACTAAAAGCACCATTGTAGAACACAGATGTAGCTTCTAAGATGATGTAATAGCCAGTATGAAATAGTACAATTCAAGTTTTAGGAATCGGTTATTGACTTTTTACCCTTGTTTGGTGCCTTGGACGTGAGCTAGGAACTTAAGATTTTACATGCAGGAGGACTAGCAGCCGAGTTGCACGGGAGAATGACTAAAGTGTTCATATGTAGTAAAAACCTGAGAAATCCGTCCGTTTTCGTCATTTGTTATCGAATCGACTTAAAGCCAGATCGTCACATTGGCCGCTCTTCTCTCTGAAACGGTTGTACTTATCGTCTGCAAAGCAATGTCGCGTGCTGCGGTATGCGGAGACACTAAAAGCACCATAGTAGAACACAGATGAAACTTCTAAGTTGATGTATTAGCCAGTAGGAAGTAGTACAATTCAAGTTAAAGGTACCGATTATTGGCTTTTAAGCTGGCTTTGATGCCTTGGACATGAGCTAGGACAATAAGATTCTACATGAAAGGAGGACTAGCAGCCGAGTTTCACGGGAGAATGTGAGAAGTGTTCATATGTAGTAAAAACCTGAGAAATCCGTCCGTTTTCGTCATTTGTTATCGAATCGACTTAAAGCCAGATCGTCACATTGGCCGCTCTTCTCTCTGAAACGGTTGTACTTACCGTCTGCAAAGCTATGTCGCGTGCTGCGGTATGCGGAGACACTAAAAGCACCATAGTAGAACTCATATGAAGCTTCTATGATGATGTAATAGCCAGTAAGAAGTAGTACAATTCAAGTTTAAGGTATCGTATCGACTTCTTAGATGGATTTGGTGACTTGGACATGAGCTAGGACTTTAAGATTCTGCATGAAAAGAGGACTAGCTGCCGAGTTGCACGGGACAATATGAAAAGTGTTCATATGTAGTAACAACCTGAGAAATCCGTCCGTTTTCGTCATTTGTTATCGAATCGCCTTAAAGCCAGATCGTCACTTGGCCGCTCTTCTCTCTGAAACGGTTGTACTTATCGTCTGCAAAGCTATGTCGCGTGCTGCGGTATGGGGAGACACTAAAAGCACCATAGTAGAACACAGATGAAGCTTCTATGATGATGTAATAGCCAGTAAGAAGTAGTACAATTCAAGTTTTAGGTATCGATTATTGACTTTTTAGCTGGCTTTGGTGCCTTGAACATGAGCTATTACCTTAAGATTCTGCATTAAAGGAGGAATAGCAGCCGAGTTGTACGGAAGAATGTGAAAAGTGTTCATATGTAGTAAAAACCTGAGAAATCCGTCCGTTTTCGTCATTTGTTATCGAATCGACTTAAAGCCGGATCGTCACATTGGCCGCTCTTCTCTCTGAAACGGTTGTACTTATCGTCTGCAAAGCTATGTCGCGTGATGCGGTATGCGGAGACACTAAAAGCACCATAGTAGAACATAGATGAAGCTTCTAAGTTGATGTAATAGCCAGTAAGAAGTAGTACAATTCAAGTTTTAGGTATCGATTATTGACTTTTTAGCTGGCTTTGGTGCCTTGGACATGAGCTAGGACCTTAAGATTCTGCATGATAGGAGGACTAGCAGCCGAGTTGCACGGGAGAATGTGAAAAGTGTTCATATGTAGTAAAAACCTGAGAAATCCGTCCGTTTTCGTCATTTGTTATCGAATCGACTTAAAGCCAGATCGTCACATTGGCCGCTCTTCTCTCTGAAACGGTTGTACTTATCGTCTTCAAAGCTATGTCGCGTGCTGCGGTATGCGGAGACACTAAAAGCACCATAGTAGAACACAGATGAAGCTTCTAAGTTGATGTAATAGCCAGTAAGAAGTAGTACAATTCAAGTTTTAAGTATCGATTATTGACTTTTTAGCTGGCTGTGGTGCCTTGGATATGAGCTAGGACCTTAAGATTCTGCATGAAAGGAGGACTAGCAGCCGCGTTGTACGGGAGAATGTGAAATGTGTTCATATGTAGTAAAAACCTGAGAAGTCCGTCCGTTTTCGTCACTTGTTATCAAATCGACTTAAAGCCAGATCGTCACATTGGCTGCTCTTCTCTCTGAAACGGATGTACTTATCGTCTGGAAAGCTTTGTTGCGTGCTGCGGTATGCGGAGACACTAAAAGCACCATAGTAGAACACAGATGAAGCTTCTAAGATGATGTAATAGCCAGTAAGAAGTAGTACAATTCAAGTTTTAGGTATCGACTATTGACTTTTTAGGTGACTTTGGTGCCTTGGACATGAGCTAGGACCTTAAGATTCTGCATGAAAGGAGGACTAGCAGCCGAGTTGCAGGGGAGAATGTGGAAAGTGTTCATATGTAGTAAAAACCTGAGAAATCCGTCCGTTTTCGTCATTTGTTATCGAATCGACTTAAAGCCAGATCGTCACATTGGCCGCTCTTCTCTCTGAAACGGTTGTACTTATCGTCTTCAAAGCTATGTCGCGTGCTGCGGTATGCGGAGACACTAAAAGCACCATAGTAGAACACAGATGAAGCTTCTAAGTTGATGTAATAGCCAGTAAGAAGTAGTACAATTCAAGTTTTAAGTATCGATTATTGACTTTTTAGCTGGCTTTGGTGCCTTGGACATGAGCTAGGACCTTAAGATTCTGCATGAAGGGAGGACTAGCAGCCGAGTTGCACGGGAGAATGTGAAAAGTGTTCATATGTAGTAAAAACCTGAGAAATCCGTCCGTTTTCGTCATTTGTTATCGAATCGACTTAAAGCCAGATCGTCACATTGGCCGCTCTTCTCTCTTAAACGGTTGTACTTATCGTCTGCAAAGCTATGTCGCGAACGGCGGTATTCGGAGACACTAAAAGCACCATTGTAGAACACAGATGTAGCTTCTAAGATGATGTAATAGCCAGTAAGAAATAGTACAATTCAAGTTTTAGGAATCGGTTATTGACTTTTTACCTTTGTTTGGTGCGTTGGACGTGAGCTAGGAACTTAAGAATTTACATGCAGGAGGACTAGCAGCCGAGTTGCACGGGAGAATGTGTAAAGTGTTCATATGTAGTAAAAACCTGAGAAATCCGTCCGTTTTCGTCATTTGTTATCGAATCGACTTAAAGCCAGATCGTCACATTGGCCGCTCTTCTCTCTGAAACGGTTGTACTTATCGTCTGCAAAGCAATGTCGCGTGCTGCGGTATGCGGAGACACTAAAAGCACCATAGTAGAACACAGATGAAACTTCTAAGTTGATGTATTAGCCAGTAAGAAGTAGTACAATTCAAGTTAAAGGTACCGATTATTGACTTTTAAGCTGGCTTTGATGCCTTGGACATGAGCTAGGACCTTAAGATTCTACATGAAAGGAGGACTAGCAGTCGAGTTTCACGGGAGAATGTGAGAAGTGTTCATATGTAGTAAAAACCTGAGAAATCCGTCCGTTTTCGTCATTTGTTATCGAATCGACTTAAAGCCAGATCGTCACATTGGCCGCTCTTCTCTCTGAAACGGTTGTACTTACCGTCTGCAAAGCTATGTCGCGTGCTGCGGTATGCGGAGACACTAAAAGCACCATAGTAGAACACATATGAAGCTTCTATGATGATGTAATAGCCAGTAAGAAGTAGTACAATTCAAGTTTAAGGTATCGTATCGACTTCTTAGATGGATTTGGTGACTTGGACATGAGCTAGGACTTTAAGATTCTGCATGAAAAGAGGACTAGCTGCCGAGTTGCACGGGACAATATGAAAAGTGTTCATATGTAGTAACAACCTGAGAAATCCGTCCGTTTTCGTCATTTGTTATCGAATCGCCTTAATGCCAGATCGTCACTTGGCCGCTCTTCTCTCTGAAACGGTTGTACTTATCGTCTGCAAAGCTATGTCGCGTGCTGCGGTATGCGGAGACACTGAAAGCACCATAGTAGAACACAGATTAAGCATCTAAGTTGATGTAATAGCCAGTAAGAAGTAGTACAATTCAAGTTTTAGATATCGATTATTGACTTTTTAGCTGGCTTTGGTGCCTTGGACATAAGCTAGGACCTTAAGATTCAGCATGAAAGGAGGACTAGCAGCCGAGTTGTACGGAAGAATGTGAAAAGTGTTCATATGTAGTAAAAACCTGAGAAATCCGTCCGTTTTCGTCATTTGTTATCGAATCGACTTAAAGCCGGATCGTCACATTGGCCGCTCTTCTCTCTGAAACGGTTGTACTTATCGTCTGCAAAGCTATGTCGCGTGATGCGGTATGCGGAGACACTAAAAGCACCATAGTAGAACATAGATGAAGCTTCTAAGTTGATGTAATAGCCAGTAAGAAGTAGTACAATTCAAGTTTTAGGTATCGATTATTGACTTTTTAGCTGGCTTTGGTGCCTTGGACATGAGCTAGGACCTTAAGATTCTGCATGAAAGGAGGACTAGCAGCCGAGTTGCACGGGAGAATGTGAAAAGTGTTCATATGTAGTAAAAACCTGAGAAATCCGTCCGTTTTCGTCATTTGTTATCGAATCGACTTAAAGCCAGATCGTCACATTGGCCGCTCTTCTCTCTGAAACGGTTGTACTTATCGTCTTCAAAGCTATGTCGCGTGCTGCGGTATGCGGAGACACTAAAAGCACCATAGTAGAACACAGATGAAGCTTCTTAGTTGATGTAATAGCCAGTAAGAAGTAGTACAATTCAAGTTTTAAGTATCGATTATTGACTTTTTAGCTGGCTTTGGTGCCTTGGATATGAGCTAGGACCTTAAGATTCTGCATGAAAGGAGGACTAGCAGCCGCGTTGTACGGGAGAATGTGAAATGTGTTCATATGTAGTAAAAACCTGAGAAATCCGTCCGTTTTCGTCACTTGTTATCAAATCGACTTAAAGCCAGATCGTCACATTGGCTGCTCTTCTCTCTGAAACGGATGTACTTATCGTCTGGAAAGCTTTGTTGCGTGCTGCGGTATGCGGAGACACTAAAAGCACCATAGTAGAACACAGATGAAGCTTCTAAGATGATGTAATAGCCAGTAAGAAGTAGTACAATTCAAGTTTTAGGTATCGACTATTGACTTTTTAGCTGACTTTGGTGCCTTGGACATGAGCTAGGACCTTAAGATTCTGCATGAAAGGAGGACTAGCAGCCGAGTTGCAGGTGAGAATGTGAAAAGTGTTCATATGTAGTAAAAACCTGAGAAATCCGTCCGTTTTCGTCATTTGTTATCGAATCGACTTAAAGCCAGATCGTCACATTGGCCGCTCTTCTCTCTGAAACGGTTGTACTTATCGTCTTCAAAGCTATGTCGCGTGCTGCGGTATGCGGAGACACTAAAAGCACCATAGTAGAACACCGATGAAGCTTCTAAGTTGATGTAATAGCCAGTTAGAAGTAGTACAATTCAAGTTTTAAGTATCGATTATTGACTTTTTAGCTGGCTTTGGTGCCTTGGACATGAGCTAGGACCTTAAGATTCTGCATGAAAGGAGGACTAGCAGCCGAGTTGCACGGGAGAATGTGAAAAGTGTTCATATGTAGTAAAAACCTGAGAAATCCGTCCGTTTTCGTCATTTGTTATCGAATCGACTTAAAGCCAGATCGTCACATGGGCCACACTTCTCTCTGAAACGGTTGTACTTATCGTCTGCAAAGCTATGTCGTATGCTGCGGTAGGCGGAGACACTAAAACCACCACAGTAGAACACAGATGTAGCTTCTAATTTGATGTAATAGCCAGTAAGAAGTAGTACAATTGAAGTTTTAGGTATTGATTATTGACTTTTTAGCTGGCTTTGATGCCTTGGACATGAGCTAGGACCTTAAGATTCTGCATAGAAGGAGGACTAGCAGCCGAGTTGCACGGGAGAATGTGAAAAGTGTTCAAATAGATTAAAAACCTGAGAAATCCGTCCATTTTCGTCATTTTTATCGAATCGACTTAAAGCCAAATCGTCACATTGGCCGCTCTGCTCTCTGAAACGGTTGTACTTATCGTCTAAAAGCTATGTCGCGAACGGCGGTATTCGGAGACACTAAAAGCACCATAGTAGAACACAGATGTAGCTTCTAAGATGATGTAATAGCCAGTAAGAAATAGTACAATTCAAGTTTTAGGAATCGGTTATTGACTTTTTACCCTTGTTTGGTGCCTTGGACATGAGCTAGGAACTCAAGATTTTACATGCAGGAGGACTATCAGCCGAGTTGCACGGGAGAATGTGTAAAGTGTTCATATGTAGTAAAAACCTGAGAAATCCGTCCGTTTTCGTCATTTGTTATCGAAACGACTTAAAGCCAGATCGTCACATTGGCCGCTCTTCTCTCTGAAACGGTTGTATTTATCGTCTGCAAAGCTATGTCGGGTACTGCGGTATTCGGAGACACTAAAAGCACCATAGTAGAACACAGATGTAGCTTCTAAGATGATGTAATAGCCAGTAAGAAATAGTACAATTCAAGTTTTAGAAATCGGTTATTGACTTTTTACCATTGTTTGGTGCCTTGGACATGAGCTAGGAACTTAAGATTTTACATGCAGGAGGACTAGCAGCCGAGTTGCACGGGACAATGTGTAAAGTGTTCATATGTAGTAAAAACCTGAGAAATCCGTCCGTTTTCGTCATTTGTTATCGAATCGACTTAAAGCCAGATCGTCACATTGGCCGCTCTTCTCTCTGAAACGGTTGTACTTATCGTCTGCAAAGCTATGTCGCGTGCTGCGGTATGCGGAGACACTAAAAGCACCATAGTAGAACACATATGAAGCTTCTAAGTTGATGTAATAGCCAGTAAGAAGTAGTACAATTCAAGTTAAAGTTATCGATTATTGACTTCTTAGATGGATTTGTTGCCTTGGACATGAGCTAGGACCTTAAGATTCTGCATGAAAGGAGGACTAGCAGCCGAGTTGCATCGGACAATGTGAAAAGTGTTCATACGTAGTAAAAACCTGAGAAATCCGTCCCTTTTCGTCATTTGTTATCGAATCGACTTAAAGCCAGATCGTCACATTGGCCGCTCTTCTCTCTGAAACGATTGCACTTATCGTCTTCAAAGCTATGTCGCGTGCTGCGGTATGCGGAGACACTAAGAGCACCATAGTACAACACAGATGAAGCTTCTAAGTTGATGTGAAAGCCAGTAAGAAGTAGTACAATTCAAGTTTTAGGTATTGATTATTGACTTTTTAGCTGGCTTTGGTGCCTTGGACATGAGCTAGGACCTTAAGATTCTGCATGAAAGGAGGAGTAGCAACCGCGTTGTACGGGAGAATGTGAAATGTGTTCATATGTAGTAAAAACCTGAGAAATCCGTCCGTTTTCGTCATTTGTTATCAAATCGACTTAAAGCCAGATCGTCACATTGGCCGCTCTTCTCTCTGAAACGGTTGTACTTATCGTCTGCAAAGCTATGTCGCGTGCTGCGGTATGCGGAGACACTAAAACCACCATAGTAGAACACAGATGTAGCTTCTAAGATGATGTAATAGCCAGTAAGAAATAGTACAATTCAAGTTTTAGGAATCGGTTATTGACTTTTTACCCTTGTTTGGTGCCTTGGACATGAGCTAGGAACTTAAGATTTTACATGCAGGAGGACTATCAGCCGAGTTGCACGGGAGAATGTGTAAAGTGTTCATATGTAGTAAAAACCTGAGAAATCCGTCCGTTTTCGTCATTTGTTATCGAAACGACTTAAAGCCAGATCGTCACATTGGCCGCTCTTCTCTCTGAAACGGTTGTATTTATCGTCTGCAAAGCTATGTCGGGTACTGCGGTATTCGGAGACACTAAAAGCACCATAGTAGAACACAGATGTAGCTTCTAAGATGATGTAATAGCCAGTAAGAAATAGTACAATTCAAGTTTTAGGAATCGGTTATTGACTTTTTACCCTTGTTTGGTGCCTTGGACATGAGCTAGGAACTTAAGATTTTACATGCAGGAGGACTAGCAGCCGAGTTGCACGGGACAATGTGTAAAGTGTTCATATGTAGTAAAAACCTGAGAAATCCGTCCGTTTTCGTCATTTGTTATCGAATCGACTTAAAGCCAGATCGTCACATTGGCCACTCCTCTCTCTGAAACGGTTGTACTTATCGTCTGCAAAGCTATGTCGCGTGCTGCGGTATGCGGAGACACTAAAAGAACCATAGTAGAACACATATGAAGCTTCTAAGTTGATGTAATAGCCAGTAAGAAGTAGTACAATTCAAGTTAAAGTTATCGAT
Organism: Schistocerca gregaria; assembly: GCF_023897955.1. Lineage (NCBI taxonomy): Eukaryota > Metazoa > Arthropoda > Insecta > Orthoptera > Acrididae > Schistocerca > Schistocerca gregaria. The sequence goes on from NW_026061773.1 coordinate 2,606,042, forward strand.
TATTGACTTCTTAGATGGATTTGTTGCCTTGGACATGAGCTAGGACCTTAAGATTCTGCATGAAAGGAGGACTAGCAGCCGAGTTGCATCGGACAATGTGAAAAGTGTTCATATGTAGTAAAAACCTGAGAAATCCGTCCGTTTTCGTCATTTGTTATCGAATCGACTTAAAGCCAGATCGTCATATTGGCCGCTCTTCTCTCTGAAACGGTTGTACTTATCGTCTGCAAAGCTATGTCGTATGCTGCGGTATGCGGAGACACTAAAACCACCATAGTAGAACACATATGAAGCTTCTAAGATGATGTAATAGCCAGTAAGAAGTAGGACAGTTCAAGTTTTAGGTATCGATTATTGACTTTTTTGCTGGCTTTGGTGCCTTGGAGATGAGCTTGGACCTTAAGATTCTGCATGAAAGGAGGAGTAGCAGCCGCGTTGTACGGGAGAATGTGAAATGTGTTCATATGTAGTAAAAACCTGAGAAATACGTCCGTTTTCGTCATTTGTTATCAAATCGACTTAAAGCCAGATCGTCACATTGGCCGCTCTTCTCTCTGAAACGGTTGTACTTATCGTCTGCAAAGCTATGTCGCGTGCTGCGGTATGCGGAGACACTAAAACCACCATAGTAGAACACATATGAAGCTTCTAAGATGATGTAATAGCCAGTAAGAAGTAGGACAGTTCAAGTTTTAGGTATCGATTATTGACTTTTGCTGGCTTTGGTAACTTGGAGATGAGCTTGGACCTTAAGATTCTGGATGAAAGGAGGAGTAGTAGCCGAGTTGCACGGGAGAATGTGAAATGTGTTCATATGTAGTAACAACCTGAGAAATCCGTCCGTTTTCGTCATTTGTTATCGAATCGACTTAAAGCCCTATCGTCACATTGGCCGCTCTTCTCTCTGAAACGGTTGTACTTATCGTCTGCAAAGCTATGTCGTATGCTGCGGTAGGCGGAGACACTAAAACCACCACAGTAGAACACAGATGAAGCTTCTAATTTGATGTAATAGCCAGTAAAAAGTAGTACAATTCTAGTTAAAGGTATCGATTATTGACTTCTTAGATGGATTTGTTGCCTTGGACATGAGCTAGGACCTTAAGATTCTGCATGAAAGGAGGACTAGCAGCCGAGTTGCACGGGAGAATTTGAGAAGTGTTCATATGTAGTAAAAACCTGAGAAATCCGTCCGTTTTCGTCATTTGTTATCGAATCGACTTAAAGCCAGATTGTCACATTGGCCGCTCTTCTCTCTGAAACGGTTGTACTTATCGTCTGCAAAGCTATGTCGCGTGCTGCGGTATGCGGAGACACTAAAAGCACCATAGTAGAACACATATGAAGCTTCTAATTTGATGTAATAGCCAGTAAGAAGTAGTACAATTCAAGTTTAAGGTATCGATTATCGACTTCTTAGATGGATTTGGTGCCTTGGACATGAGCTAGGACTTAAGGATTCTGCATGAAAAGAGGACTAGCTGCCGAGTTGCATGGGACAATATGAAAAGTGTTCATATGTAGTAAAAACCTGAGAAATCCGTCCGTTTTCGTCATTTGTTATCGAATCGACTTAAAGCCAGATCGTCATATTGGCCGCTCTTCTCTCTGAAACGGTTGTACTTATCGTCTGCAAAGCTATGTCGTATGCTGCGGTATGCGGAGACACTAAAACCACCATAGTAGAACACATATGAAGCTTCTAAGATGATGTAATAGCCAGTAAGAAGTAGGACAGTTCAAGTTTTAGGTATCGATTATTGACTTTTTTGCTGGCTTTGGTGCCTTGGAGATGAGCTTGGACCTTAAGATTCTGGATGAAAGGAGGAGTAGCAGCCGAGTTGCACGGGAGAATGTGAAAAGTGTTCATATGTAGTAAAAACCTGAGAAATCCGTCCGTTTTCGTCATTTGTTATTGAATCGACTTAAAGCCAGATCGTCACATTGGCCGCTCTTCTCTCTGAAACGGATGTACTTATCGTCTGCAAAGCTATGTCGTATGCTGCGGTAGGCGGAGACACTAAAACCACCACAGTAGAACACAGATGAAGCTTCTAATTTGATGTAATAGCCAGTAAAAAGTAGTACAATTCAAGTTTTAAGTATCGATTATTGACTTTTTAGCTGGCTGTGGTGCCTTGGATATGAGCTAGGACCTTAAGATTCTGCATGAAAGGAGGACTAGCAGCCGAGTTGCACGGGAGAATGTGAGAAGTGTTCATATGTAGTAAAAACCTGAGAAATCCGTCCGTTTTCGTCATTTGTTATCGAATCGACTTAAAGCCAGATTGTCACATTGGCCGCTCTTCTCTCTGAAACGGTTGTACTTATCGTCTGCAAAGCTATGTCGCGTGCTGCGGTATGCGGAGACACTAAAAGCACCATAGTAGAACACATATGAAGCTTCTATGATGATGTAATAGCCAGTAAGAAGTAGTACAATTCAAGTTTAAGGTATCGATTATCGACTTCTTAGATGGATTTGGTGCCTTGGACATGAGCTAGGACTTAAAGATTCTGCATGAAAAGAGGACTAGCTGCCGAGTTGCATGGGACAATATGAAAAGTGTTCATATGTAGTAAAAACCTGAGAAATCCGTCCGTTTTCCTCATTTGTTATCGAATCGCCTTAAAGCCAGATCCTCACTTGGCCGCTCTTCTCTCTGAAACGGTTGTACTTATCGTCTGCAAAGCTATGTCGCGTGCTGCGGTATGCGGAGACACTGAAAGCACCATAGTAGAACACAGATTAAGCATCTAAGTTGATGTAATAGCCAGTAAGAAGTAGTACAATTCAAGTTTTAGGTACCGATTATTGACTTTTTAGCTGGCTTTGGTGCCTTGGACATGAGCTAGGACCTTAAGATTCTGCATGAAAGGAGGACTAGCAGCCGAGTTGCACGGGAGAATGTGAAAAGTGTTCATATGTTGTAAAAACCTGAGAAATCCGTCCGTTTTCGTCATTTGTTATCGAATCGACTTAAAGCCAGATCGTCATATTGGCCGCTCTTCTCTGTGAAACGGTTGTACTGATCGTCTGCAAAGCTATGTCGCGTGCTGCGGTATGCGGAGACACTAAAAGCACCATAGTACAACACGGATGAAGCTTCCATGTTGATGTGATAGCCAGTAAGAAGTAGTACAATTCAAGTTTTAGGTATTGATTATTGACTTTTTAGCTGGCTTTGGTGCCTTGGACATGAGCTAGGACCTTAAGATTCTGCATGAAAGGAGGACTAGCAGCCGCGTTGTACGGGAGAATGTGAAATGTGTTCATATGTAGTAAAAACCTGAGAAATCCGTCCGTTTTCGTCATTTGTTATCAAATCGACTTAAAGCCAGATCGTCACATTGGCTGCTCTTCTCTCTGAAACGGTTGTACTTATCGTCTGGAAAGCTTTGTCGCGTGCTGCGGTATGCGGAGACACTAAAAGCACCATAGTAGAACACATATGAAGCTTCTAAGATGATGTAATAGCCAGTAAGAAGTAGGACAGTTCAAGTTTTAGGTATCGATTATTGACTTTTTGCTGGCTTTGGTGCCTTGGAGATGAGCTTGGACCTTAAGATTCTGGATGAAAGGAGGAGTAGCAGCCGATTTGCACGGGAGAATGTGAAAAGTGTTCATATGTAGTAAAAACCTGAGAAATCCGTCCGTTTTCGTCATTTGTTATCGAATCGACTTAAAGCCAGATCGTCACATTGGCCGCTCTTCTCTCTGAAACGGTAGTACTTATCGTCTGCAAAGCTATGTCGCGTGCTGCGGTATGCGGAGACACTAAAAGCACCATAGTAGAACACACATGAAGCTTCTAAGTTGATGTAATAGCCAGTAAGAAGTAGTACAATTCAAGTTAAAGGTATCGATTATTGACTACTTAGATGGATTTGTTGCCTTGGACATCAGCTAGGACCTTAAGATTCTGCATGAAAGGAGGACTAGCAGCCGAGTTGCACGGGAGAAGGTGAGAAGTGTTCATATGTAGTAAAAACCTGAGAAATCCGTCCGTTTTCGTCATTTGTTATCGAATCGACTTAAAGCCAGATCGTCACATTGGCCGCTCTTCTCTCTGAAACGGTTGTACTTATCGTCTGCAAAGCTATGTCGCGTGCTGCGGTATGCGGAGACACTAAAAGCACCATAGTAGAACACATATGAAGCTTCTATGATGATGTAATAGCCAGTAAGAAGTAGTACAATTCAAGTTTAAGGTATCGATTATCGACTTCTTAGATGGATTTGGTGCCTTGGACATGAGCTAGGACTTAAAGGTTCTGCATGAAAAGAGGACTAGCTGCCGAGTTGCATGGGACAATATGAAAAGTGTTCATATGTAGTAAAAACCTGAGAAATCCGTCCGTTTTCGTCATTTGTTATCGAATCGCCTTAATGCCAGATCGTCACTTGGCCGCTCTTCTCTCTGAAACGGTTGTACTTATCGTCTGCAAAGCTATGTCGCGTGCTGCGGTATGCGGAGACACTGAAAGCACCATAGTAGAACACAGATTAAGCATCTAAGTTGATGTAATAGCCAGTAAGAAGTAGTACAATTCAAGTTTTAGATATCGATTATTGACTTTTTAGCTGGCTTTGGTGCCTTGGACATAAGCTAGGACCTTAAGATTCTGCATGAAAGGAGGACTAGCAGTCGAGTTGCACGGGAGAATGTGAAAAGTGTTCATATGTAGTAAAAACCTGAGAAATCCGTCCGTTTTCGTCATTTGTTATCGAATCGACTTAAAGCCAGATCGTCATATTGGCCGCTCTTCTCTCTGAAACGGTTGTACTTATCGTCTGCAAAGCTATGTCGTATGCTGCGGTAGGCGGAGACACTAAAACCACCACAGTAGAACACAGATGAAGCTTCTAATTTGATGTAATAGCCAGTAAGAAGTAGTACAATTCCAGTTTTAGGTAATGATTATTGACTTTTAAGCTGGCTTTGATGCCTTGGACATGAGCTAGGACCTTAAGAATCTGCATGAAAGGAGGATTAGCAGCCGAGTTGCACGGGACAATGTGAAATGTGCTCATATGTAGTAAAAACCTGAGAAATCTGTCCGTTTTCGTCATTTGTTATCGAATCGACTTAAAGCCAGATCGTCACATTGGCCGCTCTTCTCTCTGAAACGGTTGTACTTATCGTCTTCAAAGCTATGTCGCGTGCTGCGGTATGCGGAGACACTAAAAGCACCATAGTAGAACACAGATGAAGCTTCTAAGTTGATGTAATAGCCAGTAAGAAATAGTACAATTCAAGTTTTAGGTATCGAGTATTGATTTTTTAGCTGGCTTTGGTGCCTTGGACATGAGCTAGGATCTTAAGATTCTGCATGAAAAGGAGGACTAGCAGCCGAGTTGCACGGGACAATGTGAAAAGTGTTCATACGTAGTAAAAACCTGAGAAATCCGTCCCTTTTCGTCATTTGTTATCGAATCGACTTAAAGCCAGATCGTCACATTGGCCGCTCTTCTCTCTGAAACGGTTGTACTTATCGTCTTCAAAGCTATGTCGCGTGCTGCGGTAGGCGGAGACACTAAAAGCACCATAGTACAACACAGATGAAGCTTCTAAGTTGATGTGATAGCCAGTAAGAAGTAGTACAATTCAAGTTTTAGGTATTGATTATTGATTTTTAGCTGGCTTTGGTGCCTTGGACATGAGCTAGGACCTTAAGATTCTGCATGAAAGGAGGACTAGCAGCCGCGTTGTACGGGAGAATGTGAAATGTGTTTATATGTAGTAAAAACCTGAGAAATCCGTCCGTTTTCGTCATTTGTTATCAAATCGACTTAAAGCCAGATCGTCACATTGGCTGCTCTTCTCTCTGAAACGGTTGTACTTATCGTCTGGAAAGCTTTGTCGCGTGCTGCGGTATGCGGAGACACTAAAAGCACCATAGTAGAACACAGATGAAGCTTCTAAGATGATGTAGTAGCCAGTAAGAAGTAGTACAATTCAAGTTTTAGGTATTGATTATTGACTTTTTAGCTGGCTTTGGTGCCTTGGACATGAGCTAGGACCTTAAGATTCTGCATGAAAGGAGGACTAGCAGCCGAGTTGCAGGGGAGAATGTGAAAAGTGTTCATATGTAGTAAGAACCTGAGAAATCCGTCCGTTTTCGTCATTTGTTATCGAATCGACTTAAAGCCAGATCTTCACATTGGCCGCTCGTCTCTCTGAAACGGTTGTACTTATCGTCTTCAAAGCTATGTCGCGTGCTGCGGTATGCGGAGACACTGAAAGCACCATAGTAGAACACAGATGAAGCTTCTAAGTTGATGTAATAGCCAGTAAGAAGTAGTACAATTCAAGTTTTAGGTATCGATTATTGACTTCTTAGCTGGCTTTGGTGCCTTGGACATGAGCTAGGACCTTAAGATTCTGCATGAAAGGAGGACTATCAGCCGCGTTGGATGGGAGAATGTGAAATGTGTTCATATGTAGTAGAAACCTGAGAAATCCGTCCGTTTTCGTCATTTGTTATCGAATCGACTTAAAGCCCGATCGTCACATTGGCCGCTCTTCTCTCTCAAACGGTTGTACTTATCGTCTGAAAAGCTATGTCGCGTGCTGCGGTATGCGGAGACACTAAAAGCACCATAGTAGAACACAGATGAAGCTTCTATGATGATGTAATAGCCAGTAAGAAGTAGTACAATTCAAGTTTGAGGTATCGTTTATTGACTTTTTAGCTGGCTTTGGTCCCTTGGACATGAGCTAGGACCTTAAGATTCTGCATGGAAGGAGGACTAGCAGCCGAGTTGCACGGGAGAATGTGAAAAGTGTTCATATGTAGTAAAAACCTGAGAAATCCGTCCGTTTTCGTCATTTGTTATCGAATCGACTTAAAGCCAGATCGTCACATTGGCCGCTCTTCTCTCTGAAACGGTTGTACTTATCGTCTGCAAAGCTATGTCGCGTGCTGCGGTATGCGGAGACACTAAAAGCACCATAGTAGAACACAGATGAAGCTTCTAATTTGATGTAATAGCCAGTAAGAAGTAGTACAATTCAAGTTTTAGGTACTGATTATTGACTTTTTAGCTGGCTTTGGTGCCTTGGACATGAGCTAGGACCTTAAGATTCTGCATGAAAGGAGGACTAGCAGCCGAGTTGCACGGGAGAATGTGAAAAGTGTTCATATGTAGTAAAAACCTGAGAAATCCGTCCGTTTTCGTCATTTGTTATCGAATCGACTTAAAGCCAGATCGTCACATTGGCCGCTCTTCTCTCTGAAACGGTTGTACTTATCGTCTTCAAAGCTATGTCGCGTGCTGCGGTATGCGGAGACACTAAAAGCACCATAGTAGAACACAGATGAAGCTTCTAAGTTGATGTAATAGCCAGTAAGAAGTAGTACAATTCAAGTTTTAGGTATCGATTATTGACTTTTTAGCTGGCTTTGGTGCCTTGGACATGAGCTAGGACCTTAAGATTCTGCATGAAAGGAGGATCAGCAGCCGAGTTGCACGGGAGAATGTGAAAAGTGTTCATATGTAGTAAAAACCTGAGAAATCCATCCGTTTTTGTCATTTGTTATCGAATCGACTTAAAGCCAGATCGACACATTGGCCGCTCTTCTCTCTGAAACGGTTGTACTTATCGTCTGCAAAGCTATGTCGTATGCTGCGGTAGGCGGAGACACTAAAACCACCACAGTAGAACACAGATGAAGCTTCTAATTTGAAGTAATAACCAGTAAGAAGTAGTACAATTCAAGTTTAGGTATTGATTATTGACTTTTAAGCTGGCTTTGATGCCTTGGACATGAGCTAGGACCTTAAGAATCTGCATGAAAGGAGGATTAGCAGCCGAGTTGCACGGGAGAATGTGAAAAGTGTTCATATGTAGTAAAAACCTGAGAAATCCGTCCGTTTTCGTCATTTGTTATCGAATCGACTTAAAGCCACATCGTCACATTGGCCGCTCTTCTCTCTGAAACAGTTGTACTTATCGTCTTCAAAGCTATGTCGCGTGCTGCGGTATGCGGAGACACTAAAAGCACCATAGTAGAACACAGATGAAGCTTCTAAGTTGATGTAATAGCCAGTAACAAGTAGTACAATTCAAGTTTTAGGTATAGATTATTGATTTTTTAGCTGGCTTTGGTGCCTTGGACATGAGCTAGGACCTTAAGATTCTGCATCAAAAGGAGGACTAGCAGCCGAGTTGCACGGGACAATGTGAAAAGTGTTCATATGTAGTAAAAACCTGAGAAATCCGTCCGTTTTCGTCATTTGTTATCGAATCGACTTAAAGCCAGATCGTCACATTGGCCGCTCTTCTCTCTGAAACGGTTGTACTTATCGTCTGCAAAGCTATGTCGTATGCTGCGGTAGGCGGAGACACTAAAACCACCACAATTGAACACAGATGAAGCTTCTATTTGATGTAATAGCCAGTAAGAAGTAGTACAATTCAAGTTTTCGGTATCGATTATTGACTTTTTAGCTGTCTTTGGTGCCTTGGACATGAGCTAGGACCTTAAGATTCTGCATGAAAGGAGGACTAGCAGCCGCGTTGGATGGGAGAATGTGAAATGTGTTCATATGTAGTAGAAACCTGAGAAATCCGTCCGTTTTCGTCATTTGTTATCGAATCGACTTAAAGCCCGATCGTCACATTGGCCGCTCTTCTCTCTCAAACGGTTGTACTTATCGTCTGCAAAGCTATGTTGCGTGCTGCGGTATGCGGAGACACTAAAAGCACCATAGTAGAACACAGATGAAGCTTCTATGATGATGTAATAGCCAGTAAGAAGTAGTACAATTCAAGTTTGAGGTACTGATTATTGACTTTTTAGCTAGCTTTGGTCCCTTGGACATGAGCTAGGACCTTAAGATTCTGCATGGAAGGAGGACTAGCAGCCGAGTTGCACGGGAGAATGTGAAAAGTGTTCATATGTAGTAAAAACCTGAGAAATCCGTCCGTTTTCGTCATTTGTTATCGAATCGACTTAAAGCCAGATCGTCACATTGGCCGCTCTTCTCTCTGAAACGGTTGTACTTATCGTCTGCAAAGCTATGTCGCGTGCTGCGGTATGCGGAGACACTAAAAGCACCATAGTAGAACACAGATGAAGCTTCTAATTTGATGTAATAGCCAGTAAGAAGTAGTACAATTCAAGTTTTAGGTACTGATTATTGACTTTTTAGCTGGCTTTGGTGCCTTGGACATGAGCTAGGACCTTAAGATTCTGCATGAAAGGAGGACTAGCAGCCGAGTTGCACGGGAGAATGTGAAAAGTGTTCATATGTAGTAAAAACCTGAGAAATCCGTCCGTTTTCGTCATTTGTTATCGAATCGACTTAAAGCCAGATCGTCACATTGGCCGCTCTTCTCTCTGAAACGGTTGTACTTATCGTCTTCAAAGCTATGTCGCGTGCTGCGGTATGCGGAGACACTAAAAGCACCATAGTAGAACACAGATGAAGCTTCTAAGTTGATGTAATAGCCAGTAAGAAGTAGTACAATTCAAGTTTTAGGTATCGATTATTGACTTTTTAGCTGGCTTTGGTGCCTTGGACATGAGCTAGGACCTTAAGATTCTGCATGAAAGGAGGATCAGCAGCCGAGTTGCACGGGAGAATGTGAAAAGTGTTCATATGTAGTAAAAACCTGAGAAATCCATCCGTATTTGTCATTTGTTATCGAATCGACTTAAAGCCAGATCGACACATTGGCCGCTCTTCTCTCTGAAACGGTTGTACTTATCGTCTGCAAAGCTATGTCGTATGCTGCGGTAGGCGGAGACACTAAAACCACCACAGTAGAACACAGATGAAGCTTCTAATTTGAAGTAATAACCAGTAAGAAGTAGTACAATTCAAGTTTAGGTATTGATTATTGACTTTTAAGCTGGCTTTGATGCCTTGGACATGAGCTAGGACCTTAAGAATCTGCATGAAAGGAGGATTAGCAGCCGAGTTGCACGGGAGAATGTGAAAAGTGTTCATATGTAGTAAAAACCTGAGAAATCCGTCCGTTTTCGTCATTTGTTATCGAATCGACTTAAAGCCACATCGTCACATTGGCCGCTCTTCTCTGTTAAACAGTTGTACTTATCGTCTTCAAAGCTATGTCGCGTGCTGCGGTATGCGGAGACACTAAAAGCACCATAGTAGAACACAGATGAAGCTTCTAAGTTGATGTAATAGCCAGTAAGAAGTAGTACAATTCAAGTTTTAGGTATCGATTATTGATTTTTTAGCTGGCTTTGGTGCCTTGGACATGAGCTAGGACCTTAAGATTCTGCTTCAAAAGGAGGACTAGCAGCCGAGTTGCACGGGACAATGTGAAAAGTGTTCATATGTAGTAAAAACCTGAGAAATCCGTCCGTTTTCGTCATTTGTTATCGAATCGACTTAAAGCCAGATCGTCACATTGGCTGCTCTTCTCTCTGAAACGGTTGTACTTATCGTCTGGAAAGCTTTTCCGCGTGCTGCGGTATGCGGAGACACTAAAAGCACCATAGTAGAACACAGATGAAGCTTCTAAGATGATGTAATAGCCAGTAAGAAGTAGTACAATTCAAGTTTTAGGTATCGATTATATACTTTTTAGCTGGCTTTGGTGCCTTGGACATGAGCTAGGACCTTAAGATTCTGCATTAAAGGAGGACTAGCAGCCGAGGTGCACGGGAGAATGTGAAAAGTGTTCATATGTCGTAAAAACCTGAGAAATCCGTCCGTTTTCGTCATTTGTTATCGAATCGACTTAAAGCCAGATCGTCACTTTGGCCCCTCTTTTCTCTGAAACGGTTGTACTTATCGTCTGCAAAGCTATGTCGCGTGCTGCGGTGTGCGGAGACACTAAAAGCACCATGGTAGAACACAGATGAAGCTTCTAAGTTGATGTAATAGCCAGTAAGAAGTAGTACAATTCAAGTTTTAGGTATCGATTATTGACTTTTTAGCTGGCTTTGGTGCCTTGGACATGAGCTAGGACCTTAAGATTCTGCATGAAAGGAGGACTAGCAGCCGCGTTGCACGGGAGAATGTGAAATGTGTTCATATGTAGTAGAAACCTGAGAAATCCGTCCGTTTTCGTCATTTGTTATCGAATCGACTTAAAGCCCGATCGTCACATTGGCCGCTCTTCTCTCTGAAACGGTTGTACTTATCGTCTGCAAAGCTATGTCGCGTGCTGCGGTATGCGGAGACAATAGAATCACCATAGTAGAACACAGATGAAGCTTCTAAGTCGATGTAATAACCAGTAAGAAGTAGTACAATTCAAGTTTTAGGTACTGATTATTGACTTTTTAGCTGGCTTTGGTGCCTTGGACATGAGCTACGACCTTAAGATTCTGCATGAAAGGAGGACTAGCAGCCGAGTTGCACGGGAGAATTTGAAAAGAGTTCATATGTAGTAAAAACCTGAGAAATCCGTCCGTTTTCGTCATTTGTTATCGAATCGACTTAAAGCCAGATCGTCATATTGGCCGCTCTTCTCTCTGAAACGGTTGTACTTATCGTCTGCAAAGCTATGTCGCGTCCTGCGGTATGCGGAGACACTAAAAGCACCATATTAGAACACAGATGAAGCTTCTATGATGATGTAATAGCCAGTAAGAAGTAGTACAATTCAAGTTTTAGGTATCGATTATTGACTTTTTAGCTGGCTTTGGTGCCTTGGACATGAGCTAGGACCTTAAGATTCTGCATGAAAGGAGGACTAGCAGCCGCGTTGGATAGGAGAATGTGAAAGGTGTTCATATGTAGTAAAAACCTGAGAAATCCGTCCGTTTTCGTCATTTGTTATCGAATCGACTTAAAGCCAGATCGTCACATTGGCCGCTCTTCTCTCTGAAACGGTTGTACTTATCGCCTGCAAAGCTATGTCGCGTGCTGCGGTATGCGGAGACTCTAAAAGCACCATAGTAGAACACAGATGAAGCTTCTAAGTTGATGTAATAGCCAGTAAGAAGTAGTACAATTCAAGTATTAGGTATCGATTATTGACTATTTAGCTGGCTTTGGTGCCTTGGACATGAGCTAGGACGTTAAGATTCTGCATGAATGGAGGACTAGCAGCCGAGTTGCAAGGGCGAATGTGAAAAGTATTCATATGTAGTAAAAAAATGAGAAATCCGTCCGTTTTAGTCATTTGTTATCGAATCGACTTAAAGCCACATCGTCACATTGGCCGCTCTTCTCTCTGAAACGGTTGTACTTATCGTCTTCAAAGCTATGTCGCGTGCTGCGGTATGCGGAGACACTAAAAGCACGATAGTAGAACACAGATGAAGCTTCTAAGTTGATGTAGTAGCCAGTAAGAAGTAGTACAATTCAAGTTTTAGGTATCGATTATTGATCTTTTAGCTGGCTTTGGTGCCTTGGACATGAGCTAGGACCTTAAGATTCTGCATCAAAATGAGGACTAGCAGCCGAGTTGCACGGGACAATGTGAAAAGTGTTCATATGTAGTAAAAACCTGAGAAATCCGTCCGTTTTCGTCATTTGTTATCGAATCGACTTAAAGCCAGATCGTCACATTGGCTGCTCTTCTCTCTGAAACGGTTGTACTTATCGTCTGCAAAACTATGTCGCGTGCTGCGGTATGCGGAGAAACTAAAAGCACCGTAGTAGAACACAGATGAAGCTTCTAAGTTGATGTAATAACCAGTAAGAAGTAGTACAGTTCAAGTTTTAGGTACTTATTATTGACTTTTTAGCTGGCTTTGGTGCCGTGGACATGAGCTAGGACCTTAAGATTCTGCATGAAGGGAGGACTAGCAGCCGCGTTGCACGGGAGAATGTGAAATGTGTTCATATGTAGTAGAAACCTGAGAAATCCGTCCGTTTTCGTCATTTGTTATCGAATCGACTTAAAGCCCGATCGTCACATTGGCCGCTCTTCTCTCTGAAACGGTTGTACTTATCGTCTTCAAAGCTATGTCGCGTGCTGCGGTATGCGGAGACAATAAAATCACCATAGTAGAACACAGATGAAGCTTCTAAGTCGATGTAATAGCCAGTAGGAAGTAGTACAATTCAAGTTTTAGGTACTGATTATTGACTTTTTAGCTGGCTTTGGTGCCTTGGACATGAGCTAGGACCTTAAGATTCTGCATGAAAGGAGGACGAGCAGCCGAGTTGCACGGGAGAATGTGAAAAGTGTTCATATGTAGTAAAAACCTGAGAAATCCGTCCGTTTTCGTCATTTGTTATCGAATCGACTTAAAGCCAGATCGTCACATTGGCCGCTCTTCTCTCTGGAACGGTTGTACTTATCGTCTGCAAAGCTATGTCGCGTGCTGCGGTATGCGGAGACACTAAAAGCACCATAGAAGAACACAGATGAAACTTCTATGATGATGTAATAGCCAGTAAGAAGTAGTACAATTCAAGTTTTAGGTATCGATTATTGACTTTTTAGCTGGCTTTGGTGCCTTGGACATGAGCTAGGACCTTAAGATTCTGCATGAAAGGAGGACTAGCAGCCGCGTTGGATAGGAGAATGTGAAAAGTGTTCATATGTAGTAAAAACCTGAGAAATCCGTCCGTTTTCGTCATTTGTTATCGAATCGACTTAACGCCTGATTGTCACATTGGCCGCTCTTCTCTCTGAAACGGTTGTACTTATCGCCTGCAAAGCTATGTCGCGTGATGCGGTATGCGGAGACACTAAAAGCACCATAGTAGAACACAGATGAAGCTTCTAAGTTGATGTAATAGCCAGTAAGAAGTAGTACAATTCAAGTTTTAGGTATCGATTATTGACTTTTCAGCTGGCTTTGGTGTCTTGGACATGAGCTAGGACCTTAAGATTCTGCATTAAAGGAGAACTAGCAGCCGAGTTGCACGGGAGAATGTGAAAAGTATTCATATGTAGTAAAAACCTGAGATATCCGTCCGTTTTCGTCATTTGATATCGAATCGACTTAAAGCCAGATCGTCACATTGGCCGCTCTACTCTCTGAAACGGTTGTACTTATCGTCTTCAAAGCTATGTCGCGTGCTGCGGTATGCGGAGACACTAAAAGCACCATAGTAGAACACAGATGAAGCTTCTAAGTTGATGTAATAGCCAGTAAGAAGTAGTACAATTCAAGTTTTAGGTATCGATTATTGATTATTTAGCTGGCTTTGGTGCCTTGGACATGAGCTAAGACCTTAAGATTCTGCATCAAAAGGAGGACTAGCAGCCGAGTTGGACGGGACAATGTGAAAAGTGTTCATATGTAGTAAAAACCTGAGAAATCCGTCCGTTTTCGTCATTTGTTATCGAATCGACTTAAAGCCAGATCGTCACATTGGCCGCTCTTCTGTCTGAAACGGTTGTACTTATCGTCTGCAAAGCTATGTCGCGTGCTGCGGTATGCGGAGACACTAAAAGCACCATAGCAGAACACAGATGAAGCTTCTAAGTTGATGTGATAGCCAGTAAGAAGTAGTACAATTCCAGTTTTAGGTATCGATTATTGACTTTTTAGCTGGCTTTGGTGCCTTGGACATGAGCTAGGACCTTAAGATTCTGCATGAAAGGAGGACTAGCAGCCGAGTTGCACGGGAGAATGTGAAAAGTGTTCATATGTAGTAAAAACCTGAGAAATCCGTCCGTTTTCGTCATTTGTTATCGAATCGACTTAAAGCCAGATCGTCACATTGGCCCCTCTTTTCTCTGAAACGGTTGTACTTATCGTCTGCAAAGCTATGTCGCGTGCTGCGGTGTGCGGAGACACTAAAAGCACCATGGTAGAACACAGATGAAGCTTCTAAGTTGATGTAATAGCCAGTAAGAAGTAGTACAATTCAAGTTTTAGGTATCGATTATTGACTTTTTAGCTGGCTTTGGAGCCTTGGACATGAGCTAGGACCTTAAGATTCTGCATGAAAGGAGGACTAGCAGCCGCGTTGCACGGGAGAATGTGAAATGTGTTCATATGTAGTAGAAACCTGAGAAATCCGTCCGTTTTCGTCATTTGTTATCGAATCGACTTAAAGCCCGATCGTCACATTGGCCGCTCTTCTCTCTGAAACGGTTGTACTTATCGTCTTCAAAGCTATGTCGCGTGCTGCGGTATGCGGAGACAATAAAATCACCATAGCAGACCACAGATGAAGCTACTAAGTCGATGTAATAGCCAGTAAGAAGTAGTATAATTCAAGTTTTAGGTACTTATTATTGACTTTTTAGCTGGCTTTGGTGCCTTGGACATGAGCTAGGACCTTAAGATTCTGCATCAAAAGGAGGACTAGCAGCCGAGTTGCACGGGACAATGTGAAAAGTGTTCATATGTAGTAAAAACCTGAGAAATCCGTCCGTTTTCGTCATTTGTTATCGAATCGATTTAAAGCCAGATCGTCACAATGGCTGCTCTTCTCTCTGAAACGGTTGTACTTATCGTCTGCAAAGCTTTGTCGCGTGCTGCGGTATGCGGAGACACTAAAAGCACCATAGTAGAACACAGATGAAGCTTCTAAGATGATGTAATACCCATTAAGAAGTAGTACAATTCAAGTTTTAGGTATGGATTATTGACTTTTTAGCTGGCTTTGGTGCCGTGGGCATGAGCTAGGACCTTTAGATTCTGCATGAAAGGAGGACTAGCAGCCGAGTTGCACGGGAGAATGTGAAAGGTGTTCATATGTAGTAAAAACCTGAGAAATCCGTCCGTTTTCGTCATTTGTTATCGAATCGACTTAAAGCCAGATCGTCACATTGGCCGCTCTTCTCTCTGAAACGGTTGTACTTATCGTCTGCAAAGCTATGTCGCGTGCTGCGGTATGCGGAGACAATAAAATCACCATAGCAGAACACAGATGAAGCTTCTAAGTCGATGTAATAGCCAGTAAGAAGTAGTATAATTCAAGTTTTAGGTACTTATTATTGACTTTTTAGCTGGCTTTGGTGCCTTGGACATGAGCTAGGACCTTAAGATTCTGCATGAAAGGAGGACTAGCAGCCGCGTTGGATAGGAGAATGTGAAAAGTGTTCATATGTAGTAAAAACCTGAGAAATCCTTCCGTTTTCGTCATTTGTTATCGAATCGACTTAAAGCCAGATCGTCACATTAGCCGCTCTTCTCTCTGAAACGGTTATACTTATCGTCTTCAAAGCTATGTCGCGTGCTGCGGTATGCGGAGACAGTAAAAGCACCATAGTAGTACACAGATGAAGCTTCTAAGTTGATGTAATAGCCAGTAAGAAGTAGTACAATTCAAGTTTTAGGTATAATTATTGATTTTTTAGCTGGCTTTGGTGCCTTGGACATGAGCTAGGACCTTAAGATTCTAAAATCAAAACGAGGACTAGCAGCCGAGTTGCACGGGACAATGTGAAAAGTGTTCATATGTAGTAAAAACCTGAGAAATCCGTCCGTTTTCGTCATTTGTTATCGAATCGACTTAAAGCCAGATCGTCACATTGGCTGCTCTTCTCTCTGAAACGGTTGTACTTATCGTCTGGAAAGCTTTGTCGCGTGCTGCGGTATGCGGAGACACTAAAGGCACCATAGTAGAACACAGATGAAGCTTCTAAGATGATGTAATAGCCAGTAAGAAGTAGTACAATTCAAGTTTTAGGTATCGATTATTGACTTTTTAGCTGGCTTTGGTGCCTTGGACATGAGCTAGGACCTTAAGATTCTGCATGAAAGGAGGATTAGAAGCCGAGTTGCACGGGAGAATGTGAAAAGTGTTCATATGTAGTAAAAACCTGAGAAATCCGTCCGTTTTCGTCATTTGTTATCGAATCGACTTAAAGCCAGATCGTCACATTGGCCGCTCTTCTCTTTGAAACGGTTGTACTTATCGTCTGGAAAGCTATGTCGCGTGATGCGGTATGCGGAGACACTAAAAGCACCATAGTAGAACACAGATGAAGCTTCTAAGTTAATGTAATACCCAGAAAGAAGTAGTACAATTCAAGTTTTAGGTATCGATTATATACTTCTTAGCTGGCTTTGTTGCCTTGGACATGAGCTAGGACCTTAACATTCTGCATGAAAGGAGGACTAGAAGCCGAGTTGCACGGGAGAATGTGGTATGTATTCATATGTAGTAAAAACCTTAGAAAAACGTCCATTTTCGTCATTTGTTATCGAATCGACTTAAAGCCAGATCGTCACATTGGCCGCTCTTCTCTCTGAAACGGTTGTACTTATCGTCTGCAAAGCTATGTCGCGTGCTGCGGTATGCGGAGACTCTAAAAGCACCATAGTAGAACACAGATGAAGCTTCTAAGTTGATGTAATAGCCAGTAAGAAGAGGTACAATTCAAGTTTTAGGTATCGATTATTGACTTTTTAGCTGGCTTTGGTGCCTTGGACATGAGCTAGGACCTTAAGATTCTGCATTAGAGGAGGACTAGGAGCCGAGTTGCACGGGAGAATGTGAAAAGTATTCATATGTAGTAAAAACCTGAGAAATCCGTCCGTTTTCGTCATTTGTTATCGAATCGACTTAAAGCCAGATCGTCACATTGGCCGCTCTTCTCTCTGAAACGGTTGTACTTATCGTCTTCAAAGCTATGTCGCGTGCTGCGGTATGCGGAGACACTAAAAGCACCATAGTAGAACACAGATGAAGCTTCTAAGATGATGTAATAGACAGTAAGAAGTAGTACAATTTAAGTTTTAGGTATCGATTATTGACTTTTTAGCTGGCTTTGGTGCCTTGGACATGAGCTAGGACCTTAAGATTCTGCATGAAAGGAGGACTAGCAGCCGAGTTGCAGGGGAGAATGTGAAAAGTGTTCATATGTAGTAAAAACCTGAGAAATCCGTCCGTTTTCGTCATTTATTATCGAATCGACTTAAAGCCAGATCGTCACATTGGCCGCTCTTCTCTCTGAAACGGTTGTACTTATCGTCTGCAAAGCTATGTCGCGTGCTGCGGTATGCGGACCCACTAAAATCAACATAGTAGAACACAGATGAATCTTCCAAGTTGATGTAATAGACAATAAGAAGTAGTACAATTCAAGTTTTAGGTATGGATTATTGACATTTTAGCTGGCTTTGGTGTCTTGGGCATGAGCTAGGACCTTAAGATTCTGCATGAAAGGAGGACTAGCAGCAGAGTTGCACGGGAGAATGTGAAAGGTGTTCATATGTAGTAAAAACCTGAGAAATCCGTCCGTTTTCGTCATTTGTTATCGAATCGACTTAAAGCCAGATAGTCACATTGGCCGCTCTTCTCTCTGAAATGGTTGTACTTATCGTCTGCAAAGCTATGTCGTGTGCTGCGGTATGCGGAGACACTAAAAGGACCATAGTAGAACACAGATGAAGCTTCTATGATGATGTAATAGCCAGTAAGAAGTAGTACAATTCAAGTTTTAGGTATCGATTATTGACTTTTTAGCTGGCTTTGGTGCCATGGACATGAGCTGGGACCTTAAGATTCTGCATGAAAGGAGGACTAGCAGCCGCGTTGGATGGGAGAATGTGAAAAGTGTTCATATGTAGTAAAAACCTGAGAAATCCGTCCGTTTTCGTCATTTGTTATCGAATCGACTTAAAGCCAGATCGTCACATTGGCCGCTCTTATCTCTGAAACGGTTGTACTTATCGTCTGCAAAGCTATGTCGCGTGATGCGGTATGCGGAGACACTAAAAGCACCATAGTAGAACACAGATGAAGCTTCTAAGTTGATGTAATAGCCAGTAAGAAGTAGTACAATTCAAGTTTTAGGTATCGATTATATACTTTTTAGCTGGCTTTGGTGCCTTGGACATGAGCTAGGACCTTAAGATTCTGCATCAAAAGGAGGACTAGCAGCCGAGTTGCACGGGACAATGTGAAAAGTGTTCATATGTAGTAAAAACCTGAGAAATCCGTCCGTTTTCGTAATTTGTTATCGAATCGACTTAAAGCCAGATCGTCACATTTGCTGCTCTTCTCTCTGAAACGGTTGTACTTATCGTCTGGAAAGCTTTGTCGCGTGCTGCGGTATGCGGAGACACTAAAAGCACCATAGTAGAACACAGATGAAGCTTCTAAGATGATGTAATAGCCAGTAAGAAGTAGTACAATTCAAGTTTTAGGTATCGATTATTGACTTTTTAGCTGGCTTTGGTGCCTTGGACATGAGCTAGGACCTTTAGATTCTGCATGAAAGGAGGACTAGCAGCCGAGTTGCAGGGGAGAATGTGAAAAGTGTTCATATGTAGTAAAAACCTGAGAAATCCGTCCGTTTTCGTCATTTGTTATCGAATCGACTTAAAGCAAGATCGTCACATTGGCCGCTCTTCTCTCTGAAACGGTTGTACTTATCGTCTGCAAAGCTATGTCGCGTGCTGCGGTATGCGGAGACACTAAAAGCACCATAGTAGAACACAGATAAAGCTTCTAAGTTGATGTAATAGCCAGTAAGAAGTAGTACAATTCAAGTTTTAGGTATCGATTATATACTTTTTAGCTGGCTTTGGTGCCTTGGACATGAGCTAGGACCTTAAGATTCTGCATGAAAGGAGGACTATCAGCCGAGTTGCACGGGAGAATGTGAAAAGTGTTCATATGTAGTAAAAACCTGAGAAATCCGTCGTTTTCGTCATTTGTTATCGAATCGACTTAAAGCCAGATCGTCACATTGGCCGCTCTTCTCTCTGAAACGGTTGTACTTATCGCCTGCAAAGCTATGTCGCGTGATGCGGTATGCGGAGACACTAAAAGCACCATAGTAGAACACAGATGAAGCTTCTAAGTTGATGTAATAGCCAGTAAGAAGTAGTACAATTCAAGTTTTAGGTATCGATTATATACTTTTTAGCTGGCTTTGGTGCATTGGACATGAGCTAGGACCTTAAGATTCTGCATGAAAGGAGGACTAGCAGCCGCGTTGTACGGGAGAATGTGAAATGTGTTCATATGTAGTAAAAACCTGAGATATACGTCCGTTTTCGTCATTTGTTATCGAATCGACTTAAAGCCAGATCGTCACATTGGCTGCTCTTCTCTCTGAAACGGTTGCACTTATCGTCTGGAAAGCTTTGTCGCGTGCTGCGGTATGCGGAGGCACTAAAAGCACCATAGTAGAACACAGATGAAGCTTCTAAGATGATGTAATAGCCAGTAAGAAGTAGTACAATTCAAGTTTTAGGTACTGATTATTGACTTTTTAGCTGGCTTTGGTGTCTTGGGCATGAGCTAGGACCTTAAGATTCTGCATGAAAGGAGGACTAGCAGCAGAGTTGCACGGGAGAATGTGAAAGGTGTTCATATGTAGTAAAAACCTGAGAAATCCGTCCGTTTTCGTCATTTGTTATCGAATCGACTTAAAGCCAGATAGTCACATTGGCCGCTCTTCTCTCTGAAATGGTTGTACTTATCGTCTGCAAAGCTATGTCGTGTGCTGCGGTATGCGGAGACACTAAAAGGACCATAGTAGAACACAGATGAAGCTTCTATGATGATGTAATAGCCAGTAAGAAGTAGTACAATTCAAGTTTTAGGTATCGATTATTGACTTTTTAGCTGGCTTTGGTGCCATGGACATGAGCTGGGACCTTAAGATTCTGCATGAAAGGAGGACTAGCAGCCGCGTTGGATGGGAGAATGTGAAAAGTGTTCATATGTAGTAAAAACCTGAGAAATCCGTCCGTTTTCGTCATTTGTTATCGAATCGACTTAAAGCCAGATCGTCACATTGGCCGCTCTTATCTCTGAAACGGTTGTACTTATCGTCTGCAAAGCTATGTCGCGTGATGCGGTATGCGGAGACACTAAAAGCACCATAGTAGAACACAGATGAAGCTTCTAAGTTGATGTAATAGCCAGTAAGAAGTAGTACAATTCAAGTTTTAGGTATCGATTATATACTTTTTAGCTGGCTTTGGTGCCTTGGACATGAGCTAGGACCTTAAGATTCTGCATCAAAAGGAGGACTAGCAGCCGAGTTGCACGGGACAATGTGAAAAGTGTTCATATGTAGTAAAAACCTGAGAAATCCGTCCGTTTTCGTAATTTGTTATCGAATCGACTTAAAGCCAGATCGTCACATTTGCTGCTCTTCTCTCTGAAACGGTTGTACTTATCGTCTGGAAAGCTTTGTCGCGTGCTGCGGTATGCGGAGACACTAAAAGCACCATAGTAGAACACAGATGAAGCTTCTAAGATGATGTAATAGCCAGTAAGAAGTAGTACAATTCAAGTTTTAGGTATCGATTATTGACTTTTTAGCTGGCTTTGGTGCCTTGGACATGAGCTAGGACCTTTAGATTCTGCATGAAAGGAGGACTAGCAGCCGAGTTGCAGGGGAGAATGTGAAAAGTGTTCATATGTAGTAAAAACCTGAGAAATCCGTCCGTTTTCGTCATTTGTTATCGAATCGACTTAAAGCAAGATCGTCACATTGGCCGCTCTTCTCTCTGAAACGGTTGTACTTATCGTCTGCAAAGCTATGTCGCGTGCTGCGGTATGCGGAGACACTAAAAGCACCATAGTAGAACACAGATAAAGCTTCTAAGTTGATGTAATAGCCAGTAAGAAGTAGTACAATTCAAGTTTTAGGTATCGATTATATACTTTTTAGCTGGCTTTGGTGCCTTGGACATGAGCTAGGACCTTAAGATTCTGCATGAAAGGAGGACTATCAGCCGAGTTGCACGGGAGAATGTGAAAAGTGTTCATATGTAGTAAAAACCTGAGAAATCCGTCGTTTTCGTCATTTGTTATCGAATCGACTTAAAGCCAGATCGTCACATTGGCCGCTCTTCTCTCTGAAACGGTTGTACTTATCGCCTGCAAAGCTATGTCGCGTGATGCGGTATGCGGAGACACTAAAAGCACCATAGTAGAACACAGATGAAGCTTCTAAGTTGATGTAATAGCCAGTAAGAAGTAGTACAATTCAAGTTTTAGGTATCGATTATATACTTTTTAGCTGGCTTTGGTGCATTGGACATGAGCTAGGACCTTAAGATTCTGCATGAAAGGAGGACTAGCAGCCGCGTTGTACGGGAGAATGTGAAATGTGTTCATATGTAGTAAAAACCTGAGATATACGTCCGTTTTCGTCATTTGTTATCGAATCGACTTAAAGCCAGATCGTCACATTGGCTGCTCTTCTCTCTGAAACGGTTGCACTTATCGTCTGGAAAGCTTTGTCGCGTGCTGCGGTATGCGGAGGCACTAAAAGCACCATAGTAGAACACAGATGAAGCTTCTAAGATGATGTAATAGCCAGTAAGAAGTAGTACAATTCAAGTTTTAGGTACTGATTATTGACTTTTTAGCTGGCTTTGGTGCCTTGGACATGAGCTAGGACCTTAAGATTCTGCATGAAAGGAGGACTAGCAGCCGAGTTGCACGGGAGAATGTGAAAAGTGTTCATATGTAGTAAAAACCTGAGAAATCCGTCCGTTTTCGTCATTTGTTATCGAATCGACTTAAAGCCAGATCGTCACATTGGCCCCTCTTTTCTCTGAAACGGTTGTACTTATCGTCTGCAAAGCTATGTCGCGTACTGCGGTGTGCGGAGACACTAAAAGCACCATGGTAGAACACAGATGAAGCTTCTAAGTTGATGTAATAGCCAGTAAGATGTAGTACAATTCAAGTTTTAGGTATCGATTATTGACTTTTTAGCTGCCTTTGGTGCCCTGGACATGAGCTAGGACCTTAAGATTCTGCATTAAAGGAGGACTAGCAGCCGAGTTGCACGGGAGAATGTGAAAAGTATTCATATGTAGTAAAAACCTGAGAAATCCGTCCGTTTTCGTGATTTGTTATCGAATCGACTTAAAGCCAGATCGTCACATTGGCCGTTCTTCTCTCTGAAACGGTTGTACTTATCGTCTTCAAAGCTATGTCGCGTGCTGCGGTATGCGGAGACACTAAAAGCACCATAGTAGAACACAGATGAAGCTTCTAAGTTGATGTAATAGCCAGTAAGATGTAGTACAATTCAAGTTTTAGGTATCGATTATTGATTTTTTAGCTGGCTTTGGTGACTTGGACATGAGCTAGGACCTTAAGATTCTGCATCAAAAGGAGGACTAGCAGCCGAGTTGCACGGGACAATGTGAAAAGTGTTCATATGTAGTAAAAACCTGAGAAATCCGTCCGTTTTCGTCATTTGTTATCGAATCGACTTAAAGCCAGATCGTCACATTGGCCGCTCTTCTCTCTGAAACGGTTGTACTTATCGTCTGCAAAGCTATGTCGCGTGCTGCGGTATGCGGAGACACTAAAAGCACCATAGTAGAACACAGATGAAGCTTCTATGATGATGTAATAGCCAGTAAAAAGTAGTACAATTCAAGTTTTAGGTATCGATTATATACTTTTTAGCTGGCTTTGGTGCCTTGGACATGAGCTAGGACCTTAAGATTCTGCATTAAAGGAGGACTAGCAGCCGAGTTGCACGGGACAATGTGGAAAGTGTTCATATGTAGTAAAAAACTGAGAAATCCGTCCGTTTTCGTCATTTGTTATCGAATCGACTTAAAGCCAGATCGTCACATTGGCCGCTCTTCTCTCTGAAACGGTTGTACTTATCGTCTACAAAGCTATGTCGCGTGCTGCGGTATGCGGAGACTATAAAAGCACCATAGTAGAACACAGATGAAGCCTCTAAGTTGATGTAATAGGCAGTAAGAAGTAGTACAATTCAAGTTTTAGGTATCGATTATTGACTTTTTAGCTGGCTTTGGTGCCTTGGACATGAGCTAGGACCTTAAGATTCTGCATGAAAGGAGGACTAGCTGCCGCGTTGGATGGGAGAATGTGAAAAGTGTTCATATGTAGTAAAAACCTGAGAAATCCGTCCGTTTTCGTCATTTGTTATCGAATCGACTTAAAGCCAGATCGTCACATTGGCCGCTCTTCTCTCTGAAACGGTTGTACTTATCGTCTGCAAAGCTATGTCGCGTGCTGCGGTATGCGGAGACACTAAAATCAACATAGTAGAACACAGATGAAGCTTCTAAGATGAAGTAATAGCCAGTAAGAAGTAGTACAATTCAAGTTTTAGGTATGGATTATTGACTTTTTAGCTGGCTTTGGTGCCTTGGGCATGAGCTAGGACCTTAAGATTCTGCATGAAAGGAGGACTAGCAGCCGAGTTGCACGGGAGAATGTGAAAGGTGTTCATATGTAGTAAAAACCTGAGAAATCCGTCCGTTTTCGTCATTTGTTATCGAATCGACTTAAAGCCAGATCGCCACATTGGCCGCTCCTCTCTCTGAAACGGTTGTACTTATCGTCTGCAAAGCTATGTCGCGTGCTGCGGTATGCGGAGACACTAAAAGCACCATAGTAGAACACAGATGAATCTTCTATGATGATGTAATAGCCAGTAAGAAGTAGTACAATTCAAGTTTTAGGTATCGATTATTGACTTTTTAGCTGGCTTTGGTGCCTTGGACATGAGCTAGGACCTTAAGATTCTGCATGAAAGGAGGACTAGCAGCCGCGTTGGATGGGAGAATGTGAAAAGTGTTCATATGTAGTAAAAACCTGAGAAATCCATCCGTTTTCGTCATTTGTTATCGAATCGACTTAAAGCCAGATCGTCACATTAGCCGCTCTTCTCTCTGAAACGGTTGTACTTATCGCCTGCAATGCTATGTCGCGTGATGCGGTATGCGGAGACACTAAAAGCACCATAGTAGAACACAGATGAAGCTTCTAAGTTGATGTAATAGCCAGTAAGAAGTAGTACAATTCAAGTTTTAGGTATCGATTATATACTTTTTAGCTGGCTTTGGTGCCTTGGGCATGAGCTAGGACCTTAAGATTCTGCATGAAAGGAGGACTAGCAGCCGAGTTGCACGGGAGAATGTGAAAGGTGTTCATATGTAGTAAAAACCTGAGAAATCCGTCCGTTTTCGTCATTTGTTATCGAATCGACTTAAAGCCAGATCGCCACATTGGCCGCTCCTCTCTCTGAAACGGTTGTACTTATCGTCTGCAAAGCTATGTCGCGTGCTGCGGTATGCGGAGACACTAAAAGCACCATAGTAGAACACAGATGAATCTTCTATGATGATGTAATAGCCAGTAAGAAGTAGTACAATTCAAGTTTTAGGTATCGATTATTGACTTTTTAGCTGGCTTTGGTGCCTTGGACATGAGCTAGGACCTTAAGATTCTGCATGAAAGGAGGACTAGCAGCCGCGTTGGATGGGAGAATGTGAAAAGTGTTCATATGTAGTAAAAACCTGAGAAATCCATCCGTTTTCGTCATTTGTTATCGAATCGACTTAAAGCCAGATCGTCACATTAGCCGCTCTTCTCTCTGAAACGGTTGTACTTATCGCCTGCAATGCTATGTCGCGTGATGCGGTATGCGGAGACACTAAAAGCACCATAGTAGAACACAGATGAAGCTTCTAAGTTGATGTAATAGCCAGTAAGAAGTAGTACAATTCAAGTTTTAGGTATCGATTATATACTTTTTAGCTGGCTTTGGTGCCTTGGACATGAGCTAGGACCTTAAGATTCTGCATGAAAGGAGGACTAGCAGCCGCGTTGTACGGGAGAATATGAAATGTGTTCATATGTAGTAAAAACCTGAGAAATCCGTCCGTTTTCGTCATTTGTTATCGAATCGACTTAAAGCCAGATCGCCACATTGGCCGCTCCTCTCTCTGAAACGGTTGTACTTATCGTCTGCAAAGCTATGTCGCGTGCTGCGGTATGCGGAGACACTAAAAGCACCATAGTAGAACACAGATGAATCTTCTATGATGATGTAATAGCCAGTAAGAAGTAGTACAATTCAAGTTTTAGGTATCGATTATTGACTTTTTAGCTGGCTTTGGTGCCTTGGACATGAGCTAGGACCTTAAGATTCTGCATGAAAGGAGGACTAGCAGCCGCATTGGATGGGAGAATGTGAAAAGTGTTCATATGTAGTAAAAACCTGAGAAATCCGTCCGTTTTCGTCATTTGTTATCGAATCGACTTAAAGCCAGATCGTCACATTGGCCGCTCTTCTCTCTGAAACGGTTGTACTTATCGTCTGCAAAGCTATGTCGCGTACTGCGGTGTGCGGAGACACTAAAAGCACCATGGTAGAAAACAGATGAAGCTTCTAAGTTGATGTAATAGCCAGTAAGATGTAGTACAATTCAAGTTTTAGGTATCGATTATTGACTTTTTAGCTGGCTTTGGTGCCTTGGACATGAGCTAGGACCTTAAGATTCTGCATTAAAGGAGGACTAGCAGCCGAGTTGCACGGGAGAATGTGAAAAGTATTCATATGTAGTAAAAACCAGAGAAATCCGTCCGTTTTCGTCATTTGTTATCGAATCGACTTAAAGCCAGATCGTCACATTGGCTGCTCCTCTCTCTGAAACGGTTGCACTTATCGTCTGGAAAGCTTCGTCGCGTGCTGCGGTATGCGGAGACACTAAAAGCACCATAGTAGAACACAGATAAAGCTTCTAAGATGATGTAATAGCCAGTAAGAAGTAGTACAATTCAAGTTTTAGGTACTGAATATTGACATTTTAGCTGGCTTTGGTGCCTTGGACATGAGCTAGGACCTTAAGATTCTGCATGAAAGGAGGACTAGCAGCCGAGTTGCACGGGAGAATGTGAAAAGTGTTCATATGTAGTAAAAACCTGAGAAATCCGTCCGTTTTCGTCATTTGTTATCGAATCGACTTAAAGCCAGATCGTCACATTGGCCCCTCTTTTCTCTGAAACGGTTGTACTTATCGTCTGCAAAGCTATGTCGCGTACTGCGGTGTGCGGAGACACTAAACGCACCATGGTAGAACAGAGATGAAGCTTCTAAGTTGATGTAATAGCCAGTAAGATGTAGTACAATTCAAGTTTTAGGTATCGATTATTGACCTTTTAGCTGGCTTTGGTGCCTTGGACATGAGCTAGGACCTTAAGATTCTGCATTAAAGGAGGACTAGCAGCCGAGTTGCACGGGAGAATGTGAAAAGTATTCATATGTAGTAAAAACCTGTGAAATCCATCCGTTTTCGTCATTTGTTA
The DNA here is from genome assembly GCF_023897955.1 of Schistocerca gregaria. Lineage (NCBI taxonomy): Eukaryota > Metazoa > Arthropoda > Insecta > Orthoptera > Acrididae > Schistocerca > Schistocerca gregaria. Next base: position 2,632,950 of record NW_026061773.1, read on the forward strand.
TCGAATCGACTTAAAGCCAGATCGTCACATTGGCCGCTCTTCTCTCTGAAACGGTTGTACTTATCGTCTTCAAAGCTATGTCGCGTGCTGCGGTATGCGGAGACACTAAAAGCACCATAGTAGAACACAGATGAAGCTTCTAAGTTGATGTAATAGCCAGTAAGAAGTAGTACAATTCAAGTTTTAGGTATCGATTATTGATTTTTTAGCTGGCTTTGGTGCCTTGGACATGAGCTAGGACCTTAAGATTCTGCATCAAAAGGAGGACTAGCAGCCGAGTTGCACGGGACAAAGTGAAAAGTGTTCATATGTAGTAAAAACCTGAGAAATCCGTCCGTTTTCGTCATTTGTTATCGAATCGACTTAAAGCCAGATCGTCACATTGGCTGCTCTTCTCTCTGAAACGGTTGTACTTATCGTCTGGAAAGCTTTGTCGCGTGCTGCGGTATGCGGAGACACTAAAAGGACCATAGTAGAACACAGATGAAGCTTCTAAGATGATGTAATAGCCAGTAAGAAGTAGTACAATTCAAGTTATAGGTATCGATTATTGACTTTTTAGCTGGCTTTGGTGCCTTGGACATGAGTTAGGACCTTAAGATTCTGCATTAAAGGAGGGGTAGCAGCCGTTTTGCACGGGAGAATGTGAAATGTGTTCATATGTAGTAGAAACCTGAGAAATCCGTCCGTTTTCGTCATTTGTTATCGAATTGACTTAAAGCCAGATCGTCACATTGGCCGCTCTTCTCTCTGAAACGGTTGTACTTATCGTCTGCAAAGCTATGTCGCGTGCTGCGGTATGCGGAGAACTAAAATCACCATAGTAGAACACAGATGAAGCTTCTAAGTTGATGTAATAGACAATAAGAAGTAGTACAATTCAAGTTTTAGGTATGGATTATTGACTTTTTAGCTGGCTTTGGTGCCTTGGGCATGAGCTAGGACCTTAAGATTCTGCATGAAAGGAGGACTAGCAGCCGAGTTGCACGGGAGAATGTGAAAGGTGTTCATATGTAGTAAAAACCTGAGAAATCCGTCCGTTTTCGTCATTTGTTATCGAATCGACTTACAGCCAGATCGTCACATTGGCGGCTCTTCTCTCTGAAACGGTTGTACTTATCGTCTGCAAAGCTATGTCGCGTGCTGCGGTATGCGGAGACACTAAAAGCACCATAGTAGAACACAGATGAAGCTTCTATGATGATGTAATAGCCAGTTAGAAGTAGTACAATTCAAGTTTTAGGTATCGATTATTGACTTTTTAGCTGGCTTTGGTGCCTTGGACATGAGCTAGGACCTTAAGATTCTGCATGAAAGGAGGACTAGCAGCCGCGTTGTACGGGAGAATATGAAATGTGTTCATATGTACTAAAAACCTGAGAAATACGTCCGTTTTCGTCATTTGTTATCGAATCGACTTAAAGCCAGATCGTCACATTGGCTGCTCTTCTCTCTGAAACGGTTGTACTTATCGTCTGGAAAGCTTTGTCGCGTGCTGCGGTATGCGGAGACACTAAAAGCACCATAGTAGAACACAGATGAAGCTTCTAAGATGATGTAATAGCCAGGAAGAAGTAGTACAATTCAAGTTTTAGGTATGGATTATTGACTTTTTAGCTGGCTTTGGTGCATTGGACATGAGCTAGGACCTTACAATTCTGCATGAAAGGAGGACTAGGAGCCGAGTTGCACGGGAGAATGTGAAAAGTGTTCATATGTAGTAAAAACCTGAGAAATCCGTCCGTTTTCGTCATTAGTTATAGAAACGACTTAAAGCGAGATCGTCACATTGGCCCCTCTTTTCTCTGAAACGGTTGTACTTATCGTCTGCAAAGCTATGTCGCGTACTGCGGTGTGCGGAGACACTAAAAGCACCATGGTAGAACACAGATGAAGCTTCTAATTTGATGTAATAGCCAGTAAGAAGTAGTACAATTCAAGTTTTAGGTATGGATTATTGACTTTTTAGCTGGCTTTGGTGCCTTGGGCATGAGCTAGGACCTTAAGATTCTGCATGAAAGGAGGACTAGCAGCCGGGTTGCACGGGAGAATGTGAAAGGTGTTCATATGTAGTAAAAACCTGAGAAATCCGTCCGTTTTCGTCATTTGTTATCGAATCGACTTACAGCCAGATCGTCACATTGGCCGCTCTTCTCTCTGAAACGGTTGTACTTATCGTCTGCAAAGCTATGTCGCGTGCTGCGGTATGCGGAGACACTAAAAGCACCATAGTAGAACACAGATGAAGCTTCTAAGATGATGTAATATCCAGGAAGAAGTAGTACAATTCAAGTTTTAGGTACTGATTATTGACTTTTTAGCTGGCTTTGGTGCCTTGGACATGAGCTAGGACCTTAAGATTCTGCATGAAAGGAGGACTAGCAGCCGAGTTGCACGGGAGAATGTGAAAAGTGTTCATATGTAGTAAAAACCTGAGAAATCCGTCCGTTTTCGTCATTTGTTATCGAATCGACTTAAAGCCAGATCGTCACATTGGCCCCTCTTTTCTCTGAAACGGTTGTACTTATCGTCTGCAAAGCTATGTCGCGTACTGCGGTGTGCGGAGACACTAAAAGCACCATGGTAGAACACAGATGAAGCTTCTAAGTTGATGTAATAGCCAGTAAGATGTAGTACAATTCAAGTTTTAGGTATCGATTATTGACTTTTTAGCTGGCTTTGGTGCCTTGGACATGAGCTAGGACCTTAAGATTCTGCATTAAAGGAGGAGTAGCAGCCGTTTTGCACGGGAGAATGTGAAATGTGTTCATATGTAGTAGAAACCTGAGAAATCCGTCCGTTTTCGTCATTTGTTATCGAATCGACTTAAAGCCAGATCGACACATTGGCCGCTCTTCTCTCTGAAACGGTTGTACTTATCGTCTGCAAAGCTATGTCGCGTGCTGCGGTATGCGGAGACACTAAATTCACCATAGTAGAACACAGATGAAGCTTCTAAGTTGATGTAATAGACAATTAGAAGTAGTACAATTCAAGTTTTAGGTATGGATTATTGACTTTTTAGCTGGCTTTGGTGCCTTGGGCATGAGCTAGGACCTTAAGATTCTGCATGAAAGGAGGACTAGCAGCCGGGTTGCACGGGAGAATGTGAAAGGTGTTCATATGTAGTAAAAACCTGAGAAATCCGTCCGTTTTCGTCATTTGTTATCGAATCGACTTACAGCCAGATCGTCACATTGGCCGCTCTTCTCTCTGAAACGGTTGTACTTATCGTCTGCAAAGCTATGTCGCGTGCTGCGGTTATCGGAGACACTAAAAGCACCATAGTAGAACACAGATGAAGCTTCTAAGATGATGTAATAGCCAGGAAGAAGTAGTACAATTCAAGTTTTAGGTACTGATTATTGACTTTTTAGCTGGCTTTGGTGCCTTGGACATGAGCTAGGACCTTAAGATTCTGCATGAAAGGAGGACTAGCAGCCGAGTTGCACGGGAGAATGTGAAAAGTGTTCATATGTAGTAAAAACCTGAGAAATCCGTCCGTTTTCGTCATTTGTTATCGAATCGACTTAAAGCCAGATCGTCACATTGGCCCCTCTTTTCTCTGAAACGGTTGTACTTATCGTCTGCAAAGCTATGTCGCGTACTGCGGTGTGCGGAGACACTAAAAGCACCATGGTAGAACACAGATGAAGCTTCTAAGTTGATGTAATAGCCAGTAAGATGTAGTACAATTCAAGTTTTAGGTATCGATTATTGACTTTTTAGCTGGCTTTGGTGCCTTGGACAGGAGCTAGGACCTTAAGATTCTGCATGAAAGGAGGACTAGCAGCCGTTTTGCACGGGAGAATGTGAAATGTGTTCATATGTAGTAGAAACCTGGGAAATCCGTCCGTTTTCGTCATTTGTTATCGAATCGACTTAAAGCCCGATCGTCACATTGGCCGCTCTTCTCTCTGAAACGGTTGTATTTATCGTCTGCAAAGCTATGTCGCGTGCTGCGGTATGCGGAGACAATAAAATCACCATAGTAGAACACAGATGAAGCTTCTAAGTCGATGTAATAGCCAGTAAGAAGTAGTACAATTCAAGTTTTAGGTACTGATTATTGACTTTTTAGCTGGCTTTGGTGCCTTGGGCATGAGCTAGGACCTTAAGATTCTGCATGAAAGGAGGACTAGCAGCCGTTTTGCACGGGAGAATGTGAAAGGTGTTCATATGTAGTAAAAACCTGAGAAATCCGTCCGTTTTCGTCATTTGTTATCGAATCGACTTAAAGGCAGATCGTCACATTGGCCGCTCTTCTCTCTGAAACGGTTGTACTTATCGTCTGCAAAGCTATGTCGCGTGCTGCGGTGTGCGGAGACACTAAAAGCACCATAGTAGAACACAGATGAAGCTTCTATGATGAAGAAATAGCCAGTAAGAAGTAGTACAATTCAAGTTTTAGGTATCGATTATTGACTTTTTAGCTGGCTTTGGTGCCTTGGACATGAGCTAGGACCTTAAGATTCTGCATGAAAGGAGGACTAGCAGCCGCGTTGGATGGGAGAATGTGAAAAGTGTTCATATGTAGTAAAAACCTGAGAAATCCGTCCGTTTTCGTCATTTGTTATCGAATCGACTTACAGCCAGATCGTCACATTGGCCGCTCTTCTCTCTGAAACGGTTGTACTTATCGTCTGCAAAGCTATGTCGCGTGCTGCGGTGTGCGGAGACACTAAAAGCACCATAGTAGAACACAGATGAAGCTTCTATGATGATGAAATAGCCAGTAAGAAGTAGTACAATTCAAGTTTTAGGTATCGATTATTGACTTTTTAGCTGGCTTTGGTGCCTTGGACATGAGCTAGGACCTTAAGATTCTGCATGAAAGGAGGACTAGCAGCCGAGTTGCACGGGAGAATGTGAAAAGTGTTCATATGTAGTAAAAACCTGAGAAATCCGTCCGTTTTCGTCATTTGTTATCGAATCGACTTAAAGCCAGATCGTCACATTGGCCCCTCTTTTCTCTGAAACGGTTGTACTTATCGTCTGCAAAGCTATGTCGCGTACTGCGGTGTGCGGAGACACTAAAAGCACCATGGTAGAACACAGATGAAGCTTCTAAGTTGATGTAATAGCCAGTAAGATGTAGTACAATTCAAGTTTTAGGTATCGATTATTGACTTTTTAGCTGGCTTTGGTGCCTTGGACAGGAGCTAGGACCTTAAGATTCTGCATGAAAGGAGGACTAGCAGCCGTTTTGCACGGGAGAATGTGAAATGTGTTCATATGTAGTAGAAACCTGGGAAATCCGTCCGTTTTCGTCATTTGTTATCGAATCGACTTAAAGCCCGATCGTCACATTGGCCGCTCTTCTCTCTGAAACGGATGTACTTATCGTCTGCAAAGCTATGTCGCGTGCTGCGGTATGCGGAGACAATAAAATCACCATAGTAGAACACAGATGAAGCTTCTAAGTCGATGTAATAGCCAGTAAGAAGTAGTACAATTCAAGTTTTAGGTACTGATTATTGACTTCTTAGCTGGCTTTGGTGCCTTGGGCATGAGCTAGGACCTTAAGATTCTGCATGAAAGGAGGACTAGCAGCCGAGTTGCACGGGAGAATGTGAAAGGTGTTCATATGTAGTAAAAACCTGAGAAATCCGTCCGTTTTCGTCATTTGTTATCGAATCGACTTAAAGGCAGATCGTCACATTGGCCGCTCTTCTCTCTGAAACGGTTGTACTTATCGTCTGCAAAGCTATGTCGCGTGCTGCGGTGTGCGGAGACACTAAAAGCACCATAGTAGAACACAGATGAAGCTTCTATGATGATGTAATAGCCAGTAAGAAGTAGTACAATTCAAGTTTTAGGTATCGATTATTGACTTTTTAGCTGGCTTTGGTGCCTTGGACATGAGCTAGGACCTTAAGATTCTGCATTAAAGGAGGAGTAGCAGCCGTTTTGCACGGGAGAATGTGAAATGTGTTCATATGTAGTAGAAACCTGAGAAATCCGTCCGTTTTCGTCATTTGTTATCGAATCGACTTAAAGCCAGATCGACACATTGGCCGCTCTTCTCTCTGAAACGGTTGTACTTATCGTCTGCAAAGCTATGTCGCGTGCTGCGGTATGCGGAGACACTAAATTCACCATAGTAGAACACAGATGAAGCTTCTAAGTTGATGTAATAGACAATTAGAAGTAGTACAATTCAAGTTTTAGGTATGGATTATTGACTTTTTAGCTGGCTTTGGTGCCTTGGGCATGAGCTAGGACCTTAAGATTCTGCATGAAAGGAGGACTAGCAGCCGGGTTGCACGGGAGAATGTGAAAGGTGTTCATATGTAGCAAAAACCTGAGAAATCCGTCCGTTTTCGTCATTTGTTATCGAATCGACTTACAGCCAGATCGTCACATTGGCCGCTCTTCTCTCTGAAACGGTTGTACTTATCGTCTGCAAAGCTATGTCGCGTGCTGCGGTATGCGGAGACACTAAAAGCACCATAGTAGAACACAGATGAAGCTTCTAAGATGATGTAATAGCCAGGAAGAAGTAGTACAATTCAAGTTTTAGGTACTGATTATTGACTTTTTAGCTGGCTTTGGTGCCTTGGACATGAGCTAGGACCTTAAGATTCTGCATGAAAGGAGGACTAGCAGCCGAGTTGCACGGGAGAATGTGAAAAGTGTTCATATGTAGTAAAAACCTGAGAAATCCGTCCGTTTTCGTCATTTGTTATCGAATCGACTTAAAGCCAGATCGTCACATTGGCCCCTCTTTTCTCTGAAACGGTTGTACTTATCGTCTGCAAAGCTATGTCGCGTACTGCGGTGTGCGGAGACACTAAAAGCACCATGGTAGAACACAGATGAAGCTTCTAAGTTGATGTAATAGCCAGTAAGATGTAGTACAATTCAAGTTTTAGGTATCGATTATTGACTTTTTAGCTGGCTTTGGTGCCTTGGACAGGAGCTAGGACCTTAAGATTCTGCATGAAAGGAGGACTAGCAGCCGTTTTGCACGGGAGAATGTGAAATGTGTTCATATGTAGTAGAAACCTGGGAAATCCGTCCGTTTTCGTCATTTGTTATCGAATCGACTTAAAGCCCGAACGTCACATTGGCCGCTCTTCTCTCTGAAACGGTTGTACTTATCGTCTGCAAAGCTATGTCGCGTGCTGCGGTATGCGGAGACAATAAAATCACCATAGTAGAACACAGATGAAGCTTCTAAGTCGATGTAATAGCCAGTAAGAAGTAGTACAATTCAAGTTTTAGGTACTGATTATTGACTTTTTAGCTGGCTTTGGTGCCTTGGGCATGAGCTAGGACCTTAAGATTCTGCATGAAAGGAGGACGAGCAGCCGAGTTGCACGGGAGAATGTGAAAGGTGTTCATATGTAGTAAAAACCTGAGAAATCCGTCCGTTTTCGTCATTTGTTATCGAATCGACTTAAAGGCAGATCGTCACATTGGCCGCTCTTCTCTCTGAAACGGTTGTACTTATCGTCTGCAAAGCTATGTCGCGTGCTGCGGTGTGCGGAGACACTAAAAGCACCATAGTAGAACACAGATGAAGCTTCTATGATGATGAAATAGCCAGTAAGAAGTAGTACAATTCAAGTTTTAGGTATCGATTATTGACTTTTTAGCTGGCTTTGGTGCCTTGGACATGAGCTAGGACCTTAAGATTCTGCATGAAAGGAGGACTAGCAGCCGCGTTGGATGGGAGAATGTGAAAAGTGTTCATATGTAGTAAAAACCTGAGAAATCCGTCCGTTTTCGTCATTTGTTATCGAATCGACTTAAAGCCAGATCGTCACATTGGCTGCTCTTCTCTCTGAAACGGTTGTACTTATCGTCTGGAAAGCTTTGTCGCGTGCTGCGGTATGCGGAGACACTAAAAGCACCATAGTAGAACACAGATGAAGCTTCTAAGATGATGTAATAGCCAGTAAGAAGTAGTACAATTCAAGTTTTAGGTATCGATTATTGACTTTTTAGCTGGCTTTGGTGCCTTGGACATGAGCTAGGACCTTAAGATTCTGCATTAAAGGAGGAGTAGCAGCCGTTTTGCACGGGAGAATGTGAAATGTGTTCATATGTAGTAGAAACCTGAGAAATCCGTCCGTTTTCGTCATTTGTTATCGAATCGACTTAAAGCCAGATCGTCACATTAGCCGCTCTTCTCTCTGAAACGGTTGTACTTATCGTCTGGAAAGCTTTGTCGCGTGCTGCGGTATGCGGAGACACTAAATTCACCATAGTAGAACACAGATGAAGCTTCTAAGTTGATGTAATAGACAATAAGAAGTAGTACAATTCAAGTTTTAGGTATGGATTATTGACTTTTTAGCTGGCTTTGGTGCCTTGGGCATGAGCTAGGACCTTAAGATTCTGCATGAAAGGAGGACTAGCAGCCGGGTTGCACGAGAGAATGTGAAAGGTGTTCATATGTAGTAAAAACCTGAGAAATCCGTCCGTTTTCGTCATTTGTTATCGAATCGACTTACAGCCAGATCGTCACATTGGCCGCTCTTCTCTCTGAAACGGTTGTACTTATCGTCTGCAAAGCTATGTCGCGTGCTGCGGTATGCGGAGACACTAAAAGCACCATAGTAGAACACAGATGAAGCTTCTAAGATGATGTAATAGCCAGGAAGAAGTAGTACAATTCAAGTTTTAGGTACTGATTATTGACTTTTTAGCTGGCTTTGGTGCCTTGGACATGAGCTAGGACCTTAAGATTCTGCATGAAAGGAGGACTAGCAGCCGAGTTGCACGGGAGAATGTGAAAAGTGTTCATATGTAGTAAAAACCTGAGAAATCCGTCCGTTTTCGTCATTTGTTATCGAATCGACTTAAAGCCAGATCGTCACATTGGCCCCTCTTTTCTCTGAAACGGTTGTACTTATCGTCTGCAAAGCTATGTCGCGTACTGCGGTGTGCGGAGACACTAAAAGCACCATGGTAGAACACAGATGAAGCTTCTAAGTTGATGTAATAGCCAGTAAGATGTAGTACAATTCAAATTTTAGGTATCGATTATTGACTTTTTAGCTGGCTTTGGTGCCTTGGACAGGAGCTAGGACCTTAAGATTCTGCATGAAAGGAGGACTAGCAGCCGTTTTGCACGGGAGAATGTGAAATGTGTTCATATGTAGTAGAAACCTGGGAAATCCGTCCGTTTTCGTCATTTGTTATCGAATCGACTTAAAGCCCGATCGTCACATTGGCCGCTCTTCTCTCTGAAACGGTTGTACTTATCGTCTGCAAAGCTATGTCGCGTGCTGCGGTATGCGGAGACAATAAAATCACCATAGTAGAACACAGATGAAGCTTCTAAGTCGATGTAATAGCCAGTAAGAAGTAGTACAATTCAAGTTTTAGGTACTGATTATTGACTTTTTAGCTGGCTTTGGTGCCTTGGACATGAGCTAGGACCTTAAGATTCTGCATGAAAGGAGGACTAGCAGCCGAGTTGCACGGGACAATGTGAAAAGTGTTCATATGTAGTAAAAACCTGAGAAATCCGTCCGTTTTCGTCATTTGTTATCGAATCGACTTAAAGCCAGATCGTCACATTGGCCGCTCTTCTCTCTGAAACGGTTGTACTTATCGTCTGCAAAGCTATGTCGCGTGCTGCGGTATGCGGAGACACTAAAAGCACCATAGTAGAACACAGATGAAGCTTCTATGATGATGTAATAGCCAGTAGGAAGTAGTACAATTCAAGTTTTAGGTATCGATTATTGACATTTTAGCTGGCTTTGGTGCCTTGGACATGAGCTAGGACCTTAAGATTCATCATAAAAGGAGGACTAGCAGCCGCGTTGGATGGGAGAATGTGAAAAGTGTTCATATGTAGTAGAAACCTGAGAAATCCGTCCGTTTTCATCATTTGTTATCGAATCGACTTACAGCCAGATCGTCACATTGGCCGCTCTTCTCTCTGAAACGGTTGTACTTATCGTCTGCAAAGCTATGTCGCGTGCTGCGGTATGCGGAGACACTAAAAGCACCATAGTAGAACACAGATGAAGCTTCTATGATGATGTAATAGCCAGTTAGAAGTAGTATAATTCAAGTTTTAGGTATCGATTATTGACTTTTTAGCTGGCTTTGGTGCCTTGGACATGAGCTAGGACCTTAAGATTCTGCATGAAAGGAGGACTAGCAGCCGCGTTGTGCGGGAGAATATGAAATGTGTTCATATGTACTAAAAACCTGAGAAATACGTCCGTTTTCGTCATTTGTTATCGAATCGACTTAAAGCCAGATCGTCACATTGGCTACTCTTCTCTCTGAAACGGTTGTACTTATCGTCTGGAAAGCTTTGTCGCGTGCTGCGGTATGCGGAGACACTAAAAGCACCATAGTAGAACACAGATGAAGCTTCTAAGATGATGTAATAGCCAGGAAGAAGTAGTACAATTCAAGTTTTAGGTACTGATTATTGACTTTTTAGCTGGCTTTGGTGCCTTGGACATGAGCTAGGACCTTAAGATTCTGCATGAAAGGAGGACTAGCAGCCGAGTTGCACGGGAGAATGTGAAAAGTGTTCATATGTAGTAAAAACCTGAGAAATCCGTCCGTTTTCGTCATTTGTTATCGAATCGACTTAAAGCCAGATCGTCACATTGGCCCCTCTTTTCTCTGAAACGGTTGTACTTATCGTCTGCAAAGCTATGTCGCGTACTGCGGCGTGCGGAGACACTAAAAGCACCATGGTAGAACACAGATGAAGCTTCTAAGTTGATGTAATAGCCAGTAAGATGTAGTACAATTCAAGTTTTAGGTATCGATTATTGACTTTTTAGCTGGCTTTGGTGCCTTGGACATGAGCTAGGACCTTAAGATTCTGCATGAAAGGAGGACTAGCAGCCGTTTTGCACGGGAGAATGTGAAATGTGTTCATATGTAGTAGAAACCTGAGAAATCCAGCCGTTTTCGTCATTTGTTATCGAATCGACTTAAAGCCCGATCGTCACATTGGCCGCTCTTCTCTCTGAAATGGTTGTACTTATCGTCTGCAAAGCTATGTCGCGTGCTGCGGTATGCGGAGACAATAAAATCACCATAGTAGAACACAGATGAAGCTTCTAAGTCGATGTAATAGCCAGTAAGAAGTAGTACAATTCAAGTTTTAGGTACTGATTATTGACTTTTTAGCTGGCTTTGGTGCCTTGGACATGAGCTAGGACCTTAAGATTCTGCATGAAAGGAGGACTAGCAGCCGAGTTGCACGGGAGAATGTGAAAAGTGTTCATATGTAGTAAAAACCTGAGAAATCCGTTCGTTTTCGTCATTTGTTATCGAATCGACTTAAAGCCAGATCGTCACATTGGCCGCTCTTCTCTCTGAAACGGTTGTACTTATCGTCTGCAAAGCTATGTCGCGTGCTGCGGTGTGCGGAGACACTAAAAGCACCATGGTAGAACACAGATGAAGCTTCTAAGTTGATGTAATAGCCAGTAAGAAGTAGTACAATTCAAGTTTTAGGTATCGATTATTGACTTTTTAGCTGGCTTTGGTGCCTTGGACATGAGCTAGGACCTTAAGATTCTGCATGAAAGGAGGACTAGCAGCCGAGTTGCACGGGAGAATGTGAAAAGTGTCCATATGTAGTAAAAACCTGAGAAATCCGTCCGTTTTCGTCATTTGTTATCGAATCGACTTAAAGCCAGATCGTCACATTGGCCGCTCTTCTCTCTGAAACGGTTGTACCTATCGTCTGGAAAGCTATGTCGCGTGCTGCGGTATGCGGAGACACTAAAAGCACCATAGTAGAACACAGATGAAGCTTCTATGATGATGTATAGCCAGTAAGAAGTAGTACAATTCAAGTTTTAGGTATCGATTATTGACTTTTTAGCTGGCTTTGGTGCCTTGGGCATGAGCTAGGACCTTAAGATTCTGCATGAAAGGAGGACTAGCAGCCGAGTTGCACGGGAGAATGTGAAAGGTGTTCATATGTAGTAAAAACCTGAGAAATCCGTCCGTTTTCCTCATTTGTTATCGAATCGACTTAAAGCCAGATCGTCACATTGGCCGCTCTTCTCTCTGAAACGGTTGTACTTATCGTCTGCAAAGCTATGTCGCGTGCTACGGTATGCGGAGACACTAAAAGCACCATAGTAGAACACAGATGAAGCTTGTATGATGATGTAATAGCCAGTAGGAAGTAGTACAATTCAAGTTTTAGGTATCGATTATTGACGTTTTAGCTGGCTTTGGTGCCTTGGACATGAGCTAGGACCTTAAGATTCTGCATAAAACAAGGACTAGCAGCCGCGTTGGATGGGAGAATGTGAAAAGTGTTCATATGTAGTAGAAACCTGAGAAATCCGTCCGTTTTCATCATTTGTTATCGAATCGACTTAAAGCCAGATCGTCACATTGGCCGCTCTTCTCTCTGAAACGGTTGTACTTATCGCCTGCAAAGCTATGTCGCTTGATGCGGTATGCGGAGACAGTAAAAGCACCATAGTAGAACACAGATGAAGCTTCTAAGTTGATGTAATAGCCAGTAAGAAGTAGTACAATTCAAGTTTTAGGTATCGATTATATACTTTTTAGCTGGCTTTGGTGCCTTGGACATGAGCTAGGACCTTAAGTTTCTGCATGAAAGGAGGACTAGCAGCCGCGTTGTACGGGAGAATGTGAAATGTGTTCATATGTAGTAAAAACCAGAGATATCCGTCCGTTTTCGTCATTTGTTATCGAATCGACTTAAAGCCAGATCGTCACATTGGCTTCTCTTCTCTCTGAAACGGTTGCACTTATCGTCTGGAAAGCTTTGTCGCGTGCTGCGGTATGCGGAGACACTAAAAGCACCATAGTAGAACACAGATGAAGCTTCTATGATGATGTAATAGCCAGTAAGAAGTAGTACAATTCAAGTTTTAGGTACTGATTATTGACTTTTTAGCTGGCTTTGGTGCCTTGGACATGAGCTAGGACCTTAAGATTCTGCATGAAAGGAGGACTAGCAGCCGAGTTGCACGGGAGAATGTGAAAAGTGTCATATGTAGTAAAAACCTGAGAAATCCGTCCGTTTTCGTCATTTGTTATCGAATCGACTTAAAGCCAAATCGTCACATTGGCCCCTCTTTTCTCTGAAACGGTTGTACTTATCGTCTGCAAAGCTATGTCGCGTACTGCGGTGTGCGGAGACACTAAAAGCACCATGGTAGAACACAGATGAAGCTTCTAAGTTGATGTAATAGCCAGTAAGATGTAGTACAATTCAAGTTTTAGGTATCGATTATTGACTTTTTAGCTGGCATTGGTGCCTTGGACATGAGCTAGGACCTTAAGATTCTGCATTAAAGGAGGACTAGCAGCCGAGTTGCACGGGAGAATGTGAAAAGTATTCATATGTAGTAAAAACCTGAGAAATCCGTCCGTTTTCGTCATTTGTTATCGAATCGACTTAAAGCCAGATCGTCACATTGGCTGCTCTTCTCTCTGAAACGGTTGTACTTATCGTCTGGAAAGCTTTGTCGCGTGCTGCGGTATGCGTAGACACTAAAAGCACCATAGTAGAACACAGATGAAGCTTCTAAGATGATGTAATAGCCAGTAAGAAGTAGTACAATTCAAGTTTTAGGTATCGATTATTGACTTTTTAGCTGGCTTTGGTGCCTTTGACATGAGCTAGGACCTTAAGATTCTGCATTAAAGGAGGAGTAGCAGCCGTTTTGCACGGGAGAATGTGAAATGTGTTCATATGTAGTAGAAACCTGAGAAACCCGTCCGTTTTCGTCATTTGTTATCGAATCGACTTAAAGCCAGATCGTCACATTGGCCGCTCTTCTCTATGAAACGGTTGTACTTATCGTCTGCAAAGCTATGTCGCGTGCTGCGGTATGCGGAGACACTAAAATCACCATAGTAGAACACAGATGAAGCTTCTAAGTTGGTGTAATAGACAAGAAGAAGTAGTACAATTCAAGTTTTAGGTATGGATTATTGACTTTTTAGCTGGCTTTGGTGCCTTGGGCATGAGCTATGACCTTAAGATTCTGCATGAAAGGAGGACTAGCAGCCGAGTTGCACGGGAGAATGTGAAAGGTGTCCATATGTAGTAAAAACCTGAGAAATCCGTCCGTTTTCGTCATTTGTTATCAAATCGACTTACAGCCAGATCGTCACATTGGCCGCTCTTCTCTCTGAAACGGTTGTACTTATAGTCTGCAAAGCTATGTCGCGTGCTGCGGTATGCGGAGACACTAAAAGCACCATAGTAGAACACAGATGAAGCTTCTATGATGATGTAATAGCCAGTTGGAAGTAGTACAATTCAAGTTTTAGGTATCGATTATTGACTTTTTAGCTGGCTTTGGTGCCTTGGACATGAGCTAGGACCTTAAGATTCTGCATGAAAGGAGGACTAGCAGCCGCGTTGTACGGGAGAATATGAAATGTGTTCATATGTAGTAAAAACCTGAGAAATACGTCCGTTTTCGTCATTTGTTATCGAATCGACTTAAAGCCAGATCGTCACATTGGCTGCTCTTCTCTCTGAAACGGTTGTACTTATCGTCTGGAAAGATTTGTCGCGTGCTGCGGTATGCGGAGACACTAAAAGCTCCATAGTAGAACACAGATGAAGCTTCTAAGATGATGTAATAGCCAGTAAGATGTAGTACAATTCAAGTTTTAGGTATCGATTATTGACTTTTTAGCTGGCTTTGGTGCCTTGGACATGAGCTAGGACCTTAAGATTCTGCATGAAAGTAGGACTAGCAGCCGAGTTGCACGGGAGAATGTGATAGGTGTTTATATGTAGTAAATACCTGAGAAATCCGTCCGTTTTCGTCATTTGTTATCGAATCGACTTAAAGCCAGATCGTCACATTGGCCGCTCTTCTCTCTGAAACGGTTCTACTTATCGTCTGCAAAGCTATGTCGCGTGCTGCGGTATGCGGAGACACTAAAAGCACCATAGTAGAACACAGATGAAGCTCCTAAGTTGATGTAATAGCCAGTAAGAAGTAGTACAATTCAAGTTTTAGGTACTGATTATCTACTTTTTAGCTGGCTTTGGTGCCTTGGACATGAGCTAGGACCCTAAGATTCTGCATGAAAGGAGGACTAGCAGCCGAGTTGCACGGGAGAATGTGAAAAGTGTTCATATGTAGTAAAAACCTGAGAAATCCGTCCGTTTTCGTCATTTGTTATCGAATCGACTTAAAGCCAGATCGTCACATTGGCCGCTCTTCTCTCTGAAACGGTTGTACTTATCGCCTCCAAAGCTATGTCGCGTGATGCGGTATGCGGAGACAATAAAATCACCATAGTAGAACACAGATGAAGCTTCTAAGTCGATGTAATAGCCAGTAAGTAGTAGTACAATTCAAGATTTAGGTATCGATTATTGACTTCTTAGATGGATTTGGTGCCTTGGAAATGAGCTAGGATGTTAAGATTCTGCATGAAAGGAGGACTAGCAGCCGAGTTGCACGTGACAATATGAAAAGTGTTCATATGTAGTAAAAAAATGAGAAATCCGTCCGTTTTCGTCATTTGTTATCGAATCGCCTTACAGCCAGATCGTCACTTGGCCGCTCTTCTCTCTGAAACGGCTGTACTTATCGTCTGCAAAGCTATGTCGCGTGCTGCGGTATGCGGAGACACTAAAAGCACCATAGTAGAACACAGTTGAAGCTTCTAAGTTGATGTAATAGCCAGTAAGAAGTAGTATAATTCAAGTTTTAGGTATCGATTATTGACTTTTTAGCTGGCTTTGGTGCCTTGGACATGAGCTAGGACCTTAAGATTCTGCATGAAAGGAGGACTAGCAGCCGAGTTGCACGGGAGAATGTGAAAAGTGTTCACATGTAGTAAAAACCTGAGAAATCCGTCCGTTTTCGTCATTTGTTATCGAATCGACTTAAAGCCAGATCGTCACATTGTCCGCTCTTCTCTCTGAAACGGTTGTACTTATCGTCTGCAAAGCTATGTCTCGTGATGCGGTATGCGGAGACACTGAAACCACCACAGTAGAACACAGATGCAGCTTCTAATTTGATGTAATAGCCAGTAACAAGTAGTACAATTCAAGTTTTATGTATCGATTATTGAATTTTTAGCTGGCTTCGATGCCTTGGACATGAGCTAGGACCTTAAGAATCTGCATGAAAGGAGGACTAGCAGCCGAGTTGCAGGGAAGAATGTGAAAAGTGTTCATATGTAGTAAAAACCTGAGAAATCCGTCCGTTTTCGTCATTTGTTATCGAATCGACTTAAAGCCAGATCGTCACAATGGTCGCTCTTCTCTCTGAAACGGTTGTACTTATCGCCTGCAAAGCTATGTCGCGTGATGCGGTATGCGGAGACACTAAAAGCACCATAGTAGAACACAGATGAAGCTTCTAAGTTGATGTAATAGCCAGTAAGAGGTAGTACAAGTCAAGTTTTAGGTATCGATTATATACTTTTTAGCTGGCTTTGGTGCCTTGGACATGAGCTAGGACCTTAAGATTCTGCATGAAAGGAGGACTAGCAGCCGCGTTGTACGGGAGAATGTGAAATGTGTTCATATGTAGTAAAAACCTGAGAAATCCGTCCGTTTTCGTCATTTGTTATCGAATCGACTTAAAGCCAGATCGTCACATTGGCCCCTCTTTTCTCTGAAACGGTTGTACTTATCGTCTGCAAAGCTATGTCGCGTACTGCGGTGTGCGGAGACACTAAAAGCACCATGGTAGAACACAGATGAAGCTTCTAAGTTGATGTAATAGCCAGTAAGATGTAGTACAATTCAAGTTTTAGGTATCGATTATTGACTTTTTAGCTGGCTTTGGTGCCTTGGACATGAGCTAGGACCTTAAGATTCTGCATTAAAGGAGGACTAGCAGCCGAGTTGCACGGGAGAAAGTGAAAAGTATTCATATGTAGTAAAAACCTGAGAAATCCGTCCGTTTTCGTCATTTGTTATCGAATCGACTTAAAGCCAGATCGTCACATTGGCCGCTCTTCTCTCTGAAACGGTTGTACTTATCGTCTTCAAAGCTATGTCGCGTGCTGCGGTATGCGGAGACACTAAAAGCACCATAGTAGACACAGATGAAGCTTCTAAGTTGATGTAATAGCCAGTAAGAAGTAGTACAATTCAAGTTTTAGGTATCGATTATTGATTTTTTAGCTGTCTCTGGTGCCTTGAACATGAGCTAGGACCTTAAGATTCTGCATCAAAAGGAGGACTAGCACCCGAGTTGCACGGGACAATGTGAAAAGTGTTCATATGTAATAAAAACCTGAGAAATCCGTCCGTTTTAGTCATTTGTTATCGAATCGACTTAAAGCCAGATCGTCACATTGGCTGCTCTTCTCACTGAAACGGTTGTACTTATCGTCTGGAAAGCTTTGTCGCGTGCTGCGGTATGCGGAGACACTAAAAGCACCATAGTAGAACACAGATGAAGCTTCTAAGATGATGTAATAGCAAGTAAGAAGTAGTACAATTCAAGTTTTAGGTGTCGATTATTGACTTTTTAGCTGGCTTTGGTGCCTTGGTCATGAGCTAGGACCTTAAGATTCTGCATTAAAGGAGGAGTAGCAGCCGTTTTGCACGGGAGAATGTGAAATGTGTTCATATGTAGTAGAAACCTGAGAAATCCGTCCGTTTTCGTCATTTGTTATCGAATCGACTTAAAGCCAGATCGTAACATTGGCCGCTCTTCTCTCTGAAACGGTTGTACTTATCGTCTGCAAAGCTATGTCGCGTGCTGCGGTATGCGGAGACACTAAAAGCACCATAGTAGAACATAGATGAAGCTTCTATGATGATGTAATAGCCAGTAAGAAGTAGTACAATTCAAGTTTTAGGTATCGATTATTGACTTTTTAGCTGGCTTTGGTGCCTTGGACATGAGCTAGGACCTTAAGATTCTGCATGAAAGGAGGACTAGCAGCCGAGTTGCACGGGACAATGTGAAAAGTGTTCATATGTAGTAAAAACCTGAGAAATCCGTCCGTTTTCGTCATTTGTTATCGAATCGACTTCAAGCCAGATCGTCACATTGGCCGCTCTTCTCTCTGAAACGGTTGTACTTATCGTCTGCAAAGCTATGTCGCGTGCTGCGGTATGCGGAGACACTAAAAGCACCATAGTAGAACACAGATGAAGCTTCTATGATGATGTAATAGCCAGTAGGAAGTAGTACAATTCAAGTTTTAGGTATCGATTATTGACATTTTAGCTGGCTTTGGTGCCTTGGACATGAGCTAGGACCTTAAGATTCTGCATAAAAGGAGGACTAGCAGCCGCGTTGGATGGGAGAATGTGAAAAGTGTTCATATGTAGTAGAAACCTGAGAAATCCGTCCGTTTTCATCATTTGTTATCGAATCGACTTACAGCCAGATCGTCACATTGGCCGCTCTTCTCTCTGAAACGGTTGTACTTATCGTCTGCAAAGCTATGTCGCGTGCTGCGGTATGCGGAGACACTAAAAGCACCATAGTAGAACACAGATGAAGCTTCTATGATGATGTAATAGCCAGTTAGAAGTAGTACAATTCAAGTTTTAGGTATCGATTATTGACTTTTTAGCTGGCTTTGGTGCCTTGGACATGAGCTAGGACCTTAAGATTCTGCATGAAAGGAGGACTAGCAGCCGCGTTGTACGGGAGAATATGAAATGTATTCATATGTACTAAAAACCTGAGAAATACGTCCGTTTTCGTCATTTGTTATCGAATCGACTTAAAGCCAGATCGTCACATTGGCTGCTCTTCTCTCTGAAACGGTTGTACTTATCGTCTGGAAAGCTTTGTCGCGTGCTGCGGTATGCGGAGACACTAAAAGCACCATAGTAGAACACAGATGAAGCTTCTAAGATGATGTAATAGCCAGGAAGAAGTAGTACAATTCAAGTTTTAGGTACTGATTATTGACTTTTTAGCTGGCTTTGGTGCCTTGGACATGAGCTAGGACCTTAAGATTCTGCATGAAAGGAGGACTAGCAGCCGAGTTGCACGGGAGAATGTGAAAAGTGTTCATATGTAGTAAAAACCTGAGAAATCCGTCCGTTTTCGTCATTTGTTATCGAATCGACTTAAAGCCAGATCGTCACATTGGCCCCTCTTTTCTCTGAAACGGTTGTACTTATCGTCTGCAAAGCTATGTCGCGTACTGCGGTGTGCGGAGACACTAAAAGCACCATGGTAGAACACAGATGAAGCTTCTAAGTTGATGTAATAGCCAGTAAGATGTAGTACAATTCAAGTTTTAGGTATCGATTATTGACTTTTTAGCTGGCTTTGGTGACTTGGACATGAGCTAGGACCTTAAGATTCTGCATGAAAGGAGGACTAGCAGCCGTTTTGCACGGGAGAATGTGAAATGTGTTCATATGTAGTAGAAACCTGAGAAATCCAGCCGTTTTCGTCATTTGTTATCGAATCGACTTAAAGCCCGATCGTCACATTGGCCGCTCTTCTCTCTGAAACGGTTGTACTTATCGTCTGCAAAGCTATGTCGCGTGCTGCGGTATGCGGAGACAATAAAATCACCATAGTAGAACACAGATGAAGCTTCTAAGTCGATGTAATAGCCAGTAAGAAGTAGTACAATTCAAGTTTTAGGTACTGATTATTGACTTTTTAGCTGGCTTTGGTGCCTTGGACATGAGCTAGGACCTTAAGATTCTGCATGAAAGGAGGACTAGCAGCCGAGTTGCACGGGAGAATGTGAAAAGTGTTCATATGTAGTAAAAACCTGAGAAATCCGTTCGTTTTCGTCATTTGTTATCGAATCGACCTAAAGCCAGATCGTCACATTGGCCGCTCTTCTCTCTGAAACGGTTGTACTTATCGTCTGCAAAGCTATGTCGCGTGCTGCGGTGTGCGGAGACACTAAAAGCACCATGGTAGAACACAGATGAAGCTTCTAAGTTGATGTAATAGCCAGTAAGAAGTAGTACAATTCAAGTTTTAGGTATCGATTATTGACTTTTTAGCTGGCTTTGGTGCCTTGGACATGAGCTAGGACCTTAAGATTCTGCATGAAAGGGGGACTAGCAGCCGAGTTGCACGGGAGAATGTGAAAAGTGTCCATATGTAGTAAAAACCTGAGAAATCCGTCCGTTTTCGTCATTTGTTATCGAATCGACTTAAAGCCAGATCGTCACATTGGCCGCTCTTCTCTCTGAAACGGTTGTACCTATCGTCTGGAAAGCTATGTCGCGTGCTGCGGTATGCGGAGACACTAAAAGCACCATAGTAGAACACAGATGAAGCTTCTATGATGATGTATAGCCAGTAAGAAGTAGTACAATTCAAGTTTTAGGTATCGATTATTGACTTTTTAGCTGGCTTTGGTGCCTTGGGCATGAGCTAGGACCTTAAGATTCTGCATGAAAGGAGGACTAGCAGCCGAGTTGCACGGGAGAATGTGAAAGGTGTTCATATGTAGTAAAAACCTGAGAAATCCGTCCGTTTTCATCATTTGTTATCGAATCGACTTAAAGCCAGATCGTCACATTGGCCGCTCTTCTCTCTGAAACGGTTGTACTTATCGTCTGCAAAGCTATGTCGCGTGCTACGGTATGCGGAGACACTAAAAGCACCATAGTAGAACACAGATGAAGCTTCTATGATGATGTAATAGCCAGTAGGAAGTAGTACAATTCAAGTTTTAGGTATCGATTATTGACGTTTTAGCTGGCTTTGGTGCCTTGGACATGAGCTAGGACCTTAAGATTCTGCATAAAAGGAGGACTAGCAGCCGCGTTGGATGGGAGAATGTGAAAAGTGTTCATATGTAGTAGAAACCTGAGAAATCCGTCCGTTTTCATCATTTGTTATCGAATCGACTTAAAGCCAGATCGTCACATTGGCCGCTCTTCTCTCTGAAACGGTTGTACTTATCGCCTGCAAAGCTATGTCGCTTGATGCGGTATGCGGAGACAGTAAAAGCACCATAGTAGAACACAGATGAAGCTTCTAAGTTGATGTAATAGCCAGTAAGAAGTAGTACAATTCAAGTTTTAGGTATCGATTATATACTTTTTAGCTGGCTTTGGTGCCTTGGACATGAGCTAGGACCTTAAGTTTCTGCATGAAAGGAGGACTAGCAGCCGCGTTGTACGGGAGAATGTGAAATGTGTTCATATGTAGTAAAAACCAGAGATATCCGTCCGTTTTCGTCATTTGTTATCGAATCGACTTAAAGCCAGATCGTCACATTGGCCGCTCTTCTCTCTGAAACGGTTGTACTTATCGTCTTCAAAGCTATGTCGCGTGCTGCGGTATGCGGAGACACTAAAAGCACCATAGTAGAACACAGATG
Source organism: Schistocerca gregaria (assembly GCF_023897955.1). NCBI lineage: Eukaryota > Metazoa > Arthropoda > Insecta > Orthoptera > Acrididae > Schistocerca > Schistocerca gregaria. Next base: position 2,654,199 of record NW_026061773.1, read on the forward strand.
AAGCTTCTAAGTTGATGTAATAGCCAGTAAGATGTAGTACAATTCAAGTTTTAGGTATCGATTATTGATTTTTTGGCTGGCTTTGGTGCCTTGGACATGAGCTAGGACCTTAAGATTCTGCATCAAAAGGCGGACTAGCAGCCGAGTTGCACGGGACAATGTGGAAAGTGTTCATATGTAGTAAAAACCTGAGAAATCCATCCGTTTTCGTCATTTGTTATCGAATCGACTTAAAGCCAGATCGTCACATCGGCTGCTCTTGTCTCTGAAACGGTTGTACTTATCGTCTGGAAAGCTTTGTCGCGTGCTGCGGTATGCGGAGACACTAAAAGCACCATAGTAGAACACAGAAGAAGCTTCTAAGATGATGTAATAGCCAGTAAGAATTAGTACAATTCTAGTTTTAGGTATCGATTATTGACTTTTTAGCTGGCTTTGGTGCCTTGGACATGAGCTAGGACCTTAAGATTCTGCATGAAAGGAGGACTAGCTGCCGAGTTGCAGGGGAGAATGTGAAAAGAGTTCATATGTAGTAAAAAAATGATAAATCCGTCCGTTTTCGTCATTTGTTATCGAATCGACTTAAAGCCAGATCGTCACATTGGCCGCTCTTCTCTATGAAACGGTTGTACTTATCGTCTTCAAAGCTATGTCGCGTGCTGCGGTATGCGGAGACACTAAAAGCACCATAGTAGAACACAGATGAAGCTTCTAAGTTGATGTAATAGCCAGTAAGAAGTAGTACAATTCAAAATTTAGGTACTGATTATCTACTTTTTAGCTGGCTTTGGTGCCTTGGACATGAGCTAGGACCTTAAGATTCTGCATGAAAGGAGGACTAGCAGCCGAGTTGCACGGGAGAATGTGAAAAGTGTTCATATGTAGTAAAAACCTGAGAAACCCGTCCGTTTTCGTCATTTGTTATCGAATCGACTTAAAGCCAGATCGTCACATTGGCCGCTCTTCTCTCTGAAACGGTTGTACTTATCGTCTGCAAAGCTATGTCGCGTGCTGCGGTATGCGGAGACACTAAAATCACCATAGTAGAACACAGATGAAGCTTCTAAGTTGGTGTAATAGACAAGAAGAAGTAGTACAATTCAAGTTTTAGGTATGGATTATTGACTTTTTAGCTGGCTTTGGTGCCTTGGGCATGAGCTATGACCTTAAGATTCTGCATGAAAGGAGGACTAGCAGCCGAGTTGCACGGGAGAATGTGAAAGGTGTCCATATGTAGTAAAAACCTGAGAAATCCGTCCGTTTTCGTCATTTGTTATCAAATCGACTTACAGCCAGATCGTCACATTGGCCGCTCTTCTCTCTGAAACGGTTGTACTTATAGTCTGCAAAGCTATGTCGCGTGCTGCGGTATGCGGAGACACTAAAAGCACCATAGTAGAACACAGATGAAGCTTCTATGATGATGTAATAGCCAGTTGGAAGTAGTACAATTCAAGTTTTAGGTATCGATTATTGACTTTTTAGCTGGCTTTGGTGCCTTGGACATGAGCTAGGAACTTAAGATTCTGCATGAAAGGAGGACTAGCAGCCGAGTTGCACGGGAGAATGTGAAAAGTGTTTATATGTAGTAAAAACCTGAGAAATCCGTCCGTTTTCGTCATTTGTTATCGAATCGACTTAAAGCCAGATCGTCACATTGGCCGCTCTTCTCTCTGAAACGGTTCTACTTATCGTCTGCAAAGCTATGTCGCGTGCTGCGGTATGCGGAGACACTAAAAGCACCATAGTAGAACACAGATGAAGCTCCTAAGTTGATGTAATAGCCAGTAAGAAGTAGTACAATTCAAGTTTTAGGTACTGATTATCTACTTTTTAGCTGGCTTTGGTGCCTTGGACATGAGCTAGGACCCTAAGATTCTGCATGAAAGGAGGACTAGCAGCCGAGTTGCACGGGAGAATGTGAAAAGTGTTCATATGTAGTAAAAACCTGAGAAATCCGTCCGTTTTCGTCATTTGTTATCGAATCGACTTAAAGCCAGATCGTCACATTGGCCGCTCTTCTCTCTGAAACGGTTGTACTTATTGCCTCCAAAGCTATGTCGCGTGATGCGGTATGCGGAGACAATAAAATCACCATAGTAGAACACAGATGAAGCTTCTAAGTCGATGTAATAGCCAGTAAGTAGTAGTACAATTCAAGATTTAGGTATCGATTATTGACTTCTTAGATGGATTTGGTGCCTTGGAAATGAGCTAGGATGTTAAGATTCTGCATGAAAGGAGGACTAGCAGCCGAGTTGCACGTGACAATATGAAAAGTGTTCATATGTAGTAAAAAAATGAGAAATCCGTCCGTTTTCGTCATTTGTTATCGAATCGCCTTAAAGCCAGATCGTCACTTGGCCGCTCTTCTCTCTGAAACGGCTGTACTTATCGTCTGCAAAGCTATGTCGCGTGCTGCGGTATGCGGAGACACTAAAAGCACCATAGTAGAACACAGTTGAAGCTTCTAAGTTGATGTAATAGCCAGTAAGAAGTAGTATAATTCAAGTTTTAGGTATCGATTATTGACTTTTTAGCTGGCTTTGGTGCCTTGGACATGAGCTAGGACCTTAAGATTCTGCATGAAAGGAGGACTAGCAGCCGAGTTGCACGGGAGAATGTGAAAAGTGTTCACATGTAGTAAAAACCTGAGAAATCCGTCCGTTTTCGTCATTTGTTATCGAATCGACTTAAAGCCAGATCGTCACATTGTCCGCTCTTCTCTCTGAAACGGTTGTACTTATCGTCTGCAAAGCTATGTCTCGTGATGCGGTATGCGGAGACACTGAAACCACCACAGTAGAACACAGATGCAGCTTCTAATTTGATGTAATAGCCAGTAACAAGTAGTACAATTCAAGTTTTATGTATCGATTATTGAATTTTTAGCTGGCTTTGATGCCTTGGACATGAGCTAGGACCTTAAGAATCTGCATGAAAGGAGGACTAGCACCCGAGTTGCAGGGAAGAATGTGAAAAGTGTTCATATGTAGTAAAAACCTGAGAAATCCGTCCGTTTTCGTCATTTGTTTTCGAATCGACTTAAAGCCCGATCGTCACATTGGCCGCTCTTCTCTCTGAAACGGTTGTACTTATCGTCTGCAAAGCTATCTCGCGTGCTGCGGTATGCGGAGACAATAAAATCACCATAGTAGAACACAGATGAAGCTTCTACGTCGATGTAATAGCCAGTAAGAAGTAGTACAATTCAAGTTTTAGGTACTGATTATTGACTTTTTAGCTGGCTTTGGTGCCTTGGACATGAGCTAGGACCTTAAGATTCTGCATTAAAGGAGGACTAGCAGCCGAGTTGCACGGGAGAATGTGAAAAGTATTCATATGTAGTAAAAACCTGAGAAATCCGTCCGTTTTCGTCATTTGTTATCGAATCGACTTAAAGCCAGATCGTCACATTGGCCGCTCTTCTCTCTGAAACGGTTGTACTTATCGCCTGCAAAGCTATGTCGCGTGATGCGGTATGCGGAGACACTAAAAGCACCATAGTAGAACACAGATGAAGCTTCTAAGTTGATGTAATAGCCAGTAAGAAGTAGTACAAGTCAAGTTTTAGGTATCGATTACATACTTTTTAGGTGGCTTTGGTGCCTTGGACATGAGCTAGGACCTTAAGATTCTGCATGAAAGGAGGACTAGCAGCCGCGTTGTACGGGAGAATGTGAAATGTGTTCATATGTAGTAAAAACCTGAGATATACGTCTGTTTTCGTCATTTGTTATCGAATCGACTTAAAGCCAGATCGTCACATTGGCTGCTCTTCTCTCTGAAACGGTTGCACTTATCGTCTGGAAAGCTTTGTCGCGTGCTGCGGTATGCGGAGACACTAAAAGCACCATAGTAGAACACAGATGAAGCTTCTAAGATGATGTAATAGCCAGGAAGAAGTAGTACAATTCAAGTTTTAGGTACTGATTATTGACTTTTTAGCTGGCTTTGGTGCCTTGGACATGAGCTAGGACCTTAAGATTCTGCATTAAAGGAGGACTAGCAGCCGAGTTGCACGGGAGAAAGTGAAAAGTATTCATATGTAGTAAAAACCTGAGAAATCCGTCCGTTTTCGTCATTTGTTATCGAATCGACTTAAAGCCAGATCGTCACATTGGCCGCTCTTCTCTCTGAAACGGTTGTACTTATCGTCTTCAAAGCTATGTCGCGTGCTGCGGTATGCGGAGACACTAAAAGCACCATAGTAGACACAGATGAAGCTTCTAAGTTGATGTAACAGCCAGTAAGAAGTAGTACAATTCAAGTTTTAGGTATCGATTATTGATTTTTTAGCTGTCTCTGGTGCCTTGGACATGAGCTAGGACCTTAAGATTCTGCATCAAAAGGAGGACTAGCACCCGAGTTGCACGGGACAATGTGAAAAGTGTTCATATGTAATAAAAACCTGAGAAATCCGTCCGTTTTCGTCATTTGTTATCGAATCGACGTAAAGCCAGATCGTCACATTGGCTGCTCTTCTCACTGAAACGGTTGTACTTATCGTCTGGAAAGCTTTGTCGCGTGCTGCGGTATGCGGAGACACTAAAAGCACCATAGTAGAACACAGATGAAGCTTCTAAGATGATGTAATAGCAAGTAAGAAGTAGTACAATTCAAGTTTTAGGTATCGATTATTGACTTTTTAGCTGGCTTTGGTGCCTTGGTCATGAGCTAGGACCTTAAGATTCTGCATTAAAGGAGGAGTAGCAGCCGTTTTGCACGGGAGAATGTGAAATGTGTTCATATGTAGTAGAAACCTGAGAAATCCGTCCGTTTTCGTCATTTGTTATCGAATCGACTTAAAGCCAGATCGTAACATTGGCCGCTCTTCTCTCTGAAACGGTTGTACTTATCGTCTGCAAAGCTATGTCGCGTGCTGCGGTATGCGGAGACACTAAAAGCACCATAGTAGAACATAGATGAAGCTTCTATGATGATGTAATAGCCAGTAAGAAGTAGTACAATTCAAGTTTTAGGTATCGATTATTGACTTTTTAGCTGGCTTTGGTGCCTTGGACATGAGCTAGGACCTTAAGATTCTGCATGAAAGGAGGACTAGCAGCCGAGTTGCACGGGAGAAAGTGAAAAGTGTTCATATGTAGTAAAAACCTGAGAAATCCGTCCGTTTTCGTCATTTGTTATCGAATCGACTTAAAGCCTGATCGTCACATTGGCCGCTCTTCTCTCTGAAACGGTTGTACTTATCGTCTGCAAAGCTATGTCGCGTGCTGCGGTATGCGGAGACACTAAAAGCACCATAGTAGAACACAGATGAAGCTTCTAAGTTGATGTAATAGCCAGTAAGATGTAGTACAATTCAAGTTTTAGGTATCGATTATTGATTTTTTGGCTGGCTTTGGTGCCTTGGACATGAGCTAGGACCTTAAGATTCTGCATCAAAAGGCGGACTAGCAGCCGAGTTGCACGGGACAATGTGAAAAGTGTTCATATGTAGTAAAAACCTGAGAAATCCATCCGTTTTCGTCATTTGTAATCGTATCGACTTAAAGCCAGATCGTCACATCGGCTGCTCTTGTCTCTGAAACGGTTGTACTTATCGTCTGGAAAGCTTTGTCGCGTGCTGCGGTATGCGGAGACACTAAAAGCACCATAGTAGAACACAGAAGAAGCTTCTAAGATGATGTAATAGCCAGTAAGAATTAGTACAATTCTAGTTTTAGGTATCGATTATTGACTTTTTAGCTGGCTTTGGTGCCTTGGACATGAGCTAGGACCTTAAGATTCTGCATGAAAGGAGGACTAGCAGCCGAGTTGCAGGGGAGAATGTGAAAAGAGTTCATATGTAGTAAAAACCTGATAAATCCGTCCGTTTTCGTCATTTGTTATCGAATCGACTTAAAGCCAGATCGTCACATTGGCCGCTCTTCTCTCTGAAACGGTTGTACTTATCGTCTTCAAAGCTATGTCGCGTGCTGCGGTATGCGGAGACACTAAAAGCACCATAGTAGAACAGAGATGAAGCTTCTAAGTTGATGTAATACCCAGTAAGAAGTAGTACAATTCAAGTTTTAGGTATCGATTATTGACTTCTTAGCTGGCTTTGGTGCCTTGGACATGAGCTAGGACCTTAAGATTCTGCATGAAAGGAGGACTAGCAGCCGAGTTGCACGGGAGAATGTGAAAAGTGTTCATATGTAGTAAAAACCTGAGAAATCCGTCCGTTTTCGTCATTTTTTATCGAATCGACTTAAAGCCTGATCGTCACATTGGCCGCTCTTCTCTCTGAAACGGTTGTACTTATCGTCTGCAAAGCTATGTCGCGTGCTGCGGTATGCGGAGACACTAAAAGCACCATAGTAGAACACAGATGAAGCTTCTAAGTTGATGTAATAGCCAGTAAGAAGTAGTACAATTCAAAATTTAGGTACTGATTATCTACTTTTTAGCTGGCTTTGGTGCCTTGGACATGAGCTAGGACCTTAAGATTCTGCATGAAAGGAGGTCTAGCAGCCGAGTTGCACGGGAGAATGTGAAAAGTGTTCATATGTAGTAAAAACCTGAGAAATCCGTCCGTTTTCGTCATTTGTTATCGAATCGACTTAAAGCCAGATCGTCACATTGGCCGCTCTTCTCTCTGAAACGGTTGTACTTATCGCCTGCAAAGCTCTGTCGCGTGATGCGGTATGCGGAGACACTAAAAGCACCATAGTAGAACACAGATGAAGCTTCTAAGTTGATGTAATAGCCAGTAAGAAGTAGTACAATTCAAGTTTTAGGTATCGATTATATACTTTTTAGCTGGCTTTGGTGCCTTGGACATGAGCTAGGACCTTAAGATTCTGCATGAAAGGAGGACTAGCAGCCGCGTTGTACGGGAGAATGTGAAATGTGTTCATTTGTAGTAAAAACCTGAGATATACGTCCGTTTTCGTCATTTGTTATCGAATCGACTTAAAGCCAGATCGTCACATTGGCTGCTCTTCTCTCTGAAACGGTTGCACTTATCGTCTGGAAAGCTTTGTCGCGTGCTGCGGTATGCGGAGACACTAAAAGCACCATAGTAGAACACAGATGAAGCTTCTAAGATGATGTAATAGCCAGTAAGAAGTAGTACAATTCAAGTTTTAGGTACTGATTATTGACTTTTTAGCTGGCTTTGGTGCCTTGGACATGAGCTAAGACTTTAAGATTCTGCATGAAAGGAGGACTAGCAGCCGAGTTGCACGGGAGAATGTGAAAAGTGTTCATATGTAGTAAAAACCTGAGAAATCCGTCCGTTTTCGTCATTTGTTATCGAATCGACTTAAAGCCAGATCGTCACATTGGCCGCTCTTCTCTCTGAAACGGTTGTACTTATCGTCTGCAAAGCTATGTCGCGTACTGCGGTAGGCGGAGACACTGAAACCACCACAGTAGAACACAGATGCATCTTCTAATTTGATGTAGTAGCCAGTAAGAAGTAGTACAATTCAAGTTTTAGGTATCGATTATTGACTTTTTAGCTGGCTTTGATGCCTTGGACATGAGCTAGGACCTTAAGAATCTTCATGAAAGGAGGACTAGCAGCCGAGTTGCAGGGAAGAATGTGAAAAGTGTTCATATGTAGTAAAAACCTGAGAAATCCGTCCGTTTTCGTCATTTGTTATCGAATCGACTTAAAGCCCGATCGTCACATTGGCCGCTCTTCTCTCTGAAACGGTTGTACTTATCGTCTGCAAAGCTATGTCGCGTGGTGCGGTATGCGGAGACAATAAAATCACCATAGTAGAACACAGATGAAGCTTCTAAGTCGATGTAATAGCCAGTAAGAAGTAGTACAATTCAAGTTTTAGGTACTGATTATTGACTTTTTAGCTGGCTTTGGTGCCTTGGACATGAGCTAGGACCTTAAGATTCTGCATTAAAGGAGGACTAGCAGCCGAGTTGCACGGGAGAATGTGAAAAGTATTCATATGTAGTAAAAACCTGAGAAATCCGTCCATTTTCGTCATTTGTTATCGAATCGACTTAAAGCCAGATCGTCACATTGGCCGCTCTTCTCTCTGAAACGGTTGTACTTATCGCCTTCAAAGCTCTGTCGCGTGATGCGGTATGCGGAGACACTAAAAGCACCATAGTAGAACACAGATGAAGCTTCTAAGTTGATGTAATAGCCAGTAAGAAGTAGTACAATTCAAGTTTTAGGTATCGATTATATACTTTTTAGCTGGCTTTGGTGCCTTGGACATGAGCTAGGACCTTAAGATTCTGCATGAAAGGAGGACTAGCAGCCGCGTTGTACGGGAGAATGTGAAATGTGTTCATTTGTAGTAAAAACCTGAGATATACGTCCGTTTTCGTCATTTGTTATCGAATCGACTTAAAGCCAGATCGTCACATTGGCTGCTCTTCTCTCTGAAACGGTTGCACTTATCGTCTGGAAAGCTTTGTCGCGTGCTGCGGTATGCGGAGACACTAAAAGCACCATAGTAGAACACAGATGAAGCTTCTAAGATGATGTAATAGCCAGTAAGAAGTAGTACAATTCAAGTTTTAGGTACTGATTATTGACTTTTTAGCTGGCTTTGGTGCCTTGGACATGAGCTAAGACCTTAAGATTCTGCATGAAAGGAGGACTAGCAGCCGAGTTGCACGGGAGAATGTGAAAAGTGTTCATATGTAGTAAAAACCTGAGAAATCCGTCCGTTTTCGTCATTTGTTATCGAATCGACTTAAAGCCAGATCGTCACATTGGCCCCTCTTTTCTCTGAAACGGTTGTACTTATCGTCTGCAAAGCTATGTCGCGTACTGCGGTGTGCGGAGACACTAAAAGCACCATGGTAGAACACAGATGAAGCTTCTAAGTTGATGTAATAGCCAGTAAGATGTAGTACAATTCAAGTTTTAGGTATCGATTATTGACTTTTTAGCTGGCTTTGGTGCCTTGGACATGAGTTAGGACCTTAAGATTCTACATTAAAGGAGGACTAGCAGCCGAGTTGCACGGGAGAAAGTGAAAAGTATTCATATGTACTAAAAACCTGAGAAATCCGTCCGTTTTCGTCATTTGTTATCGAATCGACTTAAAGCCAGATCGTCACATTGGCCGCTCTTCTCTCTGAAACGGTTGTACTTATCGTCTTCAAAGCTATGTCGCGTGCTGCGGTATGCGGAGACACTAAAAGCACCACAGTAGAACACTGATGAAGCTTCTAAGTTGATGTAATAGCCAGTAAGAAGTAGTACAATTCAAGTTTTAGGTATCGATTATTGATTTTTTTAGCTGGCTCTGGTGCCTTGGACATGAGCTAGGACCTTAAGATTCTGCATCAAAAGGAGGACTAGCACCCGAGTTGCACGGGACAATGTGAAAAGTGTTCATATGTAGTAAAAACCTGAGAAATCCGTCCGTTTTCGTCATTTGTTATCGAATCGACTTAAAGGCAGATCGTCACATTGGCTGCTCTTCTCTCTGAAACGGTTGTACTTATCGTCTGGAAAGCTTTGTCGCGTGCTGCGGTATGCGGAGACACTAAAAGCACCATAGTAGAACACAGATGAAGCCTCTAAGATGATGTAATAGCCAGTAAGAAGTAGTACAATTCAAGTTTTAGGTATCGATTATTGACTTTTTAGCTGGCTTTGGTGCCTTGGACATGAGCTAGGACCTTAAGATTCTGCATTAAAGGAGGAGTAGCAGCCGTTTTGCACGGGAGATTGTGAAATGTGTTCATATGTAGTAGAAACCTGAGAAATCCGTCCGTTTTCGTCATTTGTTATCGAATCGACTTAAAGCCAGATCGTCACATTGGCCGCTCTTCTCTCTGAAACGGTTGTACTTATCGTCTGCAAAGCTATGTCGCGTGCTGCGGTATGCGGAGACACTAAAATCACCATAGGAGAACACAGATGAAGCTTCTAAGTTGATGTAATAGACAATAAGAAGTAGTACAATTCAAGTTTTAGGTATGGATTATTGACTTTTTAGCTGGCTTTGGTGCCTTGGGCATGAGCTAGGACCTTAAGATTCTGCATCAAAAGGAGGACTAGCAGCCGAGTTGCACGGGACAATGTGAAAAGTGTTCATATGTAATAAAAACCTGAGAAATCCGTCCGTTTTCGTCATTTGTTATCGAATCGACTTAAAGCCAGATCGTCACATTGGCCCCTCTTTTCTCTGAAACGGTTGTACTTATCGTCTGCAAAGCTATGTCGCGTACTGCGGTGTGCGGAGACACTAAAAGCACCATGGTAGAACACAGATGAAGCTTCTAAGTTGATGTAATAGCCAGTAAGATGTAGTACAATTCAAGTTTTAGGTATCGATTATTGACTTTTTAGCTGGCTTTGGTGCCTTGGACATGAGCTAGGACCTTAAGATTCTGCATTAAAGGAGGACTAGCAGCCGAGTTGCACGGGAGAAAGTGAAAAGTATTCATATGTAGTAAAAACCTGAGAAATCCGTCCGTTTTCGTCATTTGTTATCGAATCGACTTAAAGCCAGATCGTCACATTGGCCGCTCTTCTCTCTGAAACGGTTGTACTTATCGTCTTCAAAGCTATGTCGCGTGCTGCGGTATGCGGAGACACTAAAAGCACCATAGTAGACACAGATGAAGCTTCTAAGTTGATGTAATAGCCAGTAAGATGTAGTACAATTCAAGTTTTAGGTATCGATTATTGATTTTTTAGCTGTCTCTGGTGCCTTGGACATGAGCTAGGACCTTAAGATTCTGCATCAAAAGGAGGACTAGCAGCCGAGTTGCACGGGACAATGTGAAAAGTGTTCATATGTAATAAAAACCTGAGAAATCCGTCCGTTTTCGTCATTTGTTATCGAATCGACTTAAAGCCAGATCGTCACATTGGCTGCTCTTCTCACTGAAACGGTTGTACTTATCGTCTGGAAAGCTTTGTCGCGTGCTGCGGTATGCGGAGACACTAAAAGCACCGTAGTAGAACACAGATGAAGCTTCTAAGATGATGTAATAGCAAGTAAGAAGTAGTACAATTCAAGTTTTAGGTATCGATTATTGACTTTTTAGCTGGCTTTGGTGCCTTGGTCATGAGCTAGGACCTTAAGATTCTGCATTAAAGGAGGAGTAGCAGCCGTTTTGCACGGGAGAATGTGAAATGTGTTCATATGTAGTAGAAACCTGAGAAATCCGTCCGTTTTCGTCATTTGTTATCGAATCGACTTAAAGCCAGATCGTAACATTGGCCGCTCTTCTCTCTGAAACGGTTGTACTTATCGTCTGCAAAGCTATGTCGCGTGCTGCGGTATGCGGAGACACTAAAAGCACCATAGTAGAACATAGATGAAGCTTCTATGATGATGTAATAGCCAGTAAGAAGTAGTACAATTCAAGTTTTAGGTATCGATAATTGACTTTTTAGCTGGCTTTGGTGCCTTGGACATGAGCTAGGACCTTAAGATTCTGCATGAAAGGAGGACTAGCAGCCGCGTTGGATGGGAGAATGTGAAAAGTGTTCATATGTAGTAAAAACCTGAGAAATCCGTCCGTTTTCGTCATTTGTTATCGAATCGACTTAAAGCCAGATCGTCACATTGGTCGCTCTTCTCTCTGAAACGGTTGTACTTATCGCCTGCAAAGCTATGTCGCGTGATGCGGTATGCGGAGACACTAAAAGCACCATAGTAGAACACAGATGAAGCTTCTAAGTTGATGTATTAGCCAGTAAGAAGTAGTACAATTCAAGTTTTAGGTATTGATTATTGACTTTTTAGCTGGCTTTGGTGCCTTGGACATGAGCTAGGACCTTAAGATTCTGCATGAAAGGAGGACTAGCAGCCGAGTTGCACGGGAGAATGTGAAAAGTATTCATATGTAGTAAAAACCTGAGAAATCCGTCCGTTTTCGTCATTTGTTATCGAATCGACTTAAAGCCAGATCGTCACATTGGCCGCTCTTCTCTCTGAAACGGTTGTACTTATCGTCTTCAAAGCTATGTCGCGTGCTGCGGTATGCGGAGACACTAAAAGCACCATAGTAGAACACAGATGAAGCTTCTAAGTTGATGTAATAGCCAGTAAGATGTAGTACAATTCAAGTTTTAGGTATCGATTATTGATTTTTTGGCTGGCTTTGGTGCCTTGGACATGAGCTAGGACCTTAAGATTCTGCATCAAAAGGCGGACTAGCAGCCGAGTTGCACGGGACAATGTGAAATGTGTTCATATGTAGTAAAAACCTGAGAAATGCATCCGTTTTCGTCATTTGTTATCGAATCGACTTAAAGCCAGATCGTCACATCGGCTGCTCTTGTCTCTGAAACGGTTGTACTTATCGTCTGGAAAGCTTTGTCGCGTGCTGCGGTATGCGGAGACACTAAAAGCACCATAGTAGAACACAGAAGAAGCTTCTAAGATGATGTAATAGCCAGTAAGAATTAGTACAATTCTAGTTTTAGGTATCGATTATTGACTTTTTAGCTGGCTTTGGTGCCTTGGACATGAGCTAGGACCTTAAGATTCTGCATGAAAGGAGGACTAGCTGCCGAGTTGCAGGGGAGAATGTGAAAAGAGTTCATATGTAGTAAAAAAATGATAAATCCGTCCGTTTTCGTCATTTGTTATCGAATCGACTTAAAGCCAGATCGTCACATTGGCCGCTCTTCTCTCTGAAACGGTTGTACTTATCGTCTTCAAAGCTATGTCGCGTGCTGCGGTATGCGGAGACACTAAAAGCACCATAGTAGAACACAGATGAAGCTTCTAAGTTGATGTAATAGCCAGTAAGAAGTAGTACAATTCAAAATTTAGGTACTGATTATCTACTTTTTAGCTGGCTTTGGTGCCTTGGACATGAGCTAGGACCTTAAGATTCTGCATGAAAGGAGGACTAGCAGCCGAGTTGCACGGGAGAATGTGAAAAGTGTTCATATGTAGTAAAAACCTGAGAAATCCGTCCGTTTTCGTCATTTGTTATCGAATCGACTTAAAGCCAGATCGTCACATTGGCCGCTCTTCTCTCTGAAACGGTTGTACTTATCGCCTGCAAAGCTATGTCGCGTGATTCGGTATGCGGAGACAATAAAATCACCATAGTAGAACACAGATGAAGCTTCTAAGTCGATGTAATAGCCAGTAAGTAGCAGTACAATTCAAGATTTAGGTATCGATTATTGACTTCTTAGATGGATTTGGTGCCTTGGACATGAGCTAGGAAGTTAAGATTCTGCATGAAAGGAGGACTAGCAGCCGAGTTGCACGGGACAATATGAAAAGTGTTCATATGTAGTAAAAAAATGAGAAATCCGTCCGTTTTCGTCATTTGTTATCGAACCGCCTTAAAGCCAGATCGTCACTTGGCCGCTCTTCTCTCTAAAACGGCTGTACTTATCGTCTGCAAAGCTATGTCGCGTGCTGCGGTATGCGGAGACACTAAAGGCACCATAGTAGAACACAGTTGAAGCTTCTAAGTTGATGTAATAGCCAGTAAGAAGTAGTACAATTCAAGTTTTAGGTATCGATTATTGACTTTTTAGCTGGCTTCGGTGCCTTGGACATGAGCTAGGACCTTAAGATTCTGCATGAAAGGAGGACTAGCAGCCGAGTTGCACGGGAGAATGTGAAAAGTGTTCACATGTAGTAAAAACCTGAGAAATCCGTCCGTTTTCGTCATTTGTTATCGAATCGACTTAAAGCCAGATCGTCACATTGGCCGCTCTTCTCTCTGAAACGGTTGTACTTATCGTCTGCAAAGATATGTCGCGTACTGCGGTAGGCGGAGACACTGAAACCACCACAGTAGAACACAGATGCAGCTTCTAATTTGATGTAGTAGCCAGTAAGAAGTAGTACAATTCAAGTTTTAGGTATCGATTATTGACTTTTTAGCTGGCTTTGATGCCTTGGACATGAGCTAGGACCTTAAGAATCTGCATGAAAGGAGGACTAGCAGCCGAGTTGCAGGGAAGAATGTGAAAAGTGTTCATATGTAGTAAAAACCTGAGAAATCCGTCCGTTTTCGTCATTTGTTATCGAATCGACTTAAAGCCCGATCGTCACATTGGCCGCTCTTCTCTCTGAAACGGTTGTACTTATCGTCTGCAAAGCTATGTCGCGTGGTGCGGTATGCGGAGACAATAAAGTCACCATAGTAGAACACAGATGAAGCTTCTAAGTCGATGTAATAGCCAGTAAGAAGTAGTACAATTCAAGTTTTAGGTACTGATTATTGACTTTTTAGCTGGCTTTGGTGCCTTGGACATGAGCTAGGACCTTAAGATTCTGCATTAAAGGAGGACTAGCAGCCGAGTTGCACGGGAGAATGTGAAAAGTATTCATATGTAGTAAAAACCTGAGAAATCCGTCCGTTTTCGTCATTTGTTATCGAATCGACTTAAAGCCCGATCGTCACATTGGCCGCTCTTCTCTCTGAAACGGTTGTACTTATCGCCTGCAAAGCTCTGTCGCGTGATGCGGTATGCGGAGACACTAAAAGCACCATAGTAGAACACAGATGAAGCTTCTAAGTTGATGTAATAGCCAGTAAGAAGTAGTACAATTCAAGTTTTAGGTATCGATTATATACTTTTTAGCTGGCTTTGGTGCCTTGGACATGAGCTAGGACCTTAAGATTCTGCATGAAAGGAGGACTAGCAGCCGCGTTGTACGGGAGAATGTGAAATGTGTTCATTTGTATTAAAAACCTGAGATATACGTCCGTTTTCGTCATTTGTTATCGAATCGACTTAAAGCCAGATCGTCACATTGGCTGCTCTTCTCTCTGAAACGGTTGCACTTATCGTCTGGAAAGCTTTGTCGCGTGCTGCGGTATGCGGAGACACTAAAAGCACCATAGTAGAACACAGATGAAGCTTCTAAGATGATGTAATAGCCAGTAAGAAGTAGTACAATTCAAGTTTTAGGTACTGATTATTGACTTTTTAGCTGGCTTTGGTGCCTTGGACATGAGCTAAGACCTTAAGATTCTGCATGAAAGGAGGACTAGTAGCCGAGTTGCACGGGAGAATGTGAAAAGTGTTCATATGTAGTAAAAACCTGAGAAATCCGTCCGTTTTCGTCATTTGTTATCGAATCGACTTAAAGCCAGATCGTCACATTGGCCCCTCTTTTCTCTGAAACGGTTGTACTTATCGTCTGCAAAGCTATGTCGCGTACTGCGGTGTGCGGAGACACTAAAAGCACCATGGTAGAACACAGATGAAGCTTCTAAGTTGATGTAATAGCCAGTAAGATGTAGTACAATTCAAGTTTTAGGTATCGATTATTGACTTTTTAGCTGGCTTTGGTGCCTTGGACATGAGTTAGGACCTTAAGATTCTACATTAAAGGAGGACTAGCAGCCGAGTTGCACGGGAGAAAGTGAAAAGTATTCATATGTAGTAAAAACCTGAGAAATCCGTCCGTTTTCGTCATTTGTTATCGAATCGACTTAAAGGCAGATCGTCACATTGGCTGCTCTTCTCTCTGAAACGGTTGTACTTATCGTCTGGAAAGCTTTGTCGCGTGCTGCGGTATGCGGAGACACTAAAAGCACCATAGTAGAACACAGATGAAGCTTCTAAGATGATGTAATAGCCAGTAAGAAGTAGTACAATTCAAGTTTTAGGTATCGATTATTGACTTTTTAGCTGGCTTTGGTGCCTTGGACATGAGCTAGGACCTTAAGATTCTGCATTAAAGGAGGAGTAGCAGCCGTTTTGCACGGGAGATTGTGAAATGTGTTCATATGTAGTAGAAACCTGAGAAATCCGTCCGTTTTCGTCATTTGTTATCGAATCGACTTAAACCCAGATCGTCACATTGGCCGCTCTTCTCTCTGAAACGGTTGTACATATCGTCTGCAAAGCTATGTCGCGTGCTGCGGTATGCGGAGACACTAAAATCACCATAGTAGAACACAGATGAAGCTTCTAAGTTGATGTAATAGACAATAAGAAGTAGTACAATTCAAGTTTTAGGTATGGATTATTGACTTTTTAGCTGGCTTTGGTGCCTTGGGCATGAGCTAGGACCTTAAGATTCTGCATGAAAGGAGGACTAGCAGCCGAGTTGCACGGGAGAATGTGAAAGGTGTTCATATGTAGTAAAAACCTGAGAAATCCGTCCGTTTTCGTCATTTGATATCGAATCGACTTACAGGTAGATCGTCACATTGGCCGCTCTTCTCTCTGAAACGGTTGTACTTATCGTCTGCAAAGCTGTGTCGCGTGCTGCGGTATGCGGAGACACTAAAAGCACCATAGTAGAACACAGATGAAGCTTCTAAGTTGATGTAATAGCCAGTAAGAAGTAGTACAATTCAAAATTTAGGTACTGATTATCTACTTTTTAGCTGGCTTTGGTGCCTTGGACATGAGCTAGGACCTTAAGATTCTGCATGAAAGGAGGACTAGCAGCCGAGTTGCACGGGAGAATGTGAAAAGTGTTCATATGTAGTAAAAACCTGAGAAATCCGTCCGTTTTCGTCATTTGTTATCGAATCGACTTAAAGCCAGATCGTCGCATTGGCTGCTCTTCTCTCTGAAACCGTTGTACTTATCGTCTGGAAAGCTTTGTCGCGTGCTGCGGTATGCGGAGACACTAAAAGCACCATAGTAGAACACAGATGAAGCTTCTAAGTTGATGTAATAGCCAGTAAGAAGTAGTACAATTCAAGTTTTAGGTATCGATTATTGACTTCTTAGCTGGCTTTGGTGCCCTAGACATGAGCTAGGACCTTAAGATTCTGCATGAAAGGAGGACTAGCAGCCGAGTTGCACGGGAGAATGTGAAAAGTGTCCATATGTAGTAAAAACCTGAGAAATCCGTCCGTTTTCGTCATTTGTTATCGAATCGACTTAAAGCCAGATCGTCACATTGGCCGCTCTTCTCTCTGAAACGGTTGTACTTATCGTCTGGAAAGCTATGTCGCGTGCTGCGGTATGCGGAGACACTAAAAGCACCATAGTAGAACATAGATGAAGCTTCTATGATGATGTAATAGCCAGTAAGAAGTAGTACAATTCAAGTTTTAGGTATCGATTATTGACTTTTTAGCTGGCTTTGGTGCCTTGGACATGAGCTAGGACCTTAAGATTCTGCATGAAAGGAGGACTAGCAGCCGCGTTGGATGGGAGAATGTGAAAAGTGTTCATATGTAGTAAAAACCTGAGAAATCCGTCCGTTTTCGTCATTTGTTATCGAATCGACTTAACGCCAGATCGTCACATTGGCCGCTCTTGTCTCTGAAACGGTTGTACTTATCGTCTGGAAGGCTTTGTCGCGTGCTGCGGTATGCGGAGACACTAAAAGCACCATAGTAGAACACAGAAGAAGCTTCTAAGATGATGTAATAGCCAGTAAGAATTAGTACAATTCAAGTTTTAGGTATCGATTATTGACTTTTTAGATGGCTTTGGTGCCTTGGACATGAGCTAGGACCTTAAGATTCTGCATGAAAGGAGGACTAGCAGCCGAGTTGCAGGGGAGAATGTGAAAAGTGTTCATATGTAGTAAAAACCTGAGAAATCCGTCCGTTTTCGTCATTTGTTATCGAATCGACTTAAAGCCAGATCGTCACATTGGCCGCTCTTCTCTCTGAAACAGTTCTACTTATCGTCTTCAAAGCTATGTCGCGTGCTGCGGTATGCGGAGACACTAAAAGCACCATAGTAGAACACAGATGAAGCTTCTAAGTTGATGTAATAGCCAGTAAGAAGTAGTACAATTCAAGTTTTAGGTATCGATTATTGACTTCTTAGCTGGCTTTGGTGCCTTGGACATGAGCTAGGACCTTAAGATTCTGCATGAAAGGAGGACTAGCAGCCGAGTTGCACGGGAGAATGTGAAAAGTGTTCATATGTAGTAAAAACTTGAGAAATCCGTCCGTTTTCGTCATTTGTTATCGAATCGACTTAAAGCCAGATCGTCACATTGGCCGCTCTTCTCTCTGAAACGGTTCTACTTATCGTCTGCAAAGCTATGTCGCGTGCTGCGGTATGCGGAGACACTAAAAGCACCATAGTAAAACAAAGATGAAGCTTCTAAGTTGATGTAATAGCCAGTAAGAAGTAGTACAATTCAAGTTTTAGGTACTGATTATCTACTTTTTAGCTGGCTTTGGTGCCTTGGACATGAGCTAGGACCTTAAGATTCTGCAAGAAAGGAGGACTAGCAGCCGAGTTGCACGGCAGAATGTGAAAAGTGTTCATATGTAGTAAAAACCTGAGAAATCCGTCCGTTTTCGTCATTTGTTATCGAATCGACTTAAAGCCAGATCGTCACATTGGCCGCTCTTCTCTCTGAAACGGTTGTACTAATCGCCTGCAAAGCTATGTCGCGTGATGCGGTATGCGGAGACAATAAAATCACCATAGTAGAACACAGATGAAGCTTCTAAGTCGATGTAATAGCCAGTAAGTAGTAGTACAATTCAAGATTTAGGTATCGATTATTGACTTCTTAGATGGATTTGGTGCCTTGGACATGAGCTAGGAAGTTAAGATTCTGCATGAAAGGAGGACTAGCAGCCGAGTTGCACGGGACAATATGAAAAGTGTTCATATGTAGTAAAAAAATGAGAAATCCGTCCGTTTTCGTCATTTGTTATCGAATCGCCTTAAAGCCAGATCGTCACTTGGCCGCTCTTCTCTCTGAATCGGCTGTACTTATCGTCTGCAAAGCTATGTCGCGTGCTGCGGTATGCGGAGACACTAAAAGCACCATAGTAGAACACAGTTGAAGCTTCTAAGTTGATGTAATAGCCAGTAAGAAGTAGTACAATTCAAGTTTTAGGTATCGATGATTGACTTTTTAGCTGGCTTTGGTGCCTTGGACATGGGCTAGGACCTTAAGATTCTGCATGAAAGGAGGACTAGCAGCCGCGTTGGATGGGAGAATGTGAATAGTGTTCATATGTAGTAAAAACCTGAGAAATCCGTCCGTTTTCGTCATTTGTTATCGAATCGACATAAAGCCAGATCGTCACATTTTCCGCTCTTCTCTCTGAAACGGTTGTACTTATCGCCTGCAAAGCTATGTCGCGTGATGCGGTATGCGGAGACACTAAAAGCACCATAGTAGAACACAGATGAAGCTTCTAAGTTGATGTAATAGTCAGTAAGAAGTAGTATAATTCAAGTTTTAGGTATCGATTATTGAATTTTTAGCTGGCTTTGGTGCCTTGGACATGAGCTAGGACCTTAAGATTCTGCATGAAAGGAGGACTAACAGCCGAGTTGCACGGGAGAATGTGAAAAGTGTTCACATGTAGTAAAAACCTGAGAAATCCGTCCGTTTTCGTCATTTGTTATCGAATCGACTTAAAGCCAGATCGTCACATTGGCCGCTCTTCTCTCTGAAACGGTTGTACTTATCGTCTGCAAAGCTATGTCGCGTGCTGCGGTATGCGGAGACTCTAAATGCACCATAGTAGAACACAGATGAAGCTTCTAAGTTGATGTAATAGCCAGTAAGAAGTAGTACAATTCAAGTTTTAGGTACTGATTATTTACTTTTTAGCTGGCTTTGGAGCCTTGGACATGAGCTAGGACCTTAAGATTCTGCATGAAAGGAGGACTAGCAGCCGCGTTGCACGGGAGAATGTGAAATGTGTTCATATGTAGTAAAAACCTGAGAAATCCGTCCGTTTTCGTCATTTGTTATCGAATCGACTTAAAGCCCGATCGTCACATTGGCCGCTCTTCTCTCTGAAACGGTTGTACTTATCGCCTGCAAAGCTATGTCTCGTGATGCGGTATGCGGAGACACTAAAAGCACCATAGTAGAACACAGATGAAGCTTCTAAGTTGATGTAATAGCCAGTAAGAAGTAGTACAATTCAAGTTTTAGGTATCGATTATTGACTTTTTTGCTGGCTTTGGTGCCTTGGACATGAGCTAGGACCTTAAGATTCTTCATGAAAGGAGGACTAGCAGCCTAGTTGTACGGGAGAATGTGAAATGTGTTCATATGTAGTAAAATCCTGAGAAATACGTCCGTTTTCGTCATTTGTTATCGAATCGACTTAAAGCCAGATCGTCACATTTTCCGCTCTTCTCTCTGAAACGGTTGTACTTATCGTCTGGAAAGCTTTGTCGCGTGCTGCGGTATGCGGAGACACTGAAAGCACCATAGTAGAACACAGATGAAGCTTCTAAGATGATGTAATAGCCAGTAAGAAGTAGTACAATTCAAGTTTTAGGTATCGATTATTGACTTTTTAGCTGGCTTTGGTGCCTTGGACATGAGCTAGGACCTTAAGATTCTGCATGAAAGGAGGACTAGCAGCCGAGTTGCACGGGAGAATGTGAAAAGTGTTCATATGTAGTAAAAACCTGAGAAATCCGTCCGTTTTCGTCATTTGTTATCGAATCGACTTAAAGCCAGATCGTCACATTGGCCCCTCTTTTCTCTGAAACGGTTGTACTTATCGTCTGCAAAGCTATGTCGCGTACTGCGGTGTTCGGAGACACTAAAAGCACCATGGTAGAACACAGATGAAGCTTCTAAGTTGATGTAATAGCCAGTAAGAAGTAGTACAATTCAAGTTTTAGGTATCCATTATTGACTATTTAGCTGGCTTTGGTGCCTTGGACATGAGCTAGGACCTTAAGATTCTGCATTAAAGGAGGACTAGCAGTCGCGTTGCACGGGAGAATGTGAAATGTGTTCATATGTAGTAGAAACCTGAGAAATCCGTCCGTTTTCGTCATTTGTTATCGAATTGACTTAAAGCTCGATCGTCACATTGGCCGCTCTTCTCTCTGAAACGGTTGTACTTATCGTCTGCAAAGCTATGTCGCGTGCTGCGGTATGCGGAGACAATAAAATCACCATAGTAGAACACAGATGAAGCTTCTAAGTCGATGTAATAGCCAGTAAGAAGTAGTACAATTCAAGTTTTAGGTATCGATTATTGACATCTTAGATGGATTTGGTGCCTTGGACATGAGCTAGGATGTTAAGATTCTGCATGAAAGGAGGACTAGCAGCCGAGTTGCACGGGACAATATGAAAAGTGTTCATATGTAGTAAAAACCTGAGAAATCCGTCCGTTTTAGTCATTTGTTATCGAATCGCCTTAAAGCCAGATCGTCACTTGGCCGCTCTTCTCTCTGAAACGGCTGTACTTATCGTCTGCAAAGCTATGTCGCGTGCTGCGGTATGCGGATACACTAAGAGCACCATAGTAGAACACAGATGAAGCTTCTAAGTTGATGTAATAGCCAGTAAGAAGTAGTACAATTCAAGTTTTAGGTACTGGTTTTGACTTTTTAGCTGGCTTTGTTGCCTTGGACATGAGCTAAGACCTTAAGATTCTGCATGAAAGGAGGACTAGCAGCCGAGTTGCACGGGAGAATGTGAAAAGTGTTCATATGTAGTAAAAACCTGAGAAATCCGTCCGTTTTCCTCATTTGTTATCGAATCGACTTAAAGCCAGATCGTCACATTGGCCGCTCTTCTCTCTGAAACGGTTGTACTTATCGTCTGCAAAGCTATGTCGCGTGCTGCGGTATGCGGAGACACTAAAAGCACCATAGTAGAACACAGATGAAGCTTCTATGATGATGTAATAGCCTGTAAGAAGTAGTGCAATTCAAGTTTTAGGTATCGATTATTGACTTTTTAGCTGGCTTTGGTGCCTTGGACATGAGCTAGAACCTTAGGATTCTGCATGAAAGGAGGACTAGCAGCCGCGTTGGATGGGAGAATGTGAATAGTGTTCATATGTAGTAAAAACCTGAGAAATCCGTCCGTTTTCGTCATTTGTTATCGAATCGACTTAAAGCCAGATCGTCACATTGGCCGCTCTTCTCTCTGAAACGATTGTACTTATCGTCTGCAAAGCTATGTCGCGTGCTGCGGTATTCTGAGACACTAAAAGCACCATAGTAGAACACAGATAAAGCTTCTAAGTTGATGTAATAGCCAGTAAGAAGTAGTACAATTCAAGTTTTAGGTATCGATGATTGACTTTTTAGCTGGCTTTGGTGCCTTGGACATGAGCTAGGATGTTAAGATTCTGCATGAAAGGAGGACTAGCAGCCGAGTTGCACGGGACAATATGAAAAGTGTTCATATGTAGTAAAAACCTGAGAAATCCGTCCGTTTTAGTCATTTGTTATCGAATCGCCTTAAAGCCAGATCGTCACTTGGCCGCTCTTCTCTCTGAAACGGCTGTACTTATCGTCTGCAAAGCTATGTCGCGTGCTGCGGTATGCGGATACACTAAAAGCACCATAGTAGAACACAGATGAAGCTTATAAGTTGAAGTAATAGCCAGTAAGAAGTAGTACAATTCAAGTTTTAGGTACTGATTATTTACTTTTTAGCTGGCGTTGGTGCCTTGGACATGAGCTAGGACCTTAAGATTCTGCATGAAAGGAGGACTAGCAGCCGAGTTGCACGGGAGAATGTTAAATGTGTTCATATGTAGTAGAAACCTGAGAAATCCGTCCGTTTCCGTCATTTGTTATCGAATCGACTTAAAGCCAGATCGTCACATTGGCCGCTCTTCTCTCTGAAACGGTTGTACTTATCGTCTGCAAAGCTATGTCGCGTGCTGCGGTATGCGGAGACAATAAAATCACCATAGTAGAACACAGATGAAGCTTCTAAGTCGATGTAATAGCCAGTAAGAAGTAGTACAATTCAAGTTTTAGGTATCGATTATTGACTTCTTAGATGGATTTGGTGCCTTGGACATGAGCTAGGATGTTAAGATTCTGCATGAAAGGAGGACTAGCAGCCGAGTTGCACGGGACAATATGAAAAGTGTTCATATGTAGTAAAAACCTGAGAAATCCGTCCGTTTTAGTCATTTGTTATCGAATCGCCTTAAAGCCAGATCGTCACTTGGCCGCTCTTCTCTCTGAAACGGCTGTACTTATCGTCTGCAAAGCTATGTCGCGTGCTGCGGTATGCGGATACACTAAAAGCACCATAGTAGAACACAGATGAAGCTTCTAAGTTGATGTAATAGCCAGTAAGAAGTAGTACAATTCAAGTTTTAGGTACTGATTATTGACTTTTTAGCTGGCTTTGTTGCCTTGGACATGAGCTAGGACCTTAAGATTCTGCATGAAAGGAGGACTAGCAGCAGAGTTGCACGGGAGAATGTGAAAAGTGTTCATATGTAGTAAAAACCTGAGAAATCCGTCCGTTTTCCTCATTTGTTATCGAATCGACTTAAAGCCAGATCGTCACATTGGCCGCTCTTCTCTCTGAAACGGTTGTACTTATCGTCTGCAAAGCTATGTCGCGTGCTGCGGTATGCGGAGACACTAAAAGCACCATAGTAGAACACAGATGAAGCTTCTATGATGATGTAATAGCCTGTAAGAAGTAGTGCAATTCAAGTTTTAGGTATCGATTATTGACTTTTTAGCTGGCTTTGGTGCCTTGGACATGAGCTAGAACCTTAGGATTCTGCATGAAAGGAGGACTAGCAGCCGCGTTGGATGGGAGAATGTGAATAGTGTTCATATGTAGTAAAAACCTGAGAAATCCGTCCGTTTTCGTCATTTGTTATCGAATCGACTTAAAGCCAGATCGTCACATTGGCCGATCTTCTCTCTGAAACGATTGTACTTATCGTCTGCAAAGCTATGTCGCGTGCTGCGGTATTCTGAGACACTAAAAGCACCATAGTAGAACACAGATAAAGCTTCTAAGTTGATGTAATAGCCAGTAAGAAGTAGTACAATTCAAGTTTTAGGTATCGATGATTGACTTTTTAGCTGGCTTTGGTGCCTTGGACATGAGCTAGGATGTTAAGATTCTGCATGAAAGGAGGACTAGCAGCCGAGTTGCACGGGACAATATGAAAAGTGTTCATATGTAGTAAAAACCTGAGAAATCCGTCCGTTTTAGTCATTTGTTATCGAATCGCCTTAAAGCCAGATCGTCACTTGGCCGCTCTTCTCTCTGAAACGGCTGTACTTATCGTCTGCAAAGCTATGTCGCGTGCTGCGGTATGCGGATACACTAAAAGCACCATAGTAGAACACAGATGAAGCTTCTAAGTTGATGTAATAGCCAGTAAGAAGTAGTACAATTCAAGTTTTAGGTACTGATTATTGACTTTTTAGCTGGCTTTGTTGCCTTGGACATGAGCTAGGACCTTAAGATTCTGCATGAAAGGAGGACTAGCAGCAGAGTTGCACGGGAGAATGTGAAAAGTGTTCATATGTAGTAAAAACCTGAGAAATCCGTCCGTTTTCCTCATTTGTTATCGAATCGACTTAAAGCCAGATCGTCACATTGGCCGCTCTTCTCTCTGAAACGGTTGTACTTATCGTCTGCAAAGCTATGTCGCGTGCTGCGGTATGCGGAGACACTAAAAGCACCATAGTAGAACACAGATGAAGCTTCTATGATGATGTAATAGCCTGTAAGAAGTAGTGCAATTCAAGTTTTAGGTATCGATTATTGACTTTTTAGCTGGCTTTGGTGCCTTGGACATGAGCTAGAACCTTAGGATTCTGCATGAAAGGAGGACTAGCAGCCGCGTTGGATGGGAGAATGTGAATAGTGTTCATATGTAGTAAAAACCTGAGAAATCCGTCCGTTTTCGTCATTTGTTATCGAATCGACTTAAAGCCAGATCGTCACATTGGCCGCTCTTCTCTCTGAAACGATTGTACTTATCGTCTGCAAAGCTATGTCGCGTGCTGCGGTATGCGGAGACACTAAAAGCACCATAGTAGAACACAGTTGAAGCTTCTAAGTTGATGTAATAGCCAGTAAGAAGTAGTACAATTCAAGTTTTAGGAATCGATGATTGACTTTTTAGCTGGCTTTGGTGCCTTGGACATGGGCTAGGACCTTAAGATTCTGCATGAAAGGAGGACTAGCAGCCGCGTTGGATGGGAGAATGTGAATAGTGTTCATATGTAGTAAAAACCTGAGAAATCCGTCCGTTTTCGTCATTTGTTATCGAATCGACATAAAGCCAGATCGTCACATTTTCCGCTCTTCTCTCTGAAACGGTTGTACTTATCGCCTGCAAAGCTATGTCGCGTGATGCGGTATGCGGAGACACTAAAAGCACCATAGTAGAACACAGATGAAGCTTCTAAGTTGATGTAATAGTCAGTAAGAAGTAGTATAATTCAAGTTTTAGGTATCGATTATTGAATTTTTAGCTGGCTTTGGTGCCTTGGACATGAGCTAGGACCTTAAGATTCTGCATGAAAGGAGGACTAGCAGCCGAGTTGCACGGGAGAATGTGAAAAGTGTTCACATGTAGTAAAAACCTGAGAAATCCGTCCGTTTTCGTCATTTGTTATCGAATCGACTTAAAGCCAGATCGTCACATTGGCCGCTCTTCTCTCTGAAACGGTTGTACTTATCGTCTGCAAAGCTATGTCGCGTGCTGCGGTATGCGGAGACTCTAAAAGCACCATAGTAGAACACAGATGAAGCTTCTAAGTTGATGAAATAGCCAGTAAGAAGTAGTACAATTCAAGTTTTAGGTACTGATTATTTACTTTTTAGCTGGCTTTGGAGCCTTGGACATGAGCTAGGACCTTAAGATTCTGCATGAAAGGAGGACTAGCAGCCGCGTTGCACGGGAGAATGTGAAATGTGTTCATATGTAGTAAAAACCTGAGAAATCCGTCCGTTTTCGTCATTTGTTATCGAATCGACTTAAAGCCCGATCGTCACATTGGCCGCTCTTCTCTCTGAAACGGTTGTACTTATCGCCTGCAAAGCTATGTCTCGTGATGCGGTATGCGGAGACACTAAAAGCACCATAGTAGAACACAGATGAAGCTTCTAAGTTGATGTAATAGCCAGTAAGAAGTAGTACAATTCAAGTTTTAGGTATCGATTATTGACTTTTTTGCTGGCTTTGGTGCCTTGGACATGAGCTAGGACCTTAAGATTCTTCATGAAAGGAGGACTAGCAGCCGCGTTGTACGGGAGAATGTGAAATGTGTTCATATGTAGTAAAATCCTGAGAAATACGTCCGTTTTCGTCATTTGTTATCGAATCGACTTAAAGCCAGATCGTCACATTGGATGCTCTTCTCTCTGAAACGGTTGTACTTATCGTCTGGAAAGCTTTGTCGCGTGCTGCGGTATGCGGAGACACTGAAAGCACCATAGTAGAACACAGATGAAGCTTCTAAGATGATGTAATAGCCAGTAAGAAGTAGTACAATTCAAGTTTTAGGTATCGATTATTGACTTTTTAGCTGGCTTTGGTGCCTTGGACATGAGCTAGGACCTTAAGATTCTGCATGAAAGGAGGACTAGCAGCCGAGTTGCACGGGAGAATGTGAAAAGTGTTCATATGTAGTAAAAACCTGAGAAATCCGTCCGTTTTCGTCATTTGTTATCGAATCGACTTAAAGCCAGATCGTCACATTGGCCCCTCTTTTCTCTGAAACGGTTGTACTTATCGTCTGCAAAGCTATGTCGCGTACTGCGGTGTGCGGAGACACTAAAAGCACCATGGTAGAACACAGATGAAGCTTCTAAGTTGATGTAATAGCCAGTAAGAAGTAGTACAATTCAAGTTTTAGGTATCCATTATTGACTATTTAGCTGGCTTTGGTGCCTTGGAAATGAGCTAGGACCTTAAGATTCTGCATTAAAGGAGGACTAGCAGTCGCGTTGCACGGGAGAATGTGAAATGTGTTCATATGTAGTAGAAACCTGAGAAATCCGTCCGTTTTCGTCATTTGTTATCGAATTGACTTAAAGCTCGATCGTCACATTGGCCGCTCTTCTCTCTGAAACGGTTGTACTTATCGTCTGCAAAGCTATGTCGCGTGCTGCGGTATGCGGAGACAATAAAATCACCATAGTAGAACACAGATGAAGCTTCTAAGTCGATGTAATAGCCAGTAAGAAGTAGTACAATTCAAGTTTTAGGTACTGATTATTGACTTTTTAGCTGGCTTTGGTGCCTTGGACATGAGCTAGGACCTTAAGATTCTGCATGAAAGGAGGACTAGCAGCCGAGTTGCACGGGAGAATGTGAAAAGTGTTCATATGTAGTAAAAACCTGAGAAATCCGTCCGTTTTCGTCATTTGTTATCGAATCGACTTAAAGCCAGATCGTCACATTGGCCGCTCTTCTCTCTGAAACGGTTGTACTTACCGTCTGCAAAGCTATGTCGCGTGCTGCGGTATGCGGAGGCAATAAAATCACCATAGTAGAACACAGATGAAGCTTCTAAGTCGATGTAATAGCCAGTAAGAAGTAGTACAATTCAAGTTTTAGGTATCGATTATTGACATCTTAGATGGATTTGGTGCCTTGGACATGAGCTAGGATGTTAAGATTCTGCATGAAAGGAGGACTAGCAGCCGAGTTGCACGGGACAATATGAAAAGTGTTCATATGTAGTAAAAACCTGAGAAATCCGTCCGTTTTAGTCATTTGTTATCGAATCGCCTTAAAGCCAGATCGTCACTTGGCCGCTCTTCTCTCTGAAACGGCTGTACTTATCGTCTGCAAAGCTATGTCGCGTGCTGCGGTATGCGGATACACTAAGAGCACCATAGTAGAACACAGATGAAGCTTCTAAGTTGATGTAATAGCCAGTAAGAAGTAGTACAATTCAAGTTTTAGGTACTGGTTTTGACTTTTTAGCTGGCTTTGTTGCCTTGGACATGAGCTAAGACCTTAAGATTCTGCATGAAAGGAGGACTAGCAGCCGAGTTGCACGGGAGAATGTGAAAAGTGTTCATATGTAGTAAAAACCTGAGAAATCCGTCCGTTTTCCTCATTTGTTATCGAATCGACTTAAAGCCAGATCGTCACATTGGCCGCTCTTCTCTCTGAAACGGTTGTACTTATCGTCTGCAAAGCTATGTCGCGTGCTGCGGTATGCGGAGACACTAAAAGCACCATAGTAGAACACAGATGAAGCTTCTATGATGATGTAATAGCCTGTAAGAAGTAGTGCAATTCAAGTTTTAGGTATCGATTATTGACTTTTTAGCTCGCTTTGATGCCTTGGACATGAGCTAGGACCTTAAGAATCTGCATGAAAGGAGGACTAGCAGCCGAGTTGCAGGGAAGAATGTGAAAAGTGTTCATATGTAGTAAAAACCTGAGAAATCCGTCCGTTTTCGTCATTTGTTATCGAATCGACTTAAAGCCAGATCGTCACATTGGCCGCTCTTCTTTCTGAAACATTTGTACTTATCGTCTGCAAAGCTATGTCGCGTGCTGCGGTATGCGGAAACACTAAAAGCACCATAGTAGAACACAGATGAAGCTTCTAAGTTGATGTAATAGCCGGTAAGAAGTAGTACAATTCAAGTTTTAGGTATCGATTATTGACTTCTTAGCTGGCTTTGGTGCCTTGGACATGAGCTAGGACCTTAAGATTCTCCATGAAAGGAGGACTAGCAGCCGAGTTGCACGGGAGAATGTGAAAAGTGTTCATATGTAGTAAAAACCTGAGATATCCGTCCGTTTTCGTCATTTGTTATCGAATCGACTTAAAGCCAGATCGTCACATTGGCCGCTCTTCTCTCTGAAACGGTTCTACTTATCGTCTGCAAAGCTATGTCGCGTGCTGCGGTATGCGGAGACACTAAAAGCACCATAGTAGAACACAGATGAAGCTTATAAGTTGAAGTAATAGCCAGTAAGAAGTAGTACAATTCAAGTTTTAGGTACTGATTATTTACTTTTTAGCTGGCGTTGGTGCCTTGGACATGAGCTAGGACCTTAAGATTCTGCATGAAAGGAGGACTAGCAGCCGAGTTGCACGGGAGAATGTTAAATGTGTTCATATGTAGTAGAAACCTGAGAAATCCGTCCGTTTCCGTCATTTGTTATCGAATCGACTTAAAGCCAGATCGTCACATTGGCCGCTCTTCTCTCTGAAACGGTTGTACTTATCGTCTGCAAAGCTATGTCGCGTGCTGCGGTATGCGGAGACAATAAAATCACCATAGTAGAACACAGATGAAGCTTCTAAGTCGATGTAATAGCCAGTAAGAAGTAGTACAATTCAAGTTTTAGGTATCGATTATTGACTTCTTAGATGGATTTGGTGCCTTGGACATGAGCTAGGATGTTAAGATTCTGCATGAAAGGAGGACTAGCAGCCGAGTTGCACGGGACAATATGAAAAGTGTTCATATGTAGTAAAAACCTGAGAAATCCGTCCGTTTTAGTCATTTGTTATCGAATCGCCTTAAAGCCAGATCGTCACTTGGCCGCTCTTCTCTCTGAAACGGCTGTACTTATCGTCTGCAAAGCTATGTCGCGTGCTGCGGTATGCGGATACACTAAAAGCACCATAGTAGAACACAGATGAAGCTTCTAAGTTGATGTAATAGCCAGTAAGAAGTAGTACAATTCAAGTTTTAGGTACTGATTATTGACTTTTTAGCTGGCTTTGTTGCCTTGGACATGAGCTAGGACCTTAAGATTCTGCATGAAAGGAGGACTAGCAGCAGAGTTGCACGGGAGAATGTGAAAAGTGTTCATATGTAGTAAAAACCTGAGAAATCCGTCCGTTTTCCTCATTTGTTATCGAATCGACTTAAAGCCAGATCGTCACATTGGCCGCTCTTCTCTCTGAAACGGTTGTACTTATCGTCTGCAAAGCTATGTCGCGTGCTGCGGTATGCGGAGACACTAAAAGCACCATAGTAGAACACAGATGAAGCTTCTATGATGATGTAATAGCCTGTAAGAAGTAGTGCAATTCAAGTTTTAGGTATCGATTATTGACTTTTTAGCTGGCTTTGGTGCCTTGGACATGAGCTAGAACCTTAGGATTCTGCATGAAAGGAGGACTAGCAGCCGCGTTGGATGGGAGAATGTGAATAGTGTTCATATGTAGTAAAAACCTGAGAAATCCGTCCGTTTTCGTCATTTGTTATCGAATCGACTTAAAGCCAGATCGTCACATTGGCCGCTCTTCTCTCTGAAACGATTGTACTTATCGTCTGCAAAGCTATGTCGCGTGCTGCGGTATTCTGAGACACTAAAAGCACCATAGTAGAACACAGATAAAGCTTCTAAGTTGATGTAATAGCCAGTAAGAAGTAGTACAATTCAAGTTTTAGGTATCGATTATTGACTTTTTAGCTGGCTTTGGTGCCTTGGACATGAGCTAGGACCTTATGATTCTGCATGAAAGGAGGACTAGCAGCCGATTTGCACGGGAGAATGTGAAAAGTGTTCATATGTAGTAAAAACCTGAGATATCCGTCCGTTTTCGTCATTTGTTATCGAATCGACGTAAAGCCAGATCGTCACATTGGCCGCTCTTCTCTCTGAAACGGTTGTACTTATCGCCTGCAAAGCTATGTCGCGTGATGCGGTATGCGGAGACACTAAAAGCACCATAGTAGAACACAGATGAAGCTTCTAAGTTGATGTAATAGCCAGTAAGAAGTAGTACAATTCAAGTTTTAGGTATCGATTATTGACTTTTTAGCTGGCTTTGATGCCATGGACATGAGCTAGGACCTTAAGAATCTGCATGAAAGGAGGACTAGCAGTCGAGTTGCAGGGAAGAATGTGAAAAGTGTTCATATGTAGTAAAAACCTGAGAAATCCGTCCGTTTTCGTCATTTGTTATCGAATCGACTTAAAGCCAGATCGTCACATTGGCCGCTCTTCTCTCGGAAACGGTTGTACTTATCGTCTGCAAAGCTATGTCGCGTGCTGCGGTATGCGGAGACTGTAAAAGCACCATAGTAGAACACAGATGAAGCTACTAAGTTGATGTAATAGCCAGTAAGAAGTAGTACAATTCAAGTTTTAGGTACTGATTATTTACTTTTTAGCTGGCTTTGGTGCCTTGGACATGAGCTAGGACCTTAAGATTCTGCATGAAAGGAGGACTAGAAGCCGCGTTGCACGGGAGAATGTGAAATGTGTTCATATGTAGTAAAAACCTGAGAAATCCGTCCGTTTTCGTCATTTGTTTTCGAATCTACTTAAAGCCAGATCGTCACATTGGCCGCTCTTCTCTCTGAAAAGGTTGTACTTATCGTCTGCAAAGCTATGTCGCGTGCTGCGGTAGGCGGAGACACTAAAAGCACCATAGTAAAACATAGATGAAGCTTCTATGATGATGTAATAGCCAGTAAGAAGTAGTACAATTCAAGTTTTAGGTATCGATTATTGACTTTTTAGCTGGCTTTGGTGCCTTGGACATGAGCTAGGACCTTAAGATTCTGCATGAAATGAGGACTAGCAGCCGAGTTGCACGGGAGAATGTGAAAAGTGTTCATATGTAGTAAAAACCTGAGAAATCCGTCCGTATTCGTCATTTGTCATCGAATCGACTTAAAGCCAGATCGTCACATTGGCTGCTCTTCTCTCTGAAACGGTTGTACTTATCTTCTGGAAAGCTTTGTCGCGAACTGCGGTATGCGGAGACACTAAAAGCACCATAGTAGAACACAGATGAAGCTTCTAAGATGATGTAATAGCCAGTAAGAAGTAGTACAATTCAAGTTTTAGGTATCGATTATTGACTTTTTAGCTGGCTTTGGTGCCTTGAACATGAACTAGGACCTTAAGATTCTGCATGAAAGGAGGACTAGCAGCCGAGTTGCAGGGAAGAATGTGAAAAGTGTTCATATGTAGTAAAAACCTGAGAAATCCGTCCGTTTTCGTCATTTGTTATCGAATCGACTTAAAGCCAGATCGTCACATTGGCCGCTCTTCTCTCTGAAACAGTTGTACTTATCGTCTTCAAAGCTACGTCGCGTGCTGCGGTATGCGGAGACACTAAAAGCACCATAGTAGAACACAGATGAAGCTTCTAAGTTGATGTAATAGCCAGTAAGAAGTAGTACAATTCAAGTTTTATGTATCGATTATTGACTTCTTAGCTGGCTTTGGTGCCTTGGACATGAGCTAGGACCTTAAGATTCTGCATGAAAGGAGGACTAGCACTTGAGTTGCACGGGATAATGTGAAAAGTGTTCATATGTAGTAAGAACCTGAGAAATCCGTCCGTTTTCGTCATTTGTTATCGAATCGACTTAAAGCCAGATCGTCACTTGGCCGCTCTTCTCTCTGAAACGGTTCTACTTATCGTCTGCAAAGCTATGTCGCGTGATGCGGTATGCGGAGACACTAAAAGCACCATAGTAGAACACAGATGAAGCTTCTAAGTTGATGTAATAGCCAGTAAGAAGTACTACAATTCAAGTTTTAGGTACTGATTATTTACTTTTTAGCTGGCTTTGGTGCCTTGGACATGAGCTAGGACCTTAAGATTCTGCATGAAATGAGGACTAGCAGCCGCGTTGCACGGGAGAATGTGAAATGTGTTCATATGTAGTAAAAACTTGAGAAATCCTTCTGTATCCGTCATTTGTTATGGAATCGACTTAAAGCCCGATCGTCACATTGGCCGCTCTTCTCTCTGAAACGTTTGTACTTATCGTCTGCAAAGCTATGTCGCGTGCTGCGGTATGCGGAGACACTAAAAGCACCATAGTAGAACACAGATGAAGCTTCTATGATGATGTAATAGCCAGTAAGAAGTAGTACAATTCAAGTTTTAGGTATCGATTATTGACTTTTTAGCTGGCTTTGGTGCCTTGGACATGAGCTAGGACCTTAAGATTCTGCATGAAAGGAGGACTAGCAGCCGCGTTGGATGGGAGAATGTGAAAAGTGTTCATATGTAGTAAAAACCTGAGAAATCCGTCCGTTTTCGTCATTTGTTATCGAATCGACTTAAAGCCAGATCGTCACATTGGCCGCTCTTCTCTCTGAAACGTTTGTACTTATCGCCTGCAAAGCTATGTCGCGTGATGCGGTATGCGGAGACACTAAAAGCACCATAGTAGAACACAGATGAAGCTTCTAAGTTGATGTAATAGCCAGTAAGAAGTATTACAATTCAAGTTTTAGGTATCGATTATTGACTTTTTAGCTGGCTTTGGTGCCTTGGACATGAGCTAGGACCTTAAGATTCTGCATGAAAGAAGGACTAGCAGCCGAGTTGCACGGGAGAATATGAAAAGTATTCAAATGTAGTAAAAACGTGAGAAATCCGTCCGTTTTCGTCATTTGTTATCGAATCGACTTAAAGCCAGATCGTCACATTGGCCGCTCTTCTCTCTGAAACGGTTGTACTTATCGTCTTCAAAGCTATGTCGCGTGCTGCGGTATGCGGAGACACTAAAAGCACCATAGTAGAACACAGATGAAGCTTCTAAGTTGATGTAATAGCCAGTAAGAAGTAGTACAATTCAAGTTTTAGGTATCGATTATTGATTTTTTAGCTGGCTTTGTTGCCTTGGACATGAGCTAGGACCTTAAGATTCTGCAAGAAAGGAGGACTAGCAGCCAAGTTGCAGGGGAGAATGTGAAAAGTGATCATATGTAGTAAAAACCTGAGAAATCCGTCCGTTTTCGTCATTTGTTATCGAATCGACTTAAAGCCAGATCGTCACATTGGCCGCTCTTCTCTCTGAAACGGTTGTACTTATCGTCTTCAAAGCTATGTCGCGTGCTGCGGTATGCGGAGACACTAAAAGCACCATAGTAGAACACAGATGAAGCTTCTAAGTTGATGTAATAGCCAGTAAGAAGTAGTACAATTCAAGTTTTAGGTATCGATTATTGACTTTTTAGCTGGCTTTGGTGCCTTGGACATGAGCTAGGACCTTAAGATTCCGCATGAAAGGAGGACTAGCAGCCGAGTTGCACGGGAGAATGTGAAAAGTGTTCATATGTAGTAAAAACCTGAGAAATCCGTCCGTTTTCGTCATTTGATATCGAATCGACTTCAAGCCAGATCGTCACATTGGCCGCTCTTCTCTCTGAAACGGTTGTACTTATCGTCTGCAAAGCTAAGTCGCGTGCTGCGGTATGCGGAGACACTAAAAGCACCATAGTAGAACACAGATGAAGCTTCTATGATGATGTAATAGCCAGTAAGAAGTAGTAGAATTCAAGTTTTAGGTATCGATTATTGACTTTTTAGCTGGCTTTGGTGCCTTGGACATGGGCTAGGACCTTAAGATTCTGCATGAAAGGAGGACTAGCAGCCGCGTTGGATGGGAGAATGTGAAAAGTGTTCATATGTAGTAAAAACCTGAGAAATCCGTCCGTTTTCGTCATTTGTTATCGAATCGACTTAAAGCCAGATCGTTACATTGGCCGCTCTTCTCTCTGAAACGGTTGTACTTATCGTCTTCAAAGCTATGTCGCGTGCTGCGGTATGTGGAGACACTAAAAGCACCATAGTAGAACACAGATGATGCTTCTAAGTTGATGTAATAGCCAGTAAGAAGTAGTACAATTCAAGTTTTAGGTATCGATTATTGATTTATTAGCTGGCTTTGTTGCCTTGGACATGAGCTAGGACCTTAAGATTCTGCAAGAAAGGAGGACTAGCAGCCGAGTTGCACGGGAGAATGTGAAAAGTGTTCATATGTAGTAAAAACCTGAGAAATCCGTCCGTTTTCGTTATTTGTTATCGAATCGACTTAAAGCCAGATCGTCACATTGGCCGCTCTTCTCTCTGAAACGGTTGTACTTATCGTCTGCAAAGCTATGTCGCGTGCTGCGGTATGCGCAGACACTAAAAGCACCATAGTAGAACACAGATGAAGCTTCTAAGATGATGTAATAGCCAGTAAGAAGTAGTACAATTCAAGTTTTAGGTATCGATTATTGACTTTTTAGCTGGCTTTGGTGCCTTGAACATGAGCTAGGACCTTAAGATTCTGCATGAAAGGAGGACTAGCAGCCGAGTTGCACGGGAGAATGTGAAAAGTGTTCATATGTAGTAAAAACCTGAGAAATCCGTCCGTTTTCGTCATTTGTTATCGAATCGACTTAAAGCCAGATCGTCACATTGGCCGCTCTTCTCTCTGAAACAGTTGTACTTGTCGTCTTCAAAGCTATGTCGCGTGCTGCGGTATGCGGAGACACTAAAAGCACCATAGTAGATCACAGATGAAGCTTCTAAGTTGATGTAATAGCCAGTAAGAAGTAGTACAATTCAAGTTTTATGTATCGATTATTGACTTCTTAGCTGGCTTTGGTGCCTTGGACATGAGCTAGGACCTTAAGATTCTGCATGAAAGGAGGACTAGCACTTGAGTTGCACGGGAGAATGTGAAAAGTGTTCATATGTAGTAAGAACATGAGAAATCCGTCCGTTTTCGTCATTTGTTATCGAATCGACTTAAAGCCAGATCGTCACATTGGCCGCTCTTCTCTCTGAAACGGATGTACTTATCGCCTGCAAAGCTATGTCGCGTGATGCGGTATGCGGAGACACTAAAAGCACCATAGTAGAACACAGATGAAGCTTCTAAGTTGATGTAATAGCCAGTAAGAAGTATTACAATTCAAGTTTTAGGTATCGATTATTGACTTTTTAGCTCGCTTTGGTGCCTTGGACATGAGCTAGGACCTTAAGATTCTGCATGAAAGGAGGACTAGCAGCCGAGATGCACGGGAGAATATGAAAAGTATTCAAATGTAGTAAAAACCTGAGAAATCCGTCCGTTTTCGTCATTTGTTATCGAATCGACTTAAAGCCAGATCGTCACATTGGCCGCTCTTCTCTCTGAAACGGTTGTACTTATCGTCTTCAAAGCTATGTCACGTGCTGCGGTATGCGGAGACACTAAAAGCACCATAGTAGAACACAGATGAAGCTTCTAAGTTGATGTAATAGCCAGTAAGAAGTAGAACAATTCAAGTTGTAGGTATCAATTATTGATTTTTTAGCTGGCTTTGTTGCCTTGGACATGAGCTAGGACCTTAAGATTCTGCAAGAAAGGAAGACTAGCAGCCAAGTTGCAGGTGAGAATGTGAAAAGTGTTCATATGTAGTAAAAACCTGAGAAATCCGTCCGTTTTCGTCATTTGTTATCGAATCGACTTAAAGCCAGATCGTCACATTGGCCGCTCTTCTCTCTGAAACGGTTGTACTTATCGTCTTCAAAGCTATGTCGCGTGCTGCGGTATGCGGAGACACTAAAAGCACCATAGTAGAACACAGATGAAGCTTCTAAGTTGATGTAATAGCCAGTAAGAAGTAGTACAATTCAAGTTTTAGGTATCGATTATTGACTTTTTAGCTGGCTTTGGTGCCTTGGACATGAGCTAGGACCTTAACATTCTGCATGAAAGGAGGACTAGCAGCCGAGTTGCACGGGAGAATGTGAAAAGTGTTCATATGTAGTAAAAACCTGAGAAATCCGTCCGTTTTCGTCATTTGTTATCGAGTCGACTTAAAGCCAGATCGTCACATTGGCCGCTCTTCTCTCTGAAACGGTTGTACTTATCGTCTGCAAAGCTATGTCGTAAGCTGCGGTAGGTTGAGACACTGAAACCACCACAGTAGAACACAGATGAAGCTTCTAATTTGATGTAATAGCCAGTAAGAAATTGTACAATTCAAGTTTTAGGTATCGATTATTGACTTTTTAGCTGGCTTTGATGCCTTGGACATGAGCTAGGACCTTAAGAATCTGCATGAAAGGAGGACTAGCAGCCGTGTTGCAGGGAAGAGTGTGAAAAGTGTTCATATGTAGTAAAAACCTGAGAAATCCGTCCGTTTTCGTCATTTGTTATCGAATCGACTTAAAGCCAGATTGTCACATTGGCCGCTCTTCTCTCTGAAACCGTTGTACTTATCGTCTGCAAAGCTATGTCGCGTGCTGCGGTATGCGGAGACACTAAAATCACCATAGTAGAACACAGATGAAGCTTCTAAGATGATGTAATAGACAATAAGAAGTAGTACAATTCAAGTTTTAGGTATGGATTACTGACTTTTTAGCTGGCTTTGGTGCCTTGGGCATGAGCTAGAACCTTAAGATTCTGCATGAAAGGAGGACTAGCAGCCGAGTTACACGGGAGAATCTGAAAAGTGTTCATATGTAGTAAAAACCTGAGAAATCCGTCCGTTTTCGTCATTTGTTATCGAATCGACTTAAAGCCAGATCGTCACATTGGCCGCTCTTCTCTCTGAAACGGTTGTACTTATCGTCTGC
The DNA here is from genome assembly GCF_023897955.1 of Schistocerca gregaria. Classification (NCBI taxonomy): domain Eukaryota; kingdom Metazoa; phylum Arthropoda; class Insecta; order Orthoptera; family Acrididae; genus Schistocerca; species Schistocerca gregaria. Next base: position 2,691,091 of record NW_026061773.1, read on the forward strand.
AAAGCTATGTCGCGTGCTGCGGTATGCGCAGACACTAAAAGCACCATAGTATAAAACAGATGAAGCTTCTAAGTTGATGTAATAGCCAGTAAGAAGTAGTACAACTGAAGTTTTAGGTATCGATTATTGACTTTTTAGCTGGCTTTGGTGCCTTGGACATGAGCTAGGACCTTAAGATTCTGCATGATAGGAGGACTAGCAGCCGCGTTGCACGGGAGAATGTAAAATGTGTTCATATGTAGTAGAAACCTGAGAAATCCGTCCGTTTTCGTCATTTGTTATCGAATCGACTTAAAGCCCGATCGTCACATTGGCCGCTCTTCTCTCTGAAACGATTGTACTTATCGTCTGCAAAGCTATGTCGCGTGCTGCGGTATGTGGAGACACTAAAAGCACCATAGTAGAACACAGATGAAGCTTCTAAGTGGATGTAATAGCCAGTAAGAAGTAGTACAATTCAAGTTTTAGGTATCGATTATTGACTTTTTAGCTGGCTTTGGTGCCTTGGACACGAGCTAGGACCTTAAGATTCTGCATGAAAGGAGGACTAGCATCCGAGTTGCCTGGGAAAATGTGAAAAGTGTTCATATGTAGTAAAAACCTGAGAAATCCGTTCGTTTTCGTCAATTGTTATCGAATCGACTTAAAGGCAGATCGTCACATTGGCCGCTCTTCTCTCTGAAACGGTTCTACTTATCGTCTGCAAAGCTATGTCGCGTGCTGCGGTATGCGGAGACACTAAAAGCACCATAGTAGAACACAGATGAAGCTTCTAAGTTGATGTAATAGCCAGTAAGAAGTAGTACAATTCAAGTATTAGGTACTGATTATTTACCTTTTAGCTGGCTTTGGTGCCTTGGGCATGAGCTAGGACCTTAAGATTCTGCATGAAAGGAGGACTAGCAGCCGAGTTGCACGGGAGAATGTGAAAAGTGTTCATATGTAGTAAAAACCTGAGAAATCCGTCCGTTTTCGTCATTTGTTATCGAATCGACTTAAAGAGAGATCGTCACATTGGCCGCTCTTCTCTCTGAAACGGTTGTACTTATCGTCTGCAAAGCTATGTCGCGTGCTGCGGTATGCGCAGACACTTAAAGCAACATAGTATAAAACAGATGAAGCTTCTAAGTTGATGTAATAGCCAGTAAGAAGTAGTACAACTCAAGTTTTAGGTATCGATTATTGACTTCTTAGATGGATTTGGTGCCTTGGACATGAGCTAGGACAATAAGATTCTGCATGAAAGGAGGACTAGCAGCCGAGTTGCACGGGAGAATATGAAAAGTGTTCATATGTAGTAAAAACCTGGGAAATCCGTCCGTTTTCGTCATTTGTTATCGAATCGACTTAAAGCCAGATCGTCACATTGGCCGCTCTTCTCTCTGAAACGGTCGACTTATCGTCTGCAAAGCTATGTCGCGTGCTGCGGTATGCGGAGACACTAAAAGCACCATAGTAGAACACAGATGAAGCTTCTATGATGATGTAATAGCCAGTAAGAAGTAGTACAATTAAAGTTTTAGGTATCGATTATTGACTTTTTAGCTGGCTTTGGTGCCTTGGACATGACCTAGGACCTTAAGATTCTGCATGAAAGGAGGACTAGCAGCCGAGTTGCAGGGGAGAATGTGAAAAGTGTTCATATGTAGTAAAAACCTGAGAAATCCGTCCGTTTTCGTCATTTGTTATCGAATCGACTTAAAGCCAGATCGTCACATTGGCCGCTCTTCTCTCTGAAACGTTTGTACTTATCGCCTGCAAAGCTATGTCGCGTGATGCGGTATGCGGGGACACTAAAAGTACCATAGTAGAACACAGATGAAGCTTCTAAGTTGATGTAATAGCCAGTAAGAAGTAGTACAATTCAAGTTTTAGGTATCGATTATTGATTTTTTAGCTGGCTTTGTTGCCTTGGACATGAGCTAGGACCTTAAGATTCTGCAAGAAAGGACGACTAGCAGCCAAGTTGCAGGGGAGAATGTGAAAAGTGATCATATGTAGTAAAAACCTGAGAAATCCGTCCGTTTTCGTCATTTGTTATCGAATCGACTTAAAGCCAGGTCGTCACATTGGCCGCTCTTCTCTCTGAAACGGTTGTACTTATCGTCTACAAAGCTATGTCGCGTGCTGCGGTATGCGGAGACACTAAAAGCACCATAGTAGAACACAGATGAAGCTTCTAAGTTGATGTAATAGCCAGTAAGAAGTAGTACAATTCAAGTTTTAGGTATCGATTATTGACTTTTTAGCTGGCTTTGGTGCCTTGGACATGAGCTAGGACCTTAAGATTCCGCATGAAAGGAGGACTAGCAGCCGAGTTTCACGGGAGAATGTGAAAAGTGTTCATATGTAGTAAAAACCTGAGAAATCCGTCCGTTTTCGTCATTTGATATCGAATCGACTTAAAGCCAGATCGTCACATTGGCCGCTCTTCTCTCTGAAACGGTCGACTTATCGTCTGCAAAGCTATGTCGCGTGCTGCGGTATGCGGGGACACTAAAAGTACCATAGTAGAACACAGATGAAGCTTCTAAGTTGATGTAATAGCCAGTAAGAAGTAGTACAATTCAAGTTTTAGGTATCGATTATTGATTTTTTAGCTGGCTTTGTTGCCTTGGACATGAGCTAGGACCTTAAGATTCTGCAAGAAAGGACGACTAGCAGCCACGTTGCAGGGGAGAATGTGAAAAGTGATCATATGTAGTAAAAACCTGAGAAATCCGTCCGTTTTCGTCATTTGTTATCGAATCGACTTAAAGCCAGGTCGTCACATTGGCCGCTCTTCTCTCTGAAACGGTTGTACTTATCGTCTTCAAAGCTATGTCGCGTGCTGCGGTATGTGGAGACACTAAAAGCACCATAGTAGAACACAGATGAAGCTTCTAAGTTGATGTAATAGCCAGTAAGAAGTAGTACAATTCAAGTTTTAGGTATCGATTATTGATTTATTAGCTGGCTTTGTTGCCTTGGACATGAGCTAGGACCTTAAGATTCTGCAAGAAAGGAGGACTAGCAGCCGAGTTGCACGGGAGAATGTGAAAAGTGTTCATATGTAGTAAAAACCTGAGAAATCCGTCCGTTTTCGTCATTTGTTATCGAATCGACTTAAAGCCAAATCGTCACATTGGCCGCTCTTCTCTCTGAAACGGTTGTACTTATGGTCTGCAAAGCTATGTCGCGTGCTGCGGTATGCGGAGACACTAAAAGCACCATAGTAGAACACAGATGAAGCTTCTATGATGATGTAATAGCCAGTAAGAAGTAGTACAATTAAAGTTTTAGGTATCGATTATTGACTTTTTAGCTGGCTTTGGTGCCTTGGACATGACCTAGGAGCTTAAGATTCTGCATGAAAGGAGGACTAGCAGCCGAGTTGCAGGGGAGAATGTGAAAAGTGTTCATATGTAGTAAAAACCTGAGAAATCCGTCCGTTTTCGTCATTTGTTATCGAATCGCCTTAAAGCCATTTCGTCACATTGGCCGCTCTTCTCTCTGAAACGGTTGTACTTATCGCCTGCAAAGCTATGTCGCGTGATGCGGTATGCGGAGACACTAAAAGCACCATAGTAGAACACAGATGAAGCTTCTAAGTTGATGTAATAGCCAGTAAGAAGTAGTACAATTCAAGTTTTAGGTATCGATTATTGACTTTTTAGCTGGCTTTGATGCCTTGGACATGAGCTAGGACCTTAAGATTCTGCATGAAAGGAGGACTAGCAGCCGAGTTGCACGGGAGAATGTGAAAAGTGTTCATATGTAGTAAAAACCTGAGAAATCCGTCCGTTTTCGTCATTTGTTATTGAATCGGCTTAAAGCCAGATCGTCACATTGGCCGCTCTTCTCTCTGAAACGGTTGTACTTATCGTCTGCAAAGCTATGTCGTATGCTGCGGTAGGCGGAGACACTGAAACCACCACAGTAGAACACAGATGAAGCTTCTAATTTGATGTAATAGCCAGTAAGAAATAGTACAATTCAAGTTTTAGGTATCGATTATTGACTTTTTAGCTGGCTTTGATGCCTTGGACATGAGCTAGGACTTTAAGAATCTGCATGAAAGGAGGACTAGCAGCCGAGTTGCAGGGAAGAGTGTGAAAAGTGTTCATATGTAGTAAAAACCAGAGAAATCCGTCCGTTTTCGTCATTTGTTATCGAATCGACTTAAAGCCAGATCGTCACATTGGCCGCTCTTCTCTCTGAAGCGGTTGTACTTATCGTCTGCAAAGCTATGTCGCGTGCTGCGGTATGCGGAGACTCTAAAAGCACCATAGTAGAACACAGATGAAGCTTCTAAGTTGATGTAACAGCCAGTAAGAAGTAGTACAATTCAAGTTTTAGGTATGGATTATTGACTTTTTAGCTGGCTTTGGTGCCTTGGACATGAGCTAGGACATTAAGATTCTGCATGAAAGGAGGACTAGCAGCCGCGTTGGACGGGAGCATGTGAAATGTGTTCATATGTAGTAAAACCTGAGAAATCCGTAAGTTTTCGTCATTTGTTTTCGAATCGACTTAAAGCCCGATCGTCACATTGGCCGCTCTTCTCTCTGAAACGGTTGTACTTATCGTCTGCAAAGCTATGTCGCGTGCTGCGGTATGCGGAGACACTAAAATCACCATAGTAGAACACAGATGAAGCTTCTAAGATGATGTAATAGACAATAAGAAGTAGTACAATTCAAGTTTTAGGTATGGATTATTGTCCTTTTAGCTGGCTTTGGTGCGTTGGGCATGAGCTAGGACCTTAAGATTCTGCATGAAAGGAGGACTAGCAGCCGAGTTGCACGGGAGAATCTGAAAAGTGTTCATGTGTAGTAAAAACCTGACAAATCCGTCCGTTTTCGTCAATTGTTATCGAATCGACTTAAAGCCAGATCGTCACATTGGCCGCTCTTCTCTCTGAAACGGTTGTACTTATCGTCTGCAAAGCTATGTCGCGTGCTGCGGTATGCGCAGACACTAAAAGCACCATAGTAGAACACAGATGAAGCTTCTAAGATGATGTAATAGCCAGTAAGAAGTAGTACAATTCAAGTTTTAGGTATCGATTATTGACTTTTTAGCTGGCTTTGGTGCCTTGAACATGAGCTAGGACCTTAAGATTCTGCATGAAAGGAGGACTAGCAGCCGAGTTGCACGGGAGAATGTGAAAAGTGTTCATATGTAGTAAAAACCTGAGAAATCCGTCCGTTTTCGTCATTTGTTATCGAATCGACTTAAAGCCAGATCGTCACATTGGCCGCTCTTCTCTCTGAAACAGTTGTACTTATCGTCTTCAAAGCTATGTCGCGTGCTGCGGTATGCGGAGACACTAAAAGCACCATAGTAGATCACAGATGAAGCTTCTAAGTTGATGTAATAGCCAGTAAGAAGTAGTACAATTCAAGTTTTATGTATCGATTATTGACTTCTTAGCTGGCTTTGGTGCCTTGGACATGAGCTAGGACCTTAAGATTCTGCATGAAAGGAGGACTAGCACTTGAGTTGCACGGGAGAATGTGAAAAGTGTTCATATGTAGTAAGAACCTGAGAAATCCGTCCGTTTTCGTCATTTGTTATCGAATCGACTTAAAGCCAGATCGTCACATTGGCCGCTCTTCTCTCTGAAACGGTTGTACTTATCGCCTGCAAAGCTATGTCGCGTGATGCGGTATGCGGAGACACTAAAAGCACCATAGTAGAACACAGATGAAGCTTCTAAGTTGATGTAATAGCCAGTAAGAAGTATTACAATTCAAGTTTTAGGTATCGATTATTGACTTTTTAGCTCGCTTTGGTGCCTTGGACATGAGCTAGGACCTTAAGATTCTGCATGAAAGGAGGACTAGCAGCCGAGTTGCACGGGAGAATATGAAAAGTATTCAAATGTAGTAAAAACCAGAGAAATCCGTCCGTTTTCGTCATTTGTTATCGAATCGACTTAAAGCCAGATCGTCAAATTGGCCGCTCTTCTCTCTGAAACGGTTGTACTTATCGTCTTCAAAGCTATGTCACGTGCTGCGGTATGCGGAGACACTAAAAGCACCATAGTAGAACACAGATGAAGCTTCTATGTTGATGTAATAGCCAGTAAGAAGTAGTACAATTCAAGTTGTAGGTATCAATTATTGATTTTTTAGCTGGCTTTGTTGCCTTGGACATGAGCTAGGACCTTAAGATTCTGCAAGAAAGGAAGACTAGCAGCCAAGTTGCAGGGGAGAATGTGAAAAGTGTTCATATGTAGTAAAAACCTGAGAAATCCGTCCGTTTTCGTCATTTGTTATCGAATCGACTTAAAGCCAGATCGTCACATTGGCCGCTCTTCTCTCTGAAAAGGTTGTACTTATCGTCTTCAAAGCTATGTCGCGTGCTGCGGTATGCGGAGACACTAAAAGCACCATAGTAGAACACAGATGAAGCTTCTAAGTTGATGTAATAGCCAGTAAGAAGTAGTACAATTCAAGTTTTAGGTATCGATTATTGACTTTTTAGCTGGCTTTGGTGCCTTGGACATGAGCTAGGACCTTAAGATTCTGCATGAAAGGAGGACTAGCAGCCGCGTTGCACGGGAGAGAGTGAAATGTGTTCATATGTAGTAGAAACCTGAGAAATCCGTCCGTTTTCGTCATTTGTTATCGAATCGACTTAAAGCCAGATCGTCACATTGGCCGCTCTTCTCTCGGAAACGGTTGTACTTATCGTCTGCAAAGCTAAGTCGCGTGCTGCGGTATGCGGAGACAATAAAATCACCATAGTAGAACACAGATGAAGCTTCTAAGTCGATGTAATAGCCAGTAAGAAGTAGTACAATTCAAGTTTTAGGTATCGATTATTGACTTCTTAGATGGATTTGGTGCCTTGGACATGAGCTAGGACCTTAAGATTCTGCATGAAAGGAGGACTAGCAGCCGAGTTGCACAGGACAATATGAAAAGTGTTCATATGTAGTCTAAACCTGAGAAATCCGTCCGTTTTCGTCATGTGTTATCGAATCGCCTTAAAGCCAGATCGTCACATTGGCCGCTCTTCTCTCTGAAACGGTTGTACTTATCGTCTGCAAAGCTATGTCGTATGCTGCGGTAGGCGGAGACACTGAAACCACCACAGTAGAACACAGATGAAGCTTCTAATTTGATGTAATAGCCAGTAAGAAATAGTACAATTCAAGTTTTAGGTATCGATTATTGACTTTTTAGCTGGCTTTGATGCCTTGGACAGGAGCTAGGACCTTAAGAATCTGCATGAAAGGAGGACTAGCAGCCGAGTTGCAGGGAAGAATGTGAAAAGTGTTCATATGTAGTAAAAACCTGAGAAATCCGTCCGTTTTCGTCATTTGTTATCGAATCGACTTAAAGCCAGATCGTCACATTGGCCGCTCTTCTCTCTGAAACGGTTGTACTTATCGTCTGCAAAGCTATGTCGCGTGCTGCGGTATGCGGAGACTCTAAAAGCACCATAGTAGAACACAGATGAAGCTTCTAAGTTGATGTAATAGCCAGTAAGAAGTAGTACAATTCAAGATTTAGGTACTGATTATTTACTTTTTAGCTGGCTTTGGTGCCTTGGACATGAGCTAGGACATTAAGATTCTGCATAAAAGGAGGACTAGCAGCCGAGTTGCACGTGAGAATCTGAAAAGTGTTCATATGTAGTAAAAACCTGAGAAATCCGTCCGTTTTCGTCAATTGTTATCGAATCGACTTAAAGCCAGATCGTCACATTGGCCGCTCTTCTCTCTGAAACGGTTGTACTTATCGTCTGCAAAGCTATGTCGTATGCTGCGGTAGGCCGAGACACTGAAACCACCACAGTAGAACACAGATGAAGCTTCTAATTTGATGTAATAGCCAGTAAGAAATTGTACAATTCAAGTTTTAGGTATCGATTATTGACTTTTTAGCTGGCTTTGATGCCTTGGACATGAGCTAGGACCTTAAGAATCTGCATGAAAGGAGGACTAGCAGCCGTGTTGCAGGGAAGAGTGTGAAAAGTGTTCATATGTAGTAAAAACCTGAGAAATCTTCCGTTTTCGTCATTTGTTATCGAATCGACTTAAAGCTAGATCGTCACATTGGCCGCTCTTCTCTCTGAAACGGTTGTACTTATCGTCTGCAAAGCTATGTCACGTGCTGCGGTATGCGGAGACTCTAAAAGCACCATAGTAGAACACAGATGAAGCTTTTAAGTTGATGTAATAGCCAGTAAGAAGTAGTACAACTGAAGTTTTAGGTATCGATTATTGACTTTTTAGCTGGCTTTGGTGCCTTGGACATGAGCTAGGACCTTAAGATTCTGCATGATAGGAGGACTAGCAGCCGAGTTGCACGGGAGAATGTGAAATGTGTTCATATGTAGTAGAAACCTGAGAAATCCGTCCGTTTTCGTCATTTGTTATCGAATCGACTTAAAGCCCGATCGTCACATTGGCCGCTCTTCTCTCTGAAACGATTGTACTTATCGTCTGCAAAGCTATGTCGCGTGCTGCGGTATGTGGAGACACTAAAAGCACCATAGTAGAACACAGATGAAGCTTCTAAGTGGATGTAATAGCCAGTAAGAAGTAGTACAATTCAAGTTTTAGGTATCGATTATTGACTTTTTAGCTGGCTTTGGTGCCTTGGACATGAGCTAGGACCTTAAGATTCTGCATGAAAGGAGGACTAGCAGCCGAGTTGCACGGGAGAATGTGAAAAGTGTTCATATGTAGTAAAAACCTGAGAAATCCGTTCGTTTTCGTCATTTGTTATCGAATCGACTTAAAGGCAGATCGTCACATTGGCCGCTCTTCTCTCTGAAACGGTTGTACTTATTGTCTGCAAAGCTATGTCGCGTGCTGCGGTATGCGGAGACACTAAAAGCACCATAGTAGAACACAGATGAAGCTTCTAAGTTGATGTAATAGCCAGTAAGAAGTAGTACAATTCAAGTATTAGGTACTGATTATTTACTTTTTAGCTGGCATTGGTGCCTTGGGCATGAGCTAGGACCTTAAGATTCTGCATGAAAGGAGGACTAGCAGCCGAGTTGCACGGGAGAATGTGAAAAGTGTTCATATGTAGTAAAAACCTGAGAAATCCGTCCGTTTTCGTCATTTGTTATCGAATCGACTTAAAGAGAGATCGTCACATTGGCCGCTCTTCTCTCTGAAACGGTTGTACTTATCGTCTGCAAAGCTATGTCGCGTGCTGCGGTATGCGCAGACACTTAAAGCACCATAGTATAAAACAGATGAAGCTTCTATGATGATGTAATAGCCAGTAAGAAGTAGTACAATTAAAGTTTTAGGTATCGATTATTGACTTTTTAGCTGGCTTTGGTGCCTTGGACATGACCTAGGACCTTAAGATTCTGCATGAAAGGAGGACTAGCAGCCGAGTTGCAGGGGAGAATGTGAAAAGTGTTCATATGTAGTAAAAACCTGAGAAATCCGTCCGTTTTCGTCATTTGTTATCGAATCGACTTAAAGCCCGATCGTCACATTGGCCGCTCTTCTCTCTGAAACGGTTGTACTTATCGTCTGCAAAGCTATGTCGCGTGATGCGGTATGCGGAGACACTAAAAGCACCATAGTAGAACACAGATGAAGCTTCTAAGTTGATGTAATAGCCAGTAAGAAGTAGTACAATTCAAGTTTTAGGTATCGATTATTGACTTTTTAGCTGGCTTTGGTACCTTGGACATGAGCTAGGACCTTAAGATTCTGCATGAAAGGAGGACTAGCAGCCGAGTTGCACGGGAGAATGTGAAAAGTGTTCATATGTAGTAAAAACCTGAGAAATCCGTCCGTTTTCGTCATTTGTTATCGAATCGGCTTAAAGCCAGATCGTCACATTGGCCGCTCTTCTCTCTGAAACGGTTGTACTTATCGTCTGCAAAGCTATGTCGCGTGCTGCGGTAGGCGGAGACACTGAAACCACCACAGTAGAACACAGATGAAGCTTCTAAATTGATGTAATAGCCAGTAAGAAATAGTACAATTCAAGTTTTAGGTATCGATTATTGACTTTTTAGCTGGCTTTGGTGCCTTGGACATGAGCTAGGACCTTAAGATTCTGCATGATAGGAGGAATAGCAGCCGCGTTGCACGGGAGAATGTGAAATGTGTTCATATGTAGTAGAAACCTGAGAAATCCGTCCGTTTTCGTCATTTGTTATCGAATCGACTTAAAGCCCGATCGTCACATTGGCCGCTCTTCTCTCTGAAACGGTTGTACTTATCGTCTGCAAAGCTATGTCGCGTGCTGCGGTATGCGGAGACACTAAAAGCACCATAGTAGAACACAGATGAAGCTTCTAAGTTGATGTAATAGCCAGTAAGAAGTAGTACAATTAAAGTTTTAGGTATCGATTATTGACTTTTTAGCTGGCTTTGGTGCCTTGGACATGAGCTAGGACCTTAAGATTCTGCATGAAAGGAGGACTAGCAGCCGCGTTGCACGGGAGAGAGTGAAATGTGTTCATATGTAGTAGAAACCTGAGAAATCCGTCCGTTTTCGTCATTTGTTATCGAATCGACTTAAAGCCAGATCGTCACATTGGCCGCTCTTCTCTCTGAAACGGTTGTACTTATCGTCTGCAAAGCTAAGTCGCGTGCTGCGGTATGCGGAGACAATAAAATCACCATAGTAGAACACAGATGAAGCTTCTAAGTCGATGTAATAGCCAGTAAGAAGTAGTACAATTCAAGTTTTAGGTATCGATTATTGACTTCTTAGATGGATTTGGTGCCTTGGACATGAGCTAGGACCTTAAGATTCTGCATGAAAGGAGGACTAGCAGCCGAGTTGCACAGGACAATATGAAAAGTGTTCATATGTAGTCTAAACCTGAGAAATCCGTCCGTTTTCGTCATGTGTTATCGAATCGCCTTAAAGCCAGATCGTCACATTGGCCGCTCTTCTCTCTGAAACGGTTGTACTTATCGTCTGCAAAGCTATGTCGTATGCTGCGGTAGGCGGAGACACTGAAACCACCACAGTAGAACACAGATGAAGCTTCTAATTTGATGTAATAGCCAGTAAGAAATAGTACAATTCAAGTTTTAGGTATCGATTATTGACTTTTTAGCTGGCTTTGATGCCTTGGACAGGAGCTAGGACCTTAAGAATCTGCATGAAAGGAGGACTAGCAGCCGAGTTGCAGGGAAGAATGTGAAAAGTGTTCATATGTAGTAAAAACCTGAGAAATCCGTCCGTTTTCGTCATTTGTTATCGAATCGACTTAAAGCCAGATCGTCACATTGGCCGCTCTTCTCTCTGAAACGGTTGTACTTATCGTCTGCAAAGCTATGTCGCGTGCTGCGGTATGCGGAGACTCTAAAAGCACCATAGTAGAACACAGATGAAGCTTCTAAGTTGATGTAATAGCCAGTAAGAAGTAGTACAATTCAAGATTTAGGTACTGATTATTTACTTTTTAGCTGGCTTTGGTGCCTTGGACATGAGCTAGGACATTAAGATTCTGCATGAAAGGAGGACTAGCAGCCGAGTTGCACGTGAGAATCTGAAAAGTGTTCATATGTAGTAAAAACCTGAGAAATCCGTCCGTTTTCGTCAATTGTTATCGAATCGACTTAAAGGCAGATCGTCACATTGGCCACTCTTCTCTCTGAAACGGTTCTACTTATCGTCTGCAAAGCTATGTCGCGTGCTGCGGTATGCGGAGACACTAAAAGCACCATAGTAGAACACAGATGAAGCTTCTAAGTTGATGTAATAGCCAGTAAGAAGTAGTACAATTCAAGTATTAGGTACTGATTATTTACTTTTTAGCTGGCTTTGGTGCCTTGGGCATGAGCTAGGACCTTAAGATTCTGCATGAAAGGAGGACTAGCAGCCGAGTTGCACGGGAGAATGTGAAAAGTGTTCATATGTAGTAAAAACCTGAGAAATCCGTCCGTTTTCGTCATTTGTTATCGAATCGACTTAAAGCCAGATCGTCACATTGGCCGCTCTTCTCTCTGAAACGGTTGTACTTATCGTCTGCAAATCTATGTCGCGTGCTGCGGTATGCGCAGACACTAAAAGCACCATAGTATAAAACAGATGAAGCTTCTAAGTTGATGTAATAGCCAGTAAGAAGTAGTACAACTCAAGTTTTAGGTATCGATTATTGACTTCTTAGATGGATTTGGTGCCTTGGACATGAGCTAGGACCTTAAGATTCTGCATGAAAGGAGGACTAGCAGCCGAGTTGCACGGGACAATATGAAAAGTGTTCATATGTAGTAAAAACCTGAGAAATCCGTCCGTTTTCGTCATTTGTTATCGAATCGACTTAAAGCCAGATCGTCACATTGGCCGCTCTTCTCTCTGAAACGGTTGTACTTATCGTCTTCAAAGCTATGTCGCGTGCTGCGGTATGCGGAGACACTAAAAGCACCATAGTAGAACACAGATGAAGCTTCTAAGTTGATGTAATAGCCAGTAAGAAGTAGTACAATTCAAGTTTTAGGTATCGATTATTGATTTTTTAGCTGGCTTTGTTGCCTTGGACATGAGCTAGGACCATAAGATTCTGCAAGAAAGGAGGACTAGCAGCCAAGTTGCAGGGGAGAATGTGAAAAGTGTTCATATGTAGTAAAAACCTGAGAAATCCGTCCGTTTTCGTCATTTGTTATCGAATCGACTTAAAGCCAGATCGTCACATTGGCCGCTCTTCTCTCTGAAACGGTTGTACTTATCGTCTTCAAAGCTATGTCGCGTGCTGCGGTATGCGGAGACACTAAAAGCACCATAGTAGAACACAGATGAAGCTTCTAAGTTGATGTAATAGCCAGTAAGAAGTAGTACAATTCAAGTTTTAGGTATCGATTATTGACTTTTTAGCTGGCTTTGGTGCCTTGGACATGAGCTAGGACCTTAAGATTCTGGATGAAAGGAGGAGTAGCAGCCGAGTTGCACGGGAGAATGTGAAAAGTGTTCATATGTAGTAAAAACCTGAGAAATCCGTCCGTTTTCGTCATTTGTTATCGAATCGACTTAAAGCCAGATCGTCACATTGGCCGCTCTTCTCTCTGAAACGGTTGTACTTATCGTCTGAAAAGCTATGTCGTATGCTGCGGTAGGCGAAGACACTGAAACCACCACAGTAGAACACAGATGAAGCTTCTAATTTGATGTAATAGCCAGTAAGAAATAGTACAATTCAAGTTTTAGGTATCTATTATTGACTTTTTAGCTGGCTTTGATGCCTTGGACATGAGCTAGGACCTTAAGAATCTGCATGAAATGAGGACTAGCAGCCGTGTTGCAGGGAAGAGTGAGAAAAGTGTTCATATGTAGTAAAAACCTGAGAAATCCGTCCGTTTTCGTCATTTGTTATCGATTCGACTTAAAGCCAGATCGTCACATTGGCCGCTCTTCTCTCTGAAACGGTTGTACTTTCGTCTGCAAAGCTATGTCGCGTGCTGCGGTATGCGGAGACTCTAAAAGCACCATAGTAGAACACAGATGAAGCTTCTAAGTTGATGTAATAGCCAGTAAGAAGTAGTACAATTCAAGTTTTAGGTACTGATTATTTACTTTTTACCTGGCTTTGGTGCCTTGGACATGAGCTAGGACATTAAGATTCTGCATGAAAGGAGGACTAGCAGCCGCGTTGCACGGGAGAATGTGAAATGTATTCATATGTAGTAAAAACCTGAGAAATCCGTCCGTTTTCGTCATTTGTTTTCGAATCGACTTAAAGCCCGATCGTCACATTGGCCGCTCTTCTCTCTGAAACGGTTGTACTTATCGTCTGCAAAGCTATGTCGCGTGCTGCGGTATGCGGCGACACTAAAATCACCATAGTAGAACACAGATGAAGCTTCTAAGATGATGTAATAGACAATAAGAAGTAGTACAATTCAAGTTTTAGGTATGGATTACTGACTTTTTAGCTGGCTTTGGTGCCTAGGGCATGAGCTTGGACCTTAAGATTCTGCATGAAAGGAGGACTAGCAGCCGAGTTGCACGGGAGAATCTGAAAAGTGTTCATATGTAGTAAAAACCCGAGAAATCCGTCCGTTTTTGTCATTTGTTATCGAATCGACTTAAAGCCAGATCGTCACATTGGCCGCTCTTCTCTCTGAAACGGTTGTGCTTATCGTCTGCAAAGCTATGTCGTATGCTGCGGTAGGCGGAGACACTGAAACCACCACAGTAGAACACAGATGAAGCTTCTAATTTGATGTAATAGCCAGTAAGAAATAGTACAATTCAAGTTTTAGGTATCTATTATTGACATTTTAGCTGGCTTTGATGCCTTGGACATGAGCTAGGTCCTTAAGAATCTGCATGAAATGAGGACTAGCAGCCGTGTTGCAGGGAAGAGTGTGAAAAGTGTTCATATGTAGTAAAAACCTGAGAAATCCGTCCGTTTTCGTCATTTGTTTTCGAATCGACTTAAAGCCCGATCGTCACATTGGCCGCTCTTCTCTCTGAAACGGTTGTACTTATCGTCTTCAAAGCTATGTCGCGTGCTGCGGTATGCGGAGACACTAAAAGCACCATAGTAGAACACAGATGAAGCTTCTAAGTTGATGTAATAGCCAGTAAGAAGTAGTACAATTCAAGTTTTAGGTATCGATTATTGACTTTTTAGCTGGCTTTGATGCCTTGGACATGAGCTAGGACCTTTAGATTCTGCATGAAAGGAGGACTAGCAGCCGAGTTGCACGGGAGAATGTGAAAAGTGTTCATATGTAGTAAAAACCTGAGAAATCCGTCCGTTTTCGTCATTTGTTATCGAATCGACTTAAAGCCAGATCGTCACATTGGCCGCTCTTCTCTCTGAAACGGTTGTACTTATCGTCTGCAAAGCTATGTCGTATGCTGCGGTAGGCGGAGACACTGAAACCACCACAGTAGAACACAGATGAAGCTTCTAATTTGATGTAATAGCCAGTAAGAAATAGTACAATTCAAGTTTTAGGTATCGATTATTGACTTTTTAGCTGGCTTTGGTGCCTTGGGCATGAGCTAGGACCTTAAGATTCTGCATGAAAGGAGGACTAGCAGCCGAGTTGCACGGGAGAATCTGAAAAGTGTTCATATGTAGTAAAAACCTGAGAAATCCGTCCGTTTTCGTCATTTGTTATCGAATCGACTTAAAGCCAGATCGTCACATTGGCCGCTCTTCTCTCTGAAACGGTTGTACTTATCGTCTTCAAAGCTATGTCGCGTGCTGCGGTATGCGGAGGCACTAAAAGCACCATAGTAGAACACAGATGAAGCTTCTAAGTTGATGTAATAGCCAGTAAGAAGTAGTACAATTCAAGTTTTAGGTATCGATTATTGACTTTTTAGCTGGCTTTGGTGCCTTGGACATGAGCTAGGACCTTAAGATTCTGCAATAAAGGAGGACTAGCAGCCGAGTTGCACGGGCGAAGGTGAAAAGTGTTCATATGTAGTAAAAACCTGAGAAATCGGTCCGTTTTCGTCATTTGTTATCGAATCGACTTAAAGCCAGATCGTCACATTGGCCGCTCTTCTCTCTGAAACGGTTGTACGTATCGTCTGCAAAGCTATATCGCGTGTTGCCGTAGGCGGAAACAGGAAAAGCACCATAGTAGAACACAGATGAAACTTCTAAGTTGATGTAATAGCCAGTAAGAAGTAGTCCAATTCAAGATTTAGGTATCGATTATTGACTTTTTAGCTGGCTTTGATGCCTTGGACATGAGCTAGGACCTTAAGAATCTGCATGAAATGAGGACTAGCAGCCGTGTTGCAGGGAAGAGTGTGAAAAGTGTTCATATGTAGTAAAAACCTGAGAAATCCGTCCGTTTTCGTCATTTGTTATCGAATCGACTTAAAGCCAGATCGTCACATTGGCCGCTCTTCTCTCTGAAACGGTTGTACTTTCGTCTGCAAAGCTATGTCGCGTGCTGCGGTATGCGGAGACTCTAAAAGCACCATAGTAGAACACAGATGAAGCTTCTAAGTTGATGTAATAGCCAGTAAGAAGTAGTACAATTCAAGTTTTAGGTACTGATTATTTACTTTTTACCTGGCTTTGGTGCCTTGGACATGAGCTAGGACATTAAGATTCTGCATGAAAGGAGGACTAGCAGCCGCGTTGCACGGGAGAATGTGAAATGTGTTCATATGTAGTAAAAACCTGAGAAATCCGTCCGTTTTCGTCATTTGTTTTCGAATCGACTTAAAGCCCGATCGTCACATTGGCCGCTCTTCTCTCTGAAACGGTTGTACTTATCGTCTGCAAAGCTATGTCGCGTGCTGCGGTATGCGGAGACACTAAAATCACCATAGTAGAACACAGATGAAGCTTCTAAGATGATGTAATAGACAATAAGAAGTAGTACAATTCAAGTTTTAGGTTTGGATTACTGACTTTTTAGCTGGCTTTGGTGCCTTGGGCATGAGCTAGGACCTTAAGATTCTGCATGAAAGGAGGACTAGCAGCCGAGGTGCACGGGAGAATCTGAAAAGTGTTCATATGTAGTAAAAACCTGAGAAATCCGTCCGTTTTCGTCATTTGTTATCGAATCGACTTAAAGCCAGATCGTCACATTGGCCGCTCTTCTCTCTGAAACGGTTGTACTTATCGTCTGCAAAGCTATGTCGCGTGCTGCGGTATGCGCAGACACTAAAAGCACCATAGTATAAAACAAATGAAGCTTCTAAGTAGATGTAATAGCCAGTAAGAAGTAGTACTACTGAAGTTTTAGGTATCGATTATTGACTTTTTAGCTGGCTTTGGTGCCTTGGACATGAGCTAGGACCTTAAGATTCAGCATGATAGGAGGACTAGCAGCCGCGTTGCACGGGAGAACGTGAAATATGTTCATATGTAGTAGAAACCTGAGAAATCCGTCCGTTTTCGTCATTTGTTGTCGAATCGACTTAAAGCCCGATCGCCACATTGGCCGCTCTTCTCTCTGAAACGGTTGTACTTATCGTCTGCAAAGCTATGTCGCGTGCTGCGGTATGTGGAGACACTAAAAGCACCATAGTAGAACACAGATGAAGCTTCTAAGTGGATGTAATAGCCAGTAAGAAGTAGTACAATTCAAGTTTTAGGTATCGATTATTGACTTTTTAGCTGGCTTTGGTGCCTTGGACATGAGCTAGGACCTTAAGATTCTGCATGAAAGGAGGAGTAGCAGCCGAGTTGCACGGGAGAATGAGAAAAGTGTTCATATGTAGTAAAAACCTGAGAAATCCGTCCGTTTTCGTCAATTGTTATCGAATCGACTTAAAGGCAGATCGTCACATTGGCCGCTCTTCTCTCTGAAACGGTTCTACTTATCGTCTGCAAAGCTATGTCGCGTGCTGCGGTATGCGCAGACACTAAAAGCACCATAGTATAAAACAGATGAAGCTTCTAAGTTGATGTAATAGCCAGTAAGAAGTAGTACAACTCAAGTTTTAGGTATCGATTATTGACTTCTTAGATGGATTTGGTGCTTTGGACATGAGCTAGGACCTTAAGATTCTGCATGAAAGGAGGACTAGCAGCCGAGTTGCACGGAACAATATGAAAAGTGTTCATATGTAGTAAAAACCTGAGAAATCCGTCCGTTTTCGTCATTTGTTATCGAATCGACTTAAAGCCAGATCGTCACATTGGCCGCTCTTCTCTCTGAAACGGTTGTACTTATCGTCTGCAAAGCTATGTCGCGTGCTGCGGTATGCGGAGACACTAAAAACACCATAGTAGAACACAGATGAAGCTTCTATGATGATGTAATAGCCAGTAAGAAGTAGTACAATTAAAGTTTTAGGTATCGATTATTGACTTTTTAGCTGGCTTTGGTGCCTTGGACATGACCTAGGACCTTAAGATTCTGCATGAAAGGAGGACTAGCAGCCGAGTTGCACGGGAGAATGTGAAAAGTGTTCATATGTAGTAAAAACCTGAGAAATCCGTCGGTTTTCGTCATTTGTTATCGAATCGGCTTAAAGCCAGATCGTCACATTGGCCGCTCTTCTCCCTGAAACGGTTGTACTTATCGTCTGCAAAGCTATGTCGCGTGCTGCGGTAGGCGGAGACACTGAAACCACCACAGTAGAACACAGATGAAGCTTCTAATTTGATGTAATAGCCAGTAAGAAATAGTACAATTCAAGTATTAGGTATCGATTATTGACTTTTTAGCTGGCTTTGGTGCCTTGGACATGAGCTAGGACCTTAAGATTCTGCATGATAGGAGGAATAGCAGCCGCGTTGCACGGGAGAATGTGAAATGTGTTCATATGTAGTAGAAACCTGAGAAATCCGTCCGTTTTGGTCATTTGTTATCGAATCGACTTAAAGCCCGATCGTCACATTGGCCGCTCTTCTCTCTGAAACGGTTGTACTTATCGTCTGCAAAGCTATGTCGCGTGCTGCGGTATGCGGAGACACTAAAAGCACCATAGTAGAACACAGATGAAGCTTCTAAGTTGATGTAATAGCCAGTAAGAAGTAGTACAATTCAAGTTTTAGGTATCGATTATTGACTTTTTAGCTGGCTTTGGTGCCTTGGACATGAGCTAGGACCTTAAGATTCTGCATGAAAGGAGGACTAGCAGCCGCGTTGCAGGGGAGAGAGTGAAATGTGTTCATATGTAGTAGAAACCTGAGAAATCCGTCCGTTTTCGTCATTTGTTATCGAATCGACTTAAAGCCCGATCGTCACATTGGCCGCTCTTCTCTCTGAAACGGTTGTACTTATCGTCTGCAAAGCTAAGTCGCGTGCTGCGGTATGCGGAGACAATAAAATCACCATAGTAGAACACAGATGAAGCTTCTAAGTCGATGTAATAGCCAGTAAGAAGTAGTACAATTCAAGTTTTAGGTATCGATTATTGACTTCTTAGATGGATTTGGTGCCTTGGACATGAGCTAGGACCTTAAGATTCTGCATGAAAGGAGGACTAGCAGCCGAGTTGCACGGGACAATATGAAAAGTGTTCATATGTAGTCTAAACCTGAGAAATCCGTCCGTTTTCGTCATTTGTTATCGAATCGCCTTAAAGCCAGATCGTCACATTGGCCGCTCTTCTCTCTGAAACGGTTGTACTTATCGTCTGCAAAGCTATGTCGCGTGCAGCGGTATGCGGAGACTCTAAAAGCACCATAGTAGAACACAGATGAAGCTTCTAAGTTGATGTAATAGCCAGTAAGAAGTGGTACAATTCAAGTTTTAGGTACTGATTATTTACTTTTTAGCTGGCTTTGGTGCCTTGGACATGAGCTAGGACATTAAGATTCTGCATGAAAGGAGGACTAGCAGCCGCGTTGCACGGGAGAATGTGAAATGTGTTCATATGTAGTAAAAACCTGAGAAATCCGTCCGTTTTCGTCAATTGTTATCGAATCGACTTAAAGGCAGATCGTCACATTGGCCGCTCTTCTCTCTGAAACGGTTCTACTTATCGTCTGCAAAGCTGTGTCGCGTGCTGCGGTATGCGGAGACACTAAAAGCACCATAGTAGAACACAGATGAAGCTTCTAAGTTGATGTAATAGCCAGTAAGAAGTAGTACAATTCAAGTATTAGGTACTGATTATTTACTTTTTAGCTGGCTTTGGTGCCTTGGGCATGAGCTAGGACCTTAAGATTCTGCATGAAAGGAGGACTAGCAGTCGAGTTGCACGGGAGAATGTTAAAAGTGTTCATATGTAGTAAAAACCTGAGAAATCCGTCCGTTTTCGTCATTTGTTATCGAATCGACTTAAAGCCAGATCGCCACATTGGCCGCTCTTCTCTCTGAAACGGTTGTACTTATCGTCTGCAAAGCTATCTCGCGTGCTGCGGTATGCGCAGACACTAAAAGCACCATAGTATAAAACAGATGAAGCTTCTAAGTTGATGTAATAGCCAGTAAGAAGTAGTACAACTCAAGTTTTAGGTATCGATTATTGACTTTTTAGATGGCTTTGGTGCCTTGGACATGACCTAGGTCCTTAAGATTCTGCATGAAAGGAGGACTAGCAGCCGAGTTGCACGGGAGAATGTGAAAAGTGTTCATATGTAGTAAAAACCTGAGAAATCCGTCCGTTTTCGTCATTTGTTATCGAATCGGCTTAAAGCCAGATCGTCACATTGGCCGCTCTTCTCTCTGAAACGGTTGTACTTATCGTCTGCAAAGCTATGTCGCGTGCTGCGGTAGGCGGAGACACTGAAACCACAACAGTAGAACACAGATGAAGCTTCTAATTTGATGTAATAGCCAGTAAGAAATAGTACAATTCAAGTTTTAGGTATCGATTATTGACGTTTTAGCTGGCTTTGGTGCCTTGGACATGAGCTAGGACCTTAAGATGCTGCATGATAGGAGGAATAGCAGCCGCGTTGCACGGGAGAATGTGAAATGTGTTCATATGTAGTAGAAACCTGAGAAATCCGTCCGTTTTCGTCATTTGTTATCGAATCGACTTAAAGCCCGATCGTCACATTGGCCGCTCTTCTCTCTGAAACGGTTGTACTTATCGTCTGCAAAGCTATGTCGCGTGCTGCGGTATGCGGAGACACTAAAAGCACCATAGTAGAACACAGATGAAGCTTCTAAGTTGATGTAATAGCCAGTAAGAAGTAGTACAATTCAAGTTTTAGGTATCGATTATTGACTTGTTAGCTGGCTTTGGTGCCTTGGACATGAGCTAGGACCTTAAGATTCTGCATGAAAGGAGGACTAGCAGCCGCGTTGCACGGGAGAGAGTGAAATGTGTTCATATGTAGTAGAAACCTGAGAAATCCGTCCGTTTTCGTCATTTGTTATCGAATCGACTTAAAGCCCGATCGTCACATTGGCCGCTCTTCTCTCTGAAACGGTTGTACTTATCGTCTGCAAAGCTAAGTCGCGTGCTGCGGTATGCGGAGACAATAAAATCACCATAGTAGAACACAGATGAAGCTTCTAAGTCGATGTAATAGCCAGTAAGAAGAAGTACAATTCAAGTTTTAGGTATGGATTACTGACTTTTTAGCTGGCTTTGGTGCCTTGGGCATGAGCTAGGACCTTAAGATTCTCCATGAAAGGAGGACTAGCAGCCGAGTTGCACGGGAGAATGTAAAAAGTGTTCATATGTAGTAAAAACCTGAGAAATCCGTCCGTTTTCGTCAATTGTTATCGAATCGACTTAAAGGCAGATCGTCACATTGGCCGCTCTTCTCTCTGAAACGGTTCTACTTATCGTCTGCAAAGCTGTGTCGCGTGCTGCGGTATGCGGAGACACTAAAAGCACCATAGTAGAACACAGATGAAGCTTCTAAGTTGATGTAATAGCCAGTAAGAAGTAGTACAATTCAAGTATTAGGTACTGATTATTTACTTTTTAGCTGGCTTTGGTGCCTTGGGCATGAGCTAGGACCTTAAGATTCTGCATGAAATGAGGACTAGCAGTCGAGTTGCACGGGAGAATGTGAAAAGTGTTCATATGTAGTAAAAACCTGAGAAATCCGTTCGTTTTCGTCATTTGTTATCGAATCGACTTAAAGCCAGATCGTCACATTGGCCGCTCTTCTCTCTGAAACGGTTGTACTTATCGTCTGCAAAGCTATGTCGCGTGCTGCGGTATGCGCAGACACTAAAAGCACCATAGTATAAAACAGATGAAGCTTCTAAGTTGATGTAATAGCCAGTAAGAAGTAGTACAACTCAAGTTTTAGGTATCGATTATTGACTTTTTAGCTGGCTTTGGTGACTTGGACATGACCTAGGACCTTAAGATTCTGCATGAAAGGAGGACTAGCAGCCGAGTTGCACGGGACAATATGAAAAGTGTTCATATGTAGTAAAAACCTGAGAAATCCGTCCGTTTTCGTCATTTGTTATCGAATCGACTTAAAGCCAGATCGTCACATTGGCCGCTCTTCTCTCTGAAACGGTTGTACTTATCGCCTGCAAAGCTATGTCGCGTCATGCGGTATGCGGAGACACTAAAAGCACCATAGTATAACACAGATGAAGCTTCTAAGTTGATGTAATAGCCAGTAAGAAGTAGTACAATTCAAGTTTTAGGTATCGATTATTGACTTTTTAGCTGGCTTTGGTACCTTGGACATGAGCTAGGACCTTAAGATTCTGCATGAAAGGAGGACTAGCAGCCGAGTTGCACGGGAGAATGTGAAAAGTGTTCATATGTAGTAAAAACCTGAGAAATCCGTCCGTTTTCGTCATTTGTTATCGAATCGGCTTAAAGCCAGATCGTCACATTGGCCGCTCTTCTCTCTGAAACGGTTGTACTTATCGTCTGCAAAGCTATGTCGCGTGCTGCGGTATGCGCAGACACTAAAAGCACCATAGTATAAAACAGATGAAGCTTCTAAGTTGATGTAATAGCCAGTAAGAAGTAGTACAATTCAAGTTTTAGGTATCGATTATTGACTTTTTAGCTGGCTTTGGTGCCTTGGACATGAGCTAGGACCTTAAGATTCTGCATGAAAGGAGGACTAGCAGCCGCGTTGCACGGGAGAGAGTGAAATGTGTTCATATGTAGTAGAAACCTGAGAAATCCGTCCGTTTTCGTCATTTGTTATCGAATCGACTTAAAGCCCGATCGTCACATTGGCCGCTCTTCTCTCTGAAACGGTTGTACTTATCGTCTGCAAAGCTAAGTCGCGTGCTGCGGTATGCGGAGACAATAAAATCACCATAGTAGAACACAGATGAAGCTTCTAAGTCGATGTAATAGCCAGTAAGAAGTAGTACAATTCAAGTTTTAGGTATGGATTACTGACTTTTTAGCTGGTTTTGGTGCCTTGGGCATGAGCTAGGACCTTAAGATTCTGCATGAAAGGAGGACTAGCAGCCGAGTTGCACGGGAGAATGTGAAAAGTGTTCATATGTAGTAAAAACCTGAGAAATCCGTCCGTTTTCGTCAATTGTTATCGAATCGACTTAAAGGCAGATCGTCACATTGGCCGCTCTTCTCTCTGAAACGGTTCTACTTATCGTCTGCAAAGCTGTGTCGCGTGCTGCGGTATTCGGAGACACTAAAAGCACCATAGTAGAACACAGATGAAGCTTCTAAGTTGATGTAATAGCCAGTAAGAAGTAGTACAATTCAAGTATTAGGTACTGATTATTTACTTTCTAGCTGGCTTTGGTGCCTTGGGCATGAGCTAGGACCTTAAGATTCTGCATGAAAGGAGGACTAGCAGTCGAGTTGCACGGGAGAATGTGAAAAGTGTTCATATGTTTTAAAAACCTGAGAAATCCGTCCGTTTTCGTCATTTGTTATCGAATCGACTTAAAGCCAGATCGTCACATTGGCCGCTCTTCTCTCTGAAACGGTTGTACTTATCGTCTGCAAAGCTATGTCGCGTGCTGCGGTATGCGCAGACACTAAAAGCACCATAGTATAAAACAGATGAAGCTTCTAAGTTGATGTAATAGCCAGTAAGAAGTAGTACAACTCAAGTTTTAGGTATCGATTATTGACTTTTTAGCTGGCTTTGGTGCCTTGGACATGACCTAGGACATTAAGATTCTGCATGAAAGGAGGACTAGCAGCCGAGTTGCACGGGACAATATGAAAAGTGTTCATATGTAGTAAAAACCTGAGAAATCCGTCCGTTTTCGTCATTTGTTTTCGAATCGACTTAAAGCCCGATCGTCACATTGGCCGCTCTTCTCTCGGAAACGGTTGTACTTATCGTCTGCAAAGCTATGTCGCGTGCTGCGGTATGCGGAGACACTAAAATCACCATAGTAGAACACAGATGAAGCTTCTAAGATGATGTAATAGACAATAAGAAGTAGTACAATTCAAGTTTTAGGTATGGATTACTGACTTTTTAGCTGGCTTTGGTGCCTTGGGCATGAGCTAGGACCTTAAGATTCTGCATGAAAGGAGGACTAGCAGCCGAGTTGCACGGGAGAATCTGAAAAGTGTTCATATGTAGTAAAAACCTGAGAAATCCGTCCGTTTTCGTCATTTGTTATCGAATCGACTTAAAGCCAGATCGTCACATTGGCCGCTCTTCTCTCTGAAACGGTAGTACTTATCGTCTGCAAAGCTATGTCGCGTGCTGCGGTATGCGGAGACACTAAAAGCACCATAGTAGAACACAGATGAAGCTTCTAAGTTGATGTAATAGCCAGTAAGAAGTAGTACAATTCAAGTTTTAGGTATCGATTATTGACTTTTTAGCTGGCTTTGGTGCCTTGGACATGAGCTAGGACCTTAAGATTCTGCATGAAAGGAGGACTAGCAGCCGCGTTGCACGGGAGAGAGTGAAATGTGTTCATATGTAGTAGAAACCTGAGAAATCCGTCCGTTTTCGTCATTTGTTATCGAATCGACTTAAAGCCCGATCGTCACATTGGCCGCTCTTCTCTCTGAAACGGTTGTACTTATCGTCTGCAAAGCTAAGTCGCGTGCTGCGGTATGCGGAGACAATAAAATCACCATAGTAGAACACAGATGAAGCTTCTAAGTCGATGTAATAGCCAGTAAGAAGTAGTACAATTCAAGTTTTAGGTATCGATTATTGACTTCTTAGATGGATTTGGTGCCTTGGACATGAGCTAGGACCTTAAGATTCTGCATGAAAGGAGGACTAGCAGCCGAGTTGCACGGGACAATATGAAAAGTGTTCATATGTAGTCTAAACCTGAGAAATCCGTCCGTTTTCGTCATTTGTTATCGAATCGCCTTAAAGCCAGATCGTCACATTGGCCGCTCTTCTCTCTGAAACGGTTGTACTTATCGTCTGCAAAGATATGTCGCGTGCTGCGGTATGCGGAGACACTAAAATCACCATAGTAGAACACAGATGAAGCTTCTAAGATGATGTAATAGACAATAAGAAGTAGTACAATTCAAGTTTTAGGTATGGATTATTGACTTTTTAGCTGGCTTTGGTGCCTTGGGCATGAGCTAGGACCTTAAGATTCTGCATGAAAGGAGGACTAGCAGCCGAGTTGCACGGGAGAATCTGAAAAGTGTTCATATGTAGTAAAAACCTGAGAAATCCGTCCGTTTTCGTCATTTGTTATCGAATCGACTTAAAGCCAGATCGTCACATTGGCCGCTCTTCTCTCTGAAACGGTTGTACTTATCGTCTGCAAAGCTATGTCGATTGCTGCGGTATGCGCAGACACTAAAAGCACCATAGTATAAAACAGATGAATTCTAAGTTGATGTAATAG
Source organism: Schistocerca gregaria (assembly GCF_023897955.1). Taxonomy (NCBI): domain Eukaryota; kingdom Metazoa; phylum Arthropoda; class Insecta; order Orthoptera; family Acrididae; genus Schistocerca; species Schistocerca gregaria. The sequence continues at coordinate 2,716,160 of NW_026061773.1, forward strand.
CCAGTAAGAAGTAGTACAACTGAAGTTTTAGGTATCGATTATTGAATTTTAGCTGGCTTTGGTGCCTTGGGCATGAGCTAGGACCTTAAGATTCTGCATGATAGGAGGACTAGCAGCCGCGTTGCACGGGAGAATGTGAAATGTGTTCATATGTAGTAGAAACCTGAGAAATCCGTCCGTTTTCGTCATTTGTTATCGAATTGACTTAAAGCACGATCGTCACATTGGCCGCTCTTCTCTCTGAAACGGTTGTACTTATCGTCTGCAAAGCTATGTCGCGTGCTGCGGTATGCGGAGACTCTAAAAGCACCATAGTATAACACAGATGAAGCTTCTAAGTTGATGTAATAGCCAGTAAGAAGTAGTACAATTCAAGTTTTAGGTATCGATTATTGACTTTTTAGCTGGCTTTGGTGCCTTGGACATGAGCTAGGACCTTAAGATTCTGCATGAAAGGAGGACTAGTAGCCGCGTTGCACGGGAGAATGTGAAATGTGTCATATGTAGTAGAAACCTGAGAAATCCGTACGTTTTCGTCATTTGTTATCGAATCGACTTAAAGCCCGATCGTCACATTGGCCGCTCTTCTCTCTGAAACGGTTGTACTTATCGTCTGCAAAGATATGTCGCGTGCTGCGGTATGTGGAGACAATAAAATCACCATAGTAGAACACAGATGAAGTTTTAAGTCGATGTAATAGCCAGTAAGAAGTAGTACAATTCAAGTTTTAGGTATCGATTATTGACCTTTTAGCTGGCTTTGGTGCGTTGGACATGAGCTATGACCTTAAGATTCAGCATGAAAGGAGGACTAGCAGCCGCTTTGCACGGGAGAATGTGAAATGTGTTCATATGTAGTAAAAACCTGAGAAATCCGTCCGTTTTCGTCATTTGTTTTCGAATCGACTTAAAGCCCGATCGTCACATTGGCCGCTCTTCTCTCTGAAACGGTTGTACTTATCTTCTGCAAAGCTATGTCGCGTGCTGCGGTATGCGGAGACACTAAAATCACCATAGTAGAACACAGATGAAGCTTCTAAGATGATGTAATAGACAATAAGATGTAGTACAATTCAAGTTTTAGGTATGGATTACTGACTTTTTAGCTGGCTTTGGTGCCTTGGGCATGAGCTAGGACCTTAAGATTCTGCATGAAAGGAGGACTAGCAGCCGAGTTGCACGGGAGAATCTGAAAAGTGTTCATATGTAGTAAAAACCTGAGAAATCCGTCCGTTTTCGTCATTTGTTATCGAATCGACTTAAAGCCAGATCGTCACATTGGCCGCTCTTCTCTCTGAAACGGTTGTACTTATCGTCTGCAAAGCTATGTCGCGTGCTGCGGTATGTGCACACACTAAAAGCACCATAGTATAAAACAGATGAAGCTTCTAAGTTGATGTAATAGCCAATAAGAAGTAGTACAACTGAAGTTTTAGGTATCGATTATTGACTTTTTAGCTGGCTTTGGTGCCTTGGACATGAGCTAGGACCTTAAGATCCTGCATGATAGGAGGACTAGCAGCCGCGTTGCACGGGAGAATGTGAAATGTGTTCATATGTAGTAGAAACCTGAGAAATTCGTCCGTTTTCGTCATTTGTTATCGAATCGACTTAAAGCCCGATCGTCACATTGGCCGCTCTTCTCTCTGAAACGGTTGTACTTATCGTCTGCAAAGCTATGTCGCGTGCTGCGGTATGTGGAGACACTAAAAGCACCATAGTAGAACACAGATGAAGCTTCTAAGTGGATGTAATAGCCAGTAAGAAGTAGTACAATTCAAGTTTTAGGTATCGATTATTGACTTTTTAGCTGGCTTTGGTGCCTTGGACATGAGCTAGGACCTTAAGATTCTGCATGATAGCAGGAATAGCAGCCGCGTTGCACGGGAGAATGTGAAATGTGTTCATATGTAGTAGAAACCTGAGAAATCCGTCCGTTTTCGTCATTTGTTATCGAATCGACTTAAAGCCCGATCGTCACATTGGCCGCTCTTCTCTCTGAAACGGTTGTACTTATCGTCTGCAAAGCTATGTCGCGTGCTGCGGTATGCGGAGACACTAAAAGCAATATAGTAGAACACAGATGAAGCTTCTAAGTTGATGTTATAGCCAGTAAGAAGTAGTACAATTCAAGTTTTAGGTATCGATTATTGACTTTTTAGCTGGCTTTGGTGCCTTGGACATGAGCTAGGACCTTAAGATTCTGCATGAAAGGAGGACTAGCAGCCGCGTTGCACGGGAGAGAGTGAAATGTGTTCATATGTAGTAGAAACCTGAGAAATCCGTCCGTTTTCGTCATTTGTTATCGAATCGACTTAAAGCCCGATCGTCACATTGGCCGCTCTTCTCTCTGAAACGGTTGTACTTATCGTCTGCAAAGCTAAGTCGCGTGCTGCGGTATGCGGAGACAATAAAATCACCATAGTAGAACACAGATGAAGCTTCTAAGTCGATGTAATAGCCAGTAAGAAGTAGTACAATTCAAGTTTTAGGTATCGATTATTGACTTCCTAGATGGATTTGGTGCCTTGGACATGAGCTAGGACCTTAAGATTCTGCATGAAAGGAGGACTAGCAGCCGAGTTGCACGGGACAATATGAAAAGTGTTCATATGTAGTCTAAACCTGAGAAATCCGTCCGTTTTCGTCATTTGTTATCGAATCGCCTTAAAGCCAGATCGTCACATTGGCCGCTCTTCTCTCTGAAACGGTTGTACTTATCGCTGCAAAGATATGTCGCGTGCTGCGGTATGCGGAGACACTAAAATCACCATAGTAGAACACAGATGAAGCTTCTAAGATGATGTAATAGACAATAAGAAGTAGTACAATTCAAGTTTTAGGTAATGAATATTGACCTTTTAGCTGGCTTTGGTGCCTTGGACATGAGCTAGGACCTTAAGATTCTGCATGATAGGAGGACTAGGAGCCGCGTTGCACGGGAGAATGTGAAATGTGTTCATATGTAGTAGAAACCTGAGAAATCCGTCCGTTTTCGTCATTTGTTATCGAATTGACTTAAAACCCGATCGTCACATTGGCCGCTCTTCTCTCTGAAACGGTTGTACTTATCGTCTGCAAAGCTATGTCGCGTGCTGCGGTATGCGGAGACACTAAAAGCACCATAGTAGAACACAGATGAAGCTTCTAAGTTGATGTAATAGCCAGTAAGAAGTAGTACAATTCAAGTTTTAGGTATCGATTATTGACTTTTTAGCTGGCTTTGGTGCCTTGGACATGAGCTAGGACCTTACGATTCTGCATGAAAGGAGGACTAGCAGCCGAGTTGCACGGGAGAATGTGAAAAGTGTTCATAAGTAGCAAAAACCTGAGAAATCCATCCGTTTTCGTCATTTGTTATTGAATCGACTTATGGCCAGATCGTCACATTGGCCGCTCTTCTCTCTGAAACGGTTGTACTTATCGTCTGCAAAGCTATGTCGTATGCTGCGGTAGGCGGAGACACTGAAACCACCACAGTAGAACACAGATGAAGCTTCTAATTTGATGTAATAGCCAGTAAGAAGCAGTACAATTCAAGTTTTAGGTATCGATTATTGACTTTATAGCTGGCTTTGATGCCTTGCAAATGAGCTAGGACCTTAAGAATCTGCATGAAAGGAGGACTAGCAGCCGAGTTGCAGGGAAGAATGTGAAAAGTGTTCATATGTAGTAAAAACCTGAGAAATCCGTCCGTTTTTGCCATTTGTTATCGAATCGACTTAAAGCCAGATTGTCACATTGGCCGCTCTTCTCTCTGAAACGGTTGAACTTATCGCCTGCAAAGCTATGTCGCGTGCTGCGGTATGCGGAGACTCTAAAAGCACCATAGTAGAACACAGATGAAGCTTCTAAGTTGATGTAATAGCCAGTAAGAAGTAGTACAATTCAAGTTTTAGGTATCGATTATTGACTTTTTAGCTGGCTTTGGTGCCTTGGACATGAGCTAGGACCTTAAGATTCTGCATGAAAGGAGGACTAGTAGCCGCGTTGCACGGGAGAATGTGAAATGTGTTCATATGTAGTAGAAACCTGAGAAATCCGTACGTTTTCGTCATTTGTTATCGAATCGACTTAAAGCCCGATCGTCACATTGGCCGCTCTTCCCTCTGAAACGGTTGTACTTATCGTCTGCAAAGCTATGTCGCGTGCTGCGGTATGTGGAGACAATAAAATCACCATAGTAGAACACAGATGAAGTTTTAAGTCGATGTAATAGCCAGTAAGAAGTAGTACAATTCAAGTTTTAGGTATCGATTATTGACCTTTTAGCTGGCTTTGGTGCGTTGGACATGAGCTATGACCTTAAGATTCAGCATGAAAGGAGGACTAGCTGCCGAGTTGCACGGGAGAATGTGAAATGTGTTCATATGTAGTAAAAACCTGAGAAATCCGTCCGTTTTCGTCATTTGTGATTGAATCGACTTAAAGCCAGATCGTCACATTGGCCGCTCTTCTCTCTGGAAGGTTGTACTTATCGTCTGCAAAGCTATGTCGCGTGCTGCGGTATGCGGAGACACTAAAAGCACCATAGTAGAACACGGATGAAGCTTCTAAGTTGATGTAATAGCCAGTAAGAAGTAGTACAATACAAGTTTTAGGTATCGATTATTGACTTTTTAGCTGGCTTTCGTGCCTTGGACATGAGCTAGGACCTTAAGATTCTGCATGAAAGGAGGACTAGCAGCCGAGTTGCACGGGAGAATCTGAAAAGTGTTCATATGTAGTAAAAACCTGAGAAATCCGTCCGTTTTCGTCATTTGTTATCGAATCGACTTAAAGCCAGATCGTCACATTGGCCGCTCTTCTCTCTGAAACGGTTGTACTTATCGTCTGCAAAGCTATGTCGCGTGCTGCGGTATGTGCAGACACTAAAAGCACCATAGTATAAAACAGATGAAGCTTCTAAGTTGATGTAATAGCCAATAAGAAGTAGTACAACTGAAGTTTTAGGTATCGATTATTGACTTTTTAGCTGGCTTTGGTGCCTTGGACATGAGCTAGGACCTTAAGATTCTGCATGATAGGAGGACTAGCAGCCGCGTTGCACGGGAGAATGTGAAATGTGTTCATATGTTGTAGAAACCTGAGAAATCCGTCCGTTTTCGTCATTTGTTATCGAATCGACTTAAAGCCCGATCGTCACATTGGCCGCTCTTCTCTCTGAAACGGTTGTACTTATCGTCTGCAAAGCTATGTCGCGTGCTGCGGTATGTGGAGACACTAAAAGCACCATAGTAGAACACAGATGAAGCTTCTAAGTGGATGTAATAGCCAGTAAGAAGTAGTACAATTCAAGTTTTAGGTATCGATTATTGACTTTTTAGCTGGCTTTGGTGCCTTGGACATGAGCTAGGACCTTAAGATTCTGCATGATAGGAGGAATAGCAGCCGCGTTGCACGGGAGAATGTGAAATGTGTTCATATGTAGTAGAAACCTGAGAAATCCGTCCGTTTTCGTCATTTGTTATCGATCGACTTAAAGCCCGATCGTCACATTGGCCGCTCTTCTCTCTGAAACGGTTGTACTTATCGTCTGCAAAGCTATGTCGCGTGCTGCGGTATGCGGAGACACTAAAAGCACCATAGTAGAACACAGATGAAGCTTCTAAGTTGATGTTATAGCCAGTAAGAAGTAGTACAATTCAAGTTTTAGGTATCGATTATTGACTTCTTAGATGGATTTGGTGCCTTGGACATGAGCTAGGACCTTAAGATTCTGCATGAAAGGAGGACTAGCAGCCGCGTTGCACGGGAGAGAGTGAAATGTGTTCATATGTAGTAGAAACCTGAGAAATCCGTCCGTTTTCGTCATTTGTTATCGAATCGACTTAAAGCCCGATCGTCACATTGGCCGCTCTTCTCTCTGAAACGGCTGTACTTATCGTCTGCAAAGCTAAGTCGCGTGCTGCGGTATGCGGAGACAATAAAATCACCATAGTAGAACACAGACGAAGCTTCTAAGTCGATGTAATAGCCAGTAAGAAGTAGTACAATTCAAGTTTTAGGTATCGATTATTGACTTCTTAGATGGATTTGGTGCCTTGGACATGAGCTAGGACCTTAAGATTCTGCATGAAAGGAGGACTAGCAGCCGAGTTGCACGGGACAATATGAAAAGTGTTCATATGTAGTCTAAACCTGAGAAATCCGTCCGTTTTCGTCATTTGTTATCGAATCGCCTTAAAGCCACATCGTCACATTGGCCGCTCTTCTCTCTGAAACGGTTGTACTTATCGTCTGCAAAGATATGTCGCGTGCTGCGGTATGCGGAGACACTAAAATCACCATAGTAGAACACAGATGAAGCTTCTAAGATGATGTAATAGACAATAAGAAGTAGTACAATTCAAGTTTTAGGTAATGAATATTGCCCTTTTAGCTGGCTTTGGTGCCTTGGACATGAGCTAGGACCTTAAGATTCTGCATGATAGGAGGACTAGGAGCCGCGTTGCACGGGAGAATGTGAAATGTGTTCATATGTAGTAGAAACCTGAGAAATCCGTCCGTTTTCGTCATTTGTTATCGAATTGACTTAAAACCCGATCGTCACATTGGCCGCTCTTCTCTCTGAAACGGTTGTACTTATCGTCTGCAAAGATATGTCGCGTGCTGCGGTATGCGGAGACACTAAAAGCACCATAGTAGAACACAGATGAAGCTTCTAAGTTGATGTAATAGCCAGTAAGAAGTAGTACAATTCAAGTTTTAGGTATCGATTATTGACTTTTTAGCTGGCTTTGGTGCCTTGGACATGAGCTAGGACCTTAAGATTCTGCATGAAAGGAGGACTAGCAGCCGAGTTGCACGGGAGAATGTGAAAAGTGTTCATAAGTAGCAAAAACCTGAGAAATCCATCCGTTTTCGTCATTTGTTATTGAATCGACTTATGGCCAGATCGTCACATTGGCCGCTCTTCTCTCTGAAACGGTTGTACTTATCGTCTGCAAAGCTATGTCGTATGCTGCGGTAGGCGGAGACACTGAAACCACCACAGTAGAACACAGATGAAGCTTCTAATTTGATGTAATAGCCAGTAAGAAGCAGTACAATTCAAGTTTTAGGTATCGATTATTGACTTTATAGCTGGCTTTGATGCCTTGCAAATGAGCTAGGACCTTAAGAATCTGCATGAAAGGAGGACTAGCAGCCGAGTTGCAGGGAAGAATGTGAAAAGTGTTCATATGTAGTAAAAACCTGAGAAATCCGTCCGTTTTTGCCATTTGTTATCGAATCGACTTAAAGCCAGATCGTCACATTGGCCGCTCTTCTCTCTGAAACGGTTGAACTTATCGCCTGCAAAGCTATGTCGCGTGCTGCGGTATGCGGAGACTCTAAAAGCACCATAGTAGAACACAGATGAAGCTTCTAAGTTGATGTAATAGCCAGTAAGAAGTAGTACAATTCAAGTTTTAGGTATCGATTATTGGCTTTTTAGCTGGCTTTGGTGCCTTGGACATGAGCTAGGACCTTAAGATTCTGCATGAAAGGAGGACTAGTAGCCGCGTTGCACGGGAGAATGTGAAATGTGTTCATATGTAGTAGAAACCTGAGAAATCCGTACGTTTTCGTCATTTGTTATCGAATCGACTTAAAGCCCGATCGTCACATTGGCCGCTCTTCCCTCTGAAACGGTTGTACTTATCGTCTGCAAAGCTATGTCGCGTGCTGCGGTATGTGGAGACAATAAAATCACCATAGTAGAACACAGATGAAGTTTTAAGTCGATGTAATAGCCAGTAAGAAGTAGTACAATTCAAGTTTTAGGTATCGATTATTGACCTTTTAGCTGGCTTTGGTGCGTTGGACATGAGCTATGACCTCAAGATTCAGCATGAAAGGAGGACTAGCAGCCGAGTTGCACGGGAGAATGTGAAATGTGTTCATATGTAGTAAAAACCTGAGAAATCCGTCCGTTTTCGTCATTTGTGATTGAATCGACTTAGAGCCAGATCGTCACATTGGCCGCTCTTCTCTCTGGAAGGTTGTACTTATCGTCTGCAAAGCTATGTCGCGTGCTGCGGTATGCGGAGACACTAAAAGCACCATAGTAGAACACGGATGAAGCTTCTAAGTTGATGTAATAGCCAGTAAGAAGTAGTACAATACAAGTTTTAGGTATCGATTATTGACTTTTTAGCTGGCTTTCGTTTTTTGGACTTGAGCTAGGACCTTAAGATACTAGATGAAAGGAGGACTAGCAGCCGACTTGCACGGGAGAATGTGAAAAGTATTCATATATAGTAAAAACCTGAGAAATCCGTCCGTTTTCGTCATTTGTTATCGAATCGACTTAAAGCCAGATCGTCACATTGGCCGCTCTTCTCTCTGAAACGGTTGTACGTATCGTCTTCAATGCTATGTCGCGTGCTGCGGTATGCGGAGACACTAAAAGCACCATACTAGAACACAGATGAAGCTTCTAAGTTGATGTAATAGCCAGTAAGAAGTAGTACAATTCAAGTTTTAGGTATCGATTATTGATTTTTTAGCTGGCTTTGGTGCCTTGGACATGAGCTAGGACCTAAAGATTCTGCATCAAAAGGAGGACTAGCAGCCGAGTTGCACGGGAGAATGTGAAAAGTGTTCATATGTAGTAAAAACCTGAGAAATCCGTCCGTTTTCGTCATTTGTTATCGAATCGACTTAAAGCCAGATCGTCACATTGGCCGCTCTTCTCTCTGAAACGGTTGTACTTATCGTCTGCAAAGATATGTCGCGTGCTGCGGTATGCGGAGACACTAAAATCACCATAGTAGAACACAGATGAAGCTTCTAAGATGATGTAATAGACAATAAGAAGTAGTACAATTCAAGTTTTAGGTATGGATTATTGACTTTTTAGCTGGCTTTGGTGCCTTGGGCATGAGCTAGGACCTTAAGATTCTGCATGAAAGGATGACTAGTAGCCGCGTTGCACGGGAGAATGTGAAATGTGTTCACATGTAGTAGAAACCTGAGAAATCCGTCCGTTTTCGTCATTTGTTATCGAATCGACTTAAAGCCCGATCGTCACATTGGAAGCTCTTCTCTCTGAAACGGTTGTACTTATCGTCTGCAAAGCTATGTCGCGTGCTGCGGTATGTGGAGACAATAGAATCACCATAGTAGAACACAGATGTAATTTTAAGTCGATGTAATAGCCAGTAAGAAGTAGTACAATTCAAGTTTTAGGTATCGATTATTGACTTTTTAGCTGGCTTTGGTGCCTTGGACATGAGCTATGACCATAAGATTCTGCATGAAAGGAGGACTAGCAGCCGAGTTGCACGGGAGAATGTGAAAAGTGTTGATATGTAGTAAAAACCTGTGAAATCCGTCCGTTTTCGTCATTTGTTATCGAATCGACTTAAAGCCAGATCGTCACATTGGCCGCTCTTCTCTCTGAAACGGTTGTACTTATCGTCTTCAAAGCTATGTCGCGTGCTGCGGTATGCGGAGACACTAAAAGCACCATAGTAGAACACAGATGAAGCTTCTAAGTTGATGTAATAGCCAGTAAGAAGTAGTACAATTCAAGTTTTAGGTATCGATTATTGACTTTTTAGCTGGCTTTGGTGCCTTGGACATGAGCTAGGACCTTAAGATTCTGCATGAAAGGAGGACTAGCAGCCGAGTTGCACGGGAGAATGTGAAAAGTGTTCATATGTAGTAAAAACCTGAGAAATCCGTCCGTTTTCATCATTTGTTATCGAATCGACTTAAAGCCAGATCGTTACATTGGCCGCTCTTCTCTCTGAAACGGTCGTACTTATCGTCTGCAAAGCTATTTCGCGTGCTGCGGTACGCGGAGACTCTAAAAGCACCATAGTAGAACACAGATGAAGCTTCTAAGTTGATGTAATAGCCAGTAAGAAATAGTACAATTCAAGTTTTAGGTATCGATTATTGACTGTTTAGCTGGCTTTGGTGCCTTGGACATAATCTAGGACCCTAAGATTCTCCATGAAAGGAGGACTATCTGCCGAGTTGCACGCGAGAATGTGAAACGTGTTCATATGTAGTAAAAACCTGAGAAATCCGTCAGTTTTCGACATTTGTTATCGAATCGACTTAAAGCCAGATCGTCACTTGGCCGCTCTTATCCCTGAAACGGTTGTACTTATCGTCTGCAAAGCTATGTCGCGTGCTGCGGTGTGCGGAGACACTAAAAGCACCATAGTAGAACACAGATGAAGCTTCTAAGTTGATGTAATAGCCAGTAAGAAGTAGTACAATTCAAGTTTTAGCTATCGATTATTGACTTTTTAGCTGGCTTTGGTGCCTTGGACATGAGCTAGGACCTTACGATTCTGCATAGAAGGAGGACTAGCAGCCGCGTTGCACGGGAGAATGTGAAATGTGTTCATATGTAGTAGAAACCTGAGAAATCCGTTCGTTTTCGTCATTTGTTATCGAATCGACTTAAAGCCCGATCGTCACATTGGCCGCTCTTCTCTATGAAACGCTTGTACTTATCGTTTGCAAAGCTATGTCGTATGCTGCGGTATGTGGAGACAATAAAATCACCATAGTAGAACACAGATGAAGTTTTAAGTCGATGTAATAGCCAGTAAGAAGTAGTACAATTCAAGTTATAGGTATCGATTATTGACCTTTTAGCTGGCTTTGGTGCCTTGGACATGAGCTATGACCTTAAGATTCAGCATGAAAGGAGGACTAGCAGCCGAGTTGCACGGGAGAATGTGAAATGTGTTCATATGTAGTAAAAACCTGAGAAATCCGTCCGTTTTCGTCATTTGTGATTGAATCGACTTAAAGCCAGATCGTCACATTGGCCGCTCTTCTCTCTGGAAGGTTGTACTTATCGTCTGCAAAGCTATGTCGCGTGCTGCGGTATGCGGAGACACTAAAAGCACCATAGTAGAGCACGGATGAAGCTTCTAAGTTGATGTAATAGCCAGTAAGAAGTAGTACAATTCAAGTTTTAGGTATCGATTATTGATTTTTTAGCTGGCTTTGGTGCCTTGGACATGAGCTAGGACCTTAAGATTCTGCATCAAAAGGAGGACTAGCAGCCGAGTTGCACGGGAGAATGTGAAAAGTGTTCATATGTAGTAAAAACCTGAGAAATCCGTCCGTTTTCGTCATTTGTTATAGAATCGACTTAAAGCCAGATTGTCACATTGGCCCCTCTTTTCTCTGAAACGGTAGTACTTTTCGTCTGCAAAGCTATGTCGCGTGCTGCGGTGTGCGGAGGCACTAAAAGTACCATAGCAGAACACAGATGAAGCTTCTAAGTTGATGTAATAGCCAGTAAGAAGTAGTACAATTCAAGTTTTAGTTATCGATTATTGACTTTTTAGCTGGCTTTGGTGCCTTGGACATGAGCTAGGACCTTAAGATTCTGCATGAAAGGATGACTAGTAGCCGCGTTGCACGGGAGAATGTGAAATGTGTTCATATGTAGTAGAAACCTGAGAAATCCGTCCGTTTTCGTCATTTGTTATCGAATCGACTTAAAGCCCGATCGTCACATTGGTAGCTCTTCTCTCTGAAACGGTTGTACTTATCGTCTGCAAAGCTATGTCGCGTGCTGCGGTATGTGGAGACAATAAAATCACCATAGTAGAACACAGATGTAGTTTTAAGTCGATGAAATAGCCAGTAAGAAGTAGTACAATTCAAGTTTTAGGTATCGATTATTGACTTTTTAGCTGGCTTTGGTGCCTTGGACATGAGCTATGACCATAAGGTTCTGCATGAAAGGAGGACTAGCAGCCGCGTTGCACGGGAGAATGTGAAAAGTGTTCATATGTAGTAAAAACCTGTGAAATCCGTCCGGTTTCGTCATTTGTTATCGAATCGACTTAAAGCCAGATCGTCACATTGGCCGCTCTTCTCTCTGAAACGGTTGTACTTATCGTCTTCAAAGCTATGTCGCGTGCTGCGGTATGCGGAGACACTAAAAGCACCATAGTAGAACACAGATGAAGCTTCTAAGTTGATGTAATAGCCAGTAAGAAGTAGTACAATTCAAGTTTTAGGTATCGATTATTGACTTTTTAGCTGGCTTTGGTGCCTTGGACATGAGCTAGGACCTTAAGATTCTGCATGAAAGGAGGACTAGCAGCCGAGCTGCACGGGAGAATGTGAAAAGTGTTCATATGTAGTAAAAACCTGAGAAATCCGTCCGTTTTCATCATTTGTTATCGAATCGACTTAAAGCCAGATCGTTACAATGGCCGCTCTTATCCCTGAAACGGTTGTACTTATCGTCTGCAAAGCTATGTCGCGTGCTGCGGTATGTGGAGACAATAAAATCACCATAGTAGAACACAGATGTAGTTTTAAGTCGATGTAATAGCCAGTAAGAAGTAGTACAATTCAAGTTTTAGGTATCGATTATTGACTTTTTAGCTGGCTTTGGTGCCTTGGACATGAGCTATGACCATAAGGTTCTGCATGAAAGGAGGACTAGCAGCCGCGTTGCACGGGAGAATGTGAAAAGTGTTCATATGTCGTAAAAACCTGTGAAATCCGTCCGTTTTCGTCATTTGTTATCGAATCGACTTAAAGCCAGATCGTCACATTGGCCGCTCTTCTCTCTGAAACGGTTGTACTTATCGTCTTCAAAGCTATGTCGCGTGCTGCGGTATGCGGAGACACTAAAAGCACCATAGTAGAACACAGATGAAGCTTCTAAGTTGATGTAATAGCCAGTAAGAAGTAGTACAATTCAAGTTTTAGGTATCGATTATTGACTTTTTTGCTGGCTTTGGTGCCTTGGACATGAGCTAGGACCTTAAGATTCTGCATGAAAGGAGGACTAGCAGCCGAGTTGCACGGGAGAATGTGAAAAGTGTTCATATGTAGTAAAAACCTGAGAAATCCGTCCGTTTTCATCATTTGTTATCGAATCGACTTAAAGCCAGATCGTTACATTGGCCGCTCTTCTCTCTGAAACGGTTGTACTTATCGTCTTCAAAGCTATGTCGCGTGCTGCGGTATGCGGAGACACTAAAAGCACCATAGTAGAACACAGATGAAGCTTCTAAGTTGATGTAATAGCCAGTAAGAAATAGTACAATTCAAGTTTTAGGTATCGATTATTGACTGTTTAGCTGGCTTTGGTGCCTTGGACATAATCTAGGACCCTAAGATTCTCCATGAAAGGAGGACTATCTGCTGAGTTGCACGCGAGAATGTGAAATGTGTTCATATGTAGTAAAAACCTGAGAAATCCGTCAGTTTCCGTCATTTGTTATCGAATCGACTTAAAGCCAGATCGTCACTTGGCCGCTCTTATCCCTGAAACGGTTGTACTTATCGTCTGCAAAGCTATGTCGCGTGCTGCGGTGTGCGGAGACACTAAAAGCACCATAGTAGAACACAGATGAAGCTTCTAAGTTGATGTAATAGCCAGTAAGAAGTAGTACAATTCAAGTTTTAGGTACTGATTATTTACTTTTTAGCTTATTTTGGTGCCTTGGACATGGGCTAGGACCTTAAGTTTCTGCATGAAAGGAGGACTAGCAGCCGAGTTACACGGGAGAATGTGAAAAATGTTCGTATGTAGTAAAAACCTGAGAAATCCGTCCGTTTTCTTTACTTGTTATCGAATCGACTTAAAGCCAGATCGTCACATTGGCCGCTCTTCTCTCTGAAACGGTTGTACATATCGTCTGCAAAGCTATGTCGCGTGCTGCGGTGTGCGGAGACACTAAATGCACCATAGTAGAACACAGATGAAGATTCTAAGTTGATGTAATAGCCAGTAAGAAGTAGTACAATTCAAGTTTTAGGTATCGATTATTGACTTTTTATCTGGCTTTGGTGCCTTGGACATGAGCTAGGACCTTAAGATTCTGCATGAAAGGAGGACTAGCAGCCGCGTTGCACGGGAGAATGTGAAATGTGTTCATATGTAGTAAAAACCTGAGAAATCCGTCCGTTTGCGTCATTTGTTATCGAATCGACTTAAAGCCCGATCGTCACATTGGCCGCTCTTCTCTCTGAAACGGTTGTACTTATCGTCTGCAAAGCTATGTCGTATGCTGCGGTATGTGGAGACACTAAAACCACCACAATAGAACACAGATGAAGCTTCTAAGTTGATGTGATAGCCAGTAAGAAGTAGTACAATTCAATTTTTAGGTATTGATTATTGACTTTTTAGCTGGCTTTGGTGCCTTGGACATGAGCTAGGCCCTTAAGAATCTGCATGAAAGGAGGACTAGCAGCCGAGTTGCACGGGAGAATGTGAAAAGTGTTCATATGTTGTGAAAACCTGAGAAATCCGTCCGTTTTCGTCATTTGTTATCGAATCGATTTAAAGCCAGATCGTCACATTGGCCGCTCTTCTCTCTGAAACGGTTGTACTTATCGTCTGCAAAGCTATGTCGCGTGCTTCGGTATGCGGAGACACTAAAAGCACCATAGTAGAACACAGATGAAGCTTCTAAGTTGATGTAATAGCCAGTAAGAAGTAGTACAATTCAAGTTTTAGGTAGTGATTATTGACTTTTTAGCTGGCTTTGGTGCCTTGGACATGAGCTAGGACATTAAGATTCTGCATGAAAGGAAGACTAGCAGCCGAGTTGCACGGGACAATGTGAAAAGTGTTCATATGTAGTAAAAACTTGAGAAATCCGTCCGTTTTCGTCATTTGTTATCGAATCGACTTAAAGCCCGATCGTCACATTGGCCGCTCTTCTCTCTGAAACGGTTGTATTTATCGTCTGCAAAGCTATGTCTCGTGCTTCGGTATGCGGAGACACTAAAAGCACCATAGTAGAACACAGATGAAGCTTCTAAGTTGATGTAATAGCCAGTAAGAAGTAGTACAATTCAAGTTTTAGGTATCGATTATTGACTTTTTAGCTGGCTTTGGTGCCTTGGACATGAGCTATGACCATAAGGTTCTGCATGAAAGGAGGACTAGCAGCCGAGTTGCACGGGAGAATGTGAAAAGTGTTCATATGTAGTAAATACCTGTGAAATCCGTCCGTTTTCGTCATTTGTTATCGAATCGACTTAAAGCCAGATCGTCACATTGGCCGCTCTTCTCTCTGAAACGGTTGTACTTATCGTCTTCAAAGCTATGTCGCGTGCTGCGGTATGCGGAGACACGAAAAGCACCATAGTAGAACACAGATGAAGCTTCTAAGTTGATGTAATAGCCAGTAAGAAGTAGTACAATTCAAGTTTTAGGTATCGATTATTGACTTTTTAGCTGGCTTTGGTGCCTTGGACATGAGCTAGGACCTTAAGATTCTGCATGAAAGGAGGACTAGCAGCCGAGTTGCACGGGAGAATGTGAAAAGTGTTCATATGTAGTAAAAACCTGAGAAATCCGTCCGTTTTCATCATTTGTTATCGAATCGACTTAAAGCCAGATCGTTACATTGGCCGCTCTTCTCTCTGAAACGGTTGTACTTATCGTCTGCAAAGCTATTTCGCGTGCTGCGGTACGCGGAGACTCTAAAAGCACCATAGTAGAACACAGATGAAGCTTCTAAGTTGATGTAATAGCCAGTAAGAAATAGTACAATTCAAGTTTTAGGTATCGATTATTGACTGTTTAGCTGGCTTTGGTGCCTTGGACATAATCTAGGACCCTAAGATTCTCCATGAAAGGAGGACTATCTGCCGAGTTGCACGCGAGAATGTGAAACGTGTTCATATGTAGTAAAAACCTGAGAAATCCGTCAGTTTTCGTCATTTGTTATCGAATCGACTTAAAGCCAGATCGTCACTTGGCCGCTCTTTTCCCTGAAACGGTTGTACTTATCGTCTGCAAAGCTATGTCGCGTGCTGCGGTGTGCGGAGACACTAAAAGCACCATAGTAGAACAAAGATGAAGCTTCTAAGTTGATGTAATAGCCAGTAAGAAGTAGTACAATTGAAGTTTTAGCTATCGATTATTGACTTTTTAGCTGGCTTTGGTGCCTTGGACAGGAGCTAGGACCTTAAGGCTCTGCATAGAAGGAGGACTAGCAGCCGCGTTGCACGGGAGAATGTGAAATGTGTTCATATGTAGTAGAAACCTGAGAAATCCGTTCGTTTTCGTCATTTGTTATCGAATCGACTTAAAGCCCGATCGTCACATTGGCCGCTCTTTTCTCTGAAACGTTTGTACTTATCGTTTGCAAAGCTATGTCGTATGCTGCGGTATGCGGAGACACTAAAACCACCACAGTAGAACACAGATGAAGCTTCTAAGTTGATGTAATAGCCAGTAAGAAGTAGTACAATTCAAGTTTTAATTATTGATTATTGACTTTTTAGCTGGCTTTGGTGCCTTGGATATGAGCTAGGACCTTAAGAATCTGCATGAAAGGAGGACTATCTGCCGAGTTGCACGGGAGAATGAAAAAAGTGTTCATATGTAGTAATAACCTGAGAAATCCGTCCGTTTTCGTCATTTGTTATCGAATCGACTTAAAGCCAGATCGTAACATTGGCCATTCTTCTCTCTGAAACGGTTGTACTTATCGTCTGCAAAGCTATTTCGCGTGCTGCGGTATGCGGAGATACGAAAAGCACCATAGTAGAACACAGATGAAGCTTTTAAGTAAATGTAATAGCAAGTAAGAAGTAGTAAAATTCAAGTTTTAGGTACTGATTATTGACTTTTTAGCTGGCTTTGGTGCCTTGGACATGAGCTAGGCCCTTAAGAATCTGCATGAAAGGAGGACTAGCAGCCGAGTTGCACGGGAGAATGTGAAAGGTGTTCATATGTTGTGAAAACCTGAGAAATCCGTCCGTTTTCGTCATTTGTTATCGAATCGATTTAAAGCCAGATCGTCACATTGGCCGCTCTTCTCTCTGAAACGGTTGTACTTATCGTCTGCAAATCTATGTCGCGTGCTTCGGTATGCGGAGACACTAAAAGCACCATAGTAGAACACAGATGAAGCTTCTAAGTTGATGTAATAGCCAGTAAGAAGTAGTACAATTCAAGTTTTAGGTAGTGATTATTGACTTTTTAGCTGGCTTTGGTGCCTTGGACATGAGCTAGGACATTAAGATTCTGCATGAAAGGAAGACTAGCAGCCGAGTTGCACGGGACAATGTGAAAAGTGTTCATATGTAGTAAAAACTTGAGAAAGCCGTCCGTTTTCGTCATTTGTTATCGAATCGACTTAAAGCCCGATCGTCACATTGGCCGCTCTTCTCTCTGAAACGGTTGTACTTATCGTCTGCAAAGCTATGTCTCGTGCTTCGGTATGCGGAGACACTAAAAGCACCATAGTAGAACACAGATGAAGCTTCTAAGTTGATGTAATAGCCAGTAAGAAGTAGTACAATTCAAGTTTTAGGTAGTGATTATTGACTTTTTAGCTGGCTTTGGTGCCTTGGACATGAGCTAGGACATTAAGATTCTGCATGAAAGGAGGACTGGCAGCCGCGTGGCACGGGACAATGTGAAAAGTGTTCATATGTAGTAAAAACCTGAGAAATCCGTCCGTTTTCGTCATTTGTTATCGAATCGACCTAAAGCCCGATCGTCAAAATGGCCGCTCTTCCCTCTGAAACGGTTGTACTTATCGTCTGCAAATCTATGTCGCGTGCTGCGGTATGCGGAGACACTAAAAGCACCATAGTAGAACACAGATGAAGCTTCTAAGTTGATGTAATAGCCAGTAAGGAGTAGTACAATTCAAGTTTTAGGTATCGATTATTGACTTTTTAGCTGTCTTTGGTGCCTTGGACGTGAGCTAGGACCTTAAGATTCTGCATGAAAGGCGATCTAGCAGCCGAGTTGCACGGGAGAATGTGAAAAGTGTTCATATGTAGTAAAAACCTGAGAAATCCGTCCGTTTTCGTCATTTGATATCGAATCGACTTAAAGCCAGATCGTCACATTGGCCGCTCTTCTCTCTGAAACGGCTGTACTTATCGTCTGCAAAGCTATGTCGCGTGCTGCGGTATGCGGAGACACTAAAAGCACCATAGTAGAACACAGATGAAGCTTCTAAGTTGATGTAATATCCAGTAAGAAGTAGCACAATTCAAGTTTTATGTATTGATTATTGACTTCTTTGCTGGCTTTGGTGCCTTGGACATGAGCTAGGACCTTAAGATTCTGCATGAAAGGAGGACTAGCAGCCGAGTTGCACGGGAGAATGTGAAAAGTGTTCACATGTAGTAAAAACCTGAGAAATCCGTCCGTTTTCGTCATTTGTTATCGAATCGACTTAAAGCCAGAACGTCACTTGGCTGCTCTTCTCTCTGAAACGGTTCTACTTATCGTCTGCAAAGCTATGTCGCATGCTGCGGTATGCGGAGACACTAAAAGCACCATAGTAGAACACAGATGAAGCTTCTAAGTTGATGTAATAGCCAGTAAGAAGTAGTACAATTCAAGTTTTAGGTACTGATTATTTACTTTTTAGCTGGCTTTGGTGCCTTGGACATGAGCTAGGACCTTAAGATTCTGCATGAAAGGAGGACTAGCAGCCGAGCTGCACGGGAGAATGTGAAAAGTGTTCATATGTAGTAAAAACCTGAGAAATCTGTCCGTTTTCGTCATTTGTTATCGAATCGACTTAAAGCCAGTTCGTACTTGGCCGCTCTTCTCTCTGAAACGGTTGTACTTATCGTCTGCAAAGCTATGTCGCGTGCTGCAGTATGCGGAGACAATAAAGTCACCATAGTAGAACACAGATGAAGCTTCTAAGTTGATATAATAGCCAGTAAGAAGTAGTACACTTCAAGTTTTAGGTATCGATTATTGACTTTTTAGCTGGCTTTGGTGCCTTGGACATGAGCTAGGACCTTCAGATTCTGCATCAAAAGGAGGACTAGCAGCCGAGTTGCACGGGAGACTGTGAAAAGGTTTCATATGTAGTAAAAACCTGAGAAATCCGTCCGATTTCGTCATTTGTTATCGAATCGACTTAAAGCCAGATCGTCTCATTGGCCGCTCTTCTCTCTGAAACGGTTGTACTTTTCGTCTGCAAAGCTATGTCGCGTGCTGCGGTATGCGGAGACTCTAAAAGCACCATAGCAGAACACAGATGAAGCCTCTAAGATGATGTAATTGCCAGTAAGAAGTAGTACAATTCAAGTTTTAGGTATCGACTATTGACTTTTTAGCTGGCTTTGGTTATCTGGACAAGAGCTAGGACCTTAAGATTCTGCATGAAAGGAGGACTAGCAGCCGAGTTGCACGGGAGAATGTGAAAAGTGTTCATATGTAGTAAAAACCTGAGAAATCCGTCCGTTTTCGTCATTTGTTAACGAATCGACTTAATGCCAGAACGTCACATTGGCCGCTCCTATCTCTGAAACGGTTGTACTTATCGTCCTCAAAGCTATGTCGCGTGCTGCGGTATGCGGAGACACTAAAAGCACCATAGTAGAACACAGATGAAGCTTCTAAGTTGATGTAATAGCCAGTAAGAAGTAGTACAATTCAAGTTTTAGGTATCGATTATTGACTTTTTAGCTGGCTTTGGTGCCTTGGACATGAGCTAGGACCTTAAGATTCTGCATGAAAGGAGGACTAGCAGCCGAGTTGCACGTGAAAATGTGAAAAGTGTTCATATGTAGTAAAAACCTGAGAAATCCGTCCGTTTTCGTCATTTGTTATCGAATCGACTTAAAGCCAGATCGTCACATTGGCCGCTCTTCTCTCTGAAACGGTTGTACTTATCGTCCTCAAAGCTATGTAGCGTGCTGCGTTATGCGGAGACACTAAAAGCATCATAGTAGAACACAGATGAAGCTTCTAAGTTAATGTAATAGCCAGTAGGAAGTAGTGCAATTCAAGTTTTAGGTATCGATTATTGATTTCTTAGCTGGCTTTGCTGCCTTGGAAATGAGATAGGACCTTAAGATTCTGCATGAAAGGAGGACTAGCAGCCGAGTTGCATGGTAGAAAGTGAAAAGTGTTCATATGTAGTAAAAACCTGAGAAATCCGTCCGTTTTCGTCATTTGTTATAGAATCGACTTAAAGCCAGATCGCCACATTGGCCGCTCTTCTCTCTGAAACGGTTGTACTTATCGTCCTCAAAGCTATGTCGCGTGCTGCGGTATGCGGGGACACTAAAAGCACCATAGTAGAACGCAGATGAAGATTCTAAGTTGACGTAATAGCCACTAAGAAATAGTACAATTCAAGTTTTAGGTACCGATTATTGACTTTTTAGCTGGCTTTTTGTGCCTTGGACATGAGCTAGGACCTTACGTATCTGCATGAAAGGAGGACTAGCAGCCGAGTTGCACGGGAGAATGTGAGAAGTGTTCATATGTAGTAAAAACCTGAGAAATCCGTCCGTTTTCGTCATTTGTTATCGAATCGACTTAAAGCCAGATCGTCACATGGCCGCTCTTCTCTCTGGAACGGTTGTACTTATCGTCTGCAAAGCTATGTCGCGTGCTGCGGTATGCGGAGACACTAAAAGCACCATAGTAGAACACAGATGAAGCTTCTAAGTTGATAAAATAGCCGGTAAGAAGTAGTACAATTCAAGTTTTAGGTATTGATTATTGACATTTTAGCAGGCTTTGGTTCCCTGGACATGAGCTAGGACCTTAAGATTCTGCATGAAAGGAGAACTAGCAGCCGAGTTGCACGGGAGAATGTGAAAAGTGTTCATATGTAGTAAAAACCTGAGAAATCCGTCCGTTTTCGACATTTGTTATCGAATCGAGTTAAAGCCAAATCGTCACATTGGCCGCACTTCTCTCTGAAACGGTTGTACTTATCGTCTGCAAAGCTATGTCGCGTGCTGCGATATGTGGAGACACTAAAAGCACCATAGTAGAACACAGATGAAGCTTCTCAGTTGATGTAATAGCCAGTAGGAAGTAGTGCAATTCAAGTTTTAGGTATCGATTATTGACTTCTTAGCTGGCTTTGGTGCCTTGGAAATGAGCTAGGACCTTAAGATTCTGCATGAAAGGAGGACTAGCAGCCGAGTTGCACGGGACAATGTGAAAAGTGTTCATATGTAGTAAAAACCTGAGAAATCCGTCCGTTTTCGTCATTTGTTATCGAATCGACTTAAAGCCACATCGTAACATTGGCCGCTCTTCTCTCTGAAACGGTTGTACTTATCGTCTGCAAAGCTATTTCGCGTGCTGCGGTATGCGGAGACACGAAAAGCACCATAGTAGAACACAGATGAAGATTTAAGTAAATGTAATAGCCAGTAAGAAGTAGTAAAATACAAGTTTTAGGTACTGATTATTTACTTTATAGCTTTCTTTGGTGCCTTGGACATGAGCTAGGACCTTAAGATTCTGCATGAAAGGAGGACTAGCAGCCGAGTTGCACGTGAAAATGTGAAAAGTGTTCATATGTAGTGAAAACCGGAGAAATCCGTCCGTTATCGTCATTTGTTATCGAATCGACTTAAAGCCAGATCGTCACATTGGCCGCTCTTCTCTCTCTGAAACGGTTGTACTTATCGTCCTCAAAGCTATGTAGCGTGCTACGTTATGCGGAGACTCTAAAAGCACCATAGCAGAACACAGATGAAGCCTCTAAGATGATGTAATTGCCAGTAAGAAGTAGTACAATTCAAGTTTTATTTATCGATTATTGACTTTTTAGCTGGCTTTGGTGCCTTGGACATGAGCTAGAACCATAAGATTCTGCATGAAAGGAGGACTAGCAGCCGAGTTGCACGGGACAATGTGAAAAGTGTTCATATGTAGTAAAAACCTGAGAAATCCGTCCGTTTTCTTCATTTGTTATCGAATCGACTTAAAGCCAGATCGTCACATTGGCCGCTCTTCTCTTTGAAACGGTTGTACTTATCGTCTGCAAAGCTATGTCGCGTGCTGCGGTATGCGGAGACACTAAAACCACCATAGTAAAACACAGATCAAGCATCTAATTTAATGTAATAGCCAGTAAGAAGTAGTACAATTCAAGTTTTAGGTATCGATTATGGACTTTTTAGCTGGCTTTGGTGCCTTGGACATGAGCTAGGACCTTAAGATTCTGCATGAAAGGAGGACTAGCAGCCGAGTTGCACGTGAAAATGTGAAAAGTGTTCATATGTAGTAAAAACCTGAGAGATCCGTCCGTTTTCGTCATTTGTTATCGAATCAACTTAAAGCCAGATCGTCACATTGGCCGCTCTTCTCTCTGAAACGGTTGTACTTATCGTCCTCAAAGCTATGTAGCGTGCTGCGTTATGCGGAGACACTAAAAGCATCATAGTAGAACACAGATGAAGCTTCTAAGTTAATGTAATAGCAAGTAGGAAGTAGTGCAATTCAAGTTTTAGGTATTGATTATTGACTTTTAAGCTGGCTTTGATACCTTGGACATGAGCTAGGACCTTAAGAATCTGCATGAAAGGAGGATTAGCAGCCGAGTTGCACGGGAGAATGTGAAAAGTGTTCATATGTAGTAACAACCTGAGAAATCCGTCCGTTTCGTCATTTGTTATCGAATCGACTTAAAGCCAGATCGTCACATTGGCCGCTCTTCTCTCTGAAACGTTTGTACTTATCGTCTGCAAAGCTATGTCGCGTGCTGCGGTATGCGGAGACACTAAAAGCACCATAGTAGAACACAGATGAAGCTTCTAATTTGATGTAATAGCGAGTAAGAAGTAGTACAATACAAATTTTAGGTTCTGATTATTTACTTTATAGCTGGCTTTTGTGCCTTGGACATGAGCTAGGACCTTAAGATTCTGCATGAAAGGAGGACTAGCAGCCGAGTTGCACGGGGGAATGTGAAAAGTGTTCATATGTAGTAAAAACCTGAGAAATCCGTCCGTTTTCGTCATTTGTTATCGAATCGACTTAAAGCCTGATCGTCACATTGGCCGCTCTTCTCTCTGAAACGGTTGTACTTATCGTCTGCAAAGCTATGTCGCGTGCTGCGGTATGCGGAGACACTAAAAGCACCATAGTAGAACACAGATGAAGCTTCTAAGTTGATGTAACAGCCAGTAAGAAGTAGTACAATTCAAGTTTTAGATATTGATTATTAACTTTTTAGCTGGCTTTGGTGCCTTGGACATGAGCTAGGACCTTAAGAATCTTCATGAAAGGAGGACTAGCAGCCGAGTTGCACGGGAGAATGTGAAAAGTGTTCATATGTAGTAAAAACCTGAGAAATCCGTCCGTTTTCGTCATTTGTTATCGAATCGACTTAAAGCCAGATCGTCACTTGGCCGCTCTTCTCTCTGGAACGGTTGTACTTATCGTCTGCAAAGCTATGTCGCGTGCTGCGGTATGCGGAGACACTAAAAGCACCATAGTAGAACACAGATGAAGCTTCTAAGTTGATGTAATAGCAAGTAAGAAGTAGTACAATTCAAGTTTTAGGTACTGATTATTGACTTTTTGGCTGGCTTTGGTGCCTTGGACATGAGCTAGGACCTTAAGATTCTGCATGAAAGGAGGACTAGCAGCCGAGTTGCACGGGAGAATGTGAAATGTATTCATATGTAGTAAAAACCTAGATATTCGCCCGTTATCGTCATTTGTTATCGAATCGACTTAAAGCCAGATCTTCACATTGGCCGCTCTTCTCTCTGAAACGGTTGTTCTTATCGTCTGCAAAGCTATGACGTGTGCTGCGGTATGCGGAGACACTAAAACCACCATAGTAAAACACAGATGAAGCTTCTAAGTTGATGTAATAGCCAGTAAGAAGTAGTACAATTCAAGTTTTAGGTAGTGATTATTGACATTTTAGGTTCTGATTATTTACTTTATAGCTGGCTTTGGTGCCTTGGACATGAGCTAGGACCTTAAGATTCTGCATGAAAGGAGGACTAGCAGCCGAATTGCATGGGAGAATTTGAAAAGGGTTCATATGTAGTAAAAACCTGAGAAATCCGTCCGTTTTCGTCATTTGTTATCGAATCGACTTAAAGCCATATCGTCACATTGGCCGCTCTTCTCTCTGAAACGGTTGTACTTATCGTCTGCAAAGCTATGTCGCGTGCTGCGGCATGCGGAGTCACAAAAAGCACCATAGTAGAACACAGATGAAGCTTCTAAGTTGATGTAATAGCAAGTAAGAAGAAGTACAATTCTATGTTTTGGTACTGATTATTGACTTTTTAGTTGGCTTTGGTGCCTTGGACATGAGCTAGGACCTTAAGATTCTGCATGAAAGGAGGACTAGCAGGCGAGTTGCACGGGAGAGTGTGAAAAGTGTTTATATGTAGTAAAAACCTGAGAAATCCGTCCATTTTCGTCATTTGTTATCGATTCGACTTAAAGCCAGATCGTCACATTGGCCGCTCTTCTCTCTGAAACGGTTGTACTTATCGTCTGCAAAGCTATGTCGCGTGCTGCGGTATGTGGAGACACTAAAAGCACCATAGTAGAACACAGATGAAGCTTCTAAGTTGATAAAATAGCCAGTAAGAAGTAGTACAATTCAAGTTTTAGGTATTGATTATTGACATTTTAGCAGGCTTTGGTTCCTTGGACATGAGCTAGGACCTTAAGATTCTGCATGAAAGGAGAACTAGCAGCCGAGTTGCACGGGAGAATGTGAAAAGTGTTCATATGTAGTAAAAACCTGAGAAATCCGTCCGTTTTCGACATTTGTTATCGAATCGAGTTAAAGCCAAATCGTCACATAGGCCGCTCTTCTCTCTGAAACGGTTGTACTTATCGTCTGCAAAGCTATGTCGCGTGCTGCGATATGTGGAGACACTAAAAGCACCATAGTAGAACACAGATGAATCTTCTCAGTTGATGTAATAGCCAGTAGGAAGTAGTGCAATTCAAGTTTTAGGTATCGATTATTGACTTCTTAGCTGGCTTTGGTGCCTTGGAAATGAGCTACGACCTTAAGATTCTGCATGAAAGGAGGACTAGCAGCCGAGTTGCAAGGGAGAATGTGAAAAGTGTTCATATGTAGTAAAAACCTGAGAAATCCGTCCGTTTTCGTCATTTGTTATCGAATCGACTTAAAGCCACATCGTAACATTGGCCGCTCTTCTCTCTGAAACGGTTGTACTTATCGTCTGCAAAGCTATGTCGCATGCTGCGGTATGCGGAGACACTAAAAGCACCATAGTAGAACACAGATGAAGCTTCTAAGTTGATGTAATAGCCAGTATGAAGTAGTACAATTCAAGTTTTAGGTATCGATTATTGACTTTTTAGCTGGCTTTTGTGCCTTAGACACGAGCTAGGACCTAAAGAATCTGCATGAAAGGAGGACTAGCAGCCGAGTTGCACGGGAGAATGTGAAAAGTGTTCATATGTAGTAAACACCTGAGAAATCCGTCCGATTTCGTCATTTGTTATCGAATCGACTTAAAGCCAAATCGTCACATTGGCCGCTCTTCTCTCTGAAACGGTTGTACTTATCGTCTGCAAAGCTATGTCGCGTGCTGCGGTATGCGGAGACACCAAATGCACCATAGTAGAACACAGATGAAGATTCTAAGTTGATGTAATAGCCAGTAAGAAGTAGTGCAAAACAAGTTTTAGGTACTGATTATTTACTTTATAGCTGGCTTTGGTGCCTTGGACATGAGCTAGGACCTTACGATTCTGCATGAAAGGAGGACTAGCAGCCGAGTTGCACGGGAGAATGTGAAAAGTGTTCATATGTAGTAAAAACCTGAGAAATCCGTCCGTTTTCGTCATTTGTTATCGAATCGACTAAAAGCCAGATCGTCAAATTGGCCGCACTTCTCTCTGGAACCGTTGTACTTATCGTCTGCAAAGCTATGTCGCGTGCTGCGGTATGCGGAGACACTAAAAGCACCATAGTAGAACACAGATGAAGCTTCTAAGTTGATGTAATAGCCAGTAAGAAGTAGTACAATTCAAGTTTTAGGTATTGATTATTGACTTTTTAGCTGGCTTTGGCGCCTTGGACATGAGCTAGGACCTTAAGAATCTGCATGAAAGGAGGACTAGCAGCCGAGTTGCACGGGAGAATGTGAAAAGTGTTCATATGTAGTAATCACCTGAGAAATCCGTCCGATTTCGTCATTTGTTATCGAATCGACTTAAAGCCAGATCGTCACATTGGGCGCTCTTCTCTCTGAAACGGTTGTACTTATCGACTGCAGAGCTATGTCGCGTGCTGCGGTATGCGGAGACACTAAAAGCACCATAGTAGAACACAGAAGAAGCTTCTAAGATGATGTAATAGCCAGTAAGAAGTAGTACAATTCAAGTTTTGGGTACTGATTATTGACTTTTTAGCTGGCTTTGGTGCCTTGGACATGAGCTAGGACCTTAAGATTCTGCATGAAAGGAGAACTAGCAGCCGAGTTGCACGGGAGAGTGTGAAAAGTGTTTATATGTAGTAAAAACCTGAGAAATCCGTCCGTTGTTGTCATTTGTTATCGAATCGACTTAAAGCCAGATCGTGACATTGGCCGCTCTTCTCTCTAAAACGGTTGTACTTATCGTCTGCAAAGCTATGTCGCGTGCTGCGGTATGTGGAGACACTAAAAGCACCATAGTAGAACGCAGATGAAGCTTCTAAGTTGATGTAATAGCCAGTAAGATGTAGTACACTTCAAGTTTTAGGTATTGATAATTTACATTTTAGCTTACTTTGGTTCCTTGGACATGAGCTAGGACCTTAACATTCTGCATGAAAGGAGAACTAGCAGCCGAGTTGCACGGGAGAACGTGAAAAGTGTTCATATGTAGTAAAAACCTGAGAAATCCGTCCGTTTTGACATTTGTTATTGAATCGACTTAAAGCCAAATCGTCACATTGGCCGCTCTTATCTCTGAAACGGTTGTACTTATCGTCTGCAAAGCTATGTCGCGTGCTGCGGAATGTGGAGACACTAAAAGCACCGTAGTAGAACACAGATGTAGCTTCTAAGTTGATGTAATAACCAGTAAGAAGTAGTACAATTCAAGTTTTAGGTATCGATTATTGACTTTTTAGATGGCTTTGGTGCCTTGGACATGAGCTAGGACCTTAAGATTCTGCATGAAAGGAGGACTAGCAGCCGAGTTGCACGGGAGAATGTGGTATGTATTCATATGTAGTAAGAACCTAGATATTCGCCCGTTATCGTCATTTGTTATCGAATCGACTTAAAGCCAGATCTTCACATTGGCCGCTCTTCTCTCTGAAACGGTTGTTCTTATCGTCTGCAAAGCTATGACGTGTGCTGCGGTATGCGGAGACACTAAAACCACCATAGTAAAACACAGATGAAGCTCCTAAGTTTATGTAATAGCCAGTAAGAAGTAGTACAACTCAAGTTTTAGGTATCGTTTATTGACTTTTTAGCTGGCTTTGGTGCCTTGGACATGAGCTAGGACCTTAAGATTATGCATGAAAGGAGGACTAGCAGCCGAGTTGCATGCGAGAATGTAAAAAGTGTTCATATGTAGTAAACACCTGAGAAATCCGCCCGATTTTGTCATTTGTTATCGAATCGACTTAAAGCCAGATCGTCACATTGGCCGCTCTTCTCTCTGAAACGGTTGTACTTATCGTCTGCAGAGCTATGTCGCGTGCTGCGGTATGCGGAGACACAAAAAGCACCACAGTAGAACACAGATGAAGCTTCTAAGTTGACGTAATAGCCAGTAAGAAGTAGTACAATTCAAGTTTTAGGTATTGATTATTGACTTTTTAGCTGGCTTTGGTGCCTTGGACATGAGCTAGGACCTTAAGATTCTGCATGAAAGGAGAACTAGCAGCCGAGTTTCACGGGAGAGTGTGAAAAGTGTTCATATGTAGTAAAAACCTGAGAAATCCGTCCGTTTTCGACATTTGTTATTGAATCGACTTAAAGCCAGATCGTCACATTTGCCGCTCTTCTCTCTGAAACGGTTGTACTTATCGTCTGCAAAGCTATGTCGCCTGCTGCGGTATGCGGAGACCCTAAAAGCACCATAGTAGAACACAGATGAAGCTTCTATGTTGATGTAATAGCCAGTAAGAAGTAGTACAATTCAAGTTTTAGGTATTGATTATTGACTTTTTAGCTGGCTTTGGTGAGTTGGACATGAGCTAGGACCTTAAGATTCTGCATGAAAGGAGAACTAGCAGCCGAGTTGCACGGGAGAGTGTGAAAAGTGTTTATATGTAGTAAAAACCTGAGAAATCCGTCCGTTGTTGTCATTTGTTATCTAATCGACTTAAAGCCACATTGCCACATTGGCCGCTCTTATCTCTGAAACGGTTGCACTTATCGTCTGCAAAGCTATGTCGCATGCTGCGGTATCTGGAGACACTAAAAGCTCCTTAGTAGAACACAGATGTAGCTTCTAAGTTGATGTAATAACCAGTAAGAAGTAGTACAATTCAAGTTTTAGGTATCGATTATTGACTTTTTAGATGCCTTTGGTGCCTTGGACATGAGCTAGGACCTTAAGATTCTGCATGAAAGGAGGACTAGCAGCCGAGTTGCACGGGAGAATGTGGAATGTATTCATATGTAGTAAAAACCTAGATATTCGCCCGTTATCGTCATTTGTTATCGAATCGACTTAAAGCCAGATCTTCACATTGGCCGCTCTTCTCTCTGAAACGGTTGTTCTTATCGTCTGCAAAGCTATGACGTGTGCTGCGGTATGCGGAGACACTAAAAGGACCATAGTAGAACACAGATGAAGCTTGTAAGATGATGTAATTGCCAGTAAGAAGTAGTACAATTCAAGTTTTAGTTACTGATTATTGACTTTTTAGCTGGCTTTGGTGCCTTGGACATGAGCTAGGACCTAGAGATTCTGCATGAAAGGAGAACTAGCAGCCGAGTTGCATGGGAGAATTTGAAAAGGGTTCATATGTATTAAAAACCTGAGAAATCCGTCTGTTTTCGTCATTTGTTATCGAATCGACTTAAAGCCAGATCGTCACATATGCCGCTCTTCACTCAGAAACGGTTGTACTTATCGTCTGCAAAGCTATGTCGCGTGCTGCGGTATGCGGAGACACTAAAAGCACCATAGTAGGACACAGATGAAGCTTCTAAGTTGATGTAATAGCCAGTAAGAAGTAGTACAATTCAAGTTTTTGGTATCGATTTTTGACTTTTTAGCTGGCTTTGGTGCCATGGACATGAGCTAGGACCTTAAGATTCTGCATGAAAGGAGGACTAGCAGCCGAGATACACGGGAGAATGTGAAAAGTGTTCATATGTAGTAATAACCCGAAAAATCCGTCCGTTTTCGTCATTTGTTATCGAATCGACTTAAAGCCAGATCGTCACATTGGCCGCACTTCTCTCTGAAATGGCTGTACTTATCGTCTGCAAAGCTATGGCGTGTGCTGCGGTATGCGGAGACACTAAAGCCACCATAGTAAAACACAGATGAAGCATCTAATTTAATATAATAGAAAGTAAGAAGTAGTAGAATTCAAGTTTTAGGTATCGAGTATGGACTTTTTAGCTGGCTTTGTTGCCTTGGACATGAGCTAGGACCTTAAGAATCTGCATGAAAGGAGAACTAGCAGCCGAGTTGCACGGGAGAAAGTGAAAAGTGTTCATATGTAGTAAAAACCTGAGAAATTCGTCCGTTTTCGTCATTTGTTATCGAATCGACTTAAAACCAGATCGTCACATTGGCCGCTCTTCTCTCTGGAACGGTTGTACTTATCGTCTGCAAAGCTATGTCGCGTGCTGCGGTATGCGGAGACACTAAATGCACCATAGTAGAACACAGATGAAACTTCTAAGTTGATGTAATAGCCAGTAAGAAGTAGTACAATTCAAGTTTTAGGTATTGATTATTGACTTTTTAGCTCGCTTTGGTGCCTTGTACATGAGCTAGGACCTTAAGATTCTGCATGAAGGGAGGACTAGCAGCCGAGTTGCACGGGACAATGTGAAAAGTGTTCATATGTAGTAAAAACCTGAGAAATCCGTCCGTTTTCGTCATTTGTTATCGAATCGACTTAAAGCCAGATCGTCACATTGGCCGCTCTTATCTCTGAAACGGTTGTACTTATCGTCTGCAAAGCTATGTCGCGTGCTGCGGAATGTGGAGACACTAAAAGCACCATAGTAGAACACAGATGTAGCTTCTAAGTTGATGTAATAACCAGTAAGAAGTAGTACAATTCAAGTTTTAGGTATCGATTATTGACTTTTTAGATGGCTTTGGTGCCTTGGACATGAGCTAGGACCTTAAGATTCTGCATGAAAGGAGGACTACAGCCGAGTTGCACGGGAGAATGTGGTATGTATTCATATGTAGTAAAAACCTAGATATTCGCCCGTTATCGTCAGTTGTTATCGAAGCGACTTAAAGCCAGATCTTCACATTGGCCGCTCTTCTCTCTGAAACGGTTGTTCTTATCGTCTGCAAAGCTATGACGTGTGCTGCGGTATGCGGAGACACTAAAACCACCATAGTAGAACATAGATGAAGGTTCTAAGTTGATGTAATAGCCAGTAAGAAGTAGTACAACTCAAGTTTTAGGTATCGTTTATTGACTTTTTAGCTGGCTTTGGTGCCTTTGACATGAGCTAGGACCTTGAGATTCTGCATGAAAGGAGGACTAGCAGCCGAGTTGCACGGGAGAGTGTGAAAAGTGTTCATATGTAGTAAAAATCTGAGAAATCCGTCCGTTTTCGTCATTTGTTATCGAATCGACTTAAAGCCACATCGTAACATTGGCCGCTCTTCTCTCTGAAACGGTTGTACTTATCGTCTGCAAAGCTATGTCGCATACTGCGGTATGCGGAGACACTAAAAGCACCATAGTAGAACACAGATGAAGCTTCTAAGTTGATGTAATAGCCAGTATGAAGTAGTACAATTCAAGTTTTAGGTATCGATTATTGACTTTTTAGCTGGCTTTTGTGCCTTAGACACGAGCTAGGACCTTAAGAATCTGCATGAAAGGAGGACTAGCAGCCGAGTTGCACGGGAGAATGTGAAAAGTGTTCATATGTAGTAAAAACCTGAGAAATCCGTCCGATTTCGTCATTTGTTATCGAATCGACTTAAAGCCAAATCGTCACATTGGCCGCTCTTCTCTCTGAAACGGTTGTACTTATCGTCTGCAAAGCTATGTCGCGTGCTGCGGTATGCGGAGACACCAAATGCACCATAGTAGAACACAGATGAAGATTCTAAGTTGATGTAATAGCCAGTAAGAAGTAGTACAATACAAGTTTTAGGTACTGATTATTTACTTTATAGCTGGCTTTGGTGCCTTGGACATGAGCTAGGACGTTAAGATTCTGCATGAAAGGAGGACTAGCAGCCGAGTTGCACGGGAGAATGTGAAAAGTGTTCATATGTAGTAAAAACCTGAGAAATCCGTCCGTTTTCGTCATTTGTTATCGAATCGACTAAAAGCCAGATCGTCAAATTGGCCGCACTTCTCTCTGGAACCGTTGTACTTATCGTCTGCAAAGCTATGTCGCGTGCTGCGGTATGCGGAGACACTAAAAGCACCATAGTAGAACACAGATGAAGCTTCTAAGTTGATGTAATAGCCAGTAAGAAGTAGTACAATTCAAGTTTTAGGTATTGATTATTGACTTTTTAGCTGGCTTTGGCGCCTTGGACATGAGCTAGGACCTTAAGAATCTGCATGAAAGGAGGACTAGCAGCCGAGTTGCACGGGAGAATGTGAAAAGTGTTCATATGTAGTAATCACCTGAGAAATCCGTCCGATTTCGTCATTTGTTATCGAATCGACTTAAAGCCAGATCGTCACATTGGCCGCTCTTCTCTCTGAAACGGTTGTACTTATCGACTGCAGAGCTATGTCGCGTGCTGCGGTATGCGGAGACACTAAAAGCACCATAGTAGAACACAGAAGAAGCTTCTAAGATGATGTAATAGCCAGTAAGAAGTAGTACAACTCAAGTTTTAGGTATCGTTTATCGACTTTTTAGCTGGCTTTGGTGCCTTGGACATGAGCTAGGACCTTGAGATTCTGCATGAAAGGAGGACTAGCAGCCGAGTTGCACGGGAGAGTGTGAAAAGTGTTCATATGTAGTAAAAATCTGAGAAATCCGTCCGTTTTCGTCATTTGTTATCGAATCGACTTAAAGCCACATCGTAACATTGGCCGCTCTTCTCTCTGAAACGGTTGTACTTATCGTCTGCAAAGCTATGTCGCGTGCTGCGGTATGCGGAGACACCAAATGCACCATAGTAGAACACAGATGAAGATTCTAAGTTGATGTAATAGCCAGTAAGAAGTAGTACAATACAAGTTTTAGGTACTGATTATTTACTTTATAGCTGGCTTTGGTGCCTTGGACATGAGCTAGGACCTTAAGATTCTGCATGAAAGG
Source organism: Schistocerca gregaria (assembly GCF_023897955.1). Taxonomy (NCBI): domain Eukaryota; kingdom Metazoa; phylum Arthropoda; class Insecta; order Orthoptera; family Acrididae; genus Schistocerca; species Schistocerca gregaria. The sequence continues at coordinate 2,748,296 of NW_026061773.1, forward strand.
AGGACTAGCAGCCGAGTTACACGGGAGAATGTGAAAAGTGTTCATATGTAGTAAAAACCTGAGAAATCCGTCCGTTTTCGTCATTTGTTATCGAATCGACTAAAAGCCAGATCGTCAAATTGGCCGCACTTCTCTCTGGAACCGTTGTACTTATCGTCTGCAAAGCTATGTCGCGTGCTGCGGTATGCGGAGACACTAAAAGCACCATAGTAGAACACAGATGAAGCTTCTAAGTTGATGTAATAGCCAGTAAGAAGTAGTACAATTCAAGTTTTAGGTATTGATTATTGACTTTTTAGCTGGCTTTGGCGCCTTGGACATGAGCTAGGACCTTAAGAATCTGCATGAAAGGAGGACTAGCAGCCGAGTTGCACGGGAGAATGTGAAAAGTGTTCATATGTAGTAATCACCTGAGAAATCCGTCCGATTTCGTCATTTGTTATCGAATCGACTTAAAGCCAGATCGTCACATTGGCCGCTCTTCTCTCTGAAACGGTTGTACTTATCGTCTGCAGAGCTATGTCGCGTGCTGCGGTATGCGGAGACACTAAAAGCACCATAGTAGAACACAGAAGAAGCTTCTAAGATGATGTAATAGCCAGTAAGAAGTAGTACAATTCAAGTTTTGGGTACTGATTATTGACTTTTTAGCTGGCTTTGGTGCCTTGTACATGAGCTAGGACCTTAAGATTCTGCATGAAAGGAGAACTAGCAGCCGAGTTGCACGGGAGAGTGTGAAAAGTGTTTATATGTAGTAAAAACCTGAGAAATCCGTCCGTTGTTGTCATTTGTTATCGAATCGACTTAAAGCCAAATCGTCACATTGGCCGCTCTTATCTCTGAAACGGTTGTACTTATCGTCTGCAAAGCTATGTCGCGTGCTGCGGAATGTGGAGACACTAAAAGCACCATAGTAGAACACAGATGTAGCTTCTAAGTTGATGTAATAACCAGTAAGAAGTAGTACAATTCAAGTTTTAGGTATCGATTATTGACTTTTTAGATGGCTTTGGTGCCTTGGACATGAGCTAGGACCTTAAGATTCTGCATGAAAGGAGGACTAGCAGCCGAGTTGCACGGGAGAATGTGGTATGTATTCATATGTAGTAAAAACCTAGATATTCGCCCGTTATCGTCATTTGTTATCGAAGCGACTTAAAGCCAGATCTTCACATTGGCCGCTCTTCTCTCTGAAACGGTTGTTCTTATCGTCTGCAAAGCTATGACGTGTGCTGCGGTATGCGGAGACACTAAAAGCACCATAGTAGAACACAGATGAAGCTTCTAAGTTGATGTAATAGCCAGTAAGAAGTAGTACAATTCAAGTTTTAGGTATTGATTATTGACTTTTTAGCTGGCTTTGGTGCCTTGGACATGAGCTAGGACCTTAAGATTCTGCATGAAAGGAGGACTAGCAGCCGAGTTGCACGGGACAATGTGAAAAGTGTTCATATGTAGTAAAAACCTGAGAAATCCGTCCGTTTTCGTCATTTGTTATCTAATCGACTTAAAGCCAGATCGTCACATTGGCCGCTCTTCTCTCTGAAACGGTTGTACTTATCGTCTGCAAAGCTATGTCGCGTGCTGCGGTATGTGGAGACACTAAAAGCACCATAGTAGAACACAGATGAAGCTTCTAAGTTGATGTAACAGCCAGTAAGAAGTAGTACAATTCAAGTTTTAGGTATCGATTATTGACTTTTTAGCTGGCTTTGGTGCCTTGGACATGAGCTAGGACCTTAAGATTCTGCATGAAAGGAGGACTAGCAGCCGAGTTGCACGGGACAATGTGAAAAGTGTTCATATGTAGTAAAATCCTGAGAAATTCGTCCGTTTTCGTCATTTGTTATCGAATCGACTTAAAACCAGATCGTCACATTGGTCGCTCTTTTCTCTGAAACGATTGTACTTATCGTCTGCAAAGCTATGTCGCGTGCTGCGGTATGCGGAGACACTAAAAGCACCATAGTAGAACATAGATGAAGGTTCTAAGTTGATGTAATAGCCAGTAAGAAGTAGTCCATTTCAAGTTTTACGTATCCATTATTGACTTTTTAGCTGGCTTTGGTGCCTTGGACATGAGCTAGGACCTTAAGATTCTGCATGAAAGGAGGACTAGCAGCCGAGTTGCACGGGAGAATGTGAAAAGTGTTCATATGTAGTAAAATCCTGAGAAATCAGTCCGTTTTCGTCATTTGTTATCGAATCGACTTAAAGCCTGATCGTCACATTGGCCGCTCTTCTCTCTGGAACGGTTGTACTTATCGTCTGCAAAGCTATGTCGCGTGCTGCGGTATGCGGAGACACTAAATGCACCATAGTAGAACACAGATGAAGCTTCTAAGTTGATGTAATAGCCAGTAAGAAGTAGTACAATTCAAGTTTTAAGTATTGATTATTGACTTTTTAGCTAGCTTTGGTGCCTTGTACATGAGCTAGGACCTTAAGATTCTGCATGAAAGGAGGACTAGCAGCCGAGTTGCACGGGACAATGTGAAAAGTGTTCATATGTAGTAAAAACCTGAGAAATCCGTCCGTTTTCGTCATTTGTTATCGAATCGACTTAAAGCCAGATCGTCACATTGGCCGCTCTTCTCTCTGAAACGGTTGTACTTATCGTCTGCAAAGCTATGTCGCGTGCTGCGGTAAGTGGAGACACTAAAAGCACCATAGTAGAACACAGATGAAGCTTCTAAGTTGATGTAACAGCCAGTAAGAAGTAGTACAATTCAAGTTTTAGGTATCGATTATTGACTTTTTAGCTGGCTTTGGTGCCTTGGACATGAGCTAGGACCTTAAGATTCTGCATGAAAGGAGGACTAGCAGCCGAGTTGCACGGGAGAATGTGAAAAGTGTTCATATGTAGTAAAATCCTGAGAAATCAGTCCGTTTTCGTCATTTGTTATCGAATCGACTTAAAGCCAGATCGTCACATTGGCCGCTCTTCTCTCTGAAACGGTTGTACTTATCGTCTGCAAAGCTATGTCGCGTGCTGCGGTATGTGGAGACACTAAAAGCACCATAGTAGAACGCAGATGAAGCTTCTAAGTTGATGTAATAGCCAGTAAGATGTAGTACACTTCAAGTTTTAGGTATTGATAATTGACATTTTAGCTTACTTTGGTTCCTTGGACATGAGCTAGGACCTTAACATTCTGCATGAAAGGAGAACTAGCAGCCGAGTTGCACGGGAGAACGTGAAAAGTGTTCATATGTAGTAAAAACCTGAGAAATCCGTCCGTTTTCGACATTTGTTATTGAATCGACTTAAAGCCAAATCGTCACATTGGCCGCTCTTATCTCTGAAACGGTTGTACTTATCGTCTGCAAAGCTATGTCGCGTGCTGCGGAATGTGGAGACACTAAAAGCACCATAGTAGAACACAGATGTAGCTTCTAAGTTGATGTAATAACCAGTAAGAAGTAGTACAATTCAAGTTTTAGGTATCGATTATTGACTTTTTAGATGGCTTTGGTGCCTTGGACATGAGCTAGGACCTTATGATTCTGCATGAAAGGAGGACTAGCAGCCGAGTTGCACGGGAGAATGTGGTATGTATTCATATGTAGTAAAAACCTAGATATTCGCCCGTTATCGTCATTTGTTATCGAAGCGACTTAAAGCCAGATCTTCACATTGGCCGCTCTTCTCTCTGAAACGGTTGTTCTTATCGTCTGCAAAGCTATGACGTGTGCTGCGGTATGCGGAGACACTAAAACCACCATAGTAAAACACAGATGAAGCTCCTAAGTTGATGTAATAGCCAGTAAGAAGTAGTACAACTCAAGTTTTAGGTATCGTTTATTGACTTTTTAGCTGGCTTTGGTGCCTTGGACATGAGCTAGGACCTTAAGAATTTGCATGAAATGAGGACTAGCAGCCGAGTTGCACGGGAGAATGTGAAAAGTGTTCATAAGTAGTAAAAACCTGCGAAATCCGTCCGTTTTCGTCATTTGTTATCGAATCGACTTAAAGCCAGATCGTCACATTTGCCGCTCTTCTCTCTGAAACGGTTGTACTTATCGTCTGCAAAGCTATGTCGCGTGCTGCGGTATGCGGAGACACTAAAAGCACCATAGTAGAACACAGATGAAGCTTCTAAGTTGATGTAATAGCCAGTAAGAAGTAGTACAATTCAAGTTTTAGGTATTGATTATTGACTTTTTAGCTGGCTTTGGTGCCTTGGACATGAGCTAGGACCTTAAGATTCTGCATGAAAGGAGAACTAGCAGCCGAGTTGCACGGGAGAGTGTGAAAAGTGTTTGTATGTAGTAAAAACCTGAGAAATCCGTCCGTTGTTGTCATTTGTTATCTAATCGACTTAAAGCCAGATCGTCACATTGGCCGCTCTTCTCTCTGAAACGGTTGTACATATCGTCTGCAAAGCTATGTCGCGTGCTGCGGTATGTGGAGACACTAAAAGCACCATAGTAGAACACAGATGAAGCTTCTAAGTTGATGTAATAGCCAGTAAGAAGTAGTACAATTCAAGTTTTAGGTACTGATTATTGACATTTTAGCTTACTTTGGTTCCTTGGACATGAGCTAGGACCTTAACATTCTGCATGAAAGGAGAACTAAAAGCCGAGTTTCAAGGGAGAGTGTGAAAAGTGTTCATATGTAGTAAAAACCTGAGAAATCCGTCCGTTTTCGACATTTGTTATTGAATCGACTTAAAGCCAAATTGCCACATTGGCCGCTCTTATCTCTGAAACGGTTGTACTTATCGTCTGCAAAGCTATGTCGCCTGCTGCGGTATGTGGAGACACTAAAAGCTCCTTAGTAGAACACAGATGTAGCTTCTAAGTTGATGTAATAACCAGTAAGAAGTAGTACAATTCAAGTTTTAGGTATCGATTATTGACTTTTTAGATGCCTTTGGTGCCTTGGACATGAGCTAGGACCTTAAGATTCTGCATGAAAGGAGGACTAGCAGCCGAGTTGCACGGGAGAATGTGGAATGTATTCATATGTAGTAAAAACCTAGATATTCGCCCGTTATCGTCATTTGTTATCGAATCGACTTAAAGCCAGATCTTCACATTGGCCGCTCTTCTCTCTGAAACGGTTGTTCTTATCGTCTGTAAAGCTATGACGTGTGCTGCGGTATGCGGAGACACTAAAAGGACCATACTAGAACACAGATGAAGCTTCTAAGATGATGTAATTGCCAGTAAGAAGTAGTACAATTCAAGTTTTAGTTACTGATTATTGACTTTTTAGCTGGCTTTGGTGCCTTGGACATGAGCTAGGACCTAGAGATTCTGCATGAAAGGAGAACTAGCATCCGAGATACACGGGAGAATGTGAAAAGTGTTCATATGTAGTAAAAACCCGAAAAATCCGTCCGTTTTCGTCATTTGTTATCGAATCGACTTAAAGCCAGATCGTCACATTGGCCGCACTTCTCTCTGAAATGGCTGTACTTATCGTCTGCAAAGCAATGGCGTGTGCTGCGGTATGCGGAGACACTAAAGCCACCATAGTAAAACACAGATGAAGCATCTAATTTAATATAATAGAAAGTAAGAAGTAGTAGAATTCAAGTTTTAGGTATCGAGTATGGACTTTTTAGCTGGCTTTGGTGCCTTGGACATGAGCTAGGACCTTAAGAATCTGCATGAAAGGAGAACTAGCAGCCGAGTTGCACGGGAGAAAGTGAAAAGTGTTCATATGTAGTAAAAACCTGAGAAATTCGTCCGTTTTCGTCATTTGTTATCGAATCGACTTAAAACCAGATCGTCACATTGGTCGCTCTTTTCTCTGAAACGATTGTACTTATCGTCTGCAAAGCTATGTCGCGTGCTGCGGTATGCGGAGACACTAAAAGCACCATAGTAGAACATAGATGAAGGTTCTAAGTTGATGTAATAGCCAGTAAGAAGTAGTCCATTTCAAGTTTTACGTATCCATTATTGACTTTTTAGCTGGCTTTGGTGCCTTGGACATGAGCTAGGACCTTAAGATTCTGCATGAAAGGAGGACTAGCAGCCGAGTTGCACGGGAGAATGTGAAAAGTGTTCATATGTAGTAAAATCCTGAGAAATCAGTCGGTTTTCGTCATTTGTTATCGAATCGACTTAAAGCCTGATCGTCACATTGGCCGCTCTTCTCTCTGGAACGGTTGTACTTATCGTCTGCAAAGCTATGTCGCGTGCTGCGGTATGCGGAGACACTAAATGCACCATAGTAGAACACAGATGAAGCTTCTAAGTTGATGTAATAGCCAGTAAGAAGTAGTACAATTCAAGTTTTAGGTATTGATTATTGACTTTTTTGCTGGCTTTGGTGCCTTGTACATGAGCTAGGACCTTAAGATTCTGCATGAAAGGAGGACTAGCAGCCGAGTTGCACGGGACAATGTGAAAAGTGTTCATATGTAGTAAAAACCTGAGAAATCCGTCCGTTTTCGTCATTTGTTATCGAATCGACTTAAAGCCAGATCGTCACATTGGCCGCTCTTCTCTCTGAAACGGTTGTACTTATCGTCTGCAAAGCTATGTCGCGTGCTGCGGTATGTGGAGACACTAAAAGCACCATAGTAGAACACAGATGAAGCTTCTAAGTTGATGTAACAGCCAGTAAGAAGTAGTACAATTCAAGTTTTAGGTATCGATTATTGACTTTTTAGCTGGCTTTGGTGCCTTGGACATGAGCTAGGACCTTAAGATTCTGCATGAAAGGAGGACTAGCAGCCGAGTTGCACGGGAGAATGTGAAAAGTGTTCATATGTAGTAAAATCCTGAGAAATCAGTACGTTTTCGTCATTTGTTATCGAATCGACTTAAAGCCAGATCGTCACATTGGCCGCTCTTCTCTCTGAAACGGTTGTACTTATCGTCTGCAAAGCTATGTCGCGTGCTGCGGTATGTGGAGACACTAAAAGCACCATAGTAGAACGCAGATGAAACTTCTAAGTTGATGTAATAGCCAGTAAGATGTAGTACACTTCAAGTTTTAGGTATTGATAATTGACATTTTAGCTTACTTTGGTTCCTTGGACATGAGCTAGGACCTTAACATTCTGCATGAAAGGAGAACTAGCAGCCGAGTTGCACGGGAGAACGTGAAAAGTGTTCATATGTAGTAAAAACCTGAGAAATCCGTCCGTTTTCGACATTTGTTATTGAATCGACTTAAAGCCAAATCGTCACATTGGCCGCTCTTATCTCTGAAACGGTTGTACTTATCGTCTGCAAAGCTATGTCGCGTGCTGCGGAATGTGGAGACACTAAAAGCACCATAGTAGAACACAGATGTAGCTTCTAAGTTGATGTAATAACCAGTAAGAAGTAGTACAATTCAAGTTTTAGGTATCGATTATTGACTTTTTAGATGGCTTTGGTGCCTTTGACATGAGCTAGGACCTTAAGATTCTGCATGAAAGGAGGACTAGCAGCCGAGTTGCACGGGAGAATGTGGTATGTATTCATATGTAGTAAAAACCTAGATATTCGCCCGTTATCGTCATTTGTTATCGAAGCGACTTAAAGCCAGATCTTCACATTGGCCGCTCTTCTCTCTGAAACGGTTGTTCTTATCGTCTGCAAAGCTATGACGTGTGCTGCGGCATGCGGAGACACTAAAACCACCATAGTAAAACACAGATGAAGCTCCTAAGTTGATGTAATAGCCAGTAAGAAGTAGTACAACTCAAGTTTTAGGTATCGTTTATTGACTTTTTAGCTGGCTTTGGTGCCTTGGACATGAGCTAGGACCTTGAGATTCTGCATGAAAGGAGGACTAGCAGCCGAGTTGCACGGGACAGTGTGAAAAGTGTTCATATGTAGTAAAAATCTGAGAAATCCGTCCGTTTTCGTCATTTGTTATCGAATCGACTTAAAGCCAGATCGTCACATTGGTCGCTCTTCTCTCTGAAACGGTTGTACTTATCGTCTGCAAAGCTATGTCGCGTGCTGCGGTATGCGGAGACACTAAAAGGACCATAGTAGAACACAGATGAAGCTTCTAAGATGATGTAATTGCCAGTAAGAAGTAGTACAATTCAAGTATTAGTTACTGATTATTGACTTTTTAGCTGGCTTTGGTGCCTTGGACATGAGCTAGGACCTTAAGATTCTGCATGAAAGGAGAACTAGCAGCCGAGTTGCATGGGAGAATTTGAAAAGGGTTCATATGTAGTAAAAACCTGAGAAATCCGTCCGTTTTCGTCATTTGTTATCGAATCGACTTAAAGCCAGATCGTCACATTGGCCGCTCTTCTCTCTGAAACGGTTGTACTTATCGTCTGCAAAGCTATGTCGCGTGCTGCGGCATGCGGAGACACAAAAAGCACCATAGTAGAACATAGATGAAGCTTCTAAGTTGATGTAATAGCAAGTAAGAAGAAGTACAATTCTATGTTTTGGTACTGATTAGTGACTTTTTAGCTGGCTTTGGTGCCTTGGACATGAGCTAGGACCTTAAGATTCTGCATGAAAGGAGGACTAGCAGCCGAGTTGCACGGGAGAGTGTGAAAAGTGTTTATATGTAGTAAAAACCTGAGAAATCCGTCCGTTTTCGTCATTTGTTATCGAATCGACTTAAAGCCAGATCGTCACATTGGCCGCTCTTCTCTCTGAAACGGTTGTACTAATCGTCTGCAAAGCTATGTCGCGTGCTGCGGTATGTGGAGACACTAAAAGCACCATAGTAGAACACAGATGAAGATTCTAAGTTGATGTAATAGCCAGTAAGAAGTAGTACAATTCAAGTTTTAGGTAATGATTATTGACATTTTAGCTGGGTTTGGTTCCTTGGACATGAGCTAGGACCTTAAGATTCTGCATGAAAGGAGAACTAGCAGCCGAGTTGCACGGGAGAATGTGAAAAGTTTTCATATGTAGTAAAATCCTGAGAAATCCGTCCGTTTTCGACATTTGTTATCGAATCGACTTAAAGCCAAATCGTCACATTGGCCGCTCTTCTCTCTGAAACGGTTGTACTTATCGTCTGCAAAGCTATGTCGCGTGCTGCGGTATGTGGAGACACTAAAAGCACCATTGTAGAACACAGATGAAGCTTCTAAGTTGATGTAATAGCCAGTAGGAAGTAGTGCAATTCAAGTTTTAGGTATCGATTATTGACTTCTTAGCTGGCTTTGGTGCCTTGGAAATGAGCTAGGACCTTAAGATTCTGCATGAAAGGAGGACTAGCAGCCGAGTTGCACGGGAGAATGTGAAAAGTGTTCATATGTAGTAAAAACCTGAGAAATCCGTCCGTTTTCGTCATTTGTTATCGAATCGACTTAAAGCCAGATCGTACTTGGCCGCTCTTCTCTCTGAAACGGTTGTACTTATCGTCTGCAAAGCTATGTCGCGTGCTGCGGTATGCAGAGACACTAAAGGCACCATAGTAGAACACAGATGAAGCTTCTAAGTTGATGTAATAGCCAGTAAGAAGTAGTATAAATCAAATTTTAGGTACTGATTATTTACTTTATAGCTGGCTTTGGTGCCTTGGACATGAGCTAGGACCTTACGATTCTGCATGAAAGGAGGACTAGAAGCCGAGTTGCACGGGAGAATGTGAAAAGTGTTCATATGTAGTAAAAACCTGAGAAATCCGTCCGTTTTCGTCATTTGTTATCGAATCGACTTAAAGCCAGATCGACACATTGGCCGCTCTTCTCTCTGGAACCATTGTACTTATCGTCTGCAAAGCTATGTCGCGTGCTGCGGTATGCGGAGACACTAAAAGCACCATAGTAGAACACTGATGAAGCTTATAAGTTGATGTAATAGCCAGTAAGAAGTAGTACAATTCAAGTTTTAGGTATTGATTATTGACTTTTTAGCTGGCTTTGGTGCCTTGGACATGAGCTAGGAACTTAAGATTATGCATGAAAGGAGGACTAGCAGCCGAGTTGCATGGGAGAATGTAAAAAGTGTTCATATGTAGTAAACACCTGAGAAATCCGTCCGATTTGGTCATTTGTTATCGAATCGACTTAAAGCCAGATCGTCACTTTGGCCGCTCTTCTCTCTGAAACGGTTGTACTTATCGTCTGCAGAGCTATGTCGCGTGCTGCGGTATGCGGAGACATTAAAAGCACCATTGTAGAACACAGATGAAGCTTCTAAGTTGATGTAATAGCCAGTAGGAATTAGTGCAATTCAAGTTTTAGGTATCGATTATTGACTTCTTAGCTGGCTTTGGTGCCTTGGACATGAGCTAGGACCGTAAGAATCTGCATGAAATGAGGACTAGCAGCCGAGTTGCACGGGAGAATGTGAAAAGTGTTCATAAGTAGTAAAAACCTGCGAAATCCGTCCGTTTTCGTCATTTGTTATCGAATCGACTTAGAGCCAGATCGTCACATTTGCAGCTCTTCTATCTGAAAGGGTTGTACTTCTCGTCTGCAAAGCTATGTCGCCTGCTGCGGTATGCGGAGACCCTAAAAGCACCATAGTAGAACACAGATGAAGCTTCTAAGTTGATGTAATAGCCAGTAAGAAGTAGTACAATTCAAGTTTTAGGTATTGATTATTGACATTTTAGCTGGCTTTGGTGCCTTGGACATGAGCTAGGACCTTAAGATTCTGCATGAAAGGAGAACTAGCAGCCGAGTTGCACGGGAGAGTGTGAAAAGTGTTTATATGTAGTAAAAACCTGAGAAATCCGTCCGTTGTTGTCATTTGTTATCTAATCGACTTAAAGCCAGATCGTCACATTGGCCGCAATTCTCTCTGAAATGGCTGTACTTATCGTCTGCAAAGCTATGGCGTGTGCTGCGGTATGCGGAGACACTAAAGCCACCATAGTAAAACACAGATGAAGCATCTAATTTAATATAATAGAAAGTAAGAACTAGTAGAATTCAAGTTTTAGGTATCGGATATGGACTTTTTAGCTGGCTTTGGTGCCTTGGACATGAGCTAGGACCTTAAGAATCTGCATGAAAGGAGAACTAGCAGCCGAGTTGCACGGGAGAAAGTGAAAAGTGTTCATATGTAGTAAAAACCTGAGAAATGCGTCCGTTTTCGTCATTTGTTATCGAATCGACTTAAAACCAGATCGTCACATTGGTCGCTCTTTTCTCTGAAACGATTGTACTTATCGTCTGCAAAGCTATGTCGCGTGCTGCGGTATGTGGAGACACTAAAAGCACCATTGTAGAACACAGATGAAGCTTCTAAGTTGATGTAATAGCCAGTAGGAAGTAGTGCAATTCAAGTTTTAGGTATCGATTATTGACTTCTTAGCTGGCTTTGGTGCCTTGGAAATGAGCTAGGACCTTAAGATTCTGCATGAAAGGAGGACTAGCAGCCGAGTTGCACGGGAGAATGTGAAAAGTGTTCATATGTAGTAAAAACCTGCGAAATCCGTGCGTTTTCGTCATTTGTTATCGAATCGACTTAAAGCCAGATCGTACTTGGCCGCTCTTCTCTCTGAAACGATTGTACTTATCGTGTGCAAAGCTATGTCGCGTGCTGCGGTATGCGGAGACACTAAAGGCACCATAGTAGAACACAGATGAAGCTTCTAAGTTGATGTAATAGCCAGTAAGAAGTAGTATAAATCAAATTTTAGGTACTGATTATTTACTTTATAGCTGGCTTTGGTGCCTTGGACATGAGCTAGGACCTTAAGATTCTGCATGAAAGGAGGACTAGCAGCCGAGTTGCACGGGAGAATGTGAAAAGTGTTCATATGTAGTAAAAACTTGAGAAATCCGTCCGTTTTCGTCATTTGTTATCGAATCGACTTAAAGCCAGATCGTCACATTGGCCGCTCTTCTCTCTGGAACCATTGTACGTATCGTCTGCAAAGCTATGTCGCGTGCTGCGGTATGCGGAGACACTAAAAGCACCATAGTAGAACACAGATGAAGCTTATAAGTTGATGTAATAGCCAGTAAGAATTAGTACAATTCAAGTTTTAGGTATTGATTATTGACTTTTTAGCTGGCTTTGGTGCCTTGGACATGAGCTAGGACCTTAAGATTATGCATGAAAGGAGGACTAGCAGCCGAGTTGCATGGGAGAATGTAAAAAGTGTTCATATGTAGTAAACACCTGAGAAATCCGTCCGATTTCGTCATTTGTTATCGAATCGACTTAAAGCCAGATCGTCACATTGGCCGCTCTTCTCTCTGAAACGGTTGTACTTATCGTCTGCAGAGCTATGTCGCGTGCTGCGGTATGCGGAGACACAAAAAGCACCACAGTAGAACACAGATGAAGCTTCTAAGTTGACGTAATAGCCAGTAAGAAGTAGTACAATTCAAGTTTTAGGTATCGATTATTGACTTTTTAGCTGGCTTTGGTGCCTTGGACATGAGCTAGGACCTTAAGAATCTGCATGAAATGAGGACTAGCAGCCGAGTTGCACGGGAGAATGTGAAAAGTGTTCATAAGTAGTAAAAACCTGCGACATCCGTCCGTTTTCGTCATTTGTTATCGAATCGACTTAGAGCCAGATCGTCACATTTGCCGCTCTTCTCTCTGAAACGGTTGTACTTATCGTCTGCAAAGCTATGTCGCCTGCTGCGGTATGCGGAGACCCTAAAAGCACCATAGTAGAACACAGATGAAGCTTCTAAGTTGATGTAATAGCCAGTAAGAAGTAGTACAATTCAAGTTTTAGGTATTGATTATTGACTTTTTAGCTGGCTTTGGTGCGTTGGACATGAGCTAGGACCTTAAGATTCTGCATGAAAGGAGAACTAGCAGCCGAGTTGCACGGGAGAGTGTGAAAAGTGTTTATATGTAGTAAAAACCTGAGAAATCCGTCCGTTTTTGTCATTTGTTATCTAATCGACTTAAAGCCAGATCGTCACATTGGCCGCTCTTCTCTCTGAAACAGTTGTACGTATCGTCTGCAAAGCTATGTCGCGTGCTACGGTATGTGGAGACACTAAAAGCACCATAGTAGAACACAGATGAAGCTTCTAAGTTGATGTAATAGCCAGTAAGAAGTAGTACAATTCAAGTTTTAGGTACTGATTATTGACATTTTAGCTTACTTTGGTTCCTTGGACATGAGCTAGGACCTTAACATTCTGCATGAAAGGAGAACTAGCAGCCGAGTATCACGGGAGAGTGTGAAAAGTGTTCATATGTAGTAAAAACCTGAGAAATCCGTCCGTTTTCGACATTTGTTATTGAATTGACTTAAAGCCAAATTGCCACATTGGCCGCTCTTATCTCTGAAACGGTTGTACTTATCGTCTGCAAAGCTATGTCGCGTGCTGCGGTATGTGGAGACACTAAAAGCTCCTTAGTAGAACACAGATGTAGCTTCTAAGTTGATGTAATAACCAGTAAGAAGTAGTACAATTCATGTTTTAGGTATCGATTATTGACTTTTTAGATGGCTTTGGTGCCTTGGACATGAGCTAGGACCTCAAGATTCTGCATGAAAGGAGGACTAGCAGCCGAGTTGCACGGGAGAATGTGGAATGTATTCATATGTAGTAAAAACCTAGATATTCGCCCGTTATCGTCATTTGTTATCGAATCGACTTAAAGCCAGATCTTCACATTGGCCGCTCTTCTCTCTGAAACGGTTGTTCTTATCGTCTGCAAAGCTATGACGTGTGCTGCGGTATGCGGGGACACTAAAAGGACCATAGTAGAACACAGATGAAGCTTCTAAGATGATGTAATTGCCAGTAAGAAGTAGTACAATTCAAGTTTTAGTTACTGATTATTGACTTTTTAGCTGGCTTTGGTGCCTTGGACATGAGCTAGGACCTAGAGATTCTGCATGAAAGGAGAACTAGCAGCCGAGTTGCATGGGGGAATTTGAAAAGGGTTCATATGTAGTAAAAACCTGAGAAATCCGTCTGTTTTCGTCATTTGTTATCGAATCGACTTAAAGCCAGATCGTCACATTTGCCGCTCTTCACTCAGAAACGGTTGTACTTATCGTCTGCAAAGCTATGTCGCGTGCTGCGGTATGCGGAGACACTAAAAGCACCATAGTAGAACACAGATGAAGCTTCTAAGTTGATGTAATAGCCAGTAAGAAGTAGTACAATTCAAGTTTTTGGTATGGATTATTGACTTTTTAGCTGGCTTTGGTGCCTTGGACATGAGCTAGGACCTTAAGATTCTGCATGAAAGGAGGACTAGCAGCCGAGATACACGGGAGAATGTGAAAAGTGTTCATATGCAGTAAAAACCCGAAAAATCCGTCCGTTTTCGTCATTTGTTATCGAATCGACTTAAAGCCAGATCGTCACATTGGCCGCAATTCTCTCTGAAATGGCTGTACTTATCGTCTGCAAAGCTATGTCGCGTGCTGCGGTATGCGGAGACACTAAAGCCACCATAGTAAAACACAGATGAAGCATCTAATTTAATATAATAGAATGTAAGAAGTAGTAGAATTCAAGTTTTAGGTATCGAGTATGGACTTTTTAGCTGGCTTTGGTGCCTTGGACATGAGCTAGGACCTTAAGAATCTGCATGAAAGGAGAACTAGCAGCCGAGTTGCACGGGAGAAAGTGAAAAGTGTTCATATGTAGTAAAAACCTGAGAAATTCGTCCGTTTTCGTCATTTGTTATCGAATCGACTTAAAACCAGATCGTCACATTGGTCGCTCTTTTCTCTGAAACGATTGTACTTATCGTCTGCAAAGCTATGTCGCGTGCTGCGGTATGCGGAGACACTAACAGCACCATAGTAGAACATAGATGAAGGTTCTAAGTTGATGTAATAGCCAGTAAGAAGTAGTCCATTTCAAGTTTTACGTATCCATTATTGACTTTTTAGCTGGCTTTGGTGCCTTGGACATGAGCTAGGACCTTAAGATTCTGCATGAAAGGAGGACTAGCAGCCGAGTTGCACGGGAGAATGTGAAAAGTGTTCATATGTAGTAAAATCCTGAGAAATCAGTCCGTTTTCGTCATTTGTTATCGAATCGACTTAAAGCCTGATCGTCACATTGGCCGCTCTTCTCTCTGGAACGGTTGTACTTATCGTCTGCAAAGCTATGTCGCGTGCTGCGGTATGCGGAGACACTAAATGCACCATAGTAGAACACAGATGAAGCTTCTAAGTTGATGTAATAGCCAGTAAGAAGTAGTACAATTCAAGTTTTAGGTATTGATTATTGACTTTTTAGCTGGCTTTGGTGCCTTGTACATGAGCTAGGACCTTAAGATTCTGCATGAAAGGAGGACTAGCAGCCGAGTTGCACGGGACAATGTGAAAAGTGTTCATATGTAGTAAAAACCTGAGAAATCCGTCCGTTTTCGTCATTTGTTATCGAATCGACTTAAAGCCAGATCGTCACATTGGCCGCTCTTCTCTCTGAAACGGTTGTACTTATCGTCTGCAAAGCTATGTCGCGTGCTGCGGTATGTGGAGACACTAAAAGCTCCTTAGTAGAACACAGATGTAGCTTCTAAGTTGATGTAATAACCAGTAAGAAGTAGTACAATTCAAGTTTTAGGTATCGATTATTGACTTTTTAGATGGCTTTGGTGCCTTGGACATGAGCTAGGACCTTAAGATTCTGCATGAAAGGAGGACTAGCAGCCGAGTTGCACGGGAGAATGTGGAATGTATTCATATGTAGTAAAAACCTAGATATTCGCCCGTTATCGTCATTTGTTATCGAATCGACTTAAAGCCAGATCTTCACATTGGCCGCTCTTCTCTCTGAAACGGTTGTTCTTATCGTCTGCAAAGCTATGACGTGTGCTGCGGTATGCGGAGACACTAAAAGGACCATAGTAGAACACAGATGAAGCTTCTAAGATGATGTAATTGCCAGTAAGAAGTAGTACAATTCAAGTTTTAGTTACTGATTATTGACTTTTTAGCTGGCTTTGGTGCCTTGGACATGAGCTAGGACCTAGAGATTCTGCATGAAAGGAGAACTAGCAGCCGAGTTGCATGGGAGAATTTGAAAAGGGTTCATATGTAGTAAAAACCTGAGAAATCCGTCTGTTTTCGTCATTTGTTATCGAATCGACTTAAAGCCAGATCGTCACATTTGCCGCTCTTCACTCAGAAACGGTTGTACTTATCGTCTGCAAAGCTATGTCGCGTGCTGCGGTATGCGGAGACACTAAAACCACCATAGTAGAACACAGATGAAGCTTCTAAGTTGATGTAATAGCCAGTAAGAAGTAGTACAATTCAAGTTTTTGGTATGGATTTTTGACTTTTTAGCTGGCTTTGGTGCCTTGGACATGAGCTAGGACCTTAAGATTCTGCATGAAAGGAGGACTAGCAGCCGAGATACACGGGAGAATGTGAAAAGTGTTCATATGCAGTAAAAACCCGAAAAATCCGTCCGTTTTCGTCATTTGTTATCGAATCGACTTAAAGCCAGATCGTCACATTGGCCGCAATTCTCTCTGAAATGGCTGTACTTATCGTCTGCAAAGCTATGTCGCGTGCTGCGGTATGCGGAGACACTAAAGCCACCATAGTAAAACACAGATGAAGCATCTAATTTAATATAATAGAAAGTAAGAAGTAGTAGAATTCAAGGTTTAGGTATCGAGTATGGACTTTTTAGCTGGCTTTGGTGCCTTGGACATGAGCTAGGACCTTAAGAATCTGCATGAAAGGAGAACTAGCAGCCGAGTTGCACGGGAGAAAGTGAAAAGTGTTCATATGTAGTAAAAACCTGAGAAATTCGTCCGTTTTCGTCATTTGTTATCGAATCGACTTAAAACCAGATCGTCACATTGGTCGCTCTTTTCTCTGAAACGATTGTACTTATCGTCTGCAAAGCTATGTCGCGTGCTGCGGTATGCGGAGACACTAAAAGCACCATAGTAGAACATAGATGAAGGTTCTAAGTTGATGTAATAGCCAGTAAGAAGTAGTCCATTTCAAGTTTTACGTATCCATTATTGACTTTTTAGCTGGCTTTGGTGCCTTGGACATGAGCTAGGACCTTAAGATTCTGCATGAAAGGAGGACTAGCAGCCGAGTTGCACGGGAGAATGTGAAAAGTGTTCATATGTAGTAAAATCCTGAGAAATCAGTCCGTTTTCGTCATTTGTTATCGAATCGACTTAAAGCCTGATCGTCACATTGGCCGCTCTTCTCTCTGGAACGGTTGTACTTATCGTCTGCAAAGCTATGTCGCGTGCTGCGGTATGCGGAGACACTAAATGCACCATAGTAGAACACAGATGAAGCTTCTAAGTTGATGTAATAGCCAGTAAGAAGTAGTACAATTCAAGTTTTAGGTACTGATTATTGACTTTTTAGCTGGCTTTGGTGCCTTGTACATGAGCTAGGACCTTAAGATTCTGCATGAAAGGAGGACTAGCAGCCGAGTTGCACGGGACAATGTGAAAAGTGTTCATATGTAGTAAAAACCTGAGAAATCCGTCCGTTATCGTCATTTGTTATCGAATCGACTTAAAGCCAGATCGTCACATTGGCCGCTCTTCTCTCTGAAACGGTTGTACTTATCGTCTGCAAAGCTATGTCGCGTGCTGCGGTATGTGGAGACACTAAAAGCTCCTTAGTAGAACACAGATGTAGCTTCTAAGTTGATGTAATAACCAGTAAGAAGTAGTACAATTCAAGTTTTAGGTATCGATTATTGACTTTTTAGATGGCTTTGGTGCCTTGGACATGAGCTAGGACCTTAAGATTCTGCATGAAAGGAGGACTAGCAGCCGAGTTGCACGGGAGAATGTGGAATGTATTCATATGTAGTAAAAACCTAGATATTCGCCCGTTATCGTCATTTGTTATCGAATCGACTTAAAGCCAGATCTTCACATTGGCCGCTCTTCTCTCTGAAACGGTTGTTCTTATCGTCTGCAAAGCTATGACGTGTGCTGCGGTATGCGGAGACACTAAAAGGACCATAGTAGAACACAGATGAAGCTTCTGAGATGATGTAATTGCCAGTAAGAAGTAGTACAATTCAAGTTTTAGTTACTGATTATTGACTTTTTAGCTGGCTTTGGTGCCTTGGACATGAGCTAGGACCTAGAGATTCTGCATGAAAGGAGAACTAGCAGCCGAGTTGCATGGGAGAATTTGAAAAGGGTTCATATGTAGTAAAAACCTGAGAAATCCGTCTGTTTTCGTCATTTGTTATCGAATCGACTTAAAGCCAGATCGTCACATTTGCCGCTCTTCACTCAGAAACTGTTGTACTTATCGTCTGCAAAGCTATGTCATGTGCTGCGGTATGCGGAGACACTAAAAGCACCATAGTAGAACACAGATGAAGCTTCTAAGTTGATGTAATAGCCAGTAAGAAGTAGTACAATTCAAGTTTTTGGTATGGATTTTTGACTTTTTAGCTGGCTTTGGTGCCTTGGACATGAGCTAGGACCTTAAGATTCTGCATGAAAGGAGGACTAGCAGCCGAGATACACGGGAGAATGTGAAAAGTGTTCATATGCAGTAAAAACCCGAAAAATCCGTCCGTTTTCGTCATTTGTTATCGAATCGACTTAAAGCCAGATCGTCACATTGGCCGCAATTCTCTCTGAAATGGCTGTACTTATCGTCTTCAAAGCTATGGCGTGTGCTGCGGTATGCGGAGACACTAAAGCCACCATAGTAAAACACAGATGAAGCATCTAATTTAATATAATAGAAAGTAAGAAGTAGTAGAATTCAAGTTTTAGGTATCGAGTATGGACTTTTTAGCTGGCTTTGGTGCCTTGGACATGAGCTAGGACCTTAAGAATCTGCATGAAAGGAGAACTAGCAGCCGAGTTGCACGGGAGAAAGTGAAAAGTGTTCATATGTAGTAAAAACCTGAGAAATTCGTCCGTTTTCGTCATTTGTTATCGAATCGACTTAAAACCAGATCGTCACATTGGTCGCTCTTTTCTCTGAAACGATTGTACTTATCGTCTGCAAAGCTATGTCGCGTGCTGCGGTATGTGGAGACACTAAAAGCACCATTGTAGAACACAGATGAAGCTTCTAAGTTGATGTAATAGCCAGTAGGAAGTAGTGCAATTCAAGTTTTAGGTATCGATTATTGACTTCTTAGCTGGCTTTGGTGCCTTGGAAATGAGCTAGGACCTTAAGATTCTGCATGAAAGGAGGACTAGCAGCCGAGTTGCACGGGAGAATGTGAAAAGTGTTCATATGTAGTAAAAACCTGCGAAATCCGTCCGTTTTCGTCATTTGTTATCGAATCGACTTAAAGCCAGATCGTACTTGGCCGCTCTTCTCTCTGAAACGGTTGTACTTATCGTGTGCAAAGCTATGTCGCGTGCTGCGGTATGCGGAGACACTAAAGGCACCATAGTAGAACACAGATGAAGCTTCTAAGTTGATGTAATAGCCAGTAAGAAGTAGTATAAATCAAATTTTAGGTACTGATTATTTACTTTATAGCTGGCTTTGGTGCCTTGGACATGAGCTAGGACCTTAAGATTCTGCATGAAAGGAGGACTAGCAGCCGAGTTGCACGGGACAATGTGAAAAGTGTTCATATGTAGTAAAAACCCGAGAAATCCGTCCGTTTTCGTCATTTGTTATCGAATCGACTTAAAGCCAGATCGTCACATTGGCCGCTCTTCTCTCTGAAACGGTTGTACTTATCGTCTGCAAAGCTATGTCGCGTGCTGCGGTATGTGGAGACACTAAAAGCTCCTTAGTAGAACACAGATGTAGCTTCTAAGTTGATGTAATAACCAGTAAGAAGTAGTACAATTCAGGTTTTAGGTATCGATTATTGACTTTTTAGCTGGCTTTGGTGCCTTGGACATGAGCTAGGACCTTAAGAATCTGCATGAAATGAGGACTAGCAGCCGAGTTGCACGGGAGAATGTGAAAAGTGTTCATAAGTAGTAAAAACCTGCGAAATCCGTCCGTTTTCGTCATTTGTTATCGAATCGACTTAGAGCCAGATCGTCACATTTGCCGCTCTTCTCTCTGAAACGGTTGTACTTATCGTCTGCAAAGCTATGTCGCCTGCTGCGGTATGCGGAGACCCTAAAAGCACCATAGTAGAACACAGATGAAGCTTCTAAGTTGATGTAATAGCCAGGAAGAAGTAGTACAATTCAAGTTTTAGGTATTGATTATTGACTTTTTAGCTGGCTTTGGTGCGTTGGACATGAGCTAGGACCTTAAGATTCTGCATGAAAGGAGAACTAGCAGCCGAGTTGCACGGGAGAGTGTGAAAAGTGTTTATATGTAGTAAAAACCTGAGAAATCCGTCCGTTTTCGTCATTTGTTATCTAATCGAATTAAAGCCAGATCGTCACATTGGCCGCTCTTCTCTCTGAAACAGTTGTACGTATCGTCTGCAAAGCTATGTCGCGTGCTGCGGTATGTGGAGACACTAAAAGCACCATAGTAGAACACAGATGAAGCTTCTAAGTTGATGTAATAGCCAGTAAGAAGTAGTACAATTCAAGTTTTAGGTACTGATTATTGACATTTTAGCTTACTTTGGTTCCTTGGACATGAGCTAGGACCTTAACATTCTGCATGAAAGGAGAACTAGCAGCCGAGTTTCACGGGAGAGTGTGAAAAGTGTTCATATGTAGTAAAAACCTGAGAAATCCGTCCGTTTTCGACATTTGTTATTGAATTGACTTAAAGCCAAATTGCCACATTGGCCGCTCTTATCTCTGAAACGGTTGTACTTATCGTCTGCAAAGCTATGTCGCGTGCTGCGGTATGTGGAGACACTAAAAGCTCCTTAGTAGAACACAGATGTAGCTTCTAAGTTGATGTAATAACCAGTAAGAAGTAGTACAATTCAAGTTTTAGGTATCGATTATTGACTTTTTAGATGGCTTTGGTGCCTTGGACATGAGCTAGGACCTTAAGATTCTGCATGAAAGGAGGACTAGCAGCCGAGTTGCACGGGAGAATGTGGAATGTATTCATATGTAGTAAAAACCTAGATATTCGCCCGTTATCGTCATTTCTTCTCGAATCGACTTAAAGCCAGATCTTCACATTGGCCGCTCTTCTCTCTGAAACGGTTGTTCTTATCGTCTGCAAAGCTATGACGTGTGCTGCGGTATGCGGAGACACTAAAAGGACCATAGTAGAACACAGATGAAGCTTCTAAGATGATGTAATTGCCAGTAAGAAGTAGTACAATTCAAGTTTTAGTTACTGATTATTGACTTTTTAGCTGGCTTTGGTGCCTTGTACATGAGCTAGGACCTTAAGATTCTGCATGAAAGGAGGACTAGCAGCCGAGTTGCACGGGACAATGTGAAAAGTGTTCATATGTAGTAAAAACCTGAGAAATCCGTCCGTTTTCGTCATTTGTTATCGAATCGACTTAAAGCCAGATCGCCACATTGGCCGCTCTTCTCTCTGAAATGGCTGTACTTATCGTCTGCAAAGCTATGACGTGTTCTGCGGTATGCGGAGACACTAAAACCACCATAGTAAAACACAGATGAAGCATCTAATTTAATGTAATAGACAGTAGGAAAGTAGTACAATTCAAGTTTTAGGTTTCGATTATGGACTTTTTAGCTGGCTTTGGTGCCTTGGGCATGAGCTAGGACCTTAAGAATCTGCATGAAAGGAGAACTAGCAGCCGAGTTGCACGGGAGAATGTGAAAAGTGTTCATATGTAGTAAAAACCTGAGAAATCCGTCCGTTTTCGTAATTTGTTATCGAATCGACTTAAAGCCAGATCGTCACATTGGCCCCTCTTCTCTCTGAAACGGTTGTACTTATCGTCTGCAAAGCTATGTCGCGTGCTGCGGTATGCGGAGTCACTAAAAGCACCATAGTAGAACACAGATGAAGCTCCTAAGTTGATGTGACAGCCAGTGAGAAGTAGTACAATTCAAGTTTTAGGTATCGATTATTGACTTTTTAGCGGGCTTTTGTGCCTTGGACATGTGCTACGACCTTAAGATTCTGCATGAAAGGAGGACTAGCAGCCGAGTTGCACGGGAGAATGTGAAAAGTGTTCATATGTAGTAAAATCCTGAGAAATCAGTCCGTTTTCGTCATTTGTTATCGAATCGACTTAAAGCCAGATCGTCACATTGGCCGCTCTTCTCTCTGAAACGGTTGTACTTATCGTCTGCAAAGCTATGTCGCGTGCTGCGGAATGTGGAGACACTAAAAGCACCATAGTAGAACACAGATGTAGCTTCTAAGTTGATGTAATAACCAGTAAGAAGTAGTACAATTCAAGTTTTGGGTATCGATTATTGACTTTTTAGATGGCTTTGGTGCCTTGGACATGAGCTAGGACCTTAAGATTCTGCATGAAAGGAGGACTAGCAGCCGAGTTGCACGGGAGAATGTGGTATGTATTCATATGTAGTAAAAACCTAGATATTCGCCCGTTATCGTCATTTGTTATCGAAGCGACTTAAAGCCAGATCTTCACATTGGCCGCTCTTCTCTCTGAAACGGTTGTTCTTATCGTCTGCAAAGCTATGACGTGTGCTGCGGTATGCGGAGACACTAAAACCACCATAGTAAAACACAGATGAAGCTCCTAAGTTGATGTAATAGCCAGTAAGAAGTAGTACAACTCAAGTTTTGGTATCGTTTATTGACTTTTTAGCTGGCTTTGGTGCCTTGGACATGAGCTAGGACCTTGAGATTCTGCATGAAAGGAGGACTAGCAGCCGAGTTGCACGGGACAGTGTGAAAAGTGTTCATATGTAGTAAAAATCTGAGAAATCCGTCCGTTTTCGTCCTTTGTTATCGAATCGACTTAAAGCCAGATCGTCACATTGGCCGCTCTTCTCTCTGGAACCATTGTACTTATCGTCTGCAAAGCTATGTCGCGTGCTGCGGTATGCGGAGACACTAAAAGCACCATAGTAGAACACAGATGAAGCTTATAAGTTGATGTAATAGCCAGTAAGAAGTAGTACAATTCAAGTTTTAGGTATTGATTATTGACTTTTTAGCTGGCTTTGGTGCCTTGGACATGAGCTAGGACCTTAAGATTCTGCATGAAAGGAGGACTAGCAGCCGAGTTGCATGGGAGAATGTAAAAAGTGTTCATATGTAGTAAACGCCTGAGAAATCCGTCCGATTTCGTCATTTGTTATCGAATCGACTTAAAGCCAGATCGTCACATTGGCCGCTCTTCTCTCTGAAACGGTTGTACTTATCGTCTGCAGAGCTATGTCGCGTGCTGCGGTATGCGGAGACACAAAAAGCACCACAGTAGAACACAGATGAAGCTTCTAAGTTGACGTAATAGCCAGTAAGAAGTAGTACAATTCAAGTTTTAGGTATCGATTATTGACTTTTTAGCTGGCTTTGGTGCCTTGGACATGAGCTAGGACCTTAAGAATCTGCATGAAATGAGGACTAGCAGCCGAGTTGCACGGGAGAATGTGAAAAGTGTTCATAAGTAGTAAAAACCTGCGAAATCCGTCCGTTTTCGTCATTTGTTATCGAATCGACTTAAAGCCAGATCGTCACATTTGCCGCTCTTCTCTCTGAAACGGTTGTACTTATCGTCTGCAAAGCTATGTCGCCTGCTGCGGTATGCGGAGACCCTAAAAGCACCATAGTAGAACACAGATGAAGCTTCTAAGTTGATGTAATAGCCAGTAAGAAGTAGTACAATTCAAGTTTTAGGTATTGATTATTGACTTTTTAGCTGGCTTTGGTGCCTTGGACATGAGCTAGGACCTTAAGATTCTGCATGAAAGGAGAACTAGCAGCCGAGTTGCACGGGAGAGTGTGAAAAGTGTTTATATGTAGTAAAAACCTGAGAAATCCGTCCGTTGTTGTCATTTGTTATCTAATCGACTTAAAGCTAGATCGTCACATTGGCCGCTCTTCACTCTGAAACAGTTGTACGTATCGTCTGCAAAGCTATGTCGCGTGCTGCGGTATGTGGAGACACTAAAAGCACTATAGTAGAACACAGATGAAGCTTCTAAGTTGATGTAATAGCCAGTAAGAAGTAGTACAATTCAAGTTTTAGGTACTGATTATTGACATTTTAGCTTACTTTGGTTCCTTGGACATGAGCTAGGACCTTAACATTCTGCATGAAAGGAGAACTAGCAGCCGAGTTTCACGGGAGAGTGTGAAAAGTGTTCATATGTAGTAAAAACCTGAGAAATCCGTCCGTTTTCGACATTTGTTATTGAATCGACTTAAAGCCAAATTGCCACATTGGCCGCTCTTATCTCTGAAACGGTTGTACTTATCGTCTGCAAAGCTATGTCGCGTGCTGCGGTATGTGGAGACACTAAAAGCTCCTTAGTAGAACACAGATGTAGCTTCTAAGTTGATGTAATAACCAGTAAGAAGTAGTACAATTCAAGTTTTAGGTATCGATTATTGACTTTTTAGATGGCTTTGGTGCCTTGGACATGAGCTAGGACCTTAAGATTCTGCATGAAAGGAGGACTAGCAGCCGAGTTGCACGGGAGAATGTGGAATGTATTCATATGTAGTAAAAACCTAGATATTCGCCCGTTATCGTCATTTGTTATCGAATCGACTTAAAGCCAGATCTTCACATTGGCCGCTCTTCTCTCTGAAACGGTTGTTCTTATCGTCTGCAAAGCTATGACGTGTGCTGCGGTATGCGGAGACACTAAAAGGACCATAGTAGAACACAGATGAAGCTTCTAAGATGATGTAATAGCCAGTAAGAAGTAGTACAATTCAAGTTTTAGTTACTGATTATTGACTTTTTAGCTGACTTTGGTGCCTTGGACATGAGCTAGGACCTAGAGATTCTGCATGAAAGGAGAACTAGCAGCCGAGTTGCATGGGAGAATTTGAAAAGGGTTCATATATAGTAAAAACCTGAGAAATCCGTCTGTTTTCGTCATTTGTTATCGAATCGACTTAATGCCAGATCGTCATATTGGCCGCTCTTCTCTCTGAAACTGTTACATTTGTCGTGTGCAAAGCCATATCGCGTGCTGCGGTATGCGGAGACACTAAAAACAGCTTAATAGAACACACAAGAACCTTCTATGTTGATCTGATAGCCAGTACGAAGCAGTGTAATTCAAGTTTTTGTTATCGATTATTGACTTTTTAGACGGCTTTGGTGCAATGGACATGAGCTAGGACCTTAAGATTTTGCATGAAGGGAGGTCTAGCAGCCACGTTGCACGACAGAATGTGAAATGTGTTCATATGTTGTAAAAACCTGAGAAATCCGCCCGTTTTCGTCATATGCTAATGAATCGACTTAATGCCAGATCGTCAAATTGGCCGCTCTTCTCTCTGTAACGGT
Source organism: Schistocerca gregaria (assembly GCF_023897955.1). NCBI lineage: Eukaryota > Metazoa > Arthropoda > Insecta > Orthoptera > Acrididae > Schistocerca > Schistocerca gregaria. The sequence goes on from NW_026061773.1 coordinate 2,773,417, forward strand.
TACATTTGTCATGTGCAAAGCTATGTCGCGTGCTGCGGTATGCGGAGACACTAAAAACTGCATAATAGAACATACAAGAAACTACTAAGTTGATGTGATAGCCAGTACGAATCAGTACAATACAAGTTTTACTTACCGATTATTGACTTGTCAGACGGCTTTGGTGCCGTTGACATGAGCTAGGACTTTAAGATTTTGCAGGAATGGAGGTCTCGCAGCCGCGTTGCACGGGGGAATGTGAAAAGTGTTCATATGTATTGAAAACCTGAGAAATCCGCCCGTTTTCGTCATTTGCTATCGAATCGACTTAATGCCAGATCGTCATATTGGCCGCTCTTCTCTCTGAAACTGTTACATTTGTCGTGTGCAAACCTATGTCGCGAGCTGCGGAATGCCTGAACACTAAAAGCACCATAATAGAACACAGAAGAAGCATCTAAGTTGATGTGATAGAAAGTACTTAGCCGTACATTTCAAGTTTTAGTTATCGATTATTGACTTTTTAGACGGCTTAGGTGCATTGGACATGAGCTAGGACCTTAAGATTTTGCATGAAGGGAGGTCTAGCAGCCACGTTGCACGAGACAATGTGAAGAGTGTTCATATGTTGTAAAAACCTGAGAAATCTGCCCGTTTTCGTTATTTGCTATCGAATCGACCTAATGCCAGATCATCATATTGGCCGCTCTTCTCTCTTGAACGGTTACATTTATGGTGTGCAAAGCTATCTCGCCTGCTGCGGAATGCCTAGACACTAAAAGCACCATAATGGAACATAGGAGAAGCATCTAAGTTGATGTGATAGCCAGTACGAAGCCGTACATTTTAAGTTTTAGTTATCGATTATTGACTTTTTAGACGGCTTCGGTGCCTTGGACATGAGCTAGTACCTTAAGTTTTTTGTAAGAAGGTACGTATAGCGGCCGCGTTGCACAGGGGAATGTGAAAAGTGTTCATATGTAGTGAAAACCTGAGAAATCTGCCCGTTTTCGTCATTTGCTATAGAATCGACTTAATGCCAGATCGTCATATTGGCCGCTTTTCTCTCTGAAACGGTTACATTTATCGTGTGCAAAGCTATGTCGCGTGCTGCGGTATGAGGAGACACTAAAAGCACCATAACAGAACACAGAAGAAATTTCTAAGTTGATGTGATAGAACACAGAAGAAGCTTCTAAGTTGATGTGAAAGCCAGCACGTAGCAGTACAATTCAAGTTTTGGTTATCGATTATTGAGTTTTTAGACGGCTTTGGTGAATCGAACATGATCTAAGACCTTAAGATTTGGCATGAAGGGAATTCTAGCAGCCACGTTGCACGGGGTGATGTGAAAAGTTTCGTATGTAGTGAAAAGCTGAGAAATCCGCCCGTTTCCGTTATTTGCTATCGAATCGACCTAATGCCAGATCTTCATATTGGCCGCTCTTCTCTCTTGAACGGTTACATTTATCGTGTGCAAAGCTATCTCGCCTGCTGCGGAATGCCTAGACACTAAAAGCACCATAATGGAACATAGGAGAAGCATCTAAGTTGATGTGATAGCCAGTACGAAGCCGTACATTTTAAGTTTTAGTTATCGATTATTGACTTTTTAGACGGCTTTGGTGCCTTGGACATGAGCTAGTACCTTAAGATTTTGTAAGAAGGTAGGTATAGCAGCCGCGTTGCACAGGGGAATGTGAAAAGTGTTCATATGTTGTAAAAACCTGAGGAATTCGCCCGTTCTCTTTATTTGCTATCGAATCGACTTAATGCCAGATCGTCATATTGCCCGCTCTTCTCTCTTAAATGGTTACATGTATCGTGTGCAAAGCTATGTCGCGTGCTGCGGTATGTGGAGACACTAAAAGCACCATAACAGAACACAGAAGAAGCGTCTAAATTGATGTGATAGCCAGTACCAAGCAGTACAATTAATGATTTTGTTATCGATTATTGACTTTTTAGACGGCTTTGGTTCCTTTGACATGAGCTACGACCTGTCCTGATGTGATAGCCTGTACGAAGCAGTACAATTCAAGTTTTAGTTATCGGTTATTGAATTTTTAGACTATATTGGTGAATTGGACATTAGCTAGGACCTTACGACCTTGAATGAAGGGGGGTCTAGCAGCCGCGTTGCACGGGAGAATGTGAAAACTGTTCATATGCATTGAAAACCTGAGAAATCCGCTTGTTTTCGTCATTTCCTATCGAATCGACTTAATGCCAGATCGTCATATTGGCCGGTATTCTCTCTGAAACGGTTACATTTATAGTGTGCAAAGATATGTCGCGTGCTGTGGTATGCGGAGACACTAAAAGCACCATAATGGAACACAGAAGATGCTTCTAAGTTGATGTGATAGCGAGTAAGAAGCAGTACAATTCAAGTTTTAGTTATCGATTATTGACTTTTTAGATGGAGATGAGCTGGGACTTTACGATTTGCATGAGGGAGTTATAGCACCCGCGTTGCACGTTGGAATGTGAAAAATGTTCATATGTAGTGAAAACCTGAGAAATCCTCCAGTTTTCGTCATTTGCTATCGAATCGACTTTTGCCAGATGGTCATATTGGCCGCTCTTCTCTCTGAAACGGTTACATTTATCGTGTGCAAAGCTACGTTTCGTGCTGCGTTATGCGGAGACACTAAAAGGACCATAATGGATCACAGAAGAAGCTTCTAAGTTGATGTGATAGCCAGTACGAAGCAGTACTATTGTAGTTTTAGTTATCAATTATTGACATTTTAGACGGGTTTGGTGCCTTGTACATGAGCTAGGACCTTACGATTTTGTATGAAGGGAGGTCTAGCAGCCGCGTTGCACGGGAGAATGTGAAATGTGTTCATGTGTGGTGAAAACCTGAGAAATCCGCCCGTTTTCGTCATTTGCTATCGAATCGAATTAATGCCAGATCGTCATATTGCCCGCTATTCTCTCTGAAATGATTACGTTTATCGTGTGCAAAGCTATGTCGCGTGCTGCGGTATGCGGAGACACTAAAAGCACCATAACAGAACACAGAAGAAGCTTCTATGATGACATGATATCCAGTACGAAGCAGTACAATTCAAGTTTCAGTTATCGATTATTGACTTTTAAGAAGGCTTTGGTTCCTTTGACATAAGCGTCGACCTTAAGATATTGCATGAAGGGAGATCTAGGAGCTGCGTTGCATGGGGGAATGTGAAATGTGTTCATATGTAGTGAAAACCTGAGAGATCCGCCCGTTTTCGTCACTTGCTATCGAATCGACTTAATGCCAGATCGTCATATTGGCCGCTCTTCTCTCTGAATCGGTTACATTTATAGTGTGCAAAGCAAGGCCTCGCGCTGCGGTATGCGGAGACACTAAACGCACCATAATAGATCACAGAAGAAGCTTCTCAGCTGATGTGATAGACAGTACGAAGCAGTACAGTTCAAGTTTTAGTTATCGATTGTTGACTTTTTAGACGGCTTCGGTGCCTTGGACATGAGCTAGGACCTTAAGATTTTGCATAAAGGTAGGTCTAGTAGCCGCGTTGCACTGTGGAATGTGAAAACTGTTCATACGTTGTGAAAACCTGAGAAATCCGCCCGTTTTCGTCATTTGCTATCGAATCGACTTAATGCCAGATCGTCATATTGGCCGGTATTCTCTCTGAAACGGTTACATTTATCGTGTGCAAAGCAATGCCGCTGCTGTGGTATGCGGAGACACTAAAAGCACCATAATAGAACACAGAACAAGCTTCTAAGTTGATGAGATAGTCAGTACTAGGCAGTAATATTGAAGTTTTAGTTATCGATTATTGACTTTTCAGACGATTTTGGTGACTTGGGCATGAGCTAGGACCTTACGACCTTGCATGACGGGAGGTTTAGCAACCGCGTTGGACGGGGGAATGTGAAAAGTGTTCATATGTAGTGTAAACGTGAGAAATCCGCCCGTTTTCGTCATTTGCTATCGAATCGACTTAATGCCAGATCGCCATATTGGCAGCTCTTCACTCTGAAACGGTTACATTTATCGTGTGCAAAGCTATGTCGCGTGCTGTGGAATACGGAGACACTAGAAGCACTATAATAGAACACAGAAAAAGCTTCTAGGTTGATGTGATCGCCAGTACGAAGCAGTACAATTCAAGATTTAGTTACAGATTATTGACTTTTTAGACGATTTTGGTGCCATGTACATGCGCTAGGACCTTACGACCTTGCATGAAAGGAGTCTAGCAGCCGCGTTGCACGGGGGAATGTGAAAAGTGTTCATATGTAGTGAAATCCTGAGAAATCCGCACGTTTTCGTCATTTGCTATCGAATCGACTTAATGGCAGATCGTCATATTGGCCGCTCTTCTCTCTGAAATGTTTACATTTCTCGTGTGCAAAGCTATGAAAGCTATGTCGCGTGCTGCGGTATGCGGAGACACTAAAAGCTCCATAATAGAACACAGAATAAGCTTCTAAGTTGATGAGATAGAAAGTACGCAGCAGTACAATTCAAGTTTTAGGTATCGATTATTAGCTTTTTAGACGGCTTCGGTGCCTTGGACATGATCCAGGACCTTAAGATTTTGCATGAAGGGAGGTCTAGCAGCCGCGTTGGACGGGGGAATGTGAAAAGTGTTCATATGTTGTAAAAACCTGAGAAATTCGCCCGTTTTCGTTATTTGCTATGGAATAGACTTTAGGCAGATCGTCATATTGGGCGCTCTTTTCTCTGAAACGGTTACATTTATCGTGTGCAAAGCTTTGTCGCGTGCTGCGGTATGTGGAGACACTAAAAGCACGATAATATAAAAGATAAGAAGCTTCTAAGATGGTGTGATAGCCAAAACGAAGCAGTACAATTCAATTTTTAGCTATCGATTGTTGACTTTTTAGACGGCTTTGGTGCCTTGGACATGAGCTTGGACGTTAAGATTTTGCATGAGGGAGTTCTAGCACCGGTCTTTCACGGGGGAATGTGAAATGTGTTCATATGTAGTGAAAACCTGAGAAATCCCCCCGTTTTGGTCATTTGCTATCGAATCGACTTAATGACAGATCGTCATATTGGCCTCTCTTCTCTCTTAAACGGTTACATTTATCCTGTGCAAAGCTATGTCGCGTGCTGCGGTATGCGGAGACACTAAAGGCATCATAATAGAACACAGAAGAAGCTTCTAAGTTGAAGTGATAGCCAGTACGAAGCAGTCCAATTCAAGTTTTAGTTAATGATTATTTACTTTTTAGACGGCTTTGGTGCCTTGGACATGAGCTAATACCTTATGATTTTGCATGAAGGGAGTTCTAGCAGCGCCGTTGGATGGGGGTATGTGAAAGGTGTTCATATGTAGTGAAAACCTGAGAAATCGGCAAGTTTTCATCATTTGCTATCGAATCGACTTCATGCCATATCGTCATATTGGCCGCTCTTCTCTCGGAAACTATTATTTTTTTCGTGTTCAAAGCTATGTCGCGTGCTGTGGTATGTGGAGACACTAGAAGCACCATAATAGAACACAGAAGAAGCTTCTAGGTTGATGTGATAGCCAGTACGAAGCAGTACAATTCAAGATTTAGTTATCGATTTTTGACTTTTTAGACTATATTGGTGCCTTGGACATGCGCTGGGACCTTACGACCTTGCATGAAAGCAGTCTAGCTGCCGCGTTGGACGGGGGAATGTGAAAAGTGTTCAAATGTAGTGAAATCCTGAGAAATCCATTCGTTTTCGTCATTTGCTATCGAATCGACTTAATGCCAGATCGTCATATTGGCCGCTCTTCTCTCTTAAACGGTTACATTTATCGTGTGCAAAGCTATGTCGCGTGCTGCGGTATGCGGAGACACTAAAGGCATCATAATAGAACACAGAAGAAGCTTCTAAGTTGATGTGATAGCCAGTACGAAGCAGTACAATTCAAGTTTTAGTTATCGATTATTGACTTTTTAGACGGCTTTGGTGCTTTGGACATGAGCTAGGACCTTAAGATTCTGCATGAAGGGAGATCTAGCAGCCGCGTTGCACGGGGGAATGTGAAAAGTGGTTATATGCAGTGAAAACGTGAGAAATCTGCCCGTTTTCGACATTAGCTATCGAATCGACTTTTGCCAGATCGTCAATTTGGCCGCTCTTCTCTCTGTAACGGTTACATTTATCGGGTGCAAAGCTATGTTGCGTGCTGCGGTATGCGTAGACACTAAAAGCAACATAATAGAACACAGATGAAGCTTCTAAATTGATGTGATAGCCTGTACGAAGCAGTACAATTCAAGTTTTATTTATCGATTATTGAATTTTTAGACGATTTTGTGCCTTGGACATGGGCTAGGACCTTGTGACCTTGCATGAAGGGAGGTCTAGCATCCGCGTTGCACGGGGGAATGTGAAAAGTGTTCATATGTAGTGAAAACCTGAGAAATCCCCCCGTTTTCGTCATTTGCTATCGAATCGACTAAATGCCAGATCGTCATATTGCCCGCTCTTCTCTCTGAAACGGTTACATTTATCGTGTGCAACGCTATGTCGCGTGCTGCGGTATGCGGAGACACTAAAAGCACCATAACAGAACTCAAAAGAAGCTTCTAAATTGTTGTGATAGCCAGTCCGAAGCAGTACATTTCAAGTTTCAGTTATCGATTATTGACTTTTTAAACGGCTTTGGTGCCTTGGACATGAGCTAGGACCTTAAGATTTTGCATAAAGGTAGGTCTAGTAGACGCGTTGCACTGGGGAATGTGAAAAGTGTTCATACGTTGTGAAAACCTGAGAAATCCGCCCGTTTTCGTCATTTGCTATCGAATCAAATTAATGACAGATCGTCATATTGGCCGGTATTCTCTCTGAAACGGTTACATTCATCGTGTGCAAAGCAATGTCGCTGCTGTGGTATGTGGAGACACTAAAAGCAACATAATAGAACACAGAAGAAGCTTCTAAGTTGATGAGATAGTCAGTCCTAAGCAGTACAATTGAAGTTTTAGTTATCGATTATTGACTTTTCAGACGATTTTGGTGACTTGGTCATGAGCTAGGACCTTACGACCTTGCATGACGGTAGGTTTAGCAACCGCGTTGGACGGGGGAATGTGAAAAGTGTTCATATGTAGTGTAAACGTGAGAAATCCGCCCTTTTTCGTCATTTGCTATCGAATCGACTTAATGCCAGATCGTCATATTGGCAGCTCTTCACTCTGAAACGGTTACATTTATCGTGTGAAAAGCTATGTCGCGTGATGTGGTATGCGGAGACACTAGAAGCACCATAATAGAACACAGAAAAAGCTTCTAGGTTGATGTGATCGCCAGTACGAAGCAGTAAAATTCAAGATTTAGTTACAGATTGTTGACTTATTAGACGATTTTGGTGCCATGTTCATGCGCTAGGACCTTACGACCTTGCATGAAAGGAGTCTAGCAGCCGCGTTGCATGGGAGAATGTGAAATGTGTTCATGTGTGGTGAAAACCTGAGAAATCCGCCCGTTTTCGTCATTTGCTATCGAATCGAATTAATGCCAGATCGTCATATTGCCCGCTATTCTCTCTGAAATGATTACGTTTATCGTGTGCAAAGCTATGTCGCGTGCTGCGGTATGCGGAGACACTAAAAGCACCATAACAGAACACAGAAGAAGCTTCTATGATGACATGATATCCAGTACGAAGCAGTACAATTCAAGTTTCAGTTATCGATTATTGACTTTTAAGAAGGCTTTGGTTCCTTTGACATAAGCGTCGACCTTAAGATATTGCATGAAGGGAGATCTAGGAGCTGCGTTGCACGGGGGAATGTGAAATGTGTTCATATGTAGTGAAAACCTGAGAGATCCGCCCGTTTTCGTCACTTGCTATCGAATCGACTTAATGCCAGATCGTCATATTGGCCGCTCTTCTCTCTGAATCGGTTACATTTATCGTGTGCAAAGCAAGGTCTAGCGCTGCGGTATGCGGAGACACTAAACGCACCATAATAGATCACAGAAGAAGCTTCTCAGTTGATGTGATAGACAGTACGAAGCAGTACAGTTCAAGTTTTAGTTATCGATTATTGACTTTTTAGACTGCTTTGGTGCCTTGGACATGAGCTAGGACCTTACGATTTTGAATGAAGGGAGGTCTAACAGCCGCGTTGCACTGGAGACCGTGAAAAGTTTTCATATGCAAAAAAAACCTGAGAAATCCGCCCGTTTTCGTCATTTGCTATCGAATCGACTAAATGCCAGATCGCCATTTTGGCTGGTATTCTCACTAAAACGGTTACATTTATAGTGTGCAAAGCCATGTCGCGTGCTGCGCTACGCGGAGACACTAAAAGCACCATAATAGAACACAGAAGAAGCTTCTAAGTTGATATGATAGCCAAAACGAAGCAATACAATTCAAGTTTTAGTTATCGATTATTGACTTTTTAGGCGATTTTCGTGCCTTGGACATGAGCTAGGACCTTACAAACTTGCATGAATGGAGGACTAGCAGCCGCGTTGCACGGGAGAATGTAAAAAGAGTTCATATGTAGTGAAAACGTGAGAAATCCGACCGTTTTCATCATTTGCTATCGAATCGACTTCATGCCATATCGTCATATTGGCCGCTCTTCTCTCGGAAACTATTATTTTTTTCGTGTTCAAAGCTATGTCGCGTGCTGTGGTATGTGGAGACACTAGAAGCACCATAATAGAACACAGAAGAAGCTTCGAGGTTGATGTGATAGCCAGTAAGAAGCAGTACAATACAAGTTTGTGTTATCGATTTTTGACATTTTAGATGGCTTTGGTGCCTTGGACATAAGCTGGGACCTTAAGATTTTGCATGGGGGAGTTCTAGCAGCCGCGTTGGACGTGGGAATGTGAAAGGTGTTCATATGTAGTGAAAACATGAGAAATCCACCCGTTTTCGTCATTTGCTATCGAATAGACATTTGCCAGATCGTCATATTGGCGGCTCTTCTCTCTGAAACGGTTACATTTATCGTGTGCAAAGCTATGTCGCGTGCTTCGGTATGCGGAGACACTAAAAGCACCATAATACAACACAGATGAAGTTTCTAAGTTGTTCTGATAGCCAGTAAGAAGCCGTACAATTCAAGTTTTAGTTATCGATTACTGACTTTTTAGACGGCTTTGGTGCCTTGGACATTAGCTAGGACATTAAGATTTTGCATGAGGGAGTTCTAGCAGCCGTCTTTCACGGGGGAATGTAAAATGTGTTCATATGTAGTGTAAACCTGAGAAATCGCCCCGTTTTCGTCATTTGCTATCGAATCGACTAAATGCCAGATCGTCATATTGCCCGCTCTTCTCTCTGAAACGGTTACATTTATCGTGTGCAAAGCCATGTCGCGTGCTGCGCTATGCGGAGACACTAAAAGCACCATAATAGAACACAGAAGAAGCTTCTAAGTTGATGTGATAGCCAAAACGAAGCAATACAATTCAATTTTTAGCTATCGATTGTTGACTTTTTAGACGGCTTCGGTGCCTTGGACATGAGCTAGGACCTTAAGATTTTGCATAAAGGTAGGTCTAGTAGCCGCGTTGCATTGTGGAATGTGAAAACTGTTCATACGTTGTGAAAACCTGAGAAATCCCCCCGTTTTCGTCATTTGCTATCGAATCGACTTAATGCCAGATCGTCATATTGGACGGTATTCTCTCTGAAACGGTTACATTTATCGTGTGCAAATCAATGCCGCTGCTGTGGTATGCGGAGACACTAAAAGCACCATAATAGAACACAGAAGAAGCTTCTAAGATGATGAGATAATCAGTACTAAGCAGTAATATTGAAGTTTTAGTTATCGATTATTGACTTTTCAGACGATTTTGGTGACTTGGGCATGAGCTAGGACCTTACGACCTTGCATGACGGGAGGTTTAGCAACCACGTTGGACGGGGGAATGTGAAAAGTGTTCATATGTAGTGTAAACGTGAGAAATCCGCCCGTTTTCGTCATTTGCTATCGAATCGACTTAATGCCAGATCGCCATATTGGCAGCTCTTCACTCTGAAACTTTTACATTTATCGTGTGCAAAGCTATGTCGCGTGCTGTGGAATACGGAGACACTAGAAGCACTATAATAGAACACAGAAAAAGCTTCTAGGTTGATGTGATCGCCAGTACGAAGCAGTACAATTCAAGATTTAGTTACAGATTATTGACTTTTTAGACGATTTTGGTGCCATGTACATGCGCTAGGACCTTACGACCTTGCATGAAAGGAGTCTAGCAGCCGCGTTGCACGGGGGAATGTGAAAAGTGTTCATATGTAGTGAAATCCTGAGAAATCCGCTCGTTTTCGTCATTTGCTATCGAATCGACTTAATGCCAGAACGTCATATTGGCCGCTCTTCTCTCTGAAATGTTTACATTTCTCGTGTGCAAAGCTATGAAAGCTATGTCGCGTGCTGCGGTATGCGGAGACACTAAAAGCTCCATAATAGAACACAGAATAAGCTTCTAAGTTGATGTGATAGAAAGTACGCAGCAGTACAATTCAAGTTTTAGGTATCGATTATTACCTTTTTTGACGGCTTCGGTGCCTTGGACATGATCCAGGACCTTAAGATTTTGCATGAAGGGAGGTCTAGCAGCCGCGTTGCACGGGGGAATGTGAAAAGTGTTCATATGTTGTAAAAACCTGAGATATTCGCCCGTTTTCGTTATTTGCTATGGAATAGACTTTAGGCAGATCGTCATATTGGGCGCTCTTTTCTCTGAAACGGTTACATTTATCGTGTGCGAAGCTTTGTCGCGTGCTGCGGTATGTGGGGACACTAAAAGCACGATAATAGAAAACATAAGAAGCTTCTAAGATGGTGTGATAGCCAAAACGAAGCAGTACAATTCAATTTTTAGCTATCGATTGTTGACTTTTTAGACGGCTTTGGTGCCTTGGACATGAGCTTGGACGTTAAGATTTTGCATGAGGGAGTTCTAGCACCGGTCTTTCACGGGGGAATGTGAAATGTGTTCATATGTAGTGAAAACCTGAGAAATCCCCCCGTTTTGGTCATTTGCTATCGAATCGACTTCATGCCATATCGTCATATTGGACGCTCTTCTCTCGGAAACGATTATTTTTTTCGTGTGCAAAGCTATGTCGCGTGCTGTGGTTGCGGAGGCACTAGAAGCACCATAATAGAACACAGAAGAAGCTTCTAGGTTTATGTGATAGCCAGTACGAAGCAGTACAATTCAAGATTTAGTAATCGATTATTGACTTTTTAGACGATATTTGTGCCTTGGACATGCGCTGGGACCTTAAGACCTTGCATGAAAGCACTCTAGCTGCCACGTTGGACGGGGGAATGTGAAAAGTGTTCAAATGTAGTGAAATCCTGAGAAATCCACTCGTTTTCGTCATTTGCTATCGAATCGACTTAATGCCAGATCGTCATATTGGCCTCTCTTCTCTCTTAAACGGTTACATTTATCCTGTGCAAAGCTATGTCGCGTGCTGCGGTATGCGGAGACACTAAAGGCATCATAATAGAACACAGAAGAAGCTTCTAAGTTGAAGTGATAGCCAGTACGAAGCAGTCCAATTCAAGTTTTAGTTAACGATTATTTACTTTTTAGACGGCTTTGGTGACTTGGAAATGAGCTAGGACCTTATGATTTTGCATGAAAGGAGTTCTAGCAGCCGCGTTGGATGGGGGTATGTGAAAGGTGTTCATATGTAGTGAAAACCTGAGAAATCGGCAAGTTTTCATCATTTGCTATCGAATCGACTTCATGCCATATCGTCATATTGGCCACTCTTCTATCGGAAACTATTATTTTTTTCGTGTTCAAATCTATGTCGCGTGCTGTGGTATGTGGAGACACTAGAAGCACCATAATAGAACACAGAAGAAGCTTCTAGGTTGATGTGATAGCCAGTACGAAGCAGTACAATTCAAGATTTAGTTATCGATTTTTGACTTTTTAGACGATATTGGTGCCTTGGACATGCGCTGGGACCTTACGACCTTGCATGAAAGCAGTCTAGCTGCCGCGTTGGACGGGGGAATGTGAAAAGTGTTCAAATGTAGTGAAATCCTGAGAAATCCATTCGTTTTCGTCATTTGCTATCGAATCGACTTAATGCCAGATCGTCATATTGGCCGCTCTTCTCTCTTAAACGGTTACATTTATCGTGTGCAAAGCTATGTCACGTGCTGCGGTATGCGGAGACACTAAAGGCATCATAATAGAACACAGAAGAAGCTTCTAAGTTGATGTGATAGCCAGTACGAAGCAGTACAATTCAAGTTTTAGTTATCGATTATTGACTTTTTAGACGGCTTTGGTGCTTTGGACATGAGCTAGGACCTTAAGATTCTGCATGAAGGGAGATCTAGCAGCCGCGTTGCACGGGGGAATGTGAAAAGTGGTTATATGCAGTGAAAACGTGAGAAATCTGCCCGTTTTCGACATTAGCTATCGAATCGACTTTTGCCAGATCGTCAATTTGGCCGCTCTTCTCTCTGTAACGGTTACATTTATCGTGTGCCAAGCTATGTTGCGTGCTGCGGTATGCGTAGACACTAAAAGCAACATAATAGAACACAGATGAAGCTTCTAAATTGATGTGATAGCCTGTACGAAGCAGTACAATTCAAGTTTTATTTATCGATTATTGAATTTTTAGACGATTTTGTGCCTTGGACATGGGCTAGGACCTTGTGACCTTGCATGAAGGGAGGTCTAGCATCCGCGTTGCACGGGGGAATGTGAAAAGTGTTCATATGTAGTGAAAACCTGAGAAATCCCCCCGTTTTCGTCATTTGCTATCGAATCGACTAAATGCCAGATCGTCATATTGCCCGCTCTTCTCTCTGAAACGGTTACATTCATCGTGTGCAACGCTATGTCGCGTGCTGCGGTATGCGGAGACACTAAAAGCACCATAACAGAACTCAAAAGAAGCTTCTAAATTGGTGTTATAGCCAGTCCGAAGCAGTACATTTCAAGTTTCAGTTATCGATTATTGACTTTTTAAACGGCTTTGGTGCCTTGGACATGAGCTAGGACCTTAAGATTTTGCATAAAGGTAGGTCTAGTAGACGCGTTGCACTGGGGAATGTGAAAAGTGTTCATACGTTGTGAAAACCTGAGAACTCCGTCCGTTTTCGTCATTTTCTATCGAATCAAATTAATGACAGATCGTCATATTGGCCGGTATTCTCTCTGAAACGGTTACATTTATCGTATGCAAAGCAATGTCGCTGCTGTGGTATGCGGAGACACTAAAAGCAACATAATAGAACACAGAAGAAGCTTCTAAGTTGACGTGATAGCCAGTAAGAAGCAGTACAATTCAAGTTTTAGTTATCGATTATTGACTTTTTAGATGGCTTTGGTGCCTTGGACATGAGCTGGGACCATAAGATTTTGGATGAAGGAGTTATAGCAGCCGCGTTGCACGGGGGAATGTGAAATGTGTTCATATGTAGTGAATACCTGAGAAATCCGCCCGTGTTCCTCATTTGCTATCGAATCGACTTAATGCCAGATCGTCATATTGCACGCTCTTCGCTTTGAAACGGTTACATTTGTCGTCTGGTTTTAGTTATCGATTATTGACTTCTTAGACGGCTTTGGTGCCTTGGACATGAGCTAGGACCTTAAGATTTTGCATGAGGTAGTTCTAGCAGCCACGTTGCACGGAGGAATGTGAAAAGTGTTCATATGTAGTGAAAACCTGAGAAAACCGCCGATATCGTCATTTGCTATCGAATCGACTTAACGCCAAATCGTCATATTGGCCGCTCTTCTCTCTGAAACGGTTACATTTATCGTGTTCAAAGCTATGTCGCGTGCTGCGGTATGCGTAGACACTACAAGCACCATAGTAGAACACAGAAGAAGCTTCTAAGTTGACGTAATAGCCAGTAAGAAGCCGTAAAATAATTCTTTTAGCTATCGATTATTGACATTTTAGTCGGCTTTGGTGCACTGGACATGAGCTAGGATATTAAGATTTTGCATGAGGGAGTTCTAGCAGCCGCGTTGCACGGGGGAATGTGCAAAGTGTTCATATGTAGTAAAAACCGAGAAATCCGCCGATTACGTCATTTGCTATCGAATCGACTTTTGTGAGATCGTCATATTGGCCGCTCTTCTCTCTGAAACGGTTACATTTATCGTGTGAAAAGTATGTCGCGTGCTGCGGTATGCGTAGACAATAAAAGCACCATAATAGAACACAGAAGAAGCTTCTAAGTTGATGTGATAGCTAGTACGAAACAGTACAATTTAACTCTTAGTTATCGATTATTGAATTTTTAGACGGCTTCGGTGCCTTGGACATGAGCTAGGACATTACCATTTTGCATTAAGGGAGGTCTAGCGACCGCGTTGCACGGGGGAATGTGAAAAGTGTTCATATGTAGTGAAAACCTGAGAAATCCGCCCGTTTTCGTCATTTGCTATCGAATCGTCTTAGTGCCAGATCGATATATTACCCGCAATTATCTCTGAATCCGTTACATTTATGGTGTGCAAAGCTATGTTGGGTGCTGCGGTATGCGTTGATACTATGTTGATGTGATAGCCAGTACGAAGCGGTACAATTCAGGTTTTAGTTATCGATTATTGACTTCTTAGACGGCTTTGGTGCCTTGGACATGAGCTAGGACCTTAAGATTTTGCATGAGGTAGTTCTAGCAGCCACGTTGCACGGGGGAATGTGAAAAGTGTTCATATGTAGTGAAAACCTGAGAAAACCGCCGATATCGTCATTTGCTATCGAATCGACTTAACGCCAAATCGTCATATTGGCCGCTCTTCTCTCTGAAACGGTTACATTTATCGTGTTCAAAGCTATGTCGCGTGCTGCGGTATGCGTAGACATTAAAAGCAACATAATAGAACACAGAAGAAGTTTCTAAGTTGATGTAATAGCCAGTACGAAGCAGTACAATTCAAGTTTTAGTTATCGATTATTGACTTTTTAGACGGCTTTGGTTCCTTTGAGATGAGCTAGGACCTTAAGATATTGCATAAAGGGATGACTAAGAGAAGCGATGCACGGGTGAATGTGAAAATTGTTCATATGTAGAGAAAACCTGAGATATCCGAGCGTTTTCGTAATTTGCTATCGAATCAACTTAATTTCAGATCGTCATATTGCCCGCTATTCTCTCTGAAACCGTCACATTTATCGTGTACAAAGCTATGTCGCGTGCTGCGGTATGGAGAGACACTAAAAGCACCATAATAGAACACAGAAGATGCTTCTAAGTTGATGTGATAGCCAGTAAGAATCAGTGCAATTCAGGTTTTAGTTATCGATTATTGACTTCCTAGACGGCTTTTGTGCCTTGGACATGAGATAGAACCTTAAGATTTTGCATGAATGGAGGTCTAGCAGCCGCGTTGCACGACGGAATTTGAAAAGTGTTCATATGTAGTGGAAACCGGAGAAATCCGCCCGTTTTCGTCATTTGCTATCGAATCGACTTAATGTCAGATCTTCGTATTGGCCGCTCATCGCTCTGAAACTGTTACATTTATCGTGTGCAAAGCTATATGGCGTGCTGCGGTATGTGGAGACACTAAATGCACCATAATAGAACACAGATGAAGCTTCTAAGATAATGTGATAATCAGTACGATGCAGTACAATTCAAGTTTTAGTTATCGATTATTAACTTTTTAGACGGCTTCGGTGTCTTGGACATGATCCAGGAACTTAAGATTTGGCATGAACCGAGGTCTAGCAGCCACGTTGTACGGGAGATTGTGAAAACTGTTCATATGTAGTGAAAAACTAAAAATACGCCGTTTTCGTCATTTTCTATCGAATCGAATTAATGCCAGATCGTCATATTGGCCGCTCTTCTCTCTGAAACGGTTACATTTATCGTGTGCAAAGCTCTGTCGCGTGCTGCGGAATGCCTGGACCTTAAAAGCACCATAATAGAACACAGAAGAAGCTTCTAAGTTGATG
Organism: Schistocerca gregaria; assembly: GCF_023897955.1. Lineage (NCBI taxonomy): Eukaryota > Metazoa > Arthropoda > Insecta > Orthoptera > Acrididae > Schistocerca > Schistocerca gregaria. The sequence goes on from NW_026061773.1 coordinate 2,789,310, forward strand.
TGATAGCCAGTAAGAAGTAGTACAATTCAAGTTTTAACTATCGATTATTGACTTTTTAGACGGCGTTGGTGCCTTCGACATGAGCTAGGACCTTAAAATTTTGCATGAATGGAGATCTAGCAGCCGCGTTGCACGGGGGAATGTGAAAAGTGATCTTATGTAGCGAAAACCTGAGAAATCCGCCCGTCTTCGTCATTTGCTGTCGATTCGAGTTTTGCCTGATCGTCATATTGGCCGCTCTTCTCAATGAAACGGTACACTAGATCGCGTGTTAGCTATGTCGCGTGCTGAGGTATGCGGAGACAATAAAAGCACCATAATAGGACACAGAAGAAGCTTCAAAGATGATGTGATAGCCTGTACTAAGCATTACAATTTTTGTTTTAGTTATCGATTATTGACCTTTTACACGGCTTTGGTGCCTTTGACATGAGCTAGGATCTTAAGATATTGCATGAAGGGAGGTCTAGGAGCTGTGTTGCACTGGGGAATGTGAAAAGTGTTCATATGTAGTGAAAAAATGAGAAATCCGCCCGTTTGCGTCATTTGCTATCGAATCAGGTTAATGCAAGATCGTCATATAGCCCGCTTTTCTCTCTGAAAACCGTTACATTTATCGTGTGCAAAGATATGTCGCGTGCTGCGGTATGCGGAGACACTAAAAGCACCATAATAGAATACAGAAGAAGCTTCTAAGTTCATGTGATAGCTAGTACGAAGCAGTACAATTCAAATTTAGTTATCGATTATTGATTTTATAGACGGCTTTGTTGCGTTGGGCATGAGCTAGGACCTACAGATTTTGCATGAAGGGAGCTCTAGTAGCCGCGTTGCTCGGGGGAATGTGCAAAAGTGTTCATATGTAGTGAAAACCTGAGAAACCCGCCCGTTTTCGTCATTTGCTATCGAATCGACTTATGCCAGATCGTCAGATTAGACGCTCTTCTCTCTGATACGGTTAAATTTATCGTCTGCAAAGCTATGGCGCGTGCTGCGTATGCGGAGATACTAAAAGCACCATAACAGAACACAGAAGAAATTTCTAAGTTGATGTGATAGAACACAGAAGAAGCTTCTAAGTTGATGTGATCATAGTAGAACAATGATGAAGCTTCTAAAATGATGTAATAGCCAGTAAGAAGCAGTACAACTCAAATTTTGGCTATCGATTATTGACTTTTTACCCATCTTTGGTGCCTTAGACATGAGCTAGGACCTCAAGATTTTGCATGAAAGGAGGCCTAGCAGCCGCATTGCACGGGAGAATGTGAAAAGTGTTCATATGTAGTAAAAACCTGAGCAATCCGTCCGTTATCGTCATTTGTTATCGATTCGAGTTAAAGTCTAATCGTCACATTGGCCGCTCTTCTCTCTAAAACGGTTACATTTATCGTCTGTAAAGCTATGTCGCATGCTGCGGTACGCGGAGACACTAAATGCACCATAGTAGAACACTGAAGAAGCTTCTAAGTTGATGTAATAGCCAGTAAGAAGTAATACAATACAAGTTTTAGATATCGATTATTGTGTTTTCAGCCTTTGGTGCCTTTGACATGAGCTAGGACCTTACGATTTTGCATGATGGGAGGTCTAGCAGCCGCGTTGCACGAGAGAATGTGAAAAGTGTTAATTTGTAGTAAAAAACAGAGAAATCAGTCCGTTTTCGTCATTTGTTATCGAATCGCCTTTTAGCTAGATCGTCACATTGGCCGGTCTTCTCTCTGAAACGGTTACATTTATGGACTGCAAATCTATGTCGCGTGCTGCGGTATGCGGAGACACTAAATGCAGCATAGCAGAACACATAAGAGGCTTCTAAGTTGATGTAATAGGCAGTAAGAAGTAGTACAATTCAAGTTTTAGTTATCGATTATTGACTTTTTACCCTTCTTTGGTGCGTAGGACTTGAGCTAGGACCTTACAATTTTGCACCACAGAAAAACTAGCAGCCGCGGTACAAGGGAGACTGTGTTCACAAGTAGTAAAAACCTGGAAATCCGTCCGTTTTCGTCATTTGTTATCAAATCGACTTAAAGTGAGATCGTCATTTGCTATCGAGTCGACTTTTGCCAGATCGTCATATTGGCCGCTCTTTTCTCTGAAACGGTTACATTTATCGTCTGCAAAGCTAAGTCGCGTGCTGCGGTATGCGGGGACAATAAAAGCACCATAACAGAACACAGAAGAAGGTTCTATGTTGATGTAATAGCCAGTAAGAAGTAGTACAGTTCAAGTTTTAGTTATCGATTATTGACTTTTTAGCCGGCTTTGGTGCCTTGGACATGAGCTAGGACCTTAAGGTTTGGCATGAAGGGAGGTCGAGCAGCCGCGTTGCACGGGGGAATGTGAAATGTGTTCATATGTAGTGAAAACCTGACAAATTCGGCCGTTTTCGTCATTTGATATCGAATCGACTTAATGCCAGATCGTCATATTGGCCGCTTTTCTCTCTGCAATGGTTATATTTATCTTCTGCAAAACTATATCGTGTCCTTCGCTATGCTTAGACACTAAAAGAACCATAGTAGAACACAGAAGAAGACTCTCAGAAGATGTAATCGGCCAGTACGAAGCATTACAATTCACATTTTACTTATCTATTATTGACTTATTAACCGCTTTGGTTATTTGTACATGAGCTATGACCTTGAGATTGTTCATGAAACGAGGTCTGTCTGCCACGTTGCGCGGGAGAATGTGAAAAGTGTTCATATGTAGTAAAAACCTGAGAAATCCTCCCGTTTTCGTCATTTTCTATTTAATCGACTAATTGCCAGATCTGCAAGCTTATGTCGCGTGCTGCGTTATGCGGAGACAGTCAAAGCATCACAGTAGAACACAGATGAAGCTTCTCTGTTGGTGTAATCAGCGAGAAAGAACCAGTAATAAGTTGTACAATTCAAATTTTAGTTATCATTTATTGACTTATTAGCCTGCTTTGGTACCTTGGACATGAGCTAGGGCCTTAAGATTTTGCATGAAACGCGGTCTGGACGCCACGTTGCACGGGATGATGTGACAGTGTCCATTTGTAGTAAAAACCTGACAAATCCGACCGTTTTCTTCATTTGCTGACGAATCGACTTATTGGCAGATCGTCACATCGGCCGCTTTACGCTCTGAGACGGTTAAATTTATAGTCTGCAAACTTATGTCGCCTGCTGCGGTTTGCGGAGACACTAAAAGCACCACAGTAGAAGACAGAAGAAGGTGTTAAGAAGATGTATTCGGCCAGTAAGAAGCAGTACAATTCAAGTTTTAGTTATAGATTACTGACTTATTAGCCGGCTTTGGTGCCTTGGACATGATCGAGGACCTCAAACTTTTGCATCAAACGAGGTCTGAACGTCACGTTGCACGGGGAAATGTGAAACGTGTTAATATATATTAAAAACCTAAGAAAACCTTTCGCATTTATTTAAGTTCCTTTAGTACAATAAGAATCTGTTAAAAAACTGACTACAATAATCATAATCTTGCTGTACAAGGGAAGTAGCTACTATTATTAACAGTATTTATCAACAGCAAATAAAACAAAAGGTGAAACAGAAAGATTATCAAACGTCTAATGGCACAGTAACGAAACTGAAAACAGTTCGCGACAATTTCTTCTGAAATTATTTCACCAGGAAACAACAAGAACACCGATTGAAGACTACTAAAGTTCCAAAATAAACCACTATACACAAACAACTAATTAGTACTTAGCTTTGGATGCGCCGCTACAGCTGCAACTGGTCAGCGCGGAATGTAAACACAGGTAAGAAGTTAAGTTGCTCGATACGAAACACTCGCAAATATCAGGTCACAACCCAAGAAAGGCGGAGGTGAATGAAAAAACCATTAATAAGTATCTTATATAGTAAATATTATCACAAAAACCGTTAAAATATGTATCTGAAACCTATAAATGTATGAAAACTTAGAGAGCGATTTCACACGCACTCACGCGCCTAATCGTAATGCCAGATCGTCGCAGTGGCAGCTTTGCTCACGGAACTGTTTACATATACATCTGGAAACTTACGTCATGTGCTGAGGTATGCGGTCGCACCACAAACAACAAAATAGGGGCTTCTAATTTGATGCAATCGGCAGGTAAGAAGTAGTACTACTCAAGTTTTAGGTATCGAAAATTCAACTGTAGGCCGGTTCTGGTGTCTTGCAGTTGATAGAGGACCTTGGAACATGCCTGTCTTTTTACCCCCCTCCCCCCTCGTAAGATGACTGTCTACGTACACCCGCCACCCCCCCCCCCCCCTCGTAATATGTCTGCCTACCTACTCAATCCTTCTGAAAATGTGTGTCTACCCACTTCCCCCTCAGAAGATGACTCTCTACTTATCCCCCCAACCGGAAAACGTCAGTTTTCCCACCCCCTCCCCCCTCAGAAGATGACTGTCTACCTACACACCCTCGGAAGATACCTGTCTACTTACCCCCCCCCCCCCCTCGTTTGGAACATGTCTGCCTACCTACCAGCCTCTCAAAATATGTCTTTCTATCTACATCCCCCACCCCCCTCAGAAGATCACTCTCTACCTACTCCGCACGTGGATGATGCCTGTCTCCCTAACCCACCCTTCAGAAGATGTTTGCCTACATACCCCTTCTTGGAAGATGTCTGTCTACCTACACACCTTTGGAAGAGGCCTGTCTACCTACCCCCTCCCCACCCCTTGGAAGATGTCTGCCCAGCTACCCTCCATCTAAGAAAATATTTGTCTACATACACCCCCTTCGGAAAATGTCTGTCTACCTACTACTGCTCTGATGATGTCTGTCTCCCTACCCCACCCTTCAGAAGATGTCTGCCTACCTTCTACTCCATGGAAGATGTCTCTATACATACCACCTATCGGGTGATGTTTGTCTACTCGCCCTCCCCCCCACCCCATAACATGCCAATCTAACATCCCCCCCTGTGAAGATGCCTATCTATCGCCTAGCTCGGAAGCTACCCCAACTCAGAAGATTCCTATCTATCTGCACTTGGAAGATAACTATCTCTCCATCACCTTCAGAAGACTCTTATCTACCCCCTCAGAAGATGGCTGTCTACATACCCCACCCTCAGAATATGACTGTCTCTGATCTCCCACACTATCTGTCTGTCTACCATTCTCACACATCGAGAGAGGTGGTACAGTGGTTAGCACACTGGACTCGCATTCGGGAGGACGACGGTTCAATCCCGTCTCCGGCCATCCTGATTTAGGTTTTTCGTGATTACCCTAAATCGTTTCAGGCAAATGCCGGGATGGTTCCTCTGAAAGGGCACGGCCAATTTCTTTCCCAATCCTTCCCTAACCCGAGCTTGCGCTCCGTCTCTAATGACCTCGTTGTTGACGAGACATTAAACACTAACCACCACCACCACCATTCTCACAATCAGAAACTGTCTGCCTACCTACCTCCCCCCCCCCCCCACGAAGATGTCTGCCTATCTTCCTAGGTACCGCCATTTAGAAGGTGTCTGCCTACCTACACCCACTTCAAAAGATGTGTAACTGACTACCCCACCTCCGAAGATCTCTGTCAAACCCTCCTCCCATCCCCGGAGGATGTATGTGTGCAGACCCCCCTCTTGGAAGACATTTGACAACCGAAAAAACCGCTTTGGAAGATGTATGACTTCCTACCACTACCCTCGGAAGGTGTATGTCTACCTAGCACCCCCTCGAAGATGCCTGTCTATCTACCGAACCACGGTATATGCCTGCCTCACCCTGTCAGAATATGTCTGTCTACATACCCCACAAGGAAGATGTCTGTCTACTTACCCCCCCCCCCCCCCCTTGGAAGATGTTTGTCTACCTAGCCCCTCTTGGAAGATGTCTGCCCACATAAACACACACTCGGAATATGTATGACTAGCCACCACTCCCCTCGGAACATGTATGTCTACCTACCCCACCTCCGGACATGTCTCTCTACCTACGCCCCCACTCATAAGTTGTGTGTCTACCAACCCGCCATTTGAAGATGTCTGTCAACCTGGCCCTCCCTCAGAAAATGTCTGTCTACCTGCCCACCTTGGAATATTTATGTCTACCAAAACCCGGAGGATATCTGTCTACCCAACACCCCCTCAGAAGATGATTGTCTACCTACCCCCGGAAGATTTCAGTCTACCTGCACCCCTCACTTCTGAAAGATGCCTGTCAATCAACCCCTCCAACAGAAAATGTCTGTCTACCTACCGCCCCTCGAAAGTTGTATGTCTACCACCCCTCCTCGGGAGATGTCTGTCTACCTACCCCACTAGATCGCGTGTTCCTACCCCCCATCCCCTCGGTAAATGCCTGTCTACCCAACCCCCTCTCGGGAAAAGTATGTCTACCTATCCCCACTCGGAAGATGGCTGTCTACCTACCACCTCCCTCGGAATATGTCTGTATATCGAACCCGACCTCGGAATATGATTTTCCACCTAATGCATGGGAGATGTCAGTCCACCTGCACCCCACTTTGTAAAATGCCTGTCTACTTTCCACCCCTTTGGAAGATGTCTATCATCCCACCTCGGAAGATGTCTGTCTACCTACCCCCCTCTGAACATGATTGCCTACTGAACCACAACTCAGAAGATGATTGTCTACTGACCACCCAGAAGATGGAAGCCTACCTGCCCCCCTCCCACTACAACAGAAGATGACCATCCATCTAACCCCCTTGGTGGATGTCTGTTCATCTCCCCCCCCCTTGGAGGACTTTGTCTTCCTACCCCCTCGGAAGATGTATGTATTCCATTCGCCCCTCAGAAGAGGTCTATCTTCCAACCGCCCTCAGAAGATTTTTGTCTACCTACCCTGCCTTGGTATATGTATGTCTTCCTACACCCCCTCATACGATGTCTGCATACCTACCCCCCTCGGAAGAAGTCTATCATCCCTCTGTTAGAGAATTTCTGTCTACCTTGCCCCCCCCCCCCCTCGGAAGATATATGTCTTCATATCCTCTACCCTTGGTGCCTACATACTCAACCTCAGAAGATGTCTACCAACCTACCCCACCTTATAAGAAATCTTTCTACCTACCCCCCCCCCCTCATAATATGTGTGTCTACCACCTCATGGAGGATGTATGTCTACTCCCCCCCCCCCCCCCCTCGTAAAATGTCTATCTTTCCCAGTTGGAAAGATGTCTATCATCCCACTCTTAGAAGGTGTCTGTCTACCTGTCCTCCCACTCTGAAAATGTCTGTGTACCTACCCTCCCTCAGGAGATATCGGTCTAATTGCCCACCGGGACTATGTCTATCTACATACTCTCAGCCTTGGAAAATACGTGCCTACCTACCCCACCCCCTGTAAGATATCTGTCTACCTACAACCTGCCCTCGGATACTGTCTGTCTACATACACCCTCTAATAAGATGTCTGTCTACCTACCCCACACTGTCTGTCTTCCTACCCCAACCACCCTCGGAAGATGTTTGTCTACCTACCCCTCCTTGGAAAATGCCTGTCTACCTAAATCTCGCTTGGAAAATATCTGTCTACCTACCCCCCATCCTTGGAAGGTGTCTGTCCACCAACTCTCCTGTCGGAAGATGTATGGCTACCTAACCCCCCTCAGAAGATGTCTGTCTATCTATCTGCCTGTGGAATGTGTATGTCTACCTAACTCCCTTAGACAATGTCAGTCTACATACCCCCCTCGGAAGATACCTGTCTACCAATACTCTTCCCTCTACATGCCAAAACTAATAAGATAGCTGCCAACCTAACCCACCTCAGAAGGTCTCTGTTTATGCACACAAACTGAACATGTATGTCTATCTACCCCCCAGAAGTTGTCTGTCTACCTGCCCCCTCAGAAAATGTCAGTCGACCTACCCCCCCTTGGAAGATTTCTGTCTACCTATAACACCTCACGGAAAATATCTGTCTACCAGCCCCCTCTCAGAAGATGTCTGTTTATCCACACCTCCACAGATGATGTCTATCTACCTACCCCCTGCCCCCATCCTCCGAGGATGTCTGTCTTCCTACACCCTCAGAAGATGTCTGTCTACCTACCCCCCTTGGAAGATGTTGGTCTACTTACCCCTCTAGATGATGTCTGTCTACGTACGCCCCTCAGAAGATGGCTGTCTACCAATCCACCAATGGGAGATGTCTGTCTACCAACCCCCTCGAAAGGTGCCTTTGTGCCTACCCCCTCAGAAGATTGTCTACCTACGAACACTCAGTAAATGTATATATACCTACCCCCCCCCCCCCCTTGGAAGAAGTCTGTCTAATTATTCCCCACCCCTTGGTAATTTCTGTCTACATACCACTCCCTTGCAAGATGTCTGTGTACCTACTCCCTCTTGAAAGATATCTGTTTACCTACATCTTCTGTGGGGAGGTAGGAAGACACACATCTTCCGCGAGGGGTAGGTAGACAGACATATTCCAAAGCAGGGTACATGGTCAGACATCTTCTGAAGGGTGGTAGGTAGACAGACATCCTCCAAGAGGGGGGGGAGACATTTTCTGTGGTGATAATGGTAGACAAACAATTCCAAGGAGGGGTAGTTAGACAGTCATCTCTGAGTGGTTGTTTCTTAGTCAGACGTCTTCAAGGGGGAGGATTGGTAGACTGACAGTTTCCAAGGGGGGAGACATTTTTCGATTGGGGCCAAATAGGTAAACAGATATCCTTTGAGAGGGAGGTAGACATTTTCCGGGGGGGGGGGAGATATTTTCGAGGGGGAGAGTAGATTGACATCTTCTGGGAGGGGGGAGATAGTATTCTTCCATGGGGGGAGGTGAGTTGTCAGACATCTTCAAAGGTTGGGGGGGGGGGGGGGGTCGGTAGACAGACATCTTCCAAGAAATGTCGGTAAGTAGACAGACATCTTCTGTGGGAAGTGATGGTATGTACACTTACATCTTCTGATGGGTTCGGGTAGATAAACAGGCATCTTTCATGATGGGGGGATAGAGCTCCTCGAAGATGGGGTGTAGATGTCTTTGGCAAGGAGGGTAGATAGACATATTCCGAGAGGGGGTTAGATAGATTTCTTCCATAGCGGGGATAGATAGACTTGTCCCGAGTTTGTGAGGTAGACAGACATACAGACATCTTCCTAGAATTTGGAGGTAGACAAACATATTCAGAATGGGCAGTAGACACATTCCAAATGAAGGGAGGCTGTAGAAATCTTCTGAGTCTAGGATAAATGTTCTCTGAGAGGAGGGGCTAGATGGAAATCTTAACAGGGGTGGGGTAGGTAGTCAGACATATTCTGAGAGGAGGGGGTTGATAGACAGGCATCTTTCATGAGGTGAGTTATCGACATCCGCCTGGGGGATAGACATCTTCTGAGGTGGGGATAGGTATCTTCCAGTGGGTGTAGATATCTGTGGGTGGGGTAGATAGACATCTTCTGAGGTGTTGGTTGATAGTCACCTTCCTAGTGGAGGGATACAGATATTTTCCGCCTGGGCTGGGTAGATAATCTTCTGAAGGGGGGTAGACGTCTTCCAAGGGGGGGTAGAGAGACAGCTTCTGAGGGGGTAGATAGACATTTTCCAAGGATGGGGGCAGATACACATCTTCTGAGGGAGTAGATACACCTCTTCCGAGGAAGGTATGGATAGATAATCTTATGAGGTGGGTGTTGGTAGGCATCAGCTGAAGGGGGCTAGATTGGCATCTTCCGATGTGGAAGGGTTTAAGTAGGCATTTTTAGAGGGAGGGATTTCTTCCCAGGGGTTTAGATAGGCATCTTCCAAGTGGGTGTAGAATGACATCTCAGAGAGGGGGTAGACAAAATCTTCCGAGAGGGGGTAGGTAGAAAGACATCTTTCGATGGGAGAGTAGGTAAGCAGACATCTTTTGAGTGGGGTTGGTAAACTGACATCTTCCAAAGGGGCAAGGTAGACATATAGTTTCTGAGGGTGGGGCATAGGTAGACTGACACTTTCCGATGTGTGGTAAGTAGAATTACATCTTCTGAAGTGATGGGGTAGGTATACAGACATATACCTAGGGGGAAGGTAGACAGACATGTCCCGAGTGGTGGTAGGTAGACAGCCATCTTCCAGTTGGGTAGGTACACAGACATCATCCAAGGAGGTTAGAAGGACAGACATTTTCCATGTGGGGGTTGGTAGACATAAATCATCTGAGGGGGGAGAGACATCTTTTGAGGGGAGGGTACATAGACGGACATCTTCAGAGAGGAGGTAGTCATCCTCCGAGAGGGAGATAGTCATCCTCCGAGAGGGGGAGTAGATGTCTTCCGAGATGGGAGGCAGTTGTACATCTTCCACTGGTCTTAGCTAGGCAGACATCTTCTGAGGGAGGGTATGTAGACAGACATCTTCTGAGGGGGATAACGTCGACAGTCATCTTCTGATCGGGGTGGGTGGGTAGACAGACATCTTCCGAGTGGTGGTAGGTATGGAGACATCTTCTGAGGCTGGATTCGGTAGACAGGCATCTTCCAAGGGGGGGTGTTGGAAGACAGATATTTTTCAAGGGGTGGGAAACATCTTCTAAAGGATGCAGTTTGGTAAGCAGTATCCTCCGAGAGGGGTCTAGACATTCTGTGAGGGGGATAACGTCGACAGTCATCTTCCTATTGGGGGGGGGGGGGGCAGGTAGAAAGACATCTTCCGAGGAGTGTTAGGTATGGAGACATCTTCTGAGCCTGGGTGCAGTAGAAAGACATCTTCCAAGGGGTGGAGGGGTGTGTTGGAAGACAGACATCTTCCAAGGGGTGGGAAGCACCTTCTAAAGGATGCAGTTTGGTAGACAGACATCCTACGAGAGAGGATGTAGACATTCTCAGATGGGGAGTGTATATCTTCTGAGAGGAGTGGTAGATTGACATCTTCCGAGAGGGGGGAGATACTTTTCTTCCATGGCGGCAATAGATAGATATCACACTAGATCGCGTGTTTAGATAGACATGTTTAAATGTGTGGTGAATGTACACAGACAACTTTCGAGAAGGGTGGTAGGTATACAGACATCCTCAGAGGGGGTGGGTTGGGAGACAGACATCTTCCGAGATAGGGATAAGATAGAGACAAATCATTCAAGGTGTGGTAGATAAATATACAGATTCTGAGGGGTTTAGGTAAACATTCATATTATGACGGGTTGTGGGTGTAGGTAGACAGAAACCATCCGAGGAGGGGTATTTAGGCAGATAATGTCTGAGAGGGTTTATGTAGACTGGCATCTTCTGAGGGGTTGTAGGAGGACAGATATCTTCCAAGTGGAGGGTTGGTAGACAGACATCTTCAGATGTGGGGTGGGGTAGGTAGCCAGACATCTTCCAATAGGGGGTTGGTAGGCAGACATATCATGTGAGGGGATGGTTTAGACAACCTTCTTCTGATGGGTGGGTGGGTAGACTGACATCTTCCATGATGGGGCGTAGGCAGAGAGACATTGTCCGAGGCAGGGTGACTATAGACATTTTTCGAGAGGGGGGGTAGTTAGACAGACTTCTTCTGGGGGGTTGTAGGTAAACTGACCTCTTCAGAGGGGTGGCATAGAATGACATTTGCCAAGAGGGGTAGGTAGAGAGACATTTTCCGATGGTGGAAAGTAGACAACATCTTCTGATGAGTGTAGGTAGACAGACATCTTCCGAGGGGGATGTGTAGGTGGACATACATCTTCCGATGGTTGGTGGGTACATAGACAGACATATTCCAATGGGTGCGATAGGTAGACAAACATCTTCCAAGTGCGGGCGTCATAGACAGATATCATACAAAAGTTCATGTAGGTAGACACACATCTTCTGAGGGGGTGTAGGGAGACAGACATTTTCCGAGGGGTGTACATAGACATACATTTTCCACGTGGGGTCTAGGTAGACAGACATCTTCAGATGAGGGGGTAATTAGACAATCATCTTCTGGGGTAGGCTGACAGACATATTCAGAAGTATGGGTTGGTAGACAATACTTTATGACTGGAGGGATGTAGAGAGACATCTTCCAAGGGGTGTAAGTAGGTAGACAGACCTCTTCTGTTGTGGGATTTGTAGGTAGGCAGACATCTTCCGAAGCAGAGGTGTTGGTAAACAGACAATTATCATGGACAGGGTTAGGTAGGCAGACATCTTCCCAGTGAAGTTTTGTAGACAGACATCTTCCAACGAGGGGTTAGGTAGACTGACACCTTCTGAGGCAGGGTAGGTAGATAGTCATCTTCGGAGGAGTGTTTGGTATACAGACATCTTCCGAACGGGTGTAGGTATACAGACATATACCTAAGGGGGAGGTAGACAGACATCATGGGAGTGGGGGTACGTAGACAGACAGGTGGGTAGGTATACAGACATCTTCCGAGGGGGATTAGGAGGACAGACATTTTCCATTTGAGGGTTGATAGACTTACATCATCTGAGGGAGGAGAAATATCTTTTGAGAGGAGGGTATGTAGACAGACATTTCAGAGAGAGGGTAGACATCATCCGAGAGGGAGGTAGTCATCCTCCAACACAGGGGTAGATATCTTCCAAGAGGGGTGTAAATAAATATCTTCCAAGATGCGAGGTAGATGGACCTCTTCCGAGGGTTTTAGGTAGGCAGACATGTTCCGAGGTGTGGCATGTAGACATACACCTTCTGAGGGGAATAAGGTAGACAGTCATCTTCTTATGGGAAATGGGTAGGTAGACAGACATATTCCAAGGGAGGGGGGGTAGGTAAGGAGGAGATATATTCTGAGGGTGAGTTCAGTACTCAGACATCTTCTGAGGGGTGTTCATGGTAGACAGACATCTTTCAAAGGGGGGGAGACATCTTCCAAAGTATGCGTTTTGGTATACAGACATCCTACAAGAGGGGTGTGGACATTCTCTGATGTGGGAGTAGATATCTTCCCAGAGGAGTGGTAGTTTAACAACTTCCGAGAGGGGGGGGGGGTTGGGTAGGCAGACAGATATCCTCAGAGGTAGGGGTAGGGAGACAGATATCTCCCACAGGAGGGATAAAATCGAATCATTTGAAGGGGGTAGATAGGCATACATCTTCTGAGGGGTTTAGGTAGACATTCATCTTATGACAGGGGAAGGGGGTAGGTAGACAGATCATGCGGGGGGGGGGGGATATGTAGACAGATATCTTACAAGAGGGGGGTAGGTAGGCAGACATATTCTGAAGAGTTGTAGGAGGACGGACATATTCCAAGGGGGTAGGTAGACAGGCATCTACAGAGGGGGTTAGGTAGACAGTCTTATCAGAGGTGTATAGGTAGACAGACATCTTCTAAGGGGTTTGGTAGACCAACATTTCCTAAGGAGTGGCAGGTAGACAAACTTCTTCCGAGTGTGGGTGGGTATGTAGACAGACACCAGTAAGGAATTGTAGGCTGACAGACATCCTTTGTGATAGATGGTAGGTAGGCAGAAATATTCCGAAGGGAGGGTTGGAAAACATACATCTTCCAATGGAAGGGGTAGGTAGTCATACATCTTCTGAGGGCTGGGTTTAGGTATACAGAGATCTTTCCAAGGGGGGGCAGGTAAGTAGACAGACATATACTCAGGGTAGGGGGATGAGAGACAGACATTTTCCGAGGGGGAGGGGTAGGTACACAGACATCTTCTGATGGTTGGGTAGGTAGACAGACATCTTCCGGGGTGGACAGCTAATCGGACATGGTTTGAGGGAGCTTAGGTAGACAGACATTTCCGATGGGGAGTGTAGGTAGACAGACATATTCTAAGGGTGGGGAGATGAGAGACATTTTCTGATGTGGAGATAGGTAGACAGACGTCTTCTGAGGGGTTGTAGGTAGACAGACATCTTCCAAGCGGGAGCTGTAGGTAGACAGATATCTTCAGAAGGAGATTGTAGGTTGATGGACATATTTTGTGCAGGTAATGATAGATAAACAAATTCCAAGGGGTGGTAGTTTAACAGACATCTTCCCAGGGGGGCTGAGTAGATAGACAGACATCATCCAACGTGGGTAGACAGACATATTCCAGGTGGAGTAGACATCCTCCAAGGGGTAGACATCTTCGAATGGTGGTGAGGGTAGGTAGACATCCTATGAGAGTGGGGTTAGAGATTCTCTGAGAGGGAGGTGTAGATAGCTACCAAGAGTGGAGGTAGATAGACATATTCCGAGTGGGGGGGGGGGGGGTTGGATAGAAATCTTCTGGGGGTTGAAATTTGGCAGTTGGTAGACTGGGCTTTTCTGAGACTGTGTTTGGAAGACATTTTCCGAGGTGGGAGGTAGACAGATATATTCCGAGGCAGTTGGTAGGTAGACAGACTAATTCCAGGGTGGTTGGTATGCTGACAGACATCTTCTGAGGGGGGGGGGGGGGTAGACAGACATCGCCTGAGGGGCTGGAAGACACCTTCCAAAGTTTGGGGGTCTCTAGACATCTTCCGAGACAGGGGTAAACAACTTCCGAGTGGGGGGGCTGAGTAGGGGTTGGGATAGGTAGACAGACAAATTCCGAGAGGGCAGGTAGGTAGATAGACTTCTCCTTAGTGTGGGGGGGGGGGGGGTGTTGAGAGACATCTTTCAGGGTGATAGACATCTTACGAGGTGGGGAGAGAGTTTTTGTGGGGGTATAGATAGACATCTTCACAGGGTGAGGTAGGTGGACAAACATCTTCCTTAGGGGGGTGAGGTAGGCAGACATCTGACGAGGGGGCAGGTAGACAGACATCTCCTGTGGAGAGTTACGTAGACTGACATTTTATAAGGAGCAAGTAGGTAGAATTACATATTAGGTGGTGGGGCGATGAGAGACAGACAGCTTTCGATGGGGTAGAGGTAGTATGAAATCTTCCGATGTGGGAGGTGTAGGTAGATATCATCTTAGAGGGGTAGGTACACAGACATCTCCCGAGGGGTGGGGTAGGTAGACATTCATATTCTGTGGGGAGGGGTAGGTAGTCATACATATTCTAAGGGGGGGGGGGGTTTAGGTAGACAGACATATTCCAAGGGTGAGGTACACAGACATCATCTGAGGGGGGAGGGGAGGTGCAGGTTGACAGAGATCTTCCATGGATGGGTAGCTCGGTAGATATCTTCTGAGGGGGATAGATAGGCATATTTCGAAGGTGGGGTAGATAGCCACCTTCCCAGGGGGGGGGGGGGCAGATCATCATGGGTGTGACGTCACGTGAGCTGCACTGCTGTTGAAATAGCTTGTTAATGTTTTATAAATTTTAGACTTCATTTACGGATTTTAAAGTTTTTTGTGTTATTATTTTTGCCGTAAAAGCAAATTATTAGTGGATATTCATTTATCTCAGTGTTTCTTCCTGTGGTATTGACTCGAGTGGTATATTATGTGTAAGTGTGCTTCCATGGTTCGTCTAAGCCTCGCGCCTCATCAGCGTGTTTACATTTTGCGGCGTGCACTGCATCTGCAGCGGTTATAAGCTAAGTACTGACGAACTTGTTTGTGCTCTGTAATACGTTATTAAACTGAATAGATTGCAGTGGTGTTGCTTGCCATTTTTGGCGAAATAATGACTTAATAAACTCTTGTAATCGTTCGCTCGCTGTGTTTTATAGAGTTTTCAGTGTGTTGAAGTCGTTTAGTAAATTTCGTGCTTTAGTTTTCAACTGGCGTTTAGTTTAAATTTTTTGGTTTTAGCCAATAATTTTGTGAAGTTTTGCTGGTATTGGTATCGGCTGTGTTGTAGTAGTATTAATACAAGTAGCTGCTTTCTTAGTAGGCAGAGAATTTCGAGACCATAGTTGTTAGTTCTTAAATAGTGCTGCTTTTGTAACTGAACTTTGGTAACGTAGACGTATAGTTTTTTTTAGTAACTGTAAAATTTTATCGTGAGTGAGAAGTGATTGCTATGTCGTAGGTTTGTGAGTAGTGGATTAAGCTGTGGGATTTGTTCAAAGTATTTTCATTGGGGGGAATGCGGTGGGGAAGCCAGTGGTCATTTGAGGGTGATCCTGTCCTGGGAATGTAGAATCTGTAATAGAAACAAGTTAATAGAGGAGCAGGAGCGTAAGATCTGTGCCCTTCAGGTGCAGTTACAATGCGCAAAGGAGGAACTAGATAAGTTGAGGAGGGTGAAGGGTGCTGGGGAATGGGAACTGGCAGTTGACAAGAAGATAGATAGGAAAAGGAGGTAGTCAGACAGTTTTACTTTGCATACATGCAATAGATACGACAAACTGTCAAAGTTGAGCGGAGAGGAGCCTCGTGTAGCTGTATATGGAGGTAACTTGCAGCCGTCCTCAGCAATTAGGAGGCCTAGGTTCTGCTGCTAGGTAGTTACCGGGTAGAGGTGTGGGCCAGCATTTGCAAGAAGTTTTGTGGAGTGAGTACCAGGTCACAAGCATTGTGAAGCCTAATGCAGGGTTGGCTCAGGTGGCTGAAAGCATAGGGGAGTTATGTAAGAATTTTACAAAGGAGGATCAGGTAGTGATAGTGGGTGGTGCTGGGAGCAGTCGCAATAGGGACAGGGGGTATGATGTCAGTGGTGACTTGGTTAAGATAGCTACTCAAACTGGTGGCACTAATGTGCTTTTCGTGCAACTGTTTCAGCATAATGATCGGCCACACCTTAATGCGGCTGTTGGGGGCGTAATTGTGGGGCTGGGGAGTGCAGTGATGGGAGAGGGCATGGATCACATCTCAGTGGTGCCAGTTGGGTCTATCAGTAGATGGGGTTTCACTAGGCATGGCCTGCACCTCAATAGGTATGCGAAGGAGAGGCTACCTAAGCTTATAGGTGACAGTGTAGTGGGTGGTGGTGGCGGTAGTGGTGTCACTCATGGAAAAATTCCTGTAGTATTTGGTGTTAGAGCTGCACCTTTTTAATACTGAAGTCAGCTGATTGGTATACCAGCTTAAAGGAAGTGCCTCTAAGGTTCAAAAATGGTTCTAATGGCTCTGAGCACTATGCAAATTAACATATGGGGTCATCAGTCGCCTAGAACTTAGAACTAATTAAACCTAACTAACCTAAGGACGTCACACACATCCATGCCCGAGGCAGGATTCGAACCTGCGACCGTAGCAGTCGCGCGGTTCCGAACTGAGCGCTTAGAACCGCAAGACCACCGCGGCCGGCGTGCCTCTAAGGGCTCTCCTCCAGAGGATGTAATGTTTCCAAGTAGAGAAGGAATTGGCATATTTCATCAGAATATAAGAGTTATTAGAGATAAAGTTAGTGAACTGCTAACAGATGTTAACGCTGAAATTATTTGTATATCAGAGCACCACTTCAATAAATTGATAATTTATAGGCTTCCTTTACCAGGCTACATATTACCTGGCTGTTTCTCAAGGAGTTCCTTGCGGGGTGGGGAGGTGTCTCCGTACATAAAAAACAGTACGTTATTTGAGTCCATAGACTTATCACGACACTGCACTGAACAGATATTTTTGAAAGTTGTGCAGCATTTGTTGAATTTAGTGAAACTCAACTTCTAATTGCTGGTGTTTATAGGGCCTCTAACTCAAACTTCAGAGCATTTTTGCTTAAGCTAGAGAGGGTTCTTGATTCACTTTGTAGGAAGTACCAGAAAGTAGTTATATGTGGGGAATTCAATATTAATTTTGTATATGATTGTGCAAGAAAAAGGGGGGTTGGGTTGTTTGGGGAAGGAGACCAGACAGCGATGTCATTGGTCTCATCGGATTAGGGAAGGATTGGGAAGGAAGTCGGCCATGCCCTTTGAGAGGAACTAACCCAGAATTTGCCGGGAGTGATTTAGGGAAATCACGGAAAACCTGAATCAAGATGGCTGAACGCGGGACTGAACCGTCGTCCTCCCGAATGTGAGTCCAGTGCCTTAACCACTGCGCCACCTCGCTCGGTCCCAAGAAAAATGATGTTGGTAGATCTCCTAAATTCATATGATCTGATGCCAACTGTGTTTTTTTTTTTTTTTTTTTTTTTTTCAAACTAGGGTGCAGGCGAATAGTAGCACAATTATAGACAATATATTTATTCGTTCTTCAATACTAGATGGGCATCCTGTTAGTAAAAAAGGGAATGGCCTTTCAGACCATAATGCACAAATTTTAACACTAAAAGGTTTTTGTACTCAACCCAATGTCATATTTAGTTACAAAGAACGTAGGAAAGTCAATCCAACAGCAATAGAGTGTTTTTAAAACTTGTCAAGGAACAAGAGTGGCAAGATGTTTATAGTGCCAATAATACAGATGATAAATACAATGCTTTCCATGGCACATTTCTCATGCTCTTTGAGAGTTGTTTTCCATTAGAACATTCTGAATGGGGTACTAGCAGTAATAGACAGCACAGTTGGCTGACTAGTGGGATAATGATTTCATGTAGAACATAGGGCGAATTATATCAAAATGTTAGAAGTAGTCACAATCAAGCTAAATAAAAATTTAGTTTCAACAGGAAATCATACAAATTTCTTCGCAAATACCTTTCTGAGATTGACGTCTGAAATACTCCTCTGTGATACAAACAAGAGAGAGATTGAGTCAATAACTATATCACTGAAGACTAAGGACTCTCATGGATATGATGGAGTGCCTAGAAGCATATTAAAGTACTGTGCTGCACATGTTAGCCCTGTATTTAGCCATATTTGCAATTTTTCCTTTAGAGTTGGTCAGTTTCCTGACCGATTAAAGTACTCATCAGTAAAGCCGCTTTATGAAAAGGGAGAAAGGGATAATATAGATAATTTTAGACCTACTTCTATGCCATCAGTGTTTGCAAAAGTTACCGAAAAGGCTGTGCATGTAAGGTTAATTGATCACTTGATATCACACAATTTGCTGTCAAATGAACAGTTCGGTTTTAGAAGCCGTCTGACAACTGAAAATGCTGTATTCTGGCGTACAGACGTACTTTTATGCAAAATCGTAAGGTCCTAGCTCTTGTCCAATGCACCAAAGCCGACAAATAAGGGAATAACCGATAACTAAAACTTGAATAGTACTGCTTCTTACTGGCTACTACATCTTCTTAGAAGATATTTCTGTGTTATAATATGATGTTTTCAGTTTTCTCCGCATACCGCAACACGCGACATAATTTTGCAGACGATAAATGTAACCGTTTCAGAGAGAAAAGCGGCCAATGTGAAGATGTGGCAATAAAGTCGATTCGATAGCAAATGACGAAAGCGGGCGGATTTCTGAAGTTTTTACTACGTATGAACAGTTTCCACATTCTCCCGTGCAACGTGGTTTCCAGACGTGGTTTCATGCTGAATCTTTAGGTCGTCGGTCATGTGCAATGTACCAAAGCCGGCAAATAAGTGAATAACCGATAACTAAAACTTGACTACTACTGCTTGTTACTGGCCGATAACATCTTCTTAGAAGCTTCTTCTGTGTTCTACTATGGTGCTTTTAGTGTCTCCGCATACAGCGGCAAGAGACATAACTTTGCAGACGATGTATGTGACCGATTCAGAGAGAAAATCGACCAATATGACGATCTGGCGTTAAGTCGATTCTTTTGGCAAATGACGAAAACGGGCGGATTTCTCATGGTGTTACTACATATGAAAGCTTTTCTCATTCTCCCGTGCAACGTGGCGTACAGACGTACTTCCATGCAAAATCTTAAGGTCCTAGCTCATGTCCAATGCACCAAGGCGGCAAATAAGTGAATAACCGATAACTAAGCATGTATATTACTGCTTCCTACTTTCGATTATATCTTCTTTGAAGCTTTTTCTTTGTTCTAATATAATGTTTTCAGTTTTTTCCGCATACCCCAACACGCGACATAACTTTACAGACGATAAATGTAACCGTTTCAGAGAGAAAAGTAGCCAATTTGACGATCTGACAATAAGTCGATTCAATGGCAAATGTCGAAAACGGGCGGATTTCTCATGTTGTTAGTACATATGAACACTTTTCACATTCTCCCGTGCAACGTGGCGTACATACGTACTTTCATGCAAAATCTTAAGCTCCTAGCTCATGTCCAACCGTGCGACTGCTAAGGTCGCAGGTTCGAATCATACCTGGGGCATGGATGTGTGTGATCTCCTTGGGTGAGTTAGGTTTAAGTAGTTCTAAGTTCTAGGGGACTAAAGACCTCAGCAGTTGAGTCCCATTGTGCTCAGAGCCATTTGAACTGATGTTTAATGCACCAAAGCCGGCAAATAAGTCAATAGTATAGTTCTGCTTGCTACTTTCGATTACATCTTCTTAGAAGCTTTTTTGTGTTCTAATATGATGTTTTCAGTTTCTTCCGCATATTGCAATACGCGACATACATTTCCAGACGATAAATGTAACTGTTTCAGAGAGAAAAGCGGCCAATGTGACGATCTGGCATCAAGTCGATTCGATGGCAAATGACGAAAGCGAGCGGATCTCTCAAATTTTTACTACATATGAACAGTTTTCACATTCCCCCGCGCAATGTGATTTCCAGACGTCGTTTCATGCGAAATCTATAGGTCGTCGGTCATGTCCAATATACCAAACCCGGCAAATAAGTGAATTACCGCTAACTAAATCTAGAATAGTACTGCTTCTTATCGACGATTACATCTTCTTCGAAGCTTTTTCTGTGTTCTAATATAATGTTTTCAGTTTTTTTCCATACCGCAACACGCGACATAATTTTGCAGACGATGGATGTAACCTGTTCAGAGAGAAAAGCGGCCAATGGGACGATCTGGCAATACATTCGACTCTATAGCAAATGATGAAAGCGATCGGGTTTCTTAGGTTTTTACTACATATGAACGCTTTCCACATTCTCCCGTGCAACGTGTCGTACAGACGTACTTTCTTGCAAAATCTTAACGTCCTAGCTCATGTCCAAGGCACAAAAGCCGGCAAATAAGTGAGTAATCGATAACTAGAACTTGACTAGTACTGCTTGTTACTGGCCAATTACATCTTCTTAGAAGCTTCTTCTGTGACTACTATAGTGATTTTAGTATCTGCGCATACCGCGGCAAGCGACATAACTTTGCATACGATGAATGTAACCGTTTCAGAGGGAAAAGCCACCAGTGTGACGATCTGTCATTAAGTCGATTCGATGGCAAATGACGAAAACGGGCGGATTTCTCATGGTGTTACTACATATGAAAACTTTTCTCATTCTCCCGTGCAACGTGGCGTACAGACGTACTTTCATGCAAAATCTTAAGGTCGTAGCTCATGTCCAATGCACCAAAGCCGGCAAATAAGTGAATAAACCGATAACTGAAACTTGAATAGTACTGCTTCTTACTGGCAATTACATCTTCTTTGAAGCTTTTTCTGTATTCTAATATAATGTTTTCAGCTTTTTCCGCATACCGCAACACGCGACATAATTTTGCAGACGATAAATATAACCGTTTCAGAGAGAAAAGCGGCCAATGTGAAGATGTGGCAATAAAGTCGATTCGATAGCAAATGACGAAAGCGGGCGGATTTCTGAAGTTTTTACTACGTATGAACAGTTTCCACATTGTCCCGTGCAACGTGGTTTCCAGACGTGGTTTCATGCTGAATCTTTAGGTCGTCGGTCATGTGCAATGTACCAAAGCCGGCAAATAAGTGAATAACCGATAACTAAAACTTGACTACTACTGCTTGTTACTGGCCGATAAAATCTTCTTAGAAGCTTCTTCTGTGTTCTACTATGGTGCTTTTAGTGTCTCCGCATACCGCGGCAAGAGACATAACTTTGCAGACGATGAATGTGACCGATTCAGAGAGAAAATCGACCAATATGACGATCTGGCGTTAAGTCGATTCTTATGGCAAATGACGAAAACGGGCGGATTTCTCATGGTGTTACAACATATGAAAGCTTTTCTCATTCTCCCGTACAACGTGGCGTACAGACGTACTTTCATGCAAAATCTTAAGATCTTAGCTCATGTCCAATGTACCAAAGAAGGCAAATAAGTGAATAAACCGATATTTAAACTTGAATAGTACTGCTTCTTATTGGCTATTACATCTTCTTAGAAGCTTTTTCTGTGTTCTAATATGATGTTTTCAGTTTTTTCTGCATACCGCAACACGCGACATACTTTTGCAGCCGCTAAATGTAACCGTTTCAGAGAGAAATGCGGCCAATGTGACGATCTGACATTAAGTCGATTCGATGGAAAATGTCGAAAACGGGCGGATTTCTCATGTTGTTACTACATATGAACAATTTTTATATTCTCCCGTGCAACGTGGCGTACAGACGTACTCTCATGCATAATCTTAAGGTCCTAGCTCATGTCCAATGCACCAAGGCGCAAATAAGTGAATAACCTATAAGTAAAGCATGTATACTACTGCTTCCTACTTATGATTATATCTTCTTTGAAGCTTTTTCTGTGTTCTAATATAATGTTTTCAGTTTTTTCCGCATACCCCAACACGCGACATAACTTTACAGACGATAAATGTAACCGTTTCAGAGAGAAAAGTAGCCAATATGACGACCTGACAATAAGTCGATTCAATGGCAAATGTCGAAAACGGGCGGATTTCTCATGTTGTTAGTACATATGAACACTTTTCACATTCTCCCGTGCAACGTGGCGTACATACGTACTTTCATGCAAAATCTTAAGGTCCTAGCTCATGTCCAACCGTGCGACTGCTAAGGTCGCAGGTCCGAATCCTGCCTGGGGCATGGATGTGTGTGATCTCCTTGGGTGAGTTAGGTTTAAGTAGTTCTAAGTTCTAGGGGACTAACGACCTCAGCAGTTGAGTCCCATTGTGCTCAGAGCCATTTGAACTGATGTTCAATGCACCAAAGCCGGCAAATAAGTCAATAGTATAGTTCTGCTTGCTACTTTCGATTACATCTTCTTAGAAGCTTTTTTTGTGTTCTAATATGATGTTTTCAGTTTCTTCCGCATATTGCAATACGCGACATACATTTCCAGACGATAAATGTAACTGTTTCAGAGAGAAAAGCGGCCAATGTGACGATCTGGCATCAAGTCGATTCGATGGCAAATGACGAAAGCGAGCGGATCTCTCAAATTTTTACTACATATGAACAGTTTTCACATTCCCCCGCGCAATGTGATTTCCAGACGTCGTTTCATGCGAAATCTATAGGTCGTCGGTCATGTCCAATATACCAAACCCGGCAAATAAGTGAATTACCGCTAACTAAATCTAGAATAGTACTGCTTCTTATCGACGATTACATCTTCTTCGAAGCTTTTTCTGTGTTCTAATATAATGTTTTCAGTTTTTTTCCATACCGCAACACGCGACATAATTTTGCAGACGATGGATGTAACCTGTTCAGAGAGAAAAGCGGCCAATGGGACGATCTGGCAATACATTCGACTCTATAGCAAATGATGAAAGCGATCGGGTTTCTTAGGTTTTTACTACATATGAACGCTTTCCACATTCTCCCGTGCAACGTGTCGTACAGACGTACTTTCTTGCAAAATCTTAACGTCCTAGCTCATGTCCAAGGCACAAAAGCCGGCAAATAAGTGAGTAATCGATAACTAGAACTTGACTAGTACTGCTTGTTACTGGCCAATTACATCTTCTTAGAAGCTTCTTCTGTGACTACTATAGTGATTTTAGTATCTGCGCATACCGCGGCAAGCGACATAACTTTGCATACGATGAATGTAACCGTTTCAGAGGGAAAAGCCACCAGTGTGACGATCTGTCATTAAGTCGATTCGATGGCAAATGACGAAAACGGGCGGATTTCTCATGGTGTTACTACATATGAAAACTTTTCTCATTCTCCCGTGCAACGTGGCGTACAGACGTACTTTCATGCAAAATCTTAAGGTCGTAGCTCATGTCCAATGCACCAAAGCCGGCAAATAAGTGAATAAACCGATAACTGAAACTTGAATAGTACTGCTTCTTACTGGCAATTACATCTTCTTTGAAGCTTTTTCTGTATTCTAATATAATGTTTTCAGCTTTTTCCGCATACCGCAACACGCGACATAATTTTGCATACGATAAATGTAACCGTTTCAGAGAGAAAAGCGGCCAATGTTACGATCTGGCATTAAGTCGATTCGAACGCAAATGACGAAAACGGGCCGACTTCTCATGTTGTTACTATTATGTACACCTTTGTCATTCTCCCGTGCAACGTGGCGTACAGACGTAGTTTCATGCAAAATCTTAAGGTTATAGCTCACGTCCAATGCACCAAGCTTGCAAATAAGTGAATAACCGATAGCAAAAACGTGAAAGTACTGCTTCCTACTTTCGATTACATCTTCTTAGAAGCTTTTTTGTGTTCTGATATGATGTTTTCAGTTTTTTCCACATATTGCAAACACTTGGCACAAATTTCCAGACGATAAATGTAACCGTTTCAGAGAGAAAAGCGGCCAATGGGACGATCTGGCAATACATTCGATTCGTTAGCAAATGACGAAAGCGATGGATTTCTCTGGTTTTTACTACATATGAACACTTTCTACATTCTCCCGTGCAACGTGGCGTACAGACGTACTTTCATGCAAAATCCTAAGGTCCTAGCTCATGTCCAATGCAATAAAGCCGCAAGTAAGTGAATAACCGATCGCTTAAACTTGAATAGTACTGCTTCCTACTTTCGATTACATCTTCTTAGAAGCTTTTTTTGTGTTCTAATAAGATGTTTTCAGTTTTTTCCGCATATTGCAATACGCGACATACATTTCCAGACGATAAATGTAACTGTTTCAGAGAGAAAAGCAGCCAATGTGAAGATGTTGCAATAAAATAGATTCGGTAGCAAATGACGAAAGCGGGCGGTTTTCTCCAGTTTTTACTACATATGAACAGTTTCCACATTTCCCCGTGCAATGTGGTTTCCAGACGTCGTTTCATGCAAAATCTTTACGTCGTCGGTCATGTCCAATGTACCAAAGGCGGCAAATAAGTGAATAACCGATAACTAAAACTTGAATAGTACTGCTTCTTATTGGCGATTACATCTTCTTAGAAGCTTTTTCTGTGTTCTAATATGATGTTTTCAGTTCTTTTCCGCATATTGCAACACACGACATAAATTTCCAGACGGTAAATGTAACCTTTTCAGTGAGAAAAGCGGCCAATATGACGCTCTATCATTAATTCGATTAGATGGCAAATGTCGAAAACGGGCGGATTTTTCATGTGGTTACTACATGTGAACACTTTTCACATCCTCCTGTGCATCGTGGTTTCCAGACGTCGTTTCATGCAAAATCATTAGGTCGTCGGTCATGTCCAATGTACCAAAGCCGGCAAATATGTGAATAACTGATAACTAACACTTGAATAACACTGCTTGTTACTGGCCGATTACATTTTCTTAGAAGCATCCTCTGTGTTCTACTATTTTGCCTTTAGTGTCTGCGCATACCGCGGCAATCGACGTAACTTTGCAGACGATGAATGTAACAGTTTCAAAGAGAAAAGCGGCCAATGTGACGATCTGGCATTAAGTCGATTCGAAGGATAATGTCGAAAACGGTCGGATTTCTCATGTTGTTACTACATATGAACATCTTTTACATTCACCCGTGCAACGTGGCGTACAGAGGTACTCTCATGCAAAATCTTAAGGTCCTTGCTCATGTCCAATGCACCAAGGCGGAAAATAAGTGAATAACCGATAACTAAAGCTTGTATATTACTGCTTCCTACTTTCGATTACATCTTCTTAGAAGCTTTTTCTGTGTTCTAATATTATGTTTTCAGTTTTTTCCGCATATTGCAATAAGCGACATAAATTTCCAGGCGATAAATGTAACTGTTTCAGAGAGAAAAGCGGCCAATGTGAAGATCTGGTAATACTTTCGATTCGATAGCAAACGACGAAAGCGATTGAATTCCTCAGGTTATTACTACGTATGAACACTTTCCACATTCTCCCGTGCAACGTGGCGTACAGACGTACTTTCATGCAAAATCTTAAGGTCCTAGTTCATGTCCAACCGTGCGACTGCTAAGGTCGCAGGTTCGAATCCTGCCTGGGGCATGGATGTGTGTGATCTCCTTAGGTGCGTTAGGTTTAAGTAGTTCTAAGTTGTAGGGGACTAATGATCTCAGCAGTTGAGTCCCATTGTGCTCAGAGCCATTTAAACTGATGTCCAATGCACCAAAGCCGGCAAATTAGTAAATAACCGATAGCTAAAACGTGAATAGTACTGCTTCCTACATTCGATTATATCTTCTTAGAAGCTTTTTTCGTGATCTAATATGATTTCTTCAGTTTTTTCCTCATATTGCAATACGCGACATACATTTCCAGACGATAAATGTAATTGTGTCAGAGAGAAAAGCTGCCAATGTGAAGATGTGGCAATATAATAGATTCGGTAGCAAATGACGAAAGCTGGCGGTTTTCTGTAGTTTTTACTACATATGAACAGTTTCCACATTCCCCCGTGCAAAGTGGTTTCCAGACGTCGTTTCATGCAAAACTTTAGGTCGTCGGTCATGTCCAATGTACCAAAGGTGGCAAATATGTGAATAACCGACAACTAAATCTTGAATAGTGCTGCTTCTTATTGGCGATTACATCTTCGTAGAATGTGCTTCTCTATTATACTATGTTGCTTTTGTGTCTCCACATACTGCGGCAAGTGACATATCTTTGCAGACGATGAATGTCTTTACTACATATGAACACTTTTCACATTTTCATATGCAACGCGTCTGCTAGACCTCCCCTCATGCAAAATCTTAAGGTACTAACTCATGTACAAGGCACCAAAGTCGGCTAAATATTCAATTTTCGGTCATTAAAACTTGAATTGTATTGCTTCTTGCCGGCTACTACATCAACTTAGAAGCTTCTTCTGTGTTCTACTATGGTGCTTTTAGTGTCTCCGCATACCTCAGAACGCAACATAGCTTTGCACACGATAAATGTAACCGTTTCAGAGAGAAGAGCAGCCAATGTGACGATCTGGCATAAAGTAGATTCGATAGCAAATGACGAAAACGAACGAATTTCTCTGGTTTTTACTACATATGAACAATCTTCACATTCTCCCATGCAACGTGGCTGCTAGTCCTCCCTTCATGCAAAATCTTAAAGTTCTAGCTCATGTCTAAGGCACCAAAGCCGGCTAAAATATCACAAGTCGATAACTGATTTTGAGTCGTACTGCTTCTTACTGGTTATTAATTCAACTTAAAAGCTTCTTCTGTGTTCTACTATGGTACTTTTAGTGTCTTCGCATTCCGCAGCACGCGACATAGTTTTGCACACGATAAATGTAACCGTTTCATACAGAAGAGCGGCAAATGTGACTATCTGACACTAAGTCGATTCGATAGCAAATGACGAAAACGGGCGGATCTCTTACGTTTTTACTACATATGAATTCTTTTCACATTCTCCCGTACAACGGGCTGATAGTCCTCCCTTCATGCAACATCTTAAGGTTCTTGCTCATGTCCAAGGCACCAAAACCGGCTAAAAATCCAAAATCGATAACTAAAACTTAAATTGTACTGCTTCTTACTGTCTATTACATAAACTTAGAAGTTTCTTCTGTGTTCCACTACTGTGCTTTCAGTGTATCCGCATATCGCAGCACGCGACATAGCTTTGCACACGATACATGTAACCGTTTCAGAGAGAAGTGTGGCCAAAGTAAGGATCTGACATTAAGTCGATTCAATAGCAAATGACCAAAACGGGCGGATTTCTCAGGTTTTTACTACATATGAACACTCTTCACATTGTCCCGTGCAACGTGGCTGCTAGTCATCCCTTCATGCAACATCTTAAGGTACTAACTCAAGTCCAAGTCACCAAACCAGGCTAGTGAGTAAATAATCGGTAACTAAAACTAGAATTGTAGTACTCCTTACTACCCGATTATATCAACTTAGAAACTTTTTCTGTGTACGACCATGATTCATTTAGTGTCTCCGCATACTTCAAAACGCTACATAGTTTGGAAGACGATAAATGAAACCGTTTCAGAGATATGAGCCTCCAATGATTCGATCGTTCATTAAGTCGATTCGATAGCAAATGAAGAAAACGGGAGGATTTCTGAGGGTTTTACAACATATGAACACATTTCACATTCACCCGTGCAACGCGGATGCTAGTCCTCCCTTCATGCAAAATCTTAAGGTCCTAGCTCATTTCCAAGGCACCGAAGAAGGGAAAAACGTCAGTAATCGATAACTAAAACTTAGATTTTACTGCTTCTTACTGGCTATTACATCAACTTAGAAGTTTCTTCTGTGTTCTACTATGGTGCTTTCATTGTCTCCGCATTCCGCATTTCCGAGAGAAGAGCGGCCACTGTGACGATGTGACATTAAGTCGTTTGGAAAGCTAATGACGAAAACTGGTAAATTTTTCAGGTTTTTACTACATATGAACACCTTTCACATTCTCCCTTGCAACGTGGCTGCTATTCCTCCATTCATACAAAATTTTAAGGTCCTAGCTAATGTCCAAGGCACCAAAGCCGGCTAAAAAGTCAAAAATCAATAACTAAAACTTGAATTGTAAAGCTTCTTACTGGCTATTACATCACCTTAGAAGCTTCTTCTGTGTTCTACTATGGGGCTTTTAGTGTCTCCGCATTCCGCAGCACGCGACATATCTTTGCACACGATAAATGTAACCGTTTCAGGGAGAAGAGGAGCCAATGTGACGATCTGACATTAAGACGATTCGATAGCAAGTGAAGAAAACGGGCGGATTTCTTAGGTTTTTACTACATATGAACAATTTTCACATTCTCCCGTGCACCAAAGCCGCCTTAAAAGTAAAAAATCGTTAACTAAAACTTGAATTGTACTGCTTCATATTGGCTATTACATCAACGTAGAAGCTTCTTCTGCGGTCTACTATGGTGATTTAGTGTCTCCGCATTCCGCAGCACGCGACATAGCTTTTCACACGTTAAATGTAACCGTTTTAGAGAGAATAGCGGCCAATGTGACCATTTGCCATTAAGTCGATTCGATAGGAAATGACGAAAACGGGCAGATTTATTAGGTTGTTACTACATATGAACACTTTTCACAATCTCCCGTGCGACGTGGCTGCGAGTCCTCCCTTCATGCAAAATCTTAAGGTACTAGTTCATGTCCAAGGCACCAAAGCCGGCTAAAAATTTAAAAATCGATCGCTAAAACTTAAATTGTACTGCTCCTTGCTGGCTATTACATCAACTTAGAAGCTTCTTCTTTGTTCTACTATGGGGATTTTGGTGTCTCCGCATTCCGCAGCACGCGACATAGCTTTGCACCCGATAAATGTAACCGTTTCGGAGAGAAGAGCGGCCAATGTGACGATCTGACATTAAGTCGAGTCGATAGCAAGTGACGAAAACGGGCGGATTCCTTAGGTTTTTACTACATGCGATCTCTTTTCACATTCTCCAGTGCAACGTGGCTGTTAGTCCTCCCTTCATGCAAAATATTAAGATCCTACCTCATGTCCAAGGCACCAAAGCCGGCTAAAAATTCAAAAATCGATAGCTAAATTTGAGTTCTTCTGCTTCTTACTGGCTATTACATCAACTTAGAAGCTTTTTCTGTGTTCTACTATGGTGCTTTTAGTGTCTCCGCATATCGCAGCACGCAACATAGCTTTGTACACGATAAATGTAACCGTTTCAGAGAGAAGAGCGGCCAATGTGACGATCTGATATAAAATCGAATCGATAGCAAACGACGAAAACGGGCGGATGTCTTAGGTTTTTACTACATATGAACACTTTTCACATTCTCCCGTGCAACGTGGCTGCTAGTCCTCCCATAATACAAATTCTTAATTTCCTAGCTCATGTCCAAGGCACCAAAGACGACTAAAAAGTCAATAATCGATAGCTGCAACAATTATTTTACGGCTTCTTACTGTCTATTACGTCAACTTAGAAGCTAGTTCTGTGTTCTACTATGGTGCTTGTAGTGTCTCCGCATTCCGCAGCACGCGACATAGCTTAGAACACGATAAATGTAACCGTTTCAGAGAGAAGAGCGACCAGTGTGACGATCTGACATTAAGTCTTTTCGATAGCAAATGACGACAACGGGCGGATTCCTTAGGTTTTTACTACATGCGATCTCTTTTCACGTTCTCCAGTGCAACGTGGCTGTTAGTCCTCCCTTCATGCAAAATATTAAGATCCTACCTCATGTCCAAGGCACCAAAGCCGGCTAAAAATTCAAAAATCGATAGCTAAATTTGAGTTCTTCTGCTTCTTACTGGCTATTACATCAACTTAGAAGCTTTTTCTGTGTTCTACTATGGTGCTTTTAGTGTCTCCGCATATCGCAGCACGCAACATAGCTTTGCACACGATAAATGTAACCGTTTCAGAGAGAAGAGCGGCCAATGTGACGATCTGATATAAAGTCGAATCGATGGCAAATGACGAAAACAAGCGGATTACTTAGTTTTTTACTACATTCGATCACTTTTCACATTCTCCCGTGCAACGTGGCTGCTAGTCCTCCCTTTATAGACATTCTTAAGGTCCTAGCTCATGATCAAGGCACCAAAGCCGGCTAAAAAGTTAATAATCGATAACTAAAACGATTATTTTACGGCTTCTTACTGGCTATTACGTCAACTTGGAAGCTTCTTCTGTGTTCTACTATGGTGCTTGTAGTGTCTCCGCATATCGCAGCACGCGACGTAGCTTTCCACACGATAAATGTAACCGTTTCATATAGAACAGCCTCCAATGTGACCATCTGACATTAAGTCGATTCGATAGCAAATGACGAAAGCGTTCGGATTTCTTAGGTTTTTACTACATATGAACACGTTTCACATTCTCCCGTGCAACGTGGCTGCTAGTCCTTCCTGCATGTAAATTCTTAAGTTCCTACCTCATGTCCAAGGCACCAAAGCCGGCTAAAAATTCAAAAATCGATAACTAAATTTGAGTTCTACTGCTTCTTAATGTCTATTACATCAACTTACAAGCTTTTTTGTGTTCTACTATGGTGCTTTTAGAGTCTCCGCATATCGCAGCACGCAACATAGCTTTGCACACGATATATGTAACCGTTTCGGAGAGAAGAGCGGCCAATGTGACGATCTGACATTAAGTCGAGTCGATAGCAAATGACGAAAACGGGCGGATTTCTTAGTTTCTTACTACATATGGACACGTTTCACATTCTCCCGTGCAACGTGGTTGCGAGTCCTCCCTTCATGCAAAATCTTAAGGTACTAGTTCATGTCCAAGGCACCAAAGCCGGCTAAAAATTTAAAAATCGATCGCTAAAACTTAAATTGTACTGCTCCTTGCTGGCTATTACATCAACTTAGAAGCTTCTTCTGTGTTCTACTATGGGTATTTTGGTGTCTCCGCATTCCGCAGCACGCGATATAGCTTTGCACCCGATAAATGTAACCGTTTCGGAGAGAAGAGCGGCCAATGTGACGATCTGATATAAAGTCGAATCGATAGCAAACGACGAAAACGGGCGGATGTCTTAGGTTTTTACTACATATGAACACTTTTCACATTCTCCCGTGCAACGTGGCTGCTAGTCCTCCCATAATACAAATTCTTAATTTCCTAGCTCATGTCCAAGGCACCAAAGACGACTAAAAAGTCAATAATCGATAGCTGAAACAATTATTTTACGGCTTCTTACTGTCTATTACGTCAACTTAGAATCTTGTTCTGTGTTCTACTATGGTGCTTGTAGTGTCTCCGCATTCCGCAGCACGCGACATAGCTTAGAACACGATAAATGTAACCGTTTCAGAGAGAAGAGCAACCAGTGTGACGATCTGACATTAAGTCTTTTCGATAGCAAATGACGACAACGGGCGGATTCCTTAGGTTTTTACTACATATGAACACCTTTCACAGTCTCCCGTGCAACGTGGCTGCTAGTCCTCCCTTCATGCAAAATCGTAAGGTCCTAGCTAATTTCCAAGGCACCAAAGCTGTCTAAAATGTCAAAAACCGATAACTAAACTTGAATTGTACTGCTTCTTACTGGCTATTACATCAACTTAGAAGTTTCATTTGTGTTCTACTGCGGCGCTTTTAGTGTCTCCGCATATCGCAGCACGCGACATAGCTTTGCACACGATAAATGTAACCATTTCAGAGAGAAGAGCAGCCAATGTGACGATTTGTTATTAAGTCAATTCGACAGCAAATGACGAAAACTTTCGGATTTCTTAGATTTTTACTACATTTGAACACATATCATATTCTCCCGTGCTAGGTGGCTTCTAGTCCTCCCTTCATACAAATTCTTAAGGTCCTAGCTCATGTCCAAGGCACCAAAGCCGGCTAAAAAGTCAATAATCGATAGCTAAAACTATTATTTTACGTCTTCTTACTGGCTATTACGTCAACTTAGAAGCTTCTTCTGTGATCTACTATGGTGCTTTTGGTGTCTCCGCATTCCTCAGCACGCGACATAGCTTTGAACACGATAAATGTAACCGTTTCAGTGAGAAGAGCGGCCAATGTGACGGCTGACATTAAGTCGATTCGATAGCAAATGACGAAAACGGACGAATTTTTCATTTTTTTACTACATATGAACTCTTTTCACATTCTCTCGTGCAACGTGGCTGCTAGTCCTCGCATCATGCAAAATCTTAAGATCCTAGCTCATGTCCAAGGCACCAAAGCCAGCTAAAAAGTCAATAATCGATAGCTAAAACTTTTATTTTACGTCTTCTTACTGGCTATTACGTCAACTTAGAAGCATCTTCTCTGTTCTACTATGGTGCTTTTAGTGTCTCCGAATTCCGCAGTATGCGACATAGTATTGCACACGATAAATGTAACCGTTTCAGAGAGAAGAGCGGCCAATGTGACGATCTGACATTAAGTCGATTAGATAGTAAATGACGAAAACGGGCGGATTTCTATGTTTTTACTACATATGTACACTTTTCACATTCTCCCGTGTAACGTAGCTAATAGTCCTCCCTTCATGCAAAATCTTAAGTTCCTAGCTCATGTCCAAGGCACCAAAGCCGTCTAAACAGTTAATAATCGATAGCTAAAACTATTATTTTACGGCTTCTTACTGGCTATTACGTCAACTTGGAAGCTTCTTCTCTGTTCTACTATGGTGCTTGTAGTGTCTCCGCATATCGCAGCACGCGACATAGCTTTGCACACGATAAATGTAACCATTTCAGAGAGAAGAGCATCCAATGTGACGATCTGACATTACGTCGATACGATAGCAAAAGACGAAAACGAGCGGATTTCTTAGGTTTTTACTACATATGAACACTTTTCACATTCTCCCGTGCAACGTGGCTGCTAGTCCTCCCTTCATGCAAAATCGTAAGGTCCTAACTCATGGCCAAGACACCAAAGCCGGCTAAAAAGTCAAATATCGATAACTAAACTTGAATTGTACTGCTTCTTACTCGCTGTTACATCAACTTAGAAGCTTCTTCTGTGTTCTGCTATGGTGCTTTTAGTGTCTCCGCATATCGCAGCACGCAACATAGCTTTGCACACGATAAATGTAACCGTTTCAGAGAAAAGAGCGGCCAATGTGACGATCTGACATTAAGACAAATCGACAGCAAATGACGAAGACGGGGTGATTTCTTAAGTTTTTTCTACATATGAACACTTTTCACATTCTCACGTGCAACGTGGCTGCTAGTCCTCCTTTTATACAAATTCTTAAGGTCCTAGCTCATGCCCAAGGCACCAAAGCCGGCTACAAAGTTAATAATCGATAGCTAAAACTACATTCCTGGAAATGGAAAAAAGAACACATTGTCACCGGTGTGTCAGACCCACCATACGTGCTCCTGACATTGCGAGACGGATGTACAAGCAATGATCACACGCACGGCACAGCGGACACACCAGGAATTGCGGTGTTGGCCGTCGAATGGCGCTAGCTGCGCAGCATTTGTGCACCGCCGCCGTCAGTGTCAGCCAGTTTGCCGTGGCATACGGAGCTCCATCGCAGTCTTTAACACTGGTAGCATGCCGCGACAGCGTGGACGTGAACCGTATGTGCAGTTGACGGACTTTGAGCGAGGGCGTATAGTGGGCATGAGGGAGGCCGGGTGGCCGTACCGCCGAATTGCTCAACACGTGGGGCGTGAGGTCTCCACAGTACATCGATGTTGTCGCCAGTGGTCGGCGGAAGGTGCACGTGCCCGTCGACCTGGGACCGGACCGCAGCGACGCACGGATGCACGCCAAGACCGTAGGATCCTACGCAGTGCCGTAGGGGACCGCACCGCCACTTCCCAGCAAATTGGGGACACTGTTGCTCCTGGGGTATCGGCGAGCACCATTCGCAACCGTCTCCATTAAGCTGGGCTGCGGTCCCGCACACCGTTAGGCCGTCTTCCGCTCACGCCCCAACATCGTGCAGCCCGCCTCCAGTGGTGTCGCGACAGTCGTGAATAGAGGGACGAATGGAGACGTGTCGTCTTCAGCGATGAGAGTCGCTTCTGCCTTGGTGCCAATGATGGTCGTATACGTGTTTGGCGCCGTGCAGGTGAGCGCCACAATCAGGACTGCATATGACCGAGGCACACAGGGCCAACACCCGGCAACATGGTGTGGGGAGCGATCTCCTACACTGCCCGTACACCTCTGTGATCGTCGAGGGGACACTGAATAGTGCACGCTACATCCAAACCGTCATCGAACCCATCGTTCTACCACTCCTAGACCGGCAAGGGAACTAGCTGTTCCAACAGGACAATGCACGTCCGCATGAATCCCGTACCACCCTACGTGCTCTAGAAGGTGTAAGTCAACTACCCTGGCCAGCAAGATCTCCGGATCTGTCCCCCATTGAGCATGTTTGAGACTGGATGAAGCGTCGTCTCACGCGGTCTGCACGTCCAGCACGAACGCTGGTCCAACTGAGGCGCCAGGTGGAAATGGCATGGCAAGCCGTTCCACAGGACTACATCCAGCATCTCTATGATCGTCTCCATGGGAGAATAGCAGCCTGCATTGCTGCGAAAGGTGGATATACAATGTACTAGTGCCGACATTGTGCACGATCTGTTGCCTGTGTCTATGTGCCTGTGGTTCTGTCAGTGTGATCATGTGATGTACCTGACCCCCAGTAATGTGTCAATAAAGTTTCCCCTTCCTGGGACAATGAATTCACGGTGTTCTTATTTCAATTTCCAGGAGTGTATTATTTTACCGCTTCTTACTGGCTATTACTTCAACTTAGAAGCTTCTTCTTTATTCTACTATGGTGCTTGTAGTGTTTCCGCATATCGCAGCACGCGACATAGCTTTGCACACGATAAATGTAACCGTTTCAGAGAGAAGAGAATCCAATGTGACGATCTGACATTAAGTCGATTCGATAGCAACTGACGAAAACGGGCGGATTTCTTATGTTTTTACTACATTTGAACACATTTCACCTTCTCCCGAGCAACGTGGCTGCTAGTCCTCCCTGCATACAAATTCTTAAGGTCCTACCTCATGTCGAAGGCACCAAAGCCGCCTAAAAATTCAAAAATCGATATCTAAATTTGAGTTCTACTGCGACTTACTGGCTATTACATCAACTTAGAAGCTTTACTGTGTTCTACTATGGTGCTTTTTGTGTCTCTGCATATTGCAGCACGCAACATAGCTTTGCACACGATTAATGTAACCGTTTCAGAGACAAGAGCGGTCAATTTGACGATCTGATATAAAGTCGAATCGTTAGCAAATGACGAAAACGGGTGGATTTCTTAGGTTTTTACTACATATGAACACTTTTCACATTCTCCCGTGCAACGTGGCGGCTAGTCCTCCCTTCATGCAAAATCTTAAAGTCGTAGCTCATGTCCAAGGCACCAAAGCCGGCTAAAAAGTCAAAAATCGATAACTAAAACTTGAATGGTACTGCTTCTTACTGGTTATTACATCAACTTAGAAGCTACTTCTGTGTTCTACTATGGTGCTTTTAGTGTCTCCGCATATCGCAGCTCGCAACATAGCTTTGCACACGATAAATGTATCCGTTTCAGAGTGAAGAGCGGCCAATGTGACGATCTGACATTAAGTCGATTCGATAGCAAATGACGAAAACGGCGGATTTCTTAGGTTTTTACTACATATGAACACTCTTCACATGCTCCCGTGCCACGTGGCTGCTAGTGCTCCCTTCATGCAAAATCGTAAAGTCCTAGCTCAGTCCAGATCACCAAAGCCGGCTAAAAAGTCAAAAATCGGTAACTGAACTTGAATTGCACTGCTGCTTACTGGCTATTACATCAACTTAAAAGCTTCTTCTGTGTTCTACTGTGGTGCTTTTAGTGTCCCCGCATATATCAGCACGCGACATAGCTTTGCACACGATAAATGTAGCCGTTTCAAAGAGAAGAGCGGCCAATGTGACGATCTGACATTAAGTCAATTCGATAGCAAATGTTGAGAACGGACGAATTTCTTAGGTTTTTACTACATATGAACACTTTTCACATTCTCCCGTGCAACGTGGCTGCTAGTCCTCCCTTCATGCAAAATCGTAAGGTCCTAGCTCATGTCCAAGGCACCAAAGCTGGCTAAAAATTAAAAAATCGATCACTAAAACTGAAATTGTACTGCTATTTACTGGCTATTACATCAACTTAGAAGCTTATTCTGTGTACTACAATGGGGCTTTTAGTGTCTCCACATATCGCAGCACGCCACATAGTTTTGCACACGATAAATGTATCCGTTTCAGAGAGAAGAGCGGCCAATGTGACGATCTGACATTAAGTCGATTCGATAGCAAATGACGAAAACGGTTGGATATCTGTGGTTTGTATTACATATGAACACTTTTCACATTCTCCTGTGCAACGTGGCTGCTAGTCTTCCATTCTTGCAAAATCGTAAGGTCCTAGGTCATGTCCAAGGCACCAAAGACGGCTAAAAATTTAAAAATCGATCACTAAAACTTAAATAATACTGCTCCTTACTCGCTATTACATCAACTTAGAAGCTTCTTCTGTGTTCTACTACGGGGCTTTTGGTGTCTCCGCATTCCGCAGCACGCGACATAGCTTTGCACACGATAAATGTAACCGTTTCAGGGAGAAGTGCGGCTAATGTGACGATATGACATTAAGTAGAATCGATAGCAAATGACGAAAACGGGCGGATGTCTTAGGTTTTTACAACATATGAACATTTTTCACACTGTCCCGTGCAACGTGGCTGTAATTCTTAACTTCATGCAAAATCGTAACGTCCTAGCTCATGTCCAAGGCACCAAAGCCGGCTAAAAAGTCAATAATCGGTAGCTAAAACTAATATTTTACGGCGTCTTACTGGCTATTACGTCAACTTAGAAGCTTCATCTGTGTTCTACTATGGTGCTTTTAGTGTCTCCGCATTCCGCATCACGCGACATAGCTTTGCACACGATAAATGTAACCGTTACAGAGAGAAGAGCGGCCAGTGTGACGATCTGACATTAAGTCGATTCAAAGACAAATGACGAAAACTGGCGGATTTCTCAGGTTCTTACTACATATGAATACTTTTCACATTCTCCTGTGCAACGTGACTGCTAGTCCACCCTGCATGCAAAATCTTAAGGCCCTTGCTCAAGTCCAACGCACCAAAGCCGGCTAAAAAGTCAAAAATCGGTAAGTAAACTTGAATGGTACTGCTTCTTACTGGCTATTACATCGACTTAGAAGCTTCTTCTGTGTTCTACTATGGTGCTTTTAGTGTCTCCGCATTCCGCAGCACGCGACCGTTTCAGAGAGAAGAGGGGCCAATGTGACCATCTAACATGAAGCCGAATAGATAGCAAATGACGAAAACGGGCTGATTTCTTAGGTTATTACTACATATTCACACTTATGAAATACTCCCGTGCAACGGGGTTGCTAGTCCTCCCTTTATGCAAAATCTTAAGGTACTAGCTCATGTCCAAGGCACCGAACCGGGCTAAATATTCTATAACCTGTAACTAAAACTTGAATTGTACTGCTTCTTACTCTCTATTACTTTAACTTGGAAGATTCTTCTGTGTTCTATTATGGTGCTTTTAGTGTCTCCGCATTTCGCAGCAAGAGACATAGCTTTGCACACGTTAAATGTAACCGTTTCAGAGAGAAGAGCGGCCAATGTGACGATCTGACATTAAGTCGACTCGATAGCAAATGACGATAACGGGCTGATTTCTTAGGTTTTTACTACATATGAAATCTTTTCAGATTCTCCCATGCAACGTGGCTGCTAGTCCTCCCTTCATGCAAAATCTTAAGGCCCTTGCTCAAGTCCAACGCACCAAAGCCGGCTAAAAAGTCAAAAATCGGTAAGTAATCTTGAATGGTACTGCTTCTTACTGGCTATTACATCAACTTAGAAGCCTCTTCTGTGTTCTACTATGGTGCTTTTAGTGTCTCCGCATTCGGAAGCACGCGACATAGCTTTGCACACGGTAAATGTAACCGTTTCAGAGAGAAGAGCGGCCAATGTGACGATCAGACATTAACTCGATTCGAAAGCAAATGACGAAAGCGGTCGGATTTCTTTGGTTTTTACTACATATGAACACTCTCCACATTCTCCCATGCAAGGTGTTAGCTAGTGCTCCCTTCATGCAAAATCTTAAGGTCCTAGCTCATGTCAAAGTCACCAAAGCCCCCTAAAAAGGCAAAAATCGATAACTAAACTTTAATTGTACTGCTTCTTACAGGCAATTACATCAACTTCGAAGCTTCTTCTGTGCTCTACTAAGGTGCTTTTAGTGTCTCCGCATATCACAGCACGCGACAAAGATTTGCACACGATAAATGTAACTGTTTCAGAGAGAAAAGCTGCCAATTTGACGATCTGACATTAAGTCGATTCGATAGCAAATGACGAAAACGGGCAGATTTTTCAGGTTTTTACTACATATGAACAATTTTCACATTCTGCTGTGCAACGTTTCTGCTAGACCTCCCTTCATGCAAAATCGTAAGGTCCTAGCTCATGTCCAAGGCACCGAAGCCGGTAAAAAAGTCAAAAATCGATAACTAAATTTTATTTGTACTGCTTCTTACTGGCCATTACATCAACTTAGAAGCTTCTTCTGTGTTCTACTATGGTGCTTTTAGTGTCTCCGTATATCGCAGCACGCGACATAGCTTTGCACGCGATAAATGTAACCGTTTCACAGAGAAGAGCGGCCAATGTGACTATATGACATTAAGTTGATTCGATAGCAAATGACGAAAACGGGCGGATTTCTTAGCTTTTTACTACATATGAACACTTTTCACATTCTTTCGTGCAACGTTGGTGCTAGTCCTCACTTCATGCAAAATCTTAAGGTCCTGCCTCATTTGCAAGGCGCCAAAGCCGGCTAAAAAGCCAAAAATCGAAAACTAAACTTTAATTGTACTGCTTTATACTGGCTATTACTTCAACTTAGAAGCTTCTTCTCTGTTCTACTATGGTTCTTTTAGTGTCTCCGCATTTCGCAGCTCGCGACATAGCGTTGCACAAGATAAATGTAACCGTTTCAGAGCGAAGAGCGGCCAATGTGACGATCTGACTTTAAGTCGATTCGATAGCAAATTTATTTATTTATTTATTTATTTTTTTATTTAACCTGACAAGATTAGGGCCATCAGTCCCTCTCTTACATCTAACCAGGCATTCTACTTATTTTACAGTCGTATGTTGTAGTAGGCATGTTAAACTACATCTAATACAAAAAGTGAGATAAACAATTAGAAAGGTACACCTCGAAAAATACATTATTGAAGAGAAAGATTTCAGATAGGAGTGCTGGCAGCAGGGAGTGTGGGGGGAACTCATGGTGAAGGGAGGAGAGGAATAGAGGGACATGATGAAACATAATTAAGGAAAATATAAAGGAAAAGAAGACTGCGTGGCTAATAGAGATAGATGAAGAGGAAGGCATCTCAGAAGCAAGATAGGAGACGCTAGCTTTGCTATTTGACATATGAGAGGATTGGCCTTGCACATTAATTTTGTGGAGAATTTTCATGCGGATGATAGTAGGAAATGCTTCAACTTCTTCTTAAAAGCAACAGGAGATTGAATTTTCCTCAAGGTGAGGGGCAGTTTGTTCCAGAGGCGAACAGCGGCAACTGAGAAGGAGTTTGCAAAAGTTTTTGTTTTGTGAGTGGGCACAGCTAGGATACCAGATAAGAGCGACCTCGTGTTTCGATTATGATGGCATTACACGTTTTTAATCTCTGAAGCTAGGTACTGGGGTGCTTGCGCGACGAGGAGTCGGTGAAGTAGACATATAGTGTGGTAGTCACGCAGTTTGTCCGGCCGCAGCCACCCTAGCTCGGAGTATGAAGCACTAACATGATCATATCGGCGAATGTTGCAGGTGTAACGCACACAGGCATTCATGGTTAGCTCTAGCCGTCTTTTGTTTTCACTACTCATGCCTTGTTGAATCACATCACAATAGTGGAGGTTCGGTAGAACGAGTGCTTGCACGAGCTGGCGTTTCAAGTTCTGTGGGAATATGTTCCGAAACTTTTTGAGAGCATAGAGAGAAGCAGACGTCTTTCGGCACACTGCGACTGTATTCTCCGCCCAGTTGAGATGCTCGTCCAAAGTTACACCCAAGTTTTTCACTGTTTTCTGATATGGTATTGGAGTACCTTCGAGCAGAATAGGAGGTAGCCGTTCGCGGAAATCTGAACTTATTAATTTCTGATGGGCTATTAAGATTACTTGCGTCTTTTTTGCGTTTAATTTAAGCCCCTGGTTTTTCGCCCATGTCACTACTGAAGACAGATCATCATTCATCAGAGCGATTGCAGTGTTTACGTCTTCAGGTCTGACGCTTAGGTAGAGCTGGAGGTCGTCGGCATATGTTTACAGGAGGACAAAACCGACGAAAACAACAGTGGTCCTAAGACTGATCCTTGTGGCACTCCCGAAGAAACATGTTTCGAGGAAGATTTTTCATTTGCGCAGACAACACATTGCTGTCTGTCTTTTAAGTAGCTTTAAAACCATCTCATTGCACTATCAGAGAAATTAAGCTGTTGCATTTTTCTGAGTAATATGTCAAAGTTAACAGTGTCAAAAGCTTTGCTGAAGTCCAGTAGCGTCAATATTGTTGCCTTTCGATTGTCGATGGCATATTTCAAGTCATCAGTTACTTTAATTAGAGCAGTGTTTGTGCTGTGATGTTTACGGAAACCAGATTGAAATTTGTCATATAGACTGAATTCATGCAAGTGTTCAGTGATTTGGTCATGAACAATATATTCAAGTGCTTTGGAAACAGCTGGCTGTATGCTAATTGGTCGGTAATCACTAGGCAGTTGCGGGTTTTCGATCTTAGGGATGGGTCGAATTATGCTTCTTTTCCATGCAGTGGGGTATATTCCGTTCACGAGGGAAAAATTAAATATGTCAGTTAAGACAGGTACTAAGATATCGGCAACATTCTTAATCATGGTTATACCGATAATGTCGTTGCCTATTGCATCAGAAGAGATTCTCATTATTGCTATTCTTGCCGTATTTGTTGTTACATGTTTTAGATGGAAGGTATCGTTGTTAGTTATCCTGTTTGGGGATTCTTGTGGGCGGTAATTATCAGCCGTGCTGGTAATCAGAGGTGCAGAGAAGAATTCATTTAATTCGTTAGCTGACACATGAAAAGTAGTTTCCGATTTTGCCTTTCCGACCCCCAAGCTACGGAGATTCTTCCATAGAGTCGTGGGTTTCAGATCGCTGCTTACAAGGGAGCGAGCGTGCCTGATTTTGGCATTGCGAATGCATTGTTTCACTCTGTTCCGTAGCTTTCTATATTCTTCGAAACGCTCGGTTTTCGGATCTGCCTTGAAACGCCTGTGGGCAGCATCATTATTAGTCATCCTTTGACGTAATTCAGCTGTCAGCAGGAGATTTTCTTACACGGACTGTGTGCGCAGCTGCATGTTTGTCATAGAGGGCAAAGAGTTTATCACCAAGTTCATTAATTTTGCCGTCGATTGAAGGTTCTCTGATTATTTGATGCCATGAGATTTCTGAGCAATCGGCTGTTAGAGCGTCAAGGTCAATACTTTTCATGTTCCTACAAGTTATGTAACGCGTAAAGTCAAAAATCGATAAATAAATTTGAATTGTACTGCTCCTTACTGGCTGTTACATCAACGTAGAATCTTCTTCTGTATTCTACTATGGTGCTTTTTGTGTCTCCGCATATCGCAGCACGCGACATAGCGTTGCACACGATAAATGTAACCGTTTCAGAGTGTAGAGCAGCCAATGCGACGATCTGACATAAACTCGATTCGATAACAAATGACGAAAACGGGCCGATTTCTTATGTTTTTACTACATATGAATATTTTTCACATACTACCGTGCAACGTGGCTGCTAGTCCTCCCTGCATGCAAAATCTTAAGTTCCTAGCTCATGTCCAGTGCCCCAAAGCCGGCTAAAAAGTACAAAATCGATAACTTGAATTGCACTGCTTCTTACTGGCTAGTACATCAACTTAGAAGTTTCTTCTGTGTTCTACTATGGTGCTTTTAGTGTCTCCGCATTCCGCAGTACACGACATAGCTTTGCACACGATAAATGTAACCGTTTCAGAGAGAAGAGCGGCCAATGTGACCATTTGACATTAAGTCGATTCGATAGCAAATGACGAAAAGGGGCGGATTTGTTAGGTTTGTACTACATATGAACACTTTTCTCATTGTCCCCTGCAACGTGGCTGCTAGACCCTGCATGCAAAATCTTAAGGTCCTAGCTCATGTCCAAGGCTCCAAAGAAGGCTAAAAAGTAAAAAATCGATAACTAATCTTGAATTGTCCTGCTTCTTACTGGCTATTACATCAACTTAGTAGCTTCTTCTGTGTTCCACTATGGTGTTTTTAGTGTCTCCGCATATCGCAGCAAGCGACATAGCCTTCCACATGATAAATGTAACCGTTTCAGAGAGTAGAGCGGCCAATGTGACGATGTGACATTAAGTCGATTCGGTAGTAAATGACGAAAACAGTCGGATTTGTTGGATTTTTACTACATATGAACACTTTTCACATTCCCCCGTGCAACGTGGCTGCTAGTCCTCGTTGCATGCAAAATCTTAAGGTCATAGCTTATGTCCAAGGCACCAAAGCCGCCTAAAAATTGAAAAATCGATAACTAAACTTAAATTGTACTGCTTCTTACTGGCTATTACATCAACTAAGAATCTTCTTGTGTTCTACTATAGTGCTTTTAGTGTCTCCGAATATCGCAGCACGCGTCATAGCCGTCCACACGATAAATGTAACCGTTTCAGAGAGTAGAGCTGCCAATGTGACGTTCTGTCATTAAATCGATTCGATAGCATATGACGAAAACGGGCGGATTTGTTAGGTTTTTTCTACATATAAATAGGTTTCAAATACTCCCGTGGGACGTGGCTGCTAGTCCTCCCTGCATGCAAAATCTTAAGTTCGTAGTTCATGTCCAAGCCCCAAAGCCGACTAAAGAGTCAAAATCGATAACCTGAATTGTACTGCTTCTTACTGGATATTACATCAACTTAGAAGCTTCTTCTGTGTTCTACTATGGTGCTTTTAGTGTCTCCG
Organism: Schistocerca gregaria; assembly: GCF_023897955.1. Classification (NCBI taxonomy): domain Eukaryota; kingdom Metazoa; phylum Arthropoda; class Insecta; order Orthoptera; family Acrididae; genus Schistocerca; species Schistocerca gregaria. The sequence continues at coordinate 2,832,702 of NW_026061773.1, forward strand.
CATATCGCAGTACGCGACATAGCTTTGCACTCGATAAATGTAACCGTTTCAGAGAGAAGAGCGGCCAATGTGACCATCTGACATTAAATCGATTCGATCGCAAATGACGAAAACGGTCGGATTTGTTAGGTTTTTACTACATATGAACTCTTTTCTCATTGTCCCCTGCAACGTGGCTGCTAGACCTCCCTGCATGCAAAATCTTAATGTCCTAGCTCATGTCCAAGGCTCCAGAGAAGGCTAAAAAGTAAAAAAATCGATAACTATACTTGAATTTTACTGCTGCATACAGGCTATTACATCTACTTAGTAGCTTCTTCTGTGTTCTACTATGGTGCTATTAGTGTCTCCGCATATCGCAGCACGCGACATAGCCTTCCACACGATAAATGTAACCGTTTCAAAGTGTAGAGCGGCCAATGTGACGAACTGACATAAAGTCGATTCGATAGCAAATGACGAAACCTGGCGGACTTCTTAGGTTTTTACTACATATGATCACTTTTCACATTCTCCCGTGCAACGTGGATGCTAGTCGTCCCTGCATGCAAAATGGTAAGGACCTAGCTGATATCCAAGGCACCAAAGAAGGCTAAAAAGTCAAAAATCGATAAATAAACTTAAATTGTACTGCTTCTTACTGGCTATTACATCAACATAGAAGCTTCTTCTGTGTTCTACTATGGTGCTTTTAGTGTCTCCGCATATCGCAGCACACGACATAGCTTTGCCCACGATAAATGTAACCGTTTCAGAGAGAAGAGCGGCCATTGTGGCGATCTGGTATTTCGTCGATTCGATAGTAGATGCCGAAACCGGGAGGATTTCTTAAGTTTTTACTACATATGATCAGTTTTCACACATTCTCGTGTAACGTGGCTCCCAGACCTCGTTTCATGCAAAATCGTAACGTCGTCAGTCATATCCCTGGCGCCATAGGCGGCTAATAAGTCAATAATCGATAGCTAAAACTTGAATTGTACTGCTTCTTACTGGCCGATTACATCAACTTAGAGCCGGCCGCGGTGGTCAAGAAGTTCAGGCGCTCAGTCCGGAACCGCGGGACTGCTACGCTCGGAGGTTCGAATCCTGCTCGGGCATGGATGTGTTTAATGTCCTTTTGTTAGTTAGGTTTAAGGAGTTCTACGCTCTAGGGGACTGATGAAAACAGATGTTAAGTCCCATAGTGCTCAGAGCCATTTGAACCAATAACTTAGAAGCTTCTTCTGTGTTCTATGGAGTTGCTATTAGTGCCTCCGCATGCCGCAGCCAGGGACATAAGTTTCCAGACGATAAATGTAACTTTTATAGAGAAAAGCATCCAATGTGACGATATGTCATTACGTCGATTCGACGGCAATTGACGAAAACGGGACGATTTCTTAGGTTTTTACAACACATGAACACTTTTCCAATTCTATCGTGTAACGTGTCTTCCAGACTTCGTTTCATGCCAAATCTTAAGGTCGTCGGACATGTCTGAGGCACCAAAGCCGGATAATAAGTCAATAATCGATTACTAAAACTTGAATTTTACTGCTTCTTACTGGCTGATTACATCAACTTATAAGTTTCTTCTGTGTTTTACTGTGTTGCTATTAGTGCCTCCGCATACCGCAGCACACAAAGTAAGTTTGAAGACGATGAAGGTAACCGCTTCACAGAGAAATTTCAAATTCTGTGTCTGTGTCTATTGCCTGCTCATATTGTTTAAAGCAGGTTGCTCTAAATGCCCAGTGGATCTGATTCCATTGATACCTATTCTAAACAATCTCGGATTGGTAAAGACCAAGCTCTGCTTATACTTATAGTCTGGGAAGTTGACAGTAAAATATGATGGTTAAAGATGTCCACTGAGTATTCCCATATACACTGAAGTTAGCTTTGAACAACAAATTATTAATTGGCCACCTACTCTTGACTCAATAGCTACTAAGATCTTTCACTAGTGAAGGAGGTGACGACGTTGTTATGTCCACTAGAGGCTTCTGTAGTTTGCTGAAAATGATGTGATATAATTGTGCCTTGTGATTTTCTGTGGAGTTCCAGAGTAAGTTCTATACTGGTGCAGGACATTCATTCGTGCTGTTCTCATTCGAGGCAATCCTGGATTTTGAATCTCAAGCACCAGAGGATTATAAACAGCAATGCAACCTCTGTCTTCCTGGCTGTGCAGTATTTCAAAGTGCTCTGGTTGACAGTCTCTTCTCATTGTGCAGTGCTTGTAGATTATTGTAAATGGATTATCTGCATTATTTAGAACATCTCATTCTAAACTTTCTAAAGAAAGAGACTTTTCTGTCATTACCACTTTTTGTGTGAGGTGATAAATACCAGGAATTTGATTGCATTTTGAGAACCTAATCGTAACTAACATTATTGTCTATGTAAATTAATGGAACTGGATTTTTCCTGAGGTCAGCAGTTTTCCGAAGGTCGTCGTTTTTCCACGATGTCGTCGTTTTTCCCCAAGGTCGGCGTTTTTCCCCGAGGTCGACGTTTTTTCCCGAGGTCTGCGTTTTTGCCCCGAGGTCGGATCAAAGATTTTTTTTCCCGAGGTCTAGAAATCTATCGATATATTGAAAATCCAAAGTATTTTCATGTATGTAGACTATACCGTTATGTCATGTCATCTTGAAACATTTATCCGACCACTAGATAATGGTATTTATCAAGATAGCGATATATTTCGTTATATCTATTTATTTCGATAATCGTTTTCTTAGGGGTACAGATTTATTTTGAGACGTCCATACTTTTCCCATTATCGATTCAATTCGATATATCGACTTACGTAGATGCGCACATTAAATCATGATATCGATTTATTTCGAGATATCTATCTATATTGAGGAGTCTATTTATTTCGAGATATCGATTGATTTAGAGTATCCGTTATATCGAGATATCGATTTATTTTGATATACCGACACAATTAAGGTTGTCTATATATTTCCAGGTATCGATATATTTCCATGTATTGGTGTACTACAGATATCGATTCTTATCGAGATATCGATATAATTCAAGGTACCTCCATATCTCTAGTAATCCATAAATTTCTAGATATCGCTATTTTGAGAGATATCTTTATATTACGTGGTACCAATATATTTCGAGATATCGATATATTTCTGTACCTCAATTTATCTCGATATGTCGACTAGCATCGAGATTTCGGTCTATATGGTAAGCCGAAATGCGTCTAGATGTCGATATACTTCGGGATATCGACTCATTTCGGTGTAGCGGTTTTTTGGAGGTGTCGATTTATTTCGAGGTTTCGATTTATTTCACGGTGTCGATTTATTTCGAGGTTGCGATTTTTCGAGGGTTGCGATTTATTTCGAGGTGGCGATTTATTTCGAGGTGGCGATTTATTTCGAGGTGTGGATTTATTTCGAGGTGTCGATGTATTTCTAGGTGACGATATATTTCGATGTTACTTGTCGACTGCATCAGCTTAGAACCTATTTCGTACAGAGTGGTGCGACTGCATACCTCAGCAGGCGACATTGATATCCAGACGATCAATTTTACCGTTTCCGAGAGAAAAGCGTGCGATGTGATGAATTGGCACTACTTCATTATGAAAACAAATGACGAAAACGTGAGGTTTTCTTCGGTTTTTCTGCCACTGCTGCCAACTTTCAGCCCACCCCCTCCTCCCCTTCCCCAGTCGTGGCGATCAGCTTTTGTGATGGAAATGGACACAGGAAAGTAATAACGTTCCATGAAATCCCATTCTAGGGACGTTCAAGGGTAAATGTTCCAGACGGTTTATTTGCATTAAGACACGCATACTGCGCATCTACAATGTCACATCTGCCAGATCGTTTCTATTGTCAACAGTGGAAAACAAAACAGCGTACTGAAGAAGCCATAGTGAGACGCGGTTTTTGGTAGACGAAATAATAGGAATACTCTAGCCACTGATAATGATGATCTAATGAGAATTCTGTTATTGTTTTGAAAGATGCATTTAAATATGCATTGAACGTAGCTCCAAATTATTTTGAGAATTATAATTGCGGTATTATGAATCTACATTGGAGATTTTGTAATGCAAAACATTTCGATCTGAGAATACTTTACGTGATAGTACGGCATTGACCTTGTGTGTCATTAGGGTAAAGTTAATTTGCCGCCATTCACATAAAATTTATCCGCCATTAACATAAAATCTATTTTTCAGCGTACTGCAATAAGGACTCACTTCAGATGATTGGACAATTAAAGAGAACTCAAACCGTTATTTTAATAGTATTCGTAGGTCCATTGCAGCATTTACCGTGGACAGTCCCTGAGCCTAGACTGTCAGTTTTATGTAGGGAGTACTACTTTAAAAAAGCACTCCGTGTTCAGATCACAAGTGGCCAATCAGGACCATCCGACCGCCACGTCATTCTCACTGAGGGTGGAGGAGGAGCTGGCTCTCCCACTCGTTGTGGTAGTTTCCTTTGACTGGAGCCGCTACTATTCGGACGAGTAGTTCCTCAATTGGCATCGGAAGGCTGAGTGCAACCCGAAAAATGCCAACAGCGCATAGCGGCCCATATGGTCACCCATCCAAGTGCCGACCACGCCCGAAAGTGCTAAACTTCAGTTATCTGACGGGAACCGGTGTATCCACTGCGGCAAGGCCATTGCCCCTACCACTTTTTATGATATTTTTGATCGTAGTTCAGGTCTGATGGCTGGGAAGAATGGACGTTTACCATGTTATGCACATTTATATTTTCACTACGTCGACACAGCTGGTCCAATTACGACCACAGGTGATGGTAGCCATAATGATCGTGCCAAGCATCCCGTGTACATTAGTTACACCCAAGTGTGTGGGCATCACAGCATTCGTGACATTTAAATTTGTTACTTCTTTGCTACTATATTCGCAATAAATTTTGCAGGCAGTATCCGCATATGACGCTGAATGTACCTACAAAATTATATCATTGTACGACACATGTTTCGGGAGATACGTCATAAAAACTCAGGACAAGGCCAGACGCTGCATAGTACGGACGTGGACGCACAGCTCTAAATAAATGCCTGGTCAACACCAAGCTTTTCCGCTAGTCATCTTTAAAGATAAAAATTCCCAATATTGTCTACCAGCGTATTTTTGAAAAACCTTTATTTTGTCATCCATTTTTTTCCTGTAAAAATCGTAAAAGCCGTGCATCATTGTGTTTTTAAAAAGCGTTTCTTATTGTCATCTCTTTTTATGTATTTTAAACCATCTATCGCTTGTGTAACCTGTGGCTACAAGTCCATTCCCTTTATGGTGTAATCGAAATAATAAACAACGCAAAAAAGTGTGGGTCAATTTCTTCCTCATTTTTCGGAACTTCTGATAATAGTAAATCGTTGGCTCTTTGAGGGCGTGGTAGGTACATACAAGAGATTAGTGTAAGATTAGAATTTGGGTTAGATGCAGTGCCAGGAGGTTCTGTTTCTATCTGGCTAGCTTCAGAGTACTTCACCATCTACTAAGTGATGCGTTTCATTGTGAATGGTGTGTTCTGTGCTAGGTCTACCCTTTTACTGCACAATGCTGTTCCTTCGATGCTATTAAAACCAGGATGTTATCAAAATATATGCACAGTGGCAGACTGGAGTCTGCTGAAATATTTCCAGTGGTGGGGAGGGGGGAAGGCGCGTCGGGGCTGGAGTGCATGATTCTGAAACTGGCACTCTGTGTACAAATCAGCTGGTCAGTTACGAGGTGCATCAAGCTACAAGACCCTAACTCTATAAGCGCTACAACTGGCCAAAGCTAAGGTTTATCAGTATTGTGGAGAATTCTTATCTGGAAGAGTATATTGTAACGAATAAAAACTCTTTACTCCAGATTCCAGGGAGGGTTGGGGGCGATGGGTGAAAGTGCCCTTTTGCCTATCCTCCCCTCCCGACCTCCTCCCCTCCCCCTCCCCTTCACCCTCGCAGACGCTAATGGCTGGCCCGTTCATTTTGAGAACATCAGAGCTCCAGTAACCTTTCTGAGAAACTGTTCTTGTTGTCCTTGTGCGTCAATCTTACCACTCAGAACACCAGTGGGAATGTTGGTTATCGCTGAAATAACTGGTTTTCGGCTCTTATCAGTTTCCCAACCCTTCTTTAAGCTAATTGTTAAAGCCCGTCACAATACCAGTTCTTGTAATAACCGATTTTCAGTCTTTTATTTACATTATTTTCTCTAGTAAACGTAGAAATCAAACAAAGATTAAACAATTTTTACTTTCTCAGTTTCTTGATAAATGGAATCAAAATGTCAAATTAAATACCCTTATGATGACCTGCAGCCGTTCAGAACGAAATTAGAATTATATTAATACCGTCAGCTGCTCACGTGTGTCGATATATATCAACGGCGACAGGTGACAATGTGTGCACGTCTGGGACTCGAACCCGGGATCTCCTGCTTACATGGCAGGTGCTCTGCCCATCTGAGCCACCGAGGGCACAGACGATAGTGTGACTGCAGGTACTATCTCGCGCACGCCTCCCGCGAGACTCACATTCTCACCTTGCATGTCCACACACTACATTCGTAGTGTCCCACACCGACACACTCATTACTCGTGGAACACATTCTTACCAAGTCCAGTTCGGGGAATACGTGTGCATCTTCACAGAAGAAGGTCATGGCTGGTATTGCCAGAACCATATACTTATATTGATATGGACATGTCTTCCACGAGGAATGAGTGTGTTGGAGTGGGACTCTACGACTGTAGTGTATGGACATTCAAGGTGAGAATGTGAGTCTCGCAGGAGGCGTGCGCGAGATAGTCCCTGCAGTCGAACCATACACTCTGTCCTCTGTGCCTCAGATGGATAGAGCGTCTGTCATTTTAGCAAGAGATCCCGGGTTCGAGTCCCGGTCGCGGCACACATTTTCACTTGTCCACGTTGATATTTATCAACGCCCGCGAGCAACTGACGGTATTAATATAATTCTAATTTCTTTAAATTAAATAGTCAAATAAAACTTTGTCCGATCTTCGCTGCTGGCGAGTGCTTCTATACTACAGAAAACTGGCAATATTATCCTACTGATTATAGTTTTTAGAAGCTCTGCTCAAAAATTATATTGTAATCGGTTATCACAGCACTATGCAGGCATTACGTATAGTCCCGCGATAAAGAGTGAAAACTGCGGCAGGAGAACTCTCTTTTTCGTTTTAATTTCTCTGTTTTTAAGGGCTAAAAGCAGATAACGGCATACTACGTAGACACAGCAGCAGATCAGGCACTTTCTACTTTTATCCAGAACTATGAATGATTTGTTAAATTTTAACTTTTTTCCTTGTATGATGTCGCAAGTCGACCAAATCTAACTTTGTTCTTCACTCGTACCGCATATCGTAAAATACTTCCAGACTTCCAGATGGTGCCATTCTATGTTACAACTGACGTTCGACAACAGCGAGAAACTGTGTCCAGTCTCGCGCTCTGCTTGTATAACAGGCACAGTATTGTCTCGGCAATGTTGGACCAATCCATTTGTTGCTCGTTTCTATCAGCAGTGTTATTAAAGTGGCATACATAACTTTTCCCATTTTTTTCTGTAATAACGCCGTATTTCAGTGCTATGGAAATCTTACGAATAAAAATTACTCGTCTTTTTTTAAAAAGGTTTATTTGAAAACTAAAAATTTTACTACGACATCTGTGGCTAATTGATATATCTGTTTTTACGTGGTTATCAGGAAAAAATGAAAAGATACTTGTTATAACCGAGAGCAAACAAATACTGAAAGACATCGGTTATTCAGAACTAAAATACCCATGTCGTTTTAACTGATCGGTTTTTCTATCTATAAACTGCAGTGTCGCCATAGAAAAGTGTGTCGCTCCATCAATGTCCATAGCAACTTTGAGATATGTGTTTATGCGCAATATCGGCAAATGGAAACACGAAGAGGTAATAAGCACCTGAGCGATAGAATTTATTTCACAGTCAGAAAAGTCGAGTGACAGGCAAGACTGAATCACTGTAATAGAAATTATATGGAAAGCTGTGTAAAGGAAAATTTCCAGTTCTTTCGTGGATTCCAAAATTGAAGCAAATTCCGGGACACCAAGGTGACATAGTCTTATACGGATAGTATTCCATGACTAACGTAATTGGCCCATATACTGTACTGGTATACGGATAATATTACACGACTAACGTAATTTACCTGAAATAATTTACAAACATGTTACTGTAACATTCGCTACTACTCATTACGCTAATTCACCTTCAGCCATTAAGCGCAAATCTCAGTTATGATACGTGCGCCAAACAAAAATTTATCAACCTAGTAACTCAAGACAACTACAAACGATCATTGTGTGCAAAATAAATAGAACACTTCATAAGAAGAACATGACGGGTTTGAATCATTCCCACCGCAAAGGATGAAAAATTCAGGCTCGCACACAAGACCACTTGATAACTAACCAGAAATTCAGATTAGTTGTAGCTTCGGTGACAATCGCCTTTTTTACATTTTCCCCGTAAACTAGATAATTATGAAACGTAAGCAACTACTGTAAAATATCTGCGGCAACGGCCTTGCCGCGGAGGTTGCATCGGTTCACGTGGGATCACCGAAGTTAAGTGCGTTGTCGGGCGTTGAAGGCACTTGGATGGGTGATCATCCAGGCCGCCATGCGCTCTTGCCATTTCTCGGGGTGCACTCAGCGTCATGATGCCAATCGAGGAGCTACTCGACCCAATAGTAGCGGCTCCGGTCAAAAAATACCAACATAACGACCGGGAGAGCAGTGTGCTGACCCCCGCCCCTCCTATTCGCATCCTCCACGGATGATGACACGGCGGTCGGATGGTGCTGTCCCAGTAGGTCACTCGTGGCCTGAAGACGGAGTGCTTACAAAGCAAACTACTCTCCAGTGGATGGTCGTACTACTGAGACCTTGATGCCTGGCATCAATAACAGATGGCAGCACAAGAGGTTGGCTTACGCCTACTGCCGAATTTTGCGATCTGTCGTAAGCCTGCGTAAGCACGTAGGGCCTTCCGTCTTAAGTGCAAGCATATCCATTGCGTTTTCTGTCAAGCGACTTGAGTGGAATATTTCATTATTTCTGAAATTTTATAGAAATGTTTTTCTTTGTATATCCTCACCATCGGTACTGAATTTACTGTAAAATTATTTGCTCACTTTTCGGAACTTCCGTTCATAGTAAATCGATACTATTTGAAGCCGTGGTAGACACGAGTCTAGTGTGATTCACCTTCAGCACCTTCTGTGTCAGTCTCGGTTAATATGTCGCTGATTTCACAACGAACAGTTCGTTGTCTACTGAGTATACTGTCTGTTGCACGACACTATCCCTCCCACGCTGCTAAATGTAGGTCGTCGGCAAAATATGACTGCAGTGGAACAAGGGCGTCTGCAGAAATTTCCCCAGGAGGTGGTGGTGGCATTGGTAGTGGTGTGTGTGTGTGTGTGTGTGTGTGTGTGTGTGTGTGTGTGTGTGTGGAGGACTATTACTATGAAACTCACACAGTCCAGACCGCCAAGGAAAATAAACCTTGAGATTTGGAAAGAGTGTTGATCTTATACCGCTTATACTGCATATTTCAAAATTCCACCTCTAAGGGGGAGACGCAGGACATGAAAGGATTTCTGAATCATGTAGCTATTAAGGTAATTTTGAAGCTAGGCATACGAACATTTGTATCTGGTTTCTAGGTCAGAAATAAAGAAATATGTGTTCCAGTATCTTTGGGAATTTAACCTCTATGAGGTGAAATATTGGATGAACATTTTATTTTGAGATAAATAATTATGGAAGAACTATGAAAGTATTTTTAAGGCTACATCTACGAAAATTGGTATTTGACTTCAAGGCTACAAATAAGAAAATACGTGTTTCGGTGTTTTTGGAAGTTCAACCCCTAAGGGGATGAAATAGAGTGAGCTGGTGCGTTTCTGGCGCCAGTTTCCGTCGATCGTTGTTTCGATCTTTGAGTCGCGGTCCAGAGGACACTGCTCCCTAAGCGACTGTAGTAGTTCTCTGTGCAGCCCAACATCGGGCTTACCACGCTTACACTGGACACAGTTGCCAACAAATCGCCTGCCATCGCGATATAGGTTGGGCCAAAACATGTATTCCTGAACTCGGTTCAAGGTCTTGAAGAACCCAAAATGACCCCCGTCCGCCGACTCGTGGAAATATCTGAGTGCCATGCTAACTCGTTCCTGTGGAATACAGACCTTCACTTGGCCACGGTTGGCTCCCCCTTTACACAAGAGGCCCGCACGAAGACAACAGCTAGTGACGACGTCGCCATCCACAAACTGCTGCATATTCGGTCCCCACCCGGCGTCCTCGGCCTCTTTGCCGGCTAAGTCGAAGAAGAAGCCGGGTGTCTCGGAGAGAAGGAAATTCACCCCCAGATCCGGCTCCACGTTTCTGAAAATGGTTCATTATGAAAGCATTATGAAAGCATATCTGACAATTCGTATTCGGCTAATCTGTTACAATTTTTAAAAACTACGTGTTTCACTGGTTTTTAACTTCGAGCATAAGGGGATGAAAATTTTAATGAAATATTTATTGCGTTATATTAAAATATTTTAAATCTGCATCTACGAAAACCGGTATTTCACTTCTCAATTAGATATAAAGAAATATGCGTTATACAAGCAAGAATACAAACGGCTTGATTAACAAAAACCTTGGATCCCAGCTGTCAGCATTGCTTTTTGGTCATTCAGCAAAAGACCATGCTTCAACGGCGTTAAGTTTAGAAAAGTTTAGAAAGTGTTGCAGTTTATAAAAGACATAAAAAAACGATTAAAGAAAAAATGCTTTGCAGACCATGAACGGTCTAAGTAAGTAAAGAAGCGGATGATAAGCTAGCTCTTTATGCAAATAAGTTGGTCAGTTTAAGTTCCGAGACATGTCATGCAGCAGGAACGGAATCCTATAGTTGCTACGATTGGCTAAAGGAAAAGTTTTGCAGAATCACGCGAAATCACTTCTGCAAGTGGCTGAGAATCTCGTAATGAATAAAAATTCTGTACTGAGAATTCCAAGGTGGGAGAGGCGAGATTCCTCCCCCCCCCCCCTTCCCCCTTCTCAGAATCCTATCCTTCTTTACCTACAGCAAAAAATAAATAAATAAATAAAACTAGAGAAATTTCTACTGTGAAACTATTTGCATAGAAGAGAACGGCCATTAAAATTTAACTCTTCAAAGTTTTAAGCCCTGGCCCGTTCGAAAATTCAATTTCTTTGTAGTTGCATTTTTTAAAGGTGTACTTGTCTAGACTCCTGGAACGGAAAGGTTTTTTTTTTTAATCCGTGCTTTACAAAAGTTTCTACAGTCCATTGTTTGAAGCAGTGTCACGGCTGCCATGAGCCGCGCGGGGTACCCGCCATGTGTCCAACGCCTTGTCACGGTTCGCGCGGCTCCCCCCGTTGGAGGTTCGAGTCCTCCCTCGGGCATGGTTGTGTGTGTGTTGTCCTTAGCATAAGTTACTGTAAGTAGTGTGCAAACATACGGACTGATGGTTCAAATGGCTCTGAGCACTTTGGGACTTAACATCTGAGGTCATCAGTTTCCTAGAACTTAGAACGACTTAAAAGTAACTAAATTAAGGACATCACACACATCCATGCTCGAGGCAGGATTTGAACCTGCGACCGTAGCGGTCGCGTGGCTCCCGACTGAAGTGCCTACAACCGCTCGGCCACATCGGCCGGTCTATCATGTATTCTAGAAGAGCTGCAAGGTCGTCAGTGGCGCCTGTTCTTTCTAGAACAGTTACTATCTTCATATCTATGGTTAAACGTCACCCAGCCATTGACCTTCGTCTGTGCGAATGCGCACAGGCTACCGGAAATCTTACGGGAATCGTCACCTTAGTGTGAGCCAGTAATGAGTGGATGGACAAATACCTAATAAGTACATTACGTAATCGGATTGTGGGCGGTTCGGGGTGTGAGTCTCACGGGAAGCGTGCGAGGGATAAATTCCTGCAGTCGTGCTGTTCATTTGTGCCCTCGATAGCTCAGATGGATTGAGCGTCTGCCTTGTAAGCAGGAGATCCTGGGTTCGAGTCCCAGTAGCGGCACACTTTTCAGCTGTCCCCATCGAAGTATATCAACAACACCTGTCGGCAGCTGAGGGTTTCAATTAATTATCAGTTGTGTAGGTGATTCGATGAACCCTTTGCCAGGCACTTAAATGTGTTTTGCAGGGTATCCATATAGATGTAGATGATAACTCGTCCCGTGTCGCACGTGCTCAAAAGGATTCATACTGCAGAATGCATGCAAACATACTCACCGAAAATACGGACGAATATCAAGTGCAGGCTGCCGAGTGCTGCATATCCAGCTTAGACAGATCGGCTTCTCCTGCCAAGAAGAACAGGAAGTTGCTGTCTAGGAACAATCAGAGGTAGAGGAAGGGCTGATAAATACTCCTTGAATTGCAGACTAAACGTAAATAACGAAAATACATTTTTGGTAAAAATTGGTCAAAACATAATCGTTTGCCCTCCGTATTGGATTAGCTGTTTTGAATATTGAAAATCTGACTTCAGATTCGTTTTCAGCGACATTAAGAATATATGTGTAACACTCAGTTCATGCAAATCGAAGTAATAATATAACTAAATGTTTTCCCTAAACTTTGAACACTTTTTTTTTCGAGTAACGATTTTCTCAGAACGGCATGCAGCATAAATTAAAAGTGGTTCGATCTCTTAACTTCTACCTCTGACCCCTAAAAGTAAACACTTTTCTTAGGAACTTATAGCTATAATATGACATTTGTTAATATTAACTAATTTTTGTGTAGGCATAAGGAGTGAAACAAACCCCTCAAAATCGAACTCAAAGTTCGAATTAGCACTGTATCGTTAAATTTAAGGTTGTTTCATTGCGGTTAGGTATACGCTCCCATTAATTTTATGTATTATCGACTGATGTTATCCATTTTCAAGTTCAGAGAAATAATGTAGTATCAACTGATGTTACCCATTTTTGAATTCAGGTAACATCTGAGGTGCCACACTGCACGCACTCTGCGTACTCCAGTCTCGCAAGCCCTTGATCAAATCATAATTACGGGCGCCATTTTTTATTGAAAATCTAAAATTAAGCTCATAGTATTGTCACTCGTAATTCCCAAACAGATCGTTCGAATGTATTTTCATTGTCTCAAAAAAAATTTCAAATTTACCCTTTTTTGCTCATTTGTATGAGAACCTGGCCGTAACGCCGGAATATAGTCACTAGATTTTTTTTCAGAGACGCTGTACGTTCGCGAGAAGACTTTCGTTCTGCGCGTGTCGAAGGACATTCCTCAGATATTACTGTGTGTGTGCTACTCAGTCGTGCCATTTAAGTGTACATCTTTGCATAGTTTTCCTTTCACGATGTAAACAGTGTTCCGCTCAGTTGCTAACTGGCCAGTGAGTGGTTCCGAAGGTGTCGGATGTGCGGTGCGTTCGGTTTGCTAGGACAACAGCAGACTGGCGTGGTGCGATGGCAGAAGCAGACACTGAGGGAGCTAGCTGCTGGGACGCCAGCGAACAATTTATGCCAAGTAAGACGAAGAGGACTATTCTAAAATTACGAGCCGTCTAAAAAGTGTTTACCATTGGTAAATCTTGCTGTTGAGTCTGACAAAACTGACAGTTTTTCCTAGAGATACAGGAAATCCCCCCACCCCCACTCAATGAATATTTGGTTGTGATGACAGGCCGATTGGTAGTGTAGCCCGAGATCTAAGTTAGGTTGGAAGGTGGTAATTTGATTGAGAGTTGTTTACGCCAACGATTATGAATGCCGACTAAACGTTGTGCGAGCAGATTGCCCTGTAGCGTAGCCTAGTGTTTCCGTCCGCGCCACATTTAACACACTTTCTCTAACTGTGTACAAAAGTCTCACAACAGCCACGATAACTACGTTTCTGGTGGGGGGAGGGTAGAGTCCACTATGTAACTTTCACGGCAAATTTTAGTAACCGCATAAACTAACCGAAATAGAAGCGTCATTTTAACTATATTTCCTTTTGTGGGAAAATAATGGTTCTCCTCTTTTGGCAGCAACTGTAATATGTAGGCGACTTATTAGTTTTTTTTAAACTCTGAATCATGATCTCAATAGACGCAGTGCTTTTTTACGTTACTTGATTTGTGGTCTATAGTAAACAATGCAACGAATTGGTAAATTCTTTGAAGTTTGACGTGTGTTACATAGACGACGTCTGCAATGTTCGTAAGGCCAAGTTTGCATATATTCGGTGTCTGTTTTTTTGGCCATGTACTGTATAATTAAGGGGAGGAGGATTATGTTCAAGGAGCAGTGCATCAGCAGTCTATGGAGAAATTGAGAATTTGGATCTAACGAACGGCATGCTCGGGCAGTTCGTGATATTCTGTTGACCACTGTGTAATTCGGACACAGTGATCATTGCCTCTCCCTAGTAACCAGGGGACTCGGGTGCTAATCCTGGTCTGGCACAAATTTTCGACAGTGCCCATTGACTAAAGTCTGTGCCCATTGTCAGCTAATATCATTGTTTCGGTGTTAAATAGTATTTTGTTCGCGATACGTGGTTTAGCTTTTTCATGGATAACAGCTTTGAAAAGCGTACAGGTTATATTGATATTCGCTCGTCGTTAGTCCAAGGCAACTATAGCGATTTATAAACACAGTTGTAGTTCGTATTAAGCCCACATACGTAATTGTGTCCTGTGTTTCTTTACCAAGAACTACTCCGTAAGTAATTCCCCTGTAGTGGTATTTTGTTATAGTATTTTGTTTAAATATTTATAGACTACAGGCTTGGATGAAATATGAAACACATGTCCGAAGTTCCTGTTGATATTGCAGATACTGTTTCATCCGTACTAGGGGCCAAAACATTTCATCAAATAGAGAAGGACACAATTTGTCTCGAGATTTAGCAATTTTTCGTAATAGAGGCCTTGCGTCGATATGTTTTTCTCTAATTCTTGTTTGGATTTAATCTTAAAACACACTAACTCTTCCACCACTTATTCGATATGTGTTTTCATCCCTTTCGTAGCCTAGAGTTCCTAAACGGTCGATAATATTAATAATTTCCTTTCTCAATTTTATTTTCTGTAAAATCTCCTGTTTATGGTTATTGCTAACATGTTTCACGTTCTCACTTTTATTATTTTTATTTTTCTAGTTTTGTGCCTTGTAGCCAAATTTTCTTTGAATCTGGTTTTCAATTCTGAAATAGTAACAGTTGAAGGTCAAGAGAAGATTGCGGTCTATTTGAGGAGAGTGGCTTGGAGATTTTTTATAACAGACGTATACAGGTCATGGGGATCCTTACCTATATACATTTACTTCGAGTGTGATGTAGCCCATTCTCTTGTCATGATCTCGGCTGTATCGTAGCACATTGTCTCGGTTAGGTTGGAGATTTCTGTTGAGAGTTGCCGAAGTCAACGAAAGTGATTACAAAGTAAACACTGTGCTAACAGAACGATCTGTAGCGTAGTCCAACACGTTCTTTCTGTCCTTTTAAAGCCTCTTTTAATTAAAAATAACTAAAGCTGCAAGATACAATCACAAAAACTGTATTACGTAATAGAGTAATCCCAGACTATTGTTGTGTAAGTTGTGTGCGTACACTATTTTTTTTGTCAGTGAATATACACTTTTTTACTCATTTGCTGGGTTTCAGTTTTCCCCGTTTTCTGGCAAAAAACCTTTTCCTGTGAAGGGCCCATTAGCTTGTCGGTTATATTTGTGACATTCTCGACGGTCAGTAATTTCGTGATAGTCCATCCACCGGCGTCATTGTTAACATCGGATATAGATTTAAGTATTAGGAAGGCTAATATGAAGCTAATGCATGAGTAGGTCTAATAATTAATAAAAATAGGAATGCGGGTAAGCTACTACATACAGCATAGTGAACGCATTGTTGTGGCCAAGATAGCCACGAATCCCACGCCTACCAAAGTCGTAAAAGTAGTCTTCAGATGATGAAGAAATTGATGGAATGTGTGATGAGATAAAAGAAATCATTCAGATAGTGATGGGAGATGAAAATTTAATATTAATGGGTGACTGGAATTCGACAGTAGGAAATGGAAGAAAAGGAAACCTAGTAGGTGAATATGGAATGGGGGTAAAAAATTAAAGAGGAAGCCGCCTGGTAGGCTTTTGCCCAGAGCATAACTTAATCATAACTAACACTTGGTTCAAAAATCATGAAAGAAGGTTGTATACGTGGAAGAGACCTGGAGATACTGCAATATTTCATATAGATTATATAATGGTAAGACAGAGATTTAGGAACCATATTTTAAATTGTATGACATTTCCAGGGGCAAATGTGAACTCTGATCACAATATATTGATTATGAACTGTAGATTAAAACTGAAGAAACTGGAAAAAGTTGGGAATTTAAGGAGATGGGACCTGAAAGAACTGACAGAATCAGAAGTTGTACAGTGTTTCAGGAAGAGCATTAGGGAACGATCTACAGAAATGGGGGAACGTAATACAGTATGATGGGGGATCTGAGTGGTGTACTGTCAAGGGGAGGGGGTTCCTCAGGGATCAGTGTTGGGGCCGCTGTAGTTCCTTATTTATATAAATGATATGCCCTCAAGTATTACGGGTAACTCTAAAATATTTTTGTTTGCTGATGACACTAGCTTGGTAGTAAAGGATGTTGTGTGCAACATTGACTCCGTTTCAAGTAGTGCAGTACATGACCTCAGTCAATGGCTTGTAGAAAATAAACTAACGTTAAATCACAGTAAGATTCAGTTTTTACGGTTTCTAACACACAATTCAACAAAACCTGACGTTTTACTATCACAGCATAGGCATATGATTAGTGAAACTGAACGGTTCAAATTCCTAGGTGTTCAAATAAATAGTAAGGTGTTGTGGAAAGCCCACGTTCAGGATCTTGTTCAAAGACTTAATACTGCCATTTTCACTATTCGAACGGTACCGAAAGTGAGTGATACTTCGCCAAGTAAATTGGTCTACTTTGCTTATTTCCATTCACTTATGTCGTATGGTATTATGTTTTTGGGTAACTCTTCCCATTCTAGAACGATATTTTTGGCTCAGAAACGAGAGGTTCGGGCAAAAAGTGGTGTGAGTTCACGAACCTCTTGTCGACCTCTGTTCAGGGAGTCTGGGTATTTTGACATTGGCCTCTCAATATGTATATTCCTTATTGTCGTTTCTTGTTACCAATATTAGTTTATTTCCAACAATAAGCAGCTTTCACTCGGTTAATACTCGGGAGAAATCAAACCTCCATTTGGATCGGACTTCCTTAACTCTTGTGCAAAAATGTGTGCAGTATACTGCTGCATCCATTTTCAATAAGCTGCCACTCGAATTCAAAAATCTTAGCAGTAATCCACGCGCTTTCAAATCGAAACTGGAGTGTTTCCTCATGGGTCACTCCTTCTATTCTGTCGAGGAGTTAATTGAAAAATTAAGCTGATTCTCATTGTACTGCTGATAGCGTTTGCTTAAACTTATGGACTGATTTTCTCTCAGGTTCATGAACATGTATTTTTATCTGTTATTACTTTTATGTTGTAAGTTCATGTGTCGCCCTAACCGCCGTCTGCTTCACGTCTGCTGTGCAGCGAGCTACCTTAATTTAAGTATTAACTGTATTTTTCTTACTTGTCACTTCTTCTTCCGTGTGTTTTTGCTTTTGCTGCCTCGGAGTGTAGAGGCAGTGGGGAGTCTAGTGCGTCGCATGGTGCACCCCAGGTGTTAGATGCTTCACCCACTGTCCCTGCTGTCGAGACATCTTCGCGGGTACCGGGCGCGGCTGGCCACCCTCTCCCCAAGGGGAGTGGCGGGTTCAGCGGCGTTCGCGGCGCACGAGGCGGAGGGTCAATGTGGAGGCTGGCCGTGTGGCATCGCCCGCTCTGCCTGTGAATGGACATGTGGCTGCTCCTTCAGCAAGGTCCGAGCAGGCACACGGGGGGAGGGGTTTATTAGTTATTGGGAGCTCCAACGTTAGGCTGGTGATGGAGCCCCTTAGGGAAATAGCGGAAAGGTCGGGGAAGAAGGCCAGTGTTCACTCTGTGTGCTTGCCGGGGGGTCTCATCCGAGATGTGGAGGGGGCCCTACCGGCGGCGATAGAGAGCACTGGGTGCACCCGACTGCAAATTGTTGCTGATGTCGACACCAATGACTCCTGCCGTCTGGGTTCAGAGGTCATCCTCAGTTCGTACAGGCGGTTGGCGGAGTTGGTGAAGGCGGAAAGCCTCGCTCGCGGGGTGGAATCAGAGCTAACTATTTGTAGTATCGTTCCCAGAACCGATCGCGGTCCTCTGGTTTGGATCCGAGTGGAAGGCTTAAACCAGAGGCTCAGACGATTCTTCGGAGAGCTGGGGTGCAAATTTCTCGACCTCCGCAATGGGGTGGAGAAATGTATGGTCCCCCTGAATAGGTCAGCCGTGCACTACACGCCGGAAGCGGCTACGAGGGTAGCGGAGTACGTGTGGAGTGCACATGGGCTTTTTATTAGGTTAGAGAATTCCCTCCCTAGGCCCGACAAGACGCCTCCTGAGACGCGGCAAGGCAGGAGTAGGCAAAATGCGACAGGGAATAACAATATTAATGTGCTAATAGTAAACTGCAGGAGCGTCTATAGAAAGGTCCCAGAACTGCTCTAATTAATAAACGGTCACAACGCCCATATAGTACTAGGGACAGAAAGTTGGCTGAAACCACATGTAAACAGTAATGAAATCCTAAACTCCGATTAGAATGTATATCGCAGAGAAAGGCTGGACAGTAAAGGGGGAGGCGTGTTTATAGCGATAAGAAGTGCAATAGTATCGAAGGAAATTGACGGAGATTCTAATTGTGAAATGATTTGGGTGAAGGTCACGGTTAAAGCAGGCTCAGACATGATAATTGGATGTCTCTATAGGCCACCAGGCTCAGCAGCTGTTGTGGCTCAGCACCAGAAGAATAATTTGGAAAATATTTCGAGTAGATTTCCCCACCATGTTATAGTTCTGGGTGGAGATTTTAATTTGCTGGATATAGACTGGGAGACTCAAACGTTCATAACGGGTGGCAGGGACAAAGAATCTAGTGAAATATTTTTAAGTGCTTTATCTGAAAACTACCTTGAGCAGTTAAACAGAGAACCGACTCGTGGCGATAATATATTAGACGTTCTGGTGACAAACAGACCCGAACTATTTGAATCAGTTAATGCAGAACAGGGAATCAGCGATCATAAAGCGGTTACTGCAACGACGATTTCAGCCGTAAATAGAAATATTAAAAAAGGTAATAAGATTTTTCTGTTTAGCAAAAGTGACAAAAAGCAGATTACAGAGTACCTGACGGCTCAACACAAAAGTTTTGTCTCAAGTACAGATAGTGTTGAGGATCAGTGGACAAAGTTCAAAACCATCGTACAATATGCGTTAGATGAGTATGTGCCAAGCAAGATCGTAAGAAATGGAAAAGAGCCACCGTGGTACGACAACCGAGTTAGAAAACTGCTGCGGAAGCAAAGGGAACTTCACAGCAAACATAAACATAGCCAAAGCCTTGCAGACAAACAAAAATTACGCGAAGCGAAATGTAGTGTGAGGAGGGCTATGCGAGAGGCTTTCAGTGAATTTGAAAGTAAAGTTCTATGTACTGAATTGGCAGAAAATCGTAAGAAATTTTGGTCCTATGTCAAAGCGGTAGGTGGATCAAAACAAAATGTCCAGACACTCTGTGGCCAAAATGGTACTGAAACAGAGGATGACAGACTAAAGGCCGAAATACTAAATGTCTTCTTCCAAAGCTGTTTCACAGAGGAAGACTGCACTGTGCTTCCTTCTCTTGAAGTCGCATAGTTGACAAAATGGTAGATATCGAAATAGACGACAGAGGAATAGAGAAACAATTAAAACCGCTCAAAAGAGGAAAGGCCGCTGGTCCTGATGGGATACCAGTTCGGTTTTACACAGTGTACGCGAAGGAACTTGCCCCCCTTCTTGCAGCGGTGTACCGTAGGTCTCTAGAATAGCGAAGCGTTCCAAAGGATTGGAAAAGGGCACAGGTCATCCCCGTTTTCAATAAGGGACGTCGAACAGATGTGCAGAACTATAGACCTATATCTCTAACGTCGATTAGTTGTAGAATTTTGGAACACGTATTATGTTCGAGTATAATGACTTTTCTGGAGACTAGAAATCTACTCTGTAGGAATCAGCTTGGGTTTCGAAAAAGACGGCCGTGTGAAACCCAGCTCGCGCTATTCGTCCACGAGACTCAGAGGGTCTTAGACACGGGTTCACAGGTAGATGCCGTGTTTCTTGACTTCCGCAATGCGT